>NC_136466.1:24635392-26107267 GCF_902686455.1 Sciurus vulgaris
TAAATCAGATCTGGAAACTGACCAAGGGACCATGACCTTTTATTAGAGCAACTGTCCTCAGCCTCCTGAGGCCTCTCTTCATGGCACCCTGTTGACCAGGTGTAGACTTCGCCCACTGCCCATCTAATTCACCCCCAGGGAGACTGGAGGTAGCATTTTTAATGAAAAAAATGCAAGTATTTTTAAAAATTCCTCCCTGTTGGCTCTTATCACCTAGCTCCCCAGGAGAGATGGACATGACCCAAGACCTGGAGAAATCACAGTCCCATGTCTGACCATTACCTTAGGAATCCAAAGGCTAGAACTTTTGATTATTAACCAGAGGCACAGGGCAGAGAGGGACCCATCTACACTGGGATCTAGCCACTCACCCACCAAGGGTAGGGGGCACATTGCTAAAAGGTTTCTTGGGGGCTGGGCATGAGCGATAGGGAAGAGGGAGAGAACCAACCTGCAGTGTCTTTTTTATTTTCTTTATAATTATTCAATCATATTACTTGTACAAATTAATGGGTGTCACTTTGACATTTCCCTATGTGTATATATCTTGCTTTGATTTGGTCTGTGGTCCCTCCTACTCTCTCTTGCCCTCACCTCTCCCCCTTCCTCCCTTCTATTTTCTAGGTTTTGTAGTTTGGTTTGGTTTTTCTTTGCTGTTGTTTTTAGTTTCCACGTATGAGAGAAAACGTGTGGTACCATCTTTGTATGTCTAGCTAATGTCCCTTAGCATGATAACCTGAAGTTCCATCCACCTTTCTAAAAACAATGAGACTTCATCCTCCTTTAGGACTGAAGAAAATTTCACAGTTTACAAACACCACATTTTCCCACCCATTCATCTGTTAACAGGCACCTGCCAATTCCATATCTTGGCTTTTGGGAATACTGATGGATAGACCTGCATGTGCAGGTACCTCTTCTGTGTGCCTGAAACATCCTTTAAGTCCTGGCTAAGAGCACAGTTTGGAGAGGTGAGAAGATGCCAGGGAGTCATGGGAACAATGGAGGAGACACAAAAGGATGACAGATGAAAAGCATTACCTGCTTCATAAGAAATACCAAAAAAATTTCTATCTCATTATGATATACCCTCCCAGAAAGCCACCACTGGCTCCAAGAAGTGGGGTCAGCTGGGATTGCTCACTAAGTCCAAGTGAAAGTGTGGTTTAGGCACTTGTCAAAGGCAGAAGAAGGAACCGGTGTCAGTATACTCAGTGTTTTCCTGCTCTTCTTTACTGCTGAGGGGAGAATAGCTTCCTCTCCTCTCACATTCAGTGCCTACAAATTAAACTAATGAAAACCAGTAAAAGGAGTAAAGTCACACCATTTTAATCAATATTTAAGGGCATAGGAGACCCCAGAAAAGGGGTGAAATTCAAAGAAGCAAACATCGGGACTTACTTGTCCTTTTAACACAGGAGAGGGTGTGTAGGTTTTGAAGGATATAAATTGAGGGCAGGCGGTTAGAAACACAAAGGGGAGGAGTCCATGGAACACGGGAGAGAGCTCATTTGGTCAAGGGTTTATGCAGACTCATTTTGGTGCTGACACCCTCAATGATCAGTCCCTCATTTTTCTTGCTGGTACAAGGAAGAACATTTTTCAAGGGGAAAGGTTTGCTCTGCTGTTAGGGGGGTACTGGGAGGGAGGGAAACTCTTCCTGCATCTGTTGATTCTCAACTATCTTCAGCTCAGAATAGCCCTCATGCCAATACAGAATATTTGAGGTGGGGCATATTCTGCTCCACTTACCTGCTGCTCCCTGTCCCCTACCCCATCTCCCAGACTTACTAGCTAATGGATCAGGTGAGGAAGAGGCGAGTCACTGAAAGGTGGAGAAATGGAGAAGCCAAACCACCAGAGCTGGGGAGAGAAGGAAGGCTCACTTTGAGGTCCCAAGCTCTTCTTAGGAAATGGAAAAAGACACATTAGTTGCTGAACTAAGACTTCTTGGAGAACTAAAAGCCTGGCAGGCTCTTTATAATCTAAGAGCACAGGACAAGCCTGATCCCTACCCAAGGACCCAGGAAAAAATCACTGCCATTGATAGAGTGTGCATGTGGAAGAAGGGGTGTATTTACACTTTAGCAAAAGAAGGGTGAAGCATAGAAGAGGGTGGACAAAACAAAGGTCGTCTTAAGTGAGTCTCTAATTCCCATGCACTTGACATGTTCACACGGCTTAATTTTTCTTAATATTAGAGCTCATACATTTGTAGCTGCTATCCTGAGCTCACCCGAACTGCCCCTTCTTATCCTTGGAAGTGGAGAATATTAATTCTTGGGAAGTACATAGTGATTTCCTTTTTTATACCATGGGATAGATTTTCAGCTGTGCGGGACTTCTATTGTCTTTTTTTTATCTTGCAGCTGCTTTTGAAAAAACAAATTCTATTGAATTGTGTAGTTTATACATCTCAGAGCTCTGGGTTTATTATCCATCAAATGTTGTGCAACTTGTTTTGAAACATTTCGCATAGCTTTTCCATGGCTTTCCAGCAGCATGAAGTTCTGGAGTTTCCAATTCCCTCTTCTAACGTGGAGGTAACAGAGGCAGAATGACTTTGATACAACAATATCTCCTCATGAAATTGTTAAGTCTTTACAGAAATCCTCACACTCAGGACTTTTCCTCCTCCATATAATAAAAAGCAGATAAAGTCATCGAATAAGTTTCCTCTTTGTGAACCAGGAGTAGAGAAAGCTAAGGGGGAAGGGTGTGATCTGTCCTTCTCCAAGAGGACTAGAACCTTCTGCAAAACAGAAATATAACATTCAGAAAAGTCCAGCCTTGCATGAAAGAGTAGGATGCAGTGGTCACACTTCACTAAGTCACACCTTCAGGCCATGTCAGTGACTCACTGGCTGCTTCTGGGAGGGAGCAGGAGGAAGAGGAACGTAAGCTCCTAGAATGGACTCAGCCAAGGGCAAGGATCTAGGAAAAGTTCCATTAGTCACAACACAGCCACCAGGGATAAGTGCACAGGAAAATCACCAGGATGTCCTGTCTGCAGCCTAGAACTGGAGGAGGGTATCACCACTGAGGCAGACACTGCTCTTGATGATTCTTTTTTTCCGTTTCCCACATCCCTTAGCACAGGGTCTGGAGAGCTGAGATCCACTCTTCTCCTGCTGTAAGGCTATTTGGAGGCCACCTTTAGAAGGAGGTGGGGATCTCCCCATTTCAGCTGTCCAGCTTCATTCAGGAAACCATGTCCTTCCGTATGTTTCACAAAGGCATGTCTGGTCTCTGGGCTGACTTCAACCATCATCCGCCGCTGCACACTCCAGCAGCTTCAGATGGAAATCTCAGCCCCTCTTGGTAAGGAGCCAACACAGTAGCAGCCACCCTCGCTGGCCAGCTGGGGAGATGTGTTCACTATAAAACCCAGACTTCTGGAAACCTCTGCGCTCAGAAGATGCCTCGCCGGCTCTCTGCAGCGTTGCTCACAGTAGTGTCAATGGAGAGCAGCGATGTGGAAGGCAGTGCTGGGCTCTAAACGGCCCAGCTCACCAGGACCGAATCCTCACAATGAGCCAGAAACCGCCCTGAGGACTTCACACATTGGCTCAGTCCCTGCGAACTAGGTGTCACTGTCACCATCCTGGTTTCCCACTAGGAGTTTTTTAAATGTTCATCCTCTTTGAGCCACTGACTCAAATTCTCAGAATCCTCCTTAGAAAACAATACTTAACCAGAAGACTTTCACCCACAAAGAGCTTTATGAATGTGATATTTATCATAGCAAAAAAAAAAAAAAAAGAAAGAAAGAAAGAAAAAGAAAAGAAAGGCAAGAAAGGGAAAATAGCTAAGTGTCCAATTAAAGGAGATATTTAAGATGCATCCATAAATCTAAAAAACTGAATCTTACATAACCATTAAAACTATGGCTATGAGGATTTGTAATAAAAATGAAAAAAATCTTAAGTTTCAATGACATTAAAAGATACATTTTCTGTTCAGAATGATCGCAACAGTGTAAATTTAAAACCATGTGCAGAAGGTTTTCTGGTTCAAAATAGACTGAATATATAGCATTGTTTTCACTGTAAGGGAAATTCTTGGTAGCTTAAAGAACACAAATAGCACATTGCTGGTGGGAATGCAAACTGGTGCAACCACTATGGAAAACAGTGTGGAGATTCCTTAGAAAACTTAGAATGGAACCACCATTTGACCCAGTTATCCCACTCTTTGGTTTATACCCAAAAGACTTAAAATCAACATACTACACAGCCACATCAATGTTTATAGTAGCTCAATTCACTATAGCTAAACTATGGAACCAATCTAGATGCCCTTCAACAGATAAATGGATAAAGAAAATGTAGTATATATGTATATATGATGAAATATTACTCAGCTTTAAAGAAGAACGAAATCCTGGCATTTGTTAGTAAATGGATGGAGTTAGAGAATAGCATGCTAAGTGAAATAAGCCGAACCCAAAAAACCAAAGGCCAAATGTTTTCTCTGAAGCTAATTCACAATGGGCAGGGGAGATGGGGGAAGAATAGAGTTACTTTATATTACGTGGAGGGGAAGGAAAGGAGGTAAAGGGGTATGGGGATGGGAATAATAATAGAGTGAAACAGACATTATTACCTCATGTACAAGTATGACTGCATTATCGATCTGATCCTGCAATATGTATAATCAGACAATGAGAGCTTACACTCCATTTATGTATGATCTATCAAAATCTATAAATGCATTCTACTGTCAGGTACAACTAATTAGAACAAATAAAAAATTTAAAAAATAAAAATAAGATAGGTTTAAAAACACAAATAAAATAGAGTAATGCACGCTAAATTAGAAAAATTCATTATGAACTTAGAGGCTATAAACAAATAATCTCTTCAAACTCTGTCACCAGTGTGACCCAAAAGCAGCTGTAAGGGTTTTGTTTACAACCATTATGCACAAGAACTCAGGAAACCCAGATTTGCAATACTACCATTCACTTAGAGGAGCCAAGACTCCTAACATTGCTCCCTAAAGGGCAGTTTCTTATGTCTGGGAACAGGGGGAAAATCAAAGTTGGTCTGGGTCACCATGCAACTACTGGAAAGCAGACAGGGCAGAAAGCAAAGGGGGCAGCCCACCACCCACCTTGAGCATCAGCAAGGGAATAACAACCAGTTGAGAAACTCCACAGGCTCTGACTGTGTAATGGCACACAAAATAGACTATAAAATGTACAAAAAGGTACTTGTAACACAAACAAGAACAAATGGGACATACTTAATTTTTATAGGTTTTAATAAGCAGCCATGTTTTACATATTTGAATATTTAGTAATGCATTTTAGTTTAAAAGCACAAATAGATGTACCTTATATAAGCATAAACATGTATATATGTGTATATACTTATGCACAGGCATGTATTTAAAGACCTATGAATGCCTTAAAAATATGATGAAAGTGGTTTCCAAAGAGATGGACTAATGATCATACACAACAATTAAAAAGAAGGTCCAGTAGGCACTCTAAAATGGGAAATTATCTATATTCTAGAGACTAAAGGTAGGTACATGGACTTGACTTCTTATCTCTTGGAACAGTAAACCTCAAAATGGTCCTATTAATCATAATAGGGTCCTGATAAGACACACACCAGTTTCCAATAATTTGAACCTATCAGGACATTATATCACAATGGTAGGACAATGGAACTTATAATGCCAACTTAGCAAAACCTAAAGAATACGCCATTTCTGGGAAAGATGCCAGCTTCAAAAAATACTTAAAATCCATATGAAAGTCAGAGAATTATAACATTAAAAATAAATCTTGATCCTAAGGGGATGTGACCTAATAATAAATGGTCTGGGTTTGCATCACCCTGGACAGCATTACGAAGGTCCACATTCTAACCAACTGAATACCAATCCAAATACGAAGATTTCCATTGACCTTAAATGGTGTGTGTGTGTGTTTTTTTTTCCCCTTGAATCCAGCAAATATGATTACAACTCTTGGAAGTAAACTAATATCTACTAAAGTGAGTGAAAACTCAAGGTGAACACTGGAAGAATTTTTTAATGAAGAAATTTGTGATATTCCCCCTTCAAGTTTTATTTTTAAATGTAATATATAAATGATTTAGTCATCATTAAAATTTTTTGTGTATCTTCTCTTCTATGTCAGGCACTGGAGACATTCTGATGTCCATGGAAGCACCGCAATTCATACTGAGTCTTAATAGGCAGGATCCCTTCTTAACACCGTCTGATGTAATTGCAATAAACTCAAATAATTTATTTAAATATTAAATTTTTCCATCAATGCCTAAATACTTGGGGAAATGTAATTTCTTAAATTAGTATTGATTTATCCATTGTGTACAAATATTTACGTATTCAGAGGAATATTTATTAAGTGGATGAAATTTTAAAAGCTGGCTTTATACTAAACATAAGTCATAATGAGACTTTTTTCCATTCCCAGGAGTTTCTTGGGTACTAAAAAATGTATTACTAATGTTCCCTTTCCCATCCAGAGACACTATTAAAATGGTAAAATAAAATAAGCAAAAAGCTGCACCTTTTGAGGGGCTTGGAATACAGCAGCTCTAGAATGCATGCGCAAGACCCTGGGTTCAATCCCTAGCACTGGGGAAAAAAAAAAAAAAAAATTGTACTCACCATCGTAAAAGAGGAAAGACAGTCAGAGAATATTTAGAACATTTCTTGGAGACAAAAAGAGATGGACGAGGGCTTCGCGAGGAGTAGAGGGGCTGCAGCTGCAGGTGGGCAAAGCTAAAAGGAGAGGAGGGGAGCAGGGCAGGGGAAGAGGGGTGGAGCAACCACAAGATTGACAGCCATCCTCCTGAACACCTCCCACCCCTGAATTGCCAAAAAAGCACTCTAGAGAAACTGGAGCAAACATTAGGAGGTCAGTGAGACTGGCTGGTAAGAACATCCAGGTTGTAAAAGTGAGGTGGATGGGGGAGAAGAAGATGACATAATTCAAAGAAAGAATCTTGAGTGGGATTTTCAAGCATTAGGGCAGGAGCTGTTGCAGACAGGGTCCATCACGAGCCTCAGAATTTCCCCCAAAGAGGAAACTGATGATCCCACCTTGGAGCCTACATGTCGTGTTTCTCTTCCTCTTTTTACTGTTACTTTCAAAAAAATATCAGTGAACATTCATAAGTTTAGAGTCAGAAGAGTTCTTAGACCTGAACTGGTCTACCCCAAGTGAGGTGGGAAGATGCAATGTGGAATGTGGAAAACCCTACCAGGGGACCCCGCTTGTGGGCAGCCGCCCTGAGTCGGGGGTGGGGGGGTGGGGGGGTGGGGGGGGGGGGAGCGGGTGGTTCCTGACTTCCTGCTCAGCAGGGCGGCGAGGTGAGGCAACCTTGCAAGAACTGCAAGGTTGAATCTTCATACATACGAAATTCAAAAGGCATATACATTAAATTTTAGAAAAAGACTGATGTTCTTCCCAGACTCCGATGTCAAATTCAGAGCCCATGTAACAAACTTCTATCGAATCCAAAGAACCAAAAGATGTTGGTTCATTTGAAAAAATAAATAAAACTTAAAATATTGTTCAGAGCCATGAGGTCACCATCACTTTAGTAAACAAGATTCATAGTCCTTCACCCACTTGAGTAGAGATTAACACATTTTTGCATTAAAAAAAAAAAAAAGACACGGAGAAAAGAGGAAGTCATGCAGCATTCTTTTTTCTTTTCCTCTTTTATTTTTTTCTTACCTGCAATAAATCAAAGACATGAATAACAATGACTGCCTATCACAATCCATAAAGCATCAGACTGGCGTATCAGAAGAAATCCTGACTATTAAGACTCACCTGATACAACTTGCAGCATTTCCACAGACTCAGAAAACTGAATTTTCTTCTCTGGGCTAGGGTTTTCACATCTGTACACTTGGTGGCAGGTGGGGGAGGTTGGATGATCCAGAAGATCCTACGGGCTTTTTCAGTTCGTTCTTCTCACTTCTAGCCTGATTCCATATTGTTATTCCTTATTTTTAAAATATATCCCCTTATTTCTGTAGACATGGTCATTTTCCCAAAACAGTTGAAACTGAGATCTCTTGTCCAATAAAGCCTAAACTATGAATATTTGCCCTTCCCCATGGAATGGGGAAGTGGGTAGAACTAGCCAGAAGCAGGGAAAATGACGTAATACACAAGAATGTGAAGTTCAGCGCCCAGAACAGACACTTAGACTTACAGAAGGCCTTATGGAGAACCAGCACCAAAGCAATAGTTGTTATGCAGTTGAACTTATGAGAACTATGCCCTAAATTTGGAATAGGACTTGGGCTGGGAATCACCTTATTTAGCAAAATTTACTGAAGCCTGTGCTCAAAGCTGCAGAGGACACCAAGAAGGTACAACACATACCCATCTCGGAGTGCACAGTGCAGAAGAGTCTACTGATGAAGTGCATGGACTGCATTCCTTCCCCATCCCACCCCTACTAGCTTTGTGACTATAACCAAGTCACCTAAAGTTACTAAGCCCCCATTACCTCATCTGTAAAATGTGATAATAATAGAGCTAATGCATCTAAAGTACTCTGCAGTGTCCCAGGCACAGGGAATATCTCAAAAACATGAATTTATATGTTCATGAATTAGAAATGTCACAAATAGACAAAAAATATATATATAGTAAGCAAGTAACTATAATCACGGAGCAGATGGAGTAAATGTTTTTGTAAAGATGCACGCAAATCATCAAGAGCACAGAGGCAGGGGACATAAAGGCAATAATTTATAGTAAGGACATATAAAACAATTAGATGAGGTGTAGGAAGCAGAGGATAAAGTTCTGTCTTGTTTATTTTTCTGGGACCCAAGACCAAACTTAAAGTTATTTCAACATTTGTAAAATAAAATCTCTTTTTTCTTGTTTTGGGGAGTGCTGAGGATCTAATGGGGGGGGCGCTTTACCACTCAGCTACATTCCCAGTCCTTTTTATTTTTTATCTTGAGACAGGGTCTAAGTTGCTGAGGGTCTCATTAAGTTGCTGAGGCTGACCTTGAACTTGTGATACTCTTGTCTCAGCCTCCTAAGTCACTGGGATTATAGGCATGAGCCACTGTGCCCAGTGCATTTGAAAAGTTTTAAAATCATAGTTAGCAAAGGATTCTGGGTGATATAATGATCACAGGATACCAACCCGGACCCTGGTACTTTTCAGAGTCAAGAGGGTAACTATGCAGAATAATAAAGAAGATACTAGATTGCAATCATGGAACACATCAGTCCTTTGAAGCCTAAGAGTCAGGATGAAAAATATCCTTCACCCATAACCTAGTTTGCATGCTTGCTCCTTTATTCAGCTAGAGTGATATAAGACCTATCCTATCCAATTTTCCAAGTAATGGCTAACTGCTAACAAAAGTCATCACCTTATAAAATTGCTGTTGTTAGCAGTGTCGTCTCAAAGATGTGGAAGTACAGGCTCAGAGAAAGTAACAACATACCTAAGATCATGTAGCCCATGCCTGGCAAGAGGGCCTTCTCTGACGGTTCTCCACTCTAGTGCCTAGGTGAGTGAGGCCTTAGTCCAACTGAGCTGCTATACCAAAATAGGATAGAATGGGTAATTTATAAGCAACAAATTTATTGCTCACAGTTATGTAGGCTAAAAAGTCCAAGATTAAGGTACCAGCAGATTCAGTGTCTGGTGAGGGCTCACTTCCTGCTTTATAGATGGCACCTCATTGCTAGATCCTCACACAGTGAAAGAGAGGGGCAAAGGAGCTCACTGGAGGCCCTTGTAAGGGCATGAATCCCATCAATGGAGCCCTCCTGGCTTAATCCCCTTCCACAGGCCTCCACCTCTTAATACTATAACTGTGGGTATGAAGTTCCAACCTATGAATTTGGGGGACACCAACATTCAGACCACAGCAAGTGATGCTGTGGTAGGCACTGGACAGTTGTGTGTTGGTTGAATTAGCTGAGAAGATGGGATTCAAACTCGGTACTTTCCCACTTGCCTGCTATTCTTACTACCTTTCTTGTTAACATTCTGAGAAATTGCTTCCAATCCTCATTTGGGGAGGATCTATAGACCCTACATTTTGGTCAAGAGACAGCATTCATTTTTTTTTTTTTTTTTTTTTTTTTTTTTAGTTGTAAGATGGACACAATACCTTTGTTTATTTATTTATTCATTTAATTATGTGGTGCTGAGGATGGAACCCAGGGCCTCACATGTGCTAGGCAAGCACTCTACCGCTGAGCCACAACCCTGGCCCCCTGCATTCATTCTTAATTTAAAAATAGTTAGCACTTACTGAGCGCTCACCATGTCCCAGGCATCGTGTCGAGGATGCTGCACATTGTGTCAAGACAGAAAGCTGCAGGAGGTGGGTCTGAGGGAAAATGGCAGAGCCCACTCAGGTGCCCAGTGCCTACCCCCTGTCTCAGCACCCATCACTCTTCCTTCACAGTCTCATCATGGGTATCAATCAACTTGACTTTCAGGCCTTGACTGGAGAAGTAACTGTGTGTCTTCCCTCCTCTTGGAATAAATCCTGAAAGTGACTACTCAAGTGGCATCTTCGTGGGGGGAGCCAGGCTGACCCCAACCATAAAACTAGATTCCGGTAAGAGGCAGGAAGTGTGGCCGTGGAGTGATGAATGGGTGGGATATTGGAAGTGAAGGGAGCAGCCCGTGAGTGACAGCAGCTGCCTTGTTCATCTTGTACCTGCCTCTTCTCCTTGTAAATACTCACCCTACTACATTTTAATGAAAAGGCTGATTGGGGTCATGATTTAGTGAGGTCCTTAAAGGGGCGTCCTCTGGAGAGGTGCCTTCAAGACTTCTCTTCTCCTGACCTTGGAAGTTAAAGGCAGAATGAGGCTCATCCCTGCAGCCTTGTGGGAGAGAGTCTTGGAGAAGGGATTTCAGCAGGTGGAAAGGCACTTCCCTGGAAAGGAGGGGAGCAGGAAGTCAGTTCTTCCTGTTCTAGGATGTCAGAAATTCCTCTAAGAGGGAAAATTCACTTACTCTGCAATAACAGATGAGGAATTATGCAAAAATGCACAAGAAAGGACACAGTGGTTTCAATCCACATGAAAGAGCAAAGAGCTAATATCAAAGCATTCCCTGAGTCCACACGAATAGAAGAGAGTGAACAGGGAGGGTTGGAGCTCCCATGGCAGAGAGGGAAGGGAAGACAGGGAGAAACCACCTGTGGCACAGGCCAGGCCCCAGGCAGCCCCCAGGGATGCAGTATCTTGCTCCTGCCTCTTGCAATGCTCCCCCACCTGGGACCCTTTCCTGTTTTTACCACACACATTTCTCCTCTTCATCCTCGAAGGCCTTGCTTGAATGTCTGCGACCCCCACACTGCTCCCTTCCTGCTCCCTTATCACTTGATACATCTTTTGGTCATCATTATTATTAAATTAAAAAAGGAGGAGACCAAGAGGGGAGGGTGAGAGGAGGAGGACAAGGGCACTGGTGTGCATTATTTCACATTGCAGTTATTGGGACGGATGCACTATTATTTTCAAATCAGGTGGAGAGATGCACTTGGGGATGTGAAGTAGCTTGGCCAAGTTCATGGGGAAATTGTGAGCAGACCTAAGACCCTGCACTCCTGGCCATCTATTCTGATCTTGCTCTTAAGCCCTGTTATCAGATTTATCATCCACTGTGTTCATGGTGGTCTTGCCTGGTAGATCATGAACTAACTCCTTGAAACAGAAATCCTGATTTATTCCTATATATCCCATTCCACCCAGTCCAGTATGGGAAATCAACTGGGTAAATGTTTGTTGAGGGGAGGAGGGAGAGGAAAAAGGAAGGAAGCAAAACAGCTTTAGAAGAGTGAATTGATGGACCAGGAGATGGGGAATTGGGCATAGCACATTGTGAGCATCTGATGTGAGCAAGCCAAGTTAACCTGGTAAATCCCACGTAGGTCCTGGAACTCTCCCACTAACCCTGCAGGGCTAACAGAGGCAGACATAGACTCCAAACTGTAAACACAGTGGCAGGACTGCATTAACCTGAAAAAATATCCAGTGCAGATTATACCTTTTATTTGCCATGAACACAACTCTTTTAAGGATATTATCTAGTAGTTGCAACCATCTTGCACCGTGAGAGATGTTATATTGTAACAGTCCCTGAGCCAGACCCACTCCACACACTTAGGGCAATGATTTCCAATTGCTTTGCAATTCTGACAGCCTATTTTTGCTCAGCCTCAGGAGAGCAGACCCCCATCTCCAACAGCACTCCATAGCAAGAGTTTTTATCATTATTGCTTTTGCTGATTACCAAAATAAAATCAGCTCATCACAAGATTTCAAATGATGCTGAAACATATGACATATACGAATGTCTCTCTCATCCAAATTCCATCCCGCCCCTCCCTTGGAGGTAACCACAAAGAACCACTGACATGCGCACACCCACATGTGCACCATCTTTTACACAGATGAGCTATTACACTACATAGAGCTCTACAATCATCTTTCCTCATTTATCTTGGACACTTTGTGTGCCAGCTCAGTATCAAACCTTTTCGGTATCTACAGCAGATTCCCCTGTGGAGAGGTACCATTGTTTATTTAACCAATCTCCTACTAATATACATTGGAGCTGGTTCTACTTTCTTTCCCATTTTAAAATGGAGGCTTGCAAAGGTCTCTCTAGAGACATAGATGAAGATGATGTGGGTGATAGCATAAATGACATAGATGTAAACATGGATAAGGTTATATATGTTTAGAGATGATATATTTATCTTCAAGTCTTATACAAATATTCTGCAGTATAGAGATCTGGGGTGAGATTTCTGAGTCAACAGACATTAAGATTTGGATCTAGAATATCCCCCAAAGAGCTCATGTGTTGAGAGTATCGTCCCCAGTGCAGCATGGTTCGTAGGTGGAGCTTTAGGCAATAATTGGTTCATAAATGATCTGACTCATCCATGCATTAATCCATTTGATGGATTAATAATTTTAATGGGAAACCATAAAAACTATAGGTAGGTGGGGCATGGCTGGAGGAAGAAGATCACTGAGGATGTGGCCTGGGGACTTGCTCTGTCCCTGGCCATTCCCATCTCTGTTTCCTGACTGCCATGAGTTGAGCAGCCTTCCTCCACCACATCCTTCCGCCATGATGTTTCTGCCTTGTAGTCAGCCCACCATGGACTGAACCCCTGAAACATGAGCCCAAATAAATCTTTCCTCCCCTAAATTGTTCTTGTCAGGTATTTTGGTCACAGTGACGAAAAGCTAACACAATAGACATTCGGTCACTTAATTTTAATAGATATGCCAAACCACCCTTTAAAAAGTCCTATCGTGCATTCACATCATGTCCTAAACATGAGAAAAAAACCACTTTGGGGACTGTGGGGCAAAGAACTTTTCTAGAAGCTTGGATTTGATTTGTTATAAAATTAGAACATCTCTAAGTATCCAAGACTATGTGGAGGCCTGTTGGAAAACTAGCTTGGAAATCACTCCTTAGAGTTCATAACACCTGTGTTCTGGAAGAATTCAGGTGAACCCCAAAGGTGCCTCACAGGGTCCCCACTATTCAGAAGGAACTGGAAAATCCTTTCTAACCTCACTTCCCCCTGCTCCCCACAGCATTGGGTTCATCAAAAATAAGTTTCCACTGAAGAAGGAAAGAAGCAGACTGGGCTGTTCCAAGTTGAGTGATGTCCTATCAGTATCACACAAAGTCCCAAGTGTCATTTTTATGTCTACTGGCCAGGAAGAAACCAACTTACAAGAAAGAACATGATTAGGAGCTGCGTGTCCTTCCAGGCTGCAGGTAAGATCTAGAAGACAGTGTTGGCTCACCATGCTTCACGTTTGCCTGCCATGCCTCCTCCCCCTCCCCTCACCCCATCACTTTCCCGAGCTCATTTTTCACTCCGATGTTGAAAATGAGAGAAAGGTTCATTCACGTAGGTAATAAATGAACCCCTGACTTTGGAAGAGGGGTAATTAGTGCACATTATCACTTGGGCTAATGAGATCAGAGTGGCGCTGTCTGCACCCAACACGCCTAATCAGGAATTTAAATTAAGAAGTCCCACTCTCTGTGATTAAGGAGATATTCGCTGAGACACTGCACTCCTAATCCCTTTGTATTTCCATTCACCAGCTCAGCATCAAATGTTTTATGACAGTGAAAATATGCTTAGTTTAAAAGGAACAGATGCCCAAATCTCCTTGTGCTCATTTAGGGAGACAACCTGATTTTTCTTTATCTGCAGCGTTATCAGCCAGGATTACAAACAGACACAGAGACACACGAGTGATTCTAACTGGATTTTGTTGAAATTGTTTCTTTATGAGCTATATAAACAGAGCTTTAACAAAAATCCCATTGCCATGGGAAAAAGAAAGGCTTAGACCCGGGAGGAGGTGGAAAGGAATAATGTCTAAATTCTACCATCATAAAACTCCTTATTTTATTTGGACAATCACTCTGGCAGGGACAGGAATAAAATGCCCTTGAATTATCTAAAAAACACAATTTTGCAAAACTTCTATCAACTCCTACTCAGTATCTGATCTTTTCCAGACATTGTTGCATGACTGCTTTGAAACTGAGAACTTCTCATCATAGACACCAGGAGAGTAAATAGACAAGCCACAAACATGGACATACTGTTGGCAATATATTTAACAATAAAAATAGTATAAATAATATATAATGATCTCCCACAAATAAGAAAAAAAATCAAGCAGAAAGTTTCAACATTATACAAAGAGAAAAATCCAAATGACCAATAAATATTCATTGAAAATTAGAGAATGCAAACTAAAATCCCAAGATACTATTTGACCAATACCAGAATGGAGAAAAAGGACTAGCAATAGCAAGAGGTAGTGGCAACATGGTGCAATGACATATTTACCCAGAAGTGGATTTAGTTATTATCCCTGTGAAAAACTAGCTGGTATGACATAATCTATTTGAGCATAGACATAACCCATAACTAAATATTCCAAATTTCCAAGTCAACTACCCACTCTTAGGAAGCTCTTGAAAATGTGTACCAACATTAGACACATATTTATAGCAGCATTTTTTGTAGTAATACAAAATCTGAAAGCCACTTAAATGTCCATCGACTAGGAGTTGATCTTTTTGTGGCATGTTCACATGGTGGAATCCCCTACAGTGGGTGAAAAGGGAATTAAAGTGACAAGATGTAACCTATGAGCCTGAAGAAACTAACACTAAAGAACAAAAGTCAAGTAAGTCTTATAGCATGATTTTATTTATGTGAGGTTTTAAAATATGCACAATTAAATCTTCCAGCAAATCCAACCGTCTGACCTCAGAATTCTTCACACATAATGTAAGCCTATCAACCTCAGTGCAGAGTAGGAGCAAGTGGAAGTAGGAAAAAATGGGAAACTAGAGCAGTCACAGGTGATGATTCACTCACAAATCACCTGGACCCCGAGACAAGACGGAGGTATCTACAGTGGAAAAGGAAGGAGGGAGAAGAGATGCAGCGACTCACATTCCAACAAGTCAGACGCAGGGGGTGAGCTTCAGAGGTTTTTGCTGCTTCTGGTATGAGAAGATACTGTAATGCTTGGAGCCCATTAACAGAGCGGAATCCTGCAAGCTCTTGGGCCAACCTGCTGAGAGGAATCTGCCCATGCAGGGCAAGCACCCATAAGCTCTTTGCCAGCCCTACTCCTGGAGTCCCAGGCTAACATGGCTCACAGCCAAGATTCCCACTCACTCCTAGCATGAAAGTCCATCCTTTCCCCTCTCCAGGAAGGACAAATAAAAGAAAAACAAGTAGGCATCTCGCACCTATAGTGGTCTGGACATAACACACAGGAGCACCTCAACCTCACTGCAGCCAGTGTAGAAGTTAACATGCTCTTATCAATAAGGACACTGATGCTCAGAGATGTTGTAAAAATGTTCCTTGATTTTTAATGGGGTTATGTCCTGATAAATCCATGGTAAGCTGAAAACATGACAAGTTCAAAATGCATTTAATACACCCAATGTACCAAACCTCGGCACTTAGCCACACAGTACCCTGCAGAGTTATCTGCTGTCCTCCCTCAAGATGAAGTGGCTGGCAGGGAGGTGTGGCTCACTGCTGTGCCCTGCATCTCAAGGAAGTAACCTACCATTCATCACAGGCCCAGGAAAAGAGCAAAATACAAAGTACAGTTTCTCCTGAATGCTATGGCTTTTGCATCACTGTAAAGTCAGAAAACCATAAGTTGAAACAGCCCAAGTTGAGTCCATTTCTAACTTGCATTTGGCCAGAAAGTGACCAGACCAGCATTCAAACCTATGTCCACAAGTGCCAACACACCATAAGCATTCTGTTTGCCTTCGAAAACATCTTCAGCCATTCTAACCATTAGAGGCCGAGTTAAGTAACAACAAAGATGGTAGAGTAGGCATGGGAGAGAAAATCAAAGGGTATACAATGTCCTGTGTCACCTCAGTTGTTGGAATGAATGGTTTCTGGCTACTGGAAAACCAGTGTCCCCAAAACACACCAATTAGGAGAGAAAACACATGCACACACTCTTAGGAGATTTTGTTATAGGTGAATAATTATAAAGGGAGAACTCATGGCTGAAGAAGAAATAGGTAATAAAATAATTACAGGTCTCCAAAAACTCCCATTCTCTTCATAAATTTTGAGGCGCACAGTATTGTATCATTGGCTATAGTTGTTGTGTTGTACATCAGGATTCCAGAATTTAGTGCACTTGAAAATTTGTTAAGAATAGGCTGTGTTTTAACACAATAAATAAATAATAAAGAAGACACAAGATTTCGTTGGGAGGTAGGTTTGTTACCTTGATCGTGATGATGATACTCCTGGTGTTTATGTATGTCCAAACTCATTAGATTATAAACATTAAATATGTACATATCCTCATGTATCAACTATACCTCAATAAATGTGTTAGAAAAAAAAAAATCCCATCCTAACCTTTGTAGAGACCACACGAAGATATTGATCTCTCCATGTAGATCAGGGTCACAAAACCATCAACCACTGAGCTATCCCAAATCCCTCAAAGTAAATCCAAGTGCCTCAGCCAGCTCTCATCCCTTCTTCTTAGAGAAGTTAATGAATTAGCTATCAAAGGCTGTTTCTGTCTCCCTGCTCACCCAATTATTGATAATCTACTGGGGATGAACACGGGGTTCAGGCCAATGTCAGGGGAATGTTAAGAGAATTCCAATTAATTCCTCAGAAACCAACTCTCCTTTGACAGATTCATCTGCAGAGAGCCTCTGCATTTTATGTTAGCCAAACAAAGCTGTAACATTAATCTAAAGCCTTTAGGAAAAGCAGCCTTCATCCTGGATGGACCCAAAGATGACTGTGTGAAGTGAATTAAGCCAGGCACAGCAAGACAAACACTGTATGATCTCACTCGTACGTGAAGCTAAGAACGCTGATCTCATAGAAGTAGAGAATGAGCAGTGGTCACTAGGAGCTGGGAATGATGGGGAAGCGGAGATGCACAGAGGTGGGATAACAGACACCAAAATGGAGTTAGACAGAAGGAGTAAGTTGTAGTGTCCCGCAGCAGAGCAGGGGGAGTACAATTTACAACAACTTCCTAGATATTTTATACAGAATGACAAGAGAGGAGATCAAAGGTTCCCAGAACAAAGACATAATAACCATTTAAAGAGATGATTTGCTCATTACACATTGTATACATGTATTGAATTATTACACTGCACCCCATGAATATGTACAGTTATAAGTCAATTAAAACGAAAATGAAGAAAAAGCAGCCTGTCCTCTTCTCAGGCCAGGTACTGTGGATTAAAGACAGTCATGGCAGCAAGGGGTCTGAGTGGAATAGGGAAGAAGGTGGGGGTCATCCCACCTCCTGTCCAGGCACCAAAGTCCACTCAACACTCACCCACTTCCACAATCAACCAGTTTCTCCACAACTCTTATCCCCAAATATTGCTCATTGCTAAGATTTATGGAGTGTCCCTTCTATGTCAGGAACTATGGTATCCTGGGTAGAGTTAGCACTACCTCTGGGGTCAGACGGGGAAAATTGAGCCTTTTTCTAGCTGTGTGACTGTGAGCAAGTTGCTTAACACTTCGAAATCTCAGTTTCCTTATCTGGAAAATGACTATGATAATAATACCTTTATATAAGAAGGATTATAGAACTGGAGCCCCTGGGGAATGCCTGCAACAAAGGAGTCTCAATAGAGATATCAACAATTGTTGAAGCCAAAAAGATGGATATTACTAGTCTATCTGAAGAAACTAACAAGAGGTAAAACCATTTACCACCCAAGGACATACAGCTCACTATTTCGACAGCAGGGTTTCAAATATCCTCTGGATAGGGTCCAAGCTGGGAGGTCTCCTCCTCTGAACTTGGCTTTCCCTTAGGTTTGTTCACAGGTCATCTGCCTGAAACAGGAAGGGAGCCCTCACTTGCAGACTGTCTCCTGCCACCCTGCAGAGGAGAGACTGTCTCCAGGAGGTTCAGCACCTACAGGACAGACTGGAAGAGCAGCCCCCCAGAGCAAGTCTGCCATAAGCTGTTCATCACCCAGCTGCCAACCCCAGCCTGGCTCAGCTGATCACGCGGCTCCACCCTGGAACACCCCCAGGGAACAGGCTTTCTCGGAGAAGCCTGGGCTCCCATTTCAGAAGGATATGGTAAAATTTGGGACCATCCAGGGATTATGAAAATCCACTTTGGGGAATGTAAAGTCTTAGAGGAAATAAAAATTGAAAGTCTGAAGGATTCCTATGATCCTTCCAATACTTTCAATACAAGATGTTTACTTTTAGGATAGTCTGGAGGTCACAGGGAAGCAGCCTGATGCTTCATAGTCAACTGTAATGTCCACATATTTATTGTTATCCCTGTAAGAAGTAGCCATGGCCACCCTGATTCTACAAGTTTGGAAGGAAATCACTATCTAGTTAACATCAAACTCAAAGGCTAGGAATGGCCCCCCAAAGATCCCACTTTCCTTTAATAAACTTCATGTTCGGAAATCATACATTTATGCTAAGTATGCTGTGCTAACATTCCTCTAGTTGAAACCTTCGTAAACTTCCATCTCACATTCAGAAGAGGCCAGTTCCTTCAGATCTCCTGAGCAACCTTCCTTAATAGTAAGAAGCAATAGCATCATATCATGCAACTTACAAGGGAGGATGCCAAGTGAATCATGGTCAGTACAGAGGAAGAAGTCTATCCTCTGCACATAATCTCTCCAATTTATCTTCTTTTTTTTTTATTGTAAACAAATGGGATACATGTTGTTTCTCTGTTTGTACATGGCGTAAAGGCATACCATTTGTGTAATCATAAATTTATATACAGTAATGTTGTTTGATTCATTCTGTTATTTTTTCCCTTCCCCCCACCCCTCCCACCCCTCTTTACCCTCTATACAGTACTTTCTTCCTCCATACTTGCCCCCCTCCCTAACCCTAACTCTAACCCTAACATTAACCCTTCCCTCCCCCCCTTTATGTGTCATCCTCCACTTATTAGCGATATCATTCGTCCTTTGGCTTTTTGAGATTGGCTTATCTCACTTAGCATGATATTCTCCAATTTCCTCCATTTGCCTGCAAATGCCATAATTTTGTCATTCGTTATGGCTGAGTAATATTCCATTGTGTATATATACCACAGTTTCTTTATCCACTCATCAATTGAAGGGCATCTAGGTTGGTTCCATAGTCTGGCTATTGTGAATTGAGCAGCTATGAACATTGATGTGGCTGTATCTCTGTAGTATGCTGATTTTAAGTCCTTTGGGTATAGGTCAAGGAGTGGGATAGCTGGGTCAAATGGAGGGTCCATTCCAAGTTTTCTAAGGAATCTCCACACTGCTTTCCAGAGTGGCTGCACTAATTTGCAGCCCCACCAGCAATGTATGAGTGTACCTTTCTCCCCACATCCTTGCCAACACCTGTTGCTTGTATTTTTGATAATCGCCATTCTAATTGGGGTGAGATGGAATCTTAGGGTGGTTTTGATTTGCATTTCTCTTATTACTAGAGATGTTGAACATTTTTTCATATATCTGTTGATTGCTTGTACATCTTCTTCTGTGAAGTGTCTGTTCATTTCCTTAGCCCATTTGTCGATTGGATTATTTGTATTGTTGGTGTAGAGCTTTTTGAGTTCTTTATAGATTCTGGAGATTAGTGCTCTATCTGAAGTATGATTGGCAAAGATATTCTCCCACTCTGTAGGCTCTTTCTTCACATTACTGATAGTTTCCTTTGCTGAGAGAAAGCTTTTTAGTTTGAATCTATCCCAGTTATTGATTCTTGCTTTTATTTCTTGTGCTATGGGAGTCCTGTTGAGGAAGTCTGGTCCTAGCCCGACATGTTGAAGATCGGGACCTACTTTTTCTTCTATAATCTGCAGAGTCTCTGGTCTGATTCCAAGGTCCTTAATCCATTTTGAGTTGAGTTTTGTGCAGGGTGAGAGATATGGGTTTAGTTTCATTCTGTTGCATATGGATTTCCAATTCTCCCAGCACCATTTGTTGAAGAGGCTATCTTTTCTCCATTGCATATTTTTGGCGCCTTGTCTAGTATGAGAAAATTGTATTTATTTGGGTTTGTGTCCGTGTCCTCTATTCTGTACCATTGATCTACCTGTCTATTTTGGTACCAGTACCATGCCGTCTTTGTTACTATTGCTTTGTAATAAAGTTGAAGTTCAGGTATTGCGATACCCCCTGCTTCATTTTTCCTGCGAAGGATTGCTTTAGCTATTCTGGGTTTCTTATTCTTCCAGATGAATTTCATGATTGCTTGCTCTATTTCTGTAAGGTACGTCATTGGGATTTTAATTGGAATTGCATTGAATCTGTATAGCACTTTTGGTAGTATGGCCATTTTGACAATATTAATTCGGCCTATCCAAGAACATGGGAGATCTTTCCATCTTCTAAGGTTTTCTTTAATATCTTTCTTTAGTGTTCTGTAGTTCTCATTGTAGAGGTCTTTCACCTCTTTTGTGAGATTGATTCCCAAGTATTTTATTTTTCTCGATGCTATGGTGAATGGGGTAGTTTTCATAATTTCTCTTTCTGAGGATTCATCACTTATGTATAAAATGCACTGGATTTATGAGCATTGATCTTGTAACCTGCCACTTTACTGAATTCACTTATGAGTTCTAACAGTTTTCTGGTGGAATTTCCTGGTTCCTCTAAGTATATAATTATATCATCCGCAAACAGGGATAGTTTGAGTTCTTCTTTCCTATTCGTATTAGAATGATATTAGCCATGGGCTTAGCATAGATGGCCTTTACAATGTTAAGGAATGTTCCCACTATCCCTATTTTTTCTAGTGTTTTGAGCATGAAGGGGTGTTGTATTTTATCAAATGCTTTTTCTGCATCTATTGAAATAATCATGTGATTCTTGACTTTAAGTCTATTGATATGGTGAATTACATTTATTGATTTCCGGATATTGAACCAACCTTGCATACCTGGGATAAAACCCACTTGATCGTGGTGCACTATCTTTTTAATATATTTTTGGATGTGATTTGCTAAAATTTTATTGAGAATTTTTGCGTCAATGCTCATTAATGATATCGGTCTGAAATTTTCTTTCCTCGATTTGTCTCTGTCTGGCTTGGGTATCAGGGTAATATTGGTTTCACAGAATGAGTGTGGGAGGGTACCCTCCTCTTCTATTTCATGGAATACTTTGAGAAGTATTGGAATGAGCTCTTCTTTAAAGATTTTGTAGAACTCGGCTGAGAACCCATCTGGTCCTGGACTTTTCTTTGTTGGTAGGCTTTTGATGACCTCTTCTACTTCATTATTTGAAATTGTTCTATTTAAATTGTGTATGTCCTCCTCGTTCAATTTAGGCAATTCATATGTCTCTAGAAACCTGTTGATGTCTTCGAAATTTTCTATTTGGTTAGAATATAGATTTTCAAAATAGCTTCTAATTATGTTTTGTATTTCAATCGTGTCTGTTGTGATATTTCCTTGTTCATTCCGAATTTTGGTGATTTGGGTTTTCTCTCGTCTTCTCTTTGTTAGAGTGGCTAAGGGTTTATCAATTTTGTTTATTTTTTCAAAGAACCAACTATTTATTTTGTCAATTTTTTGTATAGTTTCTTTTGTTTCAATTTCGTTGATTTCAGCTCTGAGTTTAACTATTTTCTGTTTTCTACTACTTTTGGTGTTGGTCTGTTCTTCTTTTTCTAGGGCTTTGAGCTATAGTGTTAGGTTGTTTATTTGTTGATTTTTACTTCTTTTATTGAATGCGCTCCATGAAATAAATTTTCCTCTAAGTACTGCTTTCAAAGTGTCCCAAAGATTTTGATATGATGTTTCTTTGTTCTCATTTACCTCTAAGAATTTTTTAATTTCCTTCCTAATATCTTCTGTTATCCATTCATCATGTAATAGCATATTGTTTAATCTCCAGGTGTTGGAGTAGCTTCTGTTTTTTACTCTTTCATTTATTTCTAACTTCAATCCATTATGATCTGATAGAATACAAGGTAGTGTCTCTATCTTCTTGTATTTGCTTACATTAGCTTTGTGGCATAATATATGGTCTATTTTAGAGAAGGATCCATGTGCTGCTGAGAAGAAAGTGTATTCGCTCTTGGTTGGATGGTATATTCCATAAATGTCCGTTAAATCTAAATTATTGATTGTGTTATTGAGATCTATGGTTTCTTTGTTCAATTTTTGTTTGGAAGATCTGTCCAGTGGTGAGAGAGGCGTGTTAAAATCACCTAGTATTATTGTGTTATGGTCTATTTGGTTTCTGAAATTGAGAAGGATTTGTTTGACATACATGGATGAGCCACTGTTTGGGGCATAGATGTTTATGATTGTTATATCTTGCTGATTTATGGTTCCCTTAAGCAGTATGTAATGTCCTTCTTTATCCCTTCTGACTAGTTTTGACTTGAAGTCCACATTATCTGAAATGAGGATGGATACCCCAGCTTTTTTGCTGAGTCCATGTGCATGGTATGTTTTCCCCCATTCTTTCACCTTTAGTCTATGGGGATCTCTTTCTACGAGGTGAGTCTCTTGCAGGCAACATATTGTTGGATCTTTCTTTTTGATCCAATCTGCCAGTCTATGTCTTTTGATTGATGAGTTCAGGCCATTAATATTCAGGGTTATTATTGAGATATGATTAGTATTCCCAGTCATTTGGTTCATTTTATTTATTTATTTATTTGTTTGTTTATTTATTTATTTATTTATTTTGAGACGACTTGGTTCTTCCTTTATTTGACAATTCCTTTAGGATAGTTCCTCCCATTACTGATTTGTTTCTTTGTTTTTCATCTCTTCCTCATGGAATATTTTGCTGAGAATATTCTGTAATGCTGGCTTTCTTTTTGTAAATTCTTTTAGCTTTTGTTTATCATGGAAGAATTTTATTTCATCATCAAATTTGAAGGTAAGTTTTGCTGGGTATAAGATTCTTGGTTGGCATCCATTTTCTTTCAGGGCTTGAAAAATGTTGTTCCAGGCCCTTCTAGCTTTTAGGGTCTGGATTGAAAAATCTGCTGATATCCGTATTGGTTTCCCCCTGAATGTAACTTGATTCCTCTCTCTTGCGGCCTTTAAAATTCTGTCTTTATTTTGTATGTTGGGCATTTTCATTATAATGTGGTGTGGGTCTGTTGTAATTTTGTATATTTGGAGTCCTATAAGCCTCTTGTACTTGATCTTCCATTTCATTCTTCAGATTTGGGAAATTGTCTGATAGTATTTCATTGAATAGATTGTTCATTCCTTTGGTCTGTTTCTCTAAGCCTTCCTCAATTCCAATAATTATTAAATTTGGCCTCTTCATGATATCACATAGTTCTTGGAGATTCTGTTCATGATTTCTTACCATCTTCTCTGTTTGTTCAACTTTGTTTTCAAGGTTAAATATTTTGTCTTCAATGTCTGATGTTCTGTCTTCCAGGTGTTCTATTCTATTGGTTATGCTTTCTATGGAGTTCTTAATTTGGTTTATTGTTTCCTTCATTTCAAGGATTTCTGTTTGGTTTTTTTCAATATCTCTAACTCTTTATTGAAATGATCTTTTGCTTCCTGTATTTGCTCTTTTAACTGTCGATTGGTGCGATCATTCAGTGCCTGCATTTGCTCTTGCATCTCGTCATTTGCTTCCCTGAGCATTTTAATTATGTACATTCTGAACTCCCTTTCTGTCATTTCTTCTGCCGTGCTGTCGTTGGGTTTCATTGATGTAACATCTAGATTTGTTTGCAGCATTTTCTTTCCTTGTTTTCTCATATTGTTCAGGTATCAGTTGACCGCTGTGATATTGCAGATATCCTCTATTGTCTTATAATATCCCTGAAGATTTCTATTATATCCCCTCTTAGTCTTCAGTAGCCTGATTTCTTGGAGGAAGTTGATAATGCAGTGCTCCACAAGGGAGCTGACTCCCTAGGGGTGGTGGCCTTCCGGTGGGGTATATTCCCTGCTAGTGGGCAGAGGTACCTTCACTTGCTGATGAATGGTCATCCAAAAGGGAAGTAGGATGTGGGCTGATGCAAGACCAGTTTGGGCCTGTGTCTCTGATTTTACAGTCCTTTTGGGAGAACCTCACCCGACAGGGAGGAGTCACCCGGTGGGGAGGTCTCACTGGTCGGTTTTCCTCCCAGAGGTTCCGTTCAATTCACAACTACCGCCTGGGCTGGGCAGCCTTCTTCTGCAATGTTCCCAGTGACCCGGACCTACCTCCTGGGCCTGGAAGCCTCACCCTTCGCAAACGAATCTCCTTAGGCTGCCTCTCCTCA
This sequence comes from Sciurus vulgaris, assembly GCF_902686455.1. Lineage (NCBI taxonomy): Eukaryota > Metazoa > Chordata > Mammalia > Rodentia > Sciuridae > Sciurus > Sciurus vulgaris. Next base: position 24,660,212 of record NC_136466.1, read on the forward strand.
GAGAAGCTGCCTGCAGTCCTGGAACCTTCGCTCCGCCCCTCAGTTTGTCTGTGGGGCTCTTCCACCAAGAAGCCGTCTAGGACCCTGCTCTGCACTTTTCGCCTGGCTATGCGGCCCCTCCTCTGAGCAGCCACCTGGAGCCCCTTACAATCGCTCCGAGTCCCAGTGACCCGCCACACGCCTTTTCCTCCGGCAGCCACCTGTTGTTCCGTGCGGTCGCTCTAAGTCCAAGTGACCCACCACGCACCTCTTTCTCCACCAGGCAGTCACCCAGAGATCTGGTGCGTCACGAGTCCCAAGAACTCACTGTGCACCTTCTTGTCCTGACTGCCACCCATAGCCCTGGTGCAGTCACTTCGAGCCCAAGCACCCCACCGCGCTCCTCCTCCTTCTCCAGACAACCCCCCTGTGTTCAGGAGCAGATACTCTGGGACCAAACCACTCACCACGCTGTTCCACCAGATAGCCGCCCAGAGCCCTGGCGCAGCTGCTCCAAGTCCAAGCGACGTGCCGAGTCCGTATTTCTCCTTCTCCTCTGGGCAGCCCCCTGTGTTCAGGGATGGTCGCTTTCAGTCCAAACAGCTCACCGAGCACCTTCTCCTTTGGGCAGCCTCCCAGAGCCCGGGTGGATTGCGCCGAGTCCAAGCACTGTGGTGAACAGCCACCTCTCCAATGCTCCCAGTTGTCTGCGATCTCTGCTCTGGTGGGGGGAGGGGCGTCTCGCCGGCAGCTCTACTTCAGAAAGTTCCCTGCTTTCGGGGCTACCGCCCCTTCCGGGACGCCTGCCCAGTGGGAAACACTCACCCGGCTGCTTTGAGTTGGTCCCAAATCTCTCAATATCTCCTCTTCTTGTGTCCTGAGTCCACGCTGCTCCTCCGGATAGCCGCCCGGAGCCCTGGCGCAGCTGCTCCAAGTCCAAGCGACGTGCCGAGCCCGTATTTCTCCTTCTCCTCTGGGCAGCCCCCTGTGTTCAGGGGTGGTCGCTTTCAGTCCAAACAGCTCACCAAGCACCTACTCCTTTGGGCAGCCTCCCAGAGCCCAGGTGGGTTGCGCCGAGTCCAAACGTTGTGGTGAACAGCCACCTCTCCAATGCTCCCAGTTGTCTGCGATCACTGCTCCGGCGGGGGGAGGGGCGTCTCGCCGGCAGCTCTACTTCAGAAAGTTCCAGGCTTTCGGGGCTACCGCCCCGTCCGGGACTCCTGCCCCATCCGGGATGCCTGCCCAGTGGGAGGCACTCACCCGGCTGCTTTGAGTTGGTCCCAAGTCTCTCTATATCTCCTCTTCTTGAGTCCTGAGTCCTGGAGCAACACGAAACGCAGCCACCCTCTAGTCCGCCATCTTGAATCCCCCCTCCAATTTATCTTCTAAGACCCACTTTAGGTTCTATCTTTTTCAGAAAGCCTTCCACAAGCCTACAGCAGCAGCCAGAGTAGACCCAGAAATGCTTACAAAGAGTCTCAGCTGGTCCCCGTTCTTTACTGTTCTATTCTGCAATAACAATAATGCAATGTTTTATTATATCATAGATGAATGCTAACAGATACATGCCTCTCATTCTAGAGCTTAATGCTAGACTTTTGTGTTTATCTTTTCCCTTTAAATTGATTATAGGCCAGGTGTGGTGGTGCATGCCTGTAATCCCAGCTGCTTGGGAGGTTGAGACAAGAGGAATGCAAGTTCAAGGCCAGCCTCAGCAATTTAGCGAGGCCCTAAGTAACTAGGTGTGAGCCTGTCTCTAAATAAAATACTTCAAAGGGCTGGGGATGCAGCAGTGGTTGAGTGCCCCAGGTTGTTTAATCCCTGATACAAAAAAGAAAAATAAAAAATGTGTGTGTGTATATATATATATATATATAATTGTAAACTCACTGGGGAAAGGGAGCCATCCCCTTTCACTTTCTCCATAGACCCTATTGTCTGCCATGGCTTATGATGCAAAACTGCAGTTCAGTATTTCCTGATGTCACTCAGACATGACGCCACTTGTTTGTGTCTTGACACACTTGGGGTAGTTTTATTATCTTTTGTGAGTACCATCATGGGTCAAGGAAACATAATGTAAGTACAATAGCTAGACTGGAAGTTCTGGTGGGACTGGTGAGAGGTTGCTTCTGATTAGCCAGGAGGCTGTGCTCCTAAAAGTTAATTTTTATTTGAGTGGGACCAAGGAAAATGGAATTGGAGAGGGCTGTGTCTGGCCATTGCTGGTACAGATTTTACCAGAACAAGTGGCTCTCTAGAGGTTTCTATGTTGACTACTTCAGGTGGCCACAGGTAGTTTTACTGTTACTATGGATCATTCAATCAATTTCTCTCTCTCCAGCTTCTACATCTGCAATAGACCCATCCGCTCTTGCCATTCACGTTGCCCCAGCCCAAGCAATAGCCTGGCCCATCGTAACTTCATTGGTTCAGAGATAAGCTATAGTCTGAGCAAAACTGATCTAAGTTTAATACAGAGATGTTAAAAGGGACACAATTCACCTCTCCCAGGGGGTCCTAGGATGGTACCACTGAAGCCTGTGTCTGTTAGCAGCCATCTTCCCTGGCTCCATGGAAGAATCTTGTTCACATGATTATAGGATGAACCCAGGAAACAAAGCCAGAGGTAGAGGAAGCAAGAGAGCCTTAGTCCCTAATATCACCCATGGACTCCCAGTCTATAGAGCCATTCATTCTCTGTTCATTTCAGTCACTATAATCTGGGTTTCTGTCACTAGCAGAGAAGAATCCTCACAAACATAAGACAGCATCTAAGAGGAGCAGAAAGTGAACTCCATGATGATATGAACCGTATCTGTCTGATATGACTGTATCCCCAGCTTGAAAATTATCTGATAAACAAATGAATAAGTCTTTTAGGAATTCAAAACACCTCAGCAGGAACTGGCCCAGCAGAGAAGAGGCAAGAGGCCTCGCAGGCATCTGAACTGCCACCACTTCTTCTCAGATCAAGAGTGTTCATGACTTCTCTTCATTCTAACCTACTCCATGAGATTTTCAAGATGGTACCCCACAACTCACTGATTAAATATTCCAACTTCCTAATCTGACTTGTTCTTGGTGATTGACTCCACCTGTTAACAGCATATTGTGATTACAATGTTTTCTGATGCTCTGTGGAGTTTTCTCTCCAAGACTTTTGGGGTTCTTTCTTCATCCATTCGCATTCTTCAGCATACCTCAGTTCTTTGTCAAACTGCAAAGGAGCTTTCTGGTAGGATGTTCCTTAGACATTTTAAAATAACTTTCATTCCCCCAAAGTAGAATCCCTCAGCCTGGTAACTTAGCAACTTGACAAAACACCTCCAGAAGCAAAAAGCAGCAGGAAAGAATTGGTCTTTTGTCATACTTATTTACCTGCAACAAGTTTGTTACTTACAGATAAGCAAAATAAACAGAGAATTTCCATCACACACCTTTCCTCTATTGGTGTTGACAGGGATGTTTGTATAGAAATCAAGCCAAGGGAGTCCAGGTACACAAGAGGAGACTGGCCAATCTGCAATAGATCTAAATTCCTTGGTGAATTTTTCACTCCTACTCCATTCATATGAAACACTGGAGACCTTAAGAGAGAGAAAACACTTTACATAAATTTTAAAATAGGGTCTTTTTCCTGTACCTTGGCAGAAAGAATGGGATACCAAAGCAAAAATGATACTTTAGGCAACAGTGTATCTGCTGAATACCAAAAAAAAATTTCTTGGAATTAAGAAACACTGCTCAGGATGTTCCCTGCTTTTTAGGTCTGCAGTCAAGTCCCTAAATGGCCTCCCTTAATGAGACACTGGGTCAACAGTAGTCATGACAGACCAGCACAGAACCTGGGGCTGACACTGGGAAGTAAGTACTTCTGACAAGAAATCTTGTCTCCGGGCAATGGGGTGGCTTTCAAGTTTGCAGGTCTTTTCTTATGGGATTCCATTGTGTCCATGGTTATCAGCCCAGTCAAGAGATCACATATGCCATCTAAACATCTGCTCAACCAAACAACATTAATAAAACAACTCCAGAAGGTCAGCAGAGTGATCATACTGATGAGTCCATACCAGTCCACTGCTTTAACAATTTTCAAGGAACCCCTGCCTCCTACAGGATAGAGGCTATTATGATTTGGGTATGAGGTATTCCCCAAATCTCATGCATAAGACACTGTAGTGATGTTAAGAATTGAAATGATTTTATTATGAGATCTGCAAACTAATCAGTGGATTAATCCATTTAGTGGATTAATAATTTGAAAAGGACTATGGTACTGTCAGGTAACTAGAGGGAGGTGGGGCATGGCTGGAGGAGATGGATCACTGGGTGTGTGACTTGGGGCCTATATCTTGTCCCCCAGTCTCCTCCCTCTGCTTCCTGCTGCCTTGAGTTCCCACCATGCCCTTCAGCCATGATTCACCTCAGGATCAGAACAAAGGAGTCAGATGACCATGAACTCAAACCTTTCCTCTAAGTTGTTCTGGTCAGATATTTTAGTCACAGCAGTTAAAACCTAACTAACACAGGGACCATGTTTCCCAGCATGGGACACGGCCCTTGGTGATCTGGGACTTCTACATTCAGCCTTGTTTCTCAGACCTACAAAGACCTCGCTTTTTTTTTTTTTTTTTCTCCCCAGAAGCACAGGATTTCTCCTCTCCTAGTGATTCTTGTTCTAATGCCTTTGTTCCTCCTCTTCCCGCTGCTTGGCCTCCTCAGACTTCCCTCAGTGATCAGCGCATGCCCATCTTTTCCTAGAGGGCTTCTCCTCCACAGACATCCACAGGCTGGCTGGCTTCCCCTACCTGCTGCTCCCATTTACCTGAAGCTGCTCTCAAATGCTCTCACTGCAAGCACCTCAGGCGATCATAATTTTCTGCTTCTAAATCTGTTCCCTCTACTAGACGAGTTCCCTCGTTCTGGTCAAGTATTATGTGAGGCAATTCTGAATCACTAACCACTGGTACAGCAACTGAGATATAAGACATAGTCAAAGATATTTGTTGAATAATAAATATTTTCTGATTTTCCCCAAAGTAAATTATAATTTCCCTCATAGCACACCCAAAAGTGTGCTCACATGAGCAGGTGCACACATGTGTGCACACCACACACACACACACACACACACACTAATGCCAAAATAATAAAATGCCAGTGTTAAAATGTGCCTTGTTAAGGACTAAGTTTTTCCATACTTGAATACTTTCTGTATCTAGCCCAATAAGACCTATCTGATTTGTACATTTCTGGTGACTGGAGGAGAATTCACCACCTCTAGAAGCCTCTTCTACCTGGGGACTACTCTGAGTGTTAGCAGGTTTGTGCTCATGTTGAGCTGAGATCTGCCTAACCGTAATTTCCACCAGCACAATGGTTCCCTACAACCACACAGAAAAATCCAATCCTTCCCACATAGCAGCCTGGCCAATATGGGAAGAAGCCAAGCCCTCTCTTATTCAGGGTAAACACCACAAATTCCTTAACTGACACCCGAACACTTGAGTTCCAAGACCCCCTCGCAGCCCTGGCTGTTCTTTCAAGACTTGTTCCACAGCCATACCTCAGGATCATCTGTTCAAAGCTGTGCAAATGCATCATGATGTAAATTCCAAAATGAAATTCTTAGACTTTAAAATCATTCTTAAAATATTATAACCACCTATGAAACTTGTTTTAAATATTCCTTGGAGGCCCCCAAGAACGTTGGCAGGTGCTCTGGTTCTATGGGGGGCTGTATTTGGGCTGCATTTTGATAAGAGGCTCAATAGATGAGGCTCTGGGGGATCCACAGCACAGTTCAAGAAATCCTCCTCTATGGCGTCACCAATCTCAGTTTTCTCTTCTTCCAATCGGGGTAAAATCTGTCTTCTTCTTGGTTCACAAGGTGAGTTGAGATCTAACTTCCGAATTGGCTACAAAACAGTAAGTACGGTAATAATGGAATGGGGATCAGGCATCCACTAAGCCTTCACATTGCAGCACAAGAAGACTGGCAGATGTCCCTTCACCAGAGACTGAGTTAGAAAGGTTGGTCAGGGGGTGAAAGAGCAGATTTCCTGTTCTCCATCCTTCCAATGAGCAGCCTTTTAAAGCAGCATGGAGAGAAGGCTCAGTTCTGTTTTCTGAATGTGCCATGGGAAGTCTTTCCCATTCCATAAATACTTAGATTAGCAAGTCAAGTAAGCTGGAGAAGCACTTAGGCATAATGCCAGGAGAAAAATCATGCCAGCGTTGTTTCACTTCGTTAATGTTATTAGTAAATTATTAATTGCCACTATCAATGAGTTCTACTTAAAGAGCATCTCTCTATTGAAGCTACTGAAAATGAGCTGTAGAGAGTAAAGCAGCATCAGACAAGACCAGGGAGGGAGACAGGAACCAAAAGGTTGCTAACTGCTCAGACTCCAGAACCCAACAATACTGAATGTGCATCCTAGTCTCACCATTGACCCTAAGGAAGTTACTTAGCTGCTCAGAGCTGCCATTTTCCCATCTGTATAATGGCGCTTCTGGTGGTACCAATATCAGAGGTTGTTGTAAAAAGTAAGTAACTGAGTAAATGGGACAGTGAAGGTCCCAACTTAATATGATTTATTTATTTCCATATCTGTGCATTTGTCTGTTTATTCAGCTATTTTTTTGTCTCCATGAATTCTACATAAAGTCAGTAATGAAACTACTCCTCCATTTCACAGATGAGAACACAAAGGCCTAGGCTGAAGTGAATCACCATGAAAACAACAAACCCAGGTCCTTCAGCCACCAGTCCAGTGCTCCACTTCCCAACAGCCTCTTTGTCAGAAGGTCACCCTTCTGTAGTAGAGCAAGAGGAGCCGGCTCAGAGCAAGCTGACCTGCTGCCCACCTTCAGGAGACAGACCACCACAGAAGAAAAGTTACAGATCTAGATTCCATTACCTTCCATGCATTCCTGTATTCCTTTGATGCTTCATTTCCCAAATATTTATCCAGGTATTTTTCTGTGCCAGGCATTGGGTACCAAGGAGTAAAGCAAATCAGATGGTCTCTGTTCCTGTATCTGTCATCTCATCAGACAGATTGCCTGACCGATGGCCCTGTCAACAGAGCAGCCTCATCCTGGTCACACCCATCGCCTGATCCATCTTTTCTGCATTCTCTTAAATACTATGTTTGATTTTTTTTCTCCCTATCTGCCACTCTAACCCAAGTATGCAGAGACCTTCTCTATCTTGCTGATTTCTGTATCCCTAGCTCTAAGAATGGTGCTTTGCCCACAGTTCAAGTTAAGCAAATATTTATTGACTGAAAAGACAATCTTAAAGACAAAGGGGAGGGGGAAAATAAACAAAAAAATAATTATGAAGCACTTGGAAGGAAATCCACTGGGGTTAGGCTAGGGAACAACTGGGCTGAGAACCTCTTGGTAGATAGACAGTCATGGACACCCTCCCTGGGGAAGCAGGGAACTGATAAGCCTTCTGTCCACAGAAAGCAAGGGAGCTCTGCCCCTTGCATGTGACCTTAGGCTTGTCACTGCTCTTTTCAAGCTGCAGCTGAACTAGAATTCAGCAAGCAAGAGCAATTTTCAGCTGTCAGACTCCTCCTGAAACTTAGCATACTGAAGATGCGGAGGGCTGAAAGTGCACAGTGGACCTGGTTGGCACGTGACACTTCAATCAAGTGCCTTCATAACATCCACTGCACGCACCACTGAAATTACAACAGAAAGAGGATTTAAGCCTGAGCTTTCAGCACAGGGACCTGCATGGCTCAGCAATAGTTTGGTTATGCTCTAATTACTTGTTAGCATAAGGTAAAGGTGCCAGGTAATCTGTACTTACTAGAAAGAAATCTGCAAGTAGCAACCAGCATGAGGGGATCCACTAGGCCAACTGCAGATGGTGTGCTGGTATAAAACCCAAAAGGTCATGGTGACCAGGGACTGGGATGAGTGGTAGGAATTTAGCAATTAGTCTCTTGTAAGTGAAGTTAGTGTCCAAACTTGTAGGTAGAGCAGAGCATCTCTGGAAAGTGCTGCATTCAATCTCCCCAAGGGATGTAAGAAGAAGAGGAAGGACTTCCCCAGGGCTTCCATTTGATTGAAAAACTAGACAGCATAAAGGCCTCGCCACATCTTCATATTAGAAAAGCAAAGCAGGTGGAAGCAGACAGCAGCCCACAGAGGGTCAGAGTGAACCACACAGATGCCACCTAGGACACCCTCCATTATTACCACCCCTGTCCAGGCCTGGAGTCTTAACCACAAAACGCAGACTCCAATCACATTCAAGTCACAGATTAAAAACCACACCCTCCAAATTAGAGCACAAGGGTGGTGGTCCCGTTCTGACACATGGTGGCTAAGTAGCCCAGACCCACCCCTTCAGCTTTGGACCTCCCTTTCCTTGTACAGCTCATCTCTCGTGAAGAGCATTGGGAAAACCAATGTGTGGAGAATTGGAAGAGATGATCATTTTACACAAGATAATTCACATTAAGCCATCAGCTTGCAACCTAGCATTCAGTTATTAGATTAGTTTTGAAAAAGACATGCAGTTGAATGAATGGAACCAAAAACAGACAAGTTTTAATGCAAAGTCAGAAAGGACTCAAATACAGTCCACTGCTGGGGAAGGCAGGCCTGGGGCCATGCAATCCCCTAACAGTCTCAGAGGACAGAACATTGGGGATTTTGAGACAGGTTCAGAGGAGGAGGCACATATCAGAAAGGATCACCTTTTTCACAGTTTTGCCAAGAGCATGCCTTGCCCACCACACCCTCTTTGGGCTTCAGTTTTTCCACCTACAAAATGGTCATAAAACCACCTACCTCTTAGGGTTGGTAAAGATTAAATAAATTTGCACTTACCAAGCCCTTAGTAGGGGAGCTTGGTACATAGTAGGCATTCAGTAAATAAAAGCAGGCCCTTATCTTCCGTGGTCACCAGAGTAGCTGAATAAAAAGATTATAGTGAACAAGGATTATAGAAAACACACACACACACACACACACACACAGTGAAGCGGACCTGGAGAACACCGTGCTAAGTGAAATAAGCCAGACTCAAGGTTAAGGGTCAAATATTTTCTCTCATATGCAGAAGCTAGAGCAAGATAGGGAGGGAGAAATGGGGAAGATCATCCCATGAAAACAGAAGCAAGATCAGTGAAGAAGTGGAAAGGGATAGAGGGGGAGGGGGAGGGGAGGGATGGAAAAGGGAGGAAACGTGAAATGAAATGGACAAAATGGAGAGGTTTTCAAGATGGCGGCCTAGAGGGTGGCTGCATTTCATGTTGCTCCAGGACTCAGGATTCAAAAGAGGAGATATTCAGACGCTTGGGACCAACTCAAAGCAGCCGGGTGACTCTCACCCCCTGGGGAGGCATCCCGCATGGGACAGTGGTCCCGGAACGCAGGAAACTTTATGAAGTAGAACTGCCGGTGAGACGCCCCTCCCCCCGCTGGAGCAGTGACTCGGACAGCTGGGAGCGCCGTAAAGGAGGCCGCTCGGCACAGCGCTCGGACTCGGAGCCACCACTGGGGCTCCGGCGGCTGCCCAGGGGAAGAGTGGCGAGGAGAGCTGTGTGGACTCAGGACACCGGGGCCTGCCCTGAGGAGGAGGAGGAGGAGCGTGGCCACTTGGATTCGGAGAGACTGCACCAGAGCTACAGGTGGTTGCCAGAGGAGAAGCTGCGTGGCGAGCTGTTTGAACTCAGAACGACGCTTCTGAACACCGGGGCCTGCCCTGAGGACAAGGAGGAGGAAGAGGAGCGCGGCCGCTTGGATTCGGGGTGACGACACCAGAGCTACAGGCGGTTGCCAGAGAAGGGGCTGCGTGGCGAGCTGTTTGGACTCAGACTACTTCTGAACCCCGGGGCCTGCCCGGAGGAGTAGGAGGAGGAGGAGGAGGAGCGCGGCGGGTCCTTTGGACTCGCAGTGACTGCATTAGCGCTCCAGGCGGCTGCTCAGAGGAGAAGGCGAGTGGTGAGTTGTTTGGACTTAAAGTGACAGCTCCTGAACACAGGGGGGCTGCCTGGAGGAGAAGTGCGGTGGGACGCTTGGTCTTGAGTGCCCGCACCAGAGCTCCGGGCGGTTGCCCAGAGGACCCGTGCTGCGGGTCACGTGGACTCAGAGCCACTCAGAGCGACCACTCCTGAACACCCCGGGGGTTATCTGGAGAAGGAGGAGGAACGGGGAGGATCACTTCGACTCGGAGTGATTGATTGCCCAGGGCTACGGGTGGTTGGTGGAGGTGGAGGCACGCAGTGAGTTTCTTGGACTCCTAGTGACCGCACCGGAATACTGGACAGCTGTCTGGAGGAAGAGGCGTGTGGCGGGTCTCTGGGACTCAGAGCGATTGTACAGGGCCCCAGGTGGCTGCTCAGAGGAGGGGCCGCATAGCCAGGCGATAAGGTGCAGAGCAGGGTCCCAGGATCTAGGAGGCTTCTGGGTGGAAGAGCCGCACAGAGACAGGCTTAGGGCGGAGCGAAGGTTCCAGGCCTGTGGGCAGATTCTCTGAGGAGGGGCAGCCTAAGGAGATTCATCTGCGAAGGGTGAGGCTCCCAGGCCCAGGAGGTAGGGCCGGGCCCCTGGAAACTTTGCAGAGGAAGGCAGCCCAGCCCAGGCGGTAGCTGTAAATTGAGGGGAACCTCTAGGAGGGAACTGACCAGTGAGACCTCCCCACCGGGTGAGTCTTCCCTGCTGGGTGAGGTTTCCCCACAAGGACGGTAAAACCAGAGACTCAGGCCCAAACAGGCCTTGCCTCAGCCCACAGCCTAGGTCCCCTTTGGATGACCATTGGTCAACAAGTGGAGGCACCTCTGCCCACTAGCAGGGATTATACCCCACCTGAAGGCCACCACTCCTAGAGAGGTAGCTTCCTTGTGGAGCACCGCATTATCAACTTCCTCCAAGACTTCAGCCTACTGAAGGCTAAGGGGGGATATATATAAAAATCTTCAGGGACATTGTAAGTCAATAGAGGAAATCTGCAATATCTCAGCGGTCCTCTGATACCTGAACAATATGAGAAAACAAGGAAAGAAAATGCTGCAAACAAATCTAGATGTTACATCAATAAAACCCAGTGACAGCATGGCAGAAGAAATGACAGAAAAGGAGTTCAGAATGTACATAATTAAAATGATCAGAGAAGCAAACGATGAGATGAAAGAGCAAATGCAAGCATTGATTGATCGCACCAATCGACAGTTAAAAGAGCAAATACAGGAAGCAAAAGATCATTTCAATAAAGAGTTAGAGATATTGAAAAAAAACCAAACAGAAATCCTTGACATGAAGGAAACAATAAACCAAATTAAGAACTCCATAGAAAGCATGTCCAGTAGGATAGAACACCTGGAAGACAGAACCTCAGACATTGAAGACAAAATATTTAACCTTGAAAACAAAGTTGAACAAACAGAGAAGATGGTAAGAAATCATGAACAGAATCTACAAGAACTATGGGATATCATGAAAAGGCCAAATTTAAGAATTATTGGGATTGAGGAAGGCCTAGAGAAACAAGCCAAAGGAATGAATAACCTATTCAATGAAATAATATCAGAAAATTTCCCAAATCTGAAGAATGAAATGGAAAATCAAGTTCAAGAGGCTTATAGGACTCCAAATACACAAAATTACAACAGACCCACACCAAGGCACATTATAATGAAAATACCGAACATACAAAATAAAGACAGAATTTTAAAGGCTGTGAGAGAAAAGAACCAAATTACATTCAGGGGGAAACCAATACGGATATCAGCAGATTTTTCAATCCAGACCCTAAAAGCTAGAAGGGCCTGGAACAACATTTTTCAAGCCCTGAAAGAAAATGGATGCCAACCAAGAATCTTATACCCAGCAAAACTTACCTTCAAATTTGACGATGAAATAAAATCCTTCCATGATAAACAAAAGCTAAAAGAATTTACAAAAAGAAAGCCAGCATTACAGAACATTCTCAGCAAAATATTCCATGAGGAAGAGATGAAAAACAAAGAAGCAAATCAGCAAAGGGAGGAATTATCCTAAAGGAATTGTCAAATAAAGGAGGAAACAACTTGTGTCAAACAAATAAATAAATAAAATTTAAAAAATGAACCAAATGACCGGGAAACCAAATCATATCTCTATAATAACCCTGAATGTTAATGGCCTGAATTCATCAAACAAAAGACATAGACTGGCAGATTGGATTAAAAAGAAAGATCCAACAATATGTTGCCTGCAAGAGACTCACCTCATAGAAAAAGATACCCATAGACTAAAGGTGAAAGGATGGGGAAAAACATACCATGCACATGGACTCAGCAAAAAAGCTGGGGTATCCATCCTCATTTCAGATAATGTGGACTTCAAGCCAAAGTTAGTCAGAAGGGATAAAGAAGGTCATTTCATACTGCTTAAGGAAACCATAAATCAGCAAGATATAACAATCATAAACATCTATGCCCCAAACAGTGGCTCATCCATGTATGTCAAACAAATCCTTCTCAATTTCAGAAAGCAAATAGACCATAACACAATAATACTAGGTGATTTTAACACGCCTCTCTCACCACTGGACAGATCTTCCAGACAAAAATTGAACAAAGAAACCATAGATCTCAATAACACAATCAATAATTTAGACTTAACGGACATTTATAGAATATACCATCCAACCAAGAGCGAATACACTTTCTTCTCAGCCCCACATGGATCCTTCTCTAAAATAGACCATATATTATGCCACAAAGCTAATGTTAGCAAATACAAGAAGATAGAGACACTACCATGTATTCTATCAGATCATAATGGATTGAAGTTAGAAATAAATGAAAGAGTAAAACACAGAAACTATTCCAACATCTGGAGATTAAACAATATGCTATTATATGATGAATGGATAACAGAAGATATTAGGAAGGAAATTAAAAAATTCTTAGAGGTAAATGAGAACAAAGAAACATCATATCAAAATCTCTGGGACACTATGAAAGCAGTACTTAGAGGGAAATTTATTTCATGGAGCGCATTTAATAAAAGAAGTAAAACTCAACAAATAAACGACCTAACACTACACCTCAAAGCCCTACAAAAAGAAGAACAGACCAGCACCAAAAGTAGTAGAAGACAGGAAATAGTTAAACTCAGAGCTGAAATCAATGAAATTGAAACAAAAGAAACAATACAAAAAATTGACAAAATAAATAGTTGGTTCTTCGAAAAAATAAACAAAATTGATAAACCTTTAGCCACACTAACAAAGAGAAGACGAGAGAAAACCCAAATCACTAAAATTTGGAATGAAGAAGGAAATATCACAACAGACAGGATTGAAATACAAAACATAATTAGAAGCTATTTTGAAAATCTATACTCCAACAAAATAGAAAATTTTGAAGGCATCAACAGGTTTCTAGAGACATATGAATTGCCTAAACTGAACGAGGAGGACATAAACAATTTAAATAGACCAATTTCAAGTACTGAAATAGAAGAAGTCATCAAAAGCCTTCCAACAAAGAAAAGTCCGGGACCAGATGGGTTCTCAGCCGAGTTCGACAAAACCTTTAAAGAAGAGCTCATTCCAATACTTCTCAAAGTATTCCATAAAATAGAAGAGGAGGGAACCCTCCCAAACTCATTCTATGAAGCCAATATCACACTGATACCTAAACCAGACAGAGACTCATCAAGGAAAGAAAATTTCAGACCAATATCCTTAATGAACATCGATGCAAAAATTCTCAACAAAATTTTAGCAAATCGCATACAAAAACATATTAAAAAGATAGTGCACCATGATCAAGTGGGTTTCATCCCAGGGATGCAAGGTTGGTTCAACATCAGGAAATCAATAAACGTAATTCACCACATTAATAGACTTAAAGTCAAGAATCACATGATTATTTCAATAGATGCAGAAAAAGCATTTGATAAAATACAGCACCCCTTCATGCTCAAAACACAAGAAAAAATAGGGACAGTGGGAACATTCCTTAACATTGTAAAGGCCATTTATGCTAAGCCCATGGCTAATATCATTCTAAATGGTGAAAAACTGAAAGCATTCCCCCTAAAAACTGGAACAAGGCAGGGATGCCCTCTTTCACCACTTCTATTCAACATCGTTCTTGAGACTCTGGCCAGAGCAATTAGACAAACCAAAGAGATTAAAGGGATACGAATTGGGAAAGAAGAACTCAAACTATCCCTGTTCGCTGATGACATGATTATATATTTAGAGGAACCTGGAAATTCCACCAGAAAACTCTTAGAACTCAAGTGAATTCAGTAAAGTAGCAGGTTACAAGATCAATGCCCATAAATCCAACGCATTTTTATACATAAGTGATGAATCTTCAGAAAGAGAAATTAGGAAAACTACCCCATTCACAATAGCCTCGAAAAAAATAAAATACTTGGGAATCAATCTCACAAAAGAGGTGAAAGACCTCTACAATGAGAACTATACAACACTAAAGAAAGAAATTAAAGAACACCTTAGAAGATGGAAAGATCTTCCATGTTCTTGGATAGGAAGAATTAATATTGTCAAAATGGCCATACTATCTAAAGTGCTATACAAATTCAATGCAATTCCAATTAAAATCCCAATGACGTACCTTACAGAAATAGAGCAAGCAATTATGAAATTCATCTGGAAGAATAAGAAACCCAGAATAGCTAAAGCAATACTTAGCAGGAAGAGTGAAACAGGGGGTATTGCAATACCAGATCTTCAACTCTACTACAAAGCAATAGTAACAAAAACGGCATGGTATTGGTACCAAAATAGAAAGGTAGATCAATGGTATAGAATAGAGGACACGGACACAAACCCAAATAAATACAATTTTCTCATACTAGACAAAGGTGCCAAAACTATTCAATGGAGAAAAGATAGCCTCTTCAACAAATGGTGCTGGGAGAATTGGAAATCCATATGCAACAGAATGAAACTAAACCCATATCTCTCACCATGCACGAAACTAAACTCAAAATGGATTAAGGACCTCGGAATCAGACCAGAGACCCTGCAGATTATAGAAGAAAAAGTAGGTCCAAATCTTCACCTTGTTGGTCTAGGATCAGACTTCCTTAACAGGACTCCCATAGCACAAGAAATAAAAGCTAGAATCAACCACTGGGATAGATTCAAACTAAAAAGCTTTCTCTCAGCAAAGGAAACTATCAGCAATGCGAAGAAAGAGCCTACAGAATGGGAGAATATCTTTGCCAATCATACTTCAGATAGAGCGCTAATCTCCAGAATCTATAAAGAACTCAAAAAACTTTACTCCAAGAATTCAAATAACCCAGTCGACAAATGGGCTAAGGAAATGAATAGACACTTCACAGATGAAGATCTACAAGCAATCAACAAACATATGGAAAAATGCTCAACATCTCTAGTAATAAGAGAAATGCACATCAAAACCACCCTAAGATTCCATCTCACCCCAATTAGAATGGCGGTTATCAAGAATACGAGCAACAACAGGTGTTGGCGAGGATGTGGGGAGAAAGGTACACTCATACATTGCTGGTGGGGCTGCAAATTAGTGCAGCCACTCTGGAAAGCAGTGTGGAGATTCCTTAGAAAACTTGGAATGGACCCTCCATTTGACCCAGCTATCCCACTCCTTGGCCTATACCCAAAGGACTTAAAATCAGCATACTACAGAGACACAGCCACATCAATGTTCATAGCTGCTCAATTCACAATAGCCAGACTGTGGAACCAACCTAGATGCCCTTCAATTGATGAGTGGATAAAGAAACTGTGGTATATATATACAATGGAATATTACTCAGCCATAAAGAATGATAAAATTATGGCATTTGCAGGCAAATGGATGAAATTGGAGAATATCATGCTAAGTGAGATAAGCCAATCTCAAAAAGCCAAAGGACGAATGATATCGCTAATAAGTGGAGGATGACACATAATGGGGGGGAGGGAAGGGTTAATGTTAGGGTTAGAGTTAGGGTTAGGGAGGGGGGCAAGTATGGAGGAAGGAAGTACTGTATAGAGGGTAAAGAGGGGTGGGAGGGGTGGGGGGAAGGGAAAAAATAACAGAATGAATCAAACAACATTACTCTATGTAAATTTATGATTACACAAATGGTATGCCTTTACGCCATGTACAGAGAAACAACATGTATCCCATTTGTTTATTATAAAAAAAAAAAGAAAGAAAAAAAATAAATAAATAAAATAAAACCACTCTTGGTGATAAAGTAGATGAAATGAATAAAAAAAAATCCACTAAGATAAAAAAGCCAAAGGATATAAATAAAAAAAAAGAAATGGACAGAATGATGCTATGTCTGTATATGAACATACCAAGGGAACTCCACCCTCATGTACATCTATAAAGCACCAATTTAAAAACAAATAAATATAAGGAAGACCAGTAGACTTGAGGAAAGGGAAGAGGGGAAAGAAGAGAGAAGAAGGAAGGAAGGAAGGAAGGAAGGAAGGAAGGAAGGAAGGAAGGAAGGAAGGAAGGAAGGAAGGAAGGAAGGAAGGAAGGGAGTAATGGAGACTGAAATGGAGCAAATTATATTCCATTCATACAAGATCATGTAAAAATGAACCCTCCCCCCCACTCTTATGTGTAGCTATAACACACTAATAAAATGTTTTTAAAGAGTAGAGTGATTCTAATAAGACCACGACAGAGTAAACACAAAGAAAGCTGAACCCTGAATAATGAAGACTAACTATATATTCAGCCCAAGAAGATGCAGGACAACTGCTTTAAAGTTGTTTCTCTGGAGAAGAGGCAGCTTAGAGATGGGGCCTCCCCACACTGAGCCAAGCTATAAATGGACCCCAAGCCCCACAGGTTTGCCTGAGGCAGACACACTTTCGCACCTCTTCTGTGGATTTCCTCTCTAATTAAAGTCCACGAACTCCCATAAGCTCCGAGAGGAGTAGAGGTTGTGGGGAGCAGAGGATGGGAGGCAGAGAGTGATGAACCCCTAAGTATCTTCTCCCCTGCATAAAATTCAACAGAAGAGGTTATTGCTTAAAAATGTAAGCAAAGATCACAACTGACCTGAAAGGAGTCATCTTTATGGAGACACAGACATAAAGGGAGGAAAGGAAAAATACTGGGATGCATGGGCTGGAGGCACATCCCAGGAGGTAGGGCTCCCTTGGCAGCCAGGTTCTTAGGACCAACTCTTCTGTCTCGGCACTTTTCAAGTGGTCAAGTGGAAGACCACCATGAAGTAGTGCTCTTATCTATTCTTTACAGCAATTGTTTTCATTGGATACTATTATGGTCCCTGTTTCACAGAGGAGCATCCTGAAGCAGGAAGGTAACTTTCTCAAGTCCTCAAAACCAAAAGATGGTGAAGATGGAATTCAAATTCTACATGCTCAATAATAATTGTTAACGTTTGTTGAGCTTTTGCCCAATGCCAATACCTTTAGCATCTCATATCATTTAGCTATCATGACAACCCTAGAAGCTGGCTATTGCCATGTTACCCATTTTACAGGTGAGTAAAGTAAGGTTCAGAAAAGTTAGGTGGCTCACTCAAAGCTACCAATCCAGGTACTACTGGAAACGGGATCCAAACCCAACAGAATTCAAACAGATGCTGTCAATGGCCATGCTCAACACCACACAAAGCATACTGACAACTGAACACAAAGAAGAGGATGCAGAGTGTTATAACTGGAACACGATGTGCTACAGAAGTCTACAGGGCCAGGGGAAAGGAATTCTACCTGGAGGCATTATAAAGGCTGCCATGAGAAATAGCCTTTGCTCTGGACCTTGAATTATGACATGAAGGGCAGCTGGTCTGCCGGCAGCCAATGTTTCAAGCAGCGAGGGATGTACCGTGGGTGGAGAGGAGCAGGTTCATTACACCCTGGGAGTCAGTCAGGGCAGGCTCTCAGGATGTGGCCCTCATCAGAATCACCCAGCCTGTTAAACCTGAGCTTTCTGGACCTCATCCCCAGAGTTTCTGAATCAAATACCTCTTGGATGGAGCCCAAGAATTTGCCATTTCTAACAAATTCCCAGGTCGGGAATCATGTTCGAGAACAGTTGATCCAGGGAGAAAGGCACAGGGATCAACTTGGGAGTGGGTGGAAGATGGACCCGTGGGAAATAAACAGTGGAGGGGAAGGGATGCCTAGGAAGCAGCTGCCCTTTACGTCCCAGGCAGAGGGAGACTCTGACCAGCCCCTCTGTATGCATGGGCCACCCAGCCCCTGTCTTCTCACTGAGCTTATGTCCTGGGGTCCCAGGTGGCTGGCATGGGTCCTAGCAGCCTTTCCTCCTCGATATTGGGTCAAAAGTACCCTGAAAGACACATGACCACTCCAGATCCAGCCTCGCACAGCTCTGCCAAGGCACAGTTCATATATGTCCCTTCCCTGGGCAACGTCACACTCAAACTTCAGGTTCAATATCGTGCTGCTTTGACATCTGAAACCAGGAGGCTTCAAAGGCCTGACACAGGTTCTCCCAACTCTGCTCCCTTGGGTGAGGAACTGCTCTACAGTTCCTGCCCATCCCTGTGGGGTGGGTCTCCGTTCCCTGACTGACTTAAGGACTGGGAACCAAAGACGCACATCACCTTCACACTACAGTGCGTGGCTCCCACAGGCTCCAGACTGTTCATTCTGCTCCCAATTGCAAGCCCCTTAACGAGTCCCTGGACTAATTAACTGCTATTGATTGTATTTGTCCCTGCTATGTGTCATGCATTCAGCCATTCCCATAACCCTAGGGTGGGACTCCTTCCTTCACCACAGGACAAAGAGGAGCGGATTCTAACACCCAAGCTAACAAGCCCCAGGAGAGGAAGATTCTGTCCATCTTGTCCACTGTTGTCTCTGCAGTCTGGCACTGGCCCAGAGCTTAGTAAAATTATATTAAAGACACGGGGCACTGAATTGCTTTGAAACCTCACAACCACCCCCTCAAGCTCTTTTATTGAAAAACGGAGGAACTGAGGCTTCAAAGGTGACACACTGGCCAGGCCTGCTAGCTGTGATGTCTGCAGAGAACACAGGGCTGCCCTGCTGGGCCAAGACTCCTGGGGCAGACTCCTCTGCTCTGTAGTAACTCTCCAAACCAATGGCATCCCTGATCAGTGGCTCAGGGACTGCAGGGGGCTGTCCTGGGAAGTTTCTGGTCACCTTCCCTTTTTGCTGAGCAAGAGCAAATGGATAATTAGGCCAGACACAGTGGAAAGGGCCATTCTCAGGACACCCTGTTTAGGACATGTGGCCTTTGTGTATGATCCAGCCCTGTTGGAAACAGCACATAGTGAGCTTTCAGAGGCCAGCCAATGTGCAAAAGCCTCAGGACAGGTCTTGAACATGAAGTGCCCTGGGTATATATCAGGGTGATGCCAGTCAATTGGGGGTCTGCATAGCACTTCTCAGTCTCAAGCCACAAAAGTCACCCAGCAGCAACCACCACCTCAACACCCAGTGCCCAGCTCTGCAGCAGGTACAGCTCGTGCAACGGAGAAGGTGTTTTTGCCACGTCACAGGCAAGGACGCTGGGACCAAGAAACCTTTAACTTGAAGGTAAACAAAGGTTGAAGAATTTAAGGGGTGGCAGAGCCAGGATGTGGACCCCAGACTCCTCTGTGTCCTGGATATGACGGAGGAGAATTCACAAAACAAAGGACACAATGCCTGTCTCTCCTCTGAGAATACAAGCCTGCTTGGTGGAGAGAGAACACACAGAACACTTGCTTTAAGAGCTTTTATAAAACAACAGATAAGGAGAACTTACCTGGGAGTCGCCTTCCCACTATGGAGATGCTGCATACCCTCACACCTAATGACTTTGGAGGGAGAAAACAAAATACGGATGATAGCGAAAGACCCATTGAAGACAAGACCAGTAAGTTGGCACAGTGATGCACACCTGGAATCCCAGAGCCTGGGAAGCCTGGGGCAGGAGGATTGCAAGTTCAAGGCCAGTAGAGCAACTTAGCAAAACCCTGTCTCAAAATAACATAAAGGACTAGGGATATAGTTCAGTGATAAAGCACCTCTGGGTTCAATCCCAAGTACTATAAAGGTTTTAAAAATAAATAACACCAATAATAAGTGCTAGGATATTTTCCCTCTGTACCAAACACTGCCAAGTGTTCATGGGGGAAACTGAAAACTGAAGGTCCTTGTGGAATATAGTAGTCCTCCCGGACCCACAGTTTCACTTTCTAATGTTTCAGTTACCCATAGTCAATTGCAGTCCAAAACTGTTAAAAGAAAAATTCCAGAAATTTTGCATTCAATTCCTAAGTTTCAAGTTGTACACTGTTCTGATTACTGCAATGAAAATCTCACATCACACCACTTCATCCCACCAGAGACTTAAGTTATCGTTTTGTCCAATGTGTCCATACTGTATATAGTACCCACCTGTTAGTTAGTACCCAACTGTCCCGCAGTGCTGTGTCACAATGCCTGGGCCTCTTACTTCACTTCATCGCACCAAGTAGACATTGTGCATCTCACATTACCACAAGGAGGAAGTACAGTACAATCAGATATTTTGAGAGAGCAAAAAACAGCATTCATCTAATTCCAATTATAGTATATAACTATTCAATTATTACATATTGTTAGTAACCTCACACTGTGT
This sequence comes from Sciurus vulgaris, assembly GCF_902686455.1. Taxonomy (NCBI): domain Eukaryota; kingdom Metazoa; phylum Chordata; class Mammalia; order Rodentia; family Sciuridae; genus Sciurus; species Sciurus vulgaris. The sequence goes on from NC_136466.1 coordinate 24,680,812, forward strand.
CTAACTTATAAACCAAAGTTTACCATAAGTATGTGTGTGAAGGGAAAACATGGTGTATGTATATATAGGGTTAGGTACTATCCTGTTTCGTATATCCACTGGAATCTTGGAACTCACAGGTAACATTTTTATCCATTTATCAAGTACTTCATTATATACCAAGTATTGCTGTGTTAATCAGCTTTTCATTGCTATGACCAAAATACCTGGCAAAAACAACTTAGAGGAGGAAATATTTGTTTTGGCTCAGTCTTTCAGAGGTCTCAGTCATGGTTGGCTGGCTCCACTGCTTTGGGCCTGAGTGAGACAGAACATCATGGCAGAAGGACAAGGCAGAGTGAAATGACTCAGCTCAAGGCAGCCGGGGGAGCGGGGGCAGGGATAAGCACAATCCCCAAGGGCACACCTCCAGTGACCTACTTCCCTCCAACCATGCCCCTTGCCCATGATTTCCACCAGCTCCCGTGTCAGTGGACTGATCCACTGATGAAGTTGGAACCCTCATGATCCTATCAATTCTCAAAAGTCCCACCTCTGAAGACTGCTGCACTGGGGACCAAGTCTTCAGTGAATGAGTCTTTGAAGGACGAACCATATCCAAACCGTAACATGTGCTAAGGGCTTTGTATATACTATCTTACGTATATTCTCAAAACCACCTTGAAAGATGATGGTACAATGCTCCACTTTACAGACTGGAGAGCTGAGACACTAAAGTGAATACTGGATCTTCAAACCAAAGCACAACCCATTTGTGGGTTGTGAAATAAATTTAGTAGTCCATGACAAGCATTGTTTTAAATGAATAGACAGGAAACGAAAGGAATGAGGAGAGGAACGAAACAGAATATATTGCAATGCATTGCCTATGGCAAGGTTAAATATTATTTCATCAATTTTATTGCATTATGCACATGGGTCTCACATACACCAAAAATGGTGCTATAAAATGGAATGATCACAGTATCAAAAATACTATTTAAATATGAAAAACTAATTTTAAAATTAAGTCAATTAAAAAATTGATATTTTGGTTTTGTATACTGTCTTGGGATTCTGGAGTTTAGCTTACCTTTCCAGCACAGTTCAGTTCAGAAAAGCCCATTCTCAAGTGCTCGCAGCCACAGGTGACTAGAGACTACCATATTGGACAATGTAGCTGTAACCATACCACCTCCAATGTCCCTGTGGGCCCTGGCACTGATCCCCAGGTTGCACAACAAAGGAAAACCCCAGTATTTCATCCATCCTTCTTTACCTTCCCATGACTTCGTGTACAGAGTTTCCAGATATTTAAATCCAAACCTGTCCAGTGCCATTTGTTTCTACCTGCCAAGGCAACATTTTGACATCACATCCTTGCTAGACTGTGAGGGAGGAAAACCAGGATCCAGGGTGTCCTGTAGCCAAGGCTTGCCTCCGCAGAGTGAGGACAAAGACCCCGAATGATAGGGACTCCCACAGCACAATGGCCACAGGACGATGCTGGCAATGCTGCAGGTTCCCTGGCAGCCAGCGCAGCACCAGCTTTTCATAGCACAGTCTCTCGTTCAGTTTTGCAGAGACACGCTTGATCCTTCACACTCAGCCGAAACGGTCATCGCTGACCCCATTTCCATTTCTTTGCCAAAATAAACAAACTGAAAAAAGACTGACATCTAGAGAGTCACTGGAAGAGATAGCGATGGGCAGCCCATTAGATAATCTGATAAATATCACACAAAAGCTAGAACCAGGGCTGATACATAAAGCACTGGAAGACCCAAGTGGCCATTTGCTAAGGTGTCCTCCTGGCTCCTATGAGGGAGGAAACTTTCTGCACAGACACAGGAGAGGACAGGGCTTCAGAGATCGGCAACATCCAGGGCCAAGAACTCTGAAGCAGACAACCTCTTGCTTCCTGCTCTCAGCCATATCTGCTGAACCCCACTGCCTGTCTCCTGAGCCTATCAGTCCATCTATTTGGTTTTCAGAGAGACCAGCAAATCCTTGCTCTGAGTAGGGTGAAGATTCACAGTGGAGAAGAAAGTTGGGACTAAGAGGAAAACCACTAGCACTTTTGCTAGTGGATGGTGTGGCTTTGCTCTGAGAAATGAAATTGTAAGTCTGCACGATGATTCCTCATGGCAGTGGAAAGGATTGACAGGTCTCCCATTAATCAGTGAGCAACCACTGCATGCCAGGCACCCCATGTGGGTCCCAAGACCCCAGTACAGACACGCTGCCTACCTCCCTCACACCTGGGACCCCACAGCAGCCAACAAAGTGGACTACAGAGAACACAGCTTCTCAGGAGCTTTTCTGGAGTTGTGAACTAAGTCGGGTGGGAGACTGGGGAAATGGCTGATCTGGGAGAGTCGGAGTTGAGCAACAGGTACACATGGATCTTACGGTTCTCACAACTTATGAATGTGTCTCACAAACCTGTTATTTAAGTCTTGTAAGGTGCACTAGGGCTGGTGGGATGCACATTTCATCATGGAGGACACTACCCCAGCCATCAGGGTGTTCCATTATATAATGGAGAGAAAGGTCCTATCTCATGAGACGCAGCCTGGGCACTAGATAAGTGACCGCCACTCACCATTATTTGGTAGGGTCACTGCCCTCCTCTGTTTATTAGGAAATGTGTCCTGAGTCCACACCCAGGATCTGTTCCTCTGCCTGGCACATGTCTGCACCCATCAGTCTCTTCCCGAGGCACTCGGAACTGAGACAAGACTCTTACATTCTCTGGACCAAATGGACTGAGGTTATATGGAGCCACCTAGGTGGCAATTTTTCCACATCATAGAAAAGCAGAAGTCAATCATTCATTCATAATAGCCAAAACAGGGAAACAACCCCCAGTGGGGTGGTAGGGAGCCACGGAAAGTAATGAAGCACTGATATCTGCTACGTTGTAGATGAACCTTGAAAACATCTTGCTAAGCAAAGGAAGCCAAATTCAAAGTTCACAAATTATGATTCCATTTGCACGAAATGACCAAAAGAGGCAAATACAAAGAGACAAAAAGTAAGTCAGTGGTGACCAAGGGGTAGAAAAAGAAGGAAATGGAGAGTAACTGCTTAGTGGATGTGGGGTGTTATTCAGGGGTGATGTAAAAGTTCTGGAACCTGATAGGATTATCACAGTGCTGTCAAAGCCCTAGAAGCCACTGAATAGTACACTTTATGATTAAAATGATGCTTATGTGAATTTTACTTCAAAACAAAATTATTTCAAAACAAAATGTGACTCTTAAAAAAAATCTGATTTTCAATAGATTTGTATTTTTTACAACTAAAAATCACTGACTAAAATAAAACCATGTGCCTGGTGTAGTGGTACACACCCCGTAATCCCAGTGGCTCAGGAGGCTAAGGCAGGAGGTTCACAAGTTCAAAGCCAACCTCAGGCCCTAAGCAAGCAGTGAGACCTAAAAAGGGTTGGGGATGTGGCTCAGTGGTTACGCACCGCCCCCCCCCGGGTTCAATTCCTGGTACTCAAATAAATAAAACAAAACCCTGTGAGTGGGAACCCAGTGGCGTAGCTACAATGCCAGCTATCTGTGAGGTTGAGGTAGGTGGATCACAATTTGAACCCAGTCTAGGCATCACAGTGAGACCTTCTCTCAAAAATAGTGTTAAGGCTGGGGATAGTGTTAAGCTCAGTGGTAGAGCACTTGCCTAGCATGTATGAAGTCATGGGTTTAATCCCCAGTACCACAAAAAAATGTTGTTAAATGTCTTCACCAGGGATCATAACTTTTTTTCCAGAACCATACATGCATGAGCGTGCATGCCCTGGGTCCTGCCGACTGCCAATCTAGCTCCATCCGCCAACACCATCCCCTCACTTGACTGGGGGAGGGAAGATTTTTGATCTCTTGAACAAGAAATAACCAACTGGTTCCCAAAACCTGCAGTGAGTGTCCATCCAAGTACATTTATTCTGGGTCCTGCCGGCAGAAACCAGGCTACATGAAGAGGAGGTTAGTGGGCCTCTCTGCTTCCCTGCTTTTGTGAGAATTCTTAATGGCTCCAATGCACATGTGTCATTTTTCAGCAAAATGTAATATTTATGTCATTTCCAGGGAAGGAACATTTGCGGCTCTTGTAATGTATCACTCCTTGTTTTGCTCCACAGCACAGGCTGGACAAATGACTCCCATATTTGTCACCACTTCTCCTCCACCCACCTCCAAGGTGCAGGGTTAGGCTCATCGTTCACAGAGGTGGGAGAAGAAATGAGGCACCAGGACAAGGACCAAGCCAATGTGGCAGAAATTTCCTGATGTCGTGTCTTAGAGAATCTCTGTTCTAGAAGAGACCTTGAAACTTTAAAAAGTCATAGAATTCTGAACTTAAACTCAAACCTTTAATTGAACTATAAAGTTGTAATGTCATTTCTGTATATCTGGTGATTCTTGCTATTGGTTTTAAAATATAATAAAACTAACTGATGTGCAAAGGAGGAAAGCTGGGGGCAAAGATGGCAGGGTGGGTGTCTATTCCCACAACTGTTGCTTACAAGAAGATAAGGGTGGTGAGGTGTGAACTCGGTGCACACCTTCTGTACAGTGCTTCATGGAGCGAGTGGCATGATCCTCCTTTGCAGATAAGGAAACCAAGGCTTAGAATCTTCCATAATCTGCACCAAATTCCAACATCAGGTCAGGAGGAAGACAGGTCTTGTTTCAGAGCCCACATTCTGAACATGGGGATCCAGCAGAATACCAGAGTAAGCACCACAGTCGCATTGTGAGCCGCAGACACAGGGCTTCACAGCACTCCATTATTTTTAAGATTTCACACCCAGAATGCTTCGTGGTACAGATGCTGAGAGCTACGGCACCCCTGAGATGAGACAGGCAGTAAGGGCCAGAGACAGTGGGTTCCGGAAAATGAAGAGGGTAACAGGAAGGGGATTGATGAATAGCTGGCTGCCAGTGCAAATTCTGGTCTCTTAATTCTCAGAATGGAAGGTAACCATTAATCAAATGAAACAGAAGTATTTGCTTTCAGGACCCTTCCCCTTGGACAACTGATCATGATGGTGATCACAGCATCAGCTGCCACTCAGGGGGCCTTGCGGTTACCTCCTCTGGTGACCAGCCACAATTCCAGTGGGTGACCACGTGCATGCAGTTTCAGACCCCATGGTTCTCTCACAGCTGAGTCCGACCTCAGCTTCTGGGGGTGAATCGTGAGACCCACGGATGGGCCAATTCAAGCATCATATACGATCCAGCAAAGGCCTCAATATTGGTTCAGAGATGGACAAGAGGATCCATCAAAGCCAATGACACCATTTTCCCAGAACAAAAATAGGCATCTGAACTACTGCTTCTACTTTGTCTCAAAGTTCTCATTACATTATTTGAGCCCCGAATCTAACCCCACTCCTGAATTTTTGCATTTTGGTGAGCAATAAATACCTTTTTGCTTACGCTGGTTTGAGTCATTTTCAACTGAGGACATCCTAATCAATATAAGTACTTCAACATACCCCAGTTAATGGTCACAAAAATACTGTGGAGGTAGGTGGTTATTTACAGGTATTGTCCCACCTCCCTTTTTAGGTGAGGACTAAAGGCACAGGGAGGTGAAGTCACCTGCCCAGCTGGTAGCAGGTAGCTGTTAAGCCCAGACTCCGCGCCAGCTGGCTGGAGTCTAGCTCTGCTCAAGAAACAGGACTTTCCACAAGCCCCGAAATAAGTCTTTTCACTCAAAATAGTTCTGAAGGCTTAAAATATCTTAAAGGGTGTAAATTTTCTCAAGCTTCCTTTAGGTTTGCAATGATCCCTTTTTGGCTTCAGTTGTCTCCCTGAAAAGAATCATTTAAGCAATAAAAATGTCTTTCCCCAAGTCATCTTTCAACTGCTGATACTTCACTTTCCCCAAAATTACAGATAAAAATAACCATGCACAGAAGGAAAGTCTATGAGGCTGGTAAAATGGAGAGGAGGAAGGGCAGGAGGAGATCCTGGCCAAACGTCTCCTGTGTTGGCAGACAAGAAGCTTTGATTGACACTTTTCAGTCATTTCCCAAGTCATTTTCTTAATGCTAGCCTGCTTTTGTCCACCCCTCAAAATCCTGGGCGGGTGGCATGGTGAGCCCCAGCTGTTCCATTTTAAATGCTTTGGAAATTAAAAAATAAGGACTGGCTAGGAGGACAGTTTGACATAGATACCTCATGTGTGCAATTTTCTCTCTTTGTTCAGTTTCCTAGCAATTTGCCAGAGGCTCAGGAACTCCTTGATGAAGGAATAAGAAGTAGCAATCTTGAAATGGAGTGAAAGCAAGGAGAGCGTGCCAGGCTCAGAAAACTAAAAGACCTCTTGGTACTCACAAGGAGCATCGAAGGCACACTCCAGCCGTGAGCATCACTTGGCTCAATCAGTTTAATGGAGGGAAAGAGCTTAGATCCAGAAGTTCTAATGCAGACTGCCACTCACCAAGTCTCCGGTTGCTCATGATAAAATGACATGATAAGACTGTATGCTTTTCGCCGGATGCAATTAGATAGGAGAGAAGGCACAGAGCATAAGGAATTAAATAGGCTTCAAAATCAGCAAGAGCTGAATCTTTACTCCACCCTTTTGATTTCCCATTGATGCAACCTGAAACAAATTATTTAAACTCACAAGTTTCATTTCTTCATCTGTAAAGTGAAGCAAATACTGCCTACATCTGAGGGCTGTTTGAAGTGTGAAATGGAATAAAATAACTTAGTACAGTTCCTTGCCTGGCAAAAAGAAAAAAATATTAACCATCACCATTTTTATCGGTAGTATTAATAAAATTTAAACTTCTATAAAACTACAAGAATAATACCCTTCCCACAAAAAGCCTTACTGAAAAGCTTCCCGGCAAACGTCAGCAAGAGAAAATTTTGATTCCAAGCAGTAATGGGGTGGGGGAATTATCACTATTTTTATCAAAACATAGGGATACAAGGATTTCTGAATATCCCCTCCCATATGTTGACACTATGAAGATTTGACCTCAATTTGAGTGACGTGAAACTTTGGGTGACAACAGATGGGCAGGTTAGAATGAAACTGCAGCTCTGCCGCAAAGCCTCTCCACCTTCTGACACAGCCTCTCCTCAGTGCCGTTTAAACTGACCTTGTAAAAAAGCTGTACCTCAGCTACTGACCAGGTCATGGCCAGTCTTTCTCAGGAACCATCTACTCGCAAATGGACTCTGGTCAAACGATTAGGAGGAAGTACATTCCAACATCCATAGATAGCTCTGCGCCTCAGACCTTCCAGCAAACCTCACAACTGAACAGCATCTGCTTGAACAGAATCTTTTTGACCAAATGGTATAAAAATCCCAAGACAGGTAGTGTGGCATGAATGTGGCATTATCAGAGAAGTCGGAAAAATTAAGTAACTGTAGCTGTAGGTATGGCGACTCCTTTTGATTTGGTTTATTGGTCTCTGGGTGGCAAAACTTCCAAAGGAGACTGTATCTGATTAAGTAATTCATCTAATTTATTTATCTGTGTTTATGCTATGAAATTTCATGCTTAATTATGTAACATCTGGCAGTAGTCCATCTCAGGAATATCAAGGTAGGCCATGAATAAGACACTGGGTTCTAGCTGCGGGCCTGGGTACTTCCCCTTCATGATGCTTGCATGCCACAGGCACATATGTGAGCCACGGGGATCCTCCTCCCAGAAAGAGCTGGACACTCAGCTGCAAGGAAAGCAGTTGGCTGACAGCCTGCGGTTCCAACACCTCCATATGCATTTGAACTTTGAGCAGGCAGCCCTGAGGCAATGACTAAACGTGGCTTGGATTCTAGATCCTCATCCTTTCCACTCAACATGGGAGTCCTCCGGTGGATTCTTTGCTCTGGAGTGCCACATCTGTCAGATGTGCACAGTGGTCTGAGGCTGTCACTCACCAAGCTCCTGCTCCCTCCCTTTCTTCCATATGTATCAACTGGGCACCTTGTTTGGAGAGTTATCCCTGATCAATTGACTTCCTCCCCCTTTACCTTGCACAGGAGTTACCAATGCTTGTGCTCCTAAACCAGGCTCAACACCTCTCCTGGAATTCTCCACCAACACAGTAGTCACTTGTCTAAACCTGCTTACTTTTCTGTTCAAGTGGGCACCATTATCATCAAGATGAATGGAAGAGGAGGAAAATCACTTCTCAGGATAGAATTTTGAGGTAGAAACAGAAAGCATCCCACCCCCAATTCTTCACATACCATCTCCGCCATCATTCACTGCTTGGTATTCTTGCACCAAGGGATGGCCAATAGGGCAAAAGAGCAGAGAAGCTGTTTCTGAGCTTCTGTAACACATCTTCTGAGTCATAAAAGTCAGGCTCTTTTGATGCTCAAACATCTAAAAACTGAAGCACTAGGAACAAATTCAGTGCCCAAGAGAAACAGATTTGAAAGAGACATTGCTATAGCTAGTTATCCTCAAAGCAGTGGAGTGAATTGAGGAAAGACAGGGAGAGGGTCTAGGGAGGGGAAATCAAGATGCCTAGTGTTTTGAAGAGACTCAACCTGGAGGAGCCACCTGACAGCTATGGAGTCACTACCATACAAATGGATTGCCGAGCTTCCCCTGAGAAATCAGGAACTCCTGGTCCCTAGGGCCCTGGTGCCCACTGACTTCCCAGGCTCCATCTGAGTAAGCCCTTACTTAACCAAGGCCGGGGGACTTCTTAAATTGTCCTTGTTGGGGGGAACCTCCCATTGAACACAGCAAGAACATCATCTTCCTGGGCTCCAAAACTTTGCTAAAGCTCCTTCCAAATCACCCCACATGAACAACTCTTCTGCCAAAGGTGTGGGTTCCTCATGGTCAGCCTATAGCTTCCCTGAGAGAAAAGAAACCCTGCACACCTGAAGAAATGACGGATTGCTGTGTGTCCACCCCAACCCCATGACACTGCAAAACAGAAGTAATGACACTGACTAGTATGTAAGTGACATGTATGTAAGTGAATATGCATCAAGCCCTGTGGGCCATGGCCTAATGGTCCCTCCTGAGGCCATGAGGCCGGCACTAATGTCATCCCTGTTTTACACACAAAACAACTGAGGCCCAGAGAAGTTTAGCAACTCGCCCAAACCTGCTCTGCTATAGATGGGCTGGCGAGGCTGCCCTCTCTTCAGGGATCTGCTGGTCTTGGCATTGAACTCCAAGAGGGCGAGAGACGTCTTAGACTCTCCCCTGCCTCCACCTGACGCGTAGCCTAGGCTAGATGAGTCGTGGTAAATATTTTGTACTTTGACCACCTGTTTAGAGATCTTTCCCTACAGAATGGGGAAACCAGGTGCTTGAAATGTGTCCCTCTGTTTCCTGAGCACTGGGAGCACTCCTGCTGCAGCTGCCTGGGAGGAGGTGGAGGCGGTGCGTGCACATCCACAGGGGAGATCATGTTTCAGCCTTTCCATTTCATTTGACAGGAGGAATACTGATTAAAATCAGCCGAACATGTCACAAAAGGGTAACTGGGTGCTTCATTTTTTTCTGTGCAGAAGCAGCCACAACTGAACTTGAGATAACTCTTCATGCATAAAATTACTAATAGACACCATCTCTCTGATGAATGTCTTCTCCTTAATAATTTATATCACTTGATCTATTTCCAAAGGTTAGTCTTACATTAAAATTATAATTCTGAATAGGTCAGCCTCTTATTTAAGGATAAATTACTTCACCTCTTCATGTTAGTGTTGTGTTTGGATAATGATGAAGTTTTTATTTCTGGCCCCCCAATGGAACCATGAAAAATAACCGCTTGCTTGACCTAACCTCCAACACCCTGAACTGGATTCCTTGACTGACTCAGTGTCAGCCACCAGCCTGCAGATTTCAAGACACTTCATTCCCACTCTTGTTATTTTTTGACATTTCTTTTCACCTCTTTGGCCATCTCTCCCCACTACCAGTCCTCACCCCACTTTTCCAGTCAGAGAACACTCGTGGGCCCCTTTATAGTGAATGTAGGACACACAGCCCTAAATCCTCATCACTCCATTGTATCACTGTCATGGTTTGATTGTGAGGTGTCCCCCAATAGCCCACGAGTGAGACAATGCAAGAAGGTTTGAAGGAGAAATGATTGGGTTAGGAGAGCCTTAACCTAGTCAGTGCACTAATCCTCTAGTAGGGATTAACTGGTAACTGCAGGCAGGTAGGGTGAAGCTGGAAGAGGTGGGTTATTAGGGACATGTGTTCAGAGTGTATTTTGTCCATGATGAGGGAGCTCTCTCTGCTTCCCGGTGCCATGTCCTGAGCTGCTTTCCTCTACCACACTCTTCTACCATGATCTTCTGCCTCATCTCAGGCCCAGAGCAATACAGTTGGCCATCTATGAACTGTGAGACCTTTGACATCCTGAGTGCCAAACCAACTTTTGCTCCTTTAAAATTGTTCTTGTCAGGTCTTTGCCACAGCAGTGGAAAATGCTGACTAAAAATCACTACACAGGTAATACTTTTGAAGAAGGCCCACAATACCTCCTCTAGCTTTCCCAGGATTATGACTCATGACTCAGGAAAAAAGCAAGCACTCCCTATAGTTAGTGGAAAGAGGACCAGGGAGAAGCTAGTTTGAGTTCCACTCCCAGTTCTAGTTTTTGTTGGTTTGTTTTTTTAATGTGACCTAAAGAGCACAGACTTTGTTTTTTATTTGTTAAAATAAAAAAAACATTAGTTATTTAGTTATTAGTTCTTCATTAGTTAAACCTGAAAGTAGAATGCACTTTGATACATCATATATAATGGAGTATAGTTTCTTCTGGTTATACATGATGTAGAATCCCACTGGTAGAACAGACTTTGAAGTCAGATAGTTGTGGATTCAAATCCAACATTCCTCATTACTTAGCAGTTTTCTCAGAGGCAATCTCTGAGAGTCAGTTTCTTCTTCTATCAAATAAGAATGGTAATACCTTACTTAGAAATCTGTTGTAAGATCATTTTTAAATAGAAAAAATAACTCATGCAATGCAAACACCATGAGAGATAGGTAAAACTTTGTTAAATAAACCATGGAAGAGTAGATGACTAGTATGTAGCAGACAATCATTATAAATCAGGAAAATCATTTTTAATTTTTAGAAATGGAAGGTTGAAGAAAAAGAAGTTTCCCCAGTTGATTAGTGGTTGAGAGAGTTGAAATTTCCATCTCGGCTTCAAACCCTGGTCTCACCCCTGGCCAGTGATGTGACTTCTGACAAGTTGCTTAACCCGTAATCTGTAAGTGTGAGAAATAATGTCCACTTCATTGGGCTTAAAATTTAAAGGAGAAAATGCCTGGAAATGACTTGACCCAGTGCCCAGAGTTCATATACACCCTTTACCAATGGAGGTACCATTGCTCAGATGAATAGACATGAAAAAGAGCAAATGTTCATAGCTGCATCTACCTCCTGCTACAACTAGAAAGGTTGAGTCTATTACTATTATTAATAGTAATAGACTGAGCAATTTTCTTTGGAACCAGCACAAACCCCAAGAGGCCTTTCTCCCACTGGCATGCATACAGGTTCACAAATGCTTGAGAAAAGGGTGGGGTGGTCTGTTTAATCAAAGGATGATTTCTGTAGTTGTTCTGAGTGTCCAGAGTCATAAAGTACGGGTGTTTAAAAGGAGGCTGAGGTAGCGTGCAGAGAATTTGATACTCTAAAACTGTTGATTACAAATATGTTCAGGAGGTAGATCAGTTCACTAGGTCAGTTCACACTCTTCTATTGCAGGAAGGCTTTTACTGATAATTTCATGTAATTGTGAAATCGGAAGTCACTGGGTAGAGGTTTCCTGTTTCCGACAGGGAGCATCACCTGCTATCCAACCTTGATTAGGGCCCTTAGAAGCAACTGGCATGACTCTCCATGTTTTGGATAAAGGTTTTTTTCTGAAGGGCCAAGAGATGGCAACCAAAAAAAAACAAAAAATAAAAAATAAAAAGTTCAGGAGGAAACCCAGCCCACTGGTTGTTTTCCCTGGCCTGAGGTACTCCATTACCCATAAGCCTGTGTTTCTTAGTGTTCTTTCAGCTACTTTCTCTTTCGTCCACTGGAGGCAAGAAAGATGCATTGCTCCATATTCAAAACCACCTCCCACACACACCTGAAGGAGACAGGCATGGGGTACAGTCGACCCTTACTTCTCTATTCATGGCTCAGTCTGGCATCCTTCTCGCGAACAGAGCAGGAAAGATAGAACCTGCAGAACACATACCTGAGCAGTGACAGTGACGGAAGCGCTCATCTGAGGTCCACGTGGGCTTATTTCTGCACGCTTCCAAAGGCATGGGTAGATTGTGAGGACCTCATCCTGACTTTAGTCAGTCCACACAATGCAAGTCAGATTAAATGTCAGCCGTGGTGCTGATGGATTTGCATGACAACCCCTTCCCTCAAAGGGCTCTCTTCTCAACTAACCAACAACTAACTCCCTTGCCCTAACAAGCCAATCAGCATCTCATGATCCAGTTGCCCTTTTGCCATATTGCTTTGCTTCCCTATAAACTACTACTAGATATTTTTCCATCTGTCTCTCAAAAACTATTTTCTCCTTGCTGTTCTGAGAGGATGATCCACCTTGCTGTGTCTGAGAGGATGACTTTATCAATTGAATTAACAGAATCCAGCTTGTTCTCCAGCTTCTAATAAGTGGAATCAATCAAAGGTACCAACAAGAAACCTGAGTGAGGTCAGAGTATTTTCTGGATTCCCTCTTGCTGGATCTCCCTATCAAAGGTCATATCTCCTTTCTCCACATTCCAGAAACTCCTTCCTGAACTTTCAGGGCTATGTGCATCATCTCCCCCAACCACTGCTAACCCTGAAGTGCTCGCTGGCCCTAGTGAGCTTCCCTACTCCTTCCTTCTTTGAAGCTCAACTGCATTACCCTATTGGCATGTCCCACCCTTTTCCTGCCAGAATGATGATTTGACCAACAAACTAACATTGTGCCTAGATTATTATGTGACTAGGGCTTATATAGTTATTTTTTTAATAAAGAATATCCTTTGAGAAGGATAGAGGTTATCATCTTCCACTTGCAAGTCACCATGCACAAAAACTCTTGTTTTGTCAGAGGGTGCAAGTGTTTCTCCATGTGGTGTTCCAGCTTCTCTCCATCCATGTCAAAGGAGACATCATCTGTTTGGGTCTGAGTGTTGAATGGGCAGTTATTCAACCCATTGCTCAGCTCATGTTCACATTTGGAATTATCTCTGCTCCTCCACATAGGCGGCTCAAAAGAGGAGGAAATTCTTTCCTCCAGGGTCATGGGGAGGAAAGACTTAGACTGAGAGACAGAGGGCAATGAATAAATATAAAGAGAAGACAGCTTGATAAATTGTTTATAGAACTACAAAGCTGCACAACCATGAGTGATAGCCCAGTCCATAGTGCCTGAGTATTGATAAAAGTTGTACCTGCCTTTTAGCCAACTCTTGTCTGACATTCTGCATGAACTAAAGACAGAGAGCAATGTGTTTTTCAAAAGCTGAGAAAGAGAGAACAACTTTTAAGTGGGTCACCACATTCTTCTGTCTTCGCCAGGTATACATAATAAGCTAACGTTCCCCATGCAAATTACTCTGTGTAGCTATTTTGGTGTTTACTGATCCCTGTCAACCAAATGTGCTCAAAACACTAGCAATGATCATGCCCCAGATGACAGATTTACTCAATCAGAACAGCTTTCCTATGTCTCCTAAATGCCCCAGGATCTCTCCCAGTGTTTAATATATGGCAGACATTTGGGAAATGTTTTTGGATGAAAAGGAATGCCTTCAGGACTTTGGAAAGTGCTAGACCAGGGGAATCATGTCAGAGAGAGATGAGGAAAAGGTGGAAGGGGTTCTTAGAGAACAAAGCAACACAGGATGGCACCATCTGTGTCTGTGTGTGGCTTCCTCTCTGGGGTTCCCACCACTTTCTCCTAGAGCCCAACAAACATGGCGGCTTTCCTAACTCCAGCTGTAAATGAGCATTAGCACAGGCATTTCAACCCAAGTTGGGACTGCCCCTTCCAAGAAATGCTTAACAACAGAAGGAAACAAGTTCCAAATTCTTCTCTAAGGAGGTTACAGCAAGGAACAAGCAGAGAGGGTGGCTCCCACTGCATTCTGCATCTTCACACCAACAATTTACAAACGTGAAGGGCCGCAATGAAAGACACCTCCAGGCCTTCTTGCCAGTCAGCACCTTAGTTTTTTCCTGGGTGACTGAAAGACTCAAAGATAGTTTTTCAGTCACTGTTTTGAGTCTCCACCAGGAATTCAGAATGTCACTGCAGGTAAGACTTGTCCAGAAAGAAGGACAGAAAAGGGAATTATTTTCTGCCACAGCAAAATGTTTTATTTTATTCTCTATGGTACAGAGAAGAGCAGGGGCCACCCCCAGCAGCCCATGCCTGCCCTATAGAAATTTCAGATAAGTCACACCACAGAATATTTCCTGATGCCTATTGCTTTCATTCCTCAAAAATCTGAGGATTGCACTTCAAGTCAGTTGAAGATATAATTTCTTGAGTTCTAGAGCTAGGATGTGCAGAAAATAAGATAAATGAAGTTGGCCCTTACCCTTAAGGAACTTTCAATCTACCACTTAATTTTACTTTCATGCATGTATTTATTTCCCCACCCAAAAAGGATGATGGTGGATTATAAAAATGCAAATGCTATAAATGGATTAAAGTGAAACTTTGAATAACTTGGTGGAAAAAAATATCAGACAAGAAATTAAATGTGAACAAGAAGCATAAGGTGAAGCCAGGAATGAAGTTAGCACCCAGACGGCATGCTCGACGAACCTGTGTGCTTGCCAGGTGTGCTCCTCAGTCTGCCTCTAGGCTTTCTCAGAGACAGGATCCTGTCTCAGAGGTCTCCAAGCGACAAGCAGTGATAGCTCTCAGCCAGATCTCCTGGGTTCCAAATCCCAGCTTCCGGCTCTGCTATCTAAGAGAAATAAATCACCAGTTGTTCTAACAGTGCTCCTTCTTTCTGTATAAAAGAGAAATCATCTACTCCATAGGGTTATTTAAAAAATAAAATAATTTATGCCTACAGGAATATAGAGCCTCCAGTACCCAATAAGTGCTGGGGTTAGTGCTTCGACTAACCCCAAGATAGAATATTACAAATGTTCCAACAAATGGTCAAGTTCATTACTGAACACTGGAGAAAAAGATTGATTCGGGCTGAGCACAGAGGAGTGACAGAGATTCCGGATCACTTTTCCAAAGTGGTGGTAACCAAAGATAAACTGAATTAGAAATGAGATTTGGGCTAGTAGGTAGAAGAGAAAGGAGAGGAAGACGGGAGGGGAGGAGCAGAAGAAACAGTACATGGGCTAAATCAGAAAAGTAGAGCAAGTGCTCCAAGAATAAGTATCTGAGAATTCAGAAGCAAAATAACACTTGCCATTACTCTATTAGTAAAGAAACTTGTAGCTAACAAACGACAGATGACCAATGCAAACTGGCCTGAAGTAAGAAGAAAAAAAAATAGGTTGTATCATTTCCCATAAGGCAGAAACTCAGGCGCAGCTGGACCCAGCACCTCAAAGAGTATCTTCTTAGAATTTAATTTCTATTGTTCACTCAGCTTTACTTACTTCCCTGTTGGATTCTTTATCTTACAGACTCTCTTCTTGGAATCCTAGCTGGAAGTCCCAGGTTTCCACCACCACAATCTCAGGTCAATGGAAATCACCATAGAATCCCATAGAACAATCACTTAAGAGATCTCTGATGAAAATTTGGGGTATTTCAGAGGATATGTCTCTTGTTCTGCTGAGAGTGAGAATACCAGGCGGTGTGACTGGCCCCAAAGGAATGTGAGTGGAAGCGATTTTTATTTTAATATTTTTAATTGTAGATGGACACAATGCCTTTATTTTATTTATTAATTTATTTATTTTTATGTGGTGCTAAAGATCAAACCCAGTGCCTCACACGTGCTAGGCAAGGGCTCTACCACTGAGCTACAACCCTAGCCCTGGAAGCAATTTTTCTAAATTCAGGTGACGTTTTCAGAGGCTGTTAGCCATATCCCTGCCCCTGTCAAGATGATCATTGTGTTATCAGCTTTCTGTAACTTGTCGCTGACTCTTTGCGGTTCCAAAATCCATGGATATTTGTCACCACCTGCAGCAACACTTGCACAGGTCTTATGGGTGGTGGAGTGGAAACTGAGGCACTTCTATCTTTCTCTTTGGTGCACTGTTTTCTTGCTTGTTTATAGAGGATAGAGGAAATGAGGTTTACTTGCTTTGAGAGGAGAGAGAGAGAGACCCCGCTTATCAGAGAGAAAGAAACTTTGCTTAAGAGAGAAACTTTGAAAGAAAGACAGGCTTTTCTTAGAGCTTAGAAGGAGAGAGGCCTGCCACGCCTTAAAGTCCTGCATCCTGTGAACTAAGGGTGTATCTACCTAAGGTCCCCTAGTGATGCGTCTCAGTTCTCCGTTCCGCAATCTGCCTTCCGCAGCTGCCCCTATTCGCTGCTGTGTTTTTCCCTCTGGCTGCTTCTAATGGCTGCTGTGGCGTGTCTTCTTCTCTAGATACTGCTGTGCCACGTGTTTTTCCCTCTGGCTGCTGCCCCGCGTGTTTTTCCCCTCTGGCTGCTGCCCCGCGTGTATCTTCTTCTACTAGCTTTTCTGGTAATGGCTGCTGCTATCTGTCTCGCGCTGCCTACGCTTATATCACCTCCAGGACGTGGAGAGCAGGGCCACGCCTCTTACCCAAAGATTAGGCGAGACGCTGGAGCAGGCAATTAGTGCTTGAGAACACATGCGCATACATTGTGTGCATGGACGAGAGAATCACCTGAGTGTGCTTATGTCAATTAACTTCCTTGCTGCCAATGTGATCAGGTGCCATCCTGGCGCTGCCAACATGGCACAGCCCCCAACAGTAACTGTGATCAAATACCTGAGAAAAATAACTCTAAAGGAGGAAAGGTTTACCTTGATTCATGGTTTCAGAGTTTTCAGCTCATGGTCACTTGGTCATATCACTTTGGGCTTGAAGTAAGGTCTAACATTATGATGAGAAGCCCAGAGTGGTATAAAGCATCTCAATTCATGGAGGCTGGAAAACAAGGGGGGACAGGGAGCAGGGAACAAAAGATACTCTCCCAGGGAATACCCCAGAGATCCACCTCCTCCAGCTCGGCCCTCCCTTCTGTGGTTGTTATGAATCCATAAATGAGCTAATCCACTCATGAGGTCAGAGTCCCATGATCCAGTCACTGCCCAAAGTCCCCACGCAAACACCACAGCACTGAGGACCAAGCCCTCAACACGTGAGCTCTGGGGGATGTTTAAGGTCCAACCACACAATCATGGTCCCGCACATCTAGACAGGATCCCACCCACCTGGTCCCTGAGGGGCCGAGCTCCTAAGCTTCATCTCTTCAACCACCAGCCTCGTGGTTTTCTGCAGTCTAGAGAGCCTGTCCCTCTCCCTTTCACTGTAGACCACTTGCCAAACAAGATGTCGGCATCTACTCACCCCGCTCTGGCCTTTCCACACAGTCTTCATGCTACATCTTCTGAAAAAAAAATTCCCAAGTCTCCTCCAATACCACCTCTTCCACAGACCAGAAGCTTGCATTTCCTACTTGCCCAATACCATTACTACACAGGTGATCAGGAAGCATGGAGCAAGCAATGGGGTCTTAACCCTGTGGTCAGATTTGTGCAGATCTCCAGGAGGAGGTCCTCTTGACCCTCATTTAACCAAGTTTCTTCAAACTGTGAACGAACGGCAGGCTTGGTGGCTCCTCGTGAGGAAATGAATCACCTTTGGCTACTATGCCTTTTCATTTTCTCAAGAAGGCTAATGTTGACGACTGCTGTGAATTCACCCAGGAAACTTTTGCAAGGGACTTATAACAGTGGACTGGCATTAGGCTGGGGCCCAGGCATACCTGCACACAACCTGGAAGGTCTGGCAGCATAGAAATTGTCAATGCTTCCTGTCCAGTGGAGTGGACCCTCCTCAAGTCACAAAGTAGGCCACATTCCTTTGCTTGCTCAATGCCTGTCTTTCCCCAGTCCCTCCCTCCTCTGCCAGCACACCCCCTCACCTCTGCTGCTCTCTCCTGAAAATTCAGACTCCCAGGCATGTAACCTTCTCTGCCCAGTTGTTCTAAGTAGCTAGCAGACAGGACGCTAGCTGGATGAATTCATCCACATCGTGGCTTTAATTACTGATAACAGCTTGAGTGTGGGCTGGGGTTGTGGCTCAGTGGTAGAGCACTTGCCTAGCACATGTGAGGCACTGGGTTAGATCCTCAGTACCACATATAAATAAATAAACAAAATAAAGGTATTGTGACAATCTACAAATCAAAATGTGTTTTTTTTTTTTTAAGAGCTTGATTGTAAATGTTCTCCAAGGCATTTGAAAGCTAAAGAGGGTTCTTGGAGGTACCAGTCCACATCAAATTGAGCTCATGGAATTCTGACATGTTTTCCATCCCTCTGAGCTATTCCTCACCTCTACCAACAAGCCATGGATGCTTCAGGCTTCACTAGGCCAGAGCTCATCCAGATGCATGGGGACAGCCACGTGGACACAGCGTCCTGATCTTAGACAATAAGCACTTGAGAAAACCTGACCCACCCACAACCCTTCCATTTAGCCCATGTCCCCCTGCTACGAAAATAACAGGTCCTCCTCCAGTGGCCATCTCCTGTGCCTGGCTCTCCAGAAGTCTAGTGGGAAAACAAGGCCGTAAATGCAGACATTGCAATACCACAGGATGAGGCGACAGAGTGCTAGGGCCCGGGTTGTGCACACTGCACCCACCCCAACACTTGCATCGACTTCCAATGCAAAGAAGTGCAAGGGAAATTACTTCCATTCAGGAAACAGCTCAACAGGAATCCAGGCGGCCACAGTGCCTGAGTCAAGACGTCACTGACCAAGTGAGTGGGGCTCCTGGAGATATGGGAGACTGGGATGCTGTCCAGAGGGACAGCTCGGTTCACAGCAGGCTTCTCAAGTTAGCAGCCACTCCCACCTCCTCTGTTGGCTGGTAAACCTGTTCTGGGAAGTCAATGGGGATCCTTTGAACCTCAGATTTTTCTAGAAAAATTTCAGAGGGAAAAAAAAAATGGGTGAGTACCAAGTGGACAGGAAGTTTTCATATGTGACCAGATCCAGGAGAGGAGGCAGGGAGGGGACATCCCCTGAGCGATCCCGCTTTCCACTACCCTTGCTTCCTAACATGAGTCATGCAAACCTACCATTTTGACATCTGTCCCTCAAGGTTAACAAACACGCTGTGACAACGTTTGGGTTGGAAAACTATCATTTCACCTAGTTGAAGTATTTTTGCTAATATAAATGGAACTAATGGACCCACACAGAATTGTCACGTATGTAACTTCATGTAAAATCTGCCAACAGGCAAGAGGAAACTGTTTCAGGAAATAAACAATAAAGATGTTGTTGAAACCTGAGTCCTACTGAGATTTATAATCCCCCCAAAATCTTTTACCCCATTTTATTCCATTCTGGAATCTGAACCCCTCCCCACACACTCCTTCCCCCTCTTCCCTCAGTTTTCCACTTTTCCAGGGATGGAACCAGAATCTTTGTGCCAGTCTTTCAGTAGGATCCTCCACTGGCCCCGTCTAGGGTTCAAAGGAAGTTCGCACCCACGTCTCCATTTACCCAAAGATCTAGAAATGACCCATGTCCAAGGTCTCTTCCTCCAAGAGGTTTACCCTGTCTTCAAGGACACTGCTCCCTCCTTTTAGTCACACCAGCTCCCCGTATCTCCAGATCATCCTAACACACAGAGCACGGTGTGGTGTGATAGCCACCAGCTCAGAGGTTTGAGACCCTGGCTCAAGTCTCACATCTACCACCTTCTAGGCCAGGGATCTGGGCAAGCGACCGTACTTCTGTATACAGTGGCTCCTCCTCTGTCACAGCAGTTAGCATCCCACTCCCAAGGACACTGCAGGAATCAAATAAGAAGAACAGAAAGCCCTTGGCACAGTGTCTAGCCAACAGCACAGGCTCCGTGAGTAGCAATCACCTTGGTGGTTTCTGAACCAGCAGAGCCACGTGCAGGTCAAGGTTTGAACATTCACCAACCTTCGGTGGCCAACGTGGTCAGCGTGGGTGGGCAAGGTGCCACCTCCAAAGGCGCTGTTCTCACCGTCTCGAGCAAGACAAACAGGGAAAGGCCCCTATGCCTGCCAAAACTTTGCCCAGCGAATTATTGATGCCTGCAGTGTGTTCTTTTATTCAGAAGTGCCTTTGAAGTTTCACCTGGTCGTTGCCACAGGGATTTGGGGGTGGGAGGACGTGAGGGAAGGAACTGCAGAAGAGGAAGGGGCAGTGTGTGATCAAGGAGGAGAAAGCAGTGTCCTTCCTGGGATCCATTTGGATCTGAAGTTAATGACTGTAGCTTTTAATCAAGCAAAGATTCCAAGCAGTCAAGCACCAAAAAAGGAAGATCAGGAAAAATTCAAAAGTAATTCTTAGCAACAGCTGTGGGTGCTAGACCCACAGGTCCCTCCTGGGGAGGTGACAGTTGGTAGAAACAGTCTGCGGCAGGCAGGAGCTTACCTGGGCACAAGCAGCCAGCAGGCCTCACAGGGACTAATTATGAAAATATGATTTCCATGGATTAGCAATCTTGTCAATCAAAGCCACATGCCAGGTAGCACCAGGCAGTGGGTGAAAAGGCCATAGGACAGAATAATATGAAGAGGGTTTTGGTACCAAACATTGCTCCCCAGGAGGGAGGGCCTGACTGGGTGCAGAGACGGACACATGCAGCCGAGGCACTAACAGGCCCTCTGGGGGGAACAGGTAGGATTCTCAGCAGGACAGCCCTGGAGCGTCTGGACTTGAAATTTTGGTTAGCATCCTCTTACATCACCCCCAAGAACCAGTTCAAAGCTGACTCCCTGTTTTACATAAGCCCAGAATGACATCAGCACTGTTGTTAAGAGTCAAGGAAGGGGAGAGTTTAAGAACTGAAGACAGTGGGAAAAGCTACCTTCCCTGAGTGCACAGAATGGGCCCAGTCCGGAGCCCAGCACCTTACAGCTTTTCCTCTTATTTGTGGTAGTAAGGATTGAACCCAGCAGGGCTCTACCACTGAGCAACATCCCAGGCCTTTTTATTTTATTTTGAGATAAGGTCGAAGTTGCTGAGGCTGGCCTTTAACTTGTGATCCTCCTGCCTCAGTCTCCCAAGTTTCTGGGATTACAGACATGCACCATTATATCTAGCACTGTACAGTCTTGATCTTGTTTCGTCCTTATAAAACTCATAAGAAAAGCATCTCTACTGAATAAATAGAAGCTCGTGGGTTTTGAGTCGACCAACATCATGCCACAAGAACAGTAGTTCAGCCCCATCAAGAGTTTCTCCTGCCTGTTGCACAATGGTACCCCAAACCCTAAGCCCCTCCCTTCTGCCTTGACTACAGCCACGCGAGCAGTCTGCATGTCTCAGTGGCAACCATGACAAGAGAAGCTGCAGCAGAGTCCAGAGCACGAGACCCTGAGCCAGGCCTCCCAAGGCCTATGTGGCCTGCTACTTTTAATTGAGCATTTACTGTGCCCTGCCAGTGTATTAAATGCTTTGCTGACATATCGACATGAAATCCTCGAAGTAAATGTATAAAGTAGGTATTACCGTTCTACTTCATGGATGAGAAAATGAAATTTTCTAAAAGTTGGAGAAATTGCCCCAATACCACAGAGCTAGTAAGAGTCAGAAGAGAAATTTCTAACCAGGTGGTTCTGAACCCTGAGTCTGGCTGGCTTCTTACAGCCCTTCTCTCCTGTGAGACTTGCTTTCATTTGCTCGAGTTTTGCCAAATCCTCATCAACCCCAGGCCTGACTGGCCGTGCAGAGCACTTGGCTAGGGGCTGATTTAACTCCTGTTTCCTTTCCTTCTCCACCAACAGGAGCAATGCTTGAGTCCCTAGGAGAAGCCACCATGAGGAAAAGTGACTTAGGGTGAGGGGGAAATAAAATTCTGTCCAAACTCACAGAACTATTATTATTAAGAAATTCTAAAACGACCTTACTTTCTTTTTTTTTATAATTAATTTTCAGTTTCACTTTTTAAATTTTTTTTTTATTTTTGAAGACTGCATTTTGATTCATTGTACACAAATGGGGTACAACTTTTCGTTTCTATGGTTGTACACCATGTAGATTCATACCATTCCTGTAATCACTTATGTACATAGGGTAATGATATCTGTCTCATTCCACCATCTTTCATACTCCCTCTCATTTCCCTCCACATAATCTAAAGTTCTCCCATTCTTCTCTTACCCCTGACTCCCTCACCACCAATGGTATACATAATGATACCATTATGTATCATCATCCACTTAACAGGGAAAACATTCAGCCCTTGGTTTTTTGGGATTGGCTTATTTCACTTAGCATGATATTCTCTAATTCCATCCATTTGTCTGCAAATACCATAATATTATTCTTCTTTATGGCTGAATAATATTCCATTTTTTATATATACCACAGTTTGTTGAAAGGCATCTAGTCACAATAGCTAGATTGTGGAACCAACCTAATTTTCATTCATGGCTTTTAACACTAAAGGATCAGAGTAAAGAAAACAGATCTATCTTCCAGCTCATAATCATTACAATATGAAAGATGGACACGCTCAGTTAAATGAAAAAGACGAGTGAAAAAATGTTTTTGTAACCCTGTTACAGCAAAAAAAGACAATACATCCATGAACTGTGAGCGGGGCAGCCACCTCTGCCATATTCACTGCTGCTAAAGCACTTCCTGTCCTCTACTGGGATCATTAATTTGGTTGGTTTACAAATCCCACTACTCCCCAGTGACTGGAGCCCAGTTTGTAAATCATTTCTTGTGCACCTGTGTCCTCAGCCCAGAGCACAGAGCCTGGTGCCCACATGGTCTCTCAGCGCAGCCCTGCCTCATGGATTCCCTCTCGCTGATCCTGCACAGAGGCTGAGCGATAAACTAAGAGGTCCCTTCGCTTCTTCCTAAGGCTTAATATTCCACATCCCTGGGAGGAATGGCTATAGTGACATATAGGAGGTATTCACTCCTCAGATTTATATTCCCTCTTGCTGACCTGAAAGAAACAAACCAATCTTAAAAAAAAAAAAAAAAGCCATGCACACACTGGCCTTTTGCAGTGACAGATGACACAGTCAGAAACTTGATGGGTAGCCTGAGCTACTGTGAGAAAGGATCCATACATAAAGTACACAAAGGTAGTCAGGAAGTATGTTCCAGCAACAGTGATGGATTTCCCCGTTTCAAGAGTACCAACCCCCAGCACACTGCAAGCGTCTAGGGCTGAAAGAAAATGTCCGTAAAGGAAGCTGATGGACACGTATCGGTGCTGTGGGTGATACGTATGTGAATCCTGGGACTCAGAGGTCGAGGCTGTTGACGTACTCAGCAGAGGCAGGAATGCGCCCAGAGCTCAAAACAGCCATGAGCAGCAGAGGGTCCTCCTGGCACGTAGTGTCCGGTTGGCCCCAGTTGTGAACCTCTTTCTGCACCTCCTCTTCAGCCTGCACAGTGAAACCAGGGCATTTCGGGGAGGGATGTGCTAAAAGGAACGATCCCTAAGCTAGCAGAACTATCCTTTTGAATTTGCTGGTCACACCATATCCAGATGGCAACTTCAAAAATAACTTTTAAGAAAAGAGAACTCTCCAAGTTCTGAAGAGATGAATTCATGCTGCACTTTGGCCAAAGGAAATAACCTGTGAGTTCTAGTGGAGCTTAGAGCAGCTCAGGAGCAGGTTGGTGCCTCCACCCAGCCAACAGCCTCCAAGTCTCCTGCACAAAGTCCCAACCCACTCTCCAGCATGTTCTGCTCTGTGCACAGTAGGAAAACCACCCTCCCCTGCATCTCACCAACATGTCAGGGGTAGTCTTGCAGTTGTACCTCCACTCTTGTCCTTAGTTTCTCCTGGACACCTGTGCACTCCAGGAAAATCAGAGCTGCCCCTAAATAACACATCAGGGGCTTCTTCCTCCAAGAAGTCTTTCCCAAATGTCTCCATTCACATCCCCTCTTCCCTGAGTTATCCTTCAGGCCCTGGATCTTATGGTGGACACTTCACGATTTAATGAATCCTTACATCCATGGAGTTGATCAATCTAATGAGATAAGGTTCAATGACTGATGTTTACTGAAACATAATACAATTTGAGATATTAAGCTAAATTCTTTATAAGCACTATCACATGAATCCTCATAACCTATCCATGTGGTAGCGCCAGTGATATCGCCACACCACTGAAAAGGGTAACTAAGCCACAGAGAGGTTAAGTGTTCTCATCAAGGTATCCACCAGGCACGAACACAGGTCTAACCCCAGATCCTATGATCTTCACGATAGGGACTATCACTTATAACTCTGGATCTCCCATAGGACTTTATGCTGCTGTGCATGTGGCTCATGTTCAGTGAGAAATCCTAAAATGGTCAACATGTCACTCAGGACATCTCAATGCTTTCCATGTACTCAATGTTTAGTGAGCATTTTCCACTTGCCAGGGTTAGGAATGAGGCTGATGTATAAGACAAGACCTGTTCCTTCAAAGAGCTCATAGGAACAGAACACTCAATAAGTACTGGTCCTGGATTACCGTCAGCACAACCCCTTCAATGACAGTCTCAACCAGGTACAGGTGCAGGGACCACTTCACTCAGAGACACTGGACTGATTCGCAAGAGTGCAGAGTTCCCCTGCACTGTCAGGAATATGCCATGTGACTCCTGTCCAGGAATATTCCATCAATCAGCTCAATATAAGATTGAAACACTGGACAACATCAGTGAATTCACAACTTAGTCCACCATTCACTTTGCCTGTTCATTACCATCCAAGTGCATGAGAAATAGCTCAGGGAATGAATGGCAGACTTGGTTGATCAGTGAGATTCAGAACAATCAAGATAGAAGGGGTTCCCTTCAGCTGTTGTCCTTTAATGACATGCAGTTGAAGCTTATTGTTCTGAATTCAAGGTATGTGAATTTGCCCACTTACTAAAATATATTTGCAAACCCAAACTCAGTGCCCATGGTGTTTCTCAGTCACTCACAGACATGCTCAGAGCAGTAAAAAATTTTGAATTGCTCCAAGTCCATGATCCCAGCTGAGTTCTTGGTTCAAGTCCCACAACCGAGATATGTATACTTTTTGTAGTCTCCTTAGTAGCACTTCCTCTGCATTTTTGTGCCTTCTGATAGTGATTTTGTTGTTTGAAATAGTCTCAGCATAATGCCAAAATGCTCCTTGTGTTCCAAAGACTGTGTCTGCCTTACAGAGAAGACGTGCATTACATAAGCTTTGTTGTTGGATGTGAGGTTTAGTAATAAGGAAGGAGTATGTAAACAAGAGCTTGTAAACCACAGTTATGCACTTTTCATTTGATAAAAACATTTTGATAAGAAGCTCACAAGAATTGACCCATCTTCCCTCAAGAACAATGATCCAGTATTCACTAATTCAGTGCACGTGGCAATGTTATAGATCATAAACTACCTTGATAATGTGCATGGTCTTTCTAGTGACCACGCAATAAAAGAAGTCTTTACAGAGGCTTCCAAGCCAGTTCTCAGAGAGTCATCTGTGACCCTACAAGTGTCATGACCAAAATGACATAAAATAAAAAGTATTTACAAAGCTCTGCATGTGTCTGAAAATGGCAGTGGAACAGTACTGCTTGATTTCAATAAAAGCCATTAAGAGCCATTGGATTTTTTTAACCCATCTTGTCCCATAGCCCCAGATGTGGAACACCTATAAATGCAAAATACAATATAGTTGCATAAAATAATTATAAAAGTATAATCATCTTAAAATATAATAACTAATATGAACTAGTTAATATATACAGCTCTAGATTATGACTTACAACCCATTTTAGTGCACTTGTATTAATGACAATGACGTGAAGAATTGAAAACTTGGGACTTAATGGCTAAGCTATCACTTAGTTAAATGATGATTTTACAGTGATCAAAATAAGGAAACAAACCGGTTCATTAGTTCTCCTTGACCTGCCAGTTCCAAGAAACATACCTGTAAATCATGGTCTTCATTCTTCATTTTACCTATGTTTCCTGATCTGTAAAATAGTAAAGATAAAAGTACTTCTCTCTTGTGGTTCTCATAAGGACTAAATGAAATAGCATAGAGAAGGACCTCAGCACAGTGGCACTGGAATGCTCCTTTAGCATAGTGTGAAGGTGAGGTACATTCTTTCTGGAGAGTTCTTTTGGGGCACAATCTCCCAGGTCACAAAAGCATACACCTGGCTGACCCCATTTCCTTCCTCCTGATCACAGTCCTCTGCTGTGACTGATCACATCTGGTGTTCCGAGGCCCACATCTGGACAAGTTATACAAAGGCTGTGTATAACAACACAGGACTGGGTTGGTGCTCTCACTCAATGTTTACTAGGTGAGTGATTTGGTGCAAATCACTTAACATCTTGGAGTCTCGGTTTCCTCATCTGCAGAGAGAGAATACCTACTTTGAACAACCATGTAGAAGACTTTACACAGGATTACATTATTCAGGGCACTCTAAAAGTAGATACCAAATCAGAATCTCTAAGACATGTATTTGGATGGAGGATAATTGATCTATGGGTAAAGAGTTTATGTTTGGGGTGATAAAAAATGGATGTTGTGGTAATGGTAATATGATACCATAAATAGAATTAATGCCATGATTTGGTGCACTTAAAATGGTTGAAGTAGAAATCTTTGCCATATTGTACCATAATTTGTAAGAATTTATTGGAGGCAATACCTGTGAGGTAAAATGGTTAAGGGACCAGGATACATCTGGACCATGGACCGTGATGCATGTCTGACCCCCAAGTGAAGAAGAGGAAAGGAAGGTAGGACGGGAAAGTCCTGCACTGCAGCACAGCTCTAAGGAAAGCTCAGCAAGGCCATCAGATGAGCCTCCCAGGAACAGGCTCTCCCTGGTATCCCTGCCACACTTGGTCACTGGCTGGGAGCATATTGTTGGCGAAATGGCATCAGTGGATTTCAGAGAACAGACGCTGGGCCACTGGTTGATTACGTTCTCTGCAGTTGGAGATCAGAACCACACATCCCCAGGGCTAATGCAGGATCATGCATGTTAAAGTACTTTTCACCCTGAAGAGATGACAGAGAATAAAAGTAGTGTTGATTGCTATAGCAACTATCAAAATCACCATGACTGTCAATCACCAGTACCAAGATTTTTATCTTAGAAAAAGTGTGTTCAAAGTAACATTTGGCCACCTCTAATTAAATCATTTCCATTTTGTACTATTGCAATAAGTCTTATCAATTGTGGCACTCATCTAGACAGCTTAAACTGAATGGCAAACATTCAACTATCAACTCTCTGGCTCTCTTACAGGTTCAGGAAGACAATATGACTCAAAAATAACACAAGTCAAGAGTCATGAATGGAATCTACACAACACATTCAAGTCTCTCAGTCTCCCATCATTTTATATGGATGACATTGGCCTCCACTGGCTTGGGGACTCATCTATTGTCTGCTTAAACCATTTCATCATTTCACCCCAAGTGATCAGGAGATAGAGGTCATCATGGACTTCCCTTTGACAAAAATGAACCAGGAAGCAGTTTCAAAGTCAGTATTCCACCCTGCTATTCATGACAGCAAGATTATAACCCTGCAGAGTTCCATTTCACTGGGGTGATTTCTTTGCCCTGAGGACAATACATATTTCATTTCTGTATTTCCTTAAGAAAGAAGAGTATGGCACTTAAGTATAATGGGAGGGAAATCATGTGTCTTCCTATAGGGAGAAGTCAGTCAATTTTGTTTAAAAGGCAGAGTGAGTGACGAGGAGAAAAAGGAGATGAAGAAATAGGCTTAGGTAGCATTTCTGACTTTGTGACTACTGTCTTTCCCCATTTAATTAACCTTTGTCTTTCATCTGTTCCCTCAGAGAAAAGGGAACAGAAATGAAAACAGTAAAATCTTAAACATGGATGCTCATGGAAGAGGAGAGCGGTCCCTCCAGCCACACCCTACTTGCTTACAGTGGCCACCTAATTAATCCCTTGCATTGTCTCACATGAGATTCAGGGGGATTCCACATATTTAAACCACCCCAAAACCACATATTTAAACCATCTCTTTTTATTTCTCAAGCCTTCAGCTAATCTGTATCTCTTTACCTTGAGCACAATACCAACCTCCTACAGCCTTAAAACCTAGAGCATCCACTAAGAGCTTTCTAACCTCACACCTGTCCCCACTTCCCTTCCCTTTGCCACCATTCTACCCACTTCCTGCCCACCTTCACGAGACAGTCAGCACCCTGGCCTCTTAACCCGTCCTCCCCGTTCTCTCCCCTCCATGCCATCCTGAATCCTGCCACAGCTCCTATTTCGTCATTGCACACACACACTAGTTTTCATTACCTAAAGGACTTCTTAGTCCACCTCTCAAGGTCTCAACCACAACCTGCCTTTCCAGAACTGCATTCCATTCTTCCCCTAGAGACAGGCTGGCCCCAGTCAGGCCTCGCATTTCCTTGCCTCTGCACCATTGCTCAAGCCCTATCTGCCACCTCGAATGTGCTCTCCCTTGGCTGGTTATTTCAATACCACCCGCCACCTGAGGCCCAGATGATGTGCCTGTGATTACAGGAAGTCCTTCCTCATGGAACTCTCTCCTCCTTTCTGGAGCTCTTTGTAACATTGTTTCACACATAAGCAGATAACTACTGAGAGACCCCCACATGCAGACACCACCTTATGCACAAGTAACAAGAACAGAGTTAGGGTGAGCAGTAAATAGGCACTTTCGTAATATTGAAGTAAGGAATATGGTAAGGATATTGTGGGATCCACGTGTTTAATCCTACCCACTCTTCTTGGATTAAGGTAGGGATGGGGGCCAAGAATTTCTGGAGGAAATGGCATACATACATCCAAGTTGAATCCTTTGTGAGAAAGGAGTCATTCATCCAATGAAGAAGTGGAGAAACAAAAGATCCATTCAGGTACGGAGCAAGGGGTACATTCCAAGGGCTGCGTGTGGTTGAAAACACCTGGAGCAGAGGATTCAAAGAGATGCTGGAGTGGTGAGAGAAAGGACTGGAAAGGGAACAAGGTCCTGGCTTAAAGAGGGTTTTGAACCATGTGAAAGACCCATGCCTTACTCCTGAGGCCATGGCAGGCTCCTGAATAACAGTAGGGAAATACAAGATTGTTTGGCCTGTGGTTAGACCTTCCTGCAAAGGTGGGTGAACAGATCCAGCTATGGCAGAAATGCAGCTACAAATTGAGGGCAGGGCTGGGGGTGCCGCTCAGTGGTAGAGCCCTTGTTTAGCACGTGCAGGGCCCTGGGTTCCATCCCATCACAGGAAAAAAGTGAACATAGCCCCACTAACACGATTTGTGGTGACGGAAATGAGGCAACCAATTTGGGAGCCATTAAGGAGGCAGAACCAACAGGATTTACCACTGAGCAGGTGAAGGTGGGGGAAGAACCAGAGATGCTGCTCAGGTTTCTGGCCTGGATGGGAGCACCGGTTACTGAGAGGGGAGGAAGTAGGTAGGAGGAGTGTGGAGAGAGCTGGATGAAATGTTCGTGGGATCCTCCAAGCCTAATGTCCTCCTGCCAACCGTTACATCAATATGGTTGGAGTTGAAGAGAATGACTTGGGCCCACACTTTCCACTTGAGTATCACCAGCCCTGGTAAATGAGCACTGAGGCCCTGAACATAGTATAAGTCTATCCAGAACGGGGGTGTAGGGAGAGGACAGTGGGGTGCACAACAAGTACAAATATTCAAGGACACACAGGGGTCGACTTTCAGAAAGAGGAATCCAGAGCGAGTGACCCCATGCAGGCCAAGGAAAGAGCATTTCAAGGAGACTGCTGAAAGTCAAGTCAAGCAAGGGAAGATGATCTGCCTCTGGATTGAGGCCCCAAACAGGCAGAGGTGGCTATGCTTTGTCCTAGAATGGCGGGAGCAGATGCCAATTGTGCTGTTATGATGCTTGCTGTATTCAGCTCTACTGAGAAGTTCTGTCTCCCAGGTCCCCTTCAAGACCCACAGCTCTGTTTGAGGGCCACAGGACCTGTGACCTTACAGAGCCCCCTACACACACACACACACAGAGGAGGCAGTCAGTGAACACCTGTAGAAAATAAATGCAATGGACATTCTGCTGTAAGAGCTTCATTTGGAAGCACAGTGAAAGGTTCTGGAAGGAGATAAGGGAAGGGCTTGCTGACCTTGGATGGCATTTGTCTCTCTCACCCCCTCCCAGGCATTAAATTAAGCATGCCCTTTTTTCTCACCTCTCCTCCTGGGTCAACAGGCAAGGTCATTCTGGTCTAATTAGACTCCTAAATGAGCTCCAGAATCCAAGCCACTCTTCCTCATTCTATCTAGGTCTATTTAGTCAGTGCTAGGAAAAAAGTAGGCTGCTTTTGCTTCTGATTACTTCTTCCTGGGCCCTCTGGTGACCTCTCTCAGAGAAGGTGAACACCCATCACTCCGACAACACAGAGGAGATCCTCATCAGCAATACTCCCCGTTAGCCAGCATTTATTAAGCATTTGCTTCATGCCAGGTATCACACTGACCCTGCCTAAAGGAGTCACATCACAGTGCTGCTCAAAATGCTCACTGACTCCACTGTCCAGAGAAAAACCTTAATTCATTCCAAATAAGGCAAAACAAATACAAGAAGGAGATATATTAGGTTAAAAAGCTACTATCAGTCTGCAAAAACACATTTGGTCAAAAGTACCCTATTGTAACGAAAAGAATGGCTCAGTTTATTAACTGGGGTACCAACCACGTTTTATCACAATCGGGGCTCATTCTCATGAAGGATTACGCAAATATTCTCTGATGCAAATAACCTTGCAGAATGAAGACATTACTTAAAATTGTGAGCTCAAGTACTAACAGGCCAAGTAAATAGTTAGTAGGGGATGCTGAGTACCAGGTACTATTGTAGATTATCCATGCCAGAGGGAGAAAGAACTGAGCAGAGTAACAGATACTTAGAAGTCAGGATTTGTGCCAGTTTTCAATGTATTCCTTTCAGCTCCAAAAATCACCCTTCATTGCCTGCTCTGTGAAAATTGAGTCCTTCCAATAATTTTCCCTTGCCAGCTGGCATGCTGCTCTGCTTTGTCAGTACAGGGTGAGCAAGCAGGTAGCAGGAAGGGGCATTTCTTCCTGGTTCCAATATGCTCTCTAGGCAGGCTTCTGCAGCACAGGTGTCTTCCCATGCCTGGTACCTGCTGCGAACATGGCTTCTACAGCATGCTCAGCTTTTCCACCACTAGGCTCCTGTAGTATAGGAAGCTTCCTGCTAAAGTGCATAGTCGTCAGAAGCACCTGAGGGGTTTATAGCATTGTACCTCCTGAGGGACACCTCTCTGTGACAGCTTACCCCAGCACAATAGAGATAGATATGCTGCCTATGAGTTCCAGAGAGATTTTTAGTTAAGGTCCACCAGCACAGCACTGTAGTGACTTCTGTTGTTCACCAAGTCATGGCCACATCCTCCCGAACAAGGTCTGGGTCTCAGCCTGGAGGTAAAGGGGGTTTCTTCCTGGAACATTCTGTCTCAGCCTTAAGGGTAGTCGCTGTTCCTTATAAGTGCTATTCTATCTTTTTGAGTTCTGTGTACTTATTAGTCAATTCTCTGCTACTCCATCTCTGTATAATGATTAAATCTATTAAATTCTCACTCAAATTACTACATGACTGCTCTCCCCCAATTGGCCTCTAATCCGTACACCAGTGCATATGCACAGTGGCCCATAAATTGTAAAATATGTATTAATTGTCTTAAGTCCCACCAAAACTCACCCCTCTCACAAAAAGCAAACTTGTGCTAGACTATAGATTATTTTTATATTCACAATAGTCCTTTAAAATCAGTATTTTATCCCCATTTTACAGATTGGAAGCTGACACATCAAATAGTTAAATTATTTACCCAAGGTCCCCAAAGTTATGTGAGATATTGCATACAGTTAGTAATGCCAAGTCTTCCCAAATCAGAAGTTATTTACCTTAGATTAAGGATTATTCTGGCTTCTTTTAAATTTTTTACTCTTTAAAAAAAATTGGGGTTCAACCCCTCACTTACTCCAATTTTACTGCTATAATATGCACACAACCTCACTCTCAAAATCCATTTGATGGATCATATGGGGGTAAAAATAACTTCCAAAGAGGATTTCAGGTCCTTCATTAATTTCTGCCTGTGTCAAAATTTACAGACTAGCACAGAGAAAGAGGCATAGTCAGAGCCAGTGACAGGAAGGGGAGCTGATGTCAGTCAAGCAACTTTTCCAGGTTATGTTGATGTTGTTCCATTATGTCCAAAAGCAGAGCCAGCATTTTCCAAACAGGGACAGTGGCAACAACATACAACTGTGTCTCTCCAAAACTAGAGAAGATATTTACCTAAGATTAAATATCATTTTGGTTTTTTTTTTTTCCTAGCCTCCCTCTTAAAAATAAAAGGAGCCACCTGCAAAGCATTTGTTGGAGGATTTTTAATGACTTATTAAATCCCAAATCATTATCGGAAAAAGACTTGCATCTGCAAAGGCTTAAATAGTGCTATCCACTCTCCTCTAAAAATCACATTAACCTCCAAAAGACTGGTGCCAACACATAAACGAAGGGAACACCAAACAAACGAGAATGTTTTAAAGCAAAATTCCTCCTTGGAAAAATAGCTACATCTTTGGGTCTTTTTTTTTTATTATTATTATTATTTCAGTGAAGCACTGGCTTAGAGCCCTGTTTTGCTTGAATCAAAGACCCAGGTGGACTGCCAACGATGATTCCCTGGTGCCCGCTGGAGGAAGTCCAACCCCACGGGCCAGAACTCATGGCCTTCAGAAAATGGCTTTGCCTTCTCACCATAGCTGCATC
Organism: Sciurus vulgaris; assembly: GCF_902686455.1. Lineage (NCBI taxonomy): Eukaryota > Metazoa > Chordata > Mammalia > Rodentia > Sciuridae > Sciurus > Sciurus vulgaris. The sequence goes on from NC_136466.1 coordinate 24,713,777, forward strand.
TTCTCCCTGCCTGGGGCTGACTCAGCCAGGATCCCGTGGCATAACTCCACCACTTACTGATACACTGCCATGTTTCTGGACTAGGTGAAGAGCACCTGTCCCCAAGACCTCCCCCTGGCCCTCTGACCACCCAGCAACTAATGAGTTAAATGCTCAGCAAAGCTAGGAAATCTCTAGGACCTTTCACAGGTCTTTGTCAGTATTAATTCTTGGGCAGTATTTCTGACAATCAGTCCCCCAAAACTTCTGCCTCTTGTGTGGCCTCTGCAAAGTAGTCAAGGAAGCCAGCAGAGAAGTGGAAATCCCTGACACCTGTTCCTGATATCTTGGCGGGTAAGGGTTAGGCCCACGTAGACTCCCAAGACTGACCATGTGCCAACAGCCTGCTCTCCCCTGGAGTCCGGCTCATGCAGCTACTGATGGGATCTTCAGCCTCTGGGAGGCTTCAGCTCTAAGACCTTCTCAATTCAGCACGGGAAAATGGAAGCATGACAAGGTCCGCCACAGAGACAGGCCAAGAACTGTGGGCTGTATCAAAATAGTGGGTTCCATTTGGCTGTCAGCCAAGAGGACAGAAGCACTAACAACAGGACCCAAAGCAGTTGTTTAGGAGAGGGGGGCATCCAAGGTGTGGGTCCCCTCTTCTTTCCCCATTGAATTTCACCTTCATTTACTGGGGATAAGTTGTTGAAACCTGTATTCTCATCCGTCATGGACATTAACACTTAATTCTCATTTATATCAATGAAATCTTACACATAGCATAAACCATGCTGAAGGCATATTAACTTCTTTGGTTACTATAAACATCAATATAGTTATACCTATTTTACAGAGATGAGCTCAAATTGAAGCTCAGTGAGATTATGTAAGACACAGGGCCAAAACCTGGGCCAGGCACTCCAGAAACAGGGCTGTGTTTACCCTCTTCTGGACTGAGGGCTAATTTTGACATCATCGAAGATGACATTCCAATAAACCATTCTGGTGACATTTAATAACAGATATTGAATATTTAAAAACTTCAGATAGCAGTGTGAGGACAGGGACATCTGGATGTAATGGTGTGAAATTAGCAGAGGCCAAGATGATCTCACACCATGAGCATCAATGGCCAAGTCACTGGCAGGGTTTGATGTAGTTGCCTAAGTCAAATCATGACTCAGGCATCATTTAGCTAGTGACAGATTAAATTTTAAAAGCCCCCAAATGTTAAGATTAAATGACAGTTATTAGAATACTAGGATTGATTTTGACCACAAACTGGATCAGTTGGAAAGCAGTTTTGTCACATGTAGTTTAGCCATATGAGGAAATGAAGGGGATGCAGGTTACTAATTTCTATTAGATCGAGTGTGTTATGACATCAATAAGTATGTTTTAATTTCAACCCTGTCCACACCCCAACATCTTGCTCCCCTCCAAACTCCTTGCTCCCTCACCAGCCTTCTCTCCTACCATGACCTCACCAATCCTGTTGGATCCACTGCCCCCAACCCCAGCCATAGTTGAGGCATTTTATTTGACCTTTGGCAACTGGTTGTGAGGAGATGCCTGCTCCACCTGCTATGGGACCCTGCTGTTGAGGCCACCTTAGACCCACGCAGGTAACGCAGCAAACAGACTGGACTGATCCCCAGGGCCTTCTGTAAAAGTGGTGTAGTACCTGGCCATTTTTGCCACTGATTACCAGTAAGATAATCATAATAAAAATGAAAAAGTCTCTGTTCTAACCACTTTTCAGGTCTTCCTGCTGGAACAGGAGTGTGCAAAGCTGTTGAAGTACATATGCAATTTTGTTTTAGTCGCTCCACGTTTTTCTCTGCTCAAATCAATTTCATTCCTCAAAGGCACACCAACCCCAGTTCTGTCTTAACTTCTTATAGCAGATTGAATAGCATCCCCCCCAAAATTCATGTCTACCTGAAACCCCAGAATGTAATATTATTTGCAAATAGCATCTTTCCACATTTGCAGAGTGAAGATTAGGCCACACTGGATTAGGGTGGACCCCAAGTCCAATGCCTGGTGTGACAAGAAAAAGATGATCAGAGAGAAGCCATGTGAAGGTGGAAACAGATTGTGCTAACACAGTTGCCGAGTCACGGAGTGCGGAGGACTGCTGGGTGCCATGGAAGCTGAGAAATACTAAACCAGTTTATTCCACAAAGACTCCAGAAGGAACCAACCCTGTCGACCCCTTGACTATGGACTCCTGACCTCCTGACTGATTCAAGAGACTGAGTCTCTGCTCTTTCAAACCAAACCAGCTTGTGGTAAGTTGTCACAGCACCTCAGGAAATGAATACATTGCCTTAGCACCCCGGCCTACCACTGGTTCCCACATTTTAGTGTGTGTTAGAATCTTCTGGATGCCTTGTTAAAACAGCAGTGGGCCTCACCCCCAGAGACTCTGATTCAGGAGGCCTGAGGTAGGAACTGGAAAGGTACATGTCAGTCGAACAAGTTCTCAAGCAATGCTGGTCTGAGGACCAGATTTTAAGAACTCTGGTCTATACCACCCATTTAAGCATTTGATTATATTAGATTTAGATCTTCATTATACTGCTGGGCACAGTGACACACACCTGCAATCCCAGTGACCTGGGAGGCTGACGCAGGAGGATGCCAAGTTCAAGGCCAGCCTCAGCAATTTAGTGAGACCCTAAACAACTTAGTGAGACCCTGTCTCAAAATAATGGTTGGGTATGTAGCTCAGTGGTAAAGCATCCCTGGGTTCAAACCAAATACAAAAAATAAAAATCTTCATTACATCATTATCTTACATTTTGTTTATAATCAGCTCATTAACAGAGAACATTAACACAAGATCCACCTATCCAATGATCCTGTCAGTGCCACCAAATTCATACTTTAACCTACCTTTGTTTATCTGCAGTTCAGAATGCTAACTAGAACCTAGCTCAACTGAATGCCCCAAGCATAATGGTCATGAATACAAACTTTATGCTCTTAAATCTCAAAACCTGATTGGTAAGATAGGGTAAGTGGCATTCAATAGGACTTTTGTGACGATCGAGGGAGATAACTTGAGTAAATTATATTACCTGCCTTCCGGAATGCATGTGATAGATGTTAAGTATCTTCATTTGGGGATGTGAATTTTCATTAATGCACAAATTTAGCTTCATCTAGGTGGGAATCACCTGAAGCAACATATATGTCAAAACTGAAATCCAGGACTTGTTGGAAGTGTGCACAAAGGTTATGCCAGGGAGACTGCTAGGGCACAAACCCGCCACTCCTCCACGCTAACTCTGAATTGCAAAGCCTCTGCGAGATGTTTATGTGAATTTATGCTTCGAGACAGTTGCTGTATGATACTTTATTTACTCCATTTATAACACAAAGAAGGACTCTGTGTTTTGGGGGGAAATGATCAAATCAAGAAAATTTAGACCATGCTCGATACCGATGGAAAGTACAGATAGCTTTTCTCAGGAGGCAGAAGGTAATTAAAATACACAAGTAGGAGAGGAGACACAGTTCAGAGTTTAGAGGTCCCAAAGACATGAGAGACACAAACTCTCAGCTCGCTTCAGCAGAAATTTGTTGAGTACCGCCCATGTACCAGGCGGCGTACTAAACTGGGGAGCACACAAGTGAACACCAACAAAGTTCCCACCCTGGTGGTCCTTAGAGTAGAAGAGGAGTTCAGTCAACATCCAGAGTCACAGAACAAACCAGAGACATACAACGGTTCAAATAATAAAACTGCTGGGCCATTTATCCCATTCCCTGGAACTGAGTCATGGCTACCTCCCAGAAGTCTAACGCCAGCTCCCCATATCTCTGCCTCTTGCCCAGGGAGATGTCCCCTGATGCCATCCACCTACGGCACAGACCTCTCCTGCTTCCGTGGCCCATCTTAACCCCGAATCACGGTCTTCCCCCAGTCCATCTCGTCTGGCAGCTCTGTCCTCTAGGCCCCGTTACAGAAGGGCTCAGGGCTTCTGAGCACTCGGAAGAGACAAGAAATCCCATCAAAAAGCAGCAGCCAGGCTGGACACTGAAGACTGCTGAGGATGGGCTGGTCTCCCCATGCTGCATGACTGCTGGCTCCTTCTGAGAATAGTGCCCTGTCTCCTGAGGATGGGACCAACCAAGGAGTGAGGGCATGGACAGCACGTGAGAAAGAAAAGACAAAAGAGGAAGAAGAGAAAATAAAAGATCTCAACCCGTAAATGTGATATTTGACTACAGAAAACCAACCCTGCACAGTGACCCCAAGTCCAAACTTTTAGCATCTGTGGAATATGAAATATTCTTCCTCAATCACAAACTCATGCATCTCCTTCTGTCCTGGTCCCCAATATTTCATTATACTGGCTGGAAATAGCTCATTGGAGCAAATGGGACTCTTCCTGTTGCTCTCTCCTCAGGTGCCACTGAGTGTGGGAAAATCCCCTTTGTAGAATACTGTCACCCACCCATAGTCATGGAGGTACACAAGAATAAAAAATGTACATACCAAACTCTCAAAGGCAAGAGGCAACACGAAATGAGGATGCAGGTAATCCTCTGAATAAAAGTGCATGTTCATTTTACAGCCAACCTGTGGTCACTACACTAGGAAGATGATGTTCAAGAAAACCACATCAGGAAAAGGACATGGCAGGTATGAAGGGGGAGGGGCTGGGGGTCTGCTCTGCTTGGTTCTTCCTTCAAAGTCAGCCATAAGAAAGGAGAGCACATTTGCACAATTTTCCTTACGTGCCCTAGTCCCTTTCCTATGCTGACCATCGTGGTTCTTCCTCCGTGCTCACTCAACAGAGGAGCACCCCCTCTGCACCAGCCACAGTACCTAGGGCTGGAGACTCAGCTGTCATAGGGCACACGTGGCCTCCACCCTCCTGAAGGCTCATTGGCAGAATCGACAAAGCTAAGTAATGTTTTAATGGCACTGCAGACATGTGCTAAGGAGGAAGAGAGGAGGAAGCTCATTAAGAGTATGTTCGACACAGCCCGAGTCCCCAGCGCCACAGACAAAGCTGCTGAAAATTCTCCCCAGCACCGGAGCCTGGTGCTGATATACACCCTGTATTGCCGTGGGGTGTTATTTATGTCTCCAAGAATTTAATTGACCAGTGATTTCTACTGGCTCAGTTCCTTTGTTTTCCAGTTGAGCAATTTTATAGACTCTTATGATCTTCTAACAACTTGCAATGTAAGGTGACTAGCCTTCCTTTAAATTGAGCCCTGGGGCCTCTCCATGATGTACATATTGTTTTAGGCATTTCGCCCAAGGCATGGAACTTCCAACCTAAGCCATACAGGGAGAAAACTGCAAGAGCAGATGAAGTCCGAGTTCCAGATATACCATTTTTTATCTGAAGGAGGACATGCTTTAATCAAAAGAGCTATGAATGAAAAAACTGTATAATAATCATCTATAATTCAGATTTTAATGTTATTGTGTGACCTTTGGTTTTCTCTCTGCCTTATTTTTCTAAGCAGTAACTTTATTCACTTTATTCATATGTTGATTGAGAATTATAAACAACACAGTAACAACAATCATCTTCTGTAGAAATGTTTCTTTTTATCTTTGAAAGAGATTCCATTGAACCCCTGTGAAATACCAAAAGCCACTTTTCAGATAGGACCATGGGCATGTTCTTGTCACTGGCATTCACGAGAGGACCTAGACAATGGTCAATCCAAAGCAGAGATGACAATTCCTGCCCTCAAGGTATGTAGCCTGGCCAGCTCAGCTGTATTCCTTTATCCTCCAGTGAGTCAATGAATCCATGAAGCCTACTGGCACCCACCCAAAGGCATACCAGGAGAAAGTTCAAAACAAATAGAGATGTGGTTCCTCATTCATCCACAGTCTCTGGCTCTCAGATATAATTTAATGACCCTTGAGCTGTAGAAATTAAAACAGTGCAAATGATTTAAATAGATTCAGATAGGATGCTCGGGGAGCCCATAAAGGCACTCAAAAGAGACTTAGTGAATGAGAAACATGAATCATTCCAACAAGCTTTAGTTAGCTGAAGCCCTTTAGCTTGACATTTTTTTTTTTTTTTTTTTTTTTCTTTTTTGGAACAAAGTAGCAAACAACCAGTGCAATGCGGAAAGAGGGTGAAACCTTTAGCAACCGCCTCTGGCACTCTATGGGCAGCAAAACGCAGGGACAGGCCGCTCACCGTGCCGGTTTCCAGAGTGTCTCAAGGAAATAATGGAGATCAAGGCACTGCTCCCTTCATGGAGAAAGTTCTCTCTCTCCCTTTCTCCCCACAAATGTCATCAGGCCCAAGGATCCGACCTAAGGTTACAGCTGATTTACATGCTGCCTCAAGCCCCTTTTGTCATCAAGGATAGGTAGCGCAGTTTAGTCTGTCCTGAGGCCAGATTTTGAGTGGTGCTTTCTTAAGGAATAAGAGCTCAAAAATCTGGAACCAAGGGGTCTGGGTTTGAATCACAACTTCATTACTTCTGTCTATATAACTTGGGACAAATAACTCTCCTTGTCTGTGTGGATTTGTAAAATGATAATACCACCACCCACTTCATCAGTCATTAAATGAGAAAATGTCCAACATATTTAACAAATACTGGCATATGATCAGTAATAGAGGTGCATTATTCAACTTTATGATTTTGACACTTAATATTCCTCTTACTATATAATGGAATGTTAAATGGAAAAGGAAACACAGAGGTAAGTGTATCCCACCCAATGCAAGATGAATTCTTTCTCCTATGACTTTTTCCACCATGCTGCATACAGCAACAGAACACAAACATATAATCAGAGAAAAAGGACAACTAGAATACAGGTCAGAATTCCCAGGTCCTGGTCATGAAGAACCCCCTAAGGAATTCATTTCATTCTGAGCCACAATTTCTTCCTCTTTCCAACACACACACAAAAAAAATGGATGCTTCGATAAGAATGTTACCTTTGTTGCATACGTCAATCACCACATCAAACAGAATATGAGTCCACACACAGGTGCTAAAGGAGGATGCCCCACGTTAGCGCTTCAGCCACACAAAGGAGCCCCTGTACCCTCCCCAGTCCAAAGTCACCTATCATCAAATGGGTTCAGCCGGTTGCCAGGCAGTATCCTCCTGCATGACTTCCACAGCAACTTCCATCTGCATTCTTAGCCAAACAGGGAAAGAGCTGTGAAAGCAAATCCGGGCTCTGTCACTATAGATCAGCTCTCCCAGCCGCCTCCGGGAACCCACTCCATGAGTTAATTACCCATCGTGAAAAAGCCATTTATCCTCAAATCCCCGAGCATGGAGCCTTTCGGGTTGGTGCCCTTTCGTTTTTGAAACTTGTTGCTTCTAATTGGTTGTGACATCCACCCTCCCTGTATGCCATGGGATGTCCTCCCTTGCTCTTCTCTTCCTGGATTTCTGTGCCTGTTCCCATTGGTATTAATTAGGGGGTTTTCTGGAATCTTTGTAGACTTCATACAGGATAAATGTGACCTTAAAATGTCAGGGAAAGAAAGACAAAGAGGCAGACACAGACTGACAGACTCTTCTGCAAAGATACAGACTTGAAATTGGAAACACTCTCTGGACGAAGTAGGCAACTAGAACATTCAGATAAGGAGGAGAGCCAGGTACTAGGCTCAGTCCTATCCTCCAAGTAGAATTGGATATCGGGATTCATAAGAGGTGGTCTAAGTCAGATTTAAATGTGTATAAAAATTAAATGAACAATTCTTCTAATAATTCTTTTACTCCTTATTACATAGGACAGCAGAAAATATATTATGAATTATGAAGTGAAAATAACTAAATCAGTGTCTGAAGATGCATAGTTTAGTTCAGCCAGTATAGGGGGAAATCTGAAGTTCTGAATTTTAAACAAATTGCCAGGCTCACTGGGGCTGCTGCATCTTAAGAAAGCTATAGAAACAAGTGGCTGATAAAATGGGAACCTGAACAAGCAAATGAAAAGAGGCAGTGAATTAGTAGTTTCATGGTACTATAATGAAATACCTGAGACAAGCTACTTACAAAAAAAAAGTTATTTAGGCTCATGGTCCTGGAACTTCAGTCTGAGATTAGGTGGTCCCACTAGTTTGGGCCTCTGGTGAGGTGGGCAAATCATGGAGGGAACTTAAGTCAGAGTTGGGGGGCAGAAATAGAGGGGAGGAGACCAAGGTCCCACTATTGCTTTCAAGGGCATACCCCAGATGACCTCAGGACCTCCCTCTCTGTTTCCCCTCTTAAAATCACAGCACCTCTGAAGACCACCCCCCTGGGGTGAAGTCTTTACAGGAGGACCTCTGGTGGGCACTCAGCCAAATCATAGCAGGTAGATAAGATGAAAGATGGTCTCATCCAAAGAAGAGAATCGCAAGGAAGCATCTATTTATGCCACAGACTCACATATTCCTCTTTATATGAGGCAGATATAGCATATGTTTTCTTCTCTAAACACAAAGCAATAAACAACATGATAAATGACAGAATTGTTTCTGTCCCCATAAAACTGGTAATCAAATACCAGACTCCAACATCAATTCATCAGTAAGCAACAGGTGAGACTCAGGTTTACAAAGAGGAGCCCTCTGTGCACAACCAACCCCCTTGTCAGCAAGTCCTCCCAGCAGTGCCTCCGGATATCCAACTCAAAGGCCCCACTTGTGGTCACCTCTGCTGCCCTTGCCACCGCCCCATGGAGCAATCCTCACCTGGACCATCAGAGCTCACCCAGCCTGTCTGCAAGCCTCCTCACTTCCTCCCTGCTTCCAGGCCATTCTTCCTCAACAGCTGGAAGCCATCTTTCATAAATGCAGAGTGGAACATGGCTGCTGCCCCACTCGGAGGAAGAGAATGGATTTACCCGCCTACGCGAAACATAGGAAAACAGACACGAGTCATCAAACAGTGGCTATGAGGACCCTGAATGTCAGGCAGTGAGTCCTGAGAGATGCAAAGCCAGTGAAGTCAGCCCCATGGTCTCCCCAGCTGGCTAGTGTTAGATAGTTCCCAGCATCGGCTTAGGGAAGGGGACCCAGGCAGAGCCCAATGGACTCCCCAGTTGAAACAGAGTTGGGATTCAGGGGGCAGCAAGGGAACTGGAGTCCAGAGTGCTGGAGAGGAAACAGCAGCACAGACAGAAGCCCTGGGTTTAAGCCCCAAGCGTTCAACAGAGTACTGATCAACTAATATGAATAAGACAACTACCCACAGCCAGGGGAACAAGGCAGCAAAAGGATTAACTATCAACTTCCCTCTTCTCATCACCTAGGAGTTCAGACTCACTGGGTTGCTCAGTCAAAAACTCCTGTCTGTCCTAAACCCAGACGTCTGTGTGTCTTCAAGGCCTCAGGTAATATTCTGATGCATTTGTAAGTGTGAGAAGCACTATCCTGACTCTCAGCCCTGGCTGAATATCAGAATCATCTGGGAGATGTGAAAAATTCTGTCACCTGGAATCCGTCCCCTCCTAGACATCAGTTAAATCAATCTCCCACTCAGTGGGACTCTGGTTGACCTGAGAATGTGTATTTCTAAGAGTTTCTGGGTGGTACTATAGCTGCTGGTCTGGGAAACAGTTTGAGAATCAATGGTCCAAGGTCTGAGTCAGGTGACTGCCACTGGGGGGCAAGTAGCTTTGACTGTGGGGACAAGAAAGGTGCCGCCATTGGGAAATTAGGCAGAAGCCAAGAGACTTTGCTGAGCCCCATCATTACGTCCCAAAGTTCCCCATTCGAGGTGAAGTCCATTGAGAATTTCTTACATGGAGTCAAAAATCTAGCTTCCTGTGATTTTGCAGCTATTCATCTTCAGTACAGAGGAGGAACAGGTGAGGGAGAAAAAGAACAAAAGCATTAATTTGGGAAGGTAAAATTAAGAACTTTAGAGATGTGGGCCCAGGACTCTTCATACACAAAGCTTTCAATGCGTTTAATGCTATGACTTTACAACCAGGAAAACTGAAGCCTAGGAGGAGAGTGTTTGCTGGTAGCTGGGAATATCCTCAGGCAGGATAAGGAGGGCCCAGTGTCAGACCCAAGGCCACTGCCTGTGATCCTTTAATATTCAGAGGATCATCCACAGATGGCACCATCTTTGTGACACCAGGAAGAGCAACCTAGGTACCCAGAATAAGTTAGTGGATTTGGGGCCTTGCATCCTCCTGACAGTTCACTTGGTGCAAAGGAGCACTGTGGACAGAGAGAACTGTCAGAAGAGCATCACGCAGCTCCTGTGCCAGAAGGGGAGGCTGTGCTGAGCAGAGCATCCTTGGCTTCCACCAACCAGGGTTCAAGTTCCTTTAAGCACCGGTTAATGATTCACTGGTTAGAGGTCAGACTTGGGCAAAGCTGGTGAGAATTCTAGTCATCACTGAGGGTCCAGGTCTTACTAGCTAAGGCTCCCAGACCTTCCAAGAATTCCTCTTCCTGGGAAGCCTGAAGAGGTATGGGCTAGGAACATTTACACATAAGGTACTCAGACTGCGAGAATGCATTCGTTTGTTTTTTTAAATTTTCCCAAGTATGAAAGGTTATTATATCTCATATTAGAAGAAAAAGTTCACTAAAGGCAAAGATTTCTGGGAACTGACTGAAATCAGATTTCAAACAGCTCCTGTGCATCGTAGCTAGAAACAGTGGTGAGGTCATGGAAAGTATAAGATTTTCCTTTGCAAGGTCTATCATAGAGCCTCAACTAAGCTTAGCTCTGGAGAGCTACTCCCCATTTAATGCCAAAGAATCAATGTGAGTTAGCATAATGCAAAGATGGCATCATATACCAAGGTCCGCCTGTATGATTGTCATCTTTGGGCAAGTCACTACTTCCCTAATTCACACTTTTCCAATCTGTTCAAGAAAGATGACGACCCTGTCCCACAAAGAAAGCTCCTTAAAACCATAGGAAAGCAAACTATTTGAGTGTGAGAAGTGAATGTCACATTTTGGCATAATGTAGTTTTTAAATGAACACCTGAAACCTCCCTTTCTAGTAATGGCATCCCCCTAGGCCACATTTCCATCCAAGGAAACTTCTACATGTATGACCCCTACCACTCGTTGGACCATGGTAACACATCCCAATGCAACAGAGTGCCGTGAGAATCGAGAACCCCAATATCCAGTTAGGCAGCGTTTCTCCATCATCTCCGTTCCTCATATGAGAATGGAACCCGAAGACGCCCCTCCCACCTTGGCCTGGGAGGGTGCCAGGGAAGCCAGAATGGCGCTGTATCTCTGGCCCACACAGCCCGACTGAATCTACATATGTAAACCTCCTGACTTTTGTTTCTATAAATTGTCACTGCTTGGGTAGCCCAGGAAGGTAGGTGAGCTGCTTTCCCTGTTCTGTCCAAACTGATTCCATTCATTTTTCCTTTTTTATGTTGTTCTCTCTCATCTGGGAGATGTGGGCGTGCAACCAAGTCCAGTTGGTTGGAGCTGCAGCAGAGCCTTTGGCCTGGGGCACCCTCACAGCAGTGCCGCAAGCTCACGAGCTCGCTGGCACCTTGAATTCTCCTGAGAACAGAACCTTCTGGCCAGGCTCAGGAATGCAAGACAGGGAACCAGTGGAGAATGATCCCACTGTTAGGAGAAGGAACAAAAAGTGGCAGAAACCAAGAGCAGAAGAACTGAGGTCGAGGAGGAGTCGTGGAGCCTTGGGAACAGAAATAATGAAAGAGATATACTGAAAGCAGAGATGGAGGGATCTAATTTGAGTTAATGGTGACCATTGTGCAGAGGCACACACACCTACTGACATCCTACAAATATCTTTAATCTGTTACTATCTCGGAAAAAAAAAAACACACCATGGATTTTTTTTTTTTTTAATTTTTACTGCATTCATATAAAATCTGTTTCCTTTATTGCCACATGTTTCTTCTCAGTAAAGTTTCCGTGAGTTTCTCTCTTCCAACCAAAAGAATTAACATGCGACATTAAAAATCTGCATATGTGAGATTCTGGGAAGATATCAACATGACAGTGATTAAGAAGCGTCTGTCTCCACTAATAACTACAGAGGGCTCTTCAAACTGACCGTTGTGGTATGAGTCTCCACAGCTGAAGATGAAATCTTAAAGATCTCACCCCCTCAAGCAGGTACTAATTTACATAATGGTTAGACCAGAGCTTCAGCTTATTCCCTTTCCCCAAATGCATCATGCCCTTTAGAAAATATCAAGGGAAGGGGTCTTTAATGATCTTTATTTTCCTTAGTTTAATGCAGACAGCAAGGAGATGAGAATTTGTGGACTAAGCAATTTGCTGAGTAGCGGTAAAGTGAGGTATAGAAAGGACAGCCACAAAACCTGCTTGCTACGCAAAAACCTTCTGGGAAATACTCTTCCTGCATGGGTTGCAAACAGCATTCAAACAGTTTTCTTGCTTTTAACAAAAGGGGAGAAGTACAAGGGGGCAGCAACGTTTCTATGAGCTACCATTGTCAAGCAGAACCTGAGATAGTTAAAAGAAGCTGAGCAAGATGGCGGAGTCTCTAGCTAATGTTGGGCAGATGGCTCTGCAGAGTGACCCTTGTTCTTCAGCTCTGAAGGGAACTGCTGGCTCAGGCCATGAATTCCCTCTTGGTGGTCCTCAGTTCAGAGTCTCAGGGGATTTCAGTGAGTCCTCTCAGCTCTGATTCCTCTCCATAGGTCAGTATGGCAAAGGCATTTTATTGAGAACAGAGGGCGAAGCAAAGGCATATCTAGCTCCTCTTTCCCCAGGGAGGTCAAGAGCCGACACTGCCTTCTGTGCACTCCTGCAGGCCCCATCAGGTTGTAAGCATCTTTCAGAAGAATTATTTCTGGCCACCTAACTAGTCTCCACCTCCAAACTCCCCCTTCCTCCATCAGTCCTCCATGCTGGTGCTATAAATCATCTAAAATGAAACTTTTCCCACCTGTGGCTTCCTTTTGGTCATAGAACCAAGTCCTAACCTCTCAGTCCTGCACCCCAGGCCCTCCACAATCTCACTCCAACCCCCCAAGCCATCTTTCAATCTGCTGTGCTTGAACATGAACCCATACTCAGCAGTCATGATGCCTTGGACCATCCTTGGGATTCCCTTCCTCTAAGCCTTCGCTCTTGCTATTTGTCCCCCAGGGGTGCCCTGTCCTACCTAGCAAACTCAACTTCAGGTCCTAAGAAGAATGACATCATGGTGTCATCACTTCACCATGCCTGAAAAGTAGCAAGTTCAAATTTGCATAATGTTGAATTTGAGGAGTAGCAGAGCTTCCAAAACCCTGTTTTAGTGGCCGGGGAAATAATTAATAGATACAGGAAGGAGAGTCAAAACCAATGATGTAGATTTAGGAGCCTATCACAAAGATGACAAACAGTGGAAACAGGAATTATTTTATGTCTGCTAAGGGAGGAGGGGCATCTGAAATGATTTATGTCACCCAAATCAGATTCGTTTTTGGAAGTAAAGCTCTCATTTCATATAGTGTTCTTCTCAAAATTCATCGGGCTCATTTGGACCTCCAAAAAATCCCTGAATAATTAATCATGAATTGATGAAGAACAAGTAAAAGATGAGCTGCCACACTGATGAAATATCTCTCCAGTTATGACAATGCTCATATTCCAAGATGACTCCCCTTTTGGAGGCACGTAATAGGGTATCACACCCAACCACCGTTACAGCTGTCAATTTTATGTTCCCCAGAACAGAAAGTTGATCTTTTCCTCCTTTTTAAATTTCCATTATCTCAGTGGAAATAAAGAAAGAGATGGTTTCGTGAACATTCATCCAAGCCAGGTCATGTTCCCCAAGTTTAGTATTTAAAAGACACGAAGTGGTTGCATTAGTCATAAGAGACAAGGTCATGCTAAGGTAAAAATGACCCCCAGAATCACGCTGGCTCACAGCAGACGTTTCCCATTCATGCTCCCCGTCTGTCAATGTCGCCAACAACTTTGTTCTGGGCTCTTCTCATTTGCTGGCAGAGCAACCTCCACCTGGTCTCATGGCAGGGGAGAAAAAAGTGAATCAGGCAATGGCTTCTGTGCAGAAAGAACATGTGTCATTTGTGCTTGCAAGTGACACATTTCACTTCTGCTCACGTTATTGACCAAAATCAAATCACTTATCATGTGACAGGAATGTAAAAAAATAATCCTTCCATAGGAGGGGCAGCAAATATCATGATCAATAACACAATCCACTGGCAAGGACAGACATCAGACAATGCCAGAGACTGCTCTTATCTCTCCACTGGTTAAGTATAAGCCACATGCCTATAGGGGTCAGGCAAATCACATAATGTGAATCAGCCAGAAGGAGAAAGACAATAGGGAGAAGTGAGGCCTGAGGCAAACAAGAAAGAGCACACCCTAACCAAGAACAGGAAAACAGTTTTTAAAATAACCCAAACAAAATGTTCACATATACTGCTTTATGCCTCTTCACTGAAATCAAGAATGATCCTGAGGGGAGAGTACATACGATTCAATGAAGAAAAATAACTACATGTCTGTGATCACATATCACATTCTTAGGCACTGGGCTAGCCACTTGCAATACTACCTTAAATCCCCTTATGATCCAGAGTCGTGTACCCTTTGATATTTAGGTAAAACTGCCCCCACACCTCTGCCTCACATTCTATAAGGAAAATCCCCCTCCCTCCAGAGCTCTGTGAATCTGGAAGGTGTAGACCTCATCTCATTTCTGCCCAAGTCACTTGCACTAAAGGCTCCATGTCATTGGCATCTCATGTCTAGGACTCTCTCTGCCACAGGCTGTCAGACCTGGAGCTCGGCCTCCTGTCCTCGACCCACACAACACAGACTGAAGTTCGGCAAGGGGGACAGGTAGGACTTGGCAGCACTGATGCCACCCATCCCCAGAGTCACTGGTCCCGTTTGCTCAGCGTCCCTCTCGACCCTTCTCCTCACTCCAGAATCTGTGCAGTTCTTGTATAGAATGTCCAACTCTCCTTTGTTTTGCTGTCTCGTTCCAAACTAGGAAAACAGCACTGACCTCCCACATTCCCAGAGTCACCTTCTAGCAAAGCAGTTTCCTCCCCAAGAGGAGGAACTCCAGGACCAGTTGTCACAACAAAAACCTGGCCCATCAGACTCAGGAGAACTTCAGAAGAACTCAGAACTGACCATTCTAAGCTGAGAAAAGAAGTAGGCGTGGTTACGACAGGGCAGGTTCTCTTCCCTGAGTTTGGAGACACACCTGCCCTTCCTGCTCCATCGTGAAGCATCCCGAGGCTCGTCCTCCTCCACCCCGGGCACAGCAATGGAGAGCGGGACAGGGAAGCAGCTTGTCAGGCCCTGTGAGCACTGGGGATTCCGTGAAAGCCTTTGATTCTCCTTGAGGAAGACGTCGTCTCTTTTTCCTAAGAGTAATTTGTCTCTGAATTATGGGAAAAATGCTTCCTAAGGAAAGTATGCTGATTCGGAGTCAAAATTGTCCCCCTAACACCTCCACAGAGAAGCCAGAACAGTGTGTGCCTCAAAAGCCCAGGAAATGAAATACAGGGGCGCCTTGTCCCTTGGTGGTAGGCTGATGACAGGGACTCAGCACCTCTTAACTCAGAGCCTCATAAAGACACTGAGCTGCACAGTGAGGACCCCAGGCCAACCCTCTGGGCAGAGACACTGTCAGGAGTCAAGTCGAATGGCCAGCAATTCATCCTAGTATCCAAATTTATTGCTCCCTTCCCTTAGCATCAGGAATCTCCAAAGTTGTCAGCTGAACTTTTATTGTTTGTTTAAGCAACAACTATTTACTATGCAACAACAGTGCCTATGTTCCACCATAAGCATTTAAACAGTGAAAACAAGGGTCTCTGCCCTGAGAACTTCACCTTCTGACGAAGAGACATCACAGAGCATAATAAATTAATTCTGCTAGGATATTATAGGGTCACCATGCTATGGAGGAAAAAAATAGTTCAGGGAAAGATTGCCCTTCTTTTATCTTTTCTGTAGAAAAATGTCAGTCACCTGGCTTTGCCCGAGGTTTCTGCTGATATTGAGTCTGGCTTTTCTTTGTTGTGGGTGGTTGTCTGCTGCATTTTAGGATGTTAGCAGCATCTCTACCCAATAGAAACCATTAGGACATCTCCTCCTCCAGCTGTGTCAACCAAAACTGTTGCCAAACATTGTCCAATGCCCCCTGGGGGACACAATCACCTCAGCTTGAGAACCACTGGGATACATGGAGGGTCTGGGACTCCAAGGTAAGAGCTGACCCTCACCTTCAGTCACCTTTATAAAATGAGGTTTGAAACCTGCCTTTAACACTTACCAGCTTTGTAAAATATGTGACTTTAGTCCAGTTTAACTGCTCCAAACATGTTTATTGGCAAAACAGGAACAACGTGCTCATCTCTGATGCTGGTTTTAAGCTTTAAATAAACATGATGTAGGTACATCACCTGGTACACATCGCCAAAGAATTGATAGGTCTTTCCAGCTCAAAATCATCAATGAGTTGGGCGTGGTGCCCCAACACCTGTAATCCCAGAGACTCAGGAGGCTGAGATAGGAGAATCATGAGTTAAAACAGCCTCAGCAACTTAGCAAGGCCCTAGGCAACTTAGGAAAGCTCCATCTCTAAATAAAAAAAATTTTTAAAGGACTGGGAATGTGATCAGTGGTTAAGCACCCCTGGGTTTCAATCCCTGGACAAAAAAAAAATATATATATATATCAACAAGTAGTTCACTTTTTCCAACTGGTAATCTGATAAAGACAAGCAGCCACAATTATTTTTTTCATAAAAGGGCAGACCTGGGCCCTAACAGTAGAGTATCCAAAATTCACAGCTAGAAAGTGACAGAGTTAAGATAAACCAACCGATTGTGAAGCATCCAAGTCCCAGGTCTGTACACCTCCCTGACTCCACCACCCGATTTTCACTTGTTTGCAATCATTGAGAAGCCTGCCCGAGTGGCAGGGCAGGGCACTCTAGTAGAGGAAAATATTTGGATAATAGTAGTCATTCCTGGAAACTGACCCAACTCGCACGTGACCTTGATTGCTACAACTCAATGTGCCGTCCCAAGAACCTCTGGAAGGAAGACCTCCCTTCCAAAGTTCCCACCATACCAGGCTCCAGCTGGGCCACTTCCGGCACTGTGGGAGCACGCAAGCCCAGATCAGACAGCACCATGCACTTGGCCTTTCTTTTTGCCACATTGAAAGTCACTAGGGCAGAGTTAATGGCATCCTATATCTGGAAACCCCAACACTTTAGAAGCTCAGAGGCAAAGAAGATTCAAATAACCAAGGACTAAAAAGAGAGGAAGAAAGGAAAGAAACTAGAGTAGCCCTAACTTTGGGCAGGTGCCCACACCCTCCTGTTGCCATTTTAACAGGACCAGAGTCCTCTCAGAACACTAATTCCACCTGGATCACTGCTTCCCAGAGCAATAACGTAAATCCATCTAACATTTAAGTAAAAGGATATTGAGCTTGGCAGATCCGGGCCGTGTATGTTTGCCTCCTGGAGTGATAAGGTCACCCATTCAAGACCCACTAGGAAAGGTGGATGGAAATGCGGAAAGCCCCAACATGGTATGACCAGGCCTGATACAGAGATCCGAGGCAACCTTCAAAGAAACAAAGAATAATTGAAGGGGGAGAGAGACAAAAAAAAAAAAAAAAGAAAGAAAAAAAGAAAAGAAAAAAGAAAAGAAACTCAAGCCAGAGGTATCTAGGAAGCACAAACATACGGTGTCCAGCTGTCATTTAAAAAAATGACCAAAGTTAAAAAAAAAAAAATCAAGTCAAAATACATCCAGGATTTAAATAGGCATTCTGAGGTCTGGAAATTCCAAAGAAGTGGAGTTTTCATCCTAAAACACAGCATTCAACCTCTCAGAGCTGATCAGGTGGGTTTTGCACATCAGTTCACATTCTCCTGAATCTAATGTGCACCCAATTTTCCACACAAAGCACCTGTTTTCATCATTGCAATGCGCCCCAGAAGCTGATTAAAACCAATCACGGAATATATGAAGAAACAAGGCAATGCTTCCATCTTGCTGAGAGGAGTGGAAATTGGGACCACATCTTTGGAGGGCAACTGGGCAATTTGGAGCAAAACTTATGATGAACATTTCACTTGAAAATTCCACTTTTAGGAAAGTATCCAAAAACGAGTCACACATGGGCAAACTTATACGTACAAGTATATTCTTCAGTCTTTTTCCTAAGAGTTAAAGACCAAGAACATTTCAAATATACATCAAAAGGAATCTGGTTAAAATATGTCCACATGAAATAGTCATTGAAAAAGATAAAGCAGATCCACAGGTACCATAGCAGGACACGTAACCTGCTAATTACATTGTTAAATGAAGACAAAAGAGCAAAATGCGAGACATAGTATTATAGCATGCTGTTGCTTATGTTAAAGACAACCAAAAATGGGACATGTGTTTATGCATACACATGTATGTGCACACTCCTATACACATATGTACATGCTACCTATGGAAGAATACATAAAGGTATACAAGGGTAACAATAGATGCCTTCCTAGAACTGAAGGAACATTTTCCAACTTTGAGGTTATTTGAATATTACAGTCTTTGCAGAATTTAGGATAGATGAGAGAATTTTTTATGTAGGTAATTTGTAGATTTCATAACCAGGATATCCTATAGAGACCCATTAAACCTCTACATCCAAGCAACCTCCAATCCATCTGGGGGGTATAACAGGAATTAACAACAAGCCCTGCAAGTGAATGTTCTTAACTTATAGTCATCTGTGTGCACAGGACACAATTTTGCATGCTATCCACCATAATTTATTTCCATTCCGAGGCTTATTAACCCTAACATCTCAACATCCTTTTGAGCCACTTCAGCGGACCATGGTTTCTTTTCCAGTGAAAACTCATTTTAAAATTAAACAAATATCCAAGCAAATATGGTTTAGAAAGGTAGATCTACTTGCCCAAGAAAAGAAACATTTGCAAGTCCAATGTGCGTGGTTTACTGGAGCCAGTGCTAAGCCTTGAAAACAGAGGTAGGATAAGTGATGGGCACATCCTCTCCAGGTGGCCAGTAGATGAGACTCAAAGTTTGAGATGCAGCCTTGGGTAGATACTTTCCCTGCTCCCTCAAGCCCACCTGATTAAGGGTCCACTTCTGTGCCCCCTCTTTGCCCCCCCAGGACATCATTCACCCTGATATATCATAATCACCCATTTAGCCACCGGCCCTCAGGGTGGACCATGAGCTGCTCAAGTTCAGGCCCACGCCATCATTTCCCCTCCGTGCACACAGCAGGGGGCCAGTGAACATGGACTAAATGGACTGCAGCAGTTTTCCATCAACCCACACAGGGCTCATCAAGCTCATCCGAGCATCTTCAACCTCTGTACAATAGCGACTGTATCCCAGTGAGTCTAGTACAGGGGGCTACAAATGATAGAACTCACAGGCAGGAGTTGGAATCATTATAACTGTGTGGCCTAGGGCAGGTTACTTCCTCTCCAGGAACATAAAACAGAGACGGCATCAGCTACCTTGGCAGATGGAGGCGAGGAGGTGTTGGGACCAGGTTGCGACACACACACCTTACACATGGCGGCCACCAAATCGACATTAATGACCATCTTTTTCTTTTCTTTATCTTTCACCTGTAAAAGGTGAGTACCTCTGGAGTGGACACCACCTCTCACCTCGCTGTCCTCCCCATGCTCACAGGGCACCTTTTGCATACCGAGGGCTCAAGTGAGAGAAAATACAACTGTGGGATGCTGTCACACGTCAGTTGGAATCCAGGCTTCAACTGATTGTTTAACTGATGTCCCTGGACAAGTTACCTCACCACCAAGTGGAAATTCCTCAACTGTAAAATGGGCTTGCTAATGTTTACCTCTGAGTCGGGATAAAGATTTAAAAAGATGCTAGATTTTAAGCATAAAGATTAGCATAAAGTGTCACCAAACAGTAGTCCTTTTTGTTTATAATAAAACAGAAAATGCTTTGCACCCTGCTGCTTTGAGACAGGAACACAGCTCATGCTGTTATTACTTTCTCTCTAGGCGGGGGAGAAAGGAGGGGTGCAGGATGAGGGGACGGGTTCTACTGAGAGGGGCTGTATGAAAGGGAACCTACAAGTAGCTCAGCTTTGATGGGCTGTCATCAGTTGCAGGGGAAAGAAGCACATGTCTAAGTTGCTCCATCAGTATTTGCTAGTCCAGGGGGACAGTCACTGGAAAGTGACATAGCTGCTCATTAACCTAAGTATTATTTTTTTTTTTTTTTTTTTTTTTTTTTTTTTTTTTTTTTTGGTTTTTTTAATTATTTTTTTATTT
Organism: Sciurus vulgaris; assembly: GCF_902686455.1. Taxonomy (NCBI): domain Eukaryota; kingdom Metazoa; phylum Chordata; class Mammalia; order Rodentia; family Sciuridae; genus Sciurus; species Sciurus vulgaris. Next base: position 24,734,051 of record NC_136466.1, read on the forward strand.
GTTCCAATTTGTTGCACATGACAATAGAATGCATTTATACATTTTGATAGATCATACATAAATGGAGTGCAAGCTTATAATAGAAAAATACTTAGCAGTATATTCTTCTACAAGCAGGCAAAGGTAAAGGTTCTCTCTCTCTTGCCTAATAAATATAACATCCTATTATCATTAAATTGTTTGGGGTAATTTGGCTACAAGCAGTTCCCTTGAGACTTCCTGATGATAAAGTTTATTGGTATTCGCTAATTTAACCCCATATTGCATATATGTGTGTTAAGCGGAAAATTAAATTTGATATCGTGTTCATGGTATAGGACATCAAGAACACTCACCTAGAAGTCATAATGTACAAAGCATATGCTATGAAACTCTCAAAAACCTCAATACTTTATTCTATAAACATCACTGGACTGACTTTTATCTTTTTATTAGGAAAAAAAATCTAATGTCTTGGCATTCTCCCTATAGACTTGTTGACAATAAGCACAGCTACATTTCAATAAAATCCAAATAATTTAAGATTTCCTTCATCCATCAAGCAAAGTTCATCAGGGCACAAGTGTTACATGACCATGACTATAGTTCCAGTGCCCAGAACAGCATCTAGGACTTTAAGGTACTCAATAAATCAATGGTTACAAACAAAATTCAACTGCTTCTGTTAAGAGTTTTCAGCATTTGGTAAAGACCTCTGCTAAAACAAACTTCTAAACGCCATGTAATATGTGGATGTATTACAAATTTGTTATCAGAAAAAAACAAATTTGATTCCAATGTAAATGTCTTGATTATTAAAAATCATAACAGTACCAGTTAACTATTAAAAAATACTTGGAAAGGGCACCCAATTTTAGAATTAAGAACGAAGAAAAATAGCAAATTCTCACAGAACTTAGTTTAAAAATTCCTTAATATTATCAAGGCACAGCAAAGCTAAATAAAATTTTTAAATGACTTTCAGTAAAACTTCTGCTAATTATGCAGTCCTGTTTATTATCTGAGTCTTCTTAGTAATAAAAAAAAAAGTTACAGAAATTCAATTAACTCCTTTTAGTTTTGAGGTACTGTAAGTTAATGAAACACCAGATTATCTCATTGTCAGTCACTATTAAAGAAACAACCTCAAAGTAGCTTTGTTTACAAGTTGAGTCTTAATAGAAAAAAAGATCAAGCCTCTATTTCATTATTTTTCAAATGTAAAGCAGATAATAGTTCTTTTGTTCTATTAAAATAATCTATGAAACTATAACAATGTTTTCACATTGCTTATAAAGAATAAAAGAGGTATCCATCAGGTGCTCAAACATTTCCATGAGGCAGACAGGATGGTTTAGAAAAGAAATTAAAAATGTCAGTGATATGAGGGTGAATCTTTACCTTATCATATTGGCATACAACAACATTTTCTGTGTCAAAGAGTTCCTGTCCTTCCTCATCACTCACATCATCTTCACTATTGAGGGGCTCTTCTTCCACCTGCCCATCTTCAGCTCCATCTTTCTCTTTATCCTCCTCTTCATCATCATCATAGTCTTCTTCTTCGTCTTCATCTTCTTCAGATGACGTATCCCCAGTTCCATCAACTTGTAATACCAATGGAGCTTGCTGTTGAGCAGGCTGGGCCTGTGGTTGCTGCTGGCCAGCTGCAGTTATCTGTGCTTGTGCTGGTGTGGGCGCTGCCACTGTTGTAGGTATAACTTGAGTCTTATTTCCTGTAAATAAGATCTGCTGAGGCTGGATGATAACACCAGTCTGTGGTGAAATCCCTCCAGGAAGAGGGGCAAGAACCTGTTGTATAACAGGAGCTTGTACTCCACCAGGCTGCATTTGCGGTATAACCTGCTGTTGTAGAACCACTGACTGCTGAGGCTGAAAGATATACTGGGCACCATTGGCTGCTCTGACCACCTGAAGAAGCTGGCCTGAATTTGTTAATATCTGTTGAACAGGAGTCACACCTGCAGGCAGTGCCAAGGTAGCAGCTGTAGCAGCAGCACTCATGTTTGATGCATTCATATGTTGTATAAGCTTTGAATCGGGAACAATAACTTGTGGCGCTGTGGCTTGCTGTGATGCAGGAATAAGGACCTGCTGGGTCTGTGCTTGCTGAGGTACTGTCTGCTGAGGTTGAGCTTGCTGATGGTGGTGGTGGTGGTGGTGTTGCTGCTGCTGGGGTTGATGCTGCTGTTGAACTTGCAACAAAAGCTGTTGCTCTTCTGAATGAAATCCATCTACTGCCCTAGACTGCATTAGTTTATTCTCCCATAAAGTTTTTAGTTCCATCAGGACTTGTTCATCCACTCCATCATCCAGAAAGATGTCTCTCACATCCTTAATAACATCTTCAATCACAGATCTATATAATTTAGGCACGGTGTTTGTATTTGCCGAGTTCGCCATTTCCACACACAACACAAACAAGAGGGGAGCAACCCCGAGAAAAGATGAAAACAAAACCAAAAAAAAAAAAAAAAAAAAAAAAAAGAAACCAAGACCTGGAGGGTGACCCAAGCCACCGCAAGACTGGGGCAAAAATTTAAAACAAAATCGATCCCGAAGGAGTAAGGGTAGCGGTGAGACTAGGAGGAGGGGGGTACTCCTCCGGGGCTAAAAACTTCGAGAATCGCCTTTAAAAAAACCACGACCCTTCTGGGGTCCGGGGGGCGTTGCCCGCTCCCCACCCCGCGGCAAGGAGGGAAACCACCACCGGTCGCCGCTCCCCGCGCCGCCGCTGCCGCCACCGGCTGCAGCTCCAGCCCCTAAGTATTATTTTTGCCATCTCATAGATGCAGGAAATGAGATTGAATAACTTGACCGAGAAAACTGAAAACTGGTAGAACTGAACTTTAGATCTAGGTCTTCCAGACAATTAGCCCAGTAATCTTGCTACCACATCAGTCTTTGAAAAAAATGAGAGCAACAGTGATCACATCAACCCATGCAATAGATGACATTTCTCAAAGTATAATTTCACCATGTTAAACACCTAACCCCAGACAAATATATAATGAACCTGTGCCAACGATTTAATTAATAAGGAATCCAGCAGCACAGTGACACTGGTTTCACAGAGCATTTGAGGAAAAGAGATTTATATACAAAAGGAAGATGTGCCTAAATAAGTTTGTTAAACTTGTTAGGTTCGAGTTCAAAGGGACAATAAAACCGGAACCTTGGACGTAATCTGCAGCAATAATTTAATCCCCAGCCAAGATCTTTGAGTAAAAATGTAGCTTCGGAGTCTGGATCTTTATCAACAATAAAAAGCAAGACCAACAGTGGTACATGCTCTAGAGTTAAATAATCCTTGGGTGGGCCAGTCAGACTGCTTCAAAATAACATTCAAAGGACATGCAGTCACTCTTCCCCAAGTCTAAAGAGCTGGTTTAAACATTTTTTTATTTACTATTTGGTGGGTATATTAGCACCTTATGTATATTAATTCATAAGATTACAGCCCTATAAGATGCATGCTATGATGTCAGTTTTACAAGTTAGAAAGTCACCCAAAGTCAAACAGTAAGTAGTATAACAGGGATTTGAGCCCAGGTTGATGACAAAGCCCCCATTCTCAATATGCCATTCTGCTTTCTCAAGTAAGGGAAAAATCTACTGTAACATCAGGGATTGTATCCCATCGTTATGAAACTTCCAGCACCCAGCTCAGTGCGAGACAGGTGGACATAAGTGTTCACAAGTTGTAATTTTTGAATTTAGAGCTGGAAATAAAGAATGCTATCCTTGAGACAATTAATTATTTTTTATTTGTTTACAAAATATGCAAAGACTGGAAAACTCAATGATCAGCAAATAATGCAGTTAAAAATTAACAAAACACATAAACAAATATTTCATTGAAGAGGATAATCAAATGGCAAATAAGCATATGAAAAAATACCCAGCATTATTTGTTGTTAGAAAATTTCACATTGAAACTATAATGGGATACCTAAGAGATTACTAGGTACATATATACATATATGCATATGTATATATTATTTTTATTCGTAAAATGAAAAGTGTTAAATAAATAAAATAAATCTGTTGCTGTGTACCATATGATAAATAAGAGAATGAGCAATTACAACAAAAGCATTCCAGCAATCTTCTCTCTGAGCCTTACAGCAGGACTATTCAAACCCTCTTCCAAAATATTACATCATCAAACCTACTATTTACCCAGTTTCCATGTCAGGTGTTCTTTTTTTTTTTTTTTTCCAACAATATCAATAATTCATTTAAATATAAATGAGCTAGATATTGTAATTAAAAGGTATAAATGTTCAACATGTGTAAAAAGCAAACACTATATGCTCTGTATATATGTCATGCTATTAAATATCAATACACCAATAGGTTAAAAGCAAAAGAAGGGGAAAATAAGCTTGAGAAATCTGAAGTAGAGCTGTTAATATAGAATAAATTTCAATAAAAAGTAATTTCAGATATCAAGGGGGACATTTTATAACTGTCATAGGGTAACTTCAAGAAAGTATAACAATCCCAAATGTGTAGGTGCCCAATAACAAAATTTTAAACTATGTGAAGTAAAAATAAAACTAGAAAGACAAATCCACAGTCATATTTGGAGATTTTAAGCCCCCTCACTTTGCTGGAAGGAGTAATGATATAGAAGGCTTAACAATGTTATCAGCCACATTGACCTACTTGTTATTAATAGAGAACTATACACAAAAATGACAAGTAGAAAATTAAGAATAAACCATATTCCATCATAAAATGAGCTTTAAGAAATTTTAAAAATTTGAAATCACACAGACTGTTTCCTCCATGATTCATTACATTAGAAATCAATCACCTTAAGATATGTATAACCCCCATCCCCACATCTCAACTACTTCAAAATTAAACAGCACCCACTTTAAATATCTCACAGATCAAAGAAGAAAGCACAAGTAAATAAAAAGCGTTTTGAACTAAGTGATAATAAAAGTTTAAAACATCAGAATCTCTGGGACAAAATAGTACTCAGATAAACACTTATAACAAAGTATTTGTATCAGAAAGAAGCTAGATTAACAATCAAATTATTTTCAAATTAGGTAGTAGGAAGGAAAAAATAAGAGTAGGAGCAGAAATATGTGAAACAGAAAAGAAATAGTACAGCTAAAAGGTGATAAAAATCTAACAAGTGTAATCAAGAAAAAAAGAAAAAATATCCATGGAAAGGGAGCTATCAAAGAAGCCAAAAATGTATTAAGGTAATATTACAATTGTATAATTACAATTATATAGCTTACATACCTTTGTCTATTTTAGAGGATAGAAACCCATGCTTGTTTACATAATCCATGTGAGTGATGTTTTTTCACATCCTTTCACCTTCAGTCTGTGAACGTCGTTGCCTAAGAGATGAATCTCTTGGACGCAGCATATTGTTGGGTCTTGTTTCTTAATCCAATCTACCAGTCTATGTCTTTTGATTGATGAGATTAGGCCACTAATGTTCAAGGTTATTACTAAGATATGATTTGTATTCCCGGTCATTTTGGTTTATTTCTAGTTTTGAAATTGAATTAGTTCCTCCCTTTGCTGGCTTCACTTTTCTTTTTTCATTTCATCTTCATGGAATGTTTTGTTGAGAATAATCTGAAGTGCAGGCTTTCTGGTTGTGAATTCTTTTACTTTTGTTTATCATGGAATGTTTTTACTTCACCTTCAAATCTGAAGCTTAATGTTGCTGGATATAAGATTCTTGCTTGGCATCCATTTTCTTTCAGAGCTCATGTTATTATGTTATTCCAGCTTTGAGAGTCTGGGTTGAGGAATCAGTTGGGATCTGAATGATTTCCCCCTATATGTCATCTGATATTCTTCTCTCACAGCCTTTAAAATTTTATCCTTATTCTGTATGCTAGCCATTTTCATTATAATGTTGCCTTGATGCGGGTCTGTTGCAATTTTGCATATTTGGGGTCCTATAAGTCTCTTATATTTGACTTTCCATTTAATTCTTTAGATTTGGGAATTTTTCTGATATTATTTCATTGAAAATATTGTACATTCCTTTGGTTTGTATCTCCATGCCTGCATCTATCCCAATAAGTCTTAAATTTGGTCTTTTCATGTTATCCCAAAATTCTTGAGAGTTCTGTTCATGGTTTCTTAACATTTTCTCTCCAAGTTCAACTCTATTTTCAAGATTATATATTTTGTCTTCATTGCCTGAGGTTCTGTCTTCCGAGTCTGTTGGTGATGTTTTCTATTGAATTTTTAATTTGCTTTAAATTATTTCCTTCATTTCAAGGATTTCTGTTTGTTTTCAGAATCTCTCTTTATTTTAATGATTTTTTTGTTGCCTGTATTTGCTCTCTTACATCATTCTTTACTCACAGACCAGTTTAACTATGTACAAACTCCTTATGACATTTCTTCCACTCTGGTGTCAATGGATTGTTATTGGAGTATCTTGGTTTGCTTGTGGTGATTTGCTTCCTTGCTTTTTCATGTTGTTTGTTTGTCTACCCATCTAACAGTAGGAATCTGAGGCAGAGTTTCTTCCCTGTGAACTCGTAGTGTCCCTGAAGTTTTCCAGTACCTCACTGTTTAGGGGGAGAAAAATAATAACAACCACCAATGCAAACAATTTACAGTATTAAACCAAATAGTTCCTACTGTGATGTCTACCATGTTGATAATCACAATAAACAGAAATGATATAATCAGTTATGCCTATAATAAAAACAGCAAGTTTGCTAAAGGGTTTACATTTTCAGATGGTGGACAGGGAGAGAACAGAAGTGATATAGGATGTGTGATGATTATGAGGGAGGAAGAGAGAAGACAGAAGTAAAGGATTAAAGTAAGCACGAAAGAGAATCTCTATTCTCTGGCTGTTAGCAGAAGAGAGAATCAAGGGAAACATAGGATAAAGACATATATATAAGGCAAAAATTTAAATAAAAATTAAAAATAAAAATACAAAACTAAAATATACCAAATATCCTAGTTCATAAAACCTAGTCCATGTAAAATAACTAGTTTCAAAAATCCTAAAGATAAGAAAAAAGTTAGGAAACTGTATAATTTCCATGTATCATTAAAGTCACAATTAACAGAAAAAAAAAAAAAAAAAAAAAAAAAAGAATTTTTTAAAAATCTTGATGAAAAGTTAAAGAATTCTTTCCATGGAGTTCAAAATATTCTCAGCTTCTCTTCTCGGAAGTTTTAGGTGGGGTTGTCTGGAGTGTGATGCTGGAGAAACAGGTGGAGTTCCTGGAGGCAGGGCTTAGGCTTAGGCAGCCTCCAGGTTCTTCACTGGAGTGCAAATTGGTCTGGAGATTTTAAACCAATGCACCCCCAGGTACTTGCTGTTCCATGCTGGGCTCCCCTGGGTTCCAGTTATGTGATGAGGGAGCCAATTTTTATCCCTCTATGTCGCCTACAAACCCCACATTTACTGGTCTTGGGTTCAGTCTCCAAACAATTTCTCCCACCTCCACCTCTCCAAGTTCCCAGCCAAAGGCATCTCTCCCGGTGGGTCCTGCAAACAGTTGATTGGAAGGGGAGGGGGAGAGCCAGGTGGAGAGCCAGGTGGGTTTCTGCAACCAGTTGTCCCCTGTGTAAACCTCTCTCCACATTTGGTTTTCTTCTGGTCACTTAAGCACTCTATGTCATGCAGCATGTGTTTACTGTGCCTGTATTTTGGGTCAGACTCAGGTTTACCAGGAATCTGCTTCCTCAGTTGCCAGCCCCAACACTGCAGCTGCAAAATGGTTCCTTCCTTTGTCCTCACACACCACCTGGAAAAATGGCGGCTTCTTTCCCCACCCATGGATATCTTGCCGCGTGTCCTTCAGGTTTGTTGGGCAATGTCCTTGGTCTCTAAACACTCTGTACTCAAACATGCCCTCAGGCCTCCCAAAAATGCAGGTTCCTTTAATTCCCCTATCCCTCTTCTACGCTCATGGAGGAATCTCTCTGGCTGGGACTTCCGGCCCAGCTATGGCAGTGGCTCTGTCACTGGGGAATTTTTCCCTACTATATCCAACCTCCTTTTTCCCAATCTTCTTTAATGTCCAGTTTTAGGTTCCAATAAGTCCCCCTTGCCTTTTGTTGTTGTTGTTGTTGTTCACCCACCTTGCAGAGAAGCTGCCCGTCTGCTTTCTTAGTTTCAGCCTTGGAACAGCCAGAAATGTGACCTCCTCTATTCCACCATCTTTCAGCCTAGTTATCTTGTGGACGAGGAAAACCATGGCTCTGTAACCATAATGACATCTTCTAGTAATTTGGGCAGTGTTAGGGTTTGGATGTGCAGTGTCCCCCAAAACCTCACATGTGAGACAATGCAAGAATGACAGTGAATTATTAGTTGCCACTGTGTGCAGGACAGTGAGCTGGTTCATGATCTTACAGTGTGAAAATCAAGTTGAGTTACTCAGAAGCAGATAATCAGTAAGCAAGCAGAGGGGACGTGACCCTGCCCCCACATTACAACACTTAGGACAAAAGTACACGGATCACAAACAAAACATGATCATGTTTTCTGATTGAGAAAGTACAGAGTGGTATTAAGGTTGTAATACATGAGCTTATGTAGTCCAGGAAGCAGTCCTTGGAAAATGACACTTTGGTCCTTAGGTGTCACCAGGATGCCTCTTGACAAATCTCCCTTCCTAAAAGGTCAGAGGACAATAACATCTCTTTCCATTTCAGGTCAAGGACAAAGATTAGCCTGGTTCTTACCTTATATAAATATATTCATAAATACATTGCAGGAACCAGGCATACCTGTAATCCCAGTGGCTCAGGAGGCTGAGACAGGAGGATCACAACTTCAAAGTCAGCCTTAGCAATTTGGCAAGACCCTGTCTCAAAATAAAAAACATTTAAAAATGGCTGGGATGTGGCTCAGTGGTTAAGTGCCCCTGATTTCAATCCTGGTAATTGAGAGAGAGAGAGAGAGAGAGAGAGAGAGAGAGAGAGAGAGAGAATTCAAGTAATTGTTGAAGGGATGACTAACTCAACCAAGTGGACCTGTACCTTTTTATTATCAAGAGACCCAACAGCACTTTGCCATAGCAGATGTTCAAATAATATTTAATGAATTCCTGCATTTGAATGGAAAAAATCAATGACTTAAAAGATTTCAGATTCATCTGTTGCTAAGCTTACATTAAAGGCAATCACAGTATTCTGTTATATGTACCAGAGACAAGTTTGAGAACTTCTCTCGAAGTGGGGGAAGTCTCACTGCCCAAGTGATGTGCCCTCTGCTTCTCCCGACTTATCCAGGACCACGGAGAGTCCCACTCAGCGAGGAGAGGAAGGCGCCCCTCGTCACCCTTTAGGCATTGTGGCTCCTATCTCCAACTCAGGAGGGAGGCCCGTGCCAGCTGCGAAGAAAGAACGGGACTGTGGAAGTCACCGAGTACCAGCAAGCCTGGCAGGAAGAAGCCAAGGACCCGTTTTACTCAATCAGACCTGCTCTGTGTAGACTCGCCCTCGCGGGCCTTAGCTAATCCGCACGGGCCAGAGAACTTGGAGTGCCGCTGTTGGGGAGTTTGCCTACCATGCCGACAGGCAGCACCCTCATTCTCGGCTCATCCCCAGAACCTGGGTCCTACAACCCCTTGCACATCTCAAGGCGAGAGGGTTCTCAACGGGACTTATCCACCTGAGCATCCCAGGGACCGACAGTGCCCTCAGCACAGACAGGCCTCCATCATCGCTCCTCCTCTCAACTTGGGCTCCTTCAGCCTGGAAGGCCCCGTCCCAGCAAGTAGGTGAAAAGGAGCCGCGTGCCATGCCTCTCAGCTTAAAGAAGGGCTCCGGTCACCTCGCCCTGACAGAAAGTCAATGGGAAGTACTGTGATTTGTGGCGCCGGCTTTATCAAGCAGAAATGGATGACCAGGGTCAGGCTGGCCTCGGGGTCAGGCTGGCCTTGGGGTAAGGAGGTGGTGATCCAGGAAGCTCTTCTGGAGGTGAGGAGGACAGGCGTGGAGATTGTTGAGGCAACTCAGGGTCCTTTCTAAAGGGAATCCAACCCCAAAATGTTGGTCTGAAGTCTGTGACCCTCCATTGTCAGACTTCAAGTTGGCTTCTAAAACATATATATATATATATTAGATACATATATATATACATAATATATGTATATATGTATATATATATACATAATATATGTATATATTAGATACATATATATACATAATATTTATATATTAGATACATCTAGATATCGAGTTATGTTCACACAAAACTGATTTAACTAGATATAGTGGGTGGAAATGTGAGAAGCCCAACTGGTTTTTGCTATTTCAAAAATCAAAGTGGGGGGTTGTGGCTCAGTGGTAGATCACTTGCCTGGTACGTGTGAGGCACTGGGTTTGATCCTCAGCACCACATAAAATAAAGGTATTGTGTCCATCTACAACCAAAAAAATATATATTAAAAAAAAACAAAGTGGGGTTGCCAGTGTGGCTTATCTACCTACTATGTGTGTTGGGGTGGAGGGTGAAAGGAGATGGTGTGTTTCCAGGTTTCAGAATTATATGCACGTTAAACACCAAAACACCAACGAGGCTAGAGACGAACAGACCGGATCCGAGTCTGTAACGATGTCTTCCTGGAATTCAGTCACGCTCATTCATACACATACCGTCTATGACTGGTGTCGCCTGTGGTTACTTTTGTGCTACAGTGATCCAGCTGAGTAGTGTGACAAAGTGAGTATAAAGTTTTTTTCTTTACAGAAAATGTGGCTGACCCCAGATCTAGGCTCACCATGTGCTTTTCATTCTTTCCAAATGAACAAGGCAGGAAATTTCCTTGCACCCTAGTGCAGAAGCTGGAACAGTGCTTCTTTACATATGGTCATGTTAAGACAGTAGCACCAGAAATAAAACGATTTTGTTATTTTACCAATCTGGTTAGATTTTCCCTTCACTCGTTTTCTGTTGCAGTCCCTGAGCTATTGGTCCAAGTCCAAGAGAAATTCTCACCTGACTTCAGCAAGACAATAAAGTCCAAAGCCGGGTTATGACAGAGCATTTTAAAAATTCTTAAGCTCCCACTTAACATATCCAGCATCAGGACCACTACTTCCAGGTTATCAGATCTCCTCCCCACACCCAATGGCAGGATTTTACCCTAAATAAAGAAACCACATCCAAACAAACTTCATTTTTTCGCATATAGAAGGAACTTTACAACCCTCACTAAAAAGAAATTAGGACCATTTCTTGGTGTCCCTAGAGAATTAGTTCTGGGACTCCAGAAAAACCCAAATCCATGCATTATTTGCATACAATTCAATATAGCCTCCCATATATTCTAGATTATAATACCCCAAACCATGAAAGTAATATTTAAATAACTGTCACACTGTATTGCTTAGCAAATGAGAAGAAAATTAAGTTTGTACATGTTCAATACAGATGCAGTTTGTTTTTAATTGTTTTCCACCCCTGGATGGTTTTCCACCCTCAAGTAGGTGCCCACAGGGACAGACAGCTCACTGTATACTGAGGCCCTGTGGGTGGTCCTTCTTTAGACCATAACTTCTAGTCAGTACTGGCCCCACCCTTGTCACTGTATTAGTTCCTCCCTCCCAACTAAAAGTTGACCTCCTGGCCTCTACTCATTTACTGCCCATGCTCAGAAGTCAGGTGTGGATGCAAGATGTCAGGGCTCAGGGGAGTAAAGGTGTTGAAATATAATACACACACACCAGAGGGAAACCCACTTATTGCCTGTTAAACGTGTGGCTCATTCTTTTGTTTTTGATTCATTTTTTCATTTGTTCATTTAATAGATATTTAATAAGCACCTAAAACATGCCAAGCATTGACCTACATTCTGGGCACCCAGGAGGTAAGAAAACAGATGGTCTCTACCTCCTAGGGCTTGTTTCAGCATGTGGAAGGATGATAAAAAGTAAATAAATAAAAACTGCAAATCCTCATCATTGCTCTGAAGAAAACTACTGGGGCAACCTTACAAATGGTAGCGGGGGAACCTACTTAGAATTCTCATAGCCAAGCACAGTACTTGGTCCATAGATTTTTTTTTTTTTTTTATAATTTTTTTTTTATTGTAAACAAATGGGATACATGTTGTTTCTCTGTTTGTACATGGCGTAAAGGCATACCATTTGTGTAATCATAAATTTACATAGAGTAATGTTGTTTGATTCATTCTGTTATTTTTTCCCTTCCCCCCACCCCTCCCACCCCTCTTTACCCTCTATACAGTCCTTCCTTCCTCCATACTTGCCCCCCTCCCTAACCCTAACTCTAACCCTAACACTAACCCTTCCCTCCCCCCCATTATGTGTCATCCTCCACTTATTAGCGATATCATTCGTCCTTTGGCTTTTTGAGATTGGCTTATCTCACTTAGCATGATATTCTCCAATTTCATCCATTTGCCTGCAAATGCCATAATTTTATCATTCTTTATGGCTGAGTAATATTCCATTGTATATATATACCACAGTTTCTTTATCCACTCATCAATTGAAGGGCATCTAGGTTGGTTCCACAGTCTGGCTATTGTGAATTGAGCAGCTATGAACATTGATGTGGCTGTGTCTCTGTAGTATGCTGATTTTAAGTCCTTTGGGTATAGGCCAAGGAGTGGGATAGCTGGGTCAAATGGAGGGTCCATTCCGAATTTTCTAAGGAATCTCCACACTGCTTTCCAGAGTGGCTGCACTAATTTGCAGCCCCACCAGCAATGTAAGAGTGTACCTTTCTCCCCACATCCTCGCCAACACCTGTTGTTGCTCGTATTCTTGATAATCGCCATTCTAATTGGGGTGAGATGGAATCTTAGGGTAGTTTTGATTTGCATTTCTCTTATTACTAGAGATGTTGAACATTTTTCCATATGTTTGTTGATTGCCTGTAGATCTTCTTCTGTGAAGTGTCTATTCATTTCCTTAGCCCATTTGTTGATTGGGTTATTTGTATTCTTCGTGTAGAGTTTTTTGAGTTCTTTATAGATTCTGGAGATTAGCGCTCTATCTGAAGTATGATTGGCAAAGATATTCTCCCACTCTGTAGGCTCTTTCTTCGCATTGCTGATAGTTTCCGTTGCTGAGAGAAAGCTTTTTAGTTTGAATCTATCCCAGTGGTTGATTCTAGCTTTTATTTCTTGTGCTATGGGAGTCCTGTTAAGGAAGTCTGATCCTAGACCAACAAGGTGAAGATTTGGACCTACTTTTTCTTCTATAATCTGCAGGGTCTCTGGTCTGATTCCGAGGTCCTTAATCCATTTTGAGTTTAGTTTCGTGCATGGTGAGAGATATGGGTTTAGTTTCATTCTGTTGCATATGGATTTCCAATTCTCCCAGCACCATTTGTTGAAGAGGCTATCTTTTCTCCATTGCATATTTTTGGCACCTTTGTCTAGTATGAGAAAATTGTATTTATTTGAGTTTGTGTCCGTGTCCTCTATTCTGTACCATTGATCTACCTTTCTATTTTGGTACCAATACCATGCCGTTTTTGTTACTATTGCTTTGTAGTAGAGTTGAAGATCTGGTATTGCAATACCCCCTGTTTCACTCTTCCTGCTAAGGATTGCTTTAGCTATTCTGGGTTTCTTATTCTTCCAGATGAATTTCATGATTGCTTGCTCTATTTCTGTAAGGTACGTCATTGGGATTTTAATTGGAATTGCACTGAATTTGTATAGCACTTTAGGTAGTATGGCCATTTTGACAATATTAATTCTTCCTATCCAAGAACATGGAAGATCTTTCCATCTTCTAAGGTGTTCTTTAATTTCTTTCTTTAGTGTTGTATAGTTCTCATTGTAGAGGTCTTTCACCTCTTTTGTGAGATTGATTCCCAAGTATTTTATTTTTTTCGAGGCTATAGTGAATGGGGTAGTTTTCCTAATTTCTCTTTCCGAAGATTCATCACTTATGTATAAAAATGCGTTGGATTTATGGGCATTGATCTTGTAACCTGCTACTTTACTGAATTCACTTATGAGTTCTAAGAGTTTTCTGGTGGAATTTCCAGGTTCCTCTAAATATATAATCATGTCATCAGCGAACAGGGATAGTTTGAGTTCTTCTTTTCCAATTCGTATCCCTTTAATTTCTTTGGTTTGTCTAATTGCTCTGGCCAGAGTCTCAAGAACGATGTTGAATAGAAGTGGTGAAAGAGGGCATCCCTGCCTTGTTCCAGTTTTTAGGGGGAATGCTTTCAGTTTTTCACCATTTAGAATGATATTAGCCATGGGCTTAGCATAAATGGCCTTTACAATGTTAAGGAATGTTCCCACTATCCCTATTTTTTCTAGTGTTTTGAGCATGAAGGGGTGCTGTATTTTATCAAATGCTTTTTCTGCATCTATTGAAATAATTATGTGATTCTTGACTTTAAGTCTATTAATATGGTGAATTACGTTTATTGATTTCCTGATGTTGAACCAACCTTGCATACCTGGGATGAAGCCCACTTGATCATGGTGCACTATCTTTTTAATATGTTTTTGTATGCGATTTGCTAAAATTTTGTTGAGAATTTTTGCGTCGATGTTCATTAAGGATATTGGTCTGAAATTTTCTTTCCTTGATGAGTCTCTGTCTGGTTTCGGTATCAGTGTGATATTGGCTTCATAGAATGAGTTTGGGAGGGTTCCCTCCTCTTCTATTTTATGGAATACTTTGAGAAGTATTGGAATGAGCTCTTCTTTAAAGGTTTTGTAGAACTCGGCTGAGAACCCATCTGGTCCCGGACTTTTCTTTGTTGGAAGGCTTTTGATGACTTCTTCTATTTCAGTACTTGAAATTGGTCTATTTAAATTGTTTATGTCCTCCTCGTTCAGTTTAGGCAATTCATATGTCTCTAGAAACCTGTTGATGCCTTCAAAATTTTCTATTTTGTTGGAGTATAGATTTTCAAAATAGCTTCTAATTATGTTTTGTATTTCAATCCTGTCTGTTGTGATATTTCCTTCTTCATTCCAAATTTTAGTGATTTGGGTTTTCTCTCGTCTTCTCTTTGTTAGTGTGGCTAAAGGTTTATCAATTTTGTTTATTTTTTCGAAGAACCAACTATTTATTTTGTCAATTTTTTGTATTGTTTCTTTTGTTTCAATTTCACTGATTTCAGCTCTGAGTTTAACTATTTCCTGTCTTCTACTACTTTTGGTGTTGGTCTGTTCTTCTTTTTCTAGGGCTTTGAGCTGTAGCGTTAGGTCGTTTATTTGTTGAGTTTTACTTCTTTTATTAAATGCGCTCCATGAAATAAATTTCCCTCTAAGTACTGCTTTCATAGTGTCCCAGAGATTTTGATATGATGTTTCTTTGTTCTCATTTACCTCTAAGAATTTTTTAATTTCCTTCCTAATATCTTCTGTTATCCATTCATCATATAATAGCATATTGTTTAATCTCCAGATGTTGGAATAGTTTCTGTGTTTTACTCTTTCATTTATTTCTAACTTCAATCCATTATGATCTGATAGAATACATGGTAGTGTCTCTATCTTCTTGTATTTGCTAACATTAGCTTTGTGGCATAATATATGGTCTATTTTAGAGAAGGATCCATGTGCTGCTGAGAAGAAAGTGTATTCGCTCTTGGTTGGATGGTATATTCTATAAATGTCCGTTAAGTCTAAATTATTGATTGTGTTATTGAGATCTATGGTTTCTTTGTTCAATTTTTGTCTGGAAGATCTTTCCAGTGGTGAGAGAGGCGTGTTAAAATCACCTAGTATTATTGTGTTATGGTCTATTTGGTTTCTGAAATTGAGAAGGATTTGTTTGACATACATGGATGAGCCACTGTTTGGGGCATAGATGTTTATGATTGTTATATCTTGCTGATTTATGCTTCCCTTAAGCAGTATGAAATGACCTTCTTTATCCCTTCTGACTAACTTTGGCTTGAAGTCCACACTATCGGAAATGAGGATGGATACTCCAGCTTTTTTGCTGAGTCCATGTGCATGGTATGTTTTTCCCCATCCTTTCACCTTTAGTCTATGGGTATCTTTTTCTATGAGGTGAGTCTCTTGCAGGCAACATATTGTTGGATCTTTCTTTTTAATCCAATCTGCCAGTCTATGTCTTTTGATTGATGAATTCAGGCCATTAACATTCAGGGTTATTATAGAGATATGATTTGGTTTCCCGGTCATTTGGTTCATTTTTTAAATTTTATTTATTTATTTGTTTGACACAACTTGTTTCCTCCTTTATTTGACAATTCCTTTAGGATAATTCCTCCCTTTGCTGATTTGCTTCTTTGTTTTTCATCTCTTCCTCATGGAATATTTTGCTGAGAATGTTCTGTAATGCTGGCTTTCTTTTTGTAAATTCTTTTAGCTTTTGTTTATCATGGAAGGATTTTATTTCATCGTCAAATTTGAAGGTAAGTTTTGCTGGGTATAAGATTCTTGGTTGGCATCCATTTTCTTTCAGGGCTTGAAAAATATTTTTCCAGGCCCTTCTAGCTTTTTGGGTCTGGATTGAAAAATCTGCTGATATCCGTATTGGTTTCCCCCGAATGTAATTTGGTTCTTTTCTCTCACAGCCTTTAAAATTCTGTCTTTATTTTGTATGTTAGGTATTTTCATTATAATGTGCCTTGGTGTGGGTCTGTTGTAATTTTGTATATTTGGAGTCCTATAAGCCTCTTGAACTTGATTTTCCATTTCATTCTTCAGATTTGGGAAATTTTCTGATATTATTTCATTGAATAGATTGTTCATTCCTTTGGTTTGTTTCTCTAAGCCTTCCTCAATCCCAATAATTCTTAAATTTGGCCTTTTCATGATATCCCATAGTTCTTGTAGATTCTGTTCATGATTTCTTACCATCTTCTCTGTTTGTTCAACTTTGTTTTCAAGGTTAAATATTTTGTCTTCAATGTCTGAGGTTCTGTCTTCCAGGTGTTCTATCCTACTGGATATGCTTTCTATGGAGTTCTTTATTTGGTTTATTGTTTCCTTCATGTCAAGGATTTCTGTTTGGTTTTTTTTTCAATATCTCTAACTCTTTATTGAAATGATCTTTTGCTTCCTGTATTTGCTCTTTTAACTGTTGATTGGTGCGATCATTCAATGCCTGCATTTGCTCTTTCATCTCATCATTCAGTGCCTGCATTTGCTCTTTCATCTCATCGTTTGCTTCCCTGATCATTTTAATTATGTACATTCTGAACTCCTTTTCTGTCATTTCTTCTGCCATGCTGTCATTGGGTTTTATTGATGTAATATCTAGATTTGTTTGCAGCATTTTCTTTCCTTGTTTTCTCATATTGTTCAGGTATCAGTTGACCGCTGAGATATTGCAAATTTCCTCTATTGACTTACAATGTCCCTGAAGATTTCTATATATATCCCCCCTTAGACTTCAGTAGGCTGAAGTCTTGGAGGAAGTTGATAATGCGGAGCTCCACAAGGAAGCTGCCTCTCTAGGAGTGGTGGCCTTCAGGTGGGGTATAATCCCTGCTAGTGGGCAGAGGTGCCTCCACTTGTTGACCAATGGTCATCCAAAGGGGACCTAGGCTACGGGCTGAGGCAAGGCCTGTTTGGGCCTGAGTCTCTAGTTTTACCGTCCTTGTGGGGAAACCTCACCCGGCAGGGAAGACTCACCCGGTGGGGAGGTCTCACTGGTCAGTACCCTCCTAGAGGTTCCCCTCAATTACAGCTACCGCCTGGGCTGGGCTGCCTTCCTCTGCAAAGTTCCCAGGGGCCCGGCCCTACCTCCTGGGCCTGGGAGCCTCACCCTTCGCAGATGAATCTCCTTAGGCTGCCCCTCCTCAGAGAATATGCCCGCAGGCCTGGAACTTTTGCTCCGCCCTAAGCCTGTCTCTGTGCGGCTCTTCCACCCAGAAGCCCCCTAGATCCTGGGACCCTGCTCTGCCCCTAATTGCCTGGCTATGCGGCCCCTCCTCTGAGCAGCCACCTGGGGCCCCATACAATCTCTCTGAGTCCCAGAGACCCGCCACACGCCTCTTCCTCCAGACAGCTGCCCAGTATTCCGGTGCGGTCACTAGGAGTCCAAGAATCTCACTGCGTGCCTCCACCTCCCACCAACCACCCGTAGCCCTGGGCAATCAATCACTCCGAGTCGAAGTGACCCTCCCCGTTCCTCCTCCTCCTCCAGATAACCCCCCGAGTGTTCAGGAGTGGTCGCTCTGAGTGGCTCTGAATCCACGTGACCCGCTGCACGGGTCCTATGGGCAACCGCCCGGAGCTCTGGTGCGGCCACTCAAGACCAAGCGACCCACCACGCTTCTCCTCCAGGCAGCCCCCCTGTGTTCAGGAGCTGTCACTTTAAGTCCAAACAACTCACCACTCGCCTTCTCCTCTGAGCAGCCGCCTGGAGCGCTAACGCAGTCACTGCGAGTCCAAAGGACCCACCGCGCTTCTCCTCCTCCTCCAGGCAGGCCCCGGGGTTCAGAAGTGGTCTGAGTCCAAACAGCTCGCCACGCAGCCTCTCCTCTGGCAACCGCCTGAAGCTCTGGTGTAGTCACCCCGAATCCAAGCGGCCGCGTTCCTCTTCCTCCTCCTCGTCCTCGTCCTCAGGGCAGGCGGGTTCAGAAGCGTCGTTCTGAGTCCAAACAGCTCGCCGCGGAGCTTCTCTTCTGGCAACCGCCTGTAGCTCTGGTGCAGTCACTCCGAATCCAAGTGGCCACGCTCCTCCTCCTCCTCCTCAGGGCAGGCCCCGGTGTCCTGAGTCCACACAGCTCTCCTCGCCACTCCTCCCCTGGGCAGCCGCCGGAGCCCCAGTGGTTGCTCCGAGTCCCAGTGCTGTGCCGAGCGGCCTCCTTTTCGGCGCTCCTAGTTGTCCGAGTTCACTGCTCCAGCGGGGGGAGGGGCGTCTCACCGGCAGCTCTACTTCACAAAGTTTCCTGCGTTCCGGGACCACTGTCCCATCCGGGACGCCTCCCCAATGGGAGAGACTCACCCGGCTGCTTTGAGTTGGTCCCAAGTGTCTCAATATCTCCTCTTTTGAATCCTGAGTCCTGGAGCAACATGAAATGCAGCCACCCTCTAGGCCGCCATCTTGAAACCCTGGTCCATAGATTAAGCACCCTTTTAGGGGTGCTTGCATGTGAAACCAAGTACGTAAAATGCCGTCTTTGTATCACTTCTGTGCAGCCATACAAGAGCAACCTTAACTTGGAGAGCGGGTCTAACAGGAAGAAAGGAAAAACCTGGGAGCCTCTCCTTGCCTCCAAGAAGATTATGAGAGACAGAACAATGAATTCTATTTCGAGAGCATTTGCAGAGACAAGGCATGCATTTTACAAATTTCTGTATTGGCAAACTCATCTGGAAATGAGAACCCAGTGGTTAAGAGAACAGGATCTCAAGCGCGATGTCTTGGGTCCAAGATGAGATTCTGGCACTCGTTTGCTGTATATCGTCCAGAGACTTCTTAAGTTGTCTAAACCTCAATGCCTTGTCTTTAAACTGCATATAAAAAAATAGTGCTTACTTCTCAGTATTATTGCAAGGATTCAGTGAATTAGCATAATGAGAGCCACTTAGCATTGAGCCATGAACATTGTACATACTCAATAAATGATAGGGTCACTTAAGAACTCAGTGCAAGAGAGACCAGTAGAGTGGAGGAAAGGGAGCAGGGGAGGAATGAGGAGAGGGAGGGAAGGGATGGAAGAGTACCAGGGAATGAAACGGACCAAATTATAGTATGTGCATGTACAAATATATCACAATGAATCCCACTATTATGTATGATTATAATGCAGCAATAAAAAAAGGTTAAAGACTCTTTGTGCCTCTGTTTTCTTGTCTATGTAACAATGATAACAATACCCAGCTCCCCAGGGCTGGTGAGAGGATTAAAATGACTTAAACATTACTGAGCATACAGTAAGGGCTTGATAAGTGCTAACCCTAACTCAGCTACCATTATTAAACTGATCACCTGCTATTGACGAGGAGGTGAAACTATCCCATCTTCAAAGCAGAAAGAGCAAATTTGAGTCCTGGATATCTGAACGAAGTCTGCAAAGGAGTCAGATTAGCCAAGATAGGGCCCCCAGCCCACTGGTACCTTTGTGGTAATTTTTTAGTAGCATTGATTTCTGCAAATGATGCAAATGTTTTTTTTTCTGCATCATCTCTTCAAATACAATTCTATGAGATAGTTATTAATATCCCCTTTTTACATAGGGGAAAACAGACCCAGAGATATCAACTAACTTACCCACACAGGTAGCTAGTGACCGAGCTGAGAGTCAAAGCATACCTATGTAACATCCGGGTGCACCACATACATAGGATGACGGTCTGCCTCAAAACATTTCCTAGCCTACCTGTCCTAGGATTACTTGGGGTGCTTGTTTAAAAGGCAGATGGCCAGACTCTACCTTTGTTGAATGAATCAGAGACTGTGTGGAGATGAAATAGGGTTTAATACACTGGTGGGAGGCATCTTAATTTCTCAGGGAACAGAACACAGCAGATGCCTAGACACAGATATTCACCATTAGGTTCACTATTCACCAAATCAGGTTCATCAAATCAGTGGCATGTTATTTGCCAATTCACATTCCTCAAAAGTGGAATGAGAAAGAAGAATGAGTGATGGACAGAAAGGCAAGGAAAAAAAAAAAGAATAATCAAAAAACCATCTACCAGTCAGGTGTGGTGGCACACCTGTTATCCCAGCGACCTGGGAGGCTAAGGCAGGAGGATGGTGAGTTTGAAGCCAGCCTCAGCAACTTAGTGAGGCCCTGAGCAACCCAGTGAGACCCTGTCTCTAAATAAAATACAAAAAGGTCTGGGGATGTGACTCAGTGCCCCTGGGTTCATTCCCCAGTACAAAACAACAACAACAAAAAAAAAAAAAAAAAAAAAAAAAAAAGTCTTACCCGCCCACCCACCTCCCACCTCACCACACACAACTGATTGGAACCACCAACTCTGTAAGCCCATGAAAGCAAATCCAGGGCAAGCATTTGGGCAACCTGGCTCACGAACATTCCAAGCAACTCTCCTTGGCCTGTCTTCACAGTGTGGCTCAGAAAGCCACTGACAACTGGTCTTTATGTAAGTTCTTTATTTTAACAAATGGTTTAAGGCAGATCCTATGAAAGAACTTCGAGTTCCAGGAAGAATCAAGTTAGATAATAACAAGAGGTTATTAAGTGTAGGTTCAATTTCACCTTTCCCACTTTTCCTCTGAATTGCTTTCCTTTCCCTCATTCTAAAATGACATTTTCATTTTATTCTCACATTGGAGTTTGTTTGGGCTCCCCCACGCCCGGGTGTAGTGCTTTCTTACGGCTCGTTCCTCAACTTGTGTTTTATTTATGACACTTCAGCCGCCATCAAGCTTCTCCCTGGGAAGGTTTTATCTGGACATTGCAGCCTCAACTCTCTGCTGACCCACCACCAGGAGATGACGGGCAGCTGTCCTCATTATTTTAAAGTCACTCTCCACCTGCAAGGACAGCAAGTCCACAGAAAGCGAGGGGGAGCACTAGATCAGTACTTGCTAGGAGGAGTAATAACAAGACCTCATGCCGGGTTTACATTCTACCCTAAATCCACTGTTCTTTTGTGACTAGGTCCAGACTCCATTTTCTGCAGTGGCTGTGGCCCCCTGAGCTAAGAGCAGAGGGGGGCGGAGGCAGCAACTCTGAACTCCAACATCCTAAGAATTTTAATGGCACCCGGCATCACCCAAGATTATTAGAGAAACAGTTTCACAAATATTTTCAAGTCCCAGTACTGTCCGAACTCTCCCCGTTTCCTCCAGACTTCATTGCTACCGTCACCGCTCCCAATCACCATGGCAACCCACCCAAGGAAGAGGAAATTTTCTCATGGGTTACATGTTTGGGGTCTTTCTCTCCATTTGTTATTTCATGATTTATATCACCACCAAACAAGCCTCAGACAGACTCCATGATTTATATCCCTACCTAATAGGTGCCTAAAATACAAATATTTTCAACCCTAAATAACCAAGTTTCACAAATCTTGTAAGTTATGACATCTCCCAAACCATCCAGAAACATCTGGAAGCAATCCCCTTAAGACAGCAAGTTGAAAACAACAGGAAAGTCATTTGGCAGATACATGGCCCTTCAGGGTTTTTCTGTCTTAAGGAACCAATGTCAGATCCAAAGCAGAATGGGAAGGGGGAAGGGAGGGGGAAGGGAGGGCGAACGCAGGTAGGGGAAGGGAGTGCAGTTTTTCTCCTTTTGTTTCACTCCAGTTTTGTTTGGATGTTAAATCTCTGAAATGTGGACCTATTGGATATTCCTCTGCTCGTCACCCTATCTTGGACACCTGGAACCATTAACACTTGGCCATTAACTAGCAGTAATGAGCAACAAGCACTCCCCTCAACCAAAACCAGCAGGCCATTCTGCTAAAATGATTGGTTAAATTACAACCTCGCTCATAAGAGGAACTTCACAGCAATATTGTGTCAAAGTCCAGCTGTACCTGCCCTTGGAACAGGAACTCCTAGCACTAAGGTGCCGGGTCCACTGGCCTGTCCTAGAACTGACTGAGGACCAGTCACCATCAATGACAGAGAATCAAGTAACAGCCTAGCCAAACAGAGGTTTCCCAGTCCATTTTATTCAATTAGAGATTGACAGATACTTAGACAAAATTTCTTTCTCAGACTAGATCTATCTTACTTTCTATTTGGGAAAACAAAAGCAACTTTCCTAAGGAAGTTTGGGGAGAGGGGTCTCCCTTGCCTAGCATGGGTCAGCTCAGCTTTGTCTTGGACTATTTAAATGGTGATTGAACATGTTCTGTGATAGGCCCCACCTACTTCTGATGCTATTGCACTGTTCAATGGAGAAGTCTCACAACAAGGACATCCAACCATCTATCTTTATAGTTGCCCTTTCATCCATCCAACACATACTGCCATGTTTCCCAATCTTTTTAACATCACAGCACACATAAGACAATTTCACTCCATATTACTCTAGCTGCTGCTACAGGTGGATCAACCTGATGCTGACCCCCCACCCACCCTGGCCCCTCTCTCAGCTCAGTGGTCAGTGTCTCATCCCACCTGTAACCCTTCAGGGCACACATCCATGCCAAGACCATCTAGATGGAGTGTCTCCAAGTTATTGTTCTTAAGTTACTAGGGAAAAACCTAAATAAATTGTCTAGCTTTCCTTCCTCTTAGTTGACTTTATTTTTTTTTTGAAATCACTAATTTTGGAGGCTACACAGCTGGGAGATACAGGACCAGTCTCCCCCTAGCTTTGCTGTAGTTAAGACCTCTGACGTGTTAGGATGATGGGCACCTTCAGAGCTCTGAAGGTGGCCTTTGCTGAAAACCCCAACTCCCCTTGAGGCTGAAGAGATTCAGCCAGTGACAGGACTGGGAGGAAAAGACTTCACAACTCTGCCTTCATATTGTGTCTGTCTCTTTGGTTACCTTAACAGTTGGGTCAGACTCTATTCAGCTTTGCATGTAGACAGATCCTCTAAAAAAGGTTTTGTCCAAAACTATAAGGTTACCTCGACCTAGATGTGCCTCTTCTTCAAGGCTAAAGACACCTGCCAGCCACCATGACTGGAAACATCACATCAGGAAAGGAACAAAGAGATGTGGGCCCAGCTCCTGGAAGTCTCTGCCTAGTCCCAGAAAAGATGTGAATAGACTTGCTCATTCTTTGTTCGCCTCCCCCTCCCTCATTGTTCCTGGGCTCTGTCTGTACCTGCTCCACCGGCTGGTGTGGGGAAGTCCATCTGGGAGTCTGGGCTCCCTGTTCTCCATTCTTCAGCCACTGAAAAAAGCCTGTTTTCCTCCCAGACACTCATCCCTCAGACGTTGGTTTTTCTGGGGAATGAGCTTCCAAAACTAGGGCTGGTGACATGCACCCCAAGACCGGGGCTAACCATGAAGACACAGTTAGCAGGTGTGGGTCTGGCGGCCAGAGCCTGCAGCCCAGCGAAGACAGACTGAACAAGTCATTTCCAGAGTAATGAGGGCCACAAACGAGGAACTGAGTAGGTGCTGCAAGCCCAAAATAAGAGACCCACCTACTGAGAAGCCTGTGAGTTAGAGTCAGGGAGCGTCGGGAACGATCCAGAAGAGGTGGGTTGGAACTCAGCCTGGGAAAGCGTAAAGGAGATGCAGAGAGAGCAGGCTTGGAGGGAGGAGATGCGCTCCACTGTTCTCTTGAGAAACAGCCACTACTCGAAGGCCTGGAGATCCTTGATCACTGCAGCCCACGTATTTCCCGGGTGTATTTCCAAGTATTTACTTTTCCTTCACATTTGCATACCACACAGAGGTCACCGCCCTCACCCGAAAGCCGCAGAAAACTGAGACGTGAACTAAAGATCAACCGTCCTCGGATGCTGAACACTGGAAAGCCGCCCTGCAGAGGCGTTTACAGCAACTGTGTTTTTTTGAACGTTCACAATGACTGTGGCGGAGGGAGCGTGCTCCCCCATTCCCAGACGGGAAGTGAGGCTCCAAGAACCCACTGCAATCACAGCTGGAAGGTGATTCCACTGGCAGGAAGGGTGAAGCTGGCACAGAACTGCCAGAGCCTGGTCCAAACGCAGGAGGACGCTTGGCATCACAGAGTGACCATGGGAAAGGCACCCCTGAGGCCAGGAAGATCCGGCTGTGGAGACTTCTGCAGCAGCTGCTGGGGGCGCGAGGGCCTTGCCTTCTACAGCGGAGGGTTATTCACAGCTGTTCTCAAACTTGCCTGTACGTGGCGATCACCTGGAGGGCTTGTTAACCGCCAGCGTGCTGGAGCTGCCCCCGAGCGTCTGCGACTCAGTCCGGGCGGCCTCTGAAAGTCCATGCTTCTCACAAGTACTCAGGCGATGGTCACCATGCTGATTCAAGCCCATCCTTTGAGATCCAGACCAAGTCCACTTTTGGAAAGGGGAGAAACTGAGGCGTAACAAGGTGAAGGGACTTGCCCAGGATCCCACTGCGAATTTTGACTTGGCCCAAAGTCTTCTTTCTTAAAGCAAGGGGCACTTGGTTCTCCTCTCTCTGTTCCCCAAATTTTTAATTTATATTTTTCCTTTATGACAACAGAAAGCCTGTCCATCACGAAAATAAATGTGTTGAGTTAGGAAGTAATTATATTGAAAACTAGAGCCCGATCATGCTTTTACAATAAACTTGAGGTTCTACTTAAGGTTGAAACTGTACTTAAATCCATCTTAAATTTAATAAGCACTCTCATGCCTTCCACTTTGCTCAAGGTCAGCACTGAGGAAGTTAATGAAAATCCATCTGGGGTCAAGCATCCGAGCGCAACATACAAAACTTAAGACTCACAGTGCTTTCGCGCGTGATGCTCACAATCCATAGATCAGAGAAGGAAAGAGCTCGTGTCTAGTTCAAGTGTTGCCTTGGGCTGCAGGTCCCTCCTTCCTGCCTCAGGTTTCTTGACTTGTAAAGTGAGAATCGCCTCAGAGGCCCTTCTTTCAGCTCCAACCAGCTGCAGAGCTGAGTAAAAGCAGAAGGGACGCATCTGTGCCAGAGGAAGCCTGCATGAGAATAGATTCTGTTCAAACAGCTCTCCCATTACAAATAACCATGGGGATACATCCAGGGTCCTGGGAGAACAATGTCAGGGTGACAGCCATTAACCCAAGGCAGGAAAAGAGGCAGGGAACCAACGGTGCTGGGTCTGAGAAGATGAGGACAAATGAATCAGCACATTGACAGGGACTTGGTGGGTTTACCCTGCTTTCCCTTCCTGAAGAAATGTGTCCATGACCCATGGAAGTGTTTTTTCAGGATCATTTTCATTGATGATGATTTTTCATTTATGCTTAGCAAAAAAAAAAAAAAAAAAAAAAAAACCAGAGTCAAAGGATACTCAAGTATTTGCACAACAGGAAAGGAAGCTGTGAAGGGCCTCAGTGTGGTGCTCATTAGGAGAAAGTGCACTCCCTGCATAGCAACAAGCATATGCAGCCAGAAACACTACCAAGTTCACCCCCGTTCAGGTGAGAGGATGGAACTGTCATAAGACCACGGTGCTATCGTTTTAGGATGAACACCTGTCAAGGAGAAAAGGAACCGAGCGGAGATGCAGAATCTGTCTGAGAGTCAAGGTCAGAAGCAAGCAGGTCCTTATTTTATTCATTTTTTTCTACAGGTACCAAAAGATTACATCTAGCAGATGGAGGCTTTTAGCATAAAATAAACTCCTGTGGCTGCATTTATGTGCAACAACAAGAAATATACGGCTACAGATGGCCATCTGTTTCTTAATTCTGAGGCAGAGGGTGAAGAAAGTTTTTCAACTTTAGTTTTTGGGTTCGCTTAATAATCGTTATTATTTTGAAGAGCAGGCATCATTGACAACGCCCATGCTGTTCTGTGTATGCCTAAGGTCTATGCATATTGCATGAGGGTTCTTGCGAAGTGATAATACCAGGTGTCAACATACACATCTCAATAGCACTTAAAAAAAAAAGCGCTATGTTTGCAAATTAGCACCTGAGCACGGTTCCTGTTAGAGCTCTCTCTGCGCTCGCCATGCCTCCTGCCCTGAGTGACACATTCCCACAGAAACAGTGCTGTGTCTGAAGTGGCAGGAGACGAAAGTGATGTGGTTTCCTGTCTTCATCCTGAGGCATCCAGATGAGACAGAGGTGATTAAGAAAGTTGGACCTTGAAACCAAAGATGTGCACCCTGCGGTGGCTTGGGAATGACTCCATTGAGGGCACTGCAAAGCGTCCTTTCCAAGCCCTGCAGAAACGCAGACCCTGGGTCTTCCCACACGGCTACTGAGCAAGAGGCCCTGCTGTGGAGAGGGGGCTGGGAACCTGCTCGGGTGGAAGGAACCGCACAGGGAAAGACGCAGAGCTTGTGGCCGGGGTGTCGAGCACCAAGCAAAGCGCCAATGGGAGGAGCTGTGCCAACCTGCTGCCCAGGGAGGAGAACCGCATCCTGCAAGTCCCGCTCCTGCTCTCCCGGGATTCATCCCAGGGCACCACGGTCCTTCAGCCAGTCACTCCTCCACCTTTTCTGGAATGAAAAACCCAACTCGGTGAAACAGAACTGACCAAATCACTGTGGAAACACCTGTGCGGCAAACTTCAGGGGCATCGACCAAAGCCCGGAAGTGCACAGCCTAGCTAGTCAGGCGCCATTGGGAGTTTTCCAAGTGCCAGGTTTAAAAGTCAGTCTACAAAGCAGTCTTTGATGGCTGGCAGCAGGGGCCCCCGAGACGGACCCCCCAGGAAGACCCCCAGGCTTCTCTTGCCCCCAACCAAGAATGGCCAGAAGGATATAAGATCCCAACACCCTTTGCCATCATTAATTTCTTTTTCAGTCTTGTCACTGCAAGGTAAGGATTGGGGTCAGAGGTGATTCTGATAAACTAAAGCAGGTTTATTTTGCAGATGGAGATCCCAAATCTTTACTCTAACATTACAAAACTATATTACCTAGACTACATTTTTCCTCTTGAACCAAATGAACCAATGCAAAGCACAGAACTGTCTACTTTTCAAGAGGACAGCCCCTTTCCAGCTGCCGTGAGACAGACGCATGCTAAAATCACCTCGTCTCTTCAGACAGTGTTAGGGCAAAGCATTTGATTTGTGTCTTTTATGAGATGGTCAGCCAGTGCTGCAGCAAGAGGACCCAGGAATCAGGAGGTAAATCATGTGACAATCCCAGGTTCCAGAGATAGGTGGCATGAAATGCCACAGAAAGTCTATTTGGGGAATCTTCTTGATTCTGATCATTTGGGATTATTCTGGAAATTAAGATTTTAAGGTTCTGGAACTGTGCTCCTCAACACTGTTGCCACGAGCTACATACGATGCTTTGAATTGAACTGAAATAACATTGAAGTCCAGTTTCTCAATCACAGTTGCCATTTTCCAGGTCCTCTGTGGCCAAGTGTGGCCACTCTGTCACACGGTGCCACATGGTTTCAACAGCGCTCCGGGGCAGACCTGCTCCAGAAGTTTGCACGGAAAGGGATTCTTTCAGGTCTGTCTCATTCCATGTCCCTTGAAATCTAGGACTTCCTGTATAAAATGCCTGATGTCTAAAAGTAAAACCTGAAGACAGGAAAGTTAAGAAGCAGCCCATCAAGGCAGTTAGGCCCTGGTCTGGGAGTCAGAGCTTCCCTCAAAACCTGCCTCTTCCGTGCTGGCTCTGTGGCATCGGCTGGCCACCTTGTCTCCAAGCCTTGCTCTGCTCGCTCTCCAGGGCCTATGCACAACCTCTGCCCACAGCCTTCTTCCCTAGCAACAGGGGCTCTCGACTTCAATAGTTAATGACGATCCCTTGCTATCTGGAGGAGGGACCCCACCTCACACATAGGAGATACAATTCTGTCTGATAAAATATGAAGGGGACTTGACTGGAGAAAAAAATCCCTTCCCAAATAAAACAAAGCCTTGTGAGGAGCCGGGCTTTGACTCTTCTCTAGCCATCTTGTTTGACACACAGACACAATGTCTGGAGCAACAGCAGCCTTCTTGCAGCCTTGAGATATCAAGCATGAGGATAAAAGCCAATATGCTAAGGGTGGATAAACAGGCTGCAGAGAACTTGGGCTCTCAATGACATCATTGGGCAGCCATGTCCTTCTGTACTTTTTATGTGAAAAAAGCAAACCCCTTTGTTTAAGCTGCCATAAGTTTTGTTTAGTGTTACTTCTATTCAAAAGCATTTCAAATCCATATTCTACCTCTGTCAGTATCAAGGTTGATAGTTTTTACCAAAGACCTCAAATAATGGAAGCTTAAAAGAAGTTTATTTCTGTCTCAAGTAAGAGAGATCTCAGGTACACAGGAAGGGGCAGAGGGTCTCTTGATGCCTTTCTCCTGCTTCGTCATCCTAGCATTTGGCTTCCATTTTGAAATTACCTCTTGTTCCATGATGGCTACTGGAATTCCAGTCATCATGCAGATATTCCAAGCACCAGGAAGAATGAAAAGGGAAGAACAAGTAGGTACTTCCTCCCTGGTGAGTAAGCCCACGTAAGCAGCCAGTCTCAGAAGTTCCACACAACACTTCCTCTTAGCAGCTCATCCATCACTGCGTGGTCACAAGGCATTGCTGGTTGCACAACCTGGGAATGCAGCCTCGGAACTGTGAGTCATGTCACCCAATAAAGTCAGGGTCCTACCACCTAGAAACAGGGAGATTAGGATTCTCAAAGTCACAACTAACAGAGTTACAAAGCAAAATGAGTTGCTGTAAGCAGAACATTCAGCACAGTGTGTAACACGCAGTAAAGCCAAGTAAAAGTTGGGAGACGGGACAGGATGTCAGTAAAATGCCCAGTAGTCTTGGTGTTTGGGTTATGACATAACTGACTGGTCTTTGTTTCATTCATATTCACCCCTTGAACTTCGGCCATTTGCATGTTCTTTGTGATTTTTCCAAATCCATCGGCCATCTATGTTCTTTGTGATTTTTCCAAATCCATCAGCCATCAGCTCTATAAATATTTCCTTTAAATCAACTTGAGTTTTAAACTTTAAGTATAAAATGCCCAAATAGAGACTCCATATTCTCCTCAAACAGCAGAAATTATAACTAATAACATCAGTTCGGATGTCACACGTGAGCATCTGGCACAGCAGTTTGGGGAAACATTTCTCCACTGAATACCCCCAGAGTAGACAACTTTTGTGATTGATGACCTCAGGTTTGCTCTGGTCGTCAATCAATCTCCACTGCTATTTATTTGCTTCATCTAACATTGTAAGATGGAGATTACACCTTAAATATCTTTAGTAATTAGCAAAACTGGCATTTTCTTTAGCTTCCAACCAACCTTCAATGAGAACTGATGTAAGATAA
Source organism: Sciurus vulgaris (assembly GCF_902686455.1). Classification (NCBI taxonomy): domain Eukaryota; kingdom Metazoa; phylum Chordata; class Mammalia; order Rodentia; family Sciuridae; genus Sciurus; species Sciurus vulgaris. Next base: position 24,763,824 of record NC_136466.1, read on the forward strand.
TATTGTTATAGAATTTACAGCAGCTTTTTTTTTTAATTTTTTTAGGACCCAGACAGAACCCTATGGAGGAATCATTATTAACCAGCCATTCGCCTCAAGAATGCCTTCCCTCTCTTTGTGTTTCGGTCTGGAGTCTGTCTGTATGTAACTCTCCTGGCCAAACTCCTTGAGTTGGCCCTGGTTTCCTGCATCCCTCTCCACACACCTGATGCTCTGTCCCCCTCGTCCCTGGCATTTCCAATCCCCCTTGGTCTTCCTCAACTGTTATTGATGCCTGTGTCCCTCAACATACAGTGGCAGCATCACCCCTGCCCAACTTAACTGCTGATCCTGTCCTGAGGATAAAATAAGACCCTATCGCAGAGGATCTTGCAGAGGTGGAAAGTACTAAATGGAAGATGGTATCCACTAAGCCGACTGCCTGCAGGTTGGAGTGGTTCTGAGCACGTGTTCTGACCCAGAGGACCTGGGGCACCACCACTGACAGGCTGGGTGGCTTTGGGGAAATTACTGTACCTCTCTGTATCTCAGTTTCTTTGTCTGTAAAATGAGGATAGCACCCACCAGCAGGTAGTGTGGCTACGCAGTGGGTTAACGCCCAGAAACACTTAGAATGGTGCCTGGCACCTAATCAGCTCTTGGAACACGTTAAGCTATCATCCTTATTATTGTTGTCCTCAAACGACAAGAGAAGGAGTTAAGAGAAGGGGCTCTGCAGTCATGGAAACTTGGTTCCAGATCCCAACCCCGCGACTCATGAATGATGTGTAAATGGGTCACGGATCCATTCACATCCCTCTCCCACGTGCCCAGGAAATGATGTTGCCTATCTCCCTAACAAACCTGTTCTTTCACACAAGCCCTCACCCCCAGGCAACAGGAAGTGAGCAAAACAGACAGAAAAGCCTGGAGACAGTCCAAGCCAGCAACCTAGACGGGCAGAGTCTAGGGCTCCTGGCTGAGGCTCACTGGCTCTATGGAAGCGTTGGCCTGCATTTCCACCCCAGCCTGCTCCTCCCCAAGTCCAGGGAGTGGGGCCTAGGGGTGAGTGGGCAGGCCTCCCAGGACCAGGGTGCACAGCCAGCCTGCAGGATGGCAGGAGGCGCCTGGCAAACCTGGAGGGAGCAAAGCCTCGATTTCGTCACCTAGGTGCTCTGTTTGGGTCACTCTAGTGCCTTCCCCTGGGATGGGCGGTGATGATCCGGCTGGTCCAAACCTCACAGTTCAGGACTTTGGGTCATTAAGGTTCTGTCCCCAGGGCGTCCTGCTGTGGCTGTGGTGCCTGACACCTCCCTAAGTCTGTTTCAATGACCTGGAGAGGGTCTCAAAGGACTTGCTGAAGCTGCTGGATCTCAGTCATTTCTCCACCTGAGCCCAGAATCAGGCAGGTTCCCTGCAAGGTGGGGCCCATGTCCCTCAGACCCACTCCTCCAGGGCCCTGCTCTTGAGCACGCAGGAAGACTCCATTCCTGCCAGGACACAGAGAGCAGCTCAGAAAAGCTCCACACCGGCCTTCTCTCTGCCTGCCAGGCCCAGCAGCCCGCCATCCGGAAGCTGCTGGGTCCCACTGGGAGCAGGGCAGCCTGCACACCAGCTCTGCCCAAGCCTGAATGTGCCCCATGTAAGAGCTCCCTGACCTTGTCACCCCCTCACCTGCTGCAGCCCGAAGTCCACATAAGGAGATCACAGCCCATGGGCCACGCTGACCCTCTCACCTTTTCTCCCTGAAGGTCCCAGCCAGGAGGAGAGGGCGCCTACTTTCCTCACAGGCTGCACACTCCACTCCTAACCCAGGTCATGTGGCCTCACGGCCTGGCTTCATCTCAGTGGAAGAAACTGTGATCTAAATCTTCTAGGTTTCCTTCTAGACATACTAAGAAAATCAATGTCCTGTCCTCCTTCCTTTCTCCCTACACCCTTCCTTCTGAAGCCTGGCTTTCATCTCACCATCTCATCCCTAAATCTTATTTTGAATGTCAGAAACTGATTGATTTATTCTTTCATCTTTGCATGTCTGCTCTGTTGCTCCTAATGCCCCCCACCTCCCACCAGAGGTAGATGGATATCTCAGGGCTAATTGGGGGAGTCATTAAAGTATACAGAAGTACAAACAAAGAGAGTGCATCTTATACATTGCATTTTACGTATTTCAAAATATTATCCCTTTTGTGTTTATCACCTTGGGCAAGTTTCATGATTTTTTTCAAGCTTCAGTTTCATTATCTGGAGAAGAATAAATTATAATGATCCTAAAGGATAGGGTAATTGGGGACAACTAAAATGTTACGTGCATACAAAGACATGTAAGCAAATGTGCATAGCAGCATTATTGGTAATAATCTGAAATGGGAAACAGTTCAAATGTCCATCAACCGGTAAACAGACAACAAAATGCTATCTCCCAACCATGGAACACGACTGGCAATACAAATAAATGATACGTGATGCATCATGGATGAATCTCAAAAATGTTATGCTACCTGGAAGAAATCAGGTACAAAAGACCCCTTGCTATATGGTTCTGTTTATTTGCAATGCCTGGAAAAGGCAAATACATGGCAACACAGAATAAATCCAGGGCTGGGAGGGAGAGTGAACTGGCCACCAACAGCCTGGAGAGAACACCTGGGGGGTGATGGGAGTGTTTTAAAGATGCATTGTGGTGATGGTTACGGAACACTCTAGGTTTACTAGAGTCCTTGAATTGTATCCATCCAGTGAGTAAATCCAGTGATATGCAACCTGACATCAGTAATGCTATTTTAAAAGTGAGTTATCCGCCAGATGCAGTGGTGCCCACCTGCAATCCCAGCAGCCCCGGAGGCTGAGGCAGGAAGATTGCAAATTCAAAGCCAACCTTAGCAACTTAGCAAAGCCCTAGGCACTCAGCAAGACCCTGTCTCTAAATAAAATATATAAAAGGGTCCAGGATGTAGCTCAGTGGTTAAGCACCCATGAGTTCAATCCCTGGTACCAAAATAAATAAATAAAATGTGCTATCTGGATGTAAGGATGATACATGCGTGCACACCATGCACACAAGCATACAGAGTTGCAGAGAAAAAGCACTTGAAAAACGTGGATTACATTGACTATCATATTATTGAAATGCTTGTTATTGTTATTAAACCCCTCATTTCACATCATTTACATGACTGCTGTCCTAAAATAATTTGGAAGTCTATTTATGTTAGGGTGTATTTGTTCATTTACAGAACCTATTACCAAATTTTGGCTATCTTCAGAAATTCAAGGACTCATGCAAAAGGTTATCAGCGGTCCTTATTATTTTATTGTGCTTTAGAACCAAAGGCAAATTTATATTGTTAGAAAATTATTGGAATTCTCCACCAATCTTTTGCCTGTTGCCAAAGTCAATTTTCCAAATCGTAATACTTGAGACTAAAAATAAATAAATAAAAATGAAAGTATTCAGCACACCTGCTTCACTCAGGTGCTGGCGCCTTTTTATAGAATGTTAATAGCTACACCCTCCCCCGGGGTTTGTATAAAAGATGCATCTTCTTGATGTTTGAAAGCATAAGTGCATCCCCTGCTCAGAGTTTATGGCTCTGCAGTCCTGTTCGCAAGGTAAAGTCTGCGTTAACAGGGGAAGTTAAGGCGCGCAGGCATCTCAGCTAATCACATGCTCACACACATTCTCATGCTCTGTTTGAAAGAAATTGTTTCGTTCCACATTAGATATGACGGCCCATTCAGAATACGCTGTCCAGGGTCTCTATTAGGCCAACTTCCAAAACTTATCCCTTTCTTCCCCCGATACTGGTCCTCTAGGCAGCCAGGTCCCTACCCACTTGGTGCCCTGAACTTGCTCACCTTCAGCCATTGCCCCTACTACAAATGCCACCAAGTCCCACCAAGTGATTGGCACCTGAGTCAAGTCACCTCTTCTGCCTTCTATACCTTCACCCACCAAATTCTGCTACTCAACATTCAGGGTGATTTACCTTCTGATAATGCATTGATTTCAGGAAAGTGGCATTTTTTTCTTCTCCCACATTAGATTACAAGTTTCTCAAAGATAATGACCGTGGCTTCTACTTCTTTGAGCCCCCTGGCTCTTGACTAAGGACCTCATCACCCACCTTACCCCAGTCAGAAAATGCCTTGCTGAATTACCCACATAATGTAAGTTCTCTCTCACACTCTCTCTCTCCAGCTCAGAGGTTCTCAAAGCTTGGTCCCCAGCACCTGCATCACCTGGAAATGTGTTAAAGATGTAAATTCTTTAACAGCTTGACTGAGTCTGAAATTCTGAGGGTGGAGCCAGCAACCTACCATAACAAGCCCTGCAGGTGATTCTGATGCACACTTCAATTGGAGAACCAAGGCCCTCTGCTCAGTGTCCATGGGATTCTACTCTGCTGCAATTGAGATCAGGGTGGCTACAACACTCGGCTACCCCCAGATTGCCCGTGCTTCTAAATTGTCCACTGCCTCTTAAAACAACCCATCACCCTGCAGGCATTTTGCCTTTATTGTACCCAGACAAGCACAAAATAAGGCAGAAGCGAATCAACTGGTCAAACTCTTTCAGAACTGAGCTGATGTTATTAATGATCATCAGCAGAGATGCTGACGGGTCTGGAAAGGTCCCTTCAGTGAATCTGGTTTTGGCTAGTGTTCCATGGGAAACGGGTGGAAAGGGTCAACCGTGGCAGATGGAGAAATACCCGTAAAGCAGGAAGAGAATTGTCTGTAAATCTTTGAGCAGGTCTTGGAGAGTTGGAATGCAGCGATTTTTAAACTTTTTAATTCTTTAAAGTGAATAAGAGGGTATAGATGGTCTTTTTCAAACAGAAGACACAATTGACAGCAGTAATAGAATATAAAAGATTTCAATTTTTCATGTTTAAAAAAAATCATTTAAAGATGCCATGCTTGTGTTAACATCTGGAACCTTTGAAAAGGTAGCACATTTTTTTTTTTTTTTTTTTTTTTTTTGTGATCTAGAAAACCAAACACCTAAAAATTCTTGTAAAAAGAAAATGAGAGGGGAAGTTAATGTGTTCACCTCCAGCATGGCTTTTTAAGATGTTAGAAGGAGGGAGGATGCATGGTGTCCAGGCAAATGAAAAAAAATCACAAGCATTTACTGAGCACCTCCTGCATGCAAAGCTGTGTGCTAAGAGGGTCCAAGACCTCCACAGCAAGCCACTGTCATCTTTCACCAGAACTATGGCAAGAGCCTCCTCATGGCTCTCCCAGGAACAGCAGCACCTTCTTGCCTTGTGTGCAGAAGCCCAGGACACTTCCAGAACTTAAAACAGCTGATGTCACTCACACCCGCAAGACTGCCCTCATACTAGGAATAGAGTCCAAAGGCCTAACCTTGACCTACTCAGCCCATGGTGAATGGACCTTGTTATGGTTTGGATATAAAATGCACCCCAAAAGCTCATGTATCAAAGGCTTGGTCCCTGAGACAGCAGTATTCAGAGGTGGGGCCTTTGAAAAGGGGTGGGGTCATGAGGCTCTGACTTCATTGGTGGATTAATCCATGGATGGATTCATAAGGTAATGGGCTATTGGAGGTCTACTTGGAGGAAGTACGTCCTTGGTGGCAGGTCCTAGAAGGGTATATCTTCTTCAGGGTCCCCTCCTTGCTCACCCTCCCTGCTTCCCAGCTGCCATGGGGGGAACAACTTTGCTCCATAATGAGTTTCCTGTCATAAGTTTTGCCTCACTATTGGCCAGGAAATAATGGAGCCCACCAACCATGGATTGAAATCGTGAATCAAAATAAACGTTTCAAGTCTCTTAAACCTTTTCAATTGCTTCTATCAGGTGTTTTGTCATAGTAACGGAAAGCAGACTAACATAATTCTCTTCCCCTACTACATCTGAACTCCTGTCCAACTACTCTGCCCCTTCCCTACTCCATGCCAGTCCTTGTTGCCTCTAACTGCAAGGTCAGCATGATTTATGGGTTACCTAATGGGTATAATACCACTTTATATGTGATTTCCTGAAGAATTGGAGAATACTCAATTCCTTTCTTCCATCAACAAGCAAAATAATGCAGGTTGCTCATTAAGTCAGTCACATGTCATGTGTTGATATCAGCCATAGCTTTGCTTGCTCATGGTTTGTTCTAACAAGGTAAATGAAGACATTTTCATTTTAACACATTTTATGGAATACAATTTTTTTTGAAACACTCTCTCTTGGATGATTTGTTCCCTTGGCAACTTTTTATACAGTGGACTTCTGAGAAGCTTTCAGCACAAACCAAGACCCACTGGTGAAACATTAACTACCCATTGTATAACAATGCCCTTGCAGAACCTAACTCAGGACAAGGTTTTCAAAGGTGTCACATAAAATCATATCAGGGCCTGGGCTGAACAAAGCTCAGGCAGAGAGCTTGGTTAGCATGCCTGAGGACCCAGGATAAATGCCCAGCACTACAAACATACATATGTGTATCTGTGTGTATGTACATATATATCATAAAGGTAGAAATCTGAGCCTTTATGAATTGATCCTGGATAGGTTGGTGTCCCTTCTCTGCACATGTGTTCCCCCTTCCTGGGGAAATCTCCACACCACACCAGGGGAGTGGGACTTTTCCAGTGGGGATCAGTCCTCTCATCCTGCAAAGGACTCCTGCTACTTAGATGGACACAGTTTCAAAGTTTCCTCCAGGTCAATAACAGGAAGCACCCTACTCCCAGTCTGGCATCAAAGATTGCTCTAGCTGGGTGTGGTGGCACATTCCTGTAATCCCAGTAGCTTGGGAGGGATCAGCAGGAGGAGCTGGAGTTCAACACCAGACTCAGCAACTTAGGGAAGCCCTAAGAAATTCGGTGAGATTCTGTATCTAAATAAAATATTTTAAAAGGTTGAGGATGTGTCTCATGGGTAAAGTACCCCTGGGTTTCCCTGGTACCAAAAAGAAAAAAAAAAAAAAAAAAAGATTGCCCAACTAGAGTTTCATTCCATCACACCCAGCATACATGACTCAGGATCAGAAGTTAAAGGGCTGCTTGGGAAGACGGTCCCTTCCACCACATGGCACATAAAAAGGACATAGAAAGGGACTGTGTGTCCCTCATGGCTGTAACCCCACTAAGCATTAAATCTCCACCTGAGCTAGATGGCCAATCAGAAACTGAGGTAAGTGCCAAGAGACCTGCACTGTCCTCTCCTCCCAGTCCTGTCCTGCATGGGCCCAGGTGTGGCCTTCTAGCCTAGCCTGGCTCTGCTCTGAGAGAGTCTGTGGTGGGTCCCCTGGGCTAAAGAGCAGGTAGCAGATCCAAAGACATGGCAGGAGTGCCCAGGCACGTCCACCAGCAGGAAGTTTTAGTAGACAAAACTTACACCAAGACATTGACTGTCAACATCAAAGCAGGTCTGGAGACGGGAGGGAGAAACTTGGGTGAGGGAAAATGAAAAGCTTTTGCTGACGTGTCAATGAAAGACGCATGCACCGTGGGAATCAAAGTGTTCTCAGGGTCCTGAGAGCATCGATGAAAGAAAACAGGTGCTAACTCTGATGTTGGAGGGTCTGTGGAGACTAGGTTAGGTCTAAAACCCAGAGAACATTACAGAGAATGTATATGAAACACTAGTGGTTCTACATACTATGAGATATGTATATCTCATACTGCATCTTGTGTGTGTGTGTGTGTGTGTGTGTGTGTGTGTGTGTGTGTGTGTGTGTTTGGTGACCAACGGACCTAATGAACAACAGCAAATAACATTTGGAAAAATTCTTTACAACATTGGAGAAAACATTAGGGGAACACTGTTCAGTACCCAGTTTTTATGGATGCAAATACCCAAAGGGAAGTCAGTAGCCCCAGAAGATTGTCTACCCCTAATACTTCCAAGATGGACTGTTGGAGCAGCACGAAATCAATCCAAGTGACATACGTTCCTCGAACGTATCCCATTGTGACACGTTTACTAAGGTAACTCAGAGGCATTCGCCAGTCAGCCTTCAGCACCTTGGTGCAAGGGTAAGGGGCAAGTTCAGCTGCAGGGAAGCATGGTGCACTGGACCCAAACAAACCTCAGTTGGGACCTCAGCTACACTTCTCCCTAGCTCAGGGACCCCAGGCAAGCTCCCTGCCCTCCAAGCCCTGGTTTCATTGCTTCCACTGATTATAACCATCTTGCAGATACAGAATTGTCTAGAAATGTGGCTCAGTTAAATGAGATACCCTGAGCAAATCTTTCAGCACAGTGCCTGTAGAAGACTCAACCTAAGGCAGCACTGAAAGAAAAGGGGCTAAAGGACATGCTCGACTGAGCTGAGCAGTAGACAGGAAGTCAAATGAGAACCACCAGCTCCAAGCAGAAAGAGCAGTTTGGCATCACTGGCAAACAGAATGAAAATTTTCTCAGGACCAGCCCTGACAGGTGGACCCTGAGGCTCTGTCTTCTTTATCCTTTGCCTGTGGATTACCAAAAGTTGGCCAAGGGAAAGGCCCAATGCATCTGTCTTGGGCTGAATTAACTTCGTGCACCAGCCTAGACTTCAGACTTGCATCTAGCAATATTTTATCCCACTCAAATACCTACATCTGTTGTTTTTCATTTTCAACAGTAAATGGGATATTTAAGGGCTGATTTATTCCCTTATTTATTTCACATGACTAAGAATGGTGTGTGAAAACAGCTAAATATTTTTTAAAACTTACTTTTGAATAGTTCCCATGTTTCCACAAAACATCTGCATCCCACACTGCAGGGAGGAAAGAAAAAAAGAAGCAGAACCCCATTTTTAACAACAACAACAACAACAACAAAAATGTCTGAATGGGTGCACAAAGTAGCCAAAAAAATCTGGAAGGAGCGGCATGGCCTTTGACAAAGAAAAGCAACTATAATGTACTGTTTTTAAACAGAAAATATCTCTTCAAAATCTAGCTTTTAAAAAAGGTCAGAGAAGTTTAAGGTTTACTCAAGTGTAAATGTCAATTGGACTAAGTGATACCTGCGAGAAAATGGGGAGCCCACTGACCTTTAATCCAAAAGAAGGCTAGAAATGATGCCTAAGAAGGGCAAAGGGAAAAAATATATTTTAGAAAGATTGGAACAAATAAAAGAAACTAGAATGCCCACACACACACACACACACACACACACACACACACACACACACACGCTAAGTTACTGAAATTGTTAGCTCCATGCATAGAATGCCTTTAGTGGCAAATTTGCACAGAATCAGGTAAAATTCAAAAAGCACCATATCAGTTAAGCAATTTAGCTTTAGGAGATGTTTTATCCAGGTCTCAATGTGATCCCAGACTCTCTCAGCATGAATCGAACATTTCTCAACTTTTTTATTTCTCAAGTTTTTTAACCTCACAACTGAGCTTCATTGTCTCTCATATTTTCTAATAGTAGCCAGAAACTTTAACAATCACACAGAAAGGATGTGCTCACTGAGTAATTTAGACAAACCCCAGAACTCAGCCTTCTCTTGATTGGTTCAGCCTGGACCGTGTGTCCATCCTGGAGCCAGTATCTGTGGTTATTGGTGTAGGACATGATGATTGGCATTGGTCCTTCAGAGCCTGACCCTGGAACTGAGAGGCAGGTGCATCCCACCCAAAAGGGGGTTGACACATTATGACATATAGTAAGAAGATGGACTAGGAAGTTTGGATACAAAGAAAGCAACACATAAATACTCCTACACATAGTGACTAGGTTTATTGTTCCTATAAAATAAGCTTCTTACCCATGATGAAACCACCCTTCCTTTAAAAATGGGAAATGATATAACGAACCTTCTTACCAGAATAGCACTACTGTCCTTGTGAACCTCACAAGCTTACCATGCACCATGTTTAAAGAAATGGAATCTACCTCAGAAAATTTCAATGGACCCACCATTTGACCCAGCTAGCCCACTCCTCGGTTTATACCCAAAGGACTTAAAATCAGCATACTACAGAGATACAGCCACATCAATGTTCACAGCTGCTCAATTCACAATAGCCAGATTGTGGAACCGACCTAGATGCCCTTCGATTGATGAATGGATAAAAAAAAAACCTGTGGTATATATACACAATGGAATGTTAGTCATAAAGAAGAATAAAATTATGGCATTTGCTGGTAAATGAATGGAGCTGGAGAATATCATGCTAAGTGAAATAAGCCAAGACCAAAAAAACCAAAGGCCGATTTGTTTTCCCTGATAAGTGGATGATGATACTTAAGGAGATGGGGTGTCAGAGGGGGGCAAGAGAAGGGAGGAACTTTGGATTGTGTGGAGGGAAATGGGGGGAGGGAGTGGGGGAAGGAAAGACAGTGGACTGAGACAGACATTATTACCCTATGTATATGTATGATTACATGAACGTTGTGAATCTACATTGTGTACAACCATAGAAATGAAAAGTTGTACCTCATTTGTGTACAATGAATCAAAATGCAGTCTGTAAAGATAAAAATTAAAAAGGGAAATGGAATCTATGAAGGAGTACCATGAAATCAACTTAACTGGAAATCTTTATCAAAGTTGACTGAGGGGAGGCTTCATTTTATTATATTCAAAACTTATCACTCTGTAGTTTATTACATTGACCATGATCGAGCCCCTACTTGCCTTGCCAGCTTTCTCTCCTGGTCCTCCGACTCACGCCACGCTTGCTGCATCAACACCTTTACCACACTTCTCACCATTTCCAAAGCATCATGATTTTTACAAGTCCGTGCTTCAGAACTGAGCCTTTTTTTCTGATCCCATTTTACGTCTACTGTTGGCTAATTACTTATACTTCTTTTTATAATATTTTAGTAGCTGCCCTAGGTTTAATTTATCAGTCTACCATCAAATAATATTATTTCATAAAGAGTATAAGGACTTCACCACAATATACTTCCAGTTCCTCCCTTTCATCCTTGAGATGTTGTTGATGTCCACTTTGCCTCTACATATGTTACACCCCCAAATATATCACTCCACTGTGCTTCCAATAGTCAACTTTCAGAATTATTTTTTAAAAATTTTAAAGTCTATTTCAATTTATCTTTATTTTTACCATTTTCAGAGTTCCTTGTTATGTTGCCATCTGAGTTTCTGCCTGGTATCACGTCAGAACTCATGCCTGAGGAATTTTTTTCTTTAACATTTCTCATAGTGCAGCTCTGCTGGAAAAACATTCTCTCAATTTGGGAAGTAAAACCTGAAAAAGTCTTTATCTTCAGTGTTTTGTTTTGTTTGGGTACTAGGGATTGAACCCAGGGGTGCTTAACCACTGAGCCACATCCCCAGCCCTTTTTTTATATTTTATGTAGAGATAGGGTCTCACTGAAGAGTTAAGTGCCTGGCTAAGTTGCTGAGGCTGGCTTTAAACTCTCAATCCTCCTGCCTCAACTTCTCCAGTTGCTGGGATTATAGGCATGTGCCACCACACCCAGATCTCTTTAGTTTTGAAAGATATTTTTACTGAGTATAAAGTTTTTATAGGTCATGGTTGGTGTTTCTGGTTTTTTGTCCTTCCTTATTTAAAGTCCCTCTGTTACCTACTGTTTATATATCTTCTAAAACCAGTCAGCTATAATTGTTACTCTTATTTCTGTATATTTTCTGTGTCTCTTTTCTCTGGGTGTTTTTAATATTTTCTTATTACTTTTGAGCAATTCAAATGTTGCTTGGTTTGGTTATTGTTGGGTTCTTCTGGACTTTGTTAGATTTTGTTTTCTTTGTTTTGTTTTTATCATCCTTCTTGGACCTGAACTTTGGTGTCTTTCATTGTTTTGGCATATTATCAGTCATTCTCTCTTCAAATATTTCCTCTATTCTCTTTCTGAGATTCCAGTTAAATAAATGCCAAAGCATGTGACATCAATCTTAGATATTCTGGCGTAGATTTTTTTCTTATTGAGCTGCAGGATATTCCTACTGACCTGTTTTCTAGGTCCCTGAATCTTTCCTCAGCTGTGTCAAATATACCAATGATCCATCAAAGGAATTCTTGATTTCTGATTAACTGTTGTTGTTTTTGCTGTTGCTGTTGCTCTTTCTAGCATTGCTATTTGACTTTCTCTTAGACTTTTTATTTCCACTGAAACTCCCCAATATTTTCATTTTTACCTTAGATAGAAATATTTCCACCAGACCCTTTAACAATTAACTATAATTACTTTTTTAAAAATGATAGTTCAAACATCTTGGTCATCTGAGTCTGATGCCATTGATTGCTTCGCCTCCTGGTGATGGGATTTTTGACTGATCTTTCTGTATGTCTTGTTATTTTTAACTGAATGCCGGGTCTTGTATGTACAGCAATAAAACTATAGTATTTCTGCTTGGAATGGGCATGCTCTTCTTTGGTCAGATTATTGGTGTCAGGGTCCAGTCAACCTGGCAAATGTAATGCAGCAGAGACTAGGAACATACCCATGCAGCTAGACGTGGTCTCCTCAGCCTTTGCTTTTCCTCTCTTAACAATGAGTCTTTCCTTATTCCCTGAGAGTTTTGGGGGTGCCCCTCTCCAGTAGTTTGCACACTTGACCCTTTAGGAGATCTGATTCCAGGAGGCAGGTGGAATCGTAAGCCTTTCTCAGAGTGGTCAATCCCCCTCTCCATACCTGCATTCATGAGGATGGTCTTCGCTAGTCTCTTGCTTTGCCCAGAATTTTCTTGTAAACCCAGACAAAGGTCTATATAAAAGAACCTGGGAGTAGGTGTGACTCCTTTCATTTCCAGGGGTCTTTGGGATCCTCCTCTTCCATGCTAGCCCATCCTCAGCCTAAAGCAGCTCATTCTAATGTTAGCTGATTTCTTCTTACTCGCTTACACAGCAGCCTTCCCTCTTCCTGTGCTCCATCAGCAAGGAGGCAGTGCACTCCTCCTTGGAGGAGCTTCTCCTTGGAGGAACTTCTCCCTTCTCAGAATTCAGGCTGCTTGCTTTCTGTGCGACCCCACCTTTCTAACATGTCCAAAGGCAATGACAATTTGTAGTTTATCAATTCTCTTCTTAGAATGGGACGGATGTTCTTTCCAGCTTTCTGCATTCTGAGTGAAAGCACAACTCCTCATCTTTGTCTGTTCAGGCTGCTATGACAAAGTCCCATGAACAGGGTGGCTTATAAACAACAAAATTTACTTCTCAGTTCTGAAGACTGGCAACTCCCAGATCAAAACATGTCAGATTCAGTGTCTAGTGAGGGCCTGCTTTCTGGGTCACAGCCAGCACCTTCTAACTGTGTCCTTACATGGTAGAAGGAGCAAAGAGTCTCTCTTATGCCTCTCTCATAAGGGCCCTAATTCCATTCTCCTCCCTCATGACATAGTCACCTCCCTAGGACTCTACTTGCTAATATCATCACCTTGGGGATTTGGATTTCAACACATGAATTTGGGGTGTGGGGGGACAATAATATTGAGACTGTAGCCAGGCATGGTGCTCACTAGGAAATTTACATGGATTAGCTCATTGACTCCTCATCGTTTTTACATCCATTGCTTAGTTTGCAAAACCAAGACACAGAATGGCTAAGTCCTTTTCTCAAGGTCTTAAAGCTGCTAAGTGGGAGGAACTGAATACACACCCAGCATTATGATCAAGGGAAGTGATGTGACCCCATACTGTGGACTGTACCCTTGAGGACAGGGACACGTTCTATCAATCATTCCAGATTCTGTCCCATCGCCTCATTCAAAGGAGGCTCCCATCGGATGTTTGTTGAAGGAAGGAATTAACTGCCTTTCTCTTGCCCTAGAAGTCAAAGTGGAGTTTAGAAGCAGGGCCCTGGGGCCAGCCTCACCCAGTCCTGTTTCTTCCCATCTTCTAGTTACACACAGAACTGTAGGCCATACACTGTGAGTGAAGTCCCCAGTACCTTGAACAATCACCTCCCTATGCTGCGCAAGTCAACCCATGACCAGAAAGCCATGACAAATGACTTCTTTGCCAAGTGATGCTTGCTTGATTAGGAGGAAATATGGCTCATATTTTATATGATTTTCTCTAAACTTCAACCACTAGAACTGAAAGTTCAGACTCTATCAAGCTATGATTTCACACTGTGTCTCTTTGAAGTCCTCTCACTGTGATTAAGCCATAAAACCCTAAAGGGCAAAATCTATAAATTGTACTTCTCTGTATCACACCGTACCCAGCACAAAGCTTTACAAATACCTGTTGAATGAAGAAATGAAAAAGATTAACTTCAACCGCTCCAGTGTTATAGTCAAAACAAACCATCTCAGAGTGACATTCCTCCACTGAAGGTTGGAAATCTTTAGGATACATATAATTTAAAGGCTTGGCACCAAATTCTTTCAGGGGTAAGTCAGTTTTATTCAAGATGGATGAATGTCAGTTTTAAATCTTTGTATTTGATATTCTCCTTCTGGTTCTTTACTCTGAAAGATGGCTGGACTTGGGAAATTAAAATCTAGGGTTTTGTCTAAGTTTTGTCATTTGTTATTCACAGGATATTAATAAATAGGGATAATGACATCTCAGATCTTGGCTGACTTATTGTGAAGATAGAATGAGTTAATAAATACAAAGTCACCTTAGTTATTATACAGTACTGTAAAAATGTCTTATTACAGTCATTCCCTCTTGGGCCAGTACATTTAAATCCTGTGTTTAATAATTGGAATAATAATAACATCAACTCATTTTTATTAAGGTTTACAGGGTTCTAGGCTGTAACTTAACCCTCAGAATTCCTATGATAGGCACTATCACCAGCCCCATTGGATAAGGAAACCCAGACTCAACAAGGCTAAAGGGCAGGATTAAGTTCACAGAGTTAGTAAATTACAGGGTTTGGATTCCAACCCAGGCAGTCTGACTCCATAGCCCCTGCTCCTGAGCATAGCACTCTATGTCCTCTAAGTGAAGCAGAGATTTTGTTTGAATTCCATCGTAAGAAAGCCAGCTGGGGACTGGAACCACTGAGGGGTTCTGCACTGGGCTCACTGCTGCACTGTCCCCAGGTGATCGCCTCCACCCTGATTGCTTTAGCCATCATCTCCATGCTAGCAGTATCTGAACCTCTGTCTTCATGACCTCTGGATCCATCTAGCCTCCCAACTACACTGGCATTCATTCAGCAAATACCCACTGAGCACCTACAGGTCAGGCCTGAACTAGAAGTTAGAAAAAGCATAAGATAGATGAGGGACCTGATCTCATGGAGTCTGTACAGGAGGAGATGGTTGATGAAAAAATTAATTTATTAAAACGTAATCACTTCACAAAGCATGACATTGTATGAATGTTTTTTATTCATTTAAGTGCTAGATAGGCATTTTGGTACTTCCTGGTCTTCTGTAATTATTATATTCAGTGTTGCAATGAATCATTGTTTACAAAAACCAATATGCAAAGTATGAGAGAAAACCTGCAGAATAAAACCTAGAAATGGAATTTCCTGCATCAAAAGCTTCATGTGTTTCAAATTGTGATAGAAATTACCAAATAAAACAACACACAAATTATACTGAAATGCAATGCCACCAAAAATACATGACAATTCCTACTTCTCCATAAATGTGCTGTGAACACACATATAAAAACTGTATAACCCTCAACGATATGAATTAACCTCTAATCTTCTGTGAGCTTTGCAATGGCAACAAAGAGGAAGAGAAGGGCTCAGGAAGCATTTCGGAGGTTGAATCAATCAGACTAGGGCTCATTTGGCTAGAGTGGGAAGAGGTGAAGGGAAACTTAACCTCAAATTGCTCTGTAACTAGATAGATGACAGTATTATCAACTAAGCTCCAAAAGGCTGGATGAAATGCAATTTGGGGAGGACAGGTAACATTTCTGGCACATTGAATCAGAGGGTCCTGTGCAGCTGGATAGACAATAATATAGTGAGAAAACAGATCCCACCAGAAGAATGAAAAAAGGATCTTTAACTTTTTTATTTGTTTGTTTGTTTGATTGATTGATGATTGATTGATTTTTAGCACACAGTGTACTTAACACCTTTCCAGGAGCATTATAACTGCACTATAGTCAGGGATCTTTGGGATCAGTCAATAAGTGAGCAAAGAGATAGGATTTGATTATTTGTGCTGCAAACCCCAAAGAAAAACAATTTTGCAAACAATTGTGACTGTCTCTGTTCCCTTGTTTACAACTACAATACCCTAAATATTTCATTTATCTCCTTTTCTTATGACTATTCAAGGGCTGAGATCCAGACTCTTAGATGGCTGAGGATCCACCTTCCTTCAGAACCAGAAAAGAACAATTGTACATGAAGTTGTTTCCTGTGTCAGGAGCAAGCTACCCACTCTCTTAGGTAGTTGTCCAAGGTCACCAGGTTTTCCACTGTGTTAAAAAACCACCCAAAGCTTCATTGCTTAAAAAGCACATTTTTCAAATAACCCAATCAATAAATGGGTTAAGGAACTGAACAGACACTTCACAGAAGATATACAATCAGTCAACAAATATATGAAAAATGTTTAACATCTCTAGCAATTAGAGGAATGCAAATCAAAAGTACTCTAAGATTTCATCCTCTAAGATTTCATTTCACTCTAATCAGAATGGCAATTATCAAGAATACAAGCAACAATAAATGTTGGCGAGGATGTGGGGAAAAAGGTACACTCATACATTGCTGGTGGGAATGCAAATTGGTGCAACCATTCTAGAAAGTAGTATGGAGATTCCCCAGAAAACTTGGAATGGAACCACCATTTGACCTGTTATCCCACTCCTCGGTTTATACCCAAAGGACTTAAAAGCAGCATACTACAGTGACACAGTCACCTCAATGTTTATAGCAACTCAATTCACAAAGGCTAACTATGGAACCAACATAGATGCCCTTCAACAGATGAATGGATAAAGAAAATGTGGTATATATACACAACTGAATATTACTCAGTTTCAAAGAAGAATAAAATTATAGCATTTGCTGGTAAATGGATGGAGTTGGAGAATATCATGCTAAGCAAAATAAGTCAAACCCAAAAAAACCAAAAGCCAAATGTTTTCTCCGATATGTGGATGCAAATTCACAATAAGGGGGTGGAGATAGGGAAGAATAGAGTTACTTTGCATTAGGTAGAGGGGACTGAAGGGAGGGGAGGGGGCATGGGGGAAGGAATGACAGTAGAGTGAGACAGACATTATTACCTCATGTACATATATGACTGCATGACCAATGTGATCCTATGATACACACAATCAGAAAAAGTGGAAATTATACTTCATTTATGTATGATCTATCAAAATGTACAAATGCATTCTACTGTCATGTACAACTAATTAGGACAAATTTTAAAAAAAATTTTTAAAAGCACATTTTTTTCCCACCAGTCAGAAATCTGAACAGAGTTCATGGAGACAACTGATCTCTGCTGTGCTTGGTGTCCATTGGTGTGGTATGAAGGCTGGCACTGGGGTCGTTTGAAACCTTGTCCATTCCCAGGTCTGACAGATGATGACATCCTGACACCCCAGTGCGGGCCACGCTGAGTCAGACTTACAAGCCGGTCTCTAAGGCCAACCCACACGAAGGGAAGGGGAATCAGCCCCCACCTCTTGACGGGAGGCATGCGAAAGAATTTGCTAATGTGTTTTCAAAGCCACCACAACAGCCACTTTTCCCAACCTGCGTGGGTAGATGAGCTTCTCAGCTCTCTTAGTCACACCTGGCAGCTTGGAGATGACCAGCTGCCCTGACGTCCTGTGTCAACTCAACTGCACTCGTTGAGGAACTCCTCTGAAACCCAGGAGGCGACTCTGTCCACCAGCGTCACCCTCTCCTTTTCCAAGCTCCCCCATCTCGTGATGATGCCACCTTGACATGGTTCCAGTTTCCTCTAATGTCAACGTAGAACTCTGCTTCCATCTCTGGCCTCCTTGAGTGGGCGTTCAACATGCATCACACATACTTCTGAGTATCCTTCAGTGTCTTAGATAGTGCCATGCCCATAAATTGGGGGCTGGAACAAAGGAGGAAAGAATGTCTCTTTCTAGACGTTCTGAGCATCCCTGTGTGCCTGCAAGACCCATTCTAATTCTATACTATCTGAACTCTAAAATCTGTACACATACACCGTGAGGATCTTTCTGTAAATTGAAAGAAATGTCAGATTCTTAGACACCTAGAAAGTCCTTAAAGATCTAGCATACAGGGACCGGGTGTGTAGCTCAGTGGTAGAGCGCTTGCCTAGCATGTGTGAGTCACTGGGTTTCATCCTCAGCACTGCATAAAAAATAAGTAGATAAAATAAAGGTATTGTATCCATCTGCAACAAAAAATAAAATAACAAAAAGATCAAGGGTACAGCCATTCTATATTTCTCATGGAATCTTAAAAACACTGTTTCATCTAACTCACGTAATAAAACTATGAGGATGGCACCAATTTTTATCCCTGTTTCTCCCAAAAGAAAAATGAAGCTCAGAGTGTGATATTCCCAAGCTTATACCAGCCAATAATTTTGAATTTATCTGAGTCCAAATCCAAAGACCCATCAATGAGGAGTCTCCAATCCAGAGAGAAGTGGAGACTTGCCCAAGATCAGGATATGAGCATCCTGACCCCCCACAAATGTTCTGCTCAGAAATTTTAGAGAAAACTCTTCCCTAAGTTCAAGGTTGGGATGCATTTACCACCATTTGGAATATCAAGTCATAGTTTTTATCTTCATTTCTGTTCCTCTCTGGCCTGAATTCAAATAAGTGGGAAAGGGTGAAGATCCCCCCCAAAAAAAAAATAGGTAGAAAGAGGGAATGCCGATAATACGACATCTTGCCACATGAAAAGGTCAAATGGTGCTCTATTTGAGTCTGTAATAGGCTGCAATTTGAACAACTACAGCCATGAAATACTGGGCGATTTTCTGACCTTTTAAGTTGTGGTTGTATGTGCTTTGATTCTTGGGACAGTCTATATCTGTATTTGAAACTAACTAAAAACAAAAGAAAAGTGTTTCTGGCTACTCTGCCCTCATATGAAGAAACGTCACTTACCAGAGAGCATGGTGGGTATTGGTGGTTGCTGGGTGTTTTGCTCATTTGCTTTGCTTTGTTGTAGCTGTCAAATATTGAACAGCCTTTCTAAAACTGTGGATGTCCCACCTGAGCGATGGGAGACAGAGCCCAGCTCTCATATAAAATTAAGAGAGCAAGACACTTAAATCCCATCCTTCTTGCTACTAAAGCACAAGACCTGGGCTTGATCAATCAGATGGTTCTACCTAGACTGATGTAAGGACCTACAGAAACAAATGAGCAGGAACAAAACTAGAAGTGGGGTAGCAATGGCAGCAAAATCTTCTAGTTTTCAGTCAAAGCGGTTGGGGATGGAATCCTGTACCCAGCGCCTGTGGCAGTACCAGCTACGACTCCCAGCACTCCATGGTGGAGACAGCGGTGCCCTCCAGACTGCTGCTGAGCATGACCTGGGCTGTGCAGTGGCCACTACCTGTTTTCCTTTGTTTCTGTCCATATCCTGAGCCTGGGTCTCCAGCCCTCACAGCAATTCCGTGAGCACATCAACATCACTTTAATAAAATCCCTTCCTGTCTAAGTCAGCCTGAGGCTGTTTCTTTTGCTTGTAACTGAGGACCCCAATACATACAAGAATAAAATAAATATCTGATAAAAATATGGGAGGGGTAAGGTAGAATTTCTTAAAGAAAATTTTCACTGGAGTCAAAATACCTGCATATTATCCTGTTTTTGCAGTTTGTAAAGCAAAATCAAGATGTCCACTGATTTCCCACCTATCTCCCCATCTCCCTCCAGGTATCTCTATTTTAGTCAGAGATGCCATCAATTTCCTCATCACTCAAGCTTGAAACCCCACAATTATCTTCATTTCTCACAATTTTTCTCATTTCCATGAAACAGACACTTCCTATTTTCCTTTATAGTGGCCTCTCCGGTCTCTCCTGTATTCACACTCCCAGTGGCCAAACTTAACACAAGAGCTCATCACTTCCTACCTGAGTCACTGCTGTGGACTGAACTACTTGTCTCCAATGTATCCTGTACCAAATTAACTTTCCGAAGATTCCATTTATGTCTCATTGCTATCTAGATCAAGCATCCTCAATATTCAACTATTGCCTGCAGGGTAAAATCCAAACTACTCAGCATGACAGATGAGACCCCTCATGATTTGATGTCTTTTCATTTAACCACTACATGCTTCTACATAACAGTCTTGGACTCAGGAACACATTTTCACATAATATACTGATTGAGAAGAAACAGGAAATCAAGAGATATCATGCATGCTTTAATAAAGAATATAGCAGCTTATAAAATCACCAAAAAAGTTGCAATATTTTAATACCTACAATACTATAACAAATATTGAAAATATTTTAAAACACTAAAAATTTAAAATACTATGTACAGAACACTTATTATATGTCACACTATTCAAAATGTCATATTAGTGTTATCTATGTAAACATTACAACTTTATAAGTCCGATGTTATGGTCCCATTTATATACAAGAAAACTGGAATGTTGAGGAAAAAAGAAATGCATTCTAAATCATTAAGCCAATAAATGCAGAACTAAAATTTCAAACACCAAAAATCAATTCTTAAAAAAGAAGCATATTAGCCAGGAACAGTGGCACACACTGTAATCCCAGCAGCTCAGGAGGAAGAGGCCGGAGAATCACTAGTTCAAAGCCAGCCTCAGCAACTTAGTGAGGACCTCAGCAGTTTAGCAAGATCCTGTCTCAAAATAAAAAAAGTAGAAAGGGCTGGGGGTGTGGCTCAGTGGTAAAGCACCCCTGGGTTCAATCCCTAGTACCAAAAAAAAAAAAAAAGTTTTCTCAGAAGTAGATTATCACAGAAGTAAAGCAACTCCATAAGTATGTAAGTTATTTTGTAACATAAGCTTTAAATCAATTATAGAAGGAACCATATTATATCAACTTCCTATGCCAACCTCATTAACACTGAATAGACTATCAGTGTTCTTTGCAAACCTTGTCCTACCCACAGTAACTCAGAAAGTCTATTAAAATATGGATTCTTGGAACCACTTCCAGGGATTCTGTCCCACCAGGTCTGGCAAGGAGTTTAGTATCACACATATTTATTAAGCATCTACGTGACACACATGATACGCATGATGGTCGGCAAATCCAGCCCTGAAAATCCCTGATAAAGGTCGTCAGTGGGTGGAGTCCTGGTGAATAGTCCTGGGCTCTGTATCTGTGGCTCCACCACTCACTCATTGCATGACCTGGAGTAATTGTTTCACTTCAGTCATATTATCTGAGTGCAGGAGGAGGAAGTGGATGAGCTCACCTGCCCCCATGCATCCCACCCACCACATGCTGCTCCAGGAAGAGCAAAACAGCACTCTCACATGCTCATACCACTCGAAGGCAGCGCCTGCTTGCAGCTCTATGCTGGGAAGGATTCTGAGGCACTATTTCACAATATAGGAAGAGTAAGGTGATATCCAGAGATGTGCACCATGCATGTACGAACGGGACTGGAGAAATGTGCTCAGGGGTTTTGGTAGTCTCGACAAAGTCACACAGACCTGTTTTGCCTCACTCCAGGAAGCCATTCCTTCATTCATTTGGCCCCATTAGCCTCAGTGAAATTATGCCTCTAGTTCCACTTTGAGGCCTCCATACACGCTTTATCATCACTCCTTTCCACGCCCCAATTTTTATATTTCTAATAAACAATGACTTCATTCTGTCTTGGGACATGAGTAGTAGCCTATCTTCCATTCTCTCTTCCTCAAAAGAAAGGTCACTGAATTGTTGTGAAACCTTAGTGAAATAACAAATCTAAAATTCCTATCATACAATAATTATTTATTTCAGTCTGTTCCGCTTTAAAATTGTAGACTTGCAAGATAAACAGTATCAAACTCTGCTGATGAGAACAACAGACCGAGGTGCTTGAGGGGAAGAAGGAACTCAGCACCTCGGACAGCTCCGCAGGCTGTGCATCCTTCCTGCTGCATTTCTGCTGCATTCCTGCAGAGCCCACAAGGCTCACCCACAGTCCATCCTAGGATCTGTTGAGGGTAAAGTAAGGGCTCTCTCCTCATAATTACAGGCTCTCCCAATCCCCAGGAAGAGGGACATCCTTGTCTGTTCAGAACCTTTAATGATCTGTCTCACTAGCAGATCTCACTGTCATACCACAAAGTGGAGTCCAGGCGGTGGGTAAGACTACTTAATTCTGTTCCTGGCCCCACAACTGACTATGATAAAATGTGTGGTGTCTTTATGCTTCGATTAGCTTCTCTGTTCGATGAGAATAGTTGTAGTACCTACTTAGTGGAATTTGGGTGAAGACCAAAAGATATGGTTGACACATAGTGCTTAGAACATAGTACTTGCCATGTACTAGTGCTCAGGAAATGTTAACTGTCAGCTGTTCGTGGTTCCACATGGACGCAAGATTACTTCTGTCCTGGCCCTGCCGAAGACTCACATGACCTCAAGAAAGTCTTATTTCCTCAACTGTGAAACTGGAATAGAGCAGATATTCCTAAAGTAGGATCCACAAAACCTAAAATAGTCTTCTTATATCCCAATCATTTTTTCCCACTTTAACATCTTCTTCATTCAGTCACCCTTACATGTTGTCAACAATCTGAGAATCCTGTGCACTATAACTCAGTCCTTCAGCTCAGCCTCCCTGCCTTTGGTGTCCTGAATTTTAGATGAGTCAGAAGAATGCAGAAGCATTTCATTAAGCCTCTAGCTGAAGTTTCTGAGCCTTTCTCAGGCTTAAGTGGAACCATACCACTCATCCATGAACAGGAGATGCTCAGAAAAGGGCCAGCGGTACTAGCATTGCCAGGCCATGTCTCTACTCACTGGAATCCATCAAGATCTTCCTTGGTATCTGAGGCCATTCATTCCAAAAACCCTACATGATTGCTTCAAATATTTGAATGGCTAGCATATGTCAGTTTTCTATTTGACCTTTCTTACTGGAGGTTCCTGAAACAAATCTATGCAGCTTAGAGTTCCTCCATACAGACCTGCTCACTTTTCCCTTTAAGCCCCAGAATCTTTGCCCAAGTGCTTTTAGAAGTGTTGTGAACCCAAACAGCTTCTGGTCAACTGCAGTTTCTCTCATGAGATTGTGGCTTTAAATCTCTGAATTACAGTGTACCCTAAGAGCAGGGGATTTCAGCTTAATACCGTGCTCTGGTAGACTGCTAGAAATCCAAGTTTAACATCCTCCAGGGTGTGAAATTAAAAGAAAAAAGTCCTAAAAGTCTGACTATCTATGGTTAATTTTAACTAGGGGTTTAGCTCTTTTTCTACATCTTCCATCAGCTATAAGATCACTGCCTTTATGGTTCAGGATCAATGTATTGAGGGTTTCTAGGGCAAATGACTGTCTTACTCATCTTTTATACCAGTGGCCAGTATACAACACAAGCTTGCAGTAAAATGGATTACTGCTCAACAGTATCCACTTCTCCTTCTTCACTTCCACAGGAGGGATATCTATCTCTGTTCCACTGGTGTGGGGATGAGACTTGAGTCTCTGCTCTGATCAATTTGATATTAGCAAATGTAAGGCAATGTGCTAGTCAGGGTTCTCTAGAGGAACAGAATCAACAGGAAGTGTGATTATAAAAGGGAATTTATTTGATTGGCTTACACAACCAGAAGCTGGAGAGTCCACAATGGCTGTCTGCAGCTGGAGAGCTGGAAGAACAAGCAGCTGCACAGTCCAAGATGCAGAAGCCCCAGAACAAGAAGGATCAACAGTGCTACCCAAGTCTGAGACCAAGGCTTCTGGAAACTACCTGGAGAATCACTGGCAGAGTCCGCTTGGAAGAGTGAAGAAGCAAGAGTCTGATATCCTCAGACTATGGAAGCAGTGATCAAGAACCGGTTCAAGAAGAGTTGAGCTTGCATCTGCATCTGCTTCCTTGTTCTTCCAGCTTTTATTACATCTATTGGGTGCTGCTGCCCATGCTCAGGGAGGATCTCCACTTCAGTTCACTATCCCACATGCCAATCATTCCTAGACATGCCCTCATGGACACACCCAGAGGTCTCTTGGCACCTCTTAATCCAATCAAGTTGGCCATTCACATTAGCCATTATAGGCAGCGAATGGAGCAAATGGGCATGTGAGGTTGGACCTGCTCTCTTGGACCTATGTCGCAGCATAAGAAGGAGGTTTCTAGGCTAGCTCACTGGTCCCAGAAGGAGTGTGAGAAACGTGGTGAGCAGGCTCAACAGCTACTGCTGGGCCTGACTTAGATCAGTCAACCCCCACTTGACCCAACTCACAAGCTAAATAAAAGCCAGTGTTGTATGCACCAAGATTCCAAAGTCATGTTGCAGCGCATTGCAGCAGGAGCAGACCAATAAAGTTCTCATTTGATGAACGAATAAATGAACAAGTATCAGGACTGCAGGGTGGCAATTCTCTCTCTCCCAGAGAGTGACGAGAAAGAAACCCCATCACTGGCTACTCGGTAAGTATTCTAACACCTGTTTCTCCTCCTACTGGGGATGATGGCATAAGAGCACATGGCCACATTTGAAACGTTAGTAGACATGAGCTAGAATTTATTTCTCAACATCAGATTAAGTAAAGTACAAAGTAATCCAATTTCATTTTATAGTCTTTCCTTCCCTCACCTTGTCTCCATCCCACAGATAAGAAAAACTACCCCTTCTGAGAAGGACAAAACTATCCTGCAGTCACACTGTGCTGGGGAAAAATCTAATCTCTGCTGTAATAAAGTGCTTTAGAATTTATAAGAATCAAGAATTCCCAACAAGCATATAATTGAACTTGTTTTTACTGCTGTGGTGGAAGTGGACTGAAAATTAAAAATTCATTACCTAGTGCAGTTTACAGAAGCTATGTTCCAGCTCCTTGGAAAAGGTTCCCAATTCACTCAATTTAGCAAACATAAGAGCACAAAAATTACCAAACCAGGTCAGATCCCTAGAACCCTTCAGCACAGAGTTATCTGACAGTTGAAAAGGCAAAGTTGTCCTTGATGAAAAGTTAGGTTGCAAGCAAAAGACCCCTGGTTTCTCTTAATAAATCATCCTGGACCTGTCATTCAAGGAAGTTTCTAAGACAAGCAAATTGCTAACAGGCTTGCCCTGTGCCACCAAAAAATAGATAGATAGATAGGTAAATAGATGGATAGATAGATAGATAGATAGATAGATAGATAGATAGATAGATAGATAGATAGATATAGATAGACAGATATAGATAGATATTATAGATAAATAGACAAAGTCACTGTTGCCAGGCATTAAAGCAGTCTACCTGGAGATCATTTCTTAATTAAGATGTAACAAGCTTGCTGAGCTGAAGTATGGAAGATTAAAGTTCAGAGCAGTTATGCAGCAGAAAACATGGGGCAGGGCACTGGAGAGGAGAGAACTCTAACTAAAGGGCACCACAGAAGTTGTGCAGGGATTCCTCAGAAGTCAACGGTTGCGCCCATGTACACAGGATGAGATGGCATGGGGATTATCAAAGAATGGCAGCTACAAGCTTGGGAAGGAGCAGAGCTACAAGTGAGCGCGTGGTCCTAGAGAACTGCAGATGTCTGGCCCAATCTGAATGGGAAAACTTAATTAGCAGCTCAATTCCTCAGGCAGCCAGCTGACATACCAGAAAGGCTTCTTCCCAGTAGTTAGGACCATCAGCTAAAATGTGATCTACCAAAGTCTTAG
Source organism: Sciurus vulgaris (assembly GCF_902686455.1). Classification (NCBI taxonomy): domain Eukaryota; kingdom Metazoa; phylum Chordata; class Mammalia; order Rodentia; family Sciuridae; genus Sciurus; species Sciurus vulgaris. Next base: position 24,789,481 of record NC_136466.1, read on the forward strand.
AGCAAGCCCTGGCAGGATCCACAGAGAACGCAGCTCCGAAGTAGAGTCCAGCAACACAGGGCATGGAAACCCCTGGGCTTTCCACACATATGGCACAACAAGATAACCAAGCCCACGCATCCAATAACCGAACTGTGAACTAAACATTGATGGATCGGAATCTGGTGTCTCTGCAACAGATCATCAATGAGCTTTACGTGATAAACTATTACAAGATGTGACGGGAATAAAACAAAAATATAACCACAGTGAAGAAAACACACACACACACACACACATACGCGCACACACACACACAAGAAATAGACACTTAGGTATCTACCCGATAGAAATGAAAACTAATGTTCACCAAAAAACCTTTCTACAAAGGCTTTATGTAGTTCGCTGCAGAATCACTAAAAGCAGAAAACGACTTGAATACCCTTCCATGGGTGAATGGATAAACAAATCATAGCACATGCATACAATGGGATGTCCCTCAACAACAAAAATGAACATCAAGGATGACTCTCAGAGACTATGCTGACTGCCAGCAACAAATCCCAAAGATGGCTTACTGCCTGCCTGGTTCCATTTTTACCACATTTGGGAAAAAGCAAAATCACAGCTCCACAGAACAGATTAGTGGCTGACGAAGCTCAGGAGTTGGGAGGGCCTAATGCAAAGGGGCAGCCCAAGGTTCTGGGATGGTGGAATTTTCTGTATCCTGATGGCGGGGTAGTCACAGAAATGTACGAATGCATTAAAACTCACGCAACACCAAAGAAACAAACTTTACCACCATTATTTAATGTTTTAAATAATGTCTAACGTCTGAAAGGAAACAGAACGTAAAGGGAATATTACAAATATATACATTCTAATAAATCTGACAACAGAAAATCACTGTACTTGTAAGTCAACCAAGACATTGGGCAAAGGATATTGACACACAATTCACAAAAAAGAAAAGAAAAAATGCTGTCTAGCATATGAAGAGATGTTTGGTGCCCTTTTCCACATATTGGATTGGCAAAGACCACAGGCTTTGAGAATGTACCACATTGGTGAACGTTTGGGGTTACGTGTGCATTTACATCAGGTAAATGCATAACTTTAAAGAAGAGAAAATTGGCAAGATCTCTCAAAATGCTTTAAATGTGCATGTGTCATATCTCCCAGTTCCAGAAATTTATTCTACAGATAGACTTGCCCATGTATCAATGACCTAAGAACCGAATAATTTATTGAAGCCTTGTTTTTATTAGCAAATGTGGAGATGACCTAAATATCCATCCACACAGATGCGTGAGATGAAGTACACGTACAATGAAATACAGTGTAGCAGTATAATAAAAGAGAAAGCTTTCTGAGTTCCGAAACAAAATAGTTTTAAGCAAATATTGTTAAGTGAAAATGGAGGTGAGAAACACTGGAGGTAAGAGCTGTGTAAAATGGGAAATGGAGAAAGGGACTCATGAGGTGCCGTGAATGGCATAACTTGTCTTGAGAAAGAGACACAGAAACTGCCTGCATTGTTTGCCTGTAGAGAGGGGACCTGGGTGGCCTGGGGACCTGGGGACAAGAAGAAAAAATTTCACCGTACATGCTTTTGTTCTTTGTAAATTTGATTCATGTGATGAAATGACCCATTTTTAAATAAAAATTGGACCCAGCAGAACCTGTGGGGAAGCTGTGTTGGCCTAGATTACGTGAAATCAATCCTTTAGTAACCGAAAGCTCTAATTGTGCTACTGCAATCGGTCCCACAGGACAGGGACGGAGATAAGCCTAATCCTACAGAGGACGGCTCATAAGGTTGGCCATGTTGCTGCGACTCAGAGCCAAGTAAGAACACAATGACCAACTGCAGAAGAATCCCTTTACACCAAAGGCACACTGCACGGCCTATTTTTCTATTTACAAAGTCTGGCATTCCACAAAGTCTTACTTTTCCATTTTTTTAATTAACCTATGAGAGGTTATTCATTTTTTTTTCCATCTTGGATGGAAACCAGGGCCTGGCACGTGCTAGGCAAGGGCTCTACCACTGAGCTACATCCCCAGTCCTTAATCATTTTTAAAATAAGTATAACAGTCACTTCAAGAGTCTAATAGGAAGGCCAGGCACAGTGGCGCATACCAGTAATCCCAGCAACATGGGAAGCTGAGATAGGCAGACTGCAAGTTTAAGGTCAGCCTCAGTGAATTGCCTTAAGCAACCTACCTCATTTGAGGTGAATCCTACCTCAAAATAATAAAATAAAATAAAAAGGGCTGGGGATGTAGCTCAATGGTAGGGTCTAGTAGGAAGGATTTAGTATGAGCTCCTAGAATTTGCCCCAAAATGTCTACTTTTCACATGGTTCTAATGCCTAAAACTCTTAGCATCATAATAATAGCAATAATAATAATAATAATGGCTAAAATTTGTTGAGCGCTTAATGTATGCTAGGTGTTTTGTTATGCCCTTTACATGAGTCTTCTCGGTTATAACTGTTGGAGATTGCACACATTGTAGATGGGTTACAGATTGGAAGAAAGATAAACACACATGCATATGTGCATGCATGTGCACACACACACACACACACACACACACACACACCATTTTTAATATGAGGAAATTGAGACGTTAAGAGGCCAACTTGCATGAGGTGACTCGTCACTAGTGGTAGACCCAGGAGCCCCAGATGCCTATGTTGGCAGCCTGACTCCAAAGCGCATGCTCAGCCTATTACCCAAGACCACCACAGACTGCAGACTCTCTGCATGCAAACAAGTCTTGGGGTCATCTCGTTAAATCTCCTGTCACTCAGGGGCCTACTCCACAACATGCTCGACAGGAAATTACCCAGCTCTTCTCAGTGACCAGGACACCCTGGTCCATCATAAGACATCGCTAATTCTTAAAAAAAAAAAAAAAAAAAAAAAAAAAAAAAAAAAAAAAAAAAAACAGAAAGCTCTTTTTCCATAGAGCTCAAGCCACCTTCCTTGACACTCCCTTCTCCTTGCAGGAGTGACACCGTGGGTTCTGATCTCTCACAGTCAGCCCTGGCCATCAGGGGTTGACAGTTCTGCCTTCTCCCAGGCCTGTCCTCCTCAGAACAATATTTGGACTCTTTCTCCGGGAAGGCTCCCAGATTCCTCAAGATCTAAAAGGCCCCCACTTCATTGTCTCTTTAGCTTTTTATTTTACTAATCAACATCACTGAATTATATACAATAAAAGCAGGAACTTCAAGTCCTACCATTTGATGAGTTTTGACAACACATGCAAACTCATAAAACCCACATGTCTAAAATATAGAACATCCTGTCACGTCAGGAAGTTCCCTCTGTCCCTTGCCAGTGAACACCCCTTAGGGAACCACTGGTCTGATTTCTAGATCAGTTTTTTCCTATAATTACACAGTAATTTTTTCCTCTGGCTTCTTCAACCCGATATTTTTGAGAGTCACACGTTACATAGGACACAGGTTCTTTCCATCTCTATCACTTGCTTTGAGCTAATTTACTTTATCTACTTATATTATCAAACAGGAATACACCATGATCCATCTATTCTCATATTAATCACTGTTTGACTATTTCCGCTGCGGAGCGATGTTGAATAAACCTGCCACCGACCTTCTTTCCCAAGCTCTTGCTGGAATGTATGCTTCATTTCTCTCGGGTAAATACCCAGAGTGGAATAGCTGGGTTCATGGAGTAGGTGTATATTTAATTTTCAGAGAAATGCAATTAAGCCACAGAGAGATACCACTTCTCACTCACTACAACAGGTATGATTAAAAAGACGGATGACCCTCGGCATTGGCAAGCTTGTGAATCAACATCCCTTTTAGAGTGAGACTGTGCACGCTGCATATTTAACACAGCGTCAACTGACTGGCTTGAGGTCCATTATCGCCCACGCTGCGGGCGCTCCATGTCCAGTAACTCCTCCTGCTGCTCTGGCCCTGCCTCCTCCTGAACCTGCCATCAGCTGACACTCCAAACCCTTCTTCACATTTACTACTATTAAACTCATTCCCCAACGTCTTCTGTGCAATTGATTTTTATAATCCAGATGCCAAACATAATTTTCCAATTTTAATAAACTTTATACTGTTATGTTTGTTCCAAAATAAGAGAAAGAAGTGTTTTCCTAAAGAATCAAAGAAAGCATGTAAGAAAAACATGTTAAAATGTTTGTAAATTATCTATACAAGAAAACAAAATCCAAAACTGCAAAGAAGAGAGAAATGTATTAGAGAACAAAACATCCCTAACTACATTTGAGTCTAGAAAGATTTTCTAGATGAGATCTCATCGAATATCCTAGCCACTGTGTCAAGTAGATGTGTGTAAAAGCCACCTCTCCATTCTGCAAGTTGGGAGGCAAGTAACTTTTTCAAGATCAGATAATTAATGCATTACCAATTCAGGATTAAAACCTAGTTCATACATGCAAATGATGAGATTTTTCTGCTACATGAGCACTTCTCACCCTGATTGCTCTAAATTGTCCATGACTAACCCTAAGCCATTCGACCAATTTGCAGTAAGTAGATTTACGAAGGATAGTTATTGACCCCAATTTTCTGACCCCTGGGTGGCTAGAGTTAAAAATGCCTTTCAAAGCACCCTGATTTGCATTTCTTTTATTCTTTTGTCTGAGGTTCAGTAGCAGCCTGCCACATAGAGTCAACAACACTGACATCAAAGTCAAGAGCCTGGTTTTCTGATCCTGCCTGGCATTGATAAGATCTGGGTTCAAGTCAGCTACTAGCAGTGAGGCCTTGATGCAATTTACATCACCTCCCTGGGCCTCAGTTTCCCAGTGTGCTAAATGGGTATAATAATACCTGTCTTGCAGAGTTATTGTGAGAATCAACCGAGGTGATACATTTGAAGAATCTACAGTATCAGTGTCTCAAGGAATGACATTGACATCATCATCATCACAAGTTATTACCGTCTCAAGCTAGGGCCAGATGTGCTTTGCCTGATCTTCTGTGGACCTATCTATGACTCTACCTTCATATATATAAGAGAAAACTAGTTGTTTGGAAACTCCTTTGATCTAGGTTTCCAGTTCTGGAAGCGTTGCTGTCTCACTCTCCAGAGCATTCATGTTTGACTGAGTCTTTCTTGACATCCATTATTGCCAAACTATTCCTTGTCAGGTATCGTGTTAGGCAGGGAATAGCCTCGGATGAACTTGACAATCATCCCGTTCATAGAAATATGCATATTTGTCCCTGCAGGGGGCACTAAGAAACCAGTTCAGGCTCTTTCTAAAATACGTTGCTCTCTCAGAGTCTGAACGTGCATCATTCCTGACAATCATTCCGTGAGCAGGATTCACCAGAGGCTCCTTATTGACCACAGACTACATGAATTGTGAAAAGAAATTTTTACAAACAGGCATGAATTTGACAAAGCTGCATATTTGTTCCAATTAGAAGCCCATAATGCAGAATTAATGAACTGAAGTTGGGTGCTGAGACCAACACCAGCACTAAACACAGAACAACACAGAATTCAGAAGCACATCCATGGCCTTCCAGGGGAAAACAGGAACACCTTGCTTTGCACAAAAAGGGCATCTCGAAAAACTGTGTGCAAATCGATTACTTCTTAAATGAAAGACTCTTCAAATATACCTAAAGAAGCTGTGTTTTAAAAGAACCCTACAGCAAATTCTTTTGCAAAGTTAAGACTCTTTTTGTTGGAATTGAAGGACGTTTTACTAAGTGAAATAAGCCAGGCCCAGAAAGACAAATACAATATGCTCTTCCTCATATGTGGGAGCTGGAAAATTGATCTCAAAGACGAAGAGAGTAGAATAGTGATTACAAGAAGTTGGGAAGGGTAGAGAGAGGAGGGCTAAAGGAAGGCTGGATAGCAGATACAAAATGCAAGAACATAGCAGGAGTAAGTCCTACTATTCTAGGACACGGGAGGGGATGGTTTATAATAGCTCATTATGTATGAGAACCAGAAGATAAGTTTGAAGTTTTCAAACACAAAGAGATGATATGGAGATGGAATTGCTAATTATCTCAATTTGGACATTATACACCGTACGGATATGTTGAATTATCACATATAATTGTATATATTTATTGTACATATTTTATATTGCACATAATTGTACATATTTATACATATTGTACATCAATATGTACAACCATTTGCCAATTCAAAATAAAAAATCAAATTAAAAATTAAAAAATCATCTCGAACAATAAATAATAATTCCCAAAATATATGTTAGAAATCTACACTTTCATGTATCAAAGTTACTTGATGAAACAACACACTTATGCATTTCCTGAGAAAATCACACTTAAGCCTTCCATATGCATGATAATTTGTCATTGTGGTCGGCAGCTACCAATAAAGTCCAACAATAACTCATTTCTCTCTCCTTTCACTGAACAGGCACATTATGAGTAGAAGGCAACAAATGGCTATTTTCATAGTGTTTAGCTCTTGCACACAATCAATTAGCAGGAACTGAGAGTATCAGAAGGTTTAAGTCGACTCTTTTCCTAATTATGAAGGATTTGCAGGAAGGAACGGCGTGAGCAGGGAGCAGAGGCAGGACTGGGAAGAGAGGCCAGGCTTCCAGAACAAGAAATGCATTTGACTCTCAATCTGCAAACTGTATTTTATTAAAAATGTAATTACCCACAGAGCTCTTATTTGCAGAGCCCGACGAAGGTGTTGACATTTGGAGCTGCGTTAAGGTCTCTGATGTCATCACAGAGCACTGGAACCTTCCTCATCTGCTTTGGTGTTTGTGCAAAAGCACTTCTCTTCTCCTCAAAAGGCATGAAAACCCAGGGGGAAATCACTTTATGACAGCAGCACCTGAGGTCAGTTATCAGAAAGAAAGAAAAAAGGAGCAGGGTCCTGGGTGCCCCCTCTCCACGCTACCGGGGTCTCGGGCCAGCCCTGAAATGTTCTGCTTTCGCCATCTTTAAATTCCTAATAATTCTTTGAACAAGGGTCCCCAGGTTTTCACCTGTCACTGGGTCCCCCAAACGCAGCCAGTCCCGCCACCCTTCCCCGCCACACGGCCCACCTTAGCAGACCCCGCCCGAGGCCCTTCTGCTCCCGCCAGGTGGTGGCGGTGGAGCGCGGGCTCAGAGCTGGCACCCGCCCCGCCGCCTGGGCTCCTGCTTCTAACCGGCCTGGGGACCTGGATTTCCTCATCTGCCTAATGGGGGCGGCGCTGGTCCCACGTCACTGGGTTCTTAGGAGAATTAATGGGATAAACTGTGAAGCGCTGAGAGGCGGGTGCACCTCACACAGCTGCCCCTCCCCCGGGACTTCAGAATTATCAAGGGGGAGACGGGAGGGAAGAAGGGGGACCGCTGCCTGCTCTGCGACAGGGCAGGTTGAGCTCGCTGTCCCCTCTACTGAGAGAACTAGAGGCGGTGCGGCGGCATATCCATCTTCCCAAAACGCTGCCTTTGCTAACTTCAGTCACTCGTGAGGACTTCACTGTGTCTGCCCCTTCTTCCACTTACTCCATAGATTTGTCTAGATCAACTCACTGCTTTAAGTGAAAAGGTTTCTTTTACCTTATATACTTTATATATATATATGGCTATATACTTCATGATATATAGTATCCATATTATATATGGTAAGTGGAAAACCAGCATCTCTTATCTAAAGGAGAAGGCAATACACAATAGTTAACATGTTTAAATGGTCATTCGCATATCATCTAAAATCCTCTGGGATGCCCCAATGGAACCCATACTAACCTTTTAGGGGTTCCAGTGGACTCCGAGCCTCTAAGTTTAGTACTTGAGCTCTCGTTTCTCTATCACCAGCTCCAGCACAGTGCACTGCAAAGAGCATGTTTTCCAGAACTGTTTGTTGAATGAATATTTGTTAACAAACTGGCAAGAGTGATAACTCTTTACAAAGATGCTTATACTTTGGCCAGAAGCTCTTCTAAGGCCCTAAAAATCTTCAAATCCTAAAAGCAGTGACTTCGCCCTGTGCAGTGTTACTCAACCTGTGGTCTGAGAACCACCTGCATCAGAATCACTCAGAGAGCTTGTTTGAAAGACAGATTGCCCTAGTCTGAACCTAAATCAGAACCCCTGCACACTAAAGTATGGCCTAGAGGTAGAATTAGAAATTAAGGTCAGTAGTAGTAGTAATACAGTGCTGAAAAGAGCTAGCACTAATTGTGTCTTTAATATGCCTGAGAAGTTACGCTCAGTATTTATATGTATTATCTCACTTAATCCCCTTAACAATTCTCTGTGAGAAAGACACACAAGGCCAAAGTCAGACTACTACTAAGGGGCAGGGAAAGGACTGAACCAAGCAGCCTGAATTCAGAACCAGATTCTGAACCACCAGAATGAACTTTGGGGCCGCACCAAGCATTTTTCCGTTTACAGACTCAGACCAGCTTGCAACGCGATCATTAGCCACGTGGGAAGCATTGTTTAAAAATTCTGAGTCAGCTCATCATGTGCATTCAAACTGCACACTTATCGAAGTTGTCTGAATACAGATGGAGTAAGAAAGCATCCTTTCCCAATGACGCAGGGACCTTCATTACTCAGCAGGACAAAGCTGCCCCTTTCAGACTCAGGACTGTGCCAAGCAAGTCAGGGTCCCTTAACTCCAGCAACTGGTAGAAGGAGCCCCTCTACTGGAATGGTAGAGGGCCATTCCAGTCTGAGGTGGTGAATTCCACAGCACTGAAAATAAAGACGGAAGGGCTGAAGGACCCCTGCCCGGATAGGCTGAGGGCATTTTTTTGCCCACCTGGAGATTAGGCCTGGTGAACTCCTGAAATCATTCCAAGTCTCACTGGGTAGAATTCCAAAATTATGCAACCAGCAAAAAGAAAACAAAAACTTATTTTAAGGCTTTGTTTGAAATGGATAGACTCAAGAAAGACAGAAAGAGAGAGAAAGGAAGAAAAAGAAAAATAAAAAAGGAAAACTTGCTGGCTGATGTTAGGAATCATTAAAGTCCCATAAACACGAGGGAAACAGAGACCAGGTGCAGGCCTTGCTGAGCAGGCACACTACTAATCATGAGTCTAAAGGAAAACAGAAACCCACTGAGTCAGGCGACGTCCATCCTGGAAATACGTAGTAGGTTCTGCTCCAGTCTTGGGAATCAACAGGTCAGTGCCCAAGGGGAGCACTTACCTTAGCAAAAGCTGAGCACAGGCAAGTCTTGTGTTCCAAACAATTTTTGCTCTTTGCAGTGGGAAGAAAAATTTTTAAATACAAAAAAATATAATTGTGAACTGTCTGTTCTGGAGTCTGATTTACTTTGGCCCAAGGGATTGAAGCCCTCTTCATTCTAAATGAGATTCATGGAGTCAGTGATGGGCAGTTCTTGCAGGTACACTGTGCTGAGCAGAAATGAAAACGGTCAATTCTGAACTAGTCACTGAGCAAGTCCTGGAGTGAGTCCCTTTCATGCTTTTTGTGGCTGTGAACTTGGTGTGGATGCTTCATTTGGGATTTTGGATGACAAACACACAGAGGCCACGTTCCAGGGCTGCTCCTAGGCTGGACACTTCCACAGTCTTAAGTCACTGTGTGAACTTAGGGTCACACATGCACAAACCTAACGTCCATGTGAGGAGGCATGTACGTGGCGGGAAGAGTTTCCTGTCTAGGGCGATAATGGGCTTGCTCGTTTTTCCCTCTGTTAGTATCTTGGTTTATTTCTTTAGATGTTCTGCAGCTGTCATTTATTCCTTCTGTCCTTTCTCACCTGCTAGTTTGTTTCTGACCTGACTACTTGTGATATGAAACATTTAGATTCGTTTTGCATGAATGTAGATATTTAGGAGGCATATTTTATGAGAGTTTTACATTGCCTTTGGATGCTGTGGTCAAAAAAATGCTCTTTCTGGCTGGGCGTGGTGGCCAATGCCTGTAATCCCAGTGACTCAGGAGGCTGAGGCAAGAGGATCACAAGTTCAAGGCCAGCCCCACAACTTAGGGAGGGTCTAAGCAACTCAGTAAAACTCTGTCTCTAAATAAAAAACAGAGTGGGGGGTATGAAAAATGGTGGAACGAGATAGACATCAAAACCCTATGTACATGTATGATTACATGAATGGTATAAATCTACATCAAGCACAACCATAGAAACAAAAAGATGTACCCCATTTGTGTATAAAGAATCAAAATGTAGTCTGTAAAAATTTAAAAAAAAAAAAATTTAAGCCATAAATGGGCTGGGGATGTGACTCAGTGGTTAAAGACCCCTGGGTTCATCATGGTACCAAAAAAAAAAAAAAAAAATGCCCTCTTTAGATATAAAATTCTTGGGTCACAAATGAATCCTATCAGCACCCTGCTGTTCTTGTCCCTGATCTGCAGATAATAGTTCTCTAAAATAAGAAAACAGAAACTAAGTGACATATGTCCCTTTAAAATAAATACTTTTGTTTCCTCTAATTTTCTGTTTGGAAGCTTATAGAACTCTCTCTTCATTTCTGAAATTTAAAATCCTTACCACTATTTGATTTGGCATAGATCCTATTTTAGGTTTGCCTGAAATTTTTGGGGAAACGCTCACTTCCCGTCTGTCTTGGTCTGTGTGTGCTGTGATAACAGAAGAGCACAGTCTGGGTAATTTATAAACACTAGAAGTTAATTTGGCTCAGGGTTCCAGAGTCTGGGAGGCCCAAGATCCAGGGGCCTCATCCAGCAAGGGCCTGCTCGCTGCACCATCCCGTGGTGGAAAGCAGAAGGGCAAGAGCGCGTGCACACGCTTCCGGGACTCCAGGTCCATCCTTCCACCAGCAGCCACTCCCGCAGAGCCTCGCGGCCTCATCACCTGTCGAAGGTCCCACCTCTCGACACCATTGCCTCGGGGGTTAAGTTCCAACACGTGGACTTTGCGGAATACGTTCACATTCCAGTGGTTTTTTGTTTTTGTTTTTTGGGTTTTTCAATTTGGGAAGGTTTTCTTCCATTACTCCTCCAATCATTGCATATAATCTGCTCATTATCTTCCTTCAAAAATTATCAGGGGGAGGGAGGAAGGGAGGGAAAGAGAAGCTACTGGGGAAGGAGACTGAGCAAATTAAGTCATGTGCATATACAAATACGGCCGAATGAATCCCACCATGACGTATAATCATGATGCCCCAATATAAAACAGTGACTTGGGGGCTGGGACTGAGGAGATGGCTCAGTTGGTAGAGTGCTTGCCTCGCATGCACAAGGCCCTGGGTTCAATCCTCAGCACAGCAAAAAAAAAAAAAAAAAAAAAAAAAACAAGACTAGCTACTCACACCTGTGTCCTATGCCTTCTACTTCTCAACATTCTGAAATGCATCCCTGTCTCTAATTGAATTTTATACAGTGCAGACTCTACTTTCCTTGCTTCCAATCAACACGGAAATCTTATAGTGATGAAGCAGTGAAGCTGAAGAGTTCAAAGCCAAATGCCTACAGGGTCAGGTAGTGAAATCAGGGCCAGGCAAGCAGAGGGACACTTGGGACCAAAGGGGACAGCCACTACTCACCCTTAGAAATCTGGAGGTTTCAGTGATAAAGCCAGATGGGTACGTACTGACAACACATTTGAAATCTTTATAAAAACACTGCAGGCCACGCGACCCACAAGTGTGATCCCAGCTCAGGCTGAGGGGCCAGGGGAGATATCCTGTGACTTGGCCAATCTGCTGCACTAGGTTTCTCCCAAACGCTCATTTCATACCTCACAGATCTACAGCCTCTTTGTGGGAATTCTGACAAGGGACTTCAGGCATCAAATGTAAGAGGCGGGGATCTGATTGCAAATTAGTGGGGGTTCCTTCCCTCCTTAGGCTGAGGACTCTGTGAGCCTCTCTCTCTACTTGAGAATTCCCCCATGCTCTTTCCTACCACTTCCTAAAGGCCTCTTCACCTCTCCCCAACCCCGCAGGCTAGCCTCGGGGACCACCTCTTCCACAAAGTCGCCTGGGACTAATTACTCCTGTTTCAAGCTGCTCCCTCCACAAAGCACTTACTTCTCTGCCACGTTCCTTTTAACGCTCTCATTGCGCCCCACTCTGGGTTTGACTATTTCAACGGCAATCAATACACAATTTGTTAATGAAATATCTTATGTTCTTTTTTATGCCAGGCCTTCAAAATTATCTCCTGAGGATTTTCTCTATGTTCCTGGCCCCCTGTCCCAGCCCCAGCCAAGTCCGGAATTCACTTCTGATAAATATTTAAGTGAAAAGTATTTTTACTGGCATTTTAGACATAAGAATTAGCTCCCACTCGTCATTTTAAGAGGGTGGAACGGATTGCCACGTCCAGTTCCCCATTGTACCAGCATCTGGGCCCCAAACTCTGGTGTTCAGCCAGTGGTCGCAGAGGTCCAAGCCTAGGACTGCGAGTGTTCTTCCTGGTTACCAACTGTCTCTGGCTCCACCTGCTGGCCACTAGCTGAACCCATCAGGAACCCTGAGAGTACAAAGTTCTAAAGATGAACCAGAAGCCATTCGCCCCAAGGAACAGAAAATCTTTAAGGTTCAGGCAGATCCCAAAGCTCAGAGTAGACGTGACAGGAAGTCTTTCCTGGAAAAATCTCTCTGCTCATCCTTCCTGTTTCCTGGACAGGAGAGTCAATTTTTAATTTTATCATAGCCACATACATACATAGTCATACACAGAACAACCACAACCAAGCATCACCTTCCCCGCCTAGTGAGAATTTCCTGTGCGGTGTGCACTTCAGGACCTCCCAACAGTTCTGAGATAGAAGGAGCAGTCCTGGGAAGCAGAGACCTGTGTCAGTTCCTTAGCGCTCTTCAGTCACATGGCTTTACAAAGAAACTTCCCTTCAGTGTCCTTAGTGAGCATTAGCTGACTAAACTCTCTCCAGCTCTGAAATCCCATCAAGCTGTGAATCTGTGCCAAAGCTGCCTATGCACCACCCAAGCATCTGGTGGGGGCCACCAGTCACACCCCCCAGAATGTGGCTACCGAGCCCTCGACAGGTGGCCCATCCAACCTCAGATGTGTTTGAGTGAAAAATGCACACTGAATTTCATGGGTTTAGTATGAAAAAAGTGTAGAAAATATCATTAGTCTTTTTACTGATCACATATATGATCGTTTTTTTAATACACTGAGTTAAATAAAATACTATTGAAATTAGTTTCGCCAGTTTCCCTTCACTTCTTTACTGTGGCCTGAGAACATTTTAAATTGCATGTGTGGCTCACACTGTATTTCCACTGGACAGCACGGATCTAAACAGGTGAACGCGTAAAGCCCTCGGTTGTCCTAAACAGTCAGCTCTGCATCTGTGGAGTCACACATATAAGAAGTCAGCCAACCATGGTTCAAAAATATTTGGAAAAATCATACTGAACATATGCATGCTTTTTTATCTTGTCATTATTGCCTAAACAATAGTCTACTGTACACATAGCATTTACTTTGTATTAAGCATTTTAAGTAATATAGAGATAGTTTAAAGAATATGGGAAGCTGTGCATAGATTAAATGCAAATAATACCCTAACTTATTATATAAGAGACTTGAAAATCTTCAAAAGATTCTGGAACCAATCCCCCTCAGATACTAAAGGGTGACTGCATATCAGCAAAAGAAGAACATCTCTAAGATCTTTTCTTTTCTTTATACTGCCCTTCTGTCTGAGTCTCCACAGTAAACTAAACTGCCTAGGTCTTCAACTCATAGGATGGGCATTTTGCTTTCAGAATCTTGACATCTTGAGGACAGCTTCCCTGGAGCTAGAGTCAGGTAGGCCAGGAAATCCCCCAAAATCTTTTCTAGAAGACATGATAAAGAGGCAGGAGCTACTATGGATGGAGGTCTAGCCAAAACTATAGGGTCATGGGCAATTCAGGAGCTGTAAATTATCACTATACTTAAAAATATGCATTCCCTCACACTGGTAATCTATGAAATTAAAACATGATTTTAAAAATCTTATTTTTAACCTATCTTGGCATAGACTTTTAAAATGATGATCAGAACTGGCCAAGGTATGTGGAAATCAGTACCTTTATTCAATACCTGGGGAAGTTGACATTCACACAACCTTCTTAGGGGGCAACTTAGCAATAGAGGAAAATGGCTTCACAACTTCATGTCCACGGAGCCAGCAATTCCATCTCTAGGGACTTTGTCAAAGGCAAACTTCATCGCTGTGCACAATAATGTATCTTCAGGGACATTTATTACCTTGAGAGTGATAACAAAAATAACACCAAACTAAGGATTTTTTTAAACTAGGAAAAGAGAATGGTAAGTTGCAGTAAAAACTGTGTTACAGAGTGTTGAATAATGAACCTCTTCCCCTACCCCTTGGTTGGACCTGTGTGATCATTTTTAAATGAAGCAGATCATGTCATTCCTGTTTCAAACACTTCAGCCACGTAGCCAGCTTTTCATCGCTATGACAAATACCTGTGTTAGTCAGCTTTGGGTCGCTGTGACCAAAACACCTGACAAGAACAACTTAGAGAAGTAAAGATTTATTTTAGCTCATGGTTTTGGAGGATTCAGTCCATGGTGAGCTGGATCCATGGCAGAGAAAAGCTGCTCAGTTCCTGGCAGTCAGGAAGCAGGAAGAGAGGGAGGGACCAGGGACAAGAAATACTCTCAGTCACCTGCTTCTTCCAACTGTGCCCTACCACCTCCAAATGTGCCACCACCCAGCTCACTCAACTAGCGACAGGTGTGTGCACTGATGAGCTCAGAGCCCTCCAGGTTCAATTGCTTTCCACAAGCCCCACCTCTGGACATTGCTGCTCGGGGGGCCAAGCCTTCAACATATCAGTCTTTGGGGGACACTTCATACGCAAATCATAACACCAGCTCCTTTGCTTGGTATCAGGAACAATCCCCCAGGCCTTTTATGGCCCCTGGGGACCTGTGACATACCTCCCCTGCCAGCTTCCCCTCTGGGCAGCCTCCCCTCCCTTGCTTACCTCCCTCCAGTCCCAGGGACCCTTTTCTAGGGCTTTCTAGAGCCCTAGAAAGCTCTCCAGGCTCCAGGATGTCACCACAGCCCTCTGGTTGGCTGCTGCCTGCACCCCACCCCCACTCTTCTCCTGGCAAAACCCTCCTCATTCTCAAGAGGGCTCAGTTGTAAGTGCCACTTCTCCCAGGAAACCCTTCCCTAACACCCCTTAGTCTAAATCAGATCTCCCTGTTTCCCGCCTCGTATTGTCTTCCCTTTTCCTCTGTGTGACTTATTCTAGGCCCTGACTCTGCATTTATTACGGGGCTTATCTGCTGAATGCCAGGCTCCCTGCCTGACTGTACGATTCACAACTAGCATGCAGGAGGCGCTCCCTAAATGCACGGGATAAACATAGGGTGCTCTACTCAGCCGAAGGCAGATTACAAAACAGTATGATGAAATTCTAATACCAATCAAAATGCATCTACGTATAATTATTTCTGGACATGGAAATAAAAAGGACCAAAGAAAAATTCAAGCTGTGAACACCAATTACCTCTGTGTCAGGATTTTACTTTTCTGCTTTTATCCAGCTTTCCTACAGTGATGGTATTTAAACTTCAAAATGGAGGGGGGCTGTATTTTTAAAATAATTCTGAAAACTAAAGCCCTAGGTTTGCATCTCAACTTTTATGAACAGTTTAAAGCTGGAAAACCAAAGCTCTTCACCTACTTTTCATTACAGTGAGGAGAGGCACCTCTCCTTTCTCACAGAAGAGCGCATGGGGTAATGTGCGCGTAAAGTCTTGCACACATTTCAGTATTTACTCTGGGCAAAGCAAGACAGACCCAAGGTGCATGGGGTGATGGGCATTTTTCCAGTGGCCAAGGAATCTGCAAATACCAGGAGGAGCTGACAATTAGCTGACGAGCCTGTGCCTTGTGAGTGGCACATTGGCAGCTGTGACCGCCCAGTGAAGTGAGATCGGAAGCTGCTGAGAAGGCAGGAGAGCCCACCATGGGGAGAGGAGCAGCAGGGATTTCACAGGAACCGAGTGATCTTCTCTCCTTTCCCCAAGACCAGGTACTGGGACATAAGAGGCCTCCAGACCCCAGCATGAGTTCTAGCAGAGGTTAAAATAAATAAGTACAGGTGAGAGCTGACTATTCAGCAGTGGAGAAACATGCCATTTTTGTGCTGAAAAACTCAACTTGATGAACCCTTTCGGCACTCAGCAAATGTCCAGTGATTGGGGACATGCTCTGTGACTTTTCCTTCAACCTCTCGCTTGTTGGGTACAACTTCAGAGAACAAGATGTTCCGGCTCTGGTGGAGGAGGCCAGCCACTCAGCTTGTTCCATTGACGATGTGCTAAGAACAGAGGCTGCAACTGAGGAGAAAGGCCCGGCCCTGCTTAGGAGCAGCACATAACCCACCATCACCAGCGCTGTTGCCAAGACCGGCCCTCGGCTGCCCCACACTCCAACTTCACCATTCCTTGCTTAGTGTCCCTCCAGTGTTCCATTTAGCCTTTATTCCACTGAACTGCACCCCCCTCACCCAGGAGCTCTTTTCTATGAAGCCTGTGATCTCCTGAGGACACCACAGACTGTACTGAATCTGCATCTCGAGCACAAGTCTGTCTAGAAGCTGGCATATAAATAAGCAAAGGAGCAAATGATTTAATTGCCTGAATTGTTTCACAGGCCAATGCCAGGAAAACAGTGAAGGTTATCTGGAAAGCAAGTGCGTCTCAAGCCTGCAGGCTTTAACAACTGAAGAGAGGCGTGCGCTGCCTTTGTGTGTGCACATCATTTCTATAGCAAATGGATTGGAGGTGAAAGGAGACAGAGGCAGGAAGTAGGAGATAGTTCTTCAAGGCCCGCTCTGATGCAGATGCTTCCGGTCTGACCCTTACAGTCAGTGTCCCGGAGAAGATTGCAGCTCACAGATTTCCAATAATGACTAAGAGTTCCTCCTAAGAGAAGTAATTGCACTTATTGAAGGCTGCCATCAAAGACATAAGCCATCCATACCACCCAGTTATGTCGCCACAAGGTACAAGACTGTCAAAACCTATACACAGTAGCTTCATCAACAAGAAGGTACCCAGAATGGTGAAGGTGATATTGTGAGAAACAGGGCAAGGAAGAGGAGATGATTAACCCAAGAGAGACAAAATTCAGAGGGGGTGGAAGAGCTGACCTCAACTATCGGAAAAGGAGTGACTTTTTTTCCCATATGGTTCTCAAGGTCAAAGCTAGACCCCACAGGTAGGTGTTAGAGAGAAGCCGCTTCTTGCCCTCAATAAAAGAGGCAGGTGTCAGGAAATGACTAGCAATGCAAGTTTGTAACTCAAGGTCAAAGATAGTAGCACACAACAAAACTGCCTTTGAAATGCTGCTTTCAAGGTTTACAGAAAGCGTGCTGGATGGGCTGCAGAGGAGGCGTGTCTGAGTTGTTAGGCTCCCTGTCTGCCAGGAGAGAAGGCCAAATCTAACACCCGTGAGACTGCCTCCTCCCCTTCATGGGCTTGTGGCCCTCCAAGTGCACCTTGGCTTTCCAGCAACTTGCCTTGCACAGAACAGCTCTGCTTATCCTGAACGTGCTTTGACCTATGCGAGTCCATAAAGCCTCACTAACAGCTCTGTAATGAATGTACATAGATCAATGTAGGCCACAAGTATCGCTCAGCTCCTCAAAGGACAATGACCAGGGCCCCTCGAGCTGACCTCTTTGGACTTGTTATTTCAACCATTCACGTATTTATGTTTTGTCCTCCGATTAGATGCTAGTCTCCATACCTCACCAGAATTCCTTTACTTTGACCTTTTTGGTCTTGTCATTTCAACTATTCAAATATTTATATTTAAATAGATTTAGAATTAGATACTAGTCTCCTTAAAGGAAGATGCCAGATGGATGAACCCAGTATCTTGCTCTTCACAGGCCCTCAGTAAACATCCACAGATTTGGTGCTGCTGGATCCCAGCCAAGGAATGGAGGAAGCCCATTCTGTCAAGGTCTTGGACAACATCTGTGTTTTTTAGCACAGCACTTGCCATCCATCATGGAAGAGACTGGAACAGGAAGAAGTCAAGGAAAGTACAAGGTCATTTACAGGAGCCCCGGCAACTCCATTCTCCAAGGTTGGAATGTTCTCTCCCTCTCTGCAAACAGCAGACCAGATGGTCTCCTGAATCTTGGCGTTTGTGGCTTAACTCTAATTACAATGTTAGTTAGCAATGAGTTTGGTGATTCAAAATCACTGGTAGATTTTCTCCAAGAACCCAGGCGTTTCCTTCGGTTCTAAGAACAGGGTGGCTTTGCCATCAGCCTGTGCTTCCTTCCTGTATTATAACTGCCGAGCTGTTTAGAAAGTGAAATGGGCCCAAGACCACCAAACCTAGCTGACAGCAACCAGCGCTCCAGGAGACAGGAGGTAGCAGCAGCCACATGGCTAAGTAGCCTCTGATGAGACTGCAGTCGAATGGGGAGGCACAAATCAGGAAACGCTCCTCAACTGTGCAAGTGCCACGCACAGGGTGTCAAACTCAGAGGTGCAGGTGTCTGCCTCGATGTTTCGTGAATGTGGTTGAGAGGCAACTCTTAAGCCCAAGTCCTTGGAATTGTGTATGCTGGCAAGAACTTTTCAAGGTCATCGGGTCCCGATCTTTCCAAAGGCACAAAGGAGCTCACCCAAGTTCTGTGCAACCTTCCCACAAAGGAAACGACCTCCAGAGGCAGTCCTGTTTGGGGCAGTTGTTACATTAGGATTCCTTTTTCCTAATACCCTCAGTACCTCACGTTAACGCTTCCTTATTGGTATACTCCCTGGAGCTAAGCAGGAGAAAGGACCTCTTCTTTTATGAGCAAACTTTTACCGGACAACTAAGAAAGCTTTTGGTTTCCCCTGAATTTTTATTTCTTTAAATATCCCCAAGTATTTAACTATTCATTACTTAATTTAATCTCACATATCTGCACCTCTCCTTCCTAGGATGTTCCCTCAGGGACCCTGTTCCCCTGCTGGGTAGGGCTCCCTGGGTTCTAGCTACCTGACCCCACCACTGGCCACACTGGATTGGTCCAGTGGTGGATACCTGACAACCACAGCTGCCCATAAGTCCATCCATCTGGTGGGAAAATCGTAAGTGGATCCATGAGGTTACCCTCCTGAGAACTGGGAAGCTTGGAGACTGGGCAGCGGAAGGTCCTGCAGAGCCAGGACAGGAGTAGCCACGTGGGACCAGGAGCAAGATGAGCAAACCAAGAAAAGAAGCACGTTGGGAAAGACAGGAAAACAGAGCAGACACCAAGAGAGAAACAGGCCACGTGGGGAAGAGAGAGTGAGATGAAAGAGGGACGCTTCCTCCCTTTCCGAAGACTTGAACTGAAGGTTTTTGAAATCCCAGGGACGTATGGCCTTTCAACAAAGGAGGAGAAAAACTGGGAGAATCACTATTTCCTGCAACTTTTAGACTCAAGAAGGTCTGCACATTCCAGCGCCTCACCTCTTAGAAAGCAATCGTCCATTTCCATGAAAACCCAAAGAGGGGATTTTACGTTGCCTTGCCTATATGTACACAGTAGACATCATAAACCCTACCCGAATGAAAATAGTTAAAAATGATAACCCGTGAATGCAACTGTGCAAACACTGTGCACTCACTGTATACAATGTGCCACACTCACTACAAAGTGACACGTCTACCCTCCAGGAGGTTAGAGTCCTGTGAGGGAGGTAAGCACAGTCCCACGAAGGACAGCAGACTGTGGCAGGTTCACGTCAGCAGTAAGGAGCAGCCGCAGCGTGAGGAGGCTTTTACTTGCATTCCTCTTAGTCAAGAAATATCATCTGGGCAAAGAAATTATGTGTCATCTCTAATTTTCTTCCTTATACTTTTGACTATGTAAAAAAAAAAAAAAAAAGCTTTGGATTTTCTTTCATAAAGAAAAATTTAATGAGAAATTAAAGGTTGAATGCAGACATAAAAAACCTGGGGATTCAGGGGAGAGATTAGCCCTGACTGAGGAGATCGAGAACTGGCTTACGAAGGATGCAGAAGTTAAACAGGTCGCTATGCAAGAAGAAAGTCCTCCAAGGAGATTCAAGGGAACAGAGCACAGAGGCAGAAATCTAGGCGGCACTTTCAGGGTGAGCAGGACAGCATGGTTGGGCAGGACTGCAGGACAGAGGGGAGCAGAGCAGTTGCGTGCCAGGTCTCGAGCACACAGGTCCTAAGGCAAAGGGAAGACAGGGCGGAGTTTTGCTTAAGGTGCCAGGAAGGAGACTGGAATTAAAGAAAAAGAGTCTACAGCCAAGATCAGTAGTCAAGGGGTCATTGTCAGGGCGTCACCAAAGTCCCTTCCCACCAAGTGACATTTCACTTCATGCTAAGTTGGCATCATGAACGCCGAACTGCAATTAAGCATTTTGTTATCTCCTTGAAACATGTTTCAAGGCACCTAAGGTTACATCTTTTACATCTCTTATTTATTTTAAACTGACCATGGCATCCAAAATGCTAGATGGCAAAGTTGAATTTAAGGACTTCTGGCTGCTTCTGGGAGTAATTTAAAATGTTTCTGTGAGAAGCTAGAACCAAATAAGTCTGCAAATTTGAAGATGGAAGTGAGGTCAAATGACAAGAGCATCAAAAACATTAGCTATGGTTTCATCAGGCCTAAAATGATGGATCCCGTGTTGAAACTTCAAGGTTCACCCTCTTAAACTTGTTCCATGTGGTCGGTTAGGTTATGAGTGCTGCACTCTTTCCTGCAACAGGAGGTCTGAAATGCTGCTATTTAGCTTTGGTCAACTGAAACAAGTACTCCTACAAGATAATGCAGCCCATGTGAAATCAGAGAGGAACCAGGAGTCAAAGCGCAGATACATCCAGCCTAGACTCAGATCTTGCACCAGAATCCATGGCCAGCTTTCTTTCTACCTCGATGGTAGTTTGAGATGCTCAATGAGGCTGAAGCAACCTGGCAAAAATTCTTCACTTCCAGACCCAAAGATCGCTTACTGCACATTGAACAATAGTCATTGAAAAATTAACCTTGTTTTATCACCCAGTAAATTGTCCATTTATTTATGAGAATAGATGTTTGAGAACATTATTGTTCATACAAAAGATCATGAGACAGAGAAGACAGAGGCAAGGAAATGGGTGCTTATGGAACTCAGAGGTCAGGATTACAATACGTGATAACTAATAGAGGCTGAGACAGAGAGAAGGGACGAAAATGGTGGATTCACTCCATCAACGATTATGCACCATGTGTTCACTATATGCTCAACATTTGGCTGGGTGCGAAGGTTACAACTGTGGAAAACAGATCTTATCTCTCACTGTCTGGTAGACATTATAGACAAGGAGTAAGTTACACCAAACTGGAAAAAAACAGATGATTCTGTGGAAACAGCCAGAAGGGGAATTCTAATATAACCCAGAGGCATCAGAAAAGATTTCCAAGAGGGATCAATATTAAAATTGAGGCCTAACAGAGGTACTGTACAAAAGTCAGCCGTGTGCGTAGGAATCACAAAGCATGCAGGTGATTCCAGGCATGAGCTCCAAATCAGACTTTGCAGATTCAAATCTTGGCCCTGCCACTTGCCAGTGGTATGACCTTGAGCAAGTTACTAATTCTTTCTGTGTCTCATTGTGCTTCCTAGTTTAAGTGCAGATAAAAATTCCCTCCCATAGAGCTATGATAAGGACCAAATTAAATAAACAAAGAGCTCTTGGCACAGGGGCTGGCACGAGGAAAGTGTCCAGTGAAAAGTACTGCTTTCTTTATTAATAAGGCAGAAGAGCTAAAGGGTAAGAAAGGACACAGCAAATTCAGGAAAGTAGTTCAGTGATGCCAGAGCATCGGGGACATGATAAGTGATGGGCCCGGTAAAGGAAGCAAAGCACAGTCCAGGAGCAATTTTAAGGGGGTGTAGAAGGGTAAGCGTGTGCACAGTGATGTCATTAGACAAGACAGACTTGTGAGTGCTATGGTTTGTATTGAGTGTCCCCCCAGAAAGCCCATGTGGTCTTTGGACCCTAGCCTGTGGTGCCACTGGGAAGTGACAGAACCTTTAAGAGGCAGTGCCTAGTGGGAGGAAGTTAGGTCACTGGGGGAGTGCCCTCAAAGGGCATTGTGGGACACAGGACTCTCTTTCTCTCTCTTCTCTGCTTTCCAGTCATGCACTGAGCAGTTTTTCTCTGCCAGAGTGGGCTGCCATGCCACAGACCCAAAGGAACAGGCTCAACCAAACATGAACTACAACCTCCAAAACTCTGAGGCAGAAATCAACCTTTTATCTTTATAAGTTGATTATCTCAGAGTATTTGTCATAGTGACAGAAAGCTGACTAACAGAACCCCAGAGCACTCTTCTGGGGATAAAGTTACAGCAATTACTTGAGAACCACCTTATGACTACTTTCCTGAGATGTTCACATTTGCAGCAGGAAGCAAACAATGGAGATGAGATTCGGTTAAAAAGCCTCAAAGATGGAAACACTGAATGGGAAGCAGCACAGAGTCAGGAGTGGCAGGAAACAAGGAGACCCAGTCTTGGTCAAAAGCTCTTAGAACAGGAATGGGGTCCATTTGGAGAGTGGAACAGAGGGAAAGGGCACGTCTGTCCTTCAGTGGGACTCTGTTTTTGACCCTGCCACTTACATGTCTCAAATCCACTCCCTCTCTCTGTGCTAATAAACACGGGCTGGGCCTAGATTGGTCATTGTCACCCCAGGAACCACAGACACCCGTGAATTCCTGAAGATGCTCACAGAGAGTCAGTCTACTCTCCATACACTCTCTTAAAACCCCAAGACAATGCTCATTCTTTCAAACTGATCCCAAGCTCCAGTGGGCATTGCATACCAGTAATTAATTTATAATAACTTGGAGGATAAAATAATTATTGCTTATTAAGTGGAGTTTTTTCTCTTAACAAATTGGAACATACATAATGAGCAGTGCTGGGACTGGAACATGCGACGACCCTGGAATGGATGGCTGGACGAGGACCTTCGGCCCCTCATGCTGAGATCTGACCTTCACCTACTGTCAGACATCTGATCTACACAGGTGTAGGTCCTCGAGATAAAAATATGGGGCTAAAATCCAGTCCTGGGTTCAAATCCCAGCTCTTGCTCTTCCTAGCTGAATGACCATGGGAAAATCACTTAACCTCCATAAATCTTAATTTCTTAATATGTACAATTGAGATTACAATGTAGCATCTTCTTGATGCTGTTGTTGCAGTGAATGAGATAATGCAAACACTAGTCGTTGGCATACTCCTTCCTGAGCTGTGCCAAATCTGCATAGACCCTGAAATATGAATTAGGTAATACATTTCTTTAAATCAATCTATGTTTTCACTTGAATCGCTACCAAGAATGGAATACCAGTATCACCATTCATGGGTAGTAACCCTAAGAACAATAGAAATAAAAATCATCCTGAAATATGTGTCTGGGTCAATAACAATCAAAGTTTTGTTAAATTCTAGTGAAATACTA
Source organism: Sciurus vulgaris (assembly GCF_902686455.1). Classification (NCBI taxonomy): domain Eukaryota; kingdom Metazoa; phylum Chordata; class Mammalia; order Rodentia; family Sciuridae; genus Sciurus; species Sciurus vulgaris. The sequence continues at coordinate 24,812,931 of NC_136466.1, forward strand.
GTTTCTGCTGAAGGCTCTGTGCCCAAGGCTGCCTCCTCTTTGCTCAAAAAGGAGATTAACACAAATAAGGAAGGAGTTAAGAACACATAGGCTTCAAACTGAGGCTTTCTCCTTGAGGTGATCAGGTAGCTCCACAGTAAATAGAAAGGCCCCTGCGCAGCTCAGTGTGATCCAACCCCTCAGCCGCGCGTCACCTCATACAATCTCTCAGGACACCCAGGTCACATTTAGGGTGCCCTGAGATAATGCATCCAAAGCACTTGTTCAGAATTGGTCTGAAGTAGCTGGAGACATGTTTATTTTTATTACTATTGCTCACAAAGCTGACCAACGTGGCCCTGGCAAGCCCTCTGCCCACCTGGACCACACTGGGTACTGAGTCTGGAAATCTCAGTACAGAAGCCTCTGGAAACCACGTTGCCATTTGCTTCTTCCTAACTTTCAAAGCACTTTGTCATTTTTTCTCCCATGGTGCATCTTTAATTCATCCCTGTCCGTCTCCAAAAGGGCCACCCACTCCCTGGGCTCAACTCTTACACCAACCCATCCTGTCACCCCTTGTGCCTCAGGACACACCTGAAAACACTGCTCCGAGAAGCTTTTCCAGATCTCCAACTCCCATGCCAGGGAAGCCTCGGTACTGCACAGCCTGGGCCACCTGCACAAGCTTCTGTGTAACCATGGCTTGCTCTGCTGCTGTGCTGGGTTGGTGCCTGTCTTCCCCACTTAGTTAGAAACTTCTAGACCCTAGGGACTAAAGATTCATCTTTGTATCCCTTAGTCACAAGAGATGCTTAATTCAGTTTTAGCATATGGATAGAAAAAATGGTGGGGGATGGAGAGATGGATGGATGGATGGAAGGAAGGATGAAGGATGGGGGATGGAGGAGGGTGAAGGTGAGAGGGAGGAGGGATGGAGGGAGGGAAGGAAGGGCGTGTGCATGTGCCGGATCACATGGCTTCTGACTTTCTGGTTTCCTAAGAAGAAAAGAAAAGCAAGTAGTTCAGGCTGAGGTTGCCTCACTCCCTTTGCCCGATTTCTGCGCGAGCCTTTCACGCACGGGTCGTGGCTTTTCTTCTCATCTTTCAAACCCCTGAGGACTGGCGCCTCCACAGAAGCTCCCTTGGCTCTCGCCTGCACACAAACAAGCCCACGAACAGAGAAAAATAAATAAATAACAGCAACATCACGCACTTTGAGGTCTGGGAAACGAATTGCAAATGGGAGCTGAACTCAAAACCAAATGTTTGGCTCTCGGTGACAGCCAGCACTTGGCTGGATGCCTCGGCCCCTCCCGAGGCCATTCAGACAAGTTTTGCTGTCTCCTCTACGCCTTTCTTGGGCACAGAAGAAATTACTGCCAAGAAAAAGCAATCAAACTTTCTGCCTTCTGCCTCAGGGTTATTGCTTGGGGCTGATCACTTCTACCTTGTGAACCTTCCAGTTTCTTTGGAATTCAGTTGTGTTGGGGAAGGGTTTGCTCCAACCAGATGAACACCTACATTTGTGTGTCTCTCGCACGCACACGCACGTGTGCAGACATGCATGCACACATGTGCAAAGAAATCAGACTTGAAATCTGACCTTTCAGGTTCCTCGGGAGTTTATGTCTGACCACAGGTAACTACTCATGCACCCCAGGGCCTGGGAACAAAGTGAGCTTCTCGAGTAGATGAAATCGAGAAGAGGAAGGAGGTGAGCAAGCTCAGAGATGTGCTGGGAGGGGACACTGGGAACGTGCAGGAGCAGAAGGGAACACTTTCCCCGTACTCAACTGGACGCAGCTAAGTTCCCATAAAGACGTTTACACTCTGCTCCTAGATAAGATCCTGGGATCACTTACCCGTTCCCATCCTCTCCAACAACTTCTCAGACCGCGCACTGAGACTCTAGGTTCCAGGTCCCAGGTCTCCTTTCCAGAGTTACAACAGGCGGCCTTTGCCCTTTGCCTTCCACTGACACCCTTAGTCGTAAGGTATCCATGACAACGTATGCAGGACCCCTTTGTGGTTATAATGTTATCACGGTCCAAAAGAAGCATCGAGCTTAAACCCTGTGCAATCATGCAAATGCGGAGCCAGGAAATTTTCAGTGCAAGACCAGGGGGTTGTTATCATCCAGTCTGAGCAGGTCTGGAAGCCACACCAAGCCAAGCTGGACCGTCCTGAAGACTCCAGCTCAGTGCTTGAATTGTTCATCTGGAAAACAGGGATATGGCTGGTCTAGAAGGGCGAACTATGGTGATTAAGTTCAGTGATGTGACACATGTAACACGCAGGTCCTGTTACCAAGTACATGCTCAACAAATATTTGCTGAGCATTAAAAGAATGAATTCCCTTGTTCTGATACCCCCCCACCCCCGACTTTAAAGAAATTCAAACAGATCTTGAACTTGCTCCAAAATCAGCTTTCTACATGGGTGACTTCCATGAACCCCTCCTGCTCACCTCCAGGCCCCAATCCCCCGCAGCAGATCCTCGGCAGGCGGTGGGAGCAGCCAGTTCTGTGTGCAAGTAATAGAAGGTGTGTTGCCTTAGGAGGATTGAAAATCGACAAAAGTCGGTGCGATTTGATCATCACACACCGAGCACTGCCATGCTAAATGTCAGAGTGGCACTTCCACCCCAGGGCCTGAGGGCTCAGGCACTGTGACCCAACCAGGTTCCTGCCTGGCCTCAGAGCCAACACCTGAGCTCCCCAGCACCTACAGGTACTCCTACATCTTCATCTACAGAGGAGAACATAGTGTGAGGACAAGAGGTATCATTCCAGAAAGAGCCTAGACAGGCTATGGAAAAGGGAATAATAATAAGTAAATAATCAAATAAAAGAATCCAGACAGGCCCAGGCCAGAAAAATGGGTCCTGTTTATCACACAGAACCTTCCCTCTTCCTCTTTACTCCCCCCTTGTTTGATATTGTTCAATGGGCCTATTTTCCTGAAAATTAAAGTATGAGCCCCAGGAGGCTTTCCTAATGTAGTAGGAAAAGGACACACACACACACATACACACACACACACACACACACAATACAATTGTTGAAGTTATCTAATGAACCCTTACAAATGAAGAAACTAATGCTCAGAGAGGTAAAGGTATCATCCCAAGGTCACACAGCAAGTGAGTGGCAAAGAGAGGAAATGAGCACTTAACTGTGGCACTATGAGAGTGCTGGCACTCAGTAAGTGCTTGATAAGCACTAACTGCTACTTCTGTGTTATTGTCATTGTTGGTTGTGATTGCTGCATTATTGTTGTTATTGAAATAAGACCAGGCCTACATCTCCAGGCTTTGGGATAACTATTCCAGCACAATTCCCATGCTATGTCTATGGAATGAACAAACTTACTCCATTCCTGCTTGGGCCACCCACCCTCTGCAAGAACATCTCCAGTCTGAGATGCCCCATCCCACCTCTGGCTTCCTGTTACGCAGCTCTGCTTTATAATGAGCCAATTTAAAAAAATCTATCTCCTGGTCCCTTGTGCCCATTGGTTAGTCAGAGATTTAATCTCCCTAGCATTGAGCCTTTACAGAGATTTCGATGTTAAATCAGAACGTGTTGGTCCCTGGATAAAAACCATCCAATTAACCTGACTGGTGGTGGAAAAAAAAAAAAAAAAAAGAATTATCTCTCATCAGTCATTCACTTCCAGAAAGACAAGGTCAGTCTTTATCTTATTGACAAAAAAAGACACCTTCATCATGGCAAATCTGCTGCATAAATCAAAACAATAAGTTTGCAGAAGGCAGACGTCCTCCATCAGGTAAATTGAGACGAGGCCTCAGTGGAGGCCCATTACCCTGACGGAAGCAGAGAGGGAAGCTTATCGCTGTCAATCTTCCCCCTGAAAAGACAGCACTGATCAGACGATGACACATATTTGTGTCTGCAGAGCAGGAAACGAGCAGCAAATAAAAGGGCCACCTCCGACGACATCTTTCCGCCACCATGCACAACTGACGCCATGCAACTCTCGGGGTCCTTAAAGAAAAAGTTCTGCCCTTTATCTGGCTCTCCTGGAAATCCTGTGATATGACTTTAAAAAGAGCTCAATGCTTCAGATGGGGAAGTGAGGCAGGGAGCGGCCAGCCATGGACAGATGCAACATTTAGGCAAACGTTTGGTGGCGAGTTATTGTTGCTACCAGGCCCACTGTAGCACTGTGCTCGGATGTGATGGTGAGCCAAACAGTTTCTGCTTCTACAACCCTTAAATAGGGAGGACAGAGGAGATTAGGGCACACAGGGTGGGAGGGACATCAAACCTAGTCCAGGACCCAACAAGGTGGTGCCTGTGATCCCCGTTACTCAGGAGGCCAAGACAGGAGGATCCCAAGTTCAAGGCCGGCCCCAGCAACTTAGTGGAACCCTGGCTCAAAATAAGAACTAACCAGGGCTGGGGATGGAGCTCAGTGGTTGAGCACTCGCCTAGCATGTGTGAAGCCTGGGGTTCAATTCCCAGGACCACAAATATTATAATAATAATAATAATGATGATGATAACAACACCTAGTCCAGGGAGCAACCAAACAGGGACTTTGACCTGAGGAGGGTCAGCTTCAAAGAGAGAACCGCAGCTGTGAGGCAGGTGTGGTGCTGAGAACGTCACTAATCCCAGCTCGGCCAGGAGGCCTCTATACCAGGAGGCCAGGGGGATGGTGATTCCAGATGCCTCCAGATGCCACAGGCTCCTGGGCTTCCTGCCTTCTGGAGTTGCACAGGGTAAGCACTCAGGTGTCACAGATTTGACCATGACACTCTAAGGTAACAGGTTTTCACACTGACTCTGTGGTTTGCCTAGCCTCTCAGCAGCCCTTATGCACACACTGTCCCTAGCCCTCCAGGGCAGCCTCTCTGCCTGTCAAAGAGAAAGAGAGCATTTCTCCCCAGTCTGCTTCCTTTAGCTGAAGTCTCTGGACCTGAAGCGATTCGCCTGGGCCAGGAAGAAGAGGACTGCAGGTGCCCAGGGAAAGAGGAGGCACGTCCCACCCCCCACCGCCAGAGCGCTGTTGCTGTCGACACTGGGGACTGACTCCGCAGGGTGCGTGAGTGGCCTTATTTAAGGCATCTCTTCTTTGGTCAGTGTATTTATCAGGGTTCTCCAGAAAAACAGAACCAACAGGGGAGATACCCCACCATTCGACCTGTGCTTTTTCAACTTTACTATGCTACAAAAGGGGTAAGCATTTAGTAGAAACCAAGCTGCAGTTCTGCGTTCTGACCTTTTCCCAGGCTGCCCGTAGGCAGTGCGATATCCTGTACAAAGCTGGACAGTGGCAGCGGCCGCCCTCAGCCCCTCCACCAGGAGAGGAATCCACCGAGGCTCTGCTGGGCGCTGTGCTGCTGAGCCAGGGTGCTGGGTAGGCCGGGCACACTGAATGCATTTCCCAGCTGCAATGTATTCAACTTACGATGGGCTTATCAGGAGGTGACCTCATGGCAGGTTGAGGAGTAGCTGGATTTATGAGACAGAAAGAGAGATTTACTATGAGACAGTGGCTCGTATGGTTACAGAGGCCAGGAAGTACAATGATTTGCCTTCTGCTGCCTAAAGACCTAGGGAAGCCAGGGATGTTGTTCCACTTTCTCCCCCAAGTTCAAGGCCAGTTTTCTGTGCCCCACTTTTGCTAGTGACAAATGCTTTGCCTTTTCTCGGTCAACAAAATTTATTAAATTTATTCTGTTATAAGTTGGCCCCTACTCCAGCACCCCTTCTCCAGCCTTCATAAATTGCTAACCCAACTCCTCTGCACTCTGTTACGGTGAGCAGAGAGCAGCTTTTATGACGCTGCTGTAGGCGCGGAAAGAATGCCAGGAAGCTCAGAAACATAAAGGAACAAAAAGCTCTAGCCATGTGTTCTGAGCCAGCTCCCCCTCCATCAGGCAGATGAAGCTTCTCTCCTGTCCCAGGAGAACTCGACGATTACAATGGACCTGGTTTGACCCTTTCTGTTCTTTAAAACATTTGCAGTCAACCTGTGTGGTCTGGGCCACTAGTGGCCAATAGTAAGCCTTCATTGATCCACTTAACAAGAGTGGCGCACCATTTATAAATGAGCTACTTTCAGTTCCTTTGTGTGAAAACTATTTTCATCCTACCTAAAACTTATACCCTAGAATTATTTATTTTATGTTTATGCACCCTGTCTCTCCCAACAAAATATATATTGCATGAAAACAAAGACTTCCTCAATTGTGACCAGCATTGTATGCTGAAAACACAGTGCCTGATACACAATAGATACCGGTCAATATTTGTTGGATGAATGACAGGCAAAGCCACTGTAAAGACTTGTTTCATTCAAGGATTTTATAAATAGCACTGTTCATTTTTTATGTCCTTGTGTTCATGACTTAATTGTGGTTTTCTCTCATACGCAAATCCCCCATACCAGACATCCTATCCTTTGGATCTTGGCTTAACAATTTCCTCTCTTTTTGTCTCTGTGAAGGAAATTTGGTCACATGCGTTGGAGATCAACATCCAAGAAGTCATTGGTGAGGCTGAGGAATTTAACATGCTAAGAACATTGTCATACCCCTTCCTGGAGATGCCTGGGACTCCTAATTGAATTCAAATGTATCTAATCTCATTTACTCCACACCAATAATCTGGGAAGGCTAGAAAACATCTCCCAACAGAAGAGCATCACTTACTGGTTTATTGAATCAGGTGCCACAAAGGATTTTGTCTGAGAGGAAAAGGGAACATCTCCAATTCAAAATCGATTGTAAAACCACTATTCCAGAGACCACGGAAGACCTGGCCACCTCCGACTCCTCTCGTCCATTTCCACTTACAGACTCCACGTCCCCCTTTCCCTAGACCTTCTGCACTTGTCAAATAAGTAGATACATGGACAGTGCAACGCGAAATCTTATTTACAAAAATCCGTGAGCCTCCCAATTAACCTTCAGTTTGGGAAATGGGAACATCATAATATCCTAAACATATTCCTACACTTTCATGTTTGTTTGTGTACAACAGACTTGTAGATTTTGTTTGGTGGACTGTCTTCTCCTCTACAAATTAGCATTTAAGACGACAGGAATACTGAAGTTTGTCCCAAACCATGTAGCATGTGATGGCCAGATCAAGGCCAGACCCAAATCTGTGCTTTTTGCACTGATTGAGGATGGCAAGATGAATGCCACCAAGGTCACCCCTCTTCCCTCGGCAACCAAGGTAGGCACTACTTACCAATCATCACACCCTCTTCCCGCTGTGCTTAGAGGCAACTTTATTTAGAAGCCCATTCGACTCTGTTCCCGCAGCCAGTACCAGTCAGTCTGAGGTTGGAACCTGGGCGTCGAAACCTATTTGATTTCCCTGCACCAACCAAGCTCCTTCTGGAAATCCAGAAGCCGGTGATGCAAAGCAGTACAGGACGGAGAACCGCTGCCTGCGTTAGAAGGACAGGAGGAGGGTGAACTGGTAGGACAGGAGGTGGGATTGTTAGGGTCCCATTCCAACTAATCCCCGGAGAGTCAAAGTGAACACACGGTAACGCAAATCACACAACGGGGTTTTATTAAAGCAAGCTCGAGCCTAGACCGCAACCAGCTCCTCAGACCGATACAATGGCTGGGGGCAGGGAGCGGCCCGGGGGGCAAGAAAGCCCTCTATTTAAGAGATTTCCAAGCATTCACACACAAAGACCTGTACGTTATTGGTTAACATTTGAACAGCTAAACATTAGTCCTTCTCTGGTTGGGTCCTGCCAATCTATTGATTCTCATTGGGTCCCACCAGAACTGAATGGTCCTAGAGGGAGAAGGGAGGAGGGAAGGGGTGAACTATGCAGGAGATGAGTCGGGGTTAGGCCCCCCTGTCCTTGATAGATAAGGTTTCTAGGCAGCTGCACATTCCTCAGACAAATATCTCTTAACAACCTCGATAAGCACGGGGGCCCAGCAGTCCTGTTTGTGCTGTATTGGCTCTTGAGGGTGCAGTTGCAACAACCTGCATCCTGGTGATTAAGACAGTTAGCTGCACAGATATCACCCTGTTCTCAACAGGATGAATTTCGAATTCTATCTCTTACAGTTGCCTGAAAGTCACAGACGTGGGTTTAATTTTGCACTACTTGCCATGGGAAATAGGGATGAATCATTGTCACCGCCATGAAATTTTCAACTGTTACATGCAAATCGTTCTTAACTACATTCTCTGCCTCCATTAAAGAGGTAAAAGACTATGTCAACCTCCTGCTGGGTGACCAGTGTATACATTTTCCAGCCCTAACCCCTCCATTAAAATACTCAGCTGTGCTTTTCACAAGCAATGCAGCTTTAAATGCAGAAGTTTTAGAGATGAGGCACTAACTGAAATGACAACTTCACAAACTCGAATGATCCTCAGTTATGGGAAAACAAATGTTTAGGTGCATCTCTCAGGACCTTCCTTTCGTAGGTGATTCATTCCCCTTCTCTATTTGGCAAAAGTGCTAAATAATAACAAAATTGACACCACACCTGAAAAAGGGAGTCAGCAACACCAATGGATCATTTCCTCTTGGGGGGCTGATGTGTCTTTCAGATTTTACCCCATCACAGCTTTGAAAAGAGATGCTTCTCTAATTACCATTTAGCAGAAATTAAAACCTATATCTAATCTTCCGAATAGCTGGAATAAAAGCAGAAATGTCAGTGTCCCAGGACCGCTGACTTTCCCAGGGTTGTAACCTACACAAAGGTTACTGAGATATCTTGATTGTCAACAACCTTTTAAGTTCTGCAAGGAAATTCCTGCCCTCACCCCCTGGCAAAAATATTCTGTTAAATGGAGATGAACGTTTTCCCCCGCACTCCCTAATTGCTGGGCCTAAATTGAGCAGATGGGGCACCAGGGTGGGTCTACCTCATGAGATCACTGAGCATTTGCCTATTTAATTGTACTTTGCAAGCAGATTGTTTTGCTCAGGCACCTGTGACCAGCAGCACTTGGGAAGATGCCCACCGTGTTTGACAGAGGTCATCCGATTTGGAGGTCACTCGCTTCATCTTTATTACGACCTCTTTCCTCCAGGCGATCCTTGGAGGGGGACATCTGGTCCATCCTGGACATCAGCAGGCCCTGCGTGTTGACCCTTCTGGCCAATCTCCAACCTTAAGTCCCTGTAACTTAGCCATGATAGCTGCCAGTACGAAGCACTAGAATACACCAGGCGCTGACCTAAGGGCACTCTGGAGACCATCTCACGAGAACCCTAAGGAAAGCATAGGTGCCAAGGTTCTCCTGCTTCACAAATGAGGAAACTGAGGCTGAGAGAGACCCAGCTGTGCTCCCAAGTCGCTCAGCTAGTAAACAGCAGAGCCCAGATTAAAAGGTGGATCCAGAGCCTTTGTACTAAGTTCTGTATGAACTTGCCAGTCAGGGAAGTTGCATCCAGACACTCGGAATGATCAGGACAATGGGTTTTCATGGTCCTCCATCCACTCCTGTCACCATGTTAAGCCATCAAGGCAGTTTGTTATCAAGATCTAAAACACCAAAAAGATGGTTCTATCATTATTCCCAACAATGACTTCAATGACTACTGTAAATGAATATGTCGTGCACATGTCTTGGGATTTTTCTTTCGACTGCCCAGCAGAGGAAATCATTTTCCATGTTTGGGGAATCCCACTATCACCACCACCTCCAACCACTTACCAGAAGCCAGAGTCTAAAAATGTGATGTTCACCTCCCAATCTCCTTGAAAATAGACTATGGGATCATGGCCCAGACCTGCGTGTCCAAACGACCCCACCCAGGACTTCCAAACGGGAGCTAGAGACTCAGAGAATGGGTGACTGAAAAGAATCCACTCTGAGGACAGGCGGTGACTTCCAGGGGAAGTGGGGTCGGTGGTGTCCGCTGTGGCCCGACTCTGCAGCCCACAGTACCCACAGCACTGTCGTGGGGATCCCATCAGGCCAGCTCTGTGGCAGGGTCTGTCCACCATTCCAGCACTGGTCCTAGTTGCTCAGCCTCCCCTTGACCCTGCCCCGTTCCCTAGACTTTCTGGCCACTGTGGGAACTGCTCCATGACCTTTCCACACATTCTCCTCTGCTTCCAACAGTCAAGTCAGTGTTTTGTTGCTCACTGGGACTAGATCCGGCAGGCAGAAGTCTAGGGTCACAAATGCCTCTGTTCTCCACCAGCCCCTACCAATCTCTTCCCTAACAGGGATTCAAGAGGATTTTGTTTTATGATAAAACCCAGAATCTGGAGTTTCTGCGCCGTTAGATAAAATTATCATCTAGAAGTGAAGGTCAGCTCTGAAAGACTTCATCTGTGCATGGCTAGGACAATGACATTCACCTGGCCCCAAATAGTGAGTTTCTGCTTGGAACCAGGGTTCTGAGCCCAAGGGGTCTGCAGAAATGCAAAATGCCCTGGGGCGCAGGACACTGTCTCTTCATGAAAGAGGAAATGCTTACCTAATACTAAAAAAGACAAGGAAGTTACGTGAAAAAAGTTGTGAAAGAAAACGTTCCTTAAAAATCAAGTCAATTTAAAAAAAGATGACAAAATAAAATAATTAAAATGTAAAAAATAAATAAATAAATCAAGTGAATTAAAAACCAAAATACATAGGAGGCCTAAATCCCTGCTTTACTGACTACATTTTTCAAGTCTGCATGTCTTTGTAGAAAGGTTTTTTAAACATACACAGGCCATAAAATAAAATTTAAAAGTTTTCTATCCAGAGAAGTTACCCATTGAAATTGTCAGCTGCTTACAACTATGTTTCTGGTAAGATATATGCCACAGATACTTAGTCTCTTTCACTGTAGTTCACCAAATGACCTCTATGTACCAAGCACATTTCCAGGCCCTAAAAATACCCTGGTGAATGTGGACAGTCCTGGTCCCTGAGAACTGTTGGAGAGTTGGCTCATGGACGAATACTCAAAAGGCAGTGTGGGCACCAGTCAGAAAGGCAGCCATCAAGAACACGGACAATAACAAATGTGGGAGAGAAGGTAGAGAAAAAGTGAAGTTTCTACCTGTTGCAGAATTGTAAATTAGCACAACCATTATGGAAATCAGTATGGAGATCCTCAAAAGGCTAGGCATGGAACCACCATATGACTCAGCTATACCAATCCTCAGTATCTGTCCTCAAGAATTAAAGTCATCATACTGTAGTGACACATGCACACCCATGTTTATAGCAGCACAATTCACAACAGCCAAACTATGGAACCAGCCCAGGTATCCATCAACGGTTGAGTAGATAAATAGAATGTGGTATGTGTACACAATAGAGTTTTACTCAGTCATAAAAATGAATGAAATTATAGTATTTGCAGAAAAATGAATGGAACTAGAGACCATTATGTTAAGCAAAATGAGCCAAACTCAAAAGGTCAAGGGTCGTATGTTTTCTCTCATATGTGGAAGCTAGAGAAGATAAAGAGAAGAAAGGTTGAAGGGGGGCAGTCTTATGAAAAGCAAAGAGAGATCAGTAGAGGAAAGGGACCAGGGGACTGGAGACAGGGAGGGAGGGGGAAGTGCCAGGGAGAGAAACTGGCCCAATTACATTGTTCTATTGTGTGCATGTGCAGATACGCAGCAACGATAACACACCAATACAAAAAGGTGGAGAGAAAATACAGTGTGACAAGAGCTAAGAGAATCTGGGCAACAAGAACAAGGAAGAGGAGTTTTCTGGGGAAACACAGAACTCAAGTATTATTTAAATAAACATCAAAGAAAAAAATTACAAAGTTAATTCTTAGCTAAAAGTCACCAACCTCGCCCTTGTCCACGTTGCAGATGCTCACATCCACTTCCCATCCTAATGACACTCTGATGTGCCTTGTTATGAGGGTCGACCACCACGTCACTGTGTACGGTCGCAGAGGGAGAGTCCACCTCCCAACGCCAAAGCTGCAGGCGTCAGCGCCTTCCTCTGCAAACTCAGAACACCCAGGACCTGTGACCTGTGCTCGGCCAGCTGGACGTTCTTCTGTGACTTTGAGTCTGGAACAAATGCTTCAACCAGTGGACCGAGCAGAGTCTTACCACCACGAGGCCATCACTGTGGCTTCCGCTGCCCAGTCCTTTCTGGTTCCTGCCCTTCACAGAGCCAGGTCCAGCCTGTCTCATCTGCAGTCTTCTCGGTTTCTCCCGATGGAAGCCGACTTCCACACCTTCCATTAGCTCCCCATTTGCTCAAGTAGCCAGAGTCTTTCTGGTCGAGGACGCTGCCTGATTCACTGCAGCTGGAGCGCTCGGGCAGGTCCTACTGACCACCAAAGCTCTCTTCCCTCCGGGTCAAGTCCTCCTCGCCAGGAACCACCCGTCATTTTCCTTCCCCTGCTACTTCACGCTCCTCTTGTCTTGTCTTCTCCCTCAAGTGGTCAACAGAGCTATTCCTCATCTGAAAACACGGAGCAAAGTTATTTTACATGGGAATTTGGAGCCATATCAAGGCACTAGTTACGGATGAGCCCCACATATACCCTCCCAAGCCTTTGAACACCATTAAATGTAATGTGGCAGGGTTGGCCACGTATAGATTACTGAGCTGGAAAATGATGTTGGACCTCAAGCATCCTTGCTTCAGTTTTATGGGTAATTAAGCTGAGAGAGCTGCTGGGGCTTGAGAAATCAATTAAATCGAATGTATGGAACAGAATGTCCATCTCAGTGGCTGCAGGGAGTGACTGTCCAGACCCGTGACTGCTGAAGCTTCTTCCTCTGTCTTCATGCACAATATGGATGAGACAACAGCAAGAAGTTATAGCTGAAAATAACTCAGCTACTGCTGCTATAGATCAAGTGTTCCAAGAGGGCAGGGACCAAATCCACTTCATTCATTTCCAAATCCCCAAAGCCTCGAACATGCTGCAGCAAGAATTCAGTCTTTTTTTTTTTTTTTTTTTGCATCAATGAATGTCAAACACAGATAGAGCTAAGCACTTTATCTACATCACTTCATTTAATCTTCTCAACACTGGCAAATACTGTCCTCGTCTTTAGCAGATGTGACAACGGAGTCTCTGAGAGGCTAAGCGACTAGGACGTGTGAAGTTAGGATTTGGGCCCAGGCTCTGATGACCCCAAGGCTTATGCTCTCAAGCACTGTGCCATGTCTCCTCCCCTTACAGCGCCTAAGCACCTCCACCAGGAGCCCACTGTCCAATGAAGGACGCAGACATGGACAGAATTGTCACTGCAGGAAGTTCAGCAGCATAGGGCAAGGAAGGAGCCACAGGCAGTGCCCACAGCCCACCGCCACCACCTGAGTTGACGAGTCTCATCAACCGTCTCCAACCACCAAGTCCTCACTGATACCCACTCTCCAGGCTTCCTCATTGCACCGTGGCAATGGTCACTTCCTACCACAGGGCTTCGCCATGTATTTCTCCTACCTAAAGTCCACCAACGGTTTTGCCTTTGCCCTTGGGGTCAGAAGCTTTGTTCTTCCAAGTGTGAGCTTCCAGGAGAATCACGGTCACCTGGAAGGCGTTGGAAGAGCAGTCTGGCCTCGTCCTGGACCTCCAGAATCCACATCTGCATTTTCAACAAGCTCTCCAGGTGATGCAGAAGTGCTTCACGGAAGCAGGACAGTAAGGTCTTCATGAATCTCCCAGGTCACGTGCAGGGTAACCTCCACAGCCAAACCTCCACCTCCTCCTGCCTCACCCTCGGGCCACTCTCAACAACGCACTGCTCCTTAAAGGCAGCTCTCTCTCCCAGGTCCAGGGCTCTGTGTGTGCTCTTTCTGCACCTCCACCCTGCTTCCAGGCGCCCTGGCCACTTCCTCATGACTTTGGCCTTGACTTAGACATCGCTGCTCCACAGGAGCCTTCCTTACCCTTCATCTCTGCCTCAGCTTCAGTTACGCCAGCTGTTCCTGCAACACACGCTCGTCACCAAGGCAAAGGCTTTTCATTGTGAGGCAAGGGTGGGGTCTGCCTGGTTCCCACCACATCGCCATATGACAGTGCTGTCACATTCTTCATGCCTGGCGTGAAGTACTTCATAAAATCAATCAATCTATTCAGAAACAATGTTCAACTTCCTCCTCATCCTGCTCTCCAGCCCATGCTGCCCCCTCTCACCCCTGAGTTACGGAAAAAAGATGAATGTAACCTCTTTAAAGCAGCGTTTCTCTCCCTATTGACTTTTGCAAGGGATCAATAGTCGAGGTTGACTGATATCTGATGCCAGAACACAAGCTCATATGTGCATGTTCACCTACCCAAAATGACACCAACTGCTCACTCAGACAAAGGGAGAAGGAACGTACCCACTCTAGTCGGAAGGGCCAGGAGAAGGGACATTAGAAAAGAAAACCAAGGCACTGCCCAAGTGTGAGTCCTAAAGCTTCTGTGAAAATACCTCTAAGCTTCATAAGGGCTGGGAAAGTAAGAAAATATTTAACAGGATTCAAAAGAGAAGTGTTATGACACTGAATGGAAGATGTCTCTAAGTTTTTAAAGATCTCTGATGGACTTGGGGGAATAAGTAAAAATTAGAGAGTTAAAAAAAAAAATCTCGTGACAAAACCCATCCTAAAAGAGATTATGTTAATATGGTGGAGGAGACTCTTCACACCCATCGTGATAACGTAAATGATCTCTATTCTCAATTCCAATAAGGCCTGGTCTTCCCATCATTTTGCACAAATCTATGCATGATTCAACATAAAGTTACTGACACTTCCATGTAACGGGAAATTAAATTAAATCGGATCATCAACCTGCCTGGGAAAGGTCACCAAGGTACTGTGGGAGAAGAGAGACCAAATGACTTCAAAACTTACCAAGACTGTACTTTCAGCAGCTTCCAAGACACCAGTCTATGTCTTCAGATTCCAAGTCGGACACTGTCTAGCTGGCCCACGCCCTGGGGGTGTTAAGCACTCATCTCTGGGTTGAAAGTCCCCCTCCCTGGCACCCATGGCAGGCCATCCTAACTGATCTTCTCACTCTTGCCAGGATGTGGCCTCCACAAGCTCCTCCACACCGTGTTCCCAACAGCCACCATCCGCTGGTCAGAACTGGCAGCCGTGAAGGACCTTTGCCTTGGTGATGAGGCGAGATGTCCTTCTAAAGCAAGAAGCTGATTCTCTCTCCTCCTGCCCTGTAGTGCCTTTGGCTCAGCCTCTATGGTCCAGCAACCAAAGATTTTTGACATGAATCAAAGTCCCCTTTCTATGCATATTTTGAACATAGAGGTCTTCCCTGAATCAGATTCAATGTTAGTCCATTTAATGCCTTTCTTTTTAAAATACTTTTAACTTTCTCAAAAGCATTCTAAATTACATTACTATTTCATTCTCAGAAATTCCCTATGAGCTAGGCTAAGCAAGTAGTATATCTCCAAGAGAACTAAGACCCATGGGGTTGAAATCAATCACGGAAAATCACCCAGTGATTTAGAGGGGAAACTGGGTTGAACTCCCCAGGGGACCTAGCAGCTACCCCATACCCTTTGCAAAACACACCTGTCATACACACATCTGTACCTTCCAGCAGGGGTGGAGGTCCTCCTCTCAGGTTCTTCTTCTCCACGTGAGCTTTGCATGCACAAACACACACACACACACACACACTCAGAGAAATCTTCATGCAGAAAGAGATACTGACCCAGAAAGGGACATATCAACACACCAAAACACAAAGGCAATCATATCATACACATTCCTGAGAAAGAGACAGAAAAAGAAAGATACACAGGAACACACTCAGAAAGACCCACATAAAAAGACACAAAGAGATGCACACACATAGGCACAGACATACAAAGACATGCAACAGGGATTGCACATGGAGAGATTCAACAGACACAGATATAGACACACACACACACACACACACACACACTTTCTAACAACTTTCTAGCAATTTCCAGTGTGAAAGATCCTGCTTTCACTCTGGGGCTCTGTCAGTGAGTCGTGGGGAACCTGCTGTCCAGCCCTGACTGTTCCATGGAGAACAGGCCTCCCTCTGTGCACTCGGTGGTCAGAGCACGTCAGATGGAGATGATGGCTCTCCAAGGACCGTCCCTGGCGGTCTGCACAGCACTCGTCACCCACTGAGCAGTCACCCAGCCCAGCTTGTGTGGACATAGCCTCGGAGGCCATGAGGCTCAACATGAGGAGTCAGGGGTGCCCTGCAGCTGTCACGTTGGGTTCTTAGGACCTGCCTGGGGCGGAGCCCTATGGTAACTGTCACATTTGCTTTAAGAATACGCTATCTGTGCCATCATCTGATTTCCCAAGAACTAAAGCATTGGCTCTTGGAACTAAAACTGGAAATGGATCTCTGTAAAGAGGCCAGGGAAAGAAGGAAGAGTGAAAAAGAATTCAGATTGTGGTCTTTTAGGGTCTGAGACGATGGACACAATGAAAGCCATCTTGATCCTGTTCCTTCAACTCTTCCTGATGAGGCCCGACTTTCCCTGAGGAAAGCCGATGCAGGCGAGGTTGGTCGCCTAGCCAAATCCATCCACTCTCGAGGCTCTTCCGAGGTGGAGAGACCGAGCTGTGAAGACTGCTTGTCCACCTCGTGAGACTTGGGCTCAAGGAAAACCATCCTGTCTTCAGCGCAAGGCAGGCAGGTCAGGGTTAGGCTAAGCTGAGCAGGGTTAATCATGTTCTTTGTGCCAACGATTGACTTGGGGAAAGCCACATGACCCAATTCTGGCCAGTGAGGCTTGAGAAGAAACCTGCTGATGACCATTCATCATGGACTATTTCCTTTTTCTACCTCCAGACATGGATGTGTGATGTGATGCACAGAGCTGCTGCAGCCCTCTAACACCATAGGACACCTTGGTTCCCATGGTGAACCTGGAGTGGCAATGCTTTTAATGCTGCAAATTCTCCTTCCACAGGGATGGGATCTATGTCCCGCATCTTTGAATTCAAGAGGGTTTGGGCCATGTCAGCAAAAAGAACGTGACCATGCAATGTCTGCCTGTATCTCTCGCACACTCACTCCTGGCTTGCTCACTTGGAGGAAAGCCACCCACACCATGTAAGACACACAACTAGCCTGGGACCATCACGCTTCAGAAACTAAGTACAGACATCCTGGCTAAAATCCCAGCAAGCCCCGCACAGGTTCCAGACGTGGACTGAAGAAGTTGTCTTGGAAAGGGATCTTCCAGCCCCAGCTGTCCGGGTTCCCAGCCTTGAGCCACCTTCGGTGACCTAAATCACCCCCGCCCCTGCAGGCACCCCAGCTGAGGGTCCAGAATCGTGATACAGAAATGAATCATCCCTGTGCGAGCCCGACAGAGGTCCTGCCCCACAGAACACGTGAGCATAGCGGATTCCCACACCACTGTTCAGGCAGCAAACCTGAGTGAAGAAGGGCAGTCGGCAGCAGGAGAGCCCGCTCTGGACGGCAGCCCTGCACGGCCAGGCGAGCCGACCCGGAGCGCCCTCTTCTCGGGCTTCTCCTACGTAGACCAATGGGTCCTTCCGTGTCGGCGCCCGCTGAGATGGGGTGAGTCTGCCGGGTTGGCAGGACGAAATACCGCAGTCCGTGCGTCCTCAACTACTGAGACGTGGTTTCTCGCGCACAGACAGACGTCCAAGGTCCGGGCGCTGACCTCTCCCGAGGCCTCTCCTTGTCCTGCAGACCCCCTTCCTCTCTGCACCCCACTGGTCTCCTCCACATACGCACCTCCATGGTGTCTTTCCTGTACATCCCCCCCCCACGTCCTCTCCTTCTCAGGACACAGTCACACTGGGTTAGATCCACCCGCACGCGCCGCCTCATCTTAGCTTGATGGTCTTTTAAAGGCCCATCTCCCAAGAGTCACGTTCTGAGATACCGAGGGTAGCAACCTAGGAAATCTGGGGAAACGGAATTTAGCCTGTGGGCAGTGGGTTCCTTATCACTAAAATCATCCCAAAAGAATACAGTGAGAGAAAACCAAATCAAACAGGTTTAAGAAAAAAAAAAAAAAAAAAAAAAATTGGAATAACTCAAACCTTCAAGGAAAGAAACTCCAAGGATATCAGGAACATACCACTTGGGGTTCAGTAGCACTCAAACACGCATTTGCTTCTCTCTCATTCCAAGAACTCTTATGAAATATACGCTACAACATTGTTTCTTCCTCACTCTACTGCGCAAGGAAAGACCAGAGCTGCTTACTCCTAACTAACTATAACTTAGCATCTATTGATCCAACTTCCCCTCCCCTTTCTCTCCCCACTCTTTCCAGCTCTGGTAACCACTGTTCTACTTTCAAATTCTAAGAGATCAACTTTTTCCAGATTCTGATGTGGTGTTTGCTTTTATGTGCTAAGCTTATTTCACTTATTTCACTGTCCTCCAGTTCCATCCATGTCCCTGCAAGTGATGGGACTTCATCCTTTTTATGACTGAGTAGTATTCCATTGTGTATACCTACCACATCCTCTTTATCCATTCCTGAGTCAACAGACACTTTGTTTTCCTTTCTTAGCTACTATGAATAGTCCTGGGATTAACGTGGAAGTAGAGATGTCTCTTCAACACACTGATTTCATTTTCTTTAGCTATATACCCAGTAGTGGGATTGCTGGATTATAAGGTAGCTCTGTTTTTAATTTTCTGAGTGATCTCTATACTGTTTTTCATATGGCTCAACTAGTTTACATTCCTGCCAATAGTGTGTAAATGTTTCTTTTCCTCTACATCCTCAAAAGCATTTGTTATTTTTGTCTTGTTTGAAAATAGTCATTCTAACTAGAGTTAAAATGATATCTCATTATGGATTTGATTTAGATTTTCCCAATAAGTAATGTTAAGAATTTTTACATATACTTCGTGGCCTTCATATACCTTCTTTTGAGAAATATCTAGTTTGATCTGTTGCTCATTTTTAATTAGGCTTTTTGCTTTGAGATCCTTATATATGCTGGTTATTAACCTCTTTGTCAGATGAATAGTTTGCAAATATTTTCTTCCATTCTGTAGGTTGCCTCTTCACTCTGTTATTATTCCCTTTGATGTGCCGAAATTTTTTGTTTGATATAATCCCATTTGTTTGATTTTGTGTCCTGTGCTTTGGAGAGCCTTTTCAAAAAAAAAAAAAAAAAAAAAAATCCCTGTGCATTCCAATGATCATAGTGTTTACTCTTTGTTTTCTTCCAGTTTTTTCTGTCTGAGGACTAGGTTAGGTCTTTAATTCACCTTGAGTTGACTTTGGCTGACAGGAGGGGGTCTCATTTCATTCTTCAAGGTGTGCATATCCAGCCTTCTCAGCACCATTTCCTGAGGAGGCTGCTCTGCCTGGGTGCAAGGTTTTAGCACACTTGTTGAAGAGCAGTTGGCTGCGGAGGTGTGGGTTGACTTCTAGGCACTCTGTTCTATTCCATTGACTTATGTCTTTTCCTATGCAGATACCATGCTATTTTGATTACTGCAGCTTTCTAGGATATTTTTAAGTCAGGTAGTATAATGCCTCCTGCTCTGTTCTTTTTGCTCTAGCTTGTTTTGGCTATGTGGAGTTTCTGTGGTTCCATACAAATCATAGGAATATTTTTCCTAACTCCATGAAGAGCGAACATATTGGTGTCTTGATAGATATTTAACTGAATCTTTAGATCACTTAGTATGGACATTTTAGCAATATTGCTCTTCCAATCCAAGAATGTGAGATGTCTTTCCATTTTTTGTGTGTCCTCTTCAATTTCTTTCATCATTGTATTAAAGTTCTTATCATAGAGATCTTTCATCTCTTTGGCTAAAAGTTTTTTCTTGTTATTAATTTCTGAGTTTATTACATTGTGGCAGAAAATATACTCAAAATTTTTCAATTTTTTTAAAATTTATTGAGACTTGTTTATGGCCTATCATGTGATCATTCTGGAAAGTTTTCCTCACACGATTGAGAACAATGTGTATCCTGCAGTTGTTGGATGGAATGTTCTATAGATGTCTGATAGGTCCATTTGGTGTAGGATGCATGGTAACTCTTCCGCACCTATTGATTTTCTATGTGAATGATCTGTACATTAACAAAGCAGGGTGTCGAAGTCCCCAACTATTACAACCTGGAGTCCATCTCTCTTTCTAGGTCTAGAAATATTTGCTTTATAAATTTAGGTGCTCTGAAATTCAGTGCTTATGTAATTATTATATTATAATTATTATTTTCTCTTGCTGAACTGACCCTTTTACCATTATATACTGACTTTCCTGTCACTTTTTACTGCTTTTGATTCAAAGTCTATTTTATGTAATTATGGCTACTTCTGCTTTCTTTTGGGTTCCTTTTCTGTGTAATATCTTTTCCATCCCTTCGTTTTCAGTCTACACATGTTCTTAGAGGTGAATGAGTTTCTTACAAGCGGCGCATAGTTGGGTCTGTTTTGTAACCCATTCAGTCACACATTTTTTAATTGGACAATTTAACCATTTAAGTTTTAGGAAATCAATTAAGTAAGGCCTTACTACTGCCCTTTTGTTACTTGTTTTCTAGTTTTATGATAGCTCCTTTCTTTCTCTCATAGTCTTACTTTGTGTTTAGTTGATTTTCTCTGTCATGTTTTTTTTATTCCTTGCTTATTACTTTTAGTATATCTATGATAGTTTTGCTTTGTGGTTTCCATGAGCTTTACTAAATTTTTGTATTTATAGCAAACTGTTTTGAGATGGTAGCAACTTAACATTGATTATAAAGATAGTAAAAGAGAAAAGAGAAGAATACTAATAAAAAGACTATACTTGTACTCCATTCCTATCTGAATTGTGAATTTTTATAACCCACTTTACACCTTTCTATATTGCCTATTTCTTAATATATTAATGCCATTATTATTTTTATTGGTTTTTGTTTTTAGTCTTCATGCTAAAGATATGGATATTTGTGGACCATGTTTATAATTTCAGAGCATTCTGCATCTGTCTGTATAGTTACTCTTACCAGTGAATTTTATGCCTCTGATGTATATTTCTTACTCAATCTCTCTTTCAGTTTGAAGAACTCCCTTCAGCATTTCTTGTAAGACAGGTCTAGTGGTAACAAATTCTCTCAGCATTTTTTTTTTACTGAGAATGTCTTTATCTCTTCTTCATTTCTAAGGGATAGATTTTCTGGGTGTAGTATTCTTGGTTGACAGTTTTTTTCCCTTCATTACTTGAGAATTTCATCCCACTTTCTCCTGTCTTGTAAGGTTTCTCCTGAGAATTCTGCTGTCAGGTGAACTGGCTCACCCTTATGTATTTTTTGTTTATTTTCTGTTACTGCTTTGAGAATCCTCTCTTTGCCTTTGGCCTTTGAGAGTTTGACTATAACGTATCTTACAGTAGACAAGGTTGAGTTGACTCTGACTGATAACCTTTGAACTTCCTGCATCTGTATATTTGTAACCTCCTCTAGTTTTCTGTTATTATCTCTTTGGATAATCTCTCTACCCCTCTGACATTCTCCAATCCCTCTTGAACCCCAAGAAGCTGAACAACTCTTCCAATAATGCCCAAAGTTCCCATAAGATTTTTTAAATTCTGCTTCATTTTCTTTTTTTATTATTCTCTGTATTTTCAATAGCTAGTCTTTGAGTTCACTGATTATTTTTTCTCTTTGAGCTCTCTATTCTAGTACTTATACCTTCTGCCACATTTTTATTTGTTTTTAATGTACTCTTTAGCTCATATATTTCTGTTTAGTGTTTTTAATTACTTTGATCTCCCTGTTAACTTTTTCTGATAAAGTGCCTACTTCTTTCTCTGTGTTTTCTTGAAGTTCATTGAGCTGTCTTAAAACAGCTATTTTGACTTCCCTTTCCATGAGTTCACATATATTGATTGCTCTGTGGTCAGTTTCTGACATCTTATTTTGTCTGTTAGGTGAGGTCATGGTGCCCTGAAAGTTCTTGGTGCTTCTTTGCATACAATATCATCTGAGCATTGAAGAATTGGGTATGGATTCCAGCCTTCATAATCTAGCTTTCTCTGTGCCTATCTTTCTAAAAAAAAATCCAACCATACTGCTGTTTTCTCTGAGCCTCTGGTCAATTCTGCTATTTCAGCACTAGATGGGACTCTGGTCATTGGTTTATTTCTACTATTTCAGAACTACAGAGTGTCCAATACTCAAGTTTGTCCCAAAACTGCAATTGGGAATGTTGTTCAGCATGAACTAGGGAAGTAACTAAAAAGGGTAGTCCCTTCCCAACACCTCCACCTGAGGCTGAACTTGGCCCAGACACCTCTTCAGCCTGTGACCAGCCACCCCTGAGCTTCGGCTCACTGTGGAGGTGACTGATCACAGGTTTCTATGCAACAATGTGGTCTTTATTTCCCTCTTCTTCCCCCAAACAGAAAATTACTGAGCTCCATGTTGTTCTGCTTGGAAGTGGAGGAAGGATAGAGTGGGAAGTACCACAGACACGAGGGCTGCAATGCTGGGTCATGCTCAGAGCCCTCAGCTTGCTGAGACCAGCACAGCACAGGGGCAGGACCCAGGCCTATGCTGCTATGGGCTGCTTGCTGCTGTGTACTGATGACCTGAGGCTACTGCAACCAGCCATAAGTAACACTGGCCAGAATAGAAATCCATGAGATGGGGCCAGGGGGGTCTCTGCCTGGCACAAAGCAGGTCCACAACCTCCTTCTAGGGCACTGGCCTAGGGGCAGGGAGCATTGCAAATCAGCTAGTCTTGGGTTTACTGTTCTGCCACTAAATTCTCAGGCAAACTCCTATGCTTGTCCCCTGTCCTACCCCTCCAAAGATGGAGCTTATCTCCATGTGAGCTGCCTGAGGCTGGAGGAAGGATAGTGAAGGCATTCTCTTGGTCACCGAAGCTGACATTAAGCCAGGTCACACCTAAGTCTCATGACCACTGGGATCTGCAGTCCCTGGGATATGGTCGGGGTTCACACTGGCTGGTGGTGCCCTGAGCCGAAACACATGTCTGTCCTGCCAGGGCTCCATCTGCAGGCACTGGCCTGGGGTCCGAGACCATGCGTTCTGTCTGGATGCTAGGTCTCACTGCAGTGGTCCAGGTACTGAGTCATGAGGCAAAGTCTGATGCTTACTTCCCTTCCTACCCCTCAGTAGACAGTGCCTTGCTTCTGTGCTATGTTGCCTGAGGTTGGGGGAGTGGTGGTAGAAGCAGTCCCTGGCCACCTAAGCTAGTCCTCTAACTCAGGTCCAAAGCTTCAGTCTGCACTCACTGGCTGGAGAGCAGTGCCCATAGGGTTCTACCTAGGTTTCACCATGGCACGCCTGGTACTGAGTTGCAAGTCTCAGGTTTGGACTTCATTCTCTTTTCCTCCTGCAGTTAGGGGATCCCTCTCCATGCTGTAGTGCTTGGAGTTGGGGAGGCCTTCTACACCTCTCTCTCCTTCCTGCTTTCTTCAAAGGGTCATTTCTTCTTATTATGCTAAAACCAGGTGCTGTGTTCTTTCATCTGATTTCCTTAGCTCTCGTAAAGGTAGTTTCATGCTTGAATAACGGTTCAAATTGATGTTTCTGTTGGATACAAGAGCTAGAGGGTCTTACTCAGTGCCATCTTGTTCCGCTCCCATAGTAGTTCATATCTTTGGATTTCTAAGTATGCCCTCCCTTGTCATCGTATCTGCTGTGTCATAAGCAGAGCTTTGTACATTGCTGGTGTTATGGTTTAGATGTTAGGTGTCCTCCAAAAGTTCATGTGTGAGACAGTGCAAGAGGGCTTAGAGGAGAAATGATTGAGTTAGGAGATTCTTGACCTAATCTCCTGCTAGGGATTAACGAAGTAGTAACTGAAGGCAGGTAGGGTGTTGCTAGAGGAGGTGGGTCATTGGGGGCGTGCCTTTGAGGTATATATTTTGTAATTGGGGAGCTGAGCTTAGGCTCTTTCTCTGCTCCCTGATCATGTCCTGAGCCGCTCTCCTCCACGACACTCTTCCACCATGAGGTTCTACCTCACCTTGACCTCTGAGGAATGGAGCCGGCTGCCTTTGGACTGAGACCTCTGAAACTGTGAGCCCCAAAATAAACTTTTCCTCCTCTAATTGTTCTTGTCAGGTCTTTTGGTCATAGCAGGAAAATAAAAAACTGACTAAAACAGCAGGCAATCAAAAAATAGTTGTTCAACAAATACGTTGCATCTCCAATATCACCAAGATATGACTACTATTTTCTGCTGGCTGCCAAAGAAACGGAAACCCTGATCACAGCGACGTGAGCAGAATCCAAACCTGAGTTTCTCTTTGAATCATCTCCGGCTCTCCCATCTCATTTCTTCAAGACGTTCATGCCAGACCTCCAACTC
This sequence comes from Sciurus vulgaris, assembly GCF_902686455.1. Classification (NCBI taxonomy): domain Eukaryota; kingdom Metazoa; phylum Chordata; class Mammalia; order Rodentia; family Sciuridae; genus Sciurus; species Sciurus vulgaris. The sequence goes on from NC_136466.1 coordinate 24,837,146, forward strand.
CAGCAACATTCCCTGAGTCTGCACAGGATCGGCAGGACCCACCAAAGTAAACTCATTTAATGCCACTCTTAGAAAGATGCATTTAAGCTACAAAGATGCAGGTTAGAGGTGTGACCATGATCCTTAAGGCAGAACTCAGATGTGCTGTGCATAATTAGAAGAGCCATATGATCACTTGGAAAAATGTCTCCTTCTGCATGATTATAAAACTGAGATATGGGGCTAGGGAGATAGCTCAGTTGGTAGAGTGCTTGCCTCGCAAGCACAAGGCCCTGGGTTCAATCCCCAGCACCGCAAAAAAAAAAAAAAAAAAAAAAATACTGAGATATGAGCAGCCCATTGTGCTGAGGGGAAAACCTAACCTTTAAATAACTTTACCAGTTCTATACCATGGTAACACAGACCATATTGCCTGTTGCCTTTGGCCTTGACGTATTGTTAGAACTACTGTGGTCATAAACCTCTCAAAGGAACTAAAATTCTGGCTTCGACAGATTACCTTAAAAACCCAAAGGAGCATGAAAATTCGAGAGAACCAGAATAACTAATGCTGTCTTGAAAAAGAAGAACACAGTGGGAGGACTCACCGTTCTTAATTTCAAAACTAACTTTGAAGCTACAAAAATTAAGTCAGTGTGGTACTTTGGCACAAGGGTATACCAGTACATAAGTGGAATAATATTGAAAGTCCAGAAAGAAACCCATAGATGTTGACAATCTGATTAAAATCATTCAAATGGGGAAAGAATGAACTCTTTGATGAGTGGTGTGACAGTTGGATATTCACATGCAGAATGAAGATGAACCCATGACTCCCACCACAAAAACAATGAACTCAATATGGATCAGAACCACCCGCCTCTCAGAAGAAAACCTAGGTGTAAATCTTCATTACCTGGATCAGGTGACCACTTCCTAGTTAGGACACCAAGAGCACAAGCAAAGAAAAGATAGGTGATTAAGACTTCATCCAAATCAAGAATGTTTGTGCACTAAAGAGTCCCATCAAGGAAGTGGGGAGGGAATACATAGGATGGAAGAAAATACCTGAAAGCCCTTTATCTGATAAGAAATGTGTACCCAGAATGTATGAAGAACTCTTACAAACTCATTACAAAAAGATAAAAACTCTGAAAATGGGTAAAAGGATCTGAAAAGAACACTTCTCCAAAAAGAAAGATATACAGATGATCAATAAGCACATGAAAAGATCTCAACATTATTAGTTGTTTGGGAAATGAAATATCAATATCACCATAAAATCACTCTGCACCCACTAGTAGGTATGACAGAAAAGAAAGATAATCACAAGTACCAAAGAGGATGTGGGACAATAGGGACTCTCCTACAAGGCTGGTAGAAATGCAAAATGCTATAGCCACTTTGGAGAATAGTTTGACAGTTCTGCAACAAGTTAGACACAGAGTTACCATATGACTCAGCAATTCTACTTCTAGGCCTATGCCTAAGAGGATTGCAAACATTTTTATAAAAACCTGCCCAGGAACGTTCCCAGAAGCACTACTCACAGTAGCACAAAAAGTGGGGGGAAAAAATGTCCATCAGCTGATGAGTGGATACGTAAAAGATGGTGCCGTCACCCAGTGAAACATTACTGGGCATTGAAAAGGAATGCAGAACTGATGTACACAAGACTTTGAGGAATGCCGAAAACATGCTAAGTGAAAGACATCGATCACAAAGGACAACATATTGTATGATCATGATTCTATTTTATATAAAATGTCTAGAACAGGCAAATAACAGACACTAAAAGATTAGTGGTGGCCTGAGATTGAGGTGGATGTTGGGAAGAGGGGTAACTGCTAATGGGTACTGGGTTTCTTTTCAGGAGGTGACAAAAGAACAAAATGTCTTAATATTGGTGGCTTTGCCGTGGGAAGTTCCCACACCTGCAGCAGCAATGGATGCCCACAAAGTCTTTCTCCCATTTACACTGCTTACCTGCTGCCCACCACTTCTCCTAGCAGTGTCCCCAACTCACCCCTAGCACGTGGCCAGTGCTGAAGAAATTCTCACACCATTTGCTTAGTCAGCCTCATGACAACCGGAATATTATCAATACTCTGCCAAAAACATCAGCCCGTGCAGAATGGGAGAAGTCAATGAGCCTCATTTTCTTAACTTTATATTTGATTGAACCGTTAAAGTTATGAGACTCCATGCTTATATTAGGTTTAGGATGGGGTGGCTAAGGACACATATAAAAAGGATGATTCTGCTTCTCCTCTTCTTAGTCATAACATTAAGCACTTAGATATAGCTTTTCATCTCCTTCACTCTTCACAAACATTACCTGTAAAATTTCACTATATTAACAGCAAAGAGAGAGACTGAGATGGCCCTATAATTTTGTAGTCACTTCAGTAACATTCAGTGTCTCTCAAAATGATACACTACACCCCAGAGTCTGCATTTTAATCTGATTTAAGATAGGAAGTAAGAAAAGAGGAAGGGTAAGAAAGAGATCAGATTGTAAAATAGCACAGTCCTGTCTTAGAAGCCCACATAGGAGTCCAAGGGTATTGTCTGTGGATTCGAACATGGAATTGGAGTAGTTAGTGAACCAAATGAGATAACTAAATTTTGAAGAGTGGTGTCATATTTAGCATATTACAGTTTGCATTTTTACAAATTTAGCAACAACAAAAATCAGGGAAAAACTCCAAATCCTTCCTAGAAAAGAAACATTTTCATCAAATTAAAAAAAAAAAAAATCAAGTATACCAAGTATCTGTACCTAACATAAACAAACAGGCAATACTGTCATTGTTGTTATTCATAATACTTTTATAGCTCACACCTCCCTTGAATCATTCATTGGGCAAAGACTCTCCAAATGATTAAAATAACTACCATTTGTTGAATATTTACTGCATGGTAGTATTTCTAAGTACTAAGTATTTCTCTTAGTCTGGTTTCTGGCACTATAAAAGAAAACCTGAGGCTAGGTGGATTTATCAAGGACAGGGGTTTGCTTGGGTTGGTAGTTCTGGAAGCTGGGAAGGCGCCAGCATCTGCTGAGCTTCTGGCGAGGGCTTGGTACAGCTCCGACTCATGGCAGATACAATGAGCAAGTCTGTGCAAAGGAGAAATATGAAGAGAGAGAAAAGTAGGGGTGGGGGACAAGGTGCCGGGCTCACTTTATAAAACCCATTCTCTTGGTAATCCATCTAGTCCCTTGAGATAAAGAACCCAGTCCAGTTAGAAAAGCATGAATCCCTTTTAATGACCTAATCATCTCATAAAGGCCATGAAACCTCTCAAGACCACCACACTGGGGACAGAGCCTCATCTGAGTTGTGGTGGGGACACACCACATCCAAACCACAGCAGTACTCGACTATTTCCCCATCTGTAAAATGAAGGAATTTATCTAGAGCAGGTGTCACCAAGCCACAGTCAATTAATTGGCTAAATCCAAATACTACTTTTATAAACAAAGCAGCACTGGAAAATGGCTCTGCCTATTTGTTCATGAACTGCCCACAAGTGCTTCTGTGATACCTAAGCAAAGATGAATCACTGAGACAAAAACCATAGAGCCCACAAAACTTACTATGTACAGTTAATTACAGAAAACGTCTTCCAACCTCGGATCTAGAAAATGCCTCAAAGGACCTTTGTGATACTGTAAAATACGTATTTGTTCTTTGTCCCCATCTCCTGGTATACAACTCATAAAATCTTTGGAATCTGCAAACTGCGTTTTCATATGGCAGTGAAGTTCATTGATGGGGGAAGACCCCAGGTAGCCTCAGGATTGGGGACAGTCACTGGAAAGAGGAAGGCAGCACTAACAGGGTGGAAATTTGAATCTGTCCTCCACCTTCCAGGGAGAGGAGAGGGCTGAAGGCTGCTGGGTTAGTCAATGGTTTTAAACATGCCTGTGTAACAAGCCTCCATAAAACCCAAAAGGCCAGGTGTCAAGGAGCTTCTGGATACCTGAGCACATGGAATCTTCTAGAGAGTGGTGTGCCCAGGAGCCCCTTGTCTCATACGTCCATTTTGAACCTCTTCATCTGCATCTTTTGTGATAGTCTTTAAAATAGGCTGGCAAATGTGCCTCCCTGAGCTCTGTGGGCCACTCCAGCAAATCAGTAAATTCTAGAAGGGAGTCACAGGAACCCCAGTTTATAGCTGGTCCATCAGAAGTTCCAGAGACCTGCACTGGCCACTCATGTCTGAAGTGGGGAGGAGTCTGGTGGGACAGAGCCCTCAAGTGGTGGGACACAACGACACCATGTCCAAATCGTCAGCATTGACGTGAGTTAGTGGATGGACAGCTGGTGCCCTCTCGCCCAGACCTGCTTGCTTGAGGGGAGGGCACATCTGGTGTCAGAAACATGTTGTGAGAGTGAGAAGCTGAGTTCCAGTTTGGATTTCTACTTAACTTTCAAATGCCACCTCCTCTGCTTCTGCCTCTGGTTTTAAGGACTCTTTCTCTGCCATGTCTTAGTGGCATCGAACAGCAAGATGGTAAATGGTATTTTGGCTTGGACTTGCCTGTCTTGTTAGTAGGCATCTATATCAGCGTCAGATCTTTGGGAAAACATTCTTTATATTTTAAATTCTGCAATAGCTCATTTACCAGTCCATTGTTGAGTGTTAAAAAGATCAGGTAATCTAATTTTAAAGTGCATATTATTGTTAACACATCAGATAGAAAAAAAATAATGATTATGGAACTCTAGTAAATTACACCCGTGGGGGCGAAAATCAGTTTCTGCCACTGCTTCCCTCAGTCCTTCCTCTGCCAGCACCATTGCCTATTGTAATTTCATTTCATACTTGGATCATCCCAATTCTAGGCACAAAGTAGGGGGTCTACACACCTGGAATCCGAGACTCACCTTTGGAAAGAATCAGGACTGAGGCTCGTAATATTTCTTGAAACTTTTCACGTGTTTCCTGAGTCAGAAAGAAGGAAGGGCTCCCCTGCTTTTCGTATCCTCTCATGTCTGTGGCTAATTGTCACCTGGGGTCTCATCTGACAGCTTGAGAGAAGGAATGCCTGGGATTGGGATTAACACGGCTTTGAGTGTCTTTATCACCATGGCTATTATTTCAGGAAGTCCTGGGAATGCAGCAAGTTGAAAAAGAACTTGGTCTCCTCCCTTAGGTTCTGCAAAAGAAGATGAGGTCTAAAATAGCCCACCCCCCAGCAGAGAGGACACGAACACTACATCGCTACACAGTGCTGCCAAGCTGGTGTCAGAATGTGCAGGACATGGTTTCAAAGACATATTTTTAGTCTCAGTACAAGGAGGTGCTGGAATTTAATATTGTTCCTGAGAACGTTTTTTCCTGTTCAATCTAAAATGTTAATCATTCCTTTAATTGAGCAAAGTAACTACCTTTTCCATTCAGTTTGTTAATAGCCATCCTTGGGTTCACTCTGAAATATTTCACGAGTGACCCAGTAATCATCTAGATTCAGCTATTAATTGCAGCTTACGTATTACAAGACAAAGAAGTAAAAGTATCATCGTTATCTCTTTATCAACCTTTGATATTACCATCAAAATGTCAGTTAAATACCACCCCTAACCCTACTAAATAGAAGATTGGGGTATGAAAAATGGTGGAATGAGACAGACATCATTACCTTATGTACACGTGTGATTACATGAATGCTACGAATCTACATCCTGCAAACCATAGAAATGAAAAGATGTACCCCACTTGTGTACAATGACTCAAAATGTAGTCTGTAAAAATAAAAAAATAATTTAAAAAAAAAAGAAAAAAAATGAAGATTGGACAGTCGAGAGGACTGCAAAGAATTTCGGTTTAGCATACCTTGAGATCTTTACATGGAACTAAAGTCATTTTATTCTAAAAAGGGAAAATAGCAACCAAATTCTATGACTGTATTGTATGCATGTATGAATACATAATAATGACTCCCACTGTTATGTATAATTCTAATGCACCAATGAACTATGGAAAAAATTAACATCAAAATAAAGTTATTTTATTCTATGCTAATTTTTCCTACCAGTCTCCAGAAATGAACTGAACTCAAATAGCATGTTTAATGAAGTAGCCCCAGCCTCTGTCATACAACTCATGTTTACCTATTTCAAAATATTATAGGAGACACTTAACCCGCCTGTCATCTCTCCACTGGGACATTCATTGAATCTGCACGACTTTAATACACATTTGATCCTATAATATGTAGACCCCTGGTAAAGGATGCAGGCCCCAATAACACCTTTGGGATCATCACCCCAAAGAAAATTGCACACAAATAAAAAAGCGAGAAGAGGAACTCCTCTGTGTTGGAGGCCAGGGCCAGCTGCTCCCAGTTAACCCCCTGTTGTTCTGGTGACTGGCAGAGGCGAAGCCAGCAGGCCATGGAGAAATGGAGCCGTGGGGAGGAGAATTCTTCCTCCTCTGTGTAAGTCCGTGGAGTGCCGTCATAAAAACCAGTCTGTTGGCACACGTTGCCCTGCTTCCTATCTCCATGGGTGATCTCTTGCATCCTAGCAGGACCCTCAGGAAGTGAGAACCACCGTCTCCATATTTATATTTATACACGGGGGACTTGGATGAAGCACAGCCACAAAGTGGAGGGCCAGAACTTAAATAGCCATCAGACTCTCCACCCTGGGCCTGGGACTCTTCGTTTTGAATCCTGTGGCACATCTCAGTTATCAAAAGGACAATTAAGTTTAAGATGGAGAAGGGAGATCTGTGAATGTGCTTTTTGTGGCTGCTGACTTATTGCTCTCTGGCTATTTAGAACAGGGCTGTGGAGCCAGTGAAAGCACTTTTTTTTTTTTTTTTCTTTCCAAAAGTGAGTGACCTACTAGTATGTAGCTTTTGGAAGGTACCAGAAGATCAGAGGTGGGCAGGCAACAGTTTCCCTTGGTCCCTTCTCCATGTTAGGCTTCCTGGGTCCCAGCCACACCAACAACCTTTAAGAACACATCTGTGTAGGCCCAGCTCACGCTGAACCCACCCATCTCCACCTCCCTCTTTAACAGGATTTGAAGGGATCACAGAAAGAAAGAGCAGCTCCTGGGGGCCACGGTTTTCATGTTTGTGTCCCCTCCAACATTCATGTTGAAACTTAATCCTCAGTGCAGCAGTGTCAAGAAGTGGGGCCCTAAGAGGTGTCAGGCTATGAGAGCTGAGTCCTCATAACGTGACTGGAGGGAATGAGTTCAGTCCCTTTATGTCCTTCTGTTCCTTCTGCCATATGACGTCACCATGTCCTCCCTTTGGGAGGAACAGCAACAGGGTGCCATCTTGGAAGGAGAGAGCACTAGGTAACAAATATGCCAATGCCTTTATCTTAGACCTCCAGCCTCCAGATTTAAGAGAAATCAGTTTCTATTGTCCCTAAAGTACCCAGTCTTAGGTATTTTTTTTTTATTTTATTTTTTTTTTTTTTTACAGCAAAAGAACTAAGACACTGGACCTTTGGTTATGTAAGATAAGTCAGAGTCAAGTTAGGAAGTAAAAGCTAAGAAGACCCAACTGCTCTGCGTAATGAAGTGAATGGAATTCTTTACGTCACTGGAAAAGAAGCAGAGAGTAAGAGAGAGGAGGGCTGGAACCACAGTGGACACACCGCCTAGAGAATATTTTTAAAGAACAGAAATATCCAATACTCACATATAATCACATATGTTGCTATAATATTAAACTTTCCACCTCCCCAATCCTTCAGGAAAGCTAGGTCCACTTTACTGAACTATCAAGTCACTTTTCCCTCCTTAGAGAAGACTAAGTAAAGAATTGGAAGAAAAGGCAGAAACAGATTGATAGTTCAAAAATGGCAGAACTTCTACTTCATAGGTCAGTAAAGATGCAGGAAAAGGGTAAGGAGAACACTCACTCTTATTGTCACCTGAAAAGCAGAAAAGAAAATCAGAGGGGTTGGTGTGTAGCTCAGTGGTAGAGAACTTGCCTAACATGCATGAGGCCCTGGGTTTCAATAAATCAATGGCATTGCCAATAAATTACATAGAATTTGAAAAAAAGGAAAAACAAAAGACTGTGGGTACCAGTTACTAAATCCTATAAACCTATACTGTTACTTTTTCATTGGCATAAAAGAAGTCACTGCCTTTAGAAAAAGTGAGGAGAACTTTCTAGAACCTGACAGGCCAGTCAGCAGCTCTCACTCTGTTCTACCATCCACCTTCCTGTGAGGTCCTAAAGAGGAAGGAGCTCAGTTGGTAGACCCTAGAGTTAGAATCTAGTGAACTTTGCAAAGCTTGAATTTTCCACATGCCCAGCCTCCTTATCTGATTCAGCATCAGGATACGTGCAGACTGGACTCTTCTGAACTTATTTACAAGTTTTATCATTATACTTGTCCACATTATGCAAGCCGTTTGCAATCTCCCCTAATTCTCTGACTTTAATTATATAATTGAACAAGCCAAAAACTCATTTTTCCCAGGAAACATTAAACATTACCATCTTAATGAAATTCTTAATGAAATGGTCTACTGTGCATGCAAATGACCAGTGGTAACTGGGCCACTGGCTTATCACTGGCAAGGCAATAGGACAAATGCACTTTCTTTTGTCAATCACTAGGAATGGCAGTTCTATCCACACTTTCAGCTGGAATGATAATTCCACAAGACCAGAAGATGAGATATATGGATATAATTAAGATGGGATGAAAGGAGTTTAAATGAAGCAGGAACTGATCTCAACTTACACAAATCAAAACTTATTTTCAGGGCTGAAAGAGCTCACTTAAACTTTTCTTGCCAATTTAAAAAAAAAAAAGTTATCAACGGTCCTTTCTATTCTCCATAGACTAGAGGTCTGAGAGATTAATAGTGTTTAACTTACTTCTCAGCTTATTTTTAGGAATGACAGCAGGAAATGGCTGAAATAAAAGAACTTTGGAGGACTTCTGAAGTTTGCAGTATAATTAATGGAGAATTCTTCCAGTGTGTGTTCCTTCTCAATTGCATTTTTGAAAGGCTCTTATTGAATAAAATTCAAATTTTGTGCAGACCATACACTCCTCTCACCAAAGTCATCCTCTGCCAAAAGCTAAGAAGGAAGGAGGGCAGACCTGCTCACACTTCCATTCAAATAGCATGGACCAGAATGTCCTGTGCCAAGCAGACATCACATTAAAGTATTTAGCAACAGCTGCCATGCATGTAACAAATTCCCAGCTCCCAAACCTTGTCAAATCTTCATAGTGCCAGAGCATGCGGAGCTGCCCCAGATGCCAGCCACAGAAGCCTGCCACAGACATTCCTGGTACTTCAGGGTGGAGAACGCAGTGGCTGCACCCACCACCGTTCCACCCTGAGTACTGTTACTTCCTTTCCTCGGCAGCTCCTCCATTTCTCCACAAAGTAAAAGGGAAAGGAAAATCATGTTTGCAAAACTTTTAAGAGCTTTGCATCCACAATTCAGTAGCATTGATTATACGTGCAAAAATCACCAAGATCCATTTCCCAAAGTTCTTCCTGCTCCCAATAGAAACTCTGTAGCCATTGAGCAACAACCCTCCCCTCCCAAGGCACCTAAGCCACCCGCAGCCTCTACCTACCTCCTGACCCTGTGAACTGGCCCTTTCTAAATCCATTAGTTCCTTCCTATCCTGATTTCCCATGATTTCAGCTACCTGCAGAAAACCATGTTCAGAGTACGTTACCACAGTTTGAAGAAAATTGCAATATTTTGACTAAGAGAAAACATATTCACATAATTTTTACTACAGTATATTATTATGTTTTTATTTTATTATTAGATATTATCATTTATCTCTTTCTGTGCCTCATGTATAAACTTTATCATAGGTATATATGTATAGAAATATACATATATATATATAGGGCTATATATATATATATAGATAATATATATATATATTATCTGTGGTTCTAGAAATCTGTTGAAGGTCTTGGAATGCATCCCTTGCAGATAAGGAAGAACCACAGTGTTTTATGTAAGTGTTGTTATATAGTATTTACTCTTCACTTAGCATACTGACTTCAAGGTTTATCCATGCTGTGGCATGAATCCAAATTTCATTCCTTTTTGGGTTTTTTTTTTTTTTTTTTTTTTTTTTATTGTAAACAAATGGGATACATGTTGCCTCTCTGTTTGTACATGGCGCAAAGGCTTTTTTTTTTTTTTTTGCACCAGGGATTGAGCCCAGAGGCACTTAACCACTGAGCCACAACCTCAGCCCTTTTTTTATTTTTCATTTTGAGACAGGGTCTCACAAAGTTGTTTAAGGTCTCACTAAGTTGCTGAGGTTGGCCTCAAAATTGTCATCCTCCTGCCTCAGCCTCCCAAGCCAGAATTTCATTTCTATTTATGACTTAATAATACTCATACATGTATATACACATGCATATATAATACATACACACATTCACCTATTGATGATAGATTTACTTTTTAAGAAGCTTTGAGTGCAGAGCATTGAACATTTTCATACCTTAATTCACAGCACACTTTTATCATCAGTCAAGATTGGTCCTTCTCTTGGGCTTTGTTAACTTTTTCATCCCCTGAAGCTTCTCCCATTCCCTCTCCTCCCACGGGCAGCTCCTCTAAGGTGTTTGATGTAGATCTTCTCAAAACATGTGTAAGGGATTTTACAATGAATAACCAGGGCTGTTGTTTTTATTTATATAAGTGAACTGAATCTATATGAATCTCACTCTATTTTCATTCAACTCTGTTTTTATTCAACTCTGTTTTCATTTCTACACGTGTTACTGGATCTGGTTAATTATTCCTTGTTTAATGTTGAGTCTCTGTTTAATATGACACAAAGAGGTCAAATGATCTTACTCTATTGTTGTTTTTCCCCTGAGAGGAAGATGATTCCCAGGGTCCTTATCGCCTTTCTCTGAAACCCTAGGCCAGCCTCTTAATCTCTCCAAGTCTTGGTCTCTTCCTCTCTGTAATGAGGGGGTTACGCCAGATCAAGAGTCCTGGGTGGGCAATATGCATCAGATGACACGGGGACCTTTTCCAAAATAATGTGCCCAGCTCGATAGCAAAATCTAAGACTATAAAACCCTGACATAAAGCCCCAGGTGACTCCAGTGTGCAGCCTGGTTAAACCCCTGCACAAGGTGAATGTCTGAAGTCCCTTCCCGTCAATACACAGAATTCTGTGATCACACAGAAAATCTCTTGGCAAAGGTCCTAGAGCAAAGCCAAGGCTGGAGCCTGGCTGTAAAAATGCCACCTGTGTCCCAGCTTTCTGTTTTCCAACTAGGAAATCTATTTCAAAAGCGTTTATGCTATTTCATTTCTTCCTTCGACAAGTATATTCCAAGGATTAGCCGCTCCTGCTTAACACACTCACCCTCGACTCCCTGGGGCTCAGTCCTTCCTCAGCGTGGATCAAGCCCTCTGGTTCTCATGTTTGATAAAAGCTGAACGAGACTGGGAGCATCTTTCTTTTCTATTCCTGTCACAAATTTGTGTAGCTCGACAGGACCAGCTCTGGGGCTCTGCTCTTGTGAGGACGACGGAGTTGGTTTCTGCAGTCTGGTTTGCAATGAAGACGCCTGTCCGGGTCCGCACAGCTGCGCCTCTCCCTTCCCACCCGCCACGCCTGGTTCTGCAGTCAAGTACCGGGACTCCCCTTCCAGCCTTCTTTTCTCACCCGCCACTCGCGTGAATGCTTGAGAATTCAGAAAAGGGGAAGAAGGAAACAATACCGTAGTCCCACTGAGTGGAATAGATTTTCTTCACAAATGTGCTTCCATTCACTCTTCCCTATTTAGATCAGCCCCATGGCTCAGGCCCCATGTCCAACGCCATGTTTGGCCCTCACCTTTCCTTCCCATGTCCAGCCCAGCAGCTCGACCTCCAGATCATCCTGAATCCACCTGGTCTTTCTGTTTCCATCCTACCACCTTAGGCCAAGCTGCCATCATCTCTCCTCGGGACACCCCTGCACCTCCTTAGCTGAGTTACTACAGAAGTGAAATATGTTGACTGGCAGAACCAGAAAGCAAAAAGATCCAGACTGGCTTAAGGAATTAGGCAAAAAAAAAAAAAAAAAAAAAAAAGCAAAAAGAACAAGACTTAGTTAATAAAAAAAAATAACTGCAAGTCTCTGCATTCACTTTCCAAAATCCCAGGGCACAAGTACAGGATGTATAAAGGACTTACGTGATTTATTTGACAAAAAGCTCAATTAAGAAAACAATGTCATGCACTCAACCAAAAATAAAACTTTTCTCTACTTTCACTGAATGAATAAAAACATAGAATCCAGGACAAGGGGATGATAGTTCTTTTGTCCTAGTTATATAGAATGTTTCATTCTGGGTACCAGATGAAAATACATATTTAAAACAAAATACATGCACATACACAGAATTGACTGAGAAGAGCAAAACTGGGTCATGTGAGAACAGCTGAAAGAATTGGAGATGCTTATCTAGAGAAGAGAAGACTGAGGGTCTAAATGGCATACTCACCCTTGTAATACTTGAAGTCCTCACTCGTGCCAGGAAGAGGAGTCTCCAGAGATGTAGCTCCAGAAGTTTCAAAAGACATGAGCCTATCCTTCATAGCTCAGCTGAAACCTGTCCTGATTGTCCTTTCAATGCATTCCCAGTCACTTTCCATCACATTAACCTGTTTTGTTCTCTTTCTTGAGTTTATTGCCAGCTAGAGCTGTCCTGTTTCTGCTCAAGCACATCTGTCTCTCTGACTAGAATGACCCAGCCATGAGAGTGTTAGGGTCCCATTCCAACTAATCCCTGGAGAGTCAAAGTGAACACACGGTAATGCAAATCACACAACGAGGTTTTATTAAAGCAAGCTCGAGCCTGGACCACAACCAGCCCCTCAGACCGATATAATGGCTGGGGGGAGGGAGCGGCCCCGAGGGGCGAGAAAGCCCTCTATTTAAGAGATTTCCAAGCATTCACACACAAAGACCTGTACGTTATTGGTTAACATTTGAACAGCTAAACATTAGTCCTCCTCTGGTTGGGTCCTGCCAATCTATTTCATTCTCATTGGGTCCCACCAGAACTGAACGTCCTAGAGGGAGAAGGGAGGAGGGAAGGGGTGAACTATGCAGGAGATGAGTCGGGATTAGGCCCCCCGTCCTTGATACATAAGGTTTCTAGGCAGCTGCACATTCCTCAGACAAATATCTCTTAACAACCTCGATAAGCACGGGGGCCCAGCAGTCCTGTTAGTGCTGTATTGGCTCTTGAGTGTGCAGTCGCAACTACCTGCATCCTGGTGATTAAGACAGTTAGCTGCACAGATATCACCCTGTTCTCAACAAGAGCAAAAATCTTATTTACTTTCTTCACTCTAACCTTCTGGTAACAGAGGAGTTTTAGGCACAGAGTAGGAGTTCTGTAAATATTTGCTCTGTGTCAAATACTATCGGGAAATACCTGAGATAATCAACTTATAAAGATAAAAGGTTTGGGTTCACAGTTTTGGAAGTTCCATTCCTAGATTGATTGATGCTATCACTTGGGGCCTGTGGCAAAGGGAGCACACGGTGGGGCAAGCTGCCCCCCTCATGGTCCAGAGGCAAAAAGAAAGGACGAGGGAGAGCACTCACAATCCCCTTGGCCTAAGGGCCTCCCACAAAACCCCCCTTACCTAAGATTCCACCAACTCCCAACAGCACCACCGTGGGGCCCAGGCCTTGAACACAGGCTCAGAGGACATTCAACATCCAAGCCACAGCACTGACTAGAGGAATGAGCGGTGGATGAAGGGCTCCTTCCCCACGGGGCCTCAGGCACTCCAGCCCTCAGGACTCACTCTCTTGAAGTGCACTCCCAAGGCCTTGGGACTCCTGCTGGGTAAAGAAGTTGCAGAGTCGAGTCCATCATCTTCTGCCGCCTCAGTCTTTTCCTTCACTCAGCATTTTTCATTCCATGACCCAATCTGCAGATCCGTGAGGTCCCTTTTTTTTTTTTTTAATGTCCTCTGGTCTCAGATCGTCCTTGGACCAAAATCTTATTTGGGGCTGTCCCCACAGTAAGCTTCCATCCTCTGAGTTCCTCTGGGACTTCCTGAAGTCTAGCAGTGCTGGCCTTCTTAACACCAGATCAGCTGGAGGTGTTTGGAGACCCAGGTTCCTGAGAAAACCAAGAGGAAGGTTCCAGAAGAAGTCTGGCACGTTTCTTCCCAAGAGGTGAACCAAGTCCAGGAATTGGATTTTGTCTCAAGTCTACAGAAGTCTACGGGGCAGGCGGCTTCATCACAAACCAGACTGCAGAAACCGGCTCTGACGTCCTCACAAAAGCAGAGCTATTAAAAATAACAAGTGATCTCCACACGTGGACAGGAAACCTACCAGTAGTATATTATTAAATTAAAAGGGAGGTGACAAAACAAACAATATGCTGACTATAACCCTGTTTTGTTTTAAAATGAAATATATATAAAAGTCTGAAAGGAAATAAACTGTTAATTGGGTAATAACTGGGTAGGGAGAACATGGATGTCTTTATTTTCTTTAGTATGTTTAAAAATATTTTTCACAATGTTGTGAAGGTAATCTGTAATTGTCGTTATTCATGAGATAGTAGCCTGGGGGCCGGGGCTGAAGCTCAGAGGTAGACAGAGGTAGAGCTTCCTGCATGTGTGGGGCACTGGGTTTCATCCTCAGCAACACATAAAAAATAAATAAATTAAATAAACGTATTGTGTCCATCTACAAATAAAAGATTTTTTTTTTTTTTTAAAAAAAGGTAGCAGTCTGGGATGAACTATTCATTTGTTTACTCAAGAAGGTTATACGGCTTAGACTTGTGACTGGTCACAAGGACAGGGACAGGAAAGGTGCTCAGAGGTGGAACAGAGCTTTTCTCTCCTCTAATCCTCACACCCTCCACCATGCGACGGTCCCGTTGCACAGCCAGCAACACTGAGACTCGGGAAGGCCAGCCATCTGCCAGTCACACTGCTGGGTAGTGACAGACTGAGTCCAGCTCTGCCTGACCCAGCACTGCTGCTTCTGAAGCCTCAATGTCTTTCTCCCTCAAACCTGCCCCGTCTCAAGTTGGGCAAGAGCAGCTCCAGTCTCTGGGCTTTAGTGGGTTTAACACGTAGTGTGTCTTCTGGAAGTTTCAGCCTCCTCTGCCCACGCTCAAAGGACCCTTCACACTCGTTCTTCATGGAGAGGAGCAGAGTAGCGGCAGCTCCCGGGAGCATATTAGAAATGAAGAATCCCTGGCACCATCCCAGAGCTGCAGGGCCAGAATCTGCAAGTGACTCACCTGCACGTTACAACTCGGCAGGTGCTGCTTTAAAAGCGCCTCCCAGCCCCACTCCCTGCCCGGGTGGCTGCGGAAACAACCATCCCTGACTCCCAAGTCCAGTTTCCTCCCCTAAGAAAAGTGCTGTCTCCATTCCACATTCACGGAAGTATGGGGGCTCCAAAGGTAAAAAACCATCTTAAAAGACATTTTATTTGTCAGAATCATGCCTGATGTAAATGTGTGAGCCTCAAAGAGAGCTGGACCTGGTTGCTCTGCGGCAGTCAGGGCAGGGGGCAGTTGGCAAGTGTCTAACAACCAGCTCGGCAGAGCCCCAACTTCCAGCATCTGCCAATTTCCACAGAGTAACACTCCCGCCAGGGTCAATTTCAAGCTACCAAGGTGACATCACCAAATGTGGAGCTGAGGGTGGCAAACAACACGTGATCAGGTACCACGGGCTCCGACACCCCACTGAACCACAGCCTGATTTTTTTTTTTTTTTTTTTTTTTTTTTTTTTTTTGCGGTGCTGGGGATTGAACCCAGGGCCTTGTGCTTGAAAAATATGGAACACTTCATGAATTTGCTTGTCATCCTTGCGCAGAGCCTGATTTTTATGAAGCTCGTTTGTGTGAATTTTATCAAGTTCGTTTGTGCAAAAGGGCAAACACGGATGATTTCAGCTAATACAGACATAAAGCTTTACTGTTGGCTTCCACAACCGTTTGAATGTATCCATCTCTAGTTAGTTTTGAAAACAGAAAGCAGCCCACCAAATACATACTCTGCAGCAGCTTGTCAGACTGTAAAATTGTTTGTGCTGGCCATTCTTTTGGAAAATAAAGGGAGTCTTGAGTGTGCAATGGAGAAGCGTTGGGACGCCCCCACTCATCCTGATCAACAAAGCATTTCCAGTAGCTTCCAGGTGGGAGGAGAAAGGGTTCAGGCCGAGCTTGTACAAAGTGTGCCCTCCTGACGCTCGAGTATCAACTCTTATTCATTTTTCAGTGAGGATGAGCATCGGCCGCAGTGCAGTTGTGAGTTAGGAAGGCGGAAAGTTCAGCAGGAATCCAAGGAGGAGCTGGACTGATGGAGGAGGTAAGGTCATTAGCATGGCTGATGGAAATTAGGAAGAAGCATACAGAGGGGGAAACAACAACTGTTTAAAGAACGTGGGGAGTAGGTCAGTTTGCTGGGGGAGAGAGTCGTCACTTATTGTCATTGCTGTGAGCCACACTAATTGAGCACTTGGCATGTGCCAGGACCCAGGCTAAGCATTTGAAGTCAGTTATCTCACTGACTCCTTGCAGAAATTCTGTATTGCTATTGCAGTTGTCATCATCTCCATGTGACAGAAGGAAACTATTGTTAAAAAGCTTCAGATAGAGTCAGCCACGGTGTTGCACACCTGAAATCGAAGCAACTCAGGAAGCTGAGGCAGGGGGATTGCAGGTGCGAGGCCAGCCTGAGCAACTTAGTGAGACCCTGTCTCAAAATAGAAAATATAAAGGACTGGGGATATAGCTCGGTAGTAGTAGAGAGTCCCTGGGTTCAATCCTCAGCTCCAAAAATAATAAACAATTTTTTAAAATTCATAAATCTAAAGCTTAGGGTATTGGCTCAAGGCTATGCAGATGGTAAGAAAGGGAGGCAGGACTGGAACCCAGGTTCATCAGATACGGAAGCCCGTGCAGTAGGGGCCATAATGCATCACCTCTGGACTCATGGGAGCAGGGGAGGCATGACTGGAAAGACAAATATCCCTCCCAAAAGAGGTGCCAAGCAGCACAGAGGCAGAGGAATGGAGATGGACCACTGGTCCTCCCGCTGGCCCTGAGGGCTGAGAGCACCTGAGTTCACACAGCCTGGCCTGCCCGTCTCTGCCCTGCTCCGTTCTGGAAATGGCATTGTCAGAGGAGTGCAGACAAGCGCTGCATAGGCAGAAGGGAATAACTAGAAGGAGGGAAGACTCAAAAGCCGCCCTTCATGGAAAGCAGGGAAGGACACAGCCAAACCGACGAGCCATCCCAGAGTGCCGCCCAATCACAAAGTCTCTCCCCTGCTTCCTGCTCTCACACCAGACCACAAGTTCCCATCATCCCTGCAACTGGCGTGACCACGAACTGAGTGCTAGTCAATGTGAGATGGCGGAGGCGATGTCAGACAGCTCCAGGTCGGGCCCCTGAAAGTGTCCCCTACTTCCTTCCTCAAGTTCTCTCCACTTCCAGGTGACCATTGTGAAGACAGCACAGCCACAGAGGTAGGAAGTTTGCTCTCGTATTGCCACTGGAGATGACTTCCCTGCTGATTGAAGATACTGGATTAAACTATGTGGGCAAGAAATAAGCTGGAATCTATTAATTTTTTTAAAGGACATCCTTGTCAAAGAAACTGGAACCATTGGAGAAAACTCAGGGTGGAAAATGGATACGATGTCCAACTTCAACCATCATAAGTTAAAACGATTTCTTGGTATTGCTCTAAGATACAGAACTAAGAACAGGGGTAATATCTGCAAGGATATTCCAGAGTAAGAATCTGCAAGATTTCCAGGGGGAACGTCCTAAGAATCAGAGATGTCAGAAGATCTGGCTCCTGCCCCCTGCACATGCCCACTCCCCCTGGGCTGCCCATCTTCCTGTGCTTCATGGATGTTCTGAGCTTTCTGACCTCTGGGCCAGTGTGCATGCAGATCCCTCCGCCTCTTCTCTCTTCACAGGTCTTATTCATGCATTCATTCAACAACTGTGTATTGCTCTCTGCCAGGAACTGCTCAGGATGCTTAGAACACAGCAGAGGACAGAGGACAAGAAACCCTGCCCTTGTGGGACGTAAGTCTAGCCAGAGATAAACACTGTAAACAATGAATTGAGTATATAAGACAATGTGTTTGAAAATAAGTGCTGTGAGGGAAAAAAGAGCAAAGAAGGGAAGACTGAGAGAGAGTTCTAGGGCAAGAGGCAGGGGAGGTCACAGACCAGTTGCCATTTTAAGTATGGTGGACGTGGTCATGGAAGTCCTCAATGAGAAGTTGATATTTGGACCAGTATTTAAAGGGAGGTAACGAAATGAGTGAGCCAATATCTGGTGGAAGAACACTCCAGGCAGAGGGAATAGCTGGAGCAAAGACCCTGGGGCAGAAGCATCTCTGGAAAGTTCAAAGCAGAGCCAGGAGGCCGATGTGGCTGCAGGGCAAAAAGTAAGAGACAGTGGGGGGAGGGACGCTTCAGGCATCAGGTTGTATGTCACCTTTCTGAACCCCCAAATCTTAACTGTTTCCTTGTCTCCATCCCTTTATTCTGTCATAGCACCCTTTCTTTTATAAATAGCATAAGGTGCAATATTTGACTCATGTTTTGAATTGCTATCTGTAACCCCCACTTGACTATAGGTGCCACCAGAGCAGAAACCAGCTTTATTCCAGTCACCTCACCATACCCAGAACGTAGCACAATGCTTGGCAGGTGCACCATGAAGAACTGGTTCTTAGTATCTGTTGACCAAACAATCGGCTGCTGGAGTAAGTTGCCCCCAGAGGCAGCGGCTACCCCAACCCTGGGCCCCTGGGATAGGGACTAGGTGGTCATGCAGTGGACATTCAGGTCTCCCAACATTTAAAAAAAAAAACATATCCTAAAATACTTTGCCATCCTGAGCATTTGTAATTCCCTGGTTTTTCTCAAATAAAGTCCTAAGTTTATTTTGATTGTTTGCAAACAGGCAGAACAACTTCTTCCCACCCTCTGTTCTTTTGCAGAGTTCTTTTCTTCCATTTTAAATCCTCTTTCCTCGGGCTTTCGTTTTCTGGGCCCCTCAGGGCTCTGTTATGTTCTGTTGGCAAATCACAAATCCTACTGGGCTCCCCCACTTGACACTACCCCTTGGCCAATTGCAAGAACAACCAGGTAGTAATTTTTGCAGCTTCGATGAACCTAGGTTTCCTCCGTTCTCTTTTACACCCCTTGCAACCTCCTTAACACAGCCAGAGGGTCGTGGGAGGCCACAGCCAAGTGTGGAGATAAAAACCTGATAAACGGAGACTGATAAAGCATCCAAAGTTTCATTCAGGGAAACGCACAGCAAAATGGTGACGAGAAAAGGGTGTAGAGTCGACCTTCGTCTCTATTCCTTAACCAGATACGGACTCATGGTGGAATTCCAAAGATGTTATTTCACCTCACTGGGCCTCCCTTTTTCTTCCTGTAAAGTGGAGATGATGACTAATAGGGTTAGCATCGTAGCTACATAAGGATATCAACACACTATAAAAGCTCCCAAGCACTATTCTAATATGAAATGTTTTGTTATAATTTAATGACACATCATGCTTCTAAAGACCTGCAAAATAGGGCTCCTGAGTCTCCAAGCCCACCAGGCGCCACTCTCCAGCTAGTAGTTGATTCGTTTTTTGAATCACACAAGCTCTTTCACGGCCCCAGACCACCTTCCTCTGCCAGGAGTCATTTCCCCTCCAGCATTTACCAAACTCAGATGCATCTTTCCCTTCAGTGCTCATTTTAAACACTGCCTTTTGCAATGGTCTGGATGTTGTGTTCCCCCAAGTTCACATGTTGGAAATTAATAGCCAGGGTGACAACACTAAGGGACAGGACCCTGGGGGACTGATTAAGTCATGAGGGGTTCGCCCACCAGGATGGGATCAAGACTACTGATAAAAGGAGTCCAAGTGGCCATCCCCAACCCTCTGCCCCACAAGTTTGCAGCAAGAAGTCGCCATCTTGAAAGCAGAGGGAAAGCCCTCACCAATCACTGGCACCTTGATCTTGGCCGTAATAAATTTCTCACATCTATAAATTTTTCAGTGGAAGGCTTTATGTCATAGCAGCCTGAACAGGCTAAGACACCGTCTAAGAGAAGCTTTTTTTACTTTCGCATCCTATCTGGTATGGATGACTCCCCACCAGCTATTCTGACTCTCAGTTATACATGATTTATTTATAGCCCTTATTATGTCTTCCATTCACTCTAGTCACCTGCCTGTCTGCCTCACCAGATCAAGGACCCGGTGTCCCCCCCACACACCCACTGCCCAGCACAGTGCACATGGCCCATGACAGTGGGTCAATAAATAATTGTTGAGCACATGAATAGATTAATTTGTGACAACAGACAACAGAAAATAAGACAAAGACCCAAAAACTAAAAGCGAGAGATGGAGGCTAAGGAATTTAAGATGTATACACTTAATAAAATGCTCTAGAGCTACTCAAAATTAGCATGGAGAACACCATGTAGTAGCATAGGAAAGTATTTAGGATATATTATTAGGTCAGGAAATGCTATTTACACTTGGATTACAACTATGTAAAACTACAGTGCCAGGTGGCTAGAAATTTCAAGTAAACAAAGAAATTTGGACACACTCAAGTGATTTGCTAGGGCGGTATGACTGTGAATGTTTTGGTTTTTTTCTCTTTTATTTCTGCTTCTGTTGTCAAGATGCCATTTCCAACAGTTTATTTGTTTTCCACTGAAGTAGGCATGCTGTTGGACTACCCAGAAAGGGTGTCAAACCGCATTAGTCAGGGCTCTCCAGAGAGACAGAACCAGAAGGATATTGTTAGAAAGATAGAGGGCGAGATGAGAGGGGAGTATCTGGGGGAGTCTGAGAAGTCCCGCCCAGGCCATCTGCAAGCCAGAGGCCCTCAGATGCCAGCACATGGCTCAATCCAAGCCCAAAGCCCCTTAACCAAGGAAGTCGAGGATGAAATCTCAGTCCAAGGCCAAGGTCTGAGAGCCTAGGCGGTCACTGGGGTGAGTCCTAGTGTCCAAAGAATGAAGAGCTTGGAGTACTGATGTCCAAGGCAGAGAAGAAGTGTGTCCCAGCTCCAGAGATGTAAAGGAAATCCTTTTCTATTTGGCTATGGTTTACATAAGTGTTCCCAAAAGCCTATGTGTTAAAAGTTTGGTGCCCCATCTGGGTGCAATTGTGGGGTGGTGGACCTTTAGAAGGTGAAGCCATTAGGAAAAAGATAGGTCATTGGGGGTATGTCGCTGAAAGAGATACTGGAACCCTGGCCCCTTACACTCTCTCTACATAGATTTCTCTCTCCCTCTCTCTCTCTTCTCTGCTCCATAGCTGCAATGAGATAAACAGGCCTTCTCCCCCATGCCCGCCCACCATGATGGTGTATCTATCATACCACCACAGGCCCAAAGCAACAGTGTCAAGCAATCATGGACTGAAACACTAAAACCATGAACTAAAATAAACCTTTCCTTTATTAACTTGATGATCTCAGGTATTGTGTCACAGTATCACAAAGCTAACACACCTATCTTTTGTTGGATCTGAGCCCCTAGCCAATCATATGGCGCCCACCCACATGAGGGTGGATCTTTCCCACTCAGCCACTAACTCACAAGCTAAACTCCTCTGGAAACATCCTCAGACACATCCAGAAATCATGCTTTTCCAGTTCTCTGGGTCTTTCTCGATTCACTCTAATTGACACCTAAATTTAACCGTCCTGCAAACATTTGTTCAGAGCTGTATGTAGAACAAACCTCTTTTATACACCTTTCTAGAGCCAGGTGGGACATGTTACAGGGATGCCAGAAGCTGCAGCATCCTCTGAGCCCCTGGAATGTGGCTTTGTGGTTGTGCTTGGGACCCTACCTGAAGTGCCAGGAGGGAGGTCATTCCCGTGGGGAATGTCCAGAGTGGTGGGTGACCTATTCAGAAGGTGAATGACTATTGGCTGGCCAAAAACACCACCAGTATCCACCACTCTGGTCAAGATTTCTCTATGACAAGTCACATGTGCCCAGCTTTTCTGTTTTTAAGGCCATTTCCCATCCAATCCTCAAAACTCCCCTGTGTAAGGTCGTTGGTTATCATGCACATATTACAGAACACAAAACTGACACTTGGAGAGGTTGTCATCTTCCTTCTTCCCTTGCAGGCTGGTGATCCATCAGTGAAGGCAGTGATACCGATGACAAAAATTATGTTTCCTGGGAAGAAAACTGCTCCATACGTTTCCTTAGCCAGGTTATTAGAGATGGATTCCTGTGGCAGCAATGTGTTGGCCAAACTCCAAAGGCACCGGAGCTGCCTCTCTTGAGGGCAGTAGGATGGTTTGACAGTTCTCACGCATCTCCCTGCGATCACGGAAGACTGATGAAGTATGCCTGCATGGAAATCCTCAGGATCATACCACGCTCCTGGCCGCTAGCCTGTACAAATGTCTCACCTGGCCAGAAAAGCGTCCTACAGCACCATGATGTGGGTAAATCATTTGAATACCTGGATATTTTCACAGATATTAGCATGGAAGTTATGAACAAAGCCTTAGAATATGACCTTCGTTACCAGACAGGACTTGACTTGGAATTCTCTTTCTAGCTACGTGAGCCTAAGCAGGTTCAGGCCTTTTCTTCCCCCTTGTTACTAGGGATTGAACCCAGGGCACTGTACCACTGAGCTGCACCCCTAGCCCTTTTTATTATTTTTTATTTTGAGACAGAGTCTTGCTGAATTCTTGGCCTTGCTAAGTTGCAGAGGCTGGCTTTGAACTCGCAATACTCCTGCCTCTTAACTTGCTGGGATTATACACATGCACCACCGCAGCCAGCTGGTTCATGCTTCTTGAACCTCACTTGCAATACTCCTGCCTCTTATCTTGTTGGGATTATACGCATGCACCACCACAGCCAGCTGGTTCATGCTTCTTGAACCTCAGTTTTCCTCATCTTTGAGTTGTAGCTAATAGCACCTATTGCAGAGGTCCTAGTAAGGATTAAAGATGATTATACCTTTAAAATCTAATATGTGTTAAATTTCCCCTAGATGTCTCCAATGTTTTTCATACTTTTGATTTGTTCAAATCAGAATTAAAGAAAAATCTACACACACACACACAAAAAAAAGATGATTATACCTGTCACACTCTTTGCAACATGCTTGGCACAGAGAATATATATATTCAGTAGGTGTTAGCTAATAATAGTAGTAGAACTGCTGCTAAAAAATAACTTGAAAATTCCTTCCAAATGATCACAACACTAGACACTCTGTGGCTCAGTGATCTTGTTCCAAGAGCTTTGCCCACCAAGAGTTGGGAGTTGAACAGTTGGTATGACGAAGTTCAGGATGAAGCTGGCCCGTTCCTGGTGGGAATCCTGCCAGTGTCTATGGTCTTTCATTGAGAGTTAGATCGCATGGACGGGGAAAAAGACAAAATTTCAGAGGACCCATAAGGAGATACGTGGATGGATTAGCAGAAAGCACATGGCAGACATTTCCAGGAAGAACACACCTACAAAACTCTTTGGAAGGTTTCTGAAAAGAGGAGGGGTTGACCTTGAAGTACAGGTAAGATCTGGAGGGGAGAAGATGGAAAGGCAGAGCCAGGTAGTCACAAGGAGCAAAGTGCTGGGAGGTTCGTGCCAGAGTGTGTCTCTAGGCCTCTTCCATCATCCTCTGCCCTTCCCGAAATAATTCAGCCCTCTGGCTAAGTTATCAGGGTGTTCCACCTCCGTTCTGCTTGCAGGCTTTCCCCAGCCAGCTAATTAAACGCAGCATATTTAATTGAATCACAGCGAAGCCCCGCGCTGATGTCTGTGCACCCGGAGGGGGAACGGTGGGGTGTGGTGGAAACCGAGCATCTCTCTCTGGTGCCAACGAGAACTCTGTAGATATTCTGAGACCTCAGCAGAAAAAGCACGATATTCAAGTCAGTATCATGTAGAGATTAGAGTAATCTCCCCGACAAGAGAAGAGACGATCTCCTTTTATACGACAACAGTTCAGTAAATTTTGTTTAGCTTGCGTAGGATACAGTTAATTACAGTAATTTATCAAAGTGGCATAAGGTGGTATTCACACACACAAAGAGTATTTTCCCACAGTTGAAAATTCCTAGTTTTATATAAGCTGAAGCTAGTGCTAATTGAATTTTCACTTGGGTAGATAAAATCTTTAACAACTTCAGAATAACTAAATGCTCTCTGCTCGACGATGTGGATCGGGGTGATTTACAACACCTATCACACAATCATGCTAATTTTGCTTTCTTATGATTAATTAAAACAATATGTTCATTCTTCCTAAAGTGGAATTAGGGCACCCACGGAGTTGGCTTTTATTACAAACTTCCCTGTCCAGCAGTAAAAGCAGTTTCTACACGTGGTCTTCAAGAAAGTGGTAAGGACATGGGCCTCTGAGGGACAAACTTGTCAAGTTCAACTCTGCTCTTTGGAGGAGAGTAGAGGTGAGTCTGAGAGACAGATAGAGGTATCTAGGACTTCAGAGCTGAAAAATCCTTAGAGGCAATCTCATGGAAATCTCCCATTTCTCAGATGAGAAGACCAAGGCTTGCGGAAGTCAACAAGTTGCCCCTAACTTATATGGTTCCATTATTTTTTTTATTTATTTTAATTAAAAATCATAAATTTACATAGGGCAATCTTGTTTGATTCATTCTGTTATTTTTTTCCCTTCCCCTCACCCTCCCACCCCTCTTTTCCCTCTATACAGTCCTTCCTTTCTCCATTCTTACCACCCTCCTTATCCCTAACCCTAAACCTAACCCTAACCCTAAGGCTAACCCCTCCTACACCCCCTTATATGTCCTCATCCGCTTATCAGCGAGATCATTCGTCCTTTAGTTTTTTGAGATTGGCTTATCTCACTTAGCATGATATCCTCCAATTTCATCCATTTGCCTGCAAATGCCATAATTTTATCATTCTTCACAGCGGAGTAATATTCCATTG
This sequence comes from Sciurus vulgaris, assembly GCF_902686455.1. Taxonomy (NCBI): domain Eukaryota; kingdom Metazoa; phylum Chordata; class Mammalia; order Rodentia; family Sciuridae; genus Sciurus; species Sciurus vulgaris. The sequence goes on from NC_136466.1 coordinate 24,862,118, forward strand.
TATATATATGCCACAGTTTCTTTATCCATTCATCAACTGAAGGGCATCTAGGTTGGTTCCACAGTCTGGCTATTGTGAATTGAGCAGCTATGAACATTGATGTGGCTGTATCTCTGTAGTGTGCTGATTTTAAGTCCTTTGGGTATAGGCCAAGGAGTGGGATAGCTGGGTCAAATGGTGGTTCCATTCCAAGCTTTCTGAGGAATCTCCGTACTGCTTTCCAGAGTGGCTGCACTAATTTGCAACCCCACCAGCAATGTATGAGTGTACCTTTTTCCCCACATCCTCGCCAACACCTGTTGTTGCTTGTGTTCTTGATAATCGTATGGCCCCATTATTGGCAAATTTTATATCATATTCAGCTACCCTGACACTTAACCCAAACTTACCTGTAAATCAGTTTTCTCATCTGTAGACTGGGAACAATAGCATCCACTTCAAACTAGAGACTATATCATGCTTAGTGAAATAGGCAGTCCCAAAAAACAAAGGCTAAATGTTCTCTCTGACATGCAGATACTGACTCACAATAGTGGGTTGCGGGGAGACAGTAGAATGAATCGGATGTAATTTTCCTTTGTTCATATATGAACACATGACCAGTGTAACTCCACATCATGTACAACCATAAGAATGGGAAGTTATACTCCATGTATGTATGATATGTCAAAAGACATTCTACTGCCATGTATAACTAAAAAGAACAAACAACATTTTTTTTTTAATTTAAATTTTAAAAAATAGCATCCATCTCAAAGAGGCTCAGTAACTGTTAGCTGGACTGGAAGTAGTAAACATGGCTTTCAGACGGCAGGAACTTACAAGCACTGAATCTCTCTCTAGCTCACTCCCCAACCCCACCCCGCTATAGAAATGGGATGATAGTGTTTGAACGGTCAAGCTTCCAAAATAAGAGGACTGCGAGAAAGTCCCGCCAGAAAGCTTCATAGGGCGTTGGCTTCAAGAAGACGACTGTAAACAGTGGCCATAGAACCAGAGCCTTCCTCTCCTCAAATACAAAGGGCTCTCCGAGTTGCTGAGGATGTTTTCTGAGGACTTACCATGAGCTAGACCCTAAGCTAATGGATTGAAGCTCAGGGAGGTTAAACATCTTGCCCAAAACCAGCCAACTTGTAGGGCAGAGCCTGGCTTTTGTACCAAGGTCCTTCTGATTACAAAGCTGTGAAACTGGACTCAAACAGAAGTTGGAATCTCAAGAGCCTGTGGGAGCTAGACCAAAGAATTAAATAACGTGTGTGAGCTGGGTGAGGGTAAGGACCGCAAGTAGTGTGGTGGAGTGGGGCGCAGGGAGGTGCGCGCCCCATCTAAATCCAAAAGAACATTCGAAGCCATGATCTGCGCTTCCACTGGACCACAAGCAGCCCACAGGTCACCAGGTGGCCATCTCAGCGTGGCACGAGAGTGCCTCTCTCTCAGAACAGTATGGAAAGAGAAGCACTTGATGGGAAACTCTGGAGACAACTCCCCAACTGAAATGGCAGGGCCCGGAAGCTCCTGTGGGCTGAGGGGGTAAGACTGAGTCAGGTGTTGGGGGCCTAGACACCCCAGAATTTGGGTGAAGTGTGGGAAAATAAGGCGGTGCTCCTGCACAGGGACAGCAAATTAACTTGAAGTAAGTGGATCTGAAGTTCCCAGGACCCCAAGTCCTCCAGAGCATCTCAACACGGAGAAAAGAGCCCAAGACTGGAAGAGGAGGGGGACTATAATCTGCCTATTGTGATCGTCACCACCTGATGACTGCCATTTGACTGATGGCTCAGGACTGGTATACATTAAGAGCATCATAGAAGCAGCTATTATAATGCCACCCTTGTCTTAGAAAAGTCACGTTTAAAGAGCTTCTCTCTGAGCAAGTTGCCCGTGATCACACCACTGATAAGAGTCAGGACAGATTGCCAAGCCTGGGACTTGGGCAGATCTCAGGGCTTCAACTTCCTCCTCAGTAAATGCAGGGCTGGTGCCCGAGAAGTTATGAATTCCCTTTTATCTTCAGCTGTCATGGCTTCCTAATGGGGTGGACACCTCCAGCACCTTCCAGCCTCCTTTTGCAAAGCAGGGAAGGTTCACTGTCTTTGGCCACTGAGCAGCTGTCCGCGTGCACCCAGGATGTCCCTTTCCAGTGTTTGGAATCCTGTTCTCATTGCCCAGCCTCACTGGCTGCTTGATGGTTGAGATTTCATAACCACCAACACAGCAACAGCCAAGAGGTCCATTCAGGTGCCCCCAAATCCATGGCCAGGGGAGAGCCTGAGACAGCCTTCAACTCCTTGTCATTCATTCAAACATCAAATATCAGATTCAAATTCTTAGTTAGAGACAGAAGAGACCTCAACCACCTCCACTCTACAGATGGGAAGGCTGAGATCCAGAGGGAAAGTCCCATCTACTACGCACCTCTGATGTGCCAGACTTGAGGAGGGTGTGTCCTCAGGTGATCACATTTCATTCAATGGCAGAAAGAGCACGTGACTTGCCAAGGTCGCTGCTGCTAAGTGCTGGTCTAGGCTTACTGAGGACCCCTCTGTTCACATGCAAACACCAGCCTTCCCAAAAGGTCTCTCCTAGCACTGACCAGGTGCAAGATCACTGTCCAACGTGCTCCGAGTGTTTTCCATGCACTAATTTATTATTGACTTCTAACAACCTTCCTGGGGAACAGGGAGGTATTACAGTCACCCTCACTGGCCAGAGGAGAAAATGGAGGAACAGAGGCAGAGTCGACTGCCAGGACTACTCGACCAAGAGAGCCAGAGGCAGGCAGTCTGTGTCCAGAGTCCACAGCCGTCCATTCTGCACTCCACAGTTTCAATATGCTGTCTTGCCTTAAATTTCTGTTGGCTCCACAAGGACACTGGACTTTAAAGAGACCACGCTGTCTGTGCAAGCGCAAAGTAAACTCAGTTAGAAAATACCAGGAACAGTGTCCAGGACATGCAAAGCCTTCCGTGGACCTTCAGGAGCTCTGGCGTCCCCCAAGGGGTCACTAGCTCTGGCTCCACAGACACTGTCAGCATCATGGCCACCGTGCTTGCTTCCTGAGCCCTGGTGCTGCCAGCACCTGAGTGGCGGCCTCCCCTCTGCTTCCTGCTCCCCTGACGTTGCAGGCGGCCACGTTCGTCCACTGCAAGAGTCTGCAACCCCTCAGCACCTGGCATGCCCTTGCCCTGGTGGCCAGCTCACCAGAGAGATGGGCAGGTTCCTCCAAGCTGGCCTGACATTCAGGAGAAAAAGTGACAATATAAACGATACACAGCAACATGAGATGACACAGCAGACAGAATCCTGGGCAGGAAGATATTAATTCATCCATTAAACATTCTCATTATCATGACGTCTCACCTTTCCAAACTCAGCTACTTCTAAGCAAAGATATTAGAACTATGCCAAATAACCATATGTTTCTTTTAAATTCTTTTTAAAAATCAAAAATATTTCATAAAGATTTGTATTTTCCCTCTGCAAAGCAGAGGAATTGTGTTCACTTCTACAAAACAGTCACGATTTATTTTGTCACTCCTTGAAGATAATTCCAGATAGAGAAACAAGGAGGTGAAAACATTTTCTACACACTTTGACGTTTGTTAGACCTGCGCTCATGTGGACAGATGGGCTTGGGACCAGACTGGGTCTTATTCCTTCCTGTCTCCCACTGAGCATGACTTGAGTAAGTTACCCACCTTGACCCAGTCTTACTATCTTCCTCTGTAAAGCAGGGCTGATGCTAATAACTATACCAATGAGGTGGGATTGCAATAAGGATTAAACAAGATTTGCACATGAAGTTTTCTGTTTTTGTTGTTGGTTATTGGCATGTTCTTATTTACTTGTGTCACCAAACAAAATACTTGTATTAATGAGAGTTCTTACTGTTGGAAGAGATTGAAGCCAGCTGAAACACAAAGGAAGAAAGGACATTATTAACTCATATACCTGGAGGTGCACAGGTGATACTAGCCCCAGGCCCATCTGGATCCAAGGACTCAAACAGCATTAGCGTCTGTCACTATTCAGTCCAGATTTCATCTCAGCTATGGTCCGTGAGTTGTCCTGTCTCAGACTTCTTGGGGACATTGTTTCTGGAGTCACTTCCTCTATACCTTGAGACACAGGGAGCAAGATCAAACTCCCACCTCTACCTTCAACTCAGAAAATTTCCAGAGAAATCACATGCCTTTTCTAGTAGCCAAGGAAGTGGGGACTGTATTTGGTGACCACACTGGGACCACATGGAATAGGAGACAAGTCTTCTAAAGAAAGAGGGGAAGGACAGAGCAGGGGATGCCCTTCCACAACAATAGATGTCCACAGCACCTGTTACTAAGGTTAACAAGTGCATCACAAGTGCCTCTAGAGAGGACATGCTGTACCCATCTGTGATATTTGATATACATACACATTGTTCAATGAACGATCTAGATGAGTCATGTTACAAGTTGCACGTACTTTGCACGTACAGAGCTTTATGTTTTCTGCAAACAGAGCTTTATGTTTTCATCTATCCTCCAAAATGCTCAGCACAAAACAGATACCCTGAGGAATGTTTGTAAAGTGACCAACAACTTAGATCTGGAATAGAATTACGTTACTATATTAGTCAGGATAAATTAGATTATACTTCAATTTTTTTAAAAACCCCAAATCTTAGTGACCTAGCACAAGTTGATTTCTCATTTGCATGGTCTACCATGAGTGCAGGTAACCCTCTCCAGGTCCACTATCTTCCAGGAGATGCTCAGGACCCAGGGAAATTGAGGTTCTGTGGTCCTGCGGGGGACAATCTGTAACACAGGGGCTCCCCAGGCAGTGTGCAGAGAGTCAAGGTGAGTCGAGATTGGAAATTAAGTCTTTTAGTCCCAAAGTGACCCACATCATTCTCTTCACAAGCCATTGGGTAGGACCAGTCACCAGCCCCACCTTACTGCAAAGAACTGGGGAGTATAATCTTCCCATAGGCCTGGGGAGAACCAGATGTGTGTAAATGTTAGCATCTCCTGCTGATATTAATTAAAATAAAATTATATCCTATGTAAATTATACTCTCACTCTTAAATGTTAACAAAGATCCAATGAAGAGAAGAGCCTAAAACTTGTTAATATGGCTTGACGGGCCTAATGCTGTCCTTGAGCACCATCCCCAGATAGAATCATAAACATTTCTGACTAAACCCTCATTATAGCCTAGGAGAAGTTAATTCCACTTGAAAGTTCAAAGTTTATTTATTTGGCACCATGCACTATTAGACAGAAATGACCTTCGAAATCCAATTGAGTATACCATCTTACTAGAAGGCAAGTGATAGTTCTCTGCAAGTCTTTTTTAAAAAAATATGTCTATTCTTTGACCTTGTAATTCTGGTTCTGTGACTTAACCTGAGGAAAAGGGGAAGGATGTGCACACAGATGCAGCTATAAGGATGTCTCTGCACCCGTTTGTAACAGGAAAAAGTAAGAATTAACCTGCATGCCAGCAGGAGTGTATTGGCTAAATAAATTAAAGAGTATCCTCACACTGGAATAACATGCAGCCATTCATAATCACGCTGTGAAGGCACATTTATTAATGTGAAAAGAGGCTTGTGGTGCATTATGTGGGGAAAACAGGCTATAAAATGACGTGCACACCACACAAGCTTGGGAAAGATGCTAGAAGGGAATACAAAAAGGAATCAATAATGTTTGCTCCTGTGTGGGTGGGATTATTGTTGTTTTTATTTTTTCCCTTTTGCTACCCTATTATTTTTTGCCATTATGAGAACTGCTGTAAAAATAAGAGAAACAAGGTAGTTTAAATTACAAATAAATAATCTCCTCGGGCCTCTCACACACCCAGTGCTCATAAGGGGGCTTTTATCTTGGAAGCTGACTGCAGGCGATTAGGTTCTATTTAGTCTGCATTGCTCACAGTCAGCACTGAGGGCAATAAGAGCAGGAGCGTTTGGGGCTCAGAGAGGGCTCCCTAATTTATAAGCCCTTTCGAATTCACAAGCCCTCTCTTGACCCTGCAACTGTATGGAAGGTGGTTCAGTCCTTACTACTAGTACTGTGCACCTAAGGCTCGGAACCACTAAGGGAAAGAGATTAGCCCGAGGACAGAGACTATGCAAGGATCCAGGATTCCTCCAGTCCTCTGCTCTGCCCCACTCCAGGGAGCCCCACTGTGGTCCAGGCGCTGCTTCTTCACATAGGAAATAAAGTGCCCCCTGGAGCTATTGGTGTCCAGTTCTGCTCAAACTCTTACTGGAGAGCTGTGGCCCTCCTCCCCCAATGAGCCTTGCTGTGCCGTTGGTGGAGTGCAGGTAAGAAAGTCAGCAATCAATAGATATTTGTTGCGCTCACCTCCAAATTAACACTATCAACACATGGAGCTAATAATAAGCATGGCCTTTATCCTTTAGGAAACAAGGAGATATCTGAAAGTCCTAAGTGGTAGATGATGTGATCAGAGCTATGTTCAGGAAGAAAATTCTTCTGGAATAGCCTCGGTTGGAGGGCTGGGGTGGTGGCTCAGTGGTAGAGCGCTGGCCTCGCATGCGTGTGGCACTGGGTTTGAGCCTTGGCCCCACATGAATAAATAAAATAAAGGTATTGTGTCCATCTACAACTAAAATTTTTTGGGGGGGTGCTGAGGATCGAACCCAGGACCTTGTGCTTACAAGGCAAGCACTCTATCAACTGAGCTATCTCCCCAGCCCCTAAAATTTTTTTTAAAAAAGACTTCGTGGAGGTTAACAAGACTGAACGAGGCAGGAAGATGAAGGAGTTATTGTAATCATCCAGGCAGGAGAAAATAATGCCTAAATAAGCAGAAGCTCCTGACTACAGAGAATATCAACATCATCATCATTTTGATAGCAGTCATGGATCACTGAGAAATGCTTCATTAATTCATTTCATGGTTTTGTGAACATCAGAGTGTACTCTCACAAACTGAGATGGCTATGATGTCACTAGGTGATATTATCTGAGGACCACCATTGCATATGTGGCCCATGATGAAATAAAGCATCCAAATGATAATAAGTGCTCAATAAATGGTAGCTACTGCTAATGCCAGTGATACGATGCTAGTGATTTTCATAATGACCCCAGTCAATGTTTAAACCAATCCTACAAGGTGGGCACTATCATGTCCACTTCAGAGGTTAAGAAAGTAGGTCACTTGCCCAAGTTCACATATCCAGTATGTGGCAGTGATTCCAGCTCAGGCCCGTGTAACTTCAAAGCTCATCCTCTGGGCTACCATGCTCATGGTCAGTGAAAGAAAGTGGCAGCTGGCCAGATGACAATGACGATGGGGGAGATAAAGAATTCAGTCACAGAAATATGGATACCGAGGAATATCCAAACGGACACAGCCAGTAGACATGGAGAAAGGTGGGGTTGAGGGTGACTCTTCGGAAGCCATCAGTGAGTAGTGAAATCAAATCCATGAGAGCAAACAAGTTCAGGTAGAAGAGGAGCAGAGCGGACGACCCTGGATGAAATTCTGGGGAACCTCAGAGTTTAGATCAGGAAAGCATCTTCAGAAAAAAACAAAATACAATCAAAGCGGGAGGAGAATTAGGAATGAATGGCACCAAGGAAGCAAATAATGAAAAGCTCCAAAAAGCAGAGGGTAGACTCAATAGTACCAAATGCTACATGTTTGGTAATAGTAATACAGGTCAATAGTTTCAAGTCCTACCTTCCTGCCAGGCACAGTGCTTTGAGAACATCAGCTCCTTTAATCCCACAACAACCTCATGAGGTAGACACTATTACAGTCCCTGCTTTACAGAGAAGATGAGCCGGCCATAGGTACCACGGCTATCAGAAGTGGAGGAAGGCAGACTTGCTCTGGGCCTCATGGCCTCTGCCCTGTACTGCCCTCCCCAGAAATGTGTAATGCTTTTTGAGAATTCAACACATGCCAAATGTCATTCTAAAGACCAATGCACAGAAACCTCAGTAAGTAGGTACCTTTACTACTCCCATTGCACAGATGGGGAAACTGAGTCACAGAGCAATTTGCCCAGGATTGCACAGCTTTTAGAGCCATGAAGGTGTAGTTGCCTCTGTCCTGGAGGAAATTAAGGAATCATCAGTCAGCATTTGGTGGATGGATGAAGGAGGGCCAATCGAAACCTAATCCACTCAGGAATCCAAATCGAAATGAAAGGTAGGAATAAAAATTCAGAGTTCAGTGGAGATGAGAGAAATATGGAACACTGGTGTTGGAAGAGGCTGGGATGTTCGTGAACGCAGGTCACCAGAAGCCAGTACATGGTAGGACCCATACTCTGGTCCTTGTGCTGGTGTGAGACCATGGGATCCATTCTATCCGAAGAGTTGTGAGAGGACAAGACATATGTGACTTCTAGACCAGTTGACCGCAGTATGAGAGCCTTCAGTGCACTCTTCCCTTCTGCCACAGCAACCTGCAGCAACAGAACTGGAACAGCTGCATCGACCTGAGTCCCAGAGCAAGGGGACATGGGATGAGCCCACTGACCCCAGTAGACATGCAGCATGAATGAGAAGTAAACCTTGGGGACAGAAGTCACTGTCATGACTACACTGCCTGGTACAACACCTTACACGTTATCTGGATGGGGACACAGAGGACACAAAAGCAAAAAGAACTGCCCATTGTCACAGAGTTGGCTACTTAGAGGCACCAAGGGGCAAGCATCCAAGTCTCTGGCATCCCACCAGTTACGCGTTCCCACGACAGCCCGCTGAGCACCCACACGTCTTGCAGCTCGCTGCCTCTTCTGACACGCAGCTTCTTCTGCTTCTGCAAATTAATGCAAAGGCTGAATTCAACCAATCATTGCCTAATTTTTACAAGTGCTTCCTAATGCAATGCACCCAAACTGAGTTTTCTCCAGAGGCCCAGGGAGAGGCAGGGGGGTTCTGGAAGGATGCAAAACGGAAATCTTGCTCTGTTATTTATAGAATCAGGGCTAATTTAATTAAGTTTTGACAGAAAGTGCTCAATTTCATAGACAGTTGCCACCCGCTTCTCCTGCCGCCTGGATCTCCTGACTCTGCTCCATCTCCCTTTTTGATATATGAGGCTATAAAACAGGGAGTGAACAAGTCACCTTGGAAGAGGCCTTTTGTCATTGCAATAACTAGGAGTAATTTATGGGCCCCCAGAATTGTGGGTTCTCTGTCTCTTACTCTGCAAGACAATGAAATCACCATCCAGATGCTGGCAGTCAACCAGAAGGTCAAAGTGACTCTGAAAGGTATCAGTCTTCTGGACTCTAGGGTAAGGCAACGCCAGTGTCCATGCTCAGTGATGCGGGTATCAGCAAAAGTTTTAGACTGAGGCTATCGTTTGTGTATTTTGGATTTAATTCCTCTTAGGAATATTCTGGGTCATCTCCCCTGTCCAGACTACTACCCAATTTTCTGCCATCTTTCAAGGCTCAATTTAACTCCTGACTCTTCTACAAGTCCTCCCTGACTACTCTGGCCTACAATATGGACTGCATGTGCTGACTTTTTATAATTCTTTTGGTATTTCTCTCATTCTGTCTTGGCACTTAACCTTCACGTTTGCATGTCTAGACTCTGTAGATAAGGTTTTTGTAGAAATAGGTTTCATCTCATGTGCCAACTCTCCATTAGTTGTGGCTGTCTACAGTGCTACAGTGAGAATTCTGTGGCCACGTCTGGGTTCAATGATGCATTGATAGATTAGCAAGGTCTGCAATGAGCATGGCAGAGATAGATCCACAATCTACATTTACTTATATTTCCAAGACAGAGTGCATGCTCAAAAATTATTTGATGAGTAAATATCTTTCCTTATAAAAATGACCTAATAGCATTAATCATATGTATTCTAATTATAATTTTTTTTTTCAAATAGCCCTTAACAAACCTATGTATAAGACTGATTCCCATCAGATATCTTTCAAAGCTGGGTTTTATAAAAGGGATGAGTTTTGACAACCAGCCTTCTAATGTATCTGAATTTTAAAATACCGATATCAATGAAGTCCTTCCCAAGACTTCTCAGTAGGACTTCTCAAATCTTTTAGTCACTAATGCATATGCTCAATTCTGCAGAGGACCAGGACATGAAATAATGTCTATCTATTCATCCCCAAAATCCCTTTGTCAGGAAGCATCTGCATTCAACAAAACGTTGGGGAAATGTTTGCTTGGGCTTTTCAAATACCAAACTTGAGGTTACCAGCAGAGTAGTAACCTCTGGAACCCAAGAGGCTGGGCTCTGGGATCTGAGTAAGCTCCAGCACTTACTGGCTGTGTAGCCAGGCAGAGGTCACCGACGCTCCAGCCCCTCTCTAACCTGCAACATGCAGATTCTAATGGAGCCGCTCCTCAGAGCGTCGTGAGGACTGGATGAGCCAAGGCAGGAAGAGAGCCTAGCTTGTAGGAAGCACCCAGTAAAAGTTAGCTGATTCTCTTGCCAATGAGGAAGAAGCCCAGAGTGACATAGAAAAATAAACCAGAACGCTACAGGCTGGACTCCCTGGGAGGCAGATTCTGAGATGGAGGCGAGCAGGTAGGAGGTTGTTGAGGATTAATCCTGGGCTCAACACCTGTGGAGGAAAGGAACAGAAGAGAGAGAAAGTGGGCCTGTGACAAGCCCAAGGACAGTCAACCCCCAAAATATCTAGAGCCAGACCGATCCTTCAGAATTGTCCCGGTCGAGATAATAAGTCCAGGGCTTTGGAATTCCACATGGATCAGGAAAGGCCGGTCTTGGTCAAGCTGCTCTCTGAAACTCGGGCAGCCCCTCCAGGAGCCACCAGCACTCCCAGCAGCCTGGGCAATATGACCCTCACTCAAGGGCAGTGTGAGCAGGGCACACCATGTCCTACACAACACCCACCATGCAAAAAGAATGAAAGCATAAGGAAGAATGAGACAAAGCAAAAGCTTCCTCTGACCCTCTGGTAAGAAAAGAGGGCAGTCTACAGCTGTCAGCCTAATCCAGCAATTCATTTACTCATCATTTATTAACGCCTACCATATGTCAGGCCCCAGGGTTTAGGGCTTATGCATCAGGTGCCGATTCTACAGCAACCATAATAATAATGTTTCCTATTCGCTACTTTATAAGGCATGAAAATAAAGATAGGGAAACTGAGCGAAGTGACACGAAATCACTTGAAGCCAGGATCTATTCTCAGGTGATCAGTCACTTGTCAGCCCAGTATGAAAACGTGTTGATTTGAATAAAGAAAGGGACCTAGCTATTTTTCCCCCAAAAGCAATGCATCAAGTTGTTCTCCTGGTGACGTAGCATGCTTGGCAAACTGTGTGCGCTGTACAAAATTGAATTCCCAGGTTTGGTGAAGCCTGGACCGACTAGAGGAACAGGAGGATTTATTGTTTTAAGTACTTAAAATGCCTCCCACTAAATTTGTTATGACCTTCTCCCCCTGCCTGTGACCCCTAGTTAAAGACAGGCTGGTGCTGAGCGAAGGTTAACAACACACCAAATGAAACAAAGGCTGCCCAAGGAGACAGGTGCCTGCCCCCTGAGGCAACAGAGCCAAGTCCTCACATCCCTGGTGGCTGGGCTGCCATCCTGTCCCCAGGAGGGGCTTCGGTCCTTGCTGCCCTCCCCACCCTTCACACTCTTCTCCATCTTCTAACTCATCTTGTTTTGTCTGCCCGGTGGCCCTTCCAGCATTGTTCTCCTTTAGCATAAGGCAAGTCTTGCTCTTCCCACTGATCTTCCCGCCCGGTTGCGTTGATGAGGTTCATGACACACCACGTGCAGGACACCAGAATACACCATCCTGAAACATGCTTCTTGACATAAGGATGATTCTGAGCTGGTTATTTTGGGGAGAAAGCAGACACAGGAGGAGCTCTGGAAAGAAGAGTAGAAGTTGCCCTTTTATAAAGGAAATTGACATCTTAAAGGAAATCTTCCGCAGAGCATCTTTGCACCAGGGAGGGAGGGACAGGAAAATTAGCCACTGTCAACAGAAAAGGCACCAACTTAAACCTGTGCAACTACCTTAAGCTTGTTTATGGTGCTTTTCTGGATCACCTCCCTATAATCTGACATTTTCCTATGCCCTTCTTTTTGTTTGGAGGGATGATGGTATGTAAACCTAAAGTCTAGGACAACAGTTGAGATCTACTCTTGAGACTGGACTCTGAGATTTCCCTGAAGACAGCAATGCCTGTTCATCCGCAATTTCACTTTCTGTAATCTCAGTGACCTTCAGCCAACCACAGTACAAAAAGATGAAGTGGAAAATTCCAGAAACAATTCATAAGTTTTAAACTGTGAGTCTTTTTGAGTAGTGTGATAAAATCTTGTGCCATGCAGCTCTGCCCCACATGGGATATGAACCATCCCTTTGTCCTGTGTGTCCACACTGTATAGGCTACCCACCCGTTAGTCACCTAACAGTCAACTCAATTATCAGATGACTGTTGTAGTATCTCAGTGCTTGTGTTCAAGTAACTCTTATTTTACTTAATAACGGTCCCAAAGCACAAGGGTAATAATGTTGGCAACTCAGATATGCCAAAAAGAAGCCTTAAAGTGCTTCATTTAAGCAAAAAGATGGAAGTTCTGAACTTTAATAAGGAATGAAAAAAAAATCTAGTGCTGAAGTTATTAAGGCCTGTAATAAGAATGAATCTTCTGGCTATGAAGTTACAAGAAAAAAGAAAATCATGCCAGTTTTGCTATCATAACTCAAACTGCCAAAGTTACAGCCATTATTCCTGGCAAGTGCTTAGTTGAGATGGAGAATACCTTAAATCAGTGAGTAAAAGACAAACAGAAAATGTGTCCCAACTGATGGCAGTGTGGTGCTCCAGAAAGCCTTGAGCACATGTAAAGACTTCAGAGAAGGGTCCCTGGGTCTGGAACTGTAGCTCAGTGGCAAAATCCTTGCCTAGCAGGCATGAAGCCGTGGGTTCAATCCCTCATGATACTGCCATTTACCCGTGACGAGTTCTGCTTCCTCAAATGTTGAAGTTTGAACATTAGAGAAACACACAAAGGCAAGCATATTAAGAAGATTTTATTTAAATGTAACAATACAGACCTCGCGCGAGGGAGAAAGGGCCAGTGCTGATGTTCTAGAGTCCCAAGAAGTGAGCACACTACATCTTTTATAGATTAGAGTCTCTTTTGCCCGCCTCCCATCTCTCCTTCCTGCCTACATGACTAGGCCCAGGAGTTGACATAGCAAAAAAAGGTGATCAGCAGATGGCAGGGGGAAGGGCCACAGGGAGGATTCAGGCAGGTAGGGGCCCAGGGTGCATTAATTAGCAATTCTCTGCCTGAAGTCCTCCATAAGCACAGGTAGATTTGGTAATCAATGGCCTCCAGAGGTTTTTGACATTCCATTCTCCCAGAGAGATCTCCAACTTCCACATGCAGATGGCTTTCATGGCCTCTGTTTCCTCAATTTGATCTTATCCCCTATTTCTACATTATCTGCCTGTCCCAAATTCTGGCTTCACCAGCACTGAAAAAAAGAAAGACAGAAAGAAAGGGATCCCCTGAAACAAGTGATAACAAGTCATTTATGTAACTTTTATTATAGTATATGATTACGTGCTGTAATATGCGACACATAATAAATATATTGTAATACCCCTGCATATTATGATTGTTCTGTTTGATTATTGTTGTTAATCCCTACTATTCCTAATTTGTAAATTAAATTTTTATCACAGATACTTATGTATGGGAAACATGGTAACAAATGTATAAGGTTTGGTACTATCCACAGTTGCAGGCAGGCCCTGGGAGCTTGGCAACGTATCCCTGGAGGATAAGGAGGATATAGGAGAGATGTACATGTTTTTGGACTTGTTTTTCTCTTGTTAATCCGTCTTTTGTTATGGGGAGTCCCCACTAAGAATGAAGAAGGGTGGAGAGAATATTCTTTTCCTCCTCTACGGTGTCTTGTCAAGGAGCCAGCAGGCTGCTCCTCAGCTGATGAGTCACATTGGCAGAGCACACTACAGCTCGCCATCTGCTCTGGGGATTCACAACTGGTCAAGAGGCAGGAACTGCGGCAGTGCTCACAGAGGCCCAGGAAAGTGATGTGACTTGCCCAAAGTCACAGAACAAAAAGCATGACTGAAGCCAGGAACTTTGTGCCACAAACAAGACCCAGGTACCACATCTCAGCCACAAAAACCAGACCATGCAAAAAACCAAGCCAAGGGGAATTGCCTGGGAATCAACAGCAAGGATGCCCAGCCTCCCAGAGGAGGCCCAGGTCTACATTTATGTGTAAACACATCACCCAGCTGGGCACACCTGGAGCTGTCAGGTGACCCCCTCCCCCACCTTAGAACAAAACAACATTGTTCTCCTTGTTGCTACTGCTGTGGTTTTTAGCCTCACTGCCCCAAGTGCACATGTCTAAATGTTTTTCTTGTCAGTTAAAGTTCTTTTTCTAAAATTTTCCAAGGCAAACTTCTAAGAATGAGCCCTTGGCAGGTATTCATTCTGCACCTCTTCTTTCACTCGGCAAATATTTACCTGCAGTGGGCCAGGCATGGTGCTGAAGGCCGGGTGCCTAACCCGTGAGCAAGGCAGGCAGATTCCTCCCCTCAGGGAGTCTTCCAGTCTGGCAGGATAATGGCCATTAGCCCAGGAAGTACAATGCAGAATTTAGAAACATGGCTCTTTGTGACTCTGCTGGTGGGAGTTAAAAATAGTACAACCTTTTGGAAGAAGGGCAACTTGGCAGCAGCTATCAAAGTGTAAGTGTATAAAACTTCAGATCCAGCAATGCAAAAGTGAAAAAAAAAAAAAAAAAAAAAAGCAAGATGGTAGAAAATAAAACAAGGGCATAAAGTTATAGAGATGAAAATAGTCATTGCAACATAGCGAAAATCAAAAAGGGAGGAAGAAAGACATGGAGAAGGCAGGGAAGAAAGGTGTTCAACTTAGGCATATAAAATGTTTGAAGAGTTTATCTGAGCATTCGACTGTTCGGGCAGCAGACCACAAGGCGTTCAGTCTGGGGAAATTTGATAACGTGTTGGAGGAAGCAAGACAAAGGAATTATATTTGATTGGTTAGAGTGGAGAGCCCCTGGTAGAGGTGAGTTTGTGGATTCTGACTGGTTACACTCACGTTTGGGGCTTCAGTTTGCTTTCACAGCAACCCAAGGTCATCTTAGCCTAGTGGCCTCCCAATTAAGTGATTTTTTTTTTTAACAGTAGGAAGGAAGGGAGGAGCAGTATGGTTTTAAAAAAATTATGGAATTTTACCATGGAAACTCTATGTAGTCAATTAATACATGACACTGATCTCTAAATGGGACTTAGAGGTGCTGCTTTTGCAAAAAGCTGTGGCTCTTAGGCCTGCAGATGTCAATGGTTAACTAAAAGCAGGATGCAGCTTGGCATCTCTGCTTTCATTTTGTATCTGCTCCTTTATTACCTTCAACCTTGTGACCTGCTCAGCTGTACACATGGGCATGCTGGTCATTTAAGGAGTATTAATCTAAAAACTGGTAATACGAGGTTTCTGATGCCTAAGTTTACCTACCTATCTCATCCCGCTTCAAGACTGAGACAAGACTTTGAGGGACATTCAACTGTCAGCACGTACAACATACAGTTCCAGACCTCTGGAGTGGCACCTAGAAGTCTTCAGGCATTGCACTGCACCTCCTAGAAGAGCAGAGTCTTGCAGGCAGGTCACTCCACAATGAGTCACCCCTCTAAAGACAAATCATCCCACAGAAGCAAAATGGCCCCTTCCAGGATCACAGGTCTGATTGTGGTAGGGACTTTTCCAGGACAAAGGAAAGATAACAAGGCACCATCAGCATCAATGTGCACATTCCACAACTCTGTTGTAACACTGTTGCAACTGTATAGTATAGAAGCAGAATGCCAATCAGAAAGTGTATCACCTTATATGGGAGACAGAGAGCTGGCATGAAAAGAGGAGCTAACAGGAGGAATATAAGACAAAACCTCCTGCATCTGGGTCTCAGCCTTTGAATAAGAATCACTGAGCCAAGGCCTGCACTAATAAACTCTGCTTCCTGCTGGAGGCCATGGGCTCCTGTCTCCAGGAGAGTCCTGCAACATAACTAAGCATTCTGACCACTAACTGGAGATTGCCCTCTCTAGCATGAGGCGTTCTCCAGAGCCCCCTCACAGAGCCAGAACTGAGATAATGATCAGACAGACGGCAGTGTGTCCATGAGTGCTTACTTTTGTGTACCACTAGCCTGTCTCAGCTCTAAACCTAAAGTCAGCGCCCAAAGGCAAGGCTGAGACGAGTGAGCTTACCTAGCCTTTCCAATAAGGCCATACTGATTAAAGCCCCTGTCCTGCTTTTCACCGTGACCTTTTCTGTTTGGTTTTTGGGACAAGTGACCTGACATGATTTGTTGGAACCCCTAGTTGCACCTCTGGCCTGGGACTTGGTAACAGCTTCATGTTTACAAAATATGCAAGGTGAAAACCATATATGTATTATTCATATCTATGTATTAGTAAACATGGATACACCCAAATAGGCACGGATGTACATGTAATCATAACTATGTAGAGGCAAAAATAAAAATAAAAATCAGGAAACCAAACTTACCAGTGAATATCTAAGAAGCAAAATGCAATGGTTTTCACTGATAAACTTCTGAGCTATTTGCAATTAACAATACTCGAGTCATTTTGAAAACCCAATCTGACGACGTAAGGAGTATAAATACTGTGACAGAGGATGAAGAGTGCAATGAGTGAGCACAAAACAGAAGCTCGTCACCGTCACCTCTCGTCTGTTTATCTGCTCATTCTACAGTCCACAAACACGGTCCAACAAGACCCTATGCAATTTATAACCCCACCTAGTGGCAAGCACAAGAGGAATTTCAGAACCAACAGTTAGAAAGAAAATACCTACTTTTTGGGGGGTGGTAAAAGGTGGGTGCTTGGGATGGATTTCATAGCTAAATGCTGTAAAGTGCCAGGATTAGTGATAAAAATGGATCCTGGGGAGTCTCCTCACCTCACGGAGTGGTGAGGAGAAAGTGAGCCAACTGCATGCAGAGATCGTGGTACCCAGTTGTGCAAGAGACCCGATCTCCTGGTGTTCTATAACCCAGCTAAATGCCTGTTTTGAGTTCCTCTTCTAACACCATGGCTGAAACACTTCCAAGCAATACAGTGTCACCTGTTACCTCCACGCCACCCCATACACGTTCACACATACAGCCACAGAACGTGTTCAGCAGAGGAGGGGTCTCAGAGAACCGTGATGCTGGGGTCAGATGCCCATGTGTCTTGTTAAAGGTAAATTATTCAGACATATTAAAGATGTTGAGGCATGGAGGCTGAGGCAAGAGGATTGCAAGTTCAAAGCCAGCCTCCGCAACTTAGGAAGACCCTGTCTCAAAATAAAAATAAAAGGGCTGGGGATGTGGCTCAGTGGTTAAGCACTAGTGAGTTCAATCCCTGGTACGAAAAAAAAAAAAGATGTTGAGTCAGGCTTCATTCAGGGGGACAGCCACAGTGGGGTTTTGCAGCAGGGGAGAGCTTAGGCTCAACTCAACAGAAACAAGTGGGGACTGACAGCCAGGGGAAAAGGTGGGAGTCGGGGAATGGAAAATAGCTAAGAGAAGACAGGAAGGCGAGAGGACTCTTGCTAGAACAGAACTGCAGGGCTCTGCTGAAGGCAGGTCCGGGTGATAAAATAGTGAAGGCAGAGGACAAGGAACTCCTTCAAGTGTCAAGAGTTACCCAGGGTAAGAGACTTTCTGCTAAACTGACCTAGCAGGACTTTTGCTAAAATGGAACTAAGTAGGCCAAGAACCGAGCCCAAGACCAGGGTCTTGAACACACAGAAGAGGCTGATTAGAGCTCAAGGAGTCTTTGTCAGCCTTTGCACTTTACGCCTTCAGACTCTCTTGCTTCTGAGTTGGGAAGTCCCTACAACAAGCCTCCCTCCAACAAGACTGGTCACATTATGTTTTTCTCTTGCGATTCCCTGCTGGAGGCTGAACCTGGGGGACAGGACACGTCCACCGAGCACACTGTTCTTACCACCTCCATCTTCACGCTCCTCCCTACGCGTGTCCTTTTCTAGCCTGCATAGGGCTGTGGGGAGTTGTGAATCTTCTATCCTCCAGCACAAAACGCCTGGAAGCTCCGCCTCCTGGTCCCTGAGGTGAGGAAACACAGTCCTGAGCAGAACAGGATGTAGCACTAGAATGGGAGAAGGAAAAGCACAAGAGGAAGCGGGAGGGCTGACGTACTGGGGCCAAAACTGTGACGTAGTGGCTGACGATTTGGTTTGGACGTGTAATTGTCTGGATTGAGTCCCCCACTCCCAGTGGAGCAGTGGTCAAAGTACTGCACTTTTCTTCAAGGGCCGTAGGGGGCCATTATGAGGATTAAATGGGGTAACACAAAGGGACAGCGGGCACTGAATCAGTCTACCAACCTTCCCCTCCACTTAGAGCTAAAAGCTAAGATTTGAAATCGGTCCACCGCAATTCAGTGCAGAATGCTTTACCCACCACCCTCTGCCTGGACGTGGAAATGTCAATCATCCCAGCATGAATCTGCTGCTGACATCACCGATGCATCCGAAGGATGAACGTCAGAGAGGTGTCACCTTCTACAGCTCAACCTCCATAAGGAGTTTCCAGGCCAACATCCCTTCAAGAATTACAACTTCCCCGCAGTTGAGAGAAGCAAAGGTTGGAGCTCACGGCAATGTTAGCTCCAAGTCTCCTCAGGGCTCCATCTCAAAGACCTTGCTCAGAAAAGTCTTCACACAGGGGTATCCCAGCACTCCTTGAGCCAATGGACAAGCCTCTCCTAAAGACAGGGAGGCAGTAGTGGTTCTCCTTACAATACATGCAGAACCCTGGAGTGTGTGTGTGGGGGGGGGGGCGTGGTAAAGCCTTCTGCCCCCCCCACACACACAGCATCTGGTCTGGAGATGGAGTGGAGGGAGACCCCATGGACTTGCATTTCTAGCCAGCTCCCAGGCAATGACGACCTGTGGGTGGGAGGCCACTCTGGGAACAGAGGATTAGGGAAGCTCACTGCTCTCTAACACGGAGGACCAGGGAGCTCTAACCGCAGACAAGGGATTTGCACATGTGACTCATCCCCCTGGGGTAAGCTCAAATGAAAGAAGCTGTGATCTCTGCCATACCTTGCTCCTTGCTCAATAACTAGGGCATTACGTTTATCCACACTCATTATTCCTATTCAAATGTTAGAAGGCAGACTGCCCAGGAAATTTCAGGCCTCAGTGGGAAGAGTTTCCCCCAAATGCCCCCAAATACCACTCTAATCTAAGCCACCTTGAGGAACAGGAGATCCACTAGTTCAGTAACTTCTCCCCGCCCATCCTCAGGAGGCAGCGGATACCCTCAGCTCCCCCTTACCCCTTCTGCTGATTGGCTGTTTCTTGCACACGCAGCTGGACAAGGCTGCCACTGAACTGCTTTGTCTGCCAGCTCTCCAGTTTCTTCTCTAGAAACGTCCACCTCACCTGATCCACAAGAGGAAGGGGTGCTACTACGTGACCCTGCTTCCTAACATTTCCGATTAAGGAGGGAATGAATTCCTGACCCAACCTCAGCCAATCATATTCACGCCTAGAAATTTGAAATTGGGATTCAGGACATCAGGCCGGTATCTACTGTTAGCTGGACTAACAATTTCGGGGTGGCCTGAATTCACCAGATGGCCTGAGGAGCAGAGGAAAGTAATCCATACAGAGAAAGAACAGATCACTGGGCCTAGGTGGGGAGAGAGGCTGTGTGTCCCCATAACAGGTCCTGCTTATATCTCTTCCTGAGGCTTTTCTCGGGCCTTCCTCTTCTCCGTCTTTAGGTTCCTGTGTCCTCATCATTACTCTATCTTTCCTACTTAAGTCAGTGGTTCCCCTCACTATTCACTCAGTCACCTGCCATTTGTGGCACTTCATTCTGAACCAGGTGCTGCTCTTGGTGCTGTGAACACAACAAATACCAGAGAGACCACCCACAACCCGTCCTGTTCCCCGCAACCAAGACGGCTAGTAAAGCCACTCACACCCCGTGCAACGTAGAGAAATCCGCACACAGAGAGGAAAACACAATTTGCCGAGCACCTACTATGTGCCAGCCACCCTGACGCACCTTCTTTCACAACTCAATGAAGCACGTCCTATTGCCATTGCCTTTTGATCAAGGATGCGCAGGACTCAAACCTAGGAGGTCTAACTTCTCAGAGCCACTGAGAGAAAAGGGAACGCACACTCACGCACACACTCCCTCACTCACACAGATTCAGGCCCAGCTACAGCTGTGTGGACTCAGGCGTCCTCTTGTTCTCCTCAGGCAATGGCCATTCTGTTCTGTCCCTACCCTAAAAGTATGAGGAACAGTCACCCCTCCCTCTTCAGAAACAACCTTGAGAAGCCCCTGGTCTCCATAATACTTTAATTGGACAAGAAGCCTTCTCAAGTTGGCTTCCTGAGCACAGCAGGAATGCCTTTCTCTCTGCCTTTTAGGAAATGTGCTGCCCTGGATTGCATATGAATGCTCTCAGGGTAATGCCAGAGAGCCACTTACATGCTCTCCACCAGCAGGTCAGCACTTACCCACTGGACGCCTCCCCGGGAGACCCCATTCAGGCTCCTTTCTGTTCCGTTCCAACCTACTCCCTGCCAGGCCCAGGACAGCGGGAGTGTGGTCCAGGTAGACAGAGGTGTGGATGGCCCTTGCCAACAGCCCTTAGCTCCTCCAGCTGGACAAGCAGAGGACTGGAAGGCTGGCCAGAGGTTCAACCTGCAGAGACTGAAGAAGATATGGGATCCTAGGCGACAAAGAGCACCCAGTGAGAGAGACCTGGGGAAGCAGGGCACAAGCCCTGTCAAGCTATGTGTGCTTGGCTTCCACATCTGTAAAGATGGTGCTCTCAGATCCACCCTGTAAGCGCAAAAAGGATGGGAGGCAGACCACGACGGAGTCAGAGAAGCCTTCATTCCTTCGCGGACTCGGATGTCATTGTGGCCCATTTTCTGGATGGGGAGAATGGCCCCCAGTTACAGAGGGGATTTTGGTTTTATAGGCACAATGATGTAATCATTGGAAGCCGTGTGCATGCAGTTTTGACCTTCAGGGGCTAGTTGTACAGGTTAAAGCTTTAACTTAGGAGGGTGGTTGTAAAAAGGTTGAAACTCATAGTTCTTATTCTGGAATCCATTCTTTCCCAGAGTTTCAGTATTTGCTGTGCCTCCATTTAAGGCTAATTTGCTGTGGGGAAGGTCTGAGTTTAGGGCCCATTGTTATCAGGAATGGGTGTGGTGGGAGAGGTTTAATGTTTGACCAATTTCTCCTCCCTCCTCCCAATCCACACTGTCCCTCTGGTTTTCTTGGGGAGCTATCTTTTAGGAATATCATTTTCCATAACCCTTCACACCCTATCTAGACACAGGCACGACTTCCTGAGGAGTTCACCTGTGCAGGCACAGTACTAGACATCATTTGCACATTATTTTTAATAATGTGATTGTATCAGTCCAGAATAACTGTCCCCATCTTATAATTAACAAAACCAAGGTTCCAAAAGGCAAAGTTCATCCCTGTGACTCCCAAGTGACAAAACTGTCACTTTCCAAATTCCATCTGTTTGGCTACTGGGGGACTTCCTCTGACTTCCACTGGGAACGTAGAAACAGCACCAGGCTCACGTAGGGCAGAGTCGCCAGAAGGTCTTCATCACTTACCACATTAAACCCAGTCTAGCTGGGACTCTGCATCCTCACCCACCCCAACCTCGAATGACCTCTAATCCAGCTGCAGACTTTTTAGAACTCTTTTCAGGATCCGAAGACAGGAAACCTGTAATGTATAAAGCTGCTCCCCTGCCCATCAGGTGCAGTCATCGTCCCCGCCTCCCAACCACTTGTCAGTCTGTGAACATCCTAGCTAGCTGGTTCATCAGTCAGCTTGCAAGTATCCTTCTCCGATATTGGTCCCCTGTTAGCCCGGCGGAATTCAACTGTTTTACTGTAGCTTCCCCGCCATCTTTTCCATTCTTCCGTCTGTCCTACTCACTTTCTCTATCCTCCTGGCTTTCCACTCTCTCTAGCGCACACCCTTTCTTTTCCTTTCTCTTCTCCTCTCATTTTCTCTCTTACCCTGCAAGGAGACACTCTTATGCAGGGAGACTTCTTAATTACTCCCATATGTGATTTCCCGTGTCCGGTGTGGTTTCGTGGAAATTCCCTTACAAAACCCAACCCCAGAAGACCTCAGCTGCCACCCAACCCAGCAAGCACACAGTGCTCTGAAACGAATTTGCTAACAAAGTCACACCCCATAGTCACACCCAAAGACTTTTAAAAACAAAAACCAGATCCTGAGTCGCCTGCTGGAGACTTGAAGCTCATTGTCAGGTACCTCTCATGCATCAGGCTACTGAACACTGGGAGGTTTTATTACTATATGACTGTTATACTGTAGATTTTC
This sequence comes from Sciurus vulgaris, assembly GCF_902686455.1. Taxonomy (NCBI): domain Eukaryota; kingdom Metazoa; phylum Chordata; class Mammalia; order Rodentia; family Sciuridae; genus Sciurus; species Sciurus vulgaris. The sequence goes on from NC_136466.1 coordinate 24,884,590, forward strand.
TTTTTTCTCCTTTTTAAAAAATTTAAGTTTTTATTTCTTTACTTTTCTTGCTCTCTTTTCCTTTTGTTTACCTGTTCTCTCAGTCTCTTTCTCCCTTTTCTGCATGCTAATATCCAATTTCTTTTGATTACACTCTCACCCTTTCTATTTTCTAGAACTTCTGTATATTTTTTTTCTTATCCCATTAACAGCCACATTCTACATCCCTCTGCATCCTCTTTGTCCTCCATTAGAAACTGCAGACCTTATTGCAAACCTGTTTGTTTTACCAAAGATAATATTTGAACTCATTCTGTTTACTATGACAATTTTGTTATTGTCCCCATAGGGGCTATTTGGTCTAGGATAGCATAGTGTCTGATTTGGGCACTGCTAATATTGATCTCCCCTTAAAGAAAGGGTTTTGGAAACCTATAGGGCCACTATAAGCCTATAGGGAGAAATCTGCAATACCCCAGATCTGCACTGTTAGAAGGGAAGATACATGAACAACATGAAAAAACTAGGGAAGAAAATGATCCAAACAAATCTAGATTCTATATTAATAGAATCCAATGACAGTATGTTAGAAGAAATGTCAGAAAAGGACTTCAGATTATACATGATTAAGATGATTCACGAAGCAAAGGACGAGATAAGAGAGCAAATGCAGGCAATGAATGATAATACCAATAAGCTGAAAGAGCACCTACAGGAAGCAAAAGACAACAAAGAGATAGAGATTCTCAAAAACAACCAAACAGAAATCCTTGAAATGAAGGAAACAATAAACCAAATTAAAAACTCAATGGACACTCATACTTCAGATAGAGCACTAATTTCCAGAATCTATAAAGAACTCAAAAAACTCTACACCAAGAATACAAATAACCCAGTCAACAAATGGGCTAAGGAAATGAACAGACACTTCACAGAAGAAGATGTACAAGCAATGAACAGATAAATGAAAAAATGTTCAACATCTCTAGTAATAAGAGAAATGCAAATCAAAATTACACTAAGATTCCATCTCACCCCAATTAGAATGGCGATTATCAAGAATACAAGCAACAATACGTGTTGGAGAGGATGTGGGGAAAAAGGTACACTCATACATTGCTGGTGGGGCTGCAAATTAGTGCAGCCACTTTGGAAAGCAGTGTGGAGATTCCTTAGAAAACTTGGAATGGACCTACCATTTGACCCAGCTATCCCACTCCTCAGCCTATACCCAAAGGACTTAAAATCAGCACACTACAGAGATACAGCCACATCAATGTTCACAGAGGCTCAATTCACAGTAGCCAGACTATGGAACCAACCTAGATGCCCTTCAATTAATGAATGGATAAAGAAACTGTGGTATATATACATACAATGGAATATTACTCAGCTATAAAGAATAATAAAATTATGGCAATTTGCAGGCAAATGGATGAAATTGGAGAATATCATGCTAAGTGAGATAAGCCAATCTCAAAAATCCAAAAGAGGAATGATCTCACTGAGAAGCAGATGATGACACATACTGGGGGGTGGGAGGGGGGCAAGAATGGAGGAAGGAGGGACTCTATAGAGGGAAAAGAGAGGTGGGAGGGGTGGGGGGGAAGGAAAAAATAATGGAATGAATCAAACATCATTACCCTATGTAAATGTATGATTATGCAAATGGTATGCTGTTACTCCATGTACAAACAGAAACAACATGTATCCCATTTGTTTACAATAAAAATAAATTAAAAAAAAAAAAAAACAGAGATGCACTCTGGGAGTTGAGGAGCAGGAATTGGTACCGGAGGTTAGGCCCTGACTGTTTCTCCACAGGAAACGTTAGTCTTAAAGACCCAGAGAGGAAGCTTTATGATAAACTTGGGCGAACCTCTTTGAAACCTCTTCTCCCATCCCCTCTGCTAGAGATAATCACACTCTGCAGTTGGTGTCTCTAGCTTTGCCCTCACGCAAGTTTCAGAGTGGACTCCCTCTCTCTTCTGTCCTTCCTGAATTCTCACAATTCTCAGTAGAAGAAAGCAAAGAAGGCAAACAGCCCAACATCCAGTCCTCTGTGAGAAGAGAAGTCCTCTTAAAGACACATCTCAGAAACAGAAAGATGTTTCCTACCCCTCATCAGATCAAGTGTGTTTCCAGTTACAGAGAGAACAACCAGTATCTTAGCACCAACTGAAACCCGGCAGTCAGCTAGAGTCTCTCGGCCCTTGACATTCAGAGAAGATAAAATATATTTTGATTTTTTTGTCCTACTACTGCATCTACAGATTCTAGAGGAGTGCAACTGGATTACAGGTATGCGATACACACACGTGTGCACACACAAGCTGCATGCTGTATGTGCTAGGCCTCCGAAGATTCCCACCTCCTACAATTCACATCCTTGTACCTTCCCTTGACTGTGGACTTTGTTTAACAACTTGAATTTGACAAAAAATATATGGACAAGATGATGGAACATCATTTCCATGACTGATTAGATCATGAAGGATGCTTTGGATCTCAAATATACCCAAAAGCTCATGTGATGAAGCCTTGGTCCCCAGTGCATTAAAGCTTTTGGGAAATAACTGGGTGATGAGGCTTAATCCATTCATGGGTTCATAATTCAGTAGACTATAGTGGAAACGAGGTAGTAGGGTCTGGTTAGAGGAAATAGGTCATTGGGGGCATGCCCTGGAAGGGTATATCTTGTCTCCAGTCCCTTTTTTTCTCTCTCTGTCTCTGCTTCCTGGCCAACATGAAGTGAGTAGCTTTATTCTGCCATGCCCTTGAACCATGACACAGCTTCACCACAGGCCCAGAAATAATGGAGCTAGCTTACCATGGACTGAAACCATGAGTCAAAATAGATCTTTTCTCTGCTAAAATAGATGCTTTTCACTGGGCTGGGGTTGTAGCTTAGTGGTAGAGAATTTACCTAGCAGATGTGAGGCCCTGGATTTGATCCTCAGCACCACATAAAAATAAATAAATAAAGGTATTGCATTCATGTACAACGAAAAAAAATTTTTAATGCTTTTCTCTGGTACTTTGTCACATCAACACAAAACTGACTAACAGAGGTGGTAATTTTTGTCTTGCTCACAAACTCTCGTTGCCTTTGATAAAGGAACTCAGAGTAGCCTTCAGCCGACAGCTCACAAGAAAACACAGGCCTCAGTCCAACAGCCCTTGAGGAACTAGGCATTTTATCAAAAAAAAAAAAAAAACACATTTCTTCCATTCAGCCTTCAGATAAGTCCCCAGCCACAGCTGACACTTTGGTTGTAGCCTCGTGAGAGCACCTCCAGCAGTTGACCCAGATAAGCTATGCTTGAATTCCTAAACTACAGGAGTATGAGATACTGGGTTTTGCTTTAAGGTTTGGCGTAATCTGTTATAGATCAACAGACAGTGTGCCCTTGCAGTCTAGAAATCCAAAATCTTCCCCAAGATTTTTGTAAATCACAGCCTATTTATGTTCTCATGTTCTTCTAGATTAAACTCCCAGTTTAGTTTGATTTGCAGATCATTTCATTGTTCCACCTCTTCAATCTCTAATCTGTACCCTCATAACCCAGTCAGGAACTTATTTCTAAAAGCAGAGAGAAGAACTACAGTTTAACAAAACAATCAAAGAGAATATTAGATATCGATAGCTGAGTATGGGGGCCTCACCCAATCCCATCAGACCTTACATGGCAGAGCAAGATGGCTCAACTTCCTTTGGTCAAAGACTTCCTCTGATGGCAGAGCCAGCTCCGCCTACGCACACAGGAGGTTAAACGTACTAGAGATTTAACAGTTCCTACAAGTAATCCCCAACCAATAATGGACAGGATTTGGTATATCAATGCCCCTGATCCTTCCCTCCTGCACTGGGGTAATTCTGAGCAAATGTTCTGTAAGTCCCAGAGTTAATCAGCAGACTTAAACTGGTTTCCCACAGTAGCGAACGTGACTTGAAACGCACTCCACGTTGGTAGGCCTTTCCTGGCCTCACTTCTCCCCTCCCCTACTGATGTCCTGGAATCACATCCTAAATAAACGACTCACAGAGCTGGAGATGTAGCTCAGTATTAGAGCACTTGCCTAGCATCCACAGGGCCCTGGGTTCAATCCCTAGAAACCACAAAAAAAAAAAAAAAAAAAAAAAAATATATATATATATATACACAAATATATAATTAAATTAAACTTACTACTAGATAAACTGCTGCTTTCAATGTCTCTTTCTGGAAGAATGTAAATTTAGCTAGCATCTTTGTTCTTGAGAGTTCATTTGTACTACATTTCTAGAAAATTCTTACTGGCTACTTACCCCAGCTTTGTGGCCTCTCTTCTCTCTTCTCTATGGGAGAGACTGCTAGTGATTCTCAATATTTGTTTTCCCTTCTTGCTCAATAATGGGATCCTTAGTTTTTACCTGGACATATGATCTCAGGAAAGACAATTCTCAGTCTTCCATGGAATCATGTGAAGCCATATATTATGGCCAATGGGATGAAAGAGGAAATCAGTCGTGTGCATGATTCCTGAGAAATGTCCTTAACGAGAGAAACATGTGCTCCTTTACCCTCCTACGTCCTGCTGGTTAGGATGTAGAGACAATGACCAGAACACCAGAAGGCATTTGAACTTGAATAAGTGGCCCCAGAATAAAAGCAAAAGAGCCTGGATTCTCGATGACACCACAGAACTACATCAATTTATACATGAGAGAAATAACTTTTTAGTTTATGTAAAATTTTTATTTCTGTTTTCTGTTACTTATTACTAATCTCAAAACAGCTATGGCCCTTAATCTGTCCCCTGACCCCACTTCCTAACTTCTATTTAATTTAAAAGTAAAATAGTTTATTCATTTGCTATGATGGCTTGTAGTCTTGGGATTTCACGTATTCTTTTTTTTTTTTTACTGTAAACAAATGGGATACATGTTGTTTCTCTGTTTGTACATGGCGTAAAGCATACCATTTGTGTAATGATAAATTTACATAGGGTAATGTTGTTTGATTCATTCTGTTATTTTTTCCCTTCCCCCACCCCACCCACCCCTCTTTTCCCTCTATACAGTCCTTCCTTCCTCCATTCTTGGCCCCCTCCCTAACCTTAACTCTAACCCTAACACTAACCCCTCCATCCCCCCATTATGTGTCATCATCCACTTATTAGCGATATATTCGTCCTTTAGTTTTTTGAGATTGGCTTATCTCACTTAGCTTGATATTCTCCAGTTTCATCCATTTGCCTGCAAATGGCATAATTTTATCTTTCTTTATGGCTGAATAATATTCCATTGTATATATATATACCACAGTTTCCTTATCCATTCATCAATTGAAGGACATCTAGGTTGGTTCCACAATCTGGCTATGGTGAATTGAGCAGCTATGAACATTGATGTGGCTGTATCTCTGTAGAGTGCTGATTTTAAGTCCTTTGGGTATAGGCCAAGGAGTGGGATAGCTGGGTCAAATGGCGGTTCCATTCCAAGTTTTCTAAGGAATCTCCACACTGCTTTCCAGAGTGGCTGCACTAATTTGCAGCCCCACCAGCGATGTATGAGTGTACCTTTCTCCCCACATCCTCGCCAACACCTGTTGTTGCTTGTATTCTTGATAATCGCCATTCTAATTGGAGTGAGATGGAATCTTAGGGTGGTTTTGATTTGCATTTCTCTTATTACTAGAGATGTTGAACATTTTTCCATATGTTTGTTGATTGCTTGTAGATCTTCTTCTGTAAAGTGTCTATTAATTTCCTTAGCCCATTTGTTGATTGGGTTATTTGTATTCTTGGTGTAGAGTTTTTTGAGTTCTTTATAGATTCTGGAGATTAGTGCTCTATCTGAAGTATGATTGGCAAAGATATTCTCCCACTCTGTAGGCTCTTTCTTGGCATTGCTGATAGTTTCCTTTGCTGAGAGAAAGCTTTTTAGTTTGAATCTATCCCAGTTATTGATTCTTGCTTTTATTTCTTCTGATATGGGAGTCCTGTTGAGGAAATCTGATCCTAAGCTGACATGTTGAAGATCTGGACCTACTTTTTCTTCTGTAATCTGCAGGGTCTCGGGTCTGATTCTGAGGTCCTTAATCCATTTTGAGGTTAGTTTCATGCATGGTGAGAGATACGGGTTTAGTTTCATTCTGTTGCATATGGATTTCCAATTCTCCCAGCACCATTTGTTGAAGAGGCTATCTTTTCTCCATTGCATATTTTTGGCACCTTTGTCTAGTATGAGAAAATTGTATTTATTTGGGTTTGTGTCCATGTCCTCTATTCTGTACCATTGATCTACCTTTCTATTTTGGTACCAATACCATGCCGTTTTTGTTACTATTGCTTTGTAGTAGAGTTGAAGATCTGGTATTGCAATACCCCCTGCTTCACTCTTCCTGCTAAGGATTGCTTTAGCATTCTGGGTTTCTTATTCTTCCAGATGAATTTCATAATTGCTTGCTCTATTGCTGTTAGGTACGTCATTGGGATTTTAATTGGAATTGCATTTGAATCTGTATAGCACTTTAGGTAGTATGGCCATTTTGACAATATGAATTCTTCCTATCCAAGAACATGGGAGATCTTTCCATCTTCTAAGGTTTTCTTTAATTTCTTTCTTTAGGGTTCTGTAGTTCTCATTGTAGAGGTCTTTTACTTCTTTTGTGAGATTGATTCCCAAGTATTTTATTTTTTTCGAGGCTATTGTGAATGGGGTAGTTTTCCTAATTATTCTTTCCAAAGATTCATTACTTATGTATAAAAATGCATTAGATTTATGCGCATTGATCTTATATCCCACTACTTTACTGAATTCACTTATGAGTTCTAAGAGTTTTCTGGTAGAATTTCCAGGTTCCTCTAAATATATAATCATATCATCAGCAAATAGGGATAGTTTGAGTTCCTCTTTCCCAATTCATATCCCTTTAATTTCTTTGGTCTGTCTAATTGCTCTGGCTAGAGTCTCAAGAACGATGTTGAATAGAAGTGGTGAAAGAGGGCATCCCTGCCTTGTTCCAGTTTTTAGGGGGAATGTTTTCAGTTTTTCACCATTTAGAATGATATTGGCTATGGGCTTAGCATAGATGGCCTTTACAATGTTAAGGAATGTTCCCACTATCCCTATTTTTTCTAGTGTTTTGAGCATGAAGGGGTGCTGTATTTTATCAAATGCTTTTTCTGCATCTATTGAAATTATCATGTGATTCTTGACTTTAAGTCTATTGATATGGTGAATTACATGTATTGATTGCCTGATGTTGAACCAACCTTGCATCCCTGGGATGAAACCCACTTGATCATGGTGCACTATCTTTTTAATATGTTTTTGTATGCGATTTGCTAAAATTTTATTGAGAATTTTTGCGTCAATGTTCATTAAGGATATTGGTCTGAAGTTTTCTTTCCTCGATGTGTCTCTGTCTGGTTTAGGTATCAGTGTGATATTGGCTTCATAGAATGAGTTTGGGAGGGTTCCCTCCTATTTTATGGAATACTTTGAGAAGTATTGAAATGAGCTCTCCTTTAAAGGTTTTGTAGAACTCGGCTGAGAACCCATCTGGTCCCGGACTTTTCTTTGTTGGTAGGCTTTTGATGACCTCTTCTATTTCAGTACTTGAAATTGGTCTATTTAAATTGTGTATGTCCTCCTCGTTCAGTTTAGGCAATTCATATGTCTCTAGAAACCTGTTGATGTCTTTGAAATTTTCCATTTTGTTGGAGTATAGATTTTCAAAATAGCTTCTAATTATGTTTTGTATTTCAATCCTGTCTGTTGTGATATTTCCTTGTTCATTCTGAATTTTAGTGATTTGGGTTTTCTCTCGTCTTCTCTTTGTTAGTGTGGCTAAAGGTTTATCAATTTTGTTTATTTTTTCGAAGAACCAACTATTATTTTGTCAATTTTTTGTATTGTTTCTTTTGTTTCAATTTCGTTGATTTCAGCTCTTATTTTAACTATTTCCTGTCTTCTACTACTTTTGGTTTTTTTTTGTTTTTTTTGTTTTTTTTTTTTTTTTGGAGTTTAAGGCTTTTTATTTTTCCACTGAAAATTTAAAAATATCTTTTAAAAAACTGCTCTGCAGTAATCAGGAAGGAAAAGGAGAAAAGTCACAAAGACACACAATGCATCACATGTGAATGATAAATGGCCAAACGGGGGATGGACTTCATTTCACTAGAAATTAAAAATAGGAATACTACTTGTGTTTTTCACTCATGAACAGATGCAAAAAGTAAATTTTTTGTAATCCAGAACTCATTATTCGCTATGAGGTTGTTTTTTTTTGTGTGTATGTGGGGGGGTGTGGGACAGGTACTGGGGACTGAACTCAGGGGCACTCAGTCACTGAGCCACATCCCAGCCCTATTTTGTATTTTATTTAGAGACAGGGTCTCACTGAGTTGCTTAGTGCCTCACTAAATTGCTGAGGCTGCCTTTGAACTCGTGATCCGCTGGAATTACAGGCATATGCCACTGCGCCTGGCTTTGGTATGAGTTTTGATCCACACGAGAAGGAATATTATGATTTCAAAAAATTTTAAATACAAATTAGAACACTGAGATTCACTAGCAAAGAGTTTTAAAATGGTAACACAGGGTTGTCAATGGCATGGCAATGGGTGCCCCAGCACCCTGGAAATTGGTGTAAAGGGTTTGATACAAATGTCCCCACAAGGGTATCATCCATGCACTGTTTGCAGTAGCAAAAGCAACAAGAGACCTGGGACGTGTGGGCTCAATGGGCTCCGCAGGGCATTAAGAACCTTCTACTACTTTTGGTGCTGGTCTGTTCTTCTTTTTCTAAGGCTTTGAGCCATAGTGTTAGGTCATTTATTTGTTGAGTTTTACTTCTTTTATTAAATGCGCTCCATGAAATAAATTTTCCTCTAAGTACTGCTTTCATAGTTTCCCAGAGATTTTGATATGATGTTTCTTTGTTCTCATTTACCTCTAAGAATTTTTTAATTTCCTTCCTAATATCTTCTGTTATCCATTCATCATATAAGAGCATATTGTTTAATCTCCAGGTGTTGGAGTAGTTTCTGTTTTTTACTCTTTCATTTATTTCTAACTTCAATCCATTATGATCTGATAGAATAGAAGGTAGTGTGTCTATCTTCTTGTATTTGCTAACATTAGCTTTGTGGCATAATATATGGTCTATTTTAGAGAAGGATCCATGTGCTGCTGAGAAGAAAGTGTATTCGCTCTTGGTTGGATGGTATACTCTATAAATGTCCGTTAAGTCTAAATTATTGATTGTGTAATTGAGATCTATGATTTCTTTGTTCAATTTTTGTTTGGAAGATCTGTCCAGTGATCAGAGAGGCGTGTTAAAATCACCTAGTATTATTGTGTTATGGTCTATTTGGTTTCTGAAATTGAGAAGGATTTGTTTGACATACATGGATGAGCCACTGTTTGGGGCATAGATGTTTATGATTGTTATATCTTGCTGATTTATGCTTCCCTTAAGCAGTATGAAATGTCCTTCTTTAACCCTTCTAACTTTGGCTTGAAGTCCACAGTATCTGAAATGAGGATGGATACTCCAGTTTTTCTGCTGAGTCCATGTGCATGGTATGTTTTTCCCCATCCTTTCACCTTTAGTGTATGGGTATCTTTTTCTATGAAGTGAGTCTCTTGCAGGCAACATATTGTTGGATCTTTCTTTTTAATTCAATCTGCCAGTCTATGTCTTTTGATTGATAAATTCAGGCCATTAACATTCAGGGTTATTATTGAGATATGATTTGGTTTCCCAGTCATTTGGTTCATTTATTTTATTTTATTTTATTTTATTTTATTTTATTTTATTTTATTTATTTATTTATTTGGCACAACTTGGTTCCTCCTTTATTTGACAATTCCTTTAGGATAATTCCTCCCTTTGCTGATTTGCTTCTTTGTTTTTCATCTCTTCCTCATGGAATATTTTGCTGAGAATGTTCTGTAATGCTGGCTTTCTTTTTGTAAATTCTTTTAGCTTTTGTTTATCATGGAAGGATTTTATTTCATCGTCCAATTTGAAGGTAAGTTTTGCTGGGTATAAGATTCTTGGTTGGCATCCATTTTCTTTCAGGGCTTGAAAAATGTTGTTCCAGGCCCTTCTAGCTTTTTGGGTCTGGATTGAAAAATCTGCTGATATCCGTATTGGTTTCTCCCGAATGTAATTTGGTTCTTTTCTCTCACAGCCTTTAAAATTCTGTCTTTATTTTGTATGTTAGGTATTTTCATTATAATGTGCCTTGGTGTGGGTCTGTTGTAATTTTGTATATTTGGAGTCCTATAAGCCTCTTGAACTTGATTTTCCATTTCATTCTTCAGATTTGGGAAATTTTCTGATATTATTTCATTGAATAGATTGCTCATTCCTTTGGTTTGTTTCTCTAAGCCTTCCTCAATCCCAATAATTCTTAAATTTGGCCTTTTCATGATATCCCATAGTTCTTGTAGATTCTGTTCATGATTTCTTACCATCTTCTCTGTTTGTTCAACTTTGTTTTCAAGGTTAAATATTTTGTCTTCAATGTCTGAGGTTCTGTCTTCCAGGTGTTCTATCCTACTGGATATGCTTTCTATGGAGTTCTTTATTTGGTTTATTGTTTCCTTCATGTCAAGGATTTCTGTTTGGTTTTTTTTTCAATATCTCTAACTCTTTATTGAAATGATCTTTTGCTTCCTGTATTTGCTCTTTTAACTGTTGATTGGTGCGATCATTCAATGCCTGCATTTGCTCTTTCATCTCATCATTCAGTGCCTGCATTTGCTCTTTCATCTCATCGTTTGCTTCCCTGATCATTTTAATTATGTACATTCTGAACTCCTTTTCTGTCATTTCTTCTGCCATGCTGTCATTGGGTTTTATTGATGTAATATCTAGATTTGTTTGGGGCATTTTTTACCTTGTTTTCTCATATTGTTCAGGTATCAGTGGACTGCTGAGATATTACAGATTTCCTCTATTGATTTACAATGTCCATGAATATTTCTAGTATATCCCCTCTTAGCCTTCAGTAGGCTGAAGTCTTGGAGGAAGTTGATAGTGCGGTGCTCCACAAGGAAGCTGCCTCTCTAGGAGTGGTGGCCTTCAGGTGGGGTATATTCCCTGTTAGTGGGCAAAGGTGCCTCCACTTGTTGACCAATGGTCATCCAAAGGGGAACTAGACTGTGGGCTGAGGCAAGGCCTGTTTGGGCCTGTGTCTCTGGTTTTACCGTCCTTGTGGGAAAACCTCACCGGGCAGGGAAGACTCACCCGGTGGGGAGGTCTCACTGGTCAGTTCCCCTCCTAGAGGTTTCCCTCAATCTACAACTACCGCCTGGGCTGGGTTGCCTTCCTCTGCAATGTTCCCAGGGGCCCGGACCTACCTCCAGGGCCTGGGAGCCTCACCCTTTGCAGACGAGTCTCCTTAGCCTGCCTCCCCTCAGAGAATCTGCCCGCAGTCCTGGAACCTTCGCTCCATCCCTAAGCGTGTCTCTGTGCGGCTCTTCCACCAAGAAGCCTCCTAGGTCCTGGGACCCTGCTCTGTACCTAATTGCCTGGCTATGTGGCCCCTCCTCTGAGCAGCCACCTGGAGCCCCGCACCGTCCCTCCGAGACCCAGCGACCCGCTGCACACCTCTTCCTCCGGACAGCCGCCCAGTGTTCTGGAGCGGTCACTAGGAGACCAAGCAACTCACTGCGTGCCTCCTCCTCCCACCAACCGCCCGTAGCCCTAGGCAGTCACTCTGAGTCCAAATGACCGCCCTGCTCCTCCTTCTCCTCCGGGCAGCCCCCCGGGTATTCAGGAGCGGTCGCTCTGAGTCGCTGTGAGTCCAAGCAACCCCCTGCACGCCTCCTCTGGGCAGCCCCCCGGAGCTCTGGTGTGGCTGCTGGAGACCAAGCGACCCACCGTGCTCCACCTCCAGGCAGCCCCCCCCGGTGTTCAGGAGCAGTAGCTTTGAGTCCAAACAACTCACCAATCACCTCCTCCTCTGAGCAGCCTCCTGGAGCTCTGATGCAGTCACTCAAGTCCAAGTGACCCGCCGCGCTCCTCCTCCTCCTCCTCCGGGCCGGTCCCTGGTGTTCAGGAGTGGTCGCTCTGAGTCCACACAGCTCTCCTCGCCGCTCCTCCCGTGGGCAGCCTCCGGAGCCCCAGTGGTTGCTCCGAGTCCAAGCGCTGTGCTGAGCTGCCTCCTCCACGATGCTCCCAGTTGTCCGAATTCATTGCTCCAGCGGGGGGAGGGGTGTCTCGCCGGGCAGCTCTACTTCTCAAAGTTCCCTGCGTTCCGGGACTATCGCCCCATCCGGGACGCCTCCCCTACGGGAGAGACTCACCCGGCTGCTTTGAGTTGGTCCCAAGTCTCTCAATATCTCCTCTTTTGAATCCTAAGTCCTGGAGCAACATGAAATGCAGCCATCCTCTAGTCCGCCATCTTGGAAAACCCCGGGATTTCACCTATTCTGACAGGTGGACTGTCAGATTATTTCCCTAAGGTAAAACAATTACTTCCCAAAGAGCAACTATAGTGCCAACTAATGGAGACTTTACCATCCTACACAATCATCATTTTACTGGTCTCCTTAACATTTATGCCAGAGACTATGCCCAATTCTTCCATGATTAAATCAACTTAATGAATCCCTATTTTCCTTTTGTAAAAATACCAATTTATTATGCTTACTTTTTTTTTCCTTTTCCATAGGGTCTCACTGTGTTGTCCCAGCTGGCCTCGACTTCAATCCTCCTGCCTCAGTCTTCCAAGTTGCTTATGCTTATCTTCACTGAACTAGCTGATGAAGGCAGTTTTTCATTATACAAGAATTCCAAGTATTAAATTATGAATAAATGAAATCATTGGAGTATTACCATTTTGCAAGCCCCAATGAATCAACAGATGTTTGCAATGATCCACTAATAGTATTAAAATCATTTTTTAAAAGATCAGATTTATGTGCCTCCTCTTGGAAGAACATAGCAATTTATGAAGTAGTCTTGCAAAAACAAACCAAATACCAAAATGATTGCAACTCTTAACTCACAAAATACAGTACGTTCAGGGATAGAGGAACATGTTAGGTGATACCACATGGATGCAATCAGCAAATCTAGATTTGATACAGGAAATAATCTGATTTCATCAACCAAAAAATATTTCAAAGATAAATAATGGTGCGGGAAACTATAGATTAAATGAAACTTAAAAGGGAGCTGCTATCAGTGAAAATAGCACAGTACAAATCTCCAAAAATCTTCTCCATGAAAGCAACGAGAATAGTGGCAAAAATTGTCAGAATCATCTTTATTAGAGATCTACAAATCTGCCAAAGTCTTGCTGAAATCTGAGGAGAATTTACCCAGGAGAAATTAAAGGATCCCAGTAAGAACAGTAAGCGTTATAATATTTTGAGTTGTCCTAGTTTTTTCCCTTTCCCCAGCTCAGCAGTACTGGAAAACCAAGAGCCTGCCATCATGCAGAAGGACAGCAGCCTGGCAGTCAATGAAGGGGCACGATGGGACTGGAGCTCCTTCAAAGCCCCGTGCCCAGGGAATCATCATTTAAGCTGGTTAGTGGTTCCCTGGAGGATCCCACTTGAAGTCCATTTGTCTTACTCCCAAGTTGGAGCTCACTCAGTGAAACTTTTCTCCAGAGGTATTTATCCAAGCAGTTGCTGTTTAATATCCTGGGTGCCCAGGGTAGTGGATATTAGTTGAGACAAGTAATGGGCTAACCAAAAAGCTCAAGAGGAATAAATAAGAAAAAAATGTCTGTAGATAGTTTTGAAGAGCTCTAACATATTGCTGTCCATTTAGAAGTCTGCATGCCAACACCAGGTTCTATGCATGCTGAGGGTCTCAAGTTCTCATCTCTGGCTAATACTGAGGCACCATTCAAAGTAAAAGTTAGGACTAAAGCAAAGTTGTAAACTACATGGCTGAACATTGAAGTTGTGCTGCAGCAGAAACAGAGCCCTTCACCAAGAGCACAGACACATTTTTCCATACATTTATGAAATTCTCTAATTGTTAACTGACCTACCTAAGCTAACTGACCAGAGGCTTTGATGGACCATACATGAGAAGCAATACAAGCTACAAAGGACTTATTTTTTTTTTTAATAATCACTAAACAAACAATAGCAAATGGCAATAAAAACAAATCTTTCTCTGGTAAAGGGGAAGAATTGTCACATTACATTACTAAAAATGTCCCACCTTTCAACAAAGAAAATGAAACATGCAAATAAATAAGAAAGCATGGCCAAACTATGGGAATAAAGCAGATCAATAAAAACTATCCCCATGGATGTCCAGACATTGGATTTACTAGATCAAAACTTTAAGCAGCTCTTTTAATTATTATTTAAAAACTAAAGGAAAGCACATCTGTAGAACTAAGGAAAGTATGTGAATGATATCTTACCAAATCAAATATCAATAAAGAGATAAAAGTTATTTTAAGAAGCAAATAAAGATTCCAGAGATGAAAATTACAATAATCATGTGAAAAATTCTCTAGAGGGCCCAACAGAAGGTTTGAGCAAGCGAAAGATAGTAATCCTTAAACGGGAAGGTAAGTCAGTACGGATGATCTAGTCTGAGTAATAGAGAAGGGAAATGAAGGAAATGAACCTGGAGAACTGTGGACACATCCACTGAGCCATGTGAGCATAATGAGAGGCTCAGTAAAAAGAATGAAAGGAACACAAAGAATATTTGGAGAAACAATGGCCAAAATTTACCAAATCTGATGGAAAAGCATTGGTACCTCCAAAAATCTCAAAAACTCCTAGTGGGATCAATTCAAAGACTCCCCACCTAGAACATCATGACCAAACCATGTCTTTCCTTGAAAGACAAGGAAAGAATCCCAAAGGCACAAGAGGGAGCCCTTCTGTCACCTGTAAGGGATCCTCCATAAATGAACAGCTGGCCTCTCACCAGAAGCCTTCAAGGCCAGACGGCAGTGAGGTGGCATCAACAGAAATTCTATCGACTAAGGATGCCATGTGTGCCAAATCTGTCCTGTAGAAACCAAGGAGAAATTAAGCATTTACAGATAAACAAACACACAGAATTGGTTACCAGCAGACCTGCCCTACTTGAAATCCTAGAGAAAATCCTTTGGGTTGAAATAAAAGCACACTAGATCATAGTTTGAATTCACATGAAAAAATAAAAGGAATGGGCTAGCGTGTAGCTCATAGGTAGAGTACATGCAGGAGACCTTCGGTGCAATGCTCAGCACAAAAATAAACAAATAATATGCATATAAATAAATATGTAAGAGTACCAGTAAAGATAACTATGTAGATGAATATAAAAGCCACCATAGAAATATTGTTTCTTTGAAATTCTTTCTCCTATATGACATAAAATACAACTGAATAAAGTAATTATAAATCTGTGTTGACAAGCATACAATGCTTAAAGATTTAATTTGAAGCTGGGCATAGTAGCAAACACCTGTAATCCTAGCAATTCACAAGGCTGAGGCAGGAGGATCACAAGTTCAAGGTCAGCCTCAGCAACTTAGTGAGATCCTGTCTCAAAATAAAATGTAAAAAGGGTCAAGAATGTTGCTCAGTGGTTAAGTACCTATGAGTTCACTCCACAATACAAAAAAAAAAAAAAAAAAAAACTATAAGGAACAATGTTATTCAAATTAAGTTGGTATTAATACAAACTAGTTGTTTTAAATCAAGATGTTAATTGCAATCTCAAAAATTTTAAATTCAAAACTATAATAAAAGAAACAACAATGGAATTTAAATTGTACTCTGGAAAATATCTGCATCTAACACACAAGGTAAAAATTGAGGACAAAGGAACAAAAAATAAGTAGATTTCTAGAAAACAAATAGTAAAACTGCACATACAAACCCACTTTATCAGTAAATATGTTAAAGGCAAATATATCAAACATCCTTTTAGGCAGAGTGGATTTTTTAAAAAATTAACCAACCATATGCTATCAACAGGAGACATAATTTAGATTCAAAAACCCAAATCAGTTGAAGGTAAAAAGACTGGAAAAGACAGCATGCAAACAGCAAGCAAAAGACAGATGGACTTTTTACACTATATCATATGAAATAGACCTTGGAACAAAAACTGTTAATATAGACAAAGAAGAACATTTCATAATTTTCATCATCTATGTAGAATGCATAACAATTATAAAAATATATGCACCTAACAACAGAGCCCCAAAATACACAAAGAAGATAACGGACAGACTTGAAGAGAGAAAAAGACAATTTAAGAGACTTAAGGGACATGTCAACAAAATACAAAGCAATACATGTACCTCATTTGAGTCCTAATTCTGATAAATAAATTGTAAATATGTGTATAAATATATATGCAAAAAAGTCAGGGAAACATGAACACTAAATTCTCAATAATATTAAAAATACATTGTCATTTTCTGGGTGTGTTAAAGGTATTGTTGTTACACATAGAAATACCCTCCCTTTGGAAGTACATTCTGAATTTCTTCTACAGAACTTTATGTGATGTCTGCAATTTGCTTAAAAATCTAAGGAAAGGGAACGGTGTGAAGACAAGATGCAACCAGATTAGATGTGATGGATAATTAATGTTGCTGAGTGATGGGCTCATGGCATTAATTTTGCTACTCTTTCTTCTTCGAACATATTCAAAGTTATCTATTATAAAAGGTTAATAAAAAGCATAGCACACCAACATGACCACTCACTCTGAGATGCACGGGGACCAGAAACTCTCATAATTGTCCAACCACTCAACAAATCTTTAGTGAGTATTTACTATGAGGAAGTCAATGGGGTAAACATGCTCATGAGGAGGCAGAGATGAAGATAATTATAACTGAACAGTGGGACACGCATCATAAGAGAAGTCCAAAGGCAGGACCATCAGGAACTGGGAGGAAGAGGCTATGACTGATGAAGGACACAGTAAGACTGCAATTCTAGAATAACCAAGTGGCACGAATCTTCCTGACAACTGTCTGAGCTATAGCTGGAAATACTGAGCTTCAGAGAGAAGCAGCATCTTTCCCCAAATCAACATTCTAAAAAGGTCGAAGGTTTTTCTTTTCTCGCTGTATTTAAGTGACTCACCCAGATTGATAACCCAAGGAAGTAGCAGAGCTGTGCCTCAAAGCTGTGCAGTTTGTATCCAGAGCTTTCTTCCTGCCCACTCTCCTGGGATTGAATCCAGGGTTCCCTTCGCCACTCCATGTTGGATTATGCTTCCTTCCATCGAGCAATCGATGGAAGAAAGAGGAAATGGAGGAGATTAAACTAACACTAATACTTTGTCCTATAGGACTTTGGAGACTGACGAGCGTCCTGAGAAAAAGCAGCTCTTACATTAATAATTTTGTCGCTAAGCAATGGCTGCATTCACATAGCTGCAGAAAGCTTGCCTGTCGTCACTATTTGCCAGCGAGTGCCTTCAGATTCCTTGCTGTGGTTTTCTGCACTTAACAGTATGAAGTGCTGTCGCAGCTTTCAGCCTTGCTTGTCTCCGGGCCTCCTCTGGCAGTGGCTTGCCACTCCCAGCCAGACTGCAGTGGGAGACTTCAGAGCTCCTCACAAAGGCATCAAGGAAAGCTGGGCTGTCGTCCCCACCACAGCACTAATACACCAAGGGACCACAAGGAAGCCTTCCAGCCCTCCGAGCATCAGACTCCCATCAGTCACATAAATGGGGTTAGGTCACATGAGCTTTAGAAAGGCACATTCTTCTCTGACAAGGCAGAACTCCATGAAGTCAAAAGAGACCCCTCTGTGTTCTACCAGGGAGGTCAGGGAAGGAGAAAGACACTTTAAAAAAAAGTATTAATAGTAACAAGAAACTTTTATAAGCCACATATAGAGCTGGTTACAGACAACACTCGTGTTCCCCCAAAATTCATACACTGATATCCTAATCCCAGTGCTATGGTATTAGGAGGCAGGGTCTTTGGGATTAGCTAGTCACTTGGGTGGGGCCCTTCAGTATGGGATTAGTGCCCTTATAAGAAGAAACATAGAGCTTGCTGTGTCTCTGTCCCTTCTTTATCTACCAGTGAGTTACAATGAGAAAACAGTCCTGTACAAAGAAGGAGACCCCTTACCAGGCATCTGAGCTGCTGGCATCTTGGTCTTTGACTTTCCAGTCTCTTCTGTTGGCCATGCTACCTGCCCATGGTCCTTTTGTTATAGCAGCCCAAGCTGCCTAAGATGGAACTGAAAAAGGAAAAAATACATTACTTAAATATATATATACCTACACATATTTATACATATATATTCTCTATATATATATGAAATAAACACATGTATGCTTATTTAACTAGAGAATGTTTGGTGGTGGCATTATTTTTTGCTACTACTGGACTCATAAAGCAGACAGATGGGTTTGTACAGCTTTGTCAACCACTTGCTTTGGGACCTTATCTAATAACAATAATAGTTAATGTTCATTGAATATTTCATACATATTGTAAACTCAACAGTCTCCTGTTTCCCTCTGGGGCAGATGGCACGAGCCTCAGTTGCCACTATAATAAGCTTTCTGCATCTATCCCACTATGATAAGTAGGAGCGTGCCCAGCACAGTACCTGCGACTTGACAGATTCTCACAAACACCTTTAAAGCTCATGTCATCTTATTTTGAACAATGTATAAACTTGTTCAGAACAATTACTCTCTAAACATCCAGGCTAGTGCAAAATTTGCAGCCACGTACATGCAAAAATACTATTCAAATATGTATGGCTTTACTTTTCTTGAAAATTTGTGTTTTCAAATGTCATCTTTAGAAAATGTCATCTTATATTTTCTGGGTTGTTCGTTCCAACAGCACTAATAATGATAAATGTATTGTTTGCTTATTTCCTTTTAGAATGCCATAATAATTTCTCACAAATTCAGTAGCTTGTCATGAGATCCCACAAAGAACCAATGAGAAAAATAAAACATTCATGTGAAAAGTTGGATCCAAATTGAGTATTTTAAAACCATATATACCCAACTGGAAACTCCTAGGCACTCACATGCTAGTGACATTATTCCCATGACCATTGTGCACATGGGGTTTAGTGTGTCATGATTCAACTGTGGACTCTGAAGAGCTCATTGGCCAGCTCAGTCCCTTTCAGTTCCACCTCCCGTGGAAGAAGAGGAAAATGAGATCTCAAGGTTTCAACCAGGCAGTCCGTCTCCTCCTAGTTGTCATGTACTTAGAATTTGTTAGGCTGTGTCCAAGGTTCTTGGGATACTTCAGCAAACAAAAGAACAGCAGAAAGAATCCCTGCCCTGGTGGCCCTCACATCCTGGTCAGGGAAGTGACCTGCCCAGGTAATGCTCCAGGCCAGTGACAAAGCTGGGTCATCCAATGTCCAGGCCTGGGCTTGAACCTCTCATCCACATTCAAACCAAATCTTGAGGGGTTTGGTTTACCTTAGGGTTACGAATATTCTGCCCATATTTTCCCCAATAAGACTTCAGAACTTTCTTCAATTCCGTCTCTGGCAGAAACATATATTTCTTAATGTCAGATTACTCTAGATCGACAGCACTGTACTTCAGCCTATTTAATGAAATTAGATAATTCAATTTTGTGGACAAAATAAATATGCCTTATAATGTGTGTGCAGGTCTATTGAGGTTCACAAAGCATTTTTGGAGTCACATGGAAGCTGAGTGTCCATGCTACACATTTCCATAGTACACCCTGCTTCTGTTATTATAGTATCCCTCATTTACATTACTGTACTTCTTTTCTATCTTCCTCTCTATGCTGTAAGCTCCATGATGGGCTGGGGCAAGCGTGCTCCCCATTAGATTAATATCTAAAGCTCTCTGCCTGGCACGTGGTTAACACTTGATACATATTTATAGGTTGAGTGAATGAATGATCTATTTTCTCTCCAAATCTTCTCAATGACCCTTTGGAGTGGGTAGATTACTATTTCATTTTACTTGCCTGAGAACTGAGACTCAGAAAGTTCATGTCACTTCTCCAAGGTCACATAGACGGATATGATAAAATTTAATGCCTATTCATCATCCAGGTATTTTTTATGTGTTACTTGAGCACTACAACCACATAAATTTTTTTTTTTTTTTCTGTCTCTAGGTCCTTTACAGAGTGGACTGCAGTATCTGGCCTATAATTAGTAAACCTAATTATTAAGAATTATTTCAACTAAGAACAATAATTTTTTTAAAGACAGGAGCTTTGGGATCAGAAGGTTCAAATCCCAACCCTGCCACTTGCTAGCTAAGAGATCTTAGGTGGTGTTCTTCATGTTTTTCTTCGCATTACAAAAGGAGATAACAGGGAGTTTGGGAGATTAAATGAGAATCACGTAAAGAGATCAGTGCACTTGGGCATTTCCCAAGTAACGCTTTCAAGTCAAGGCCCTTCCTCACAGAAATGGCAAAGGCTTCGAGAAGGAAGCAGAGCCAGGACTTCTGCACCACTTCATCAGATGCACATGTGCCAAACCCAGGGGTTCCCGATCTGGATGCTCACTGGACCCCTAAGCCAAGGGGTTCCCAATCTGGATGCTCACTGGACCCCTAAGCCAAGAGGTTCCCGATCTGGATGCTCACTGGACCCCTAAGCCAAGGGGTTCCCAATCTGGATGCTCACTGGACCCCTAAGCCAAGAGGTTCCCCATCTGGACGCTCACTGGACCCCTAAGCCAAGGGGTTCCCAAGCTGGACGCTCACTGGACCCCTAAGCCAAGGGGTTCCTGATCTGGATGCTCACTGGACCCCTAAAAGGCTTCTTTTCCATCTCCACTCAGTTCAAAGTCTGCTCGACAGCTTCCACAGGTCCCTGCAGCTTCCCTCTGTGTGAATCACTGGTTTTTCTGGCCCATTTCAGAAAGTCTAGATGCTGCTAATCCTCAGTTTGCAAATGAACAAAGGAAATGCTTTCGTTTCAGACCAAAACCTCTGAAGAAACAAGCCAGGAGCTGATGTAGGAGAACATGCTGGCAGCCAGCGGACCAAGCCAGCAGCCCAGCTGTATTAACAGAACTCGGAGAACAATGCAGGGCCTGACGCTCCCCACATGCCAGAAAATAAACAAAGCCCCAACCAAGAGCTCCACAGACCAGATGACAGAAGGTTAGAAAATGCTGCACACAAATCAGTCGCAGTCCTTGCTCTGTTTCCCCAGTCATTTAGCAAGGGACATGTGCTGTATTGGACCTCAATAGGAAAGCTACCTCCAAACAATGGTGGCCATGTGTGGGTACTCTTTGTTACAGTTTATAACCTCTCCCAGGGAGAAGTTTGGAGCTTCTCTTTAAAACTCAGCACTGTTTTAAATTTTATTTTATTGTGATAAGAACACTTCATATGAGACCTCACTTCCACAAACCATGAAACACAGGGCTACTGATTATAGGCAAAATGTCACCCAGCAGGTTCCCACAACCAGTTCATCTTGCATAACTGCGACTCTGTGCCTGTCAATCTGTTGATTAGCAAGTCCCCATTTCCCTCCCTTCAGCTACCATTCCACTCCATTCTGCTCTCTGCTCCTATGACTTAACCCCCCCCCCTTTTTTTTTTTTTTTTTTTTGGCACCAGGGTTTGAAACCAGGGGCATTTAGCCATTGAGTCACGTCCCAACTCTGTTTTTTTGTTTTGTTTTGTTTTGTTTGTTTTTTTTTGTTTTTTTTTGAGACTGGGCCTTGCTGAGTTGCTTAGGGCCTCTCTAAGTTGCTGAGACTGGCTTTGAACTCTCCATCTTCCTCACTCAGCCACCCCAGCTGAGTTTAACTCTTTTCGATGCCTCATGTAAGTGGAACCATGTCCTTCTGAGACTAATTCCACTGAGTAAAATGTCCTTAAGATTCACCTTGTTGTCGTAGGTACAACAGAATTTGTCAGAATTTCCTTCTTTATAAGGGTTAATAATTTTCCAGTGCATGTATACATTTTCCTATGTATTCATCCAGCAGTGGATGTTCAGGTTGTTTCCCATTGTGACTATTGTGAACTACACTGCAATGAACATGACAGCCGTAATATCTCTTCGAAATCCTGATTGAAATTCTTTTGGATAAATACCCAAAAGTGGGAGAGTCAGATCATACAGTAGTTTTGTTTTTAATTTTCTGAGGCCCTCCATGCTGTTTTCCTTGATGGCTGTACTAATTGACTTCCCCTTCAATGGTGCATGAGGATAACAATTTGTCCACATCATCAACAACACTTGCTGCCTTTTGGGCTTGATGGTTTGTACTTTCTAGTAGCCTAGACAGACAAAATCAAGTAAACAAAAATGTAAAACAATTAAAAATTAAGTTCTACAAAGAAAACAAACAAGGAACTGATGCGAAGTGAAGTTTGAGGGAAGAGGAGGTAAGACTTTAGCTGATATGAAAGAATAGGAAAAAAAAGGCCATTAAAAGAGATGCAAAAATTAGAGAAATGCAAATTAAAACTACACTGAGATTTCATCGCACTCCAGTCAGAATGGCAATTATCAAGAATATAAGTAATGATAAATGTTAGTGAGGATATGGGGGAAAAGGTACACTCATACATTGCTGGTGGAACTGCAAATTTGATGCAACCACTATGGAATGCAGTATGGAGATTCCTTAGAAAATTTGTAATGGAAACACCATTTGACCCAGTCATCCCATACCTAGATTTACACCCAAAGGACTTAACATCAGCATACCATAGTGACGTGACCACGTCAATGTTCCCAGCAGCTCAATTCACAATAGCTAAGCTATGGAACCAACCTAGGTGCTCTTAAACAGATGAATGGATGAAGAAAATGTGGTCCATAAACACCATAAAGAAGAACGAAATTATGGCATTTGCCAGTGAATGATGAAACTGGAGACTATCATGCTAAGTGAAATAAGCCAATCCCAAAAACCCACAGGCCAAATGTTCTCTCTGATATGCAAATGCTAACACACAATAGGTAGAGGGGGATGGAAGGAGTGGAGGTTCACTGGATTGGACAGGGGTATGGGGAATGGGAATGGGAAAGACAGTAGAATGAATCAGACATAACTTTCCTAGGTTCATATGTGAATATATGACCAGTATAAGGCCACATCATATATAACCATGAGAATGGGAAGTTACACTCCATGTATGCATGATACATCAAAATGCATCCTACTGTCATGTATAACTAAAAAGAAAAAATTAAGAATAAAAAATAAAATTTCATTGTGTATAAAAAATGCAAAATTATTTAATTTTTATAAAAACACCCAAAAAGGCAAATCTACAGACACAGAAGCCATATTAGTGTCTGGGGTCAGTAGGGGAGAAAAGGAAGCCACTGAGAATGAGCGTGAAGTTTCTTTTGGGGAGATGGGAATGTTCTGAAATTAGGTTATTGGGGTAGAAGTCAACTCTACAACCATGCCAAAATCATGGAATATACTTGAAACAGATGTTATATTATGATATAAAACTCTCAAACCAAGAGAGAGAAAAGAAGACTCTCTGAGGTAGAGAGAACAGAAGTCCAAAGGTTCTCACAAGGGAAGGTGTTTGGTGTGTACGGAATGAGAGGTCACCATTGCTCAGGAGGTAATGAGCCAGGGAGGAAAGTGAAGCCAACAGAAAGCTCAGAGGCCAGATCATGCTGGGCCTCCCGGGTAAGAAGCATATCGCTCTCATGTCTGTAACATGGACTCTATTAGTTTCTCAAGTTATCAATGCTTCAATGAAGAAGCGATAGGAAGAACACAGAGAAATGATACCTGTTTACGATTCATCATGTGCTGCTTCATGTTTGTCTCCTTTACTCTTCCCATAATCAACGTAGGAGAACCCTAACTTCAGTTACCAGACAGGGAAATTGACACCCAGGCAGTTTATAACGATTTGCCCAACTGACCCAGCTATTAATATGGAACCTAGTAATTATCTGTTTTATGAATAAATTCTTCCCAGTTTTCAAATATGAGGTCTACTAAAATCCAGATTGCCATTTTTTTCTGATTTGGCTATCTACTGCAGCACAGCAAATCATTCCAAAACTTAGTATCTTAAAAGTGCTCCAGAGTCTATGGGGTCAGCTGGGTGATTCTGTTGGTGTGGACCAGAACCAGTTGATCTTCGCTGGGTTTGCTCATGGTCTGCCATCCCCTGGCTGGTCATCTGGGATTCAGTGGGTCCAGCATGACAATAGTAACAAGTTGGGCAATTGGTTGACTGGCAACTGGGGTGATGGAAATGACTGGTCACACTGCAGACTAGTTGAGGTTATTTACGTTGCAACAGCAAAACACGTAGTGCTTTTGAATCCTGTGCTGAGAACCAACACCCAACTCTCCTGCTGCATTTTTTTGGCAAAACAAGCGATAAGGCTAGCCCAGAATGAAAGGGCAGGGAAATAGAGTCTAACTCTTGCTGGGAAGAGAGGCAAAGGCTGTGAATACAGGGAGGAGTAAAGGGTTATCAGCACTTTTTCAATCCACCAAAATCCCATCCCCACAAATATAACAAGAGATGAATCAACTCTAAAGGACTAATGGTCAAGACTTATTCCTGGAGTCCCACATTGCCCCTGGTCACTGCTGGGTACCCCCAGACATCTCTGGTTTGAAGAAGTATGGAAAAGATTGTTATATCTGTTCATCAATTTACCTGCCCCTCCTCGGCCCCTCCCTGGAGTAGCTTCTTTAGGGGCGCTGGTTCAACTTCTCAACCCTGACCACAACTGACCTGGGTGGACATTAGATCCAAAAGGGCCAAGGAGATTACGTTAGTTCCCTAGGACTACTGCAACAAAGTGCCGCACATGAAAGGCTTGGAACAACAGAAAATTATCCTCCCACATGTCTGGAGGCTAGAAATCCAAAATTGCAGTGTTGGCATTTGTCTTCAGTCTCTAAGGGAAGATTTATTCCATACTCTCTCCTATCTTTTGGTGGTTCCTTGCAATCCTTGACATCCTTTGGCTTGTGGAAACATAATTTTAATCTTCGCTTCACCTTCACATAACACTCTCTCCTTTGTCTCTGTGTTTTCAATTCTGTCTTTTTATAATGATCCTAGGCCCTGGATTATGGCCCACTGTAATCGAGAATAACCCCATCTTAATGACTTACATCTGCAAAGACCCTATTTCTAAATAAGGTCCCATTCTGAGGCTCCAGGTAAACATGCATTTGGGGGAGACGCAAGTCATACTGCCTAGGGATTATCTATTCCAGGCACTTGGAATCCAGACTTGGAAACACCAGTTGTCTCTGCAGGCTCTTGAAAAGAAAGGAAACAAAGATCTGAAGTAGCCATTTTCTACAAAAGCAGAGAAAATCAGTTTTCAGAGAGAAAAAATGAAGCAGATGGCTAGAGAGAAGCAGAGATGACACAGTATGCTGCAACAGATGGAGAGACAGACAGACAAAGCGGGACAGAGACGCTCTATATTGGTCTCTGTGTTTTCAGAGTCCTGGCTCAATCCCACTTGCCCTTCCTACCTCTGAATGCCAAGAGACAACTCTGTAGCCTTGCAAGAAACTTTTTAACGGACTCTGGGCTTTGTGATGTAAAGATTTTCATAATTCCAGACATGACTTTATTACCTGCCAAGATGCTTCTTGCAGCCAGCAAGGCCGGGCCTGCATCAGGAGATTATCAGTCAAAAAGTGGGAAGTTTTGTCTCAGCTGTTGCTGCTGTCTCTGTTTCCTGCACAATGCTCCGTGTGATGACTGGTTCCCAGACAAGGCGACAAAACCTCTTTAATCCTGCAATGCTAGCTCAGTGACAAAGCAGGCATATAAATAGGTTGATGTATAAAACCGGGCAAATAAATAAACTCATACAATCTCTTTCATGACCTGACAAAATTAGGAATTTCTCCACTCCTTATTCAAAGCATTTGTTTTGTTTTGTTAATTTTCCTAGAAACAAAGAAACAGAGTTAATCAAAATGTTTTCATCTCCCTTTAATCTCATCTAACTGCAGTACTTAGTAATGTCACTTATATGTAATTGTGTTGTTCTGAACAATGGACACATACTACAGCTATCTAGAACCCTGTGAGCATGTTTATAGCTCACCTCTGACAAGAGAGAAGCCAGGACTCACTTTTCCAGCCTTCTTTGTAGCTCAGGTTTAAGCATGCGATCTAGTTTGGCCAATCAGACTTACGAGAGGTTTTAATTTGAAAATGAGCAATAGGAGGAAGCAGATGTTGTGCCAAATTCATAATTTGACAAATAAGATAATCAAAGTATTTCAATTCATGAGGCAGGAAGTCCACTCCCTAACCTTCTTAGTGAGAGTGCCAGCATTTATGCTGAGCAGTAGTGTCTTCCTCACTGTAGTGGCCTTCCCTGAGTGACCATTCTAGAATCTTTAATGAATTCCTTCCCTGAAATAAACAGCAAAAGTATATCTTGTTTGTCACGAAGAACCTTCACTGATGTGAAATACCTCTGGCATTGTCCCACCTTGTGCTGGAAGGTGGGATTCTTCACCCATCCAGGCTATCCTGAGCATGGCTTGTCTCACAAAGTAAAAGATGCAGGTCTCAGGCTATTCTGACTTCTTTCATTGCTTTCCTTGTGAAAGAAATTTGGAATCCATATTAGCACCACCCATCAAAACTGAAAGACATGTTTCTCATAATATGTTGTAAAGACATAAAAGCAAATGAGGAAAAATAGTTAATTTCCAAAAATTATATAATCTATCCCCATAGCAAGAATGTGGCCTGTCTCTCATGAGGGACACCAAGACCTTAGCAGGCTTGCTTGACAACAGTCGTCATAGTCTTTTAAATATACATGTTCTCATTGGAAGGAAAAATTATCATATGCCAGTGACAGGTGTCTCAGGCTCCATAAAGGGTACATTTCCAGGACCTTTCACAATCCACTAGTATAGCTCTGCTTCTGGATGTTATGAACTAGGCTGAGAAGACGTGATCTTCTGTCATGATATTCTGTCTTGGTTCCAGAGTTACGGCACCAACTGACTAGGGACTAAACCTCAGAAACTGCTGGGAATCTACAGGGACACAAGTTCATGATAGAGACCCAG
The DNA here is from genome assembly GCF_902686455.1 of Sciurus vulgaris. NCBI lineage: Eukaryota > Metazoa > Chordata > Mammalia > Rodentia > Sciuridae > Sciurus > Sciurus vulgaris. The sequence goes on from NC_136466.1 coordinate 24,911,573, forward strand.
CTACTGAACTAAACCCAGCCAAAAGACTGTACACCCTGCTCCACACACAAACTGACCACACTCAAACTTCAGATATATTTTAATACAAATAAAAGAGAGGAAAAAAAGAATGACCAGGTCCCAAGTAGTAATGGTAGGGAAGGGCCCTCAGGTTCCACTCAAGGACATACACTCCTACAGCAAAAAAAGAGAGAATTAACACAAAGGCTGTGGGTACAACACCTATGAGGGGGTTTCAATTGAGATCATTCCAGAACAGTTTGGCAAGAGAAGGCTGTGCCCTAAAAAGGCTCACACATAAGAGTAGAAGTGAAATCTATTCCAACAGATACATAAAACCCAAAACAGGAACTCAAAAAATATAAAAAACCAACCTAGCATGATACTTTCTGAAGTTAATAATTCACCAGCAACTGACTCCAAAGATATTGAAGTGGATGAAGTAAATGTCACATAAAGAACCTGAAAGCATAATTACAAAAGTGATCAATGAATTCCAAGATAAAAACAACTGAATGAATTAAGGAAGTCAGTACATGATATGAATGAGAAATTTTTATTTAAAAATTTAAAATTTATTTAAATTTTTATTTTAAAAAGATAGGGATATTTAAAAGGAACCAAACAGAAATCTTGGAATTAAAAGACATATAAGTCATATTAAAAGTTCAGTTGAAAGTCTCTCTAACAGAGTAAACTATTCTGAAGACAGAATCTCAGACCTGGAAGACAAAGTGGCCAGCCTTGAATGTTGGGACTAATGACATGTTAACTAACTCAGGCTGACTCTTTACTCCCTGGCGAGTCAGCAAAATCAAGGCTCAAAGGTGGTTTCAAGGGTTGGTGACAATGAATCGGACCACCGTCAGGGATTGGTTAACAACAGTTCCGCAAACGTGATCAGCTCATGCTTGCCATATAGTCCTATGGGACTCTTGCCTGCTGAACCCCCATGCCTTGCTGACCTTTAAACGGATTGGTTCCCGCCTAGCCCCCACCCTACATAAAAGCTATGTGATTTCCTCAATAAATTTGTCCTCCACCCGGAGGGCTGGGAGGGGGTGGTCAGTCGGCCCTACCTATCCCGGTCTGACCTTGTTGGGGAGTGTCCCCTTCCCTTACCGCTGGTCGAGAAGAGCAAGGGGGCTTAAGACCCCAACACTTGAACATTCAGGCAGTATTAAAGAAAAAAAAAAGTAAACATGAACAGAGTATATAATAACTATGGGACAATATTGAGAACACATTTAAAATTGTTGGAATTGAAAATAAAGGGGTTTGGGACGTGGCTCAGTGGTTAACCACTCCTGAATTCAATCTCAGTACAAAAGAGGTGGTGGGAATCATTGGCTTTGAAGAGGGTTATGATATGTAAGCTACAGGAATTGATAACCTCTTCAGGGAAATTATAAGAGAATATTTTCCAAAACTTGAAAATGAGATGAACATTCAGATACAGGAGGCATTTAGAACCTCAAATAGACAAGATCAAAAAAGAACCTCTCCATGACCCATTATAATTAAAATACCTAACATACAGAATAAGGATAAAATTTTAAAAGCCTCAGGATAAAAACATGAGGTCACATTTAGAGGTAAGCCAATTAAAATTACTTATAATTTCTCAGCACAAACTCTAAAAGCCAGGAGGGCTTGGAATTCTGTGTTCCAAGTCTTGAAAGATAACTGTTAATCAAGATTGCAATATCCAGCAAAGCTATTCTTAAGATTGAAGCAGAAATAAAAACCTTCAAAGATAGGCAGAAATTAAAACTAAGTTGGCACTACAGAAAATACTTAAAGAAATATTCCACACAGAAAAAAATAAAAACTAACTCCAGAACTCACAAAAGAACAAATCTCATTTCAAGAGTAGCTAAGCAAATGAGAAACAAGACCAAATTGTACATTAGAAATCAACCAGAATGGTGGAAATTAATAAAGATCTCTCCATAACATTTAATATAAATGGTCTCAATTTCCAACTAAAAGAAATATACTGGCAGAATAGATTCAAGAATAAGACCCTACCGTATGTTGTTGGCAAAAGACCCACCTTACAGGCAAAGATAGTCACAGATTGAAAGCAAAAGAATGGAAATTGATGCACCAGGTAAATGGAGCCTCAAAAGAAGCAGGAGTGGCTACTCTCATTTCAAAAAAAAAAAAAAAGAAGCACACTTCATGTTAAAACAACCAAATGCCACCGCTGCCCTGTGGGTAGCATCTGTTTCTCTCAGCTTTGCATTCTTGCTTCCTTTTTCATATCTATAATCAAGAGAATTACATACCAGATTTTCTTTCATGAAAATTGGGATAATGTGAAGGAAATCTGGCTTCAGCAGGATTGTTTCATCCTCTCATAATCATTTCAATGATGTGTATACCAGTCTGTGTATACTATCATGTACATTCAGGTTTAATTGTGCAATCTTAAACCCCTATCAGCTGATTTCTGTGCTCTTTTATATTATTTTTGACTAATACTGAGGGATCTGATCAGAATTTGAGGCCAGTTTCCTAACTCATTGCTAGTCAGGAAGTGATCTTTATTTTTTTTAAAAAATTAATAAATGGATAAATGTATACATATATTTACATTTGCATTTATTTATTTATTTATTTATTTGAGAAACTGGCAGCTAACAATTGCAAAACTGGACCATACTTCTCTTGTTTAAGCAAAAGTGGTGAGTGAAAACCACTACTAATTTCCACTTTCATTTCTGCTTGCCTCCAGATTATGCTGTGAGTTTTACGAATGCTACTTCCTTTCAACATTTAATTATCATGGCCTCTTGATTTCTTTGTGGTCACCCAGGGTCCAGAACAAGGAACCTTGTTCTATACAGGTGTATCTGTAAAATATCAGAGCCTATTTGGCATGATATTAAAACTTTTGTTTCAATAATATGGCTCCCTTTGGGGAAACTACTCCAAATTAGAAAGGATGTAGATGGGGGGTGGGAGGGGTTAATGTTAAGGTTAGGGTTATGTTTAGGGTTAGGGTTAGGGAGGGGGGCAAGAATGGAGGAAGGAAGGACTGTATAGAGGGAAAAGAGGGGTGGGAGGGATGGGGGAAGGGAAAAATAACAGAATGAATCAAACAACATTACCCTATGTAAATTTATGATTACACAAATGGTATGCCTTTACTCCATGAACAAACAGAGAAACAACATGTATCCCATTTGTTTACAATTTAAAAAAAAGAAAGAAAGGATGTAGAAACTATGATATAGTTCAAACTCTGGGCAGCCTCTGAATGAAATACTATTTCTTTAGAAAAATAGTAGCTGCCTTAGACATTATGATGATATATATGAATATTTAATATACCATTAAGTATGCCCTATAAATGTCCTCAGTGTTCTTCAGGGTAATTGGGATCTCAAAAGATTTGATTCAGTTCCAAACAAATAACATAGTCTGTGTTCAGCTCAGTGTTTTTTAAAAACAGAAAATGCCACACAGCAAAAAATTGTTTACTTTGTTGGACAAACCAAATCGGTTCTCAAAAAGTGAATGGTGCTTATAAAAAGCTATTATTACAGAGTAGCTCCAAAAAAAAACCACCCAAAAACATATGACCAAGAGGGAAATTAGCCTGTGTTTAGTATTTACATTGGCTACCAGTTTCATAATCACTGACTTATGTGAAAACTGGTGCAGAAATTCTTTAAACTCTGCCGTTTTTGATACCTGCTCTTTGTTTTTTGTTTTGTTTTGTAAAAATGATAAACTTCAGAAAATAAAATGTCAGTGTTGAATAATTTATTATTTTTTTAAAAAGTCAAAATTAATCAGAAGAAACAAAGAAGATCCCTTAATCATGATAAAGGGAACAATTCAACAAGAAGATAAAACAATAGTAAATATTTATGACAAACATCGGAGCACCTAATTACATAAAATAGACACTACTTGAATTAGACTCAGGTAGTAACCAGTAAATAATATTGGGTGATTTCAACACTCCTCTCTCACCAATAGATAGGTCATACAGACATAAACTCAGTAAACACTCTTTGACCTGAAAAATATTATAAATCAAATGGACTTAACAGATATCTATAGAATATTTTATCAAACAACAACAATATTTTACATTTTCTTCTCAGTGGTTTATGGAACCTTCTCCAAAATAGACCATATTTTAGGCCACAAAGCAATTCTTTGCAAATATAAAATAATTTATATAATTCCATGAATTTTATCATGGAATGAAATTAGCAATCAAAACCAAAAAAACCTTCAGAAACTATATAAACACATAGAGATTGAGCAAAACACTTTTGATTCATGAATGGGTGATAGAAGAAATCAGGGGAGAAATTTTAAAATTCTTAGACTCAGTTGAGAATATTGATACAACAAACCAGATTGCTCTAAGATGCTATGAAGGAAGTTTTAAGAGGAAAGTTTTTAGCTATGAGTGCCTATATGAGAAAATCAGAGGATTTCAAATAAACAACCTAATGATGCATCTCAAGTCTCTTGCAAAAGAAAAGCAAACCAATTCCAAAGCCAGTGATGTGCAGAAAATATTTAAGATCAGAGTTGAACTCAATGAGATAGAGAATTTTTTTAAAATACGAAGAACCAATGAAATTAAGAGTTAGTTATTTGTAAAGTTAAAGAAGATTGATAAACTCTTAGGCAAATTAACCAAAAGAAAGAAAACCCAAATTAATAAAAATTAGAGATAAAAACGACAAATCACCACAGGTATCCTAGGAATCCAGAGGATCATTAGGGACTGTTTTGAAAACTTATACTTCAATAAATTGGAAAGCCTAAAAGTAATGGATATGTTTCTAGACACGTGTAACATGCCAAGATTTAATCAAGAGAAGGTAGAAAATCTAAACAGACCAATAACCAACAATGAGAGAAGCAGTAATAAAAAGTCCTCCAACAAAGAAAATTTCAGTCTCAGATGGTTTCTCAGCTGAACTCTATGAGATCTTTAAAGAAGAAGTAATGTCAATACTCCTCAAATTGTTCCATGAAATAGAGAGGAATTGAACACTTCCAAATTCATTCTCTGAAGTTGTATCACACTCATAGAAAAACTAAATAAGGGTACATCGAAGAAAGAAAACTACAAACTAATATCACTGATGAACTTAAATTCAAAAATACTTAATAAAATATTAGCAAATCCCATTTAACAACATATTAAGAAGACTTCACACCATAATCAAGCTGATTTTATCTGGGGGATGCAAAAATGCTTTAACATATGCAAATCAATAAGTGTAATTCAGCACATAAATACAATTAAGGGACAAAATTGCTTTGTCATCTTCTATAGATGCAGAGAAAGCCTTCGACAAAATTCAGCACTCATTTATGATTAAAAAAAAAAAAAACTGAAGAAATTAGAAACAGAAGGAAACCATGTCAACACCATAAAGGTTATATAGGACGAACCCAAAACCAACATCAAAGTGCATGGGGAAAAACTGAAAGCATTTTCTTTAAAATCTGAAACAAGACAAGAATGTCCACTCCTACCACCCCTATTCAATAGAGTACTAGAAAGGAAAGCACTAGAGGAGTCTCATGAAAACTGAAGGGAAATCAGGAGAGGACAGGGTGAGGGCTAAGGAGAGGGGGAGGAAAAAGGACAATACTGGGGAATGATATTGGTCAAATTATATTTTTATTGTGTGCATGTGCAAATATGTAGAAACAAATCCCATCATTATGTACAACCATAATGGAACAATTAAGATATAGGAAAAGTCCACTGGTATATATAAAGTAGGTACTTTTTCTGTGAATTTTTAATACACATTTTGCCATTCCACTGGAGTAAGTCAAATCATCCCACACCAACCCTAGAAAAAAGTTACAAGCACTACATTTAAGGAATGTCAACGTAGACATGGATAGACAATCCTGTATCTCCATATGCTTTCAAACTCTACACTCTGGTGACAAAATTCCCATTCTCAGTCATAATCCACTACTAATGGATTACTACTAATTACTTCTGTAGCTTTACTTAACACTACCCCCTCTACCTGGACTCACCTTTTTTGTCCAAAGAGTAAACAGTTACCTTTTTATTGATACTCAACACAAGGTCAATTAATCTGGAATATCACATACTCATACATGGATGTTGTCTTGATCAAAATTCTTTCATTTGCAAGTAACAAATCATTTAAATTGGCTTTAAAAGGGCAAAATATTTTGAATAGACACTTTACAATGAAGATTTATAGTCAATAAGCACAGGAAAATCAATTAACAATATATCACATCAATAGGCTAAAATAGAAAATTCACACAATCACTACATCAATAGATGTAGAAAACTTATTTGATAAAATTCAGTTTTCTTGTATGATAAAAATTCTCAGTAAACAAGGAATAGAATTAAACTTGCTCAACTTGATAAAAAGAAATACATTCAAGGACTGGGGATATGGCTCAGTTGGTAGAGTGCTTGCCTTGCAAGTTCAAGGCCCTGGGTTCAATCCCCAGCACCGCAAAAAAAAAAAAAAAAAGAAAAAGAAAAAGAAATACATTCAAAACCTATGGCTAATATCACACTTAACAGTGAGAAACTCATTGTGTGCCCAGTAAGATATAGAACAAATCAAGGATGTCTCCTCCCTCACCACTCCTTCTCAACATTATACTGGAAGTCCCAGAAAATGAAATGAGACAAGAAGAGGAAGCAAAATGTATACACACTAAAAAGGAAGAAATATAAAACTATTTTTATTCACAGATTATATGGTCATCTATAAAGGAAATCCCAAAAAAAAAATCAACAAAAAAGTCCTGGAACTAATAAGTGATTATAGTAAGTTTCCATGATACAAGGTTGATATTCAAATGTAAATCAGTTTCCTATACACCAGCAATGAACAAGTGGAATTTGAAATTAAAATCAGAATATTATTTACACTAGCACCCCAGAAATTAAATACATAGGTTAAACTATAACAAAATATATATAAGATTTATAAGAGGAAAACTACAAAATTCTGATGCAAAAAAATAAATGGAGAGATAATCCATGTTCATGGATAGGAAGACTGAATATTGTGAAGATGTTAGTGCTTCCCAAATTGATATATAAATTCAGTGTAATCCCAATCAAAATTCCAGCAAGTTGGGAAAACTAGAAATCCATATGCAATAAAATGAACTTAGACCTCTATCTCTCCCCTTGCACAAAACTCAACTCAAAGTGGATCAAGGACCAAGGTATTGGACCAGAGCCCCTGAGCCTACTAGAAGAAAAAGTAGGCACAAATCTCCATCATGTCAACTTAGGAACTGAATTCCTCAACAAGACTCCTAAAGCATAAGAAGTAAAATTAAGAATCAATAAATGAGGTTGTGTCAAACTAAAAAGCTTTTTCACAGCAAAGGAAACAATCGATAAATGGGCAAAGGAACTGAACAAACATTTCCAGAAGAAGAAATATGAATGGTCAACAAATACATGAAAAACTGTTCAACATCACTAGCAATTAGAGAAATGCAAATTAAAACTACACTGAGATTCCATTTCACTCCAATCAGAATGGCAATTATCAAGAATACAAGTAATAATAAGTATTGGCCAGGATATGGGGAAAAAGGTACACTTACACATTGCTGGTGGGATTGCAAATCAGTGCAAACACTGTGGAAAGCTATATGGAGATTTCTCAGAAAACTTGGAATAGAACCACCATTTGACCTAGTTATCCCACTCCTTGGCATATACCCAAAGGACTTAACATCAGCATACTACAGTGACACAACCACATCAATGTTTATAGCAGCTCAACTCACAAGAGCTAAACTATGGACCCAACCACGGTGCACTTCAACAGATGAATGGATGAAGAAAATGTGGTACATACACACAATGGAATATTACTCAGCCATAAAGAAGAATGAAATTGTGGCATTTGTCAGTAAATGGATGGAACTGGAGACTATCATGCTAAGTGAAATAAGTCAATCCCAAAAAAACAAACACTGAATGTTCTCTCTGTATGCAGATGCTGACTCACAATAGGTGGGGTGGGAGGGAGAAGCGGAAGTTCACCAGATTGAACAAAGGGTTAGTGGGGGAAAGAAAGGAGGCATGGGAATTGGAAAGACAGTAGAATGAATCAGACATGACTTTCCTATGTTCATGTATGAATTCACAAATAGTCTAACTCCACTCCATGTGCAACCACAAGAACGGAAAGTTATACTCCATGTATGTATGTCAAAATACATTCTACTGTCAGGTAAAACTAAAAAGAACAAATAAAAATAGAAATAATCCCAGCAAGTTATTTTGTAGATATTCACAAGTTAACTCTAAAGTTTATATGGACAGGCAAAAGACCTACAATAGTCAACAGAGTATGCAAAGAGAATGCCAAAGTCAAGAGACTGACACTACCTAAATTTAGAACTTACTGTGAAGCTACAGTAATCAGAAAAATTAGGTATTGGCAAAATATTAGACAAATACATTAATGGAACAGAATAGAAAGTCCATAAAAATAAAGTAAAATAGACCCACATAATATTGTCAACAGATCTTTGGCAAGGGAGCAAAAACAATACAATAGAACAAAGACTATTCAACAAATGTTGCTGGTACACCTGGAAAAGAAGTGAATCTATACTCTCTCAGAAATGGATCATGGACCTAAATATAAAATGCAAAACTATAAAATTCCTAGAAGATAATATAGGAGAAAATCTAAATGACCCTGGTCTTGGTGATGACTTTTTAGACACAATACCAAAGACTCCATCCATTATAGAAAGAATTGATAAGCTAGAATTCACTGAAATTAAAAACTCCTTCAGAAAACTTTACACCAAAAAAAACTAAATAACCCAATTAATAAGTGGGCAAATGAATTTGACAGTTCTTGAAAGAAGAAATACAAATGGCCAATAAATATGTGAAAAAATATTCAACATCATTAGCAATTAGGGAAATGCAAATCAAAACTACACTGAAATTTTATCTCACACCAGTCAGACTGGCAGTCATCAAGATACAAATAATAATAAATGCTGGAGAGCATGTGGAGAATAAGGAGCACCACACTGTTGGAATGTAAATTAGTACAACCACTAATGGAAATCACTATGGAGGTTCCTCAAAAGACTAGGCCTGGAACCACCATATGACCCAGCTATACCACACCTCAGTATTTACCCTGAAGAATTAAAGTCGTCATACTACAGTGACGCATGTATACCATGTTTATAGCAGCACAATTCACAATAGCCAAACTAAGGAACCAGCCTAGGTATCTATCAACAGATGAGTGGATAAAGAAATGTGGTTAGATACACAATGGAGTTTCATTCAGCCATAAAGAAAAGTGACATTATGTCACTTGCAGGAAAATGGATGGAACTAGAGACCGTTGTGTTAAGAGAAATAAGCAAAACTCAGAAGGTTAGCATGATATGTTTTCTCTCACACGCAGAAGCCAGGGAGAAAAAGGAAAAGATTCAGGCAGATTTCATGAAAATTAAAGGGAGATCGGTAGAGGAAAGGGAAAAGAGGGTGGAAGAGGGGAAGGGAATGGATGCTGGGGAGTGATATTGGCCAAAATAAATTGTTATGTTGTGTATTGTGTTTGTGTGTGAATATGTAACCACAAATCCCATCAGTACATAGGACTATAATGCACCAATAAAAAATGGTGGGGGAGCTTCTGCTCTAGAAGGACAATTCTAGGAGAATGAAGAGACAAGCTACAGACCGGAAGACAGTATCTGCAAAAGTCACAACTGATAAAGGACTGTTATACAAAACACACAAATGTCTCTTAAAATGGAACAATAAACAATCTGATTTTAAAATGGCTCAAAGAACTTAGCAGCTACCTCCCAAAAGATACACAAAAGGCAAAAGAGGGGTGGGAGGGGTAGGGGAAAAATAACAGTATGAATCAAACAACATTACCCTATGTAAATGTATGATTACACAAATGGTACACCTTTACTCCATGTACAGAGAATCAACAAGTATCCCATTTGTTTACAATAAAAATAAATAAATAAAAAGATACACAAAAGGCAAGTTGCATATAGAAAGATGCTCACTTCATAGGTCATGAAGGAAACACTAATCAAAACAACAATAAAATACCACCACACACCTGCGAAAGTGGCCGAAATCTGGAACACCACCTACTGGCCAAGTGTGGAGCGATGTCCTCTCAGTCACCACCGATGGAAGTGCAAGAGGGCAGAGCTACTTGGCAAGACGGTCTGTGAAACTTACACAACTAAACATTCTTACGACCAAGAACCACACTCGTTGACAGTGACACAAACAGCTGAAAATTATGTCCCACACAAAAACCTGCACACTGATGTTCCCAGAATGATTGGTAAACCTCTGAAGATGTCCTTCGATAGGCAAATGGACAAAACTGCAGTACACAAAAACAATGGAATATTATTCAGCACCCAAAAGAAATGAGCTATCAAGACATAAAAAGGCATAAGCAGAAATTTAAATATGTATTACCAAGCAAAAGAAGCCGATCTGAAAAGCCTATATACTATTCGATACCAACTATAGGACATTCTGGAAAAGGCAGAGCAAGGCACACTGCAGAAAGGTCAGCAGTTGTCAGGCTGATGGAAGAAGGAATGGATGAATAGGCAGAGCCCAGAGGGACTGTGGGCAGTGCAGATGTCCTGTTTAAAACTACAATAGAAGGTACACATCATTGTACCTTTGTCAGAACTCACAGAATACACAACATCAAGAGTGAACCCTACTCCATGTACAGAGAAACAACATGTATCCCATTTGTTTACAATAAAAATAAATAAATAAATAAATAAAAGAAACAATCAAATAGAAAAAAAAAATGAGTGAACCCTACCAGGCACAGTGGCACATGCCTATAATCCCAACGACTTGAGACTGAGACAGGAGGACGGCAAGTTCGAGGTCAGCCTCAGAAACCTAGTGAGGCCCTAAGCAACTCAGTGAAACCCTGTTTCAAAATAAAATATAAAAAGGACTGGGGATGTGGCTCAGTGGTTAAGCAACCTGGGTTCAGGGCCCAGTATGAAAGAAAAAAAAGAGAAAAAAAATAAATAAATGAAAGAAGTGGGGAGGGGGAGGGAGGGAGGAAGGAAGGAAGTGAGGGAGGGAGGGAGGGAGGGAGGGAGGGTGGGAGGGAAGGAGGGTGAACCCTTCCTGGCTGGGGATGTAGCTCAGCGGTAGAACACTTGCTTACCATGCACAAGGCAGATTCCATCCCCAGGACTGAATAAAGAAGAAAGAAATGAACCTCATACCCTATGTAGACTGTGGACTTTGGGTGAGAAGCATGTGTCCACACAGATTCATCATCTGTAACAAATGTATCACTCTAGTAGCAGGTGCTGACAGTAGGGAAGCTACCTCTGCTGGAGCAGGGAATATGTGGGAAATCTCTTTAATTTTGCAGGGAACCTAAAATTGTTCTAAAAGTTAGTCTTTAAAAAAAATTAGGCAGATAAAGCAAAATGAAATTATGTCATTTTCTGAAAATGAATGCAACTTAAAGACCATTGTATTAAATTAAATAAGCCAAAACTCAGAAGGTCAGAGTGGTAAGTTTTCTCTTATATATGGAAGCTAGAGAGGAAAAGGGGAAAAAAGGGACGGGGGGGGGGGGGAATTTCATGAAAATGAAAGGCAGGGCTGGGGCTGGGGCTCAGTGGTAGAGCGCTTGCCTGGTATGTGTGAAGCACTGGGTTCGATCCTCAGCACCACACAAAAATAAACAAATAAAATAAAGGCATTCTGTCCATCTGCAACTACAAAATCTTTTTTTTTTTTTTTTTTTTTTAAATCAAAGGGAGATCAGTAGAGGAAGGGACCAGAGGGTGGGAGGACAGGAGGGAAGGGGAGAATACTGGGAAGTGTTACTGGCAAAATTATATTATTAGTAGCAAGTATGAATATGTAAAAACAAAGCCCATTATTACATATAACTCTAATGTACCAATAAAAAATGTGGAAAGAAAAAATAAAAATTGTAAAAGTTTTTAAGAATATTTTAGAAAGTAGGCAAATCAAAAGACACCAGATCAAAAAGTAAAAAATTTTATGTGATTCCATTCACATAAAATCCTAAAACAGTAAAACAGGAATCTCTGGTGAATTAAGTCAGAAAGTGGTTGACAGAGATAAGGTAGGTAGAGGGAAGATTGACCAGGAAGGATGACAAAGAGTGACCTTCTGGGATAATGGAAATGTTATAGATCCTCTTCAGATGGTGGCTGATCAGGTTATGGACTTATCAAATTAAATACTTAATCTGTATTTTTAATGTAAATAACATCTCAACAATAAACTGGATTTTTTAAGAGGATCCCCTCCATGGATCCATAAATATATACACACACAACATTCTTCCTATAATTTTATCATATTCCCAGACCTCAGGGGTTTCCAAAATACAGATTTGGAACCCCTGGATTACCAGGTGTGGTGGTGCATGCCTATAATCCAAGCAAGTTCAAGACCAACCTCGGCAACTTAATGATGTTCTAAGCAACTTAACAAGTACTTGTCTAAAATTAAATTACTTATAAAGCCTTTCACTATCTCACATTCTCTGAAGCAAAAAAAAAAAAAAAAAAATCTGAATGTAATGCAGTCAGAGTCAGTGGGAAAAAGACTCGCATGTCACATGTAAAGCAAGAAACACACTTATCTTTCTTGAAAGTTAACTGCAGAGGTCAACGTCTTCATTGGCCTGGTGGAGCAGATGGGAGTTAGGGAACTCACCCAGACACTGGACTGGAGAAGTCTGCTAATCCAAGGACTTGCACCGTGAGGCAGAAGCCCTCACTGACAGGCTCGACCTTAAAACCAGCAAGCCGAAGAACCCGAGAGGGAACCTGGGGACCCGTCAGGCCAACGGTCTGCTTTCCAAGATTAGCACATTGCATCCTGGAGGAGAAGGAGAGGCGTAAATCCAAACAGCAGGTTGAGAGCAGAGCCTGGATTAGAACCTTGTCTCACAGGACTTAATTGTCAGAGACCCTGTCCTCATGTTTGGCCAGTCTATTTTCTAGGACCTTCTTCTTCCTCCCATTAAGCACAAGGTTGTAGCAGAAGTTGCTGTGCTCACTTATGTAACCCACCTTAGCTGGCTTACATTTTACGTGCCCAGATATGAGTATGGACTCATGTTATGTGAATCTGTCTTTTACAGAGAGAGAAAATGAGAGAGGGGAGATAGAGAAGCAGGGGGAGACAGGAAGAAAGACTCCATGCTGTATTAGATACCCACACTACACAGACAAACTTAGGAGCTGCTGGCAGGGGCCACAGTCGGCCCCATCGTCTGGAAAATCCACAAACCGGAGGTTCCCACAGACCAGAGCTGCTGATTGGCCTCTGGATTCTCTCATTGAGCCTAGAGGGGTTCAAAGAAAATTGAAGGAGATGATCAGTGCAAGAGACCATAAAAAGGATGAAGGGAGGCAGCCCGTCGGATCTGGCTTTCTCGCTGTCTGTGGTTTCTGCTGCCTCCGAAATGCCGCTGGAGAACCTGGAGGAGGAGGGTCTGCCCAAGAACCCCACCTGCGTACTGCGCAGCTGCGCTTCCTGCTGCGCCTGCCGGAGCACCGCGGGGACGCGATGAGGCGCGAAGAGCTGATGGCGACACTCCGCACAACTGTGAGGCCCCGGGAGCGCCAACATGGCTCCTTATTATGAAGCCTTGTGCAAACCCATGACTGGAAGATGGACATGGACCTCCTCAATGAAATGAAGAAGGCAAATGAAGAAGAGCTGAAGCGTTTGGATGAGGAGCTGGAGGATGCAGAGAAGAATCTGGGGGAGAGTGAGATTTGGGATGCAATGATGGCGAAAGCTGAGTACCTGTGTCGGATAGGTGACAAGTATGAGGAACAGAGCAAAGCGGTGCCAGAGGACCTGCCCAGGCTGGTGCAGGCATTCAAGGTACTGGTGGTGGAGGACATCATCAATGACATACAGAGGGGCAACAAGGCCTTCGTCACAAATTCCTGCACACCTACCAGAGTCTGACCAGCACCCACAAGCTGATGGAGCAGCTGTGAGACGGTGTGCCCCTTCTCCCCGCCCAGTGAACCACCCCCTCGAGCATGTGTGGGAAGCCAGGCATCACTGAACCCCATCACTGTGGAAGGAGGGGCCACAAGGACCACCCTGCCTGAGTGTGTGCAGGACCAAGGAGAAGGAGCCCTGGCAGGTTGGCCTCAGGCTGGGGCCCAGGGCTCTGAACGTCTCCCTGGGCCTGTCCTCAAGCCCTGAGGCTTCAGGAAAGCAGCTTCCACTTTTGGGAAGTAAAGAAAAGTGTGGATCACTTCTGGGAGGGTCCCTGATCATCATGGAGCCAGACAGGGTCCCCTGGGATGAATGCGGGGACCTGGCCTGGAGACAGAGAGGCAGAGGGTGGTGGGTCCATTCATTTCTCAAGGTAGCCTGTCACTCAGGAAGAAGACACACCTCCAAGCCCTCAGGAGCCCCAACTCTCAGGAAACTGGTCAATCCCACCAGGCACCTAGGAGCACCCTCTGCTCCATCATCCAAATGCTGCTGCATACAATCATGAAGACTTCCTGGGGCCTCCGGGTCTGAAAAACCTGAGGAATCTTGACATCTTCCTGCAGGTCACCATGCCTGGGACGGAGCTGAGCCTCCATGTGCACGTACTCCTGGCACAGCTGGAGGACCCTCATCCTAGTGAGTCTGGGCCTGTGACGAGGACACTGGGGTGGATGACGGTGTGAGGAAGCCTTGTGCTGTCTCCACAGAATCTGGTTTTTGGTTCTGAGCCACACAAGCCTGGTGGCCCTGGTGTGAGAAACACCTGCTGTGGGAGAGGAGCTGCCTTACTCTCAGGGCAGGTGCTGGCAGCAAGCAGGAAAGGCCCAGAGCAAGGCGGTCATGTTGGGCTCTTTCCTTCTGCAACTGCAGTGCCACCAGAAGTGCCTCCAGCAGAAGAGCCCAGTTTCCGGTGACACAGCTCACGGCCATACCGGCTGAGCTGGAGGTTGATCCACCATCCAAACTGGAGAACAGATCCACTGGTGCACCCTCAGCAGAGGTAGTGCCAGGGCCTCCAGAGGCCACAGGGACACTTGGGGTCCAGTAGGCAGCTCAGCCGCAAGCAACGAGCCCAGAGGATGTTCACCCCTGCTTTCCTGGGGCTGTGGAGGGCAAGACCCCCATCCACATGCCTTGGAATGGAGTCTACTCCCTCTCTGGTGGCAGCAGTTGCAGACACCAAGAAGCTACAGGGGGAAGGTTCAGGAGGAGCCAATGCAAAGCCCACTCCACTCCTTCCTTGTTCCCAAAAGAAGAGGTCTCTTTACATTGTCGCATCTATCCATAAGTGTGTGTCATGGTGACCTGCACTCACACAGCCAGGTCTGAAGGAGCCATTCCCACATCATTGACACCACCAGGTCACCAGAGGTGGACGTTTGCCCAGGTGATGACAGAGTGCTCCTTCCCACCTGTTTCCACCTCCCCTCAGAGGCTGACATCAGTTCGTGATCACTGCTACCTTTCCTCCCCTTTGTTTTTTTTATTATTATTTAAACAAATGGGATACGTGTTGTTTCTCTATTTGTACATGGAGTCAAGGCATACCATTTGGGTAATCATAAATTTACATGGGGCAAAAAAAAAAAAAAAAAAAAAAGGATGAAGGGAAAATCAAATGTAATGGCAGCAACTAACAAGAACAAAAAAAGAAAGAAATACCTCTGAAGATGAGACTCTTTATCCTAAGGAAAGGATATGTCAAAAGATATGACTACTACACAATTATTCATATTAGCAAAACCTGGGAATCACCTAAATGGGAGAACTGTTAGATAAATTTTGATACAGCTCTGTGATAAAACATGACATAAATATTAACTATTCTGTTCTAGAAGCATATTTAATGATTTATTCATTGCTTCTAATATAATGTTAGGTATAAACAGCAGAATACACAACTAAGTAAAACATAATCATTTCAATTTTATGAAAACACAGCCACCTATTTATATTTAGATGCATAGAAAAAAAAAAACTGGAAGAACAGCAGTGCTAACAGATATTTATCTGGGGTAAGTCAGGTTATGGTTTTGTTCCCATTGGTCCCTGGTTACCTAAGAGAATTAAGGACAGAGAAAAGCAACTTATCCCACTTCTACCCAATCCACCCCATTAGGTTACATCCCCTGCATTTTAGGTTTCATGAAGAAGGGACTTGTCCCTCGCAGTGCCGGGGAAGGAAGGGTCGACACCAGCCTCGGGTCCTCCTGAACATGTACCGCTGGTCCCCGCAGGATGCTTTCAAGCTCCCAAGCATGGCTCTTCAGGACACATGGGGATTGTAAGATCATCACCCTTCATAATTCCAGTTTGCCTTGCTGCTGGGATCCTGCCAGAAATGCTTGCTCTGGAGAAACCCCAGTGGTCAAAGTGGCTCTTGGGGTGCCACCTGATGAAGTAGGTGTGACCCATAGCACCCCTGCTGTCACCTGGGCTTTGTTTTTTCATGATACTCACCTTGCTAGGCTCATCCCTTGTCTCCCTGTCACAAACTGTCTCTGCAGAAGCTGGGTTGTGGTTTACACTGACATCACTCAGAAGCAGGTTAACTCTCAGAGCATTGAACAGCCTGATTGAAACGCCCACCATCCGCTCTTGTGCCAATTAGAACAGGCACAAGCAATAGCTCTGGAGCAGCGTTCTGGTGGCCCTGGCTATGCTTGACATTAAACTTTTGATTGCTGAATCAGGGAAAGAGCCAGTGAGGTAATCCTTGGAGAGGGACAGAATGGAGGTGGTTATGGGGAAGAAGCACTGCAAACTCAGAGCAGCAGCAATTACCAACCGTATGGATATAATTCAAATTTTAATGACCAGTATGGTCATACAAGGGTATGGGCCTACCCGCAGACCTGGGCAGAGGAGTTTCTGCCCTGGACTCCACATTTTAAGAAAGAGGCACCATTTTTCATTGCTGTGACAAAATACTTGAGAAAAAATAATTTAGAGAAGGAAAGGTTTAGTTGGGCTCACAATTTCAGAGGTTTTAGTCCATAATTGCTTGGTCCTGTTGCTGTGGACACCTGTGGTGAGGCAGAGCATCATGGTGGGGATCATGTGGCTACTTCATGGTAGCCAGGAAGCAGAGAGAGCGGAAGGGCCAGGGACAAGAGAGAGTCCCCAAGGGCACACTCCCAAGGGCCATGCCCCCCCAACCAGCTCCCACCTCCTACAGTTCCATCCCCTCCCAATAGTCCATTCAAATTATGAATGTACTGACAGATTCATCCACTGCTGAGGTTGGCGCCCTCCTGACCCAGGCATTTGCTGAAAGCTCCACCTTCGAATGTAGCTACACTGAGGCCCAAGCCTTCAACGCAGGAGCCTTTGTGGGACATTCCAGATTCAGACCCTAAACACTGCCCTCCAGACCAACTCCATTCAGGCTCAGGGAAGCAGGACTCTCTTGCTCTAGTCCCCCAACAGAATGGGACTGCGTCCAGGTGTCACGAGTGTAAGGAATCCCACGGAAACCACGCCGGACACGGAAATCACATAAGGGAGTTCGTTAAGCAGAGTGTCTCCCTGCAGGGTAAGAGAGAAAGTGAGAGGAAAAGAAAGGAAAGAGAAAGGGCACGTGCAAGAAAGAGTAAAAGCGAGGAGGATAGAGAAAGTGAGGAGGAGAGACAGAAGGATGGGAAAAGATGGTGGGGCAGCTACAGTAAAGCCGTTGGATTCCACCGGGCTAACAGGGGACCAATATCGGAGAAGGATACTTGCAAGCTGACTGATGAACCAATAGCTAGCCAGGATGTTCACAGGCTGACAAGTGGTTGGGAGGCGGGGAAATGGCTGCAGCAGAAAGGGTGGGGAAAGCAGCTTTGTACATTCCAACGAGGGCATGCAGGTCGTGCCACTGCTGACCTCAAAGGTGGTCATTCAGCTGTCAGGGGGATTTGTATGGTGGGAGTGCTCAGATTAGAGAGGAGACAATTCATTAATTTTCCACAGCCTTCCACAAAGATGGCAAAAATGTGATCAATCCTCAAATAACCAAATATCATTTCCCAGCAGCGCTGAGTGTCTCTGTGTTTTTGTTTTGTTTCGTTTTGCCTCTCTTTGTGTTCCAACATGCACTGGAGAGTTATTTGCAAGTTGGCATGGTATTTCATAACTGCACACAACAACTAAGGAATGTTTGCGTACTCAACCACTCTTCTGTGTGTGCTATGGTGCAAAAGTGTCTGAGACGTAGTGAATAAAAACACAAGGCAATCCTTTGTTCTACCATGGTGTGGTGTGTGTGCCTGACTCCATCTCTTGCTGTGTCCACATTCAAGACTCTCAGGATCAAGCAATTCCTGGCCAAGAAACAAAAATTAGCTGCGTGTGGTGGTGCATGCCTGTAATCCCAGCGGCTCAGGAGGCTGAGTCAGGAGGATGGCAGGTCAAAGGCAGCCTCAGCAACTTAGCAAGACTCTAAGCAACTCAGTGAGACCCTGTCTCTAAATAAAGTACAAAAAAGGCTGGGGATGTGGCTCAGTGGGTAAGCACCCCTGGGTTCCATCCCCAGTGCCAAAAAAGAAAGAAAGAAAGAGAAGCAAAGAAACAAAAGCAAAATGGTTCCCTCCCCCAGTGGGTTTGGATGAACACTGGCATCGAGGTCAGTACTGCTTCAACAGGAGACAGGAGAAAGACCCGGCCAAGCCCCTGGGAACTTGCTCGTGGCAGGGCATGCACATGTATACTGCAGCCTCATGTCCTATCAAGTTGAAATGCCAGCACTCTCTGGACAGGTGGACATGTTTTATGGGGAATATGATTTTTGTCTTTGTTTCTATACTCTGCACCTGTAGGTTGGTTCAGTAATAAATATGTGAATACTTTCCTTTGGAAAAAACAAAGGTGTAGAACAGTGTATTCATTAGTATTCTTGATTGTGTTTCCTTTTTTTTAATTGCATATACAATCACAGGAAATTTCTGAAATTTTCTATCTCAAGAGTAAACGATTGAGCTGCTTGTAATCCCAGCAATTTGGGAGGCTGAGGCAGGAGGATCATAAGTTCAAAGCCAACCTCAGAAACTTAGCAAGGCCCTAAGCAACTTAGTGACATCCTGTCTCAAAATAAAAAATAAATAAATGGGCTGGAGATGTGGCTCAGTGGTAAAGTGCTTCTGGGTTTAATTCCTGTTACAAAAAGAAAAGAGGAAAAGTCTGCAGATTTAGTAACAGGGGATCTTGCCTTTATTTCAGGCCATTCTAAAGTGCATGAGTAATTTTTTTACCTTTGATTTACTTTATTTTTTTGCAGTACTGGGGATTTAATCCAGGGACACTTTACCACTGAGCTACATCCCCAGTCTTTTTTATTTTTTTATTTTTTTGAGACAGAGTCTTGCTAAGTTGCTTAGGACCTTGCTAAGTTGCTGAGGCTGGTCTTCAACTTGCAATCCTCTTGTCTCAGCCTCCCAAATGGCTGGAATTACAGACATGCACCACTACATCCAGTGTGTATACCTTTCCTATTTATAGATTTCTCTTTCAATTTTAAAAAGTTTAAAAATTTTACTTAAAAATAAATACATGTTGGATTTTGTTTTTATGTTTGTATTTTGTAATTTTTCTATGTTGAACATACTATTCCATAGCTACTTGAACTCATAAATGCTATACTCATCCTTTTCCCCCATTAATTAGCCAAATGTGCTTCCACAAGAGTTTCTCCCTGCCTCTGTAGCTGAGAATGTGCTGTGGGGTGGGGAGTGAAGCTTCTGCAGGGTGTGGGTGTGTGAGAGAAGGACACAGAGACACAGAGAAAATAAGCACAACACCTCCCTGGACAAACACACCCAGGGAAGGTGCTGGGATAAGGGCTTTAGGAGAGGCTTGCTCCAGGGTGTCTAGGGAATCCTCCCGGCAGCATTCTCCTCTGAAAATCACAAGTCGCGGGATTCTGAGATGGCAGGAGACTGCTAGCAGGCACTGACTCAGGAAAAGAAGCCAGTCTGGCAACAGCTGCTGGGTTAGTATTAACCCTTCAGACTGCAGAGGCCCATCCAGCAGCCCCAGCCCGCTAACCTTCCCCAGGCACTTGGACACAGGCTGCCCGCCCTCCACGTGGTACACAAGTGGCCCAAGACTGAACCCAAAGTAACAAGTCTCCTCGGTCCAGAGCTCTGTACATCCAGCTCCATGGCCCTCACCCCTCTCTTTTAAAAATGCTTACTATCTCCATTTCATCTCATTCTAAAATTTGCCCACTAGTTTGGGCAAATAGGATCCTTTTGATCTTTAATTGCTTACCCATTCATAACTGATATCTTGCCTTGGGAAAAAAAAAAAAGTCACCATTGCCTGTTCCATTTGATATGTCCCAAGCTTCAAATACGGAAGCTCCCTTCCCTGAACAGAGCTTCATTCCACTGTGGCCAATCAGTGGAAATGCATGGTAGGGCAGAGACAGCAGAGAGCCAGACAAAGAGAGACTGAGAGAAACATACGCCAGAGAGCAAGAGTCTGACCAAGAGGCACAGGGTGGAAAGAGGCTGAGACAGGAGACAGTGAAGTCTCTAAACCTCCAGAAGCTCAGGAAGGATTTCAGCGCAACCCTGGTTAGGTTCTAAACTCAGACAGTATTAAATTCCCCTGGCACTTCTTCCCACACAGATAAATGGGAAGCGTGCTCCTTTTCCCTGACAGTTGCAGACTGTCTCTCAGCACTGGTGACCTTTCTGGCGTGCACATTCATTATCTCAAAGGTCTCACCTCCCAACCAACCTTCAGAGTGAACAGGAGTCTCTGGGCACTTGGGATGTTTAAATTATGAAAGTTTAAGCATCAAGAAGAGGATACTGGGGGCAAGAGATGTAGGGAAGTGGTTCATGGGGTGTTGGGGGAAATTGGATATCAAGTTCAAAGGAAATATGTGCTACTGCCAACGACTTGGAAGTAGCCAAGCTTGGTGGTTCACACCTGCAATCCCATCTACTCAGGAGGCGGAGGCAAGAGGATTGCAAGTTCAAGGCCAGTCAGGGCCACTTAGTGAGACCTTGTCTCAAAATAAAAAATAAAAAGGACCGGTGATATAGCTCAGAGGTTGAGTGCTCCTAGGCTCCATCCTCAGTACTGAAAGGAAGAAAGAAAGAAAAAACTAGAAATAATGCTCTGTTGTTACGTTATTTAGACACATCTGGGTGCAGTTCCATCATGGAAGAAATATGTGTAGGGTTCACGGGCATCAGAATGCTTGGTAACTGGCAGAAGGCTCTTTCACAATGCAAAACACACCACACATACACACACACACACACACACACACACACGTGCCCTAACCCCAATATAGTTTCACCCAAAAGAACTCACAAGGCAATCGCACATATCAAATAGGTGTAGAGCCTCAGTAGAAAAGGCAGTTGGAGTTCAACGCCTCCAAAAGGCAGCTGGATTCAGATCCCTGCGGTCACATCCACTTAATTCTTATCAATTTGCTTTGGGATGCCTGGCACAGGCAATATTTGAGGCCGAAGCTGGGGTGACAGCAGCTTTCCACAGGGAAGTCTCTTCCGCCAGTTAGTTGCCCAATTCAAAGTCCAAATCCCCTAATTGTGGGCAACGTGTTTCCAAATAATGGTGCCACCAGGAACCCATGCCGCACTTCAGATCTTGCCCCCCTCTCATTTGATCCTCTCTGAGCACAGGCAGCCTGACATGGCAGGGAAGAGGCGAGGCACCCCAGTCTGCACACAAGGGAAGCGATGCCCCAGGTGGCACCTAGGGCGAGTCGGAAACAAAACCCGCTCCAGGGATCCTGCTGTCAGGCCTGGGGAGCCTGCACATGGACTGAGCCTCTTCCGTCATTCCTCTGCCAGCTCATATGAATGTCCATGCTCACAGGCCCCCAGGGCCTTTGCTGGTTCCTCTGCCTGGAATGCCCGTCTCCCCATCCCACAATGACAGAATAGATGCATCTCTCTCATTCTTCACATCACAGCTCAAATATCAGATCCAGGTCACCAAGCTCCTTGCTAGCAGGCGCCTGCACTGTGACCGCCCACGCCTTACCGTCTGCATAGAACTCAGCACTCCCGGCAAGGCTTTCTGCACTCTGAGCCTCGGGTCAGCTGCTCCATAGAACCATGAGGACAGGAGCCCTGCTGGCTTGTTCACCATGGTAACCCAAGTACCTAGAGCAGCACCTGGCAGACAGTAGGTGCTCCCAGATACTTTCAAATGACTAAACTATTTCATCAATATTCATAAACAATCGTTGAAAATATTCGTATCCCCTTTTTACAGAAGAGGAAACACAGACCCAGAGAGCAAGTGACTTGTTCAAAACCACACAGAGAGTGACAGAGTTGGAGGGCAGGGGAAACCGTGGACTTTAACATCAAACCCAAAGTTACCACCATTAGGTGACTTTTTTGTATAAAATTTGGAAAATGAATTTTTTTTTTTTTTTTGAGATGGAGAGTCTCACCAAGTGACAGACGCTGGTTTTGAACTTGTAGTCCTCCTGCCTCAGCTTCCCAAGACACTAGGATGACAGGCATGTACCTGGCAGAAAATGATAATTCTTATTAATCAAAAATTATTTGATAGATCATTCATTCATTGAACAAAAACTTGGAGAACTTACTAAATCCAAGAAAACTTATTAAACACTGTGGGAGATAAAAGGATATAGACAAGGTATACCTTCTACTTTTGAGGTGCCACCATCTTCTAAGAATTAAAATGAGCAGCAGCCGGGAGTGGCACACTGATGTGATACCAGGGATCACAAGTTCAAAGCCAGCTCAGTAGCTTAGCCAGGCCCTGAGAAATTTAGCAAGACCCTATCTCTAAATAAAATATTAAAAAAGAAAGGACTGGTCATATGGCTCAGTAGTTAAACACTCCTGGGTTCATCCCTGGTACCGGAAAAAAAAAAAAAAAAAAAAAGGAAAGAAAAAGAAAAAGAAATTGAGTATACAAATATTCATAAAAATAAAATGGAAGGTCTTAAATACTGCTATGGCCTGAATTGTATCCCAGTAAAAAAAAAATGAAAATGTATATACTGAAGTCACAAATCCCCAATATCCCAAAGTATAATCATTTTTAGAATGGAGATCTTTAAAGGGATGCTTAAGAAAAGAGGTCATTTGGGCAGGCCCTAATCTCCGGGACTATATTTGGAGACGCCCTTCAAAGAGGTGATTAATAGACTTGAGATGGTGGCATAGAGGCACCCAGCACCCACCCATTTCTCCACAGGATTGAATCAAAACACCTGGACAGAGGCTGGGGAGATCTCAGTTGGTAGGGTGCTTGCCTAGCATGCACAGGGCCCTGGGTTCAATCCCCGTACCACCCAAAACAAAAACAAAACAAAAATGCAACTGAAGAGAAGCTGCTCATTGAGGTGGCTGTGGGTGGCTGGGAAACACTGAAGCTTAAATGTGAACAGAGACTTGGAAAAACTCCAGAGGCTTTGGATAATATAGCAGAGAATGACACAGAAAGACCTAGTGCCTTTGCACAGTGGCACAGCAGAGGGCTGGGGTAGAGAGAGATGGAAGAGGGACAGACCCAGCACAGTGGAGAAGTGCACTCTGAAGCGTGGGCCTGGGACCAGAGCCAGGGCGGAGAGTGCTCAGGACCCACGTCTCCCCCTCGCCGCACTGGCTGGATTGAATCAGGGCCGTCCTGATGGCCTCGTTTTACCTTCATCACCTCTTTCTGTTTTCATTTGAGTCCAGGAATCAAAGGCCATGTGAGGGCACAGCGAGAAGACAGGCTCTCAAGATGAGGGAAGGTCTCGCGACACCTTGATCTTGAACTCCCAGCCTCTGGAATGGTGAGAAAATGAACTCCCAGGGTGAAGCAGCACCTCTGCAGCATCTTCTTCCGGAAGCCCTAGAAAACTGACACAGGGGCCTTAACGGGAATGGAGGAAAGCAGCTCAGAGACTCCTGAAAACCAGCTGAGGCGACATCTGGGAAGGTTCTTGGGGGAGACTAAGTCTGATTTAGACTTCAAGTGCAAGTTGACTCCAAACCCAATCCCAACACCACACACACACCCCTAAATAAACAAATCCATGAGGAAATGGAGGCAAGTTGGAAGCCAGCCTGAAGCTCGTTTCAAGCATGGGACCTTACTCTTCTGGTTTGGAGAGCCCCGGAAGGGGTTTTCCCAGAGAGCGGCAAGAGGGGACCCAGAACGAGGACCCACGATCCAACATCCCTACTAGGCGAGCTGCAGGGGCAGAGAAGGGTCAGAGGGCACTGGGAGCCACGCCAGCAGTTCAGCGAGAGAGCGCTGGGACCGCGCAGGGCGTGCGCGTCACAGGGCACCTCCGCTCTGGCGAGGGAGAGTCCAGCCGCCTCTTCAGGATACGCTCTCCAGATCTTCTCGAGGATCCAGCACAGCCTCCCCCCCAGCCCATGTTGTTGGAGTGAAGATGACACAGGGGTGGACACGGCCCCAGGCCTGGCCAAGCATCTTATTCCAGTCACCTGGGGTTTCCCAGGGCTGCCATAGCCAAGAGCCACCAACGAGGTGGCTTAAAACAACAGGGATTTTCCAAGACAGCGGTGCACGCCTGTGATCCCAGTGGCTCGGGAGGCAGAGGCAGGAGAATTGCAAGTTCAACACCAGCGTCAGCACCTTGGCAAGGCCCTAAGCAACTCAGCGAGACCCTGTCTCTGAATAAAAACAAAAAGGGCTGGAGACGTGGTAAAGTGCCCCTGGGTTCAATCCCTGGTACCACAAATAAATAACTAAATAAAATTCATTTGTTCCCACTTCTGGAGGCCGGAAGTCTGAAACTGAAGCACCAGCAGGGCCACACTCCCCCAATGGGCCCCTGGGAAGATGCTTCCCTGCCTCTACCAGTGTCTGGGTTGGGGGCATCCTGCCTCTGTTCACAAGGCCACCTTCCCTCCCTGTTTCTGCGTCTCCTGGCAGTGTCCTGTGCCTCTCTCTCCTCTCCTTATAAGGACACTGGCCATATTGGACTGAAGTCCATTCTACTATCACATTATGACTTAGCTCACTACATCTGCAGCTAAGGTCACGTTCTAAAGTACGCAAGAGGTTAGGCCTGCAAGTAAGGTCATGTTCTGAAGTACTAGAGGTTAGGACTTTAACATATCTTTTGGAGAAAACACAATTCAACCTATAAGTGTTAAGGTCACTTTTACCCACAAAGACTTCGTCTAGAATTTTTTCTAAAAATGTTGTAAAAGATAAACCTTTCCCTCTCGAGAACTCTTTTTTTTTTTTTTTTTCCCAGTACTGGGATTTGAACCCAAGGCCTTGCACGAGCTAAGCAGGTGCTCTACCACTGAGCAACACCCTCAACCTCTTTAGTATACTTTGAGGCTGGCCTTGAACGTGTGATCCTCCCACCTCACTTGGCCCTCTGAGTAGCTGGGATTGCAGGTGTCTGGCTTCTCACAGGCTTGATGTAAAGATCATGTGAGCCTAGAGTTGTCAGAGCCCCCAGAATACCACTGGAGAGAGATGGGCAGAAAGCACAGCATGGAGGAGGAGAGACAGAACAAGTCCCAATGGCATTGTCTAAACCCCTAGATCCAATCATGCCTGATGCTCATTATAGTTCAGCAAGCCTTCACGTTCTCTCTGTTCATTAATCTGATCTAAATGGATCGTATAAAACTAACAGGCTGACTACCATAAAAGAAAGTAGAATCTATGAGATTGTCCAATGATTATATACAAGAATAGTAAGAGAAAAGTCAAAATCACCTTCAAACCTGTGTTACTGGGAGGACGTGGGGAAACAGATGGATGAGGGTGTATGAGTCAGTTTTCCATCACTATAACAAATAGCTGAGATAACCAACTTATAAAGGGAAAAGGTTTAGTCTGGCTCACAGATTTGGAGCTTTCAGTTCATGGTCAGTTGACTCCATTCCTTCTGGGGCCTGTGGCAAGGAAATACATTATGGTGGGGAGTGGGTAACAGAGCAGAACCACTGACATTGTGGCCAAGGAGCAAAGAAAGAAGAAGAAGGGGCTAGGGTCCCACCATTCCTTCAATATCATACCCCCAATGAACAGAAGCTCCACCACTAGGTCCCACCTCTTGAAGTTCCACTGCCTCCCAACAGCACTGTGGGCTGGGGGCCAAACCTTCTACACATGGGCCTTTGAGGGAGAATTCAGGTCCAAAGTACTCAGAAGGAAAGTCAATAGGAAGAGGAA
This sequence comes from Sciurus vulgaris, assembly GCF_902686455.1. NCBI lineage: Eukaryota > Metazoa > Chordata > Mammalia > Rodentia > Sciuridae > Sciurus > Sciurus vulgaris. The sequence continues at coordinate 24,937,827 of NC_136466.1, forward strand.
GCCCGTGGGAAGAGAGAGGGGATGATGTTACTTTTGGACTTTGCAGATCAGTGTAGGAAACAGAAATCACTCTATTAACAATAGAAAGATACTGAATACAAGCAATGAGCTAAAAAGAGAGACTGTGAGCATTGAAGGCCACGGGGATAGAAGCCCAGGTCTCCAGGGGACCATGGAGCTCAAGGTCATGCCGCTATGGCTGCAATTCCAGGGTTATAAAGCTACTGTCCCACTGCCCATTAGGACCCTGGAGACACCCACATCTCCAGCACCTGCCTCCACAGCCACAGAGGCAGAGAAGCCTCAGGCAGGGCAGCTACCTGGTGGGACTGATCTTGCAACGAGAATTCTAGCAGCAATAAACACAGGTTAGCTTGGGCTGGGGATGCAGTTCAGTGGCAGAGTGCTTGCCCGGCAGGTGCAAAATCCTGAGATCAACACCCATTGCTGGGGAAATAAAAATTAGTTTTCCAGTCTCTCCAGGTAGGGGACAAGGAACTGGTGGTTAGAAAGCCAAAGTAAGGACTCTGCCACAGGGACTTAAGCGTACCCAGAGAGAGCAGAAAAAGAGGCACGTCATTGGGCTGGGTTGTGGCTTAGTGGCACGTGCTCACCTAGCACACATGAGACCCTGGGTTCGATCCTCAGCACCACATAAAAAAATAAAATAAAGGTATTATGTCCACCTACAACTAAAAATACATCTTTAAAAAGTAGAAGCAATTAACTGCAAGCTTTCGACGAGTCCCTTGCCATGCTGGGTCTCAGCTTTCCCATCTCCAAAACAAGCAGCGCGACTCGGTCACTTGCAAGGCCTCGTCTGCACAGCTACTTCAGAAACTTGTGGGAGACACCCTCACATTTAAATGACTTTCTTCCTGGCAGGATCATCTTCTCCACCGATGGGCCGGCCCCACACATTTGAACATGATCACTAAACACCTGGCAAGCAGCGCCGCCCACATGCAGTTTAATAATTCACATTTCGATCCAATTACCGCCCTGCATAAACAAGCGCTTCTTAGAATCGTAGTTTCCCAAGCAAGCGGGGTTCTTCCATGGGAAATTCCAATGTCGTCTTCCAGACACGGCATGCTGCTCCTCTCTCCTTGCTTTTAATGCCAGGTTGCATGGAGACGTCTAGCCAGGCCTCAGTGCAGCTGCCTCACCCCCGCTGGACCTTTCTGTCCCCATGACATAAGACCTTCCCCGTCTCTTCATCAAAATGCAAACGGTCTTGGTCTTCAGGAAGCTCTGCGATCTGCTGAGTGTCTAACGTATTACACATTCATCTCTGACTTCTTCTGAAAGGGAATTTGGTGGCATGAAGAACATCAGGCAGACAGTGGACTGTGTGGCTTTGGGGATGTTCATGACCTCTTTCTGGGTCTCTAAGTCCTGATCCTTAAACTGGGAGGGTCATAGTAGACCAAGAATTCTCAATCTGCAGGACATGGGCAGGCTCCAGGGAGTTTAAGAACAAGGCTAACAGCGCAGCGGGGCAGACCTGTAATGCCAACTACTTGAGAGACTGAGGCAGGAGGATGGCAAATTCGAGGCCAGCCTGGACAACTTAGTGAGACCCTGCTTCTAAAGAAAAAATTAAAAGGGCTTGGGAATATAACTCAGTGACAGAGCGCCCCTGGATTCAGTCTCCAATACTGGAAAAAAGAAGAATAAGGATAAATTATATGCAGAGAGTTGAGTGTGTAGGGATTTTTGTGTCTTCAATTTCTATGTGAGTAATATAGTCCCAGGGACACTAATTTCCTGTCAACTTCAAGGCAGAACAAGTGACCTAGCTAAGGTGATTGGCCCTCTCTATTTCCTGGTTGAAGTATTGGTTTGGGGATAAGCATGTGTCTAAACTTTACAATCAGATCAAATATTATGGCATTTGCCAGCCATGTGGAAACAGACATTCTTTCTTGTTGGATATAAATATTAAGAATGAAGTGTCAAAATCATCCACCTATCATCTTGGAGCCCACAGGTGATCCAATCTTGGAATGAGGCTGATGAGAGATGAGAGATAGAAGAAATGACAGTGTTGGTGAAATTGTTCAAGTGCTAGATCAAGCTTCACCTGATCTCCCAAAAGTGTTTAGTTGTGCGGGTCAATGGATTTTCTCCATTGTTTAAGATACTTTGATTAGGGCTTTATGTAACTTGAAACTAAAAGTCACTTAAATAATGATATGTATACATGTTCTGAGAAAAAGTCATAGTTTCTAGAAGATTCTCAAAAAAAATCTGTGACCTTAAAAAAAAAAAACTATTTAAAAATCCTTAAACTAGAAAAATCTCTAGGGTTCCTTACAGCATTAAAATTCTGCAATCTCATGATTTCATGGAGTTCTGAATTGCTGGTTTTACTGGTAATACATAACCCTTGCCATTTTAAAAAAGAGTTTTTTTTAAATAAAGTTGGTTTTTTTTCCATTATGAAAGAAATACATGCTTATCACAGAAACACTTGTAAGCTATATGGAGGGGAAACTAACAAGACAAAGCCCATGAATATTTTGGAATTTCCCCCAAAACTTTTCCATTTTCTTAGGGAAGTTCTGAAATAGCTGAGTTGACATGATGCGCGTGATTTTGTATTGTGTTTTCACTTCACATCATAACACGATGCTCCATAATCCCCGCGTGATAAGGAACTCTTAGAAAACACCATTTTGAAAGGCTTCTCAACACTCCATGGAGCTGATGTTCCATACCTGGCTTTAGGATTGCCCTGAGGTCGGGTAGGATGGGGTTATTCCCAGGTCTTGTGAGTGCTCTTCTTTTTCCTCTGGTAACGAAAACTATTCACTTAAGGGAGGAGTCGCCCTCAGTAGAATGTCCACGTCCATGGCAGACCAGGTGGAGACCGAGGTGGCAGCAGGACCCTGTGGTCCAGGAAGCCCCTCCTGGTCCACCATGCCGACATCTCTTAGGAGAAGAGGCACCTCCCTCCCTCTGGAGGCTTTTCTTGAAAGGCTGCTTCTTAGAGGCTGTGTTCCTGGCCTCCCTCCTGGAGGCAGATGGTTGTCCAGGGAGGTGGCTAGGGAACAAGCCCTCTTTCTCTGGGCTAGCTGCTCTGCTCCTTGAGCTATAAAAATGACATTCAGCAGGAGCAGGCACTGGGCTGGGCAGCCCTGGCTTTGTCTGTCATGGGTGAGGAGTCACGTTCTGGGGTTCAACTCTAAGAAATCCCTTTAATCCCCAGCATCAGTTTGATCCCTATGAAGGTGACACCTTCGTGACCCTCTCCTTGGGCTTCTGTCTTATTGTCGAATTGATTCAAGATTCTCTCAGCCAGGGTGAAAAAAAAAATTAAAAAATAAAAAATAAAAAGAAACCACTGTGGAGTTTGAGGATTCTGTTTAAAGGACTTGGTTGAAAAAACAATTCTTTCTGTATCTGAATCTGGGAAATCCAAACTATGCTGGGCAGATAGCAGACAACAGAATTATCACTGATAATACCCACTTCCACTTACTGAGCGGCAAGGATGCTTCCCTGCATTATGATAAACTTCACACTCCCAATTCATTCTAAGGCGACCTTGTGAGGCAGACATTATCATCCCCACTTAGCAAGTAAGTGGACTGAAGCCCAGGGAACCTCTGTGACACGCTGGATCAGGACTCACACTTGTTTACACAGAAACTCCCAAGTCCTAAAAAAAAACTCCTAGAGCTACAAAGTGCATTCAGCAACTACGCAAAAGAAAAGATAAACATCAAAATAAAGTACAATCATTTCTACATGCTAATAAAGAATATGAAGGCACTGAAATTTAAAAATATATGTAATATTTAAAACTAAAAAGAAATACTTAAATGTAAGTCGAACAGAAAGTGCATAAGATTTGCATGCTGAAAACTACAAAATACTGAGGAAAGTAAATTTAAAGATGTTTTAAATAAGTGGAGAGACATACTTTGTTCATGAATTGAAAGATTCAACACAGTGAAGACATCAATTACCCACAAATTGATATGCTGATTTCATGTAGTTCTTATAAAAATATCAGAAATAAAATTTCTCTAAAAATGTATGGAAAGACACAGCAACTAAAAGACCGGAAACAATTTTGGAAAAGTAGAATGAGCTGGGAGGAATCATTCTACCCATTTTTAAGGCATACAGCTCTGGGTATCAAGTCCCATTCAGTACTGGCAGAGGGTTGGACACATCAATCAACTGAACTAAAGGGAGAACCCAGACACACATAAATAGTCCCAGTAGATTTCAACAAATACCAACACAATTCAATGAAGGAAAGATAGACTCTTCAATACAGGGTGCTGAAGCATTTGGATATCCATAATCAAAAAGGAAAAAAAAGTCTGATCTCACCCTTCAGGCACAAATTAAACTTCAAGTGGACATGGATTTAAGTTGGTATATAACACAGGACTATGCAATATTTCAGGGGGAAAAAAAGGAGAAAATCTGTGTCTAGTGATCAGCAAAATAGTTCTCAGACTAGACACCAAAAGCATGAGCCACTGAAGAAAAATTAAATCGAGCTGGATCAAAATTAAATCAGTAGCTGAGCATGGTGGCACATGCCTGTAATCCCAGCAGCTCAGGAGGCTGAGACAGGAGAATCTCCTGTTCAAGGCCAGCCTCAGCAACAGTGAGGTGCTAAGCAACTCAGTGAGACCCTGTCTCTAAATAAAATGCAAAATAGGGCTGGGGACGTGGCTCAGTGGTCAGTGTCCCTGAGTTCAATCCCCAGTACCAAAAGAAAAAGAATTTTGGCAAATTATCAACCTACAATTATGTTCATTGTGATGCTGTGTGTACTCAGTGTGAAATGACTGAGTCAAGTTAAATAACATATTACCTTAAACACTTTTCATTTGTTCCTCTGCTCTACCTGCCACCCTATGCCCTTTGACCAGCATCTAGTCCACTCCCCCACCCACCATCTCTGGTGACCACCTATCTACACTCTGTTCCTATGAGTTTGATTGTTTTTGATTCCACATATATGTGAGTCTGTGTGGCATTTGTCTTTCTATGCCTGGCTGCTTTTGCCTGTCCTCCAGGTTTACCCATTTTTTCCCAGGCTGAGTAACATTCTGTTGTGTGTATGTGCCCCATTACATTTATTCATTCTATTTGATGGATTAGATTGATTCCATATCTGGGCTACTGGGAATAATGCTGAAATGAACATGAGAGTCCAGATATTTGAGATTCTTCTTTCAAGTATTTAGGACGTAGACCAGGAAGTGGCATTGCGAGATCATATGGTAATTCTATTTTTAGTTTTTGGAGCAACTTCATAGGGTCTCCCATAATGGCTATACTAATTCACATTCCTACCCACAATGCACCAATAATTCCCTTTCTCCACATCCTCTCCATTATTGTTATTTTCCTCCTTTTTGACAATGACCATTGTGACACTAAGGAAATGATACTCATTCTGGCCTTAATTTATATTTCTCTTATGATGAATGATGTGGAGGATTTTTGCACACATTTGTTCACCATCTGAATGACTTCTTTGAGAACCATCTGTTCAGGTCCATTCTTTGCCTATTTATTAACCAGATCATTTGACTTTTTGCTATTGACTTTTTTGAAAACTAAATCCTCATTAGATATAATATTTGCAAATATTTTCACCCTGTTTATATATCATATCTTTATTCTGTTAACTGCTTCCTTTGCTATGCAGAAATCTTTTCATTTGATGCAATCCCTTTGGTCTGTGGTTGGTTTTCTACCTGTGCATTTGGGGCCAAATGAAAACATCATTGTAATGTAGTTTTTTTCCTCTATTATCTTCTAGTACTTCCAAGGTAGGATAGAAGAAATAAGGATAGATAGAAAAGAGACCAACAGTAAAGGGAAAATAAACTATAATTTTAACTCTAAATCCATGAACATCCTCGCCTTTACTCTCCAAGCCCATTTTCCTCCAGACATAAATTCTTCGAAAGCCTTGAATGTTAAGAGTACTGAGTCTAGTTCATTAATGCCCACATGCATTGCTGATTACACAATGTGTTTCCATTAGACTAAACAAAGCCAGGGGAAAGTACTGCTAGAGACTCATGATGTGGGCATGTTCCCAAGCTTATCTGCTTACCACAGGAGCTCAACTTAGTGATCCTGAAAGAACCGGCCACCGTGACTGCCCTGCGCTCCAGGATGAAGAGATGAGCCCTCCAGGCTGTTTACACCCCAAACACACACGTGCTTCTCATGCTCATTATTGACAAAGTTCGAATGTTTCCCTGAGAGGTGTCGGATGATACTCAATGGGGGTGGGAGGGGGTGAGAGAAGAATGGAGGAACATCAGACTACGAAGAGGGAAATGAGAGGGAGGGGGGTGTGAAAATGATGGAATGAGACAGACATCATGACCCTATGTGCATGTGTGATCACACGAATGGTATGAATCTACATTGTGCACAACCATGGAGATGAAAAGCAGTACGGAGATTCCTCAGAAAGCTTGGAATGGAACCACCATTTGACCCAGCTATCCCACTCCTTGGCCTATACCCAAAGGACTTAAAATCAGCATACTACAGAGACACAGCCACATCAATGTTAGGGAAGGGGGCAAGTATGGAGGAAGGAAGGACTGTATAGAGGGAAAAGAGGGGTGGGAGGGGTGGGAGGGGTGGGGGGAAGGGAAAAAATAACAGAATGAATCAAACAACATTACTCTATGTAAATTTATGATTACACAAATGGTATGCCTTTACGCCATGTACAAACAGAGAAACAACATGTATCCCATTTGTTTACAATAAAAAAAAATAAATTATGTGGATAAAAAGAAAAAAAAAATAGATATAAGAATGGAAACTTTTTTCTCCAGTAGGAGAAAACATAGGGGAAACAGTTCAAGATATTGGTATAGACAATGGTTTTTTAGATAAGACCTTTAAAGGCACATACAACAAAACCAAAAATGGAAAAATGGGATTGAATAAAGCAAAGAAACTTCTGTGAAGCAAAGAAAACAATCAACAGTAAAAGATGCCACCTGCAGAATGGGAGAAAATCTTTGCAAGCTATTCATCTGACAAAGGACAAATATGCAGAAAATATAAGGAACTCAAAAAACCTAAGCACAGCCAGGCATAGTGGCACATGCCTATAATTCCGGAGGCTTGGGAGACTGAGGCAGGAGGACTGCAGTTCAAAGCCAGCTCAGCAACTTCTGAAGGCGCCAAGCAACTCACTGAAGATGTGGCTCAGTAGTTAACCACCGCTGAGCTTAATCCCAGTACAAAGAAAGAAACAAACAAACCCTAAACACAAACAACAAGTCCGATTAGAAAATTGGCAATGATCTGAAAAAGACATTCTCAAAGGAAGAAACACCAATGACCAACAAGTACCTGAAAAATGTTGAACATCCAGGAAATGCAAATCAAAACCATAATGAAGCATCATTTCATCTCAGTTAAAATGTCACTTATCAGAAAAGGAAAACATAACAAATAATGGTGAGAATTTGAAAAAAGGAAACCCAGGGTTAGTAGGAATATCAATTAATACAGCCAGTCATGGAGATTCTTCAAAAGGCTAAAAAAAGATCAAGCATAGGAGCCTGCTATCCCACTTCTGGGTATGTACCCAGAGGAAATGAAATCAGTATGTCAAAGAGATACCTGTAGTCCCGTCTCTGTTTCCACACTCAAAACAATAGACAACATACAGAATTCACCTCGTTGTTCATACATATGTATGCAAATATATGTATATGTTCATTACATATGTGTAAACATACATGTATATCCATATATATTAATTCAGTGAAATATTATTTAACCATAAAAGTGAATGAAATTTTATATTTTCAGCCAAATTCATAAAACTGGAGGACACTATGTTAAGTGAAATAAACCAGATATGGAAAGACAAATACTGCATACTGTATTTTCTGTGTTCACATGTGGAAGCTAAATAAATCAATGAATAAAATTAAAAAGTCAGTGTGAAAGGAAACTAGTAATTACCAGAGGCTGAGAAAGAGAGTGGACAGGTATGCTAGGGGAAGGCTGGATAATGGGACCCAGAAGAGATAGAAGGGCAACATTCTAGTGATCTCCAGCCCAGTAGGTGACAGTAGCTCACAAGAACCCATTCTGTCTTTTACAAGGAAATAGCAGAGGGGCTCAGAGGCTCCAAACAAAGAAATAATGAGGAGAGGGAATGCTAATCACCCTGCTTGATCAGTGCGCACTGTCCACATGGGTTGAAGTATGACACCGTGCCCCCTCCATAGGCTCCACTCCATGTGTTCATTCCAAAGAAAAGAAAGCAGGCACGAGTAAGTAGGAGCCACAAACACGTACCAAGGGGAAATCACAATTGAAAAGTGCAACAACGGACAGAAAAGCATGATGGGTGGCCTCGATCCTGGAGTGACCACACGGGAGAGACTCGAATTGAGGACGATGAACAGAACTGGCTCCCCTGGAACCTTAGGGAGAAAACATACTGAGAAAAAAGGAGACATTCGGCACCCGAGGGACGCAAAGAGGAAACTTGGCTTTATTGGAGTTTCAGAAGGAGAGAGACTTTAGAAAGAGCATTTAGAGAGAGTTTAGAAAGAGCAAGACAGAAAGAACAAAAAGAAATGCTGACTAGAAGGTCAAGTCAGGCGAGAGACACGACGGTACAAGAAGCTGCGGAGGACAGCGGGGCCCAGGGCACTGGGCCAGCGTGATGTCCAGGACACAGGACGGGGCTCAGGACTGCAGAGCAGACCTCAGGCCAGGTGCCATCCAGGGGCGAGGAGGCCTCACCGTGGCCCAGAATGGAGGTGGATGCAGGCGGGGCGGGGTCCTTGGAGTTCGGATCCTGTCAACAGGAGCTCTCAAGTGAACAGGCTGGGGACGTTGCCAAGCTCGCTGTGCAGCGGGAGTCTGGCAATGCCGCAGGAGCCCAGGGCAAGACTTGCCGGTGGACTTGCCTCCTCATTTAGGTCCCCACCCGCCTCCCGCAGTCTCTTTCCCTTTCCTTAGCCACCCGCCTTCATCCCCTGCCGGATTCAGTAATATCTTAAAAACTTGGTCTCCTTTGGGAATATCCTGACAAACTGCCTGTTTCTCACGAAAATGTCTCTGAGAAACATATCTGCAAGGCTCAGTCCACTCATCCAATATTAAAGGAAATTTTTCTACTATGGAACTAAACCCAGTGCTGGGAAGAAACACTGACTCTGTGGAATTGGCCTTGACCTACGCCAAAACCTTGGGATATATATACAAAGAACATAGTGTCACGGGTGGAGAAAAAGCTTCACTTGCAGTTGGAGTCCACCAGAAATATCGGAAAGTTGGCAGAGGCGACTGGAGCAAACATTGGGCTGGAGAAGTTCTTGCCCTGCAGTCTCTGCTCACCAGCGCCCTCCTCAACGACACACAGATCAGTCACCTTTTAGAAGAAAGAATTGCAGCTCTCCAAGCCAACGCGTTTCTAGAACCTCTACTGTGGAGGAAAAATGAAATGGAAAAACAAAGGAAAGAAATAAAGGAACTTTGGAAACAGGAACAAAAGGAAATCCTTAAAACAGAAGCTGCTCTCAAAAAGGCAAAATCGTTATGCTCGCAAAATCAACATGAGTATGAAAAAGCAAAATCATCCTTGTTTCATGCAGAGGAGAAGCATCGGGGCTCAAGTGGTGGATTAGCAAAACATCTCCCTAGCACCTAGCAGGTTGGAAGAGCAAGCCCTTCACGAAGTGGAAGCAGCCAATGAGCTCTACAAAGTGTGTGTAACAAAGGTTGAAGAAAGACGAAATGCTCATGAAAATACCAAGAGAAATTTTAACATGACTCAGCACCCTTGTTTTGCTGTGTGATCTCACCCTGAAAGCTGTAACAGTTAACCTCTTCCAGATGCAGCACCTGCAGGCTGCCTCCCTTGCAAACAGCGTACAGTCTCTCTCTGATAATGCCAAACTCTATGATCCAGGCCACGAGTACAGTGAATGTATGAAGGCTACAAGTTCAACAGGAGAAGAAGTTGACAGCAGTAGAAGGAAACCATTAGTGAGCAGTTCCCAGACATCCGGATGTGGCCCTGCTGACTCTTCAGAGGATGTTGTGCCCCTTCCTGACAGTCGTGGTAAAATTGAAGAGGACAGATGCTCTGTTGACTCTATAGAGGATGTTTGTAGCTTCTCTTGTGCTGGGTTAACTCATACGTGGGGTATGGGCATCATGGAGTCAAGACCCAGACTCCGGGAGTTGGGTAGAAGCAGGCTTGTGGCAAGCAGCCTGCAAACTCGTTTATTGTGGGAACAACTATATATTTTATAGGTTTCTTGCCCAATCACAATGTGCAACGGGGGATCAGACCACCAGGTTCTTATATGGTTTGCCTTGGTAACACTGAGTCAATTTGGGGCAGTTTTTTACTTTCCTAGGTGGCCGAAGTGGAATGCTCCTCCTTGCAAGTTTTCCTTACACACTTGAGATGTTCACTGCTGCCAGCCAAGAACTAGGATTTCTCCCAACAGATGTTGTGGGCCTTCCTGACAGTTGTGATAAAATTGAAGAGGACAGATGGTCTAACAGTGCAGACCTAACAGGTTCTCCTTTCATAAGATCAGGGACATTTGGGATGGTCAGTGACTCTGAGAGACCTGGAGCGAGCAGTGAATCTAGATCTTTGGCTTCAGAATCTGTAAGTCCAGGCCACTTTCATCAAAAACTTCCACAAACTCCATCCAGTGGAACCATGTCTCCTGCAGATGATTTAGGTACAAGAGAGTCACCTTCCCCTCCACAAGTTGGAACCAATTTCCTTGGAGCAATTAAGAAAACATTGATGCCTAAAGCAGCTGTCACTCACAAGTTCCGACAATTGAGATTCCCCACAAAATGCAGAGATTGTGAAGGCACTGTAGTGTTCCAAGGTGTCGAATGTGAAGAGTGTCTACTTGTTTGTCATCGAAAATGTTTGGACAACTAGTCATCATCTGTGGTCATCAGAAACTTCTGGGAAAAGTACACTTATTTGGAGCAGAATTCACACAAGTAGCCAAAAAGGAGCCGGATGGGAATTCCTTTGATAGTCAAAATATGTGCCTCAGATATTGAGAAGAGAGCCTTGTGTTTACAGGGAATCTATCGTGTGAGCGGAAACAAAACAAGAACTGAAAAGCTGTGTTGAGCTTTGGAGAAGGGAAGGCACTTGGTGGACCTTTCAGCATTTACTTCACATGACATCTGTGAGGTCTTAAAACCATACCTTCAACAGCTCCAGAACCACTCCTTTTATTCCGCTCATTCGAGGGCTTTATAGACCTTGCCAAACAGATCCAACATGTTAGTAAGGAACAAGCAGTCAAAAAGGAAGACCCTGAGGATAAAAAACATCCAAATACGTCTATAGCAATAAACCAAATTCTTCTCAAAAGCAAGGACCTTCTAAGACAATTGCCAATGTCAAATTTTAACAGTCTTCAGTACCTCATTGGACATCTTAAGCAGGTAGCAGATTATGCAGAAGAAAACAAGATGGACTCCAAAAACTTGGGAGTGATATTCGGACCCAGTCTCATCAGGCCACAGCCCACGACTGCTCCTGTCACCATCTCCTCCCTTGCTGAATACTCCAATCAGGCGCAGTTGGTGGAGCTCCTCATCACTTACTCACAGAAGATCTTCCGTGGGTCCCCACAGCCCCAGGTGGTCATGGGTAATGCGAGTGCTCTTCCACCGCAGGGTGATCACAGCCGTCCTTCAAAGCCTCTGGGATCATCAGAAGCAAGACACTCAGAACTCTGCAGGAAGTCACCGTGTTTTCTTCAGAGGAAGATGTCCACACTGCAGAGAGGGAAAGCAAAAAGTTTGAATCCACTACATCCTTTGAGGAATCAGAACGCCAGCAAAATGCATTGGAAAAACATGATGCATGTCTCATTGATCACAAAGAACTTGAATCATCACCCCAAAAGGAGGACGACATTTGTAAAACCAGTAAGCCACTTCTTTTGTGATCTGATAGAGCAACAAACAATATGCAGAGGCATACACCAAGGACCAAGAGTAGACCTGTCAGTTTGCCTGGAGATAGGTTACTTCTTACCAGCCTTCCTAGTGACAGAAAGAGCAGAAATGTGGGTTAGTTCTGCAAGAATCCTACCTTTGAAGGACTTAATGGAAAAGATACCGCTACTACTGTTTGTTCCAAATTTAATGACTTTGATCAGGAGATTCTATCAAAAACTTGGGGAAAACAATCTGAACAAAACTTAAGTGCCAAGACTGCAGTATTGTGCCTAGTGCACTCCAGGACAAAGTGACAATGAGCGTCAGCGTCAGTGGTGAGCATTCCAGCAGTGCCACACCACCCAACGAGCCAGCCAGGTCCACAGGAGAGGCCTCAGAGAGACGGTCCTCCCATTCCGACCCTCTCGCTCCTGCCAGAGAACCCAGAATGCTGCAGCCCCAGCACTGGACACCACTTTATGAACGACGAACCCCCACCAGCAATGTCAGGGGACGGAGGAGAGGCCAGCTGCACTCAGCAGCGGCGTCTCCCGGCACAGCTCCTACTCCCAGGAGTCCGGTGGAGAAATCAGCTCCCGACGTGGACAGCACCTCCGCTGGTCCTCTGCAGCCAGGCGGGCAGCCTCCAGAGACCTCAGAGGCGCGGGGCCCGCCTGACGTGAGTCCAACGTGCTCAACCAGCGCACCTGTGGGCAGCCCTTCACGATGACGTCCCACGATTTGTGTGGGGTTGTCAAAACTCAGTTTTTCTTTTTGTTCTTCTTTTTCTGCTATTGTGTTTGTTTTTTGAAAGAACGTTTAGTAGGACCGCTTTTCTATAGGATTGCCAAAGTGCATATCTTGCTGTTTGTCCTTGTGTCCTGTTTGCTAGTCACATTGCACGGTAGTGTGATCGGGCCACATTTGTGCCTCACTGGAATCATCTTTAACTTCTGTGTTTTTGAAGTTATTCATGAAATAAGTATCATCATTTTAAAACTTCAAATGATTTTCCCCATGAAATGGTCCATTTAAATGCATCCCTAATGTGTGATGTAGTCCTCAACAAATCTGCAGTGTGGATATTCCATTGATGCAAGTGAATTTTTAAACTAAAAAAGCAAAACACAACTCAAACAGTTCAAAAACTATTAACTTATTAACATAAACATCACAAAGTTCTAATGCAATTCTATAATGGTCTTTCTCAGGCGTGGGTGTTTTTTCCCTTACAGTTTTATAGTGAGTCTTTGACCATTTGTGTATTTACAGTATGTATGTAAGCTTTCATCTTTCAATTGGCAATTTACTTAACTTTTTAATATTTATATAATGGCCAAAAAGCTTGCAAATCTCTATTAATTGCATTCTAATTGTCAGTTTTTACATGTCAATTAAATCGAACAAAGAAAATGCACTTAAACCTATTTTTAAATTATATAGTTATATAGTTTAGTTATTATATCATATTATAATTATATAGTTTAGTTATTTGGCTTATATATCATATCTTATATCTTATTTGACACTTTAATTTTTATTATTATATATGACAGTTTTTATATCTTATCTGACAGATATTATTATATCATATCTTATTTTACAGTTCTATATGTCATTTAAATTGCACAAAGAAAATGCACTTAAACCTATTTTTAAATTATATAGTTTACTTATATCTTATTTGACGTTCGATGGTTTTAATACATTTGATAGCTTTTTACCCCTTAGCTTCATCTGTATAAATTTTTACTTCATGACAGTTCCAAACTTTATAGTATTTTCTATAGTGGTCTTAAGAAATAACTGCTTCAGAAATTTTTTAATTCAGTGCATTTTCTCTTGATATTGTGTGGGTTTTGTTATGAACATTTCTTTTGTATGAAATGTTTTGACTTATAAATCATTTTATGTACTTTTTCCACCTGGACTATCAACCATTGAAAATGTATATTTCATTAGAACCAAGCAAAAATTTATTTAAGTTCATTCCTAGAGTAGAGCTCAGTAAGCCTCATTGTTTGGAATGTGAGAGGAGGGACAGATGATTGGATCTGTTTCATTTATAGAATATCAAGTTTTATAACTAGTGCATTCCTGTTATTTTCTGGGTTTCATCGTTTTGTCTAAAATGGGATATAAGTATAAACTTATATTTTTTTTACTTATATCCTATTTCTATCTTATGTCCTATTTCTTTATTTTACTTATATCCCATTTCTAGCCTATTTACCTATATCTAAAACAAGAAATATGTAAAAACTTATACATCATTTTGTCTAAAATAGGATATAAGTAAAAACTTATGCATCATTTTGTCTAAAATAGGATATATCTATTCTATATCCTATTTTCTTATTTTAGACAAAATGATGTATAAGTTTTTACTTATATCCTATTTTTGATATAGGTAAATAGGATATAAATAGGATATAAGTAAAATAAACTTATGTAAGTTTATACTTATATCCTACTTTAGACAAAATGATGAAACCCAGAAAATAACAGAAATGCACTAGTTATAAAAACTTGATATTTTATAGATGAAACAGATCCGGTCATCTATCATGGACAGTCAAGGTGCAACCCACATCTGCAAAGATACATCTGTCTTAGTTGTCTAGTTACAGGCCTTCATAGAAACCATAAGGCATGAATCATCATGGGGTGTTGAACAAGATACCTATTGTCTACTTACGCAGGGAATTCCTGTATTTAAGGGGTTAAAGATATCATTTGTTGTACCTTAACATCAGACTGATTTTTTAAAGGATATTTTTTCTTATGCTAACACTAGACAAAAATCAACTTTAGAAACAACATGTATCCCATTTATTTACAATAAAAATAAATTTTTAAAAAATCAACTTTATTTGTAAAAATTTACCTCAAACCATGTAATTTTATAGTGTGATTAATCCCAGGGAAGTTGGTATGAGCCAGAGTGCATCCCTTTTATATGTGACTGGCTCTAGTAAGGATGACGAGGGATTTTTACAATATGGTACAAGGCACTTCAGCCACTTTGAAGCTTCATGGGTGGTTTGGAGTCATATTAAATGTCTCCATCAGAATGTCAGAAAATACTTTAGGCATCATTGGGCCAGACTGGAATCTTAAAATACAAGAGTGAATTATTTTAAAGGGAGCATTCAATTTGTAATGTTTTTCATCAAGAATAATTCTGGCAAGCAGAAGACTTCTTAAACATCTGACTTGGTGGGTAAAAGTTTTAGTATTGCCCAACATAATGCTGTGGTAGCAGGAAACAAGTACTTCTGTACTCTTTGTTTCCCAGGGGCTTGGACATCTCTCTGCTATGGACCTATGTAACACTATTTGGAATTTTACTCAGCTTAACTGCTACACTTATGTCTAGGCAGCGCTTGGGTTCTTATCAGGCAACATCTTGGACACGTGACTATAATGTGCTGCCACTGTGTGTACTGAAAATACGTGAAAATGGTTGAATGTGGACTGTCTACATATGTACGTCAAGTTGTCTGTGAGCTTCTGCTGCTGCCACTGCACATGAAATATGTTCTAGTGGACTTGAATCCTAGTGGCCAGTTCTATGATACTGTATGCACCTTACAGCTGTTGACAGGAGAAAGACTATTTAGTGAATATTTGTTAATTGTTATTGTTGTAGCCAGAAATAATTTCAGAATAAAATTTTAATGTCCTACCTTAAAAAAAACTGTAAAAAAAAGCAAAAACAAAAACATCAAACTTTTTATAATTAAAGTCCTGTGTCTTTTTCCTACATACTGTGTGCTTTTTCATCTTTGCCCCATATGGTACCTCAATGTGAACTTTATAATAGGCAATTTTGTTTATCCTATAATAAAGATATTATTTTTCACACACACACACACACACAAAAGCCATGGAGACCTCAAGATTGCAGGAGAGGCCCATCATGGTGGCATATGCCTGTAATTCCAGCAGCTTGGGAGGCTGAGGCAGGAGGGCAACAGATTCTCAACCAGCCTCAGCTACTTAGGGAGGCTGTAAGCAACCAAGGGGACCCTGTCTCTAAATAAAAAATAAAAGGTGTTGGGGATGTGGCTCAGCGTGGTTAAGAGCCCTTAGGTTCAATCCCCAATATCCTCCACCAGCAAAAAAATTGCAGGAGAAACCAAAAGATTATTTCACACCCATAAAAAGAAAGAAACCATGCCTTATTTATAGGGACACACCAATTAGAGTTTCTCATCTGACACAACAGAGGCCATAGGAAGTGGTATATTTTGAAATGATAAAAAAAAAAGAAAAAATGAAAAAAATCTTACATCTGGCAAATGACAGGGAAATGAAGACCTTCTCAGAGGAAGGAAAAGTAAGAGAATCTGTTGACAGCAGTCCTACCAAAAAGGACGGCCCAGTAAGTTCTCAGTGAGAAAGAAACGATAAAGGAAGGGATCCTGGAACGTCAGACATGAGGAGAGCTGGCTGGGTGGTGGCTCAGGGGCAGAGGCTCACCTAGCACGTGTGAGGCGCTGGGTTCCATTCTCAGCACCACAAACAGATCAATAAACAAAGGCTCATCAACAACTAATGAAAATGTTTTTTTTTAAATATGAAGAGAGAGGTTGATGAGCAATAATATGGGCAAGTAAAACAGGTTTCTATTCTCACAATTTCTCTTTTTCAAATTTAAAAATTTCTTAACTAAAAATACTCTAAATTATTTTTATTGACATGTAATCATTGTACACATCACAATTGTTGGGGCTCAGTGCAATATTTCTAACCACACAAGTGGCAGGCACTGATCAAATCCCAGCCTCCCTTTCCCACTCTCCTCCTTCCCCAGCCTCTTGCTGTCACTCAGGTCAATGTTTTCAGCCTCCACATGTGAGAGAGAACATACAGGACTTCTCTGAGTTGCACTTTTTTCACTTCACAAAATATCCTTCACTTCACAAAATATCCTTCACTTTGATCCACTTTCTGTAAATGACACACTCTTAAGTTTTCTTTACAATTTTTATGGTTGTACATTACAAATTACAGTAATGACTAATGAGATTCTTAATGTAATGGAGGAACTATTTGAGATAATAAATTATAAATGAGGGAAAGTAAAGGAAGGTTAGGTTTCTGTACTTTGCTCAAATTGATACAATAACAATACCAGTAGACTAAGTTACATACATGGAAAACAAAGAAACCAACGGAAAAGCTATACAAAAATATATACTTTGAAACACTACAGAACACATAGATCGAACATATTTCAAGACAATCAAATAATTACAGGAAGGCAGGAAAAAATAAAAACCAAAAAACGGAGATAAGAAACATAAGCAAAATAAAATTGCACACTTTAAACCTAACATAGCAATACTTATATTAAATAGAAATGGTCTATATACGTCATTGAAGAAACAGATTATCAGAGTGAATTTTTTAACAGACAAATATAAAAATTAAAGCAGGTTAAAAATAAAAATAGAAAGACAGTAACACTACCAAACACTAAACATAAATTTTAAAAGCCAGGAAGTGGCTGGACACGGTGGCACATGCCTCTAATCCCAGCCACTCAGGAGTTCAAAATAGGAGGATTCCAAGCTCAAAGCCAGCAAGTTAGCAAGGTCCTAAGAACTTAGGAAGATCCTATCTTTAAATAAAATGTAAAAAGGACCAGGATGTGGCTCAGTGGTTACCTCCCCTGGGTTCTGGTCCCAAAGAACCCCAAAAACAAAAATGTGAACTGCTATATTAATATCAGATAAAGTAGACTTCAGAGCAAAGAATCGTACCAGAGATGGGAAAGGACACTGATGTGGATAAAAATGGTCAACCCACAAACACACATAGCAATTTTGAATGTGTACGCACCAAACAACGCAGCTGTCAAATGTGTGAAGCAAAAACTGTTCAAAATGACAGAAATTGAAAAAACCACAGTTAGAGTTAGACTTCAACATCCCTTTCTCAACCATTTAACCAGCTAGACAGGAGAGTTCAGCAACACAACCAGCCAACAGATTCACTTGACAGTTATAAAATCCGTTAGCAGCAGAACTTCTCATCAGTAACAACAGAACATGGGCTCAGGGGGACACATCCTGGGCCATAAAACAGGCTCAAATCATCCAAAGGAGCTGAAAACGCAGTGTGAGACCACAATGGAATCAGACGATGACTCAGTAACAGAAGGATAACACAAAACCCTCGAACACTGGGAGTCTGAGCAGCATACTTCTACCTACTGATCCACAGGAAAGTTTCCAGGACATCTGAAAAACACAGAGATTTGAATGAAAATCATTTCAATGAGACACGGATTAAAATTGTGGAAAGTGAAGTTTATTGCATGCTGTGTATAGAAAAAAGGAAAATTTTCAAATCAGTAATCTAGTCTCCTACCTAAAGAATATTTTTAAAAATGAGCAAAAGAAATCCAAAGAAAGCAAAAGAAACCTAAGACAAAAGAAGAAAGAATGTAATCAAGATGAGAGCATAAATCAATGAACCTGAAAACAGAAAAACACTAGGGGGATAATGAAACAAGGAACTGGTTCTTTGAAAATATCAAGGAAATGAGCAAACTTCCAGCAAGACAGACAGAAAAGATGCATATTATCAATATTACAAATGAGACAAGAATATCACTACAATTCCTGCAATATCAAAAGAATACTAAAAGAACCACTTTACAAATCAATTTGACAATTTAGATGAAATGGTTCAATTCCTCAAAAATGGCAAACTATTACAACTCATCCAATATGAAACAGATTATTTAAATAGCCCTTTAAACTGGGTGCAGTGGTGCGGGCCTGTCATCCCAGCTGCTCAGGAAGCTGAAGTAGGAGGATGGCAAATTCAAGGCCAGCCTTGGCAACTTAGCAAGACCTTGTCTCAAAATAAAAAAATAAAAATGGTTGGGGATGTGACTCAGTGGCAAAGTGACCCTGGGTTCAATCCTCAGTACCAAATTTAAAAAACAAAAAAAAAAAATAGAAAAGAAAAGAAAAAAATAAGTAGTCCTATAAATATTAAGATAGTGAATTGATAATTATTTAAAATTGTTCCAAAAAAGAAATCTTCAGGAGTAGGATGTTTCATTGCAGAATTTTACCAGACATTTAAAGATAAACTAACACTAATTCTACATGAGCTCTTACAGAAAATAAGAAAGAACACTTTCTCCATTCATCTTTAAAGCTGGTAGAACCTTGGTACCAAAAAATAAATAAAGAGAAGAAGAAGACAATACGAAAAAGAAAACTATACACTAATATCCCTCATTAATATAGATATAAATATTGGGAGATAGAATTCAGCAATATATACCGAAATTCTGCATCATGAACAAAGGGTCTGATTCCAGGGACCTAAAGCTGATTCAACATTCAATAATCATCAGTCTAGTCCTCCTCAGTAACAGGCCAAAGAAGAAAAATCATATGATCATATCAATTAATTCAGAATAAAACTGATCAAATTTCAAACCCATTCACAAGTAAACTCTCAGAAAAATTAAAATAGAACTTCCTTAACTTGAGAAAGGGCATATAGGAAAAAACCCTACAGCTGGCATCATACTGAGGAGAAATCATGAAGGTTTTCCCCTAAAATTGGGAATGAGATGAGAATGTCGACCCTTACTACCCTTATTCAAGGTAGAGCTGCAAGTTCCACCCACGTCAATAAGGCAAGAAAAGAAAATGAAAAGTATATGGATCAAAAAGGAACAAGTAACTCTTTATATTTGCAAAGGAAGCCCATGCTGGTTATCAGTGGGGTGGTGGAGGCAGCCCTGTGGGCTCTCCTGAGTGGGAAGGACAGGGCAGGCCAAAGGAACCCACATCAAAGGCACTGCACCAGGCTCAGAGCCCAGCTGGGCTGTCTGTCCAGAGAGGATCCCAAGAAGGAGTTCTGTTTAAGTTCCTGTTTTTTGAACTAAATCTCACATAATATAATAAATCTACAATTTAGGGGTGTTCAGTATCTTCTCAACATTGTACAACCCCCACCCTCCCACATTTCTACCACTTCTACCTATTTGCTCCAGGCTAAAAGGAAACCCCGTTATGACTTGCCATTCTCCCCTCTCCCCCTCCTCTCGTACCATGAATCTGCTTTCTGTCTCTATGGAGTTTCCAGCTGTGGACATTCCACGTGAAGGGACTCTTCTCTGGCAGCGATCCTCAGATGCCCTGCGCCCTGCAGGCCAGAGAACAATTCTCATAAAGCACAGGGCAGAGATGATTCACCTTTCAATGCTTGCCCTGACCTCCCCGCCTGCCACCTGCTGCGGCTGGACTGTTTCCTCCATGACTGACCAACCCTCTCCCTTCCCTGCCTCATATCCCAACAAAGCCTTTTCCATCGGCCAGCCAGGAATCAGGCCTTCCCCTGAGCAGATGGCAGAGGAAATCCTCAAGATGTAACCCTTTTGCTCTGGGCTGCTGCGGGGTCAGGATCAAAATGGCCCTGGTTTTAATTGGAGTCCAGCAGTTCAAACAACAAACTTCAGCCCAGGTGCGGAAGTCCTTGGTAGATGACATCCTTGCACTGTCCCCTGCCCCCACCCCCACTGGCCTTCTCCCCTGCCTCAGGAACTGTGAAAATGGCATAGTTCTCATGATGGACTCTCTCTTCTTTCAAAGCTAATTCTAGTACTTCCCATAGTAGTAGCTTTGGTAGTGAACAGTGAAACTGATTTATGTTGTCTGTCTGTGAATTTTTTTTCCCCCTTCCGGTTGAAGAAGGCAGGAGAGAACGTCCTTTTTGAACATTCTGCTTCTGGTCTCACAGCCTCAGTAGGACTAGTGAAAACTTCCACCTGCTTTGGGAGGAGCATTAACTGGCCAACAGGGAAAGGCCAACTCTTTATGAACACCACGTGAGGGGAGGGAACGTACATTTCTTATTTGCTTCTTATCAACAGCGTGCTTCTGGAATTAAGAGAGAACAATAAGTCCATAAGGCCTTTCCCTCTAATCAATAGTTTGTATTCTTGTAGAGAACCGGCTGATGGAAGGGCCTTCCACATTTCCTGACCCCTCCTCCTGGGCTTCCTCCTCTGCTCTTCATTCCATTTTCCAAGTAGGCCATGTGGTCTTTGGCTCCAGGCATCCAGACAGGACTGAAAGAGGTGAGGGAAGGGGGTGGGGAATGTTGAAAAGATTGGGGTCAGAAAGGGAGCGGGAGGAAAGATAAAGAAATAAGAGCAAGCTGGGGCCAGAGTGATCACAGCTTCGTAAAATGTTTCATATTGTGGCTGCCTGGTTATACAAAAGAAGGGAGATGCAATCACATTCACTAGCTGCCACTCCTCTCAGGTACATTTCTCTTTAAAAGCGCTCAGCAGCTATGTGGAGCAGCTGTTCCAGGGTCCCACTCTGCAGATGCAAAAAACCAAGGCTCAGCTGGTAAAAGGGATTCAGAACCTGGTGCGGCCGCTATCAGAGCCTCACTCCTCTACAAACCAGGTCCTGACGACCACAGAGAATAATAGTCACCTCCCTCTTGCCAGAGCTGACATCTCTACTGGTATCAGAGCTGCCAGCTATGATGCAGTTGGCACAGACGCTTTATTTTCTCCATAGAGGGTGAGACAAGACTTTGTTCTAAGGAAGCTAATAACAAGACTACCTTGGACCGGAGTCTCAGAATTGAGTGCTTGAGAGAGCCACAGCTGGAAGGGGGAAAGCTGCACGCTTCGCTCTCCATTCTCTCTGGCTCCTACTGCAACGTCAGAATCAGGGTTGACCATTCCTTCCACTCTCAAAGCTGCAAGACCATGTATCCCACCACCACATAGAACAGCAGCACCCTGGAGTCCCACAGACCTAGATTCCGGTGGCTCCGAGCCTCTCTTCTGTAAGGTGAGGACCCGGGTGCCTACCTGCACTTCCTGACACCCTCCGCTTCTCTCTCCCTCTGCCCAGAGCCCATCCAAACCCGCTGCACCACAAAATCCTATCCACCTACTGCATCTCCATTCTTCCCCTCTTTCTCCTGCAACCCACTGTGTACCCCATGCACAGGGAGCTTCTAAAAATATGGAAGTTGAAGCACATTAACTGTCTTGTTCCAACTCCTCAGGGAGCGTGTCATTTTCTAGCCTTCTAAGACATCCGTCCCCTTCAGGCCCTGCATGCCAGCTACCTGGGACTTTGGCTAGCTCCTGAAGCATGCCAAGGCTAAGGTGGTCTGCAGCAGCTGGTCCAGAAGAAGCCCATGCACCTGGCTGCCCCTCACTGTAGACAGGTCTTCTCCCAAGGAAATTTCCTCATTTAAAAAGCAGCTTCCCTGCCAGGTGCAGTGGCCTGTAATCCCAGCGGCTGGGGAGGCTGAGGCAGGAGGATCAAGAGTTCAAAGCCAGCTCAGCCAAGGCAAGGTGCTAAGCAACTGAGACCTTGTCTTTAAATAAAATACAAAAAATAGGGCTGGGGATGTGGCTCAGTGGTTGAGGGCCCCTGAGTTTCAATTCCTGCTACCCAAAAGAAAGAAAAAAAAAGCAGCTTTCCTAACAAATTTAGAACCATTCTGGTTGTATTTTTCTTCAGAACATTTATTACTACTTGAAATTCTACATCTTACAATGTTACTGTGTCTCTCACTAATATATAAACTTTTTGAGAGCAGAAACCTTTTTGGTCTTGTTGATCTAGTATTTGTCCTCTGAGAAATACCTGATAAATACTAATGTAAGATGTACGAATATGACTATGAAGGAGACCATGTCCTCTGCATTAAAGACTGCTAATTGCCACCCACCCCCATCTAGTCTTCCCTTCTTCCTTCAAAGCGATTGAAACGCCAAGTGGTAGATGGATATATTGCCAACCAGCTAAAGGTGACATTTCCCAGTGTCTTGCAGCCCGTTGGATTCCTGTGATCAGGTTATGCCAGTTGGAGTTGCCAGGTGATAAACAGGATGCCCAGTGAACTTCAAATTTCAGATAAACAACCAATAACATTTTAGTATAAATATGTCCCAAATTAAAAGTCTATTTTTTTTTTAGTATAAGTAGACCTATGTGGACAAAAATATATATATATATATATTACTGAGTGTGAGCTGAAAATCAAATTTAACTGGGCCTCCTGTATTTTCATTTGCTGAGTCTGGCAAACCCTGTGGCCAATGGAACATACAACAATGTCTATAATTCTAAGGTCACACCCTTAAAACTAACCAGCATGCCCTCACTCTCCTCTCCCCTTCCTGCTGGTCGGAACACGATGGTGGGGTATTGTGCATCATCTTGACCCAGTGGACCAGGGCTATCTCTAGGACATACACGGTGCAGCAAGAAAACAGAGGGAGCCCAGCCCACGATGACCACATGGACCATGGCTGCTCTCCTCTCCAGGCCCACCTGCTAGCTTGAACCTGTATCTGGAGAAAAATTAACTTCTGCATCTTTAAAGCCTCTCTTATTCTCTTCTATTAAAAGAGCTAAACCAACATCCAAATAAACACAAAATTATAAATAAATTACGGTAATTTGGGTACCTGATACATCGGAAAGCTTCAAGAACTAGGTAGTTCCTCTTCTCATTACCAGAGTTGTCCCTCTTTACCAAATTTCTCTCTCTAAAGCCTCATTTATTTCAAAGTGGCAGGACAGGGTTGAACAACCCCAGCTGCCCGCAGAAGATGTGTGTCCCTTTGGCCTCTGATGAGCAGGGCTCAAGGTGAGGCATATTCATGGGTTAAAATGAGGCAAAGGGACCAATAAGATTTTCTGTTCTCCCAGTGCTGATTCCCAGCTGCCCAGAGGAGCCTCAGAATCCCAGAGCACTTGACTGAGCTCTCGAACCACTCTCCTCTCTGGAGCCCAGGGAGAAGAGAAAGAGCAGAAGGTAAAGATGGCCACACGTGCCCAGGGCAGGAAGGCCTCTGTACTCTGTGCGGGGCATTCCCCCCACCACAGCTGCCTAGACTGCTGCCACAGAGCTGGCTGCACACTGTTGTTTTAAAACTGATACATTAAAACATACTGACAGGGGAGGCTGAAGCAGGAGGATCGCAAATTCAAAGCCAGCCTCAGCAACTTAGGGAGGCCCCAAGCAACTTAGCAAAACCATGTCACAAAATAAAATATAAAAAGGGCTGGGGATGTGGCTCAGTGGTTAAGCATGCCTAGGTTCATTCCCCAGTACAAAAAAAAAAAAAAAAAAACTATGGATACATATAGGGTCCCATGACATGTTATGCAATTGTGTGTGTGTGTGTGTGTGTGTGTGTGTGTGTGTGGTCCTGGGAATTGAACCCAGGGCCTTGTGCATGTAAGGCAAGCACTCCACCAAGTGAGCTATATCCCCAGTCCTGTTGATGCAATTTTTAGTACATGCACACATTGTGTAATGTTCAAATCAGGGCAAGCATATCTATCTCCTCAAACATTTATCATTTCCAATTCTTTCAGTTTTTTTAAAAAATACAGACAGTATATTATCTTTAGCCATACTCACCTACTGCACAAAAGCATGCCAGAACTTCCTGCTGCTCCTCCCTAACTGTAACTTAGTACCCATTAACCAAGATCTCCCCCTTCCTCACTCCCTCCTACTCTGCCCAGCATTAGATGACCACTATCCTACTCCCAACTTCTTCTGAGGTCCTCTTTAGATTCCATGAGAGCAATCATGCAGCTGTTGACTTTGAGTCTTCCACTTAATAATCCCATTCTATCCCTGTTGTCACACGTGACCGGATTTCATCCTTTTATAGCTGAATGGTATTCCATTGTGTATACGAACAACACTTTCTCTTTCTATTCATCTGTTGATGGACGCTTAGCTCGCTCCCATTTCTTGCCTGTTGTGATGAGTGTTCCAACGAACATGGAAGGGCAGGTATCTCTTCAACACACTGATTTCATTTCCTTTGAATATATACCCGCAGTCAGGTGGCTGGATCATGTTAGTCCTACACTTTTTCAACAGTAAGAACAGGCTTTGTTGGTTCCATGGTGAATGGAAGAGAGCCAACGCCTGCTCTCGCCCTGGGGTGCATTCACAGAGGAGGTAGTTGCCCTCCAAAAGTGTTAGTTTTATTTTAATATATTAAGGATCCTCTTTGTGTGTGTGGCTGTATTAATTACATTCTCACTAAAAGTGCTCAAGGGTGCTCTTTTCTCCACATCCTGGCCAGCACTTGTTATCTTTGGTCTTTCTGAAAGTAGTCATTTTTATTGGAGCAGGTGTTACCTCATTGAAGTTTCGATTTGCATTTCCTTGATGGTTATTGATGTCAACCATTCTTTGCTATTCCTGTTGGTCATTTGAATGTCTTCCTTTGGAAAACATCTATTTAGATTTATTGTCAATGTGTTGTGTGTGTGTGTGTGTATGGTGCTAGGGTTATTCCCAACTTTTTTTTTTTTTGCTTTTGTTACTGAGTTATTTGAATTCTTTATGAATCCTGGTTATTAAATTCCTGTCAGTTGTACAGTGAGACAATATTTTCTCCCATTCTGCAGGTTCTTTCTTCACTCTCTTGATTTTATTTTCTTGGTTGGTTATTTTCCATTTTCAGTTTGATATCATTTCATTTGCTTTTGTTTCCTGTGCTTCGAGGGTCTTATCCAAAAAATTCTTGCCCATTCCAATGTCCTGAAGAGTTTCCCCTATTTTCTTCTAATAGTTTCATAGTTTGGGGGTCTTATATTTAGGCCTTGAATCCATTTTGAGTTGGTTTTTTATATATGTGAGAGGTAGGGGTGTAGTTTCATTCTTCTGAATGTAGATATCCAATTTTCCCAGCACTGATTGTTAAAGCTTTTATTATAAGTCTGTAGTGTATTTTGAATTCAGGTAGTGTAATGCCTCCTGTTTGCCCATTTTAAGATTACTTAGCTATTTGGGTTTGTTTGTTTGGATTTGGTTTGGTGTGTGTGTATGTGTGTTTCCACATAAATCTGAAGGTTGTTTTCTCTAGTTCTGTGAATAATGTCACTGGTGTGAAACTATACATCACTGTGGGTAGCATCGGCATTTTGTCAATATTGATTGTTCTAATCCATGAACATGGGATGTCATTCTGTTTCGTTGTGTGTGCCCTCTTCAATTTTTTTCATCAATGTTTTATAATTTTCATTGTAGAGAACTTTGTGGTTAAAGTCTCTGGTTACATTTATTCTTAGGTATTTTAATGTTTTTAGCTATTGTAAACGGGATTGCTTTTTTCAATTTATATTTCAGATAATTTACTAGCCATTTATAACAACACTGTTTATTCTTTTTGCATGTTGTGTCATTCAATGTTGCAGAATTTATAATTTCTAATACTTTTGGGTGGAATCTTTGGTTCTGTATATAAACACCATGTCATCCACAAACAGTGATACCGTGACTTCCTCCTTTCCAACTTGGATGTCCTTCATTTCTTCTTTGCCTGATTGCTCTGACTCGAACTTCCAATACTATTTTGACTAAAGTGATGAAAGTGGGCATCCTTGTCTTGTTCAAGATCTTAGAGAAAAAGTCTTCAGCTTTTTCACTCGGTATGATTCTGTCCTGTAATATATGGCTTTTATTACATGGAGGTATGGGCCTTCTATTCCTAATTTCAGAGTTTTTATCATGAAGGGACATTGAATTTAAAAAAAAAATTTTTTGGTTGTAGATGGACACAATATCTTATTTATTTATTTTCATGTGGTGCTAAGGATCAAACCCAGTGCCTCACATATGTGAGTCAAGCGCTCTACCACTGTGCTATAGCCCCAGACCGGGACATTGACTTTTATCAAGTGTTTTTTCTACATCTATTGGGATGATGGGTACTCTTGTCCTTCATTCTGTCGACGTGTTGTATCATGGTTATTGATTTGCCTATGGTGAACCATCTTTCCAGCCCTGGAATGAATCCCACTTGATCATGGTGAATGATCTTTTTTAATGTGCTGTCGGATTTGATTTGCTTATTCTCTGCAGACTTGCACATGCTGACCCTCTCACTCTATTCAGGTCTCTGCTCAAACATCACCCCTCAAAGAGCCCTCGCCTGACCTCTCCACTTACAAGGCTGTCCTCTCTCACTCTCCATCTCCTTACGTTGTACTGTTTTTCTTTATAGTACCTGTCCCTTCCTACTTGCTATTTTGTGTCTACTTACTTCTCCTCTGCCTTCTTCACTGAAATGTAATGCTCCATAGTGGCAGGAAATTTGTCTCTCTTGTTCACTGCTGTACCCCTAGGACCTAGAACAGTGCCTGACTTTGGAGGTACTGGATAAATACCTCCTTAATCAATCAATCAATAAATAAGGATAAATGAATAGGGATACAGAGTGTAGATGATATAGAGATAGAAAGATATGACATGTAGATATAGAGATGGAGAGAAATATGGAATTGCCAAAAAGTCACACTGACTTTACCTATGACTCCTTCCCTGGATGACAGAAAAGTATTAAAACCTCCATGTGCATAATGAAGCTTGTCTCACTGGTCAGAAAACAACAGTCTTTTTGCATAAGGCTTGCCTCCCTACTGAGATGGAAACATTCTACCAGAGTAAGAAGAAACATTTTCACAAAATGCTCAGAATGAGGCTTTATGAAGTCTAAGGTCCCAGTGGGGAAACTGAGCAAGAGAGGGGACTGAGGTCATGCCCACTATAACAACTGGTACCTGCAAAGGACTTTTTATTTTACAAAACATCTGTAACATCCTTTTTTCTCATTTAATCTTCATGATAACCCTGCTAGGCAAGTGATGGTGATATTCATATTATTACAATTATATTTAGATATAATTATTAGTCTATTGAACTTGTACACTTAAAAGAGTCAATGATTTTAAAATTTTGGTTATGTGTATTTTACCACAATTTAAAATTTTTAGTTAACACAAAGGAAATCAGAAAACAATAAAAATAAGTTTTTTTAAAGTGCTTAAAGAAAAAAATACTTTTCAATTTTGAAATCTATCATTACCATAAAAAACTATATTTCAAAGATGAAAGCAAAATACTTTTTCATACAACAAATATATATATATATTCACATATATATAATTATTAGTCATAACTCCAATTTTACACATGAACCAAGTAAAGCTCAGAGAGGTTGTGACTTGTAAAGTCACACAGCTGGGGGCTGTGTGATTCAATATCAGAATCTCCCGGTCCTGCCCTGCATCTCCCTCACAAGGGAAAGGAGCCTTACTGCATAAACAACCTCCACAAACGTGCCAAGAACCAGCGGGAAGCTAGAACAGTGCCCTGGGTTCTCCAAGGAGCCTTCCAGTATGCTAATGCAGCAGAGCTGGTCATGAAATTTGGCCACAGAGGCCTGCTTCCTCTACAATACCAATGCCCAGGGGTGTCTGATTCAACAGACAACCAGTTCAGCACAGGCAGCGTGTTACTGACTCATTTCATGACAATTAATTTGCTTGGTGACCAAGAGTGCTCAATGGTTACATTAACATGCAAAATAGAATTAAACATTTATGCATCCTTTAACTCTTCATTTCTGGAGGGATAAGTACTGTCAGTGACTGCAAAAGATATTTTCATTGACATTATTTATCTGCTTCACTTGACTCGAAATTGCACTTGAGAAACAAGAACATACCACAGTATTTTTATACAGTTGTGGTAAATAAAAGGGACTCAATATTAAAGGGAAATAAGTAGCCTGAGATTCTAGTGCCACATAAATGCCGTGTAATAAGACATGAAGAATCAGACCTGAACGTGGAAGCACTCAATAGAGACTTCTTAGAAGAACCCATCCAAGCTTCCCAAGTGTCTATTTGATATGCGGCATTGTGTGGGCACGACGGGGTTTCACCCCTCCGCCAGCTTTGTTTTAATGTCCAAATTACTGTGGCGAGATAGACTCTGGGACCTGATTATCAGAGCTACAGTCATAGCATGGAGCCAATTTAGATCATGCTTCTGTCTTTTTCATGTGGGCTGCCTGGTCTGAATTCAGTGTCAGGCTTCTTAGGTAGTGTGAGACCACTGGAATCGGAGACCTGCATTTGAATCTTAGCTCCTTCACTTATCTTACCTTAGAAAAATTACCTACCCTTAATGATCCTCTTTACTCAAACAAACAAAAGGACAATAATATCACCTCCCTTGTAGGACTACTGTGTGAGTTGAATGAAATAATATATGCAAATAACTGAGCACAGGATATGATGGCATTAAGAGCTAAATAAATGGTATGTATATATAGGCTATATGGATGCCTAGCACTGTACTAATAACAATACACTTTGTAAATATTATCAGCAATTATCTGAGGGCCATGAGAATAAGTGATCAGTTTTTTTGTTTATGTTTTGTTTTTTTTTGCTATATTTTATTCATTACTAGCTTGTATTTATTGAGCACATATGATGTGCTACACCCCCTCGAAGTGTTGCACGTGGTACCAACTCATGGAATCGTCATACAGTCCTTGGACTCCACTGGTAGGGAGCAGGACTGTGTGCCAGTGTCCTGTAGGGGCTTAGACCACTGGGAAACAGATTTGGGATCTGGCAGGTGTAAGAAGATGCAAGGCACAGTTGAGATAGTAGACATGCTCTATTCAGCTATGGAGGCAGCCCCCACCCTGAGTCTTTCCCTAGAACTGTTTATATGCAGGCCAGACAAACGGAAGCACAGTAACAGCACGGTTTACATAAGTAAGGATGTGCACAAGCAGAATTATGACCTGAGTCCTTGAGTACATACGCTGAATCAGGGTGTTCATGACCTTGACTACATACTAAAATCATAGCCTTGGGACTAGGGTTGTATTCAGTGGTCAGGCACTCACCTAGCATGTGTGAGGCACTGGGTTCGATTCTCAGCACCACATATAAATAAAACACAAAGGTCCCCTCAATGACTAAAATAATTTTTTTTTAAAGTAGCCTACCAGAAACCTCCACAAGAGCGCCTGACTATGTCCCTCTCACGCCTGCTCTACAGCCCTAGTCTAGGTCCCACATACCTGTCCTTTTGACAACCATATTCACCAAGGGTAGGTTGTTGTCACTGCTTTGCAATCAGAAAAGCAAAGTGCTATTTTAAAAACAATTTAAGATTTTAAATGCATACCCATTGAATATGTCAGTTCCCAACCAAATCTCTGAGACCCAAATACTGAGCCCCTGACATGTCCTTTAACTTCTTACAGTGGGCAGAAGGGTAATGGCACTGGCCAAGATGCTATGGGAAACAAATGTCTTCTCCTTGGGACCTATAGAGGTGTAAAGTGATTATCGGTTAGAGTTGACCGTCATTTGTACTTACCATTTGCCCAGTCACTGTGCCAAAGCTTTACCTATAGCAAACCCACGAGAAAGGCACAATTCACATCCCCCTTGTGTAAGAAAGAATCCAAAGCTTCCAGGGTTAATGATTGGCTTGGGTTTCCAAGTAGGAAAACCTGTGTAGGCTGAGTACCCTGTGGCTGCTGCAGGCCATGATTTCCATCTTCCTTTCCCCCACTGGCCTGGAAAGCAGGATGCCTGAAAGGTGTTGGAAACACTCCTGGCCCAGCGAATACCAACTTCTTAATACACTCCCTCACTAAATACCAGACACTAAACTTTAAATGCAGGTACTTACAGAGCTAGTGAGTTCTAAAGAATTCCACTCTCCGAATTTATGGACCCTTTCTTCCACCTTCCACCAGCACCTCTTTTCCACCTTCAGCATTTGCAGATGGGCCCGAGATGGAGAGGAACCGATCTCCCTGCTCTCCTTGCTAATTCTCAATTCAAGATGTTCTATTACACCTGATTTATGGCCTGACAGGGCTCATTCTAGTCCACAACCTTGAGCTGGGGAAATGCACAGGGGAAAATCGTCTAACAATGAACTTGTCTTAATGCACTGTAGGGAATTTTTTAAGTGAAAAGGCTCAAGGAGCGGGGACATTTCAAACAGCCAATTATGAATAACCATCATTGATGGCCAAGCGCAGTAGATCTTCCAGCTCATTCGGTTTTCATCTAATTAAATCTCTCATTTCCACAGGCAGCATGCCGTAGAAGCTTGTGTTTGCTTTTGGGGGCTGGAGATAATCAATAGGCAAAATGTGGATGCATTTCAGCATTTATTAGCAGCTCAATTGGAAGTTGTTTTATGTTAATAACATCTTTGCTTTCGTTGTGTTCAGAGTAAATCGACAGCTTTGAAGAATAATAGACGATAGAAAACTAGTTTATATTATCCCATTAGGAGTAAAGATATCAGAGAATGGAAAGGGAGCTCAGAGAGAAATTGAAAAACACTTTAAAACTGCATTTCCTTTGTTACAAAAAAAGGGAAAAATAAACCAAATGCCTTCCATTCACTCTAAAGATCGTCAAAACTATTTGATTTTCACTGAATAGATATACCTTCCCTCCCAAATGACAATAAACTCCCTTTTTCCATCACTTTTGTTTGCAGCTCATATTTAGTTATTCTTCATTAATTTCTACTAAGCAACAACATGGATTAGAAAGGAGAGAAGCAGGCGCAAAGTGCTCACCAGAAGGGAACCCAATGCCTCAACATCCATCTCCTCCAAGAGTGAGCAGGCTGGTAGGAATAGGAACCTCGAGGAACAAACATGGAGCCAGGCACAGTGCAGCACACCTGTAATCCCAGCGACTCAGGAGGCTGATCGCAAGTTCAAGACTAGCCTCAACAACTTAGCCAGACCTTAAGCAATTTAGGGAGACCTCGTCTCAAAATGTTAAAAAGGACTGGGAATGTAGCTCAGTGGTAAAGCATCCCTGGGTTCCATCCCTGAACCAAACAAACAACAAACAAACAAGGTAGGTCCACCATGATAAATTATCCATAGAGGGCTTGCTGCACCCTGGCAACAGGATTCAAACTGAGCAGGAGGCCTCTTCTTAAATCCAGACTAGTGCACTAACCTGATGGACCTCCGTGAGGCTTCTGAAGCAGCCAAACTCATAAAACAGAATGCTGAGGGAAGGGGAGGGGGACGTCAGTGTTAATGGGTCCAGAGTGTCTGCAGGAAAGAAGACAGAGGTTCTGGAGGTGGATGATAATCATCATTATGCAACCAATACAAATGAGCTATACACTCAGAAAGAGTCAAAATGGTAAGTCTAATATCACATATATGTAACCATACTTTAAAAATCCAAGCACTTGAATCCCTAGGTTTCATTTGTCCTCCGATAGTTCACATCTGAGCATCCTGCATAACCATTCTCCTAATGCTCAAGCCAGGTATCTGTGCCCTGATTCCTCCCTTCTCCCCAGCACCCCAAGTTCATTCTACTGCCTAAATGAACACCCAGTCTGTCTACTTCCGGTCATCTCCTGCTAGTGACCTTCATCTCTTACCTGAATTCTTAAATGAACTCCTCCCTGGTTTTCCTGCATCTGCTCAGGCCCTGCTCCCCAGAGGCTCCTCCCTACCAGGTTGAACTTTTACAGATATACACCAGGTGCTGCCAATTCCTGGCCTTGAAGCTTCCCATTGCACTTGGAATGAAATCCATACACCCTAGACTTTCTTTAGTTTCTGAAATGAACTAAATTGCATGCTCATTCAGGTCTTTTGCCCATAGCCCGACCTTGGCCGGGAACAGTCTCCCTTCAACAGTACCAGCCAAGCCCTCCTTTGACTTCAGGCCTCAGCAGTAAAGGCACTTTCTCAAAGTGTCCTTCAGGGATGCCACATTGCTGACAGTCTCTCTGCTATCCTCCCAAGCTCTCTCTTCTTTTCCTATAATACTTTTTTTTTTTTTTTTTTTTTTGGCAGTACTGGGGATCGAACTCAGGGCCTTGTGCTTGCGAGGCAAGCACTCTACCAGCTGAGCTATCTCCCCAGCCCACCCTATAATACTTTTATGCTTTCATATTAATATATTCCTTCCTACCCACAGACTGTCAGATCCTGAGGTCAGCAACCCTGTCTGCCTTGATTAATGTTCCCAGCACCTCATAGGACATCTGGTACATAGTAGATACTTAATAAACATCTGTTGCATGGATGAATAAAGAAAAGAATGCATATTCTGGGCTGGGGTTGGGCTCAGTGGTAGAGAGCTTGCCTAGCATGTGTGAGGCACTGGGTGTGATTCTCAGCACACCCATTTATTTAAATGAATAAAATAAAGGTCGATCAACATCTAACGAAGTTTTTTTTTTTTTTTTTAAGAATGCCTCTTCTTTAGGTCACCCCAAAAGAAAATCAGAAAACCTGCCTTTAGCAGCCTCTACCTTTTCCTTTCTTCAGTACCCACAGACCTCTGTAAGTCATCTGAAAACTGGCTCCAGGGACACTGTTCCACATCTTGCTCATGATCACTGATGTTGGAAACACACACTCAAAGGCCTTCTTGCAAGGGCCTTGCCGTTCTTAAGGTGGGGGTCAGAGATACTCGTCAAATACAAGGTAATTGCTTGAGTGTTTCCTTGCCACAATATAAATCCATCAACAAGTGCCACACAGCTCTCCATTCCCTTGATTTTCCAATGGCATGCTGCCTTCTGTATTAGTGAACAAATTCCTCGAAACCACATGAGATCAGCATAGAGATGGAATATACAATGAGGTCTGTGGTCCCAAGCACCGAAGCAGCCCCCTCCGCCTTGCTCAGCAGCAGCAGCAGCAGCAGCGAGGAAGCCGGCTGCCAGGCAGTTCCTCTCCTTTCGTAGGCGATCTTCCCCTAGGTAACGCTCCAGCAAGCAGTACTTGGGTAATGACCGACGCTACAGAGGTTATTCTTTGTTATTATGGACTCTATTTTATTTTCATTTAATTAGTAATTATTTTAAATGACATGGCTGAAGAGCTGCTACAATGGGTATTTCCTGGCAGTCAGTGGCTCGTTTTCCATCAGTGCAGAAATATGGGCCATTCTGAGTTCAGCCATGAGAGGCTGTGGCGATGAACACCTCCCAGTACCATATGGTGCATTCTAAACCTCATGTCTTTTTACAACAATAGTTTTCACTTCTGTTATCACTAAAGAGAAATATGTAAAGCTCTCGTCCCTCCAGACAGAGCCCCCACACTGGCAGGCCTTACATGCGTCTGAGAGGAGGAAGTCCAGGATTCCTGCATGTGGATCATCAGATCCTCGTTGGGCTCCTTGCAGTGACCCGTCCTCAATGGATGCTCAGGGTTCCCAGGTAATGCTTAATTGGCTATAAAGACACACCTCCTCGTTGGGGGCTGATACTTAACAAATCTTGGTAAAAAATGGGGTGAAGTCTCAAACAGGCGCAGGCCTGAGGTAGGCCCAAGACGCAAACGAGTAATTTACTCTGGTTTTGCATTTTAAACAGTTAGGGGGTTTAGTCTTGTTTTACACATAAGTATGCTCCTATTCAGCATTGTTGAACCCAGAGTGAAAATAACGAGCCTGGAGCACCTTCAGTGTCATAAAGTTGTGATGGGCTGACAGATGTGGCTCCATGAGAAATGTATAGGGCCAGACTCTAAGAGAAATGACTAAACAGACTCCATTTTGCTCTGAGACTCCATGTTATGTAGGAAATAAGCTTCTCCTATGGAAACACCCGGCCTCTGTACCCATCATCAGTTACTTAGCATGACATGTTTAATAATATACAATGGCAACTCCTATGTAGTAAAGAATTGCTCTCTTTTGATTCCTATTGCTCCTAAACAATGTACCATGTGAACAGTGATTGTGTGGATGTTAGTAACCATTCTTTAGTTTGTACCTAGGTAAGGGTCATTTTGACCCACTTCCCCCTCTGTCAATGATCTCATGATGTTAATGTATAATTTCGAATCATAGCAACAGACACTTATGATTAATGTGATTTTTGATATAAGAACCCCTACAATCCTGTGATCAGGGCTGTTCTCCCAATAGCCATTTTTGGGGCATTGTGTGAGACAGTCAGCCGGCCGGCTTAATAAAGACTCTCAAATTTTGACTTCTCAGTGGTGAGCAGTCTGTTCTTAAGTTGCGCCCCATAACAAAGTAAGGAAGTGCTCAAACAATCATGGAGGGATGTTAAGAGGACACAGGAATCTGGGCATGGTTGGCACACACTGGCTTGTAATCCTAGTGACTCAGGAGCCTGAGGCAGGAGAATTACAAATGCGAGGCTAGTCTCAGCAACTTGCCAGACCCTCAGCAATTTAACAAGACCTCGTCTGAAAATACAAAATAAAAAGAGTGAGGATGTAGTTTAGTGGTAAAGATTGACCTGGGTTCAATCCCTGGTACCAAAAAAAAAAAAAAAAAGACAAGAATCACCTTGAAGTGCCTCCCACTGGGAAAACTGGTAAATTTTGATCATTAAAATAAATAATGACAGTAGCACATTAAAATCTATTGAATACAATAAGCACTCATAAGCACTCATGAATTCATAATGTTAGAAATAAATGGCAAAGAGAAAGTGCTTTATAGTACAAAGACAACGACTGGATGCAGAAGAAATGACCTTGACGCTACACTAAAAAAAAATCAGCATTCAGCAACCACAATAGTAGTTAATTCAGTAGAGAAACATCAGTAGACGCTGAGACTCTAGCGAGCGAAAGGTTGGTGAGGAAAGAGAGATGTATTCTCAAAGATATTTATTTTTACAAAGAGAATAAAGAGTAACTTCACAGTAGAGACACCTGCCAGCTGCCAGCCTCGTAAGTGATCAAAGATAAAATACTAGGAGCTCAATGAAATAAGCTAGTCACAAAAGGGCAAATTTGGTTGATCGCATTTACATGAGATAGCTGGAGTAGTCAAATTCATAGACGGGATGAGAAAGGTAGCTTCCAGGGACTCCAGGGAGGGGGACTGGAGAGTTATTATTTAATGGGTACAGAGTCTTAGAAGGGAAAAGTTAAATTCTAAAGGCAGGTGGTAGTAATAGTTGTATAACAAAGTAAACATATTTAATATAGGAGAATCATACTTTTTTTTTTTCTCCTGCATGGAGCTGGGGATCAAACCCACAGCCTTGTACTTGTGAGGCAAGCACATTACCAACTGAGCTATCCCCCCAGCTCTGAATCATACATTTTAAAAAGGGTAATACAGTCATTTTTTTCTATATTTTTCACAAAATTTTTAAAAAAGAAAAGTCAGGCTTTAGAGTTAAACCTGCATTCCTATTCCAACTCTGTCACTTAGCTGTGTGAGCCCAGGCAAATCATTTCATTTCTTTGAACCCCAAGTTTCTCACGGAGACAACAACCAAGACTTCAGGACAGGATGCCGGGAGAAGGGAGATCATACGTTTAGCACAGTGCCTGGCACATAGTAGAGAGTTGATAATATTGACAACATTATAAATACCCAGAGCCATAAAACAGGGTGCTAAGCATTCAGAGGACTAGGCTAGTGTGGTACGGCTGTGGTGTGTGGTGATGCTGGACACTGCTAGAATGAAAAGCAAGTCTTTATGTGCCGGGGTGCAGAGTATCCACTTTGTCCTGAAGCCTGTGGAAGGCCACTGGCATGACATAAATGGTGCAGTGAAATATTAGAGAGCAGAGAGGGAAGTAAAAACTAGCCTAAGGTTTTAGGGGTACAGACCTGCGTCCATCTCACTCAGTCCCGGACTTTCTCTGTCCCATGAACACAGTTAACATAGCTTAACAGGGAGACGACTCACCAAGGGAAATGTCACATCTGACACTCTTGTTTCACACCAACCGCTTCTCACAACAAAGAACTCGGACACAGAGAAGCACCTAGCTGCACAGAAGTGCCCTGAGCCACCAGCTGGACCGCCACCAAGCCCACCGTCTCCTAACCTCCCATGTAAATCCCTGTCAAAGGCGGAGGAGTTTCCCTCGCCTCTGTGACTTGGCCCAGGCTTCCTGCTGTGTTCTCCGTCTGTCCTCTGCCCGGGGCCAGGCCTTCTCTGGACCTTAACATCTGTGATGAACAAGGCTGGGTCAGAAGACAGTTTTGTCCAAGTTACGATCTGCACATCCAGGTGGAGGGTCTCACGGTCCCATCCTATTTCAACATTCTAATGCGGCCACATTTCATCAACACCCGCTCAAGGTCCTTTAATCAATTGCTGTCCACCAATTTTTCTCTCCACCTGTTAAAACCTATAAGGTTTAATGTAAAAACTCGGAGTAACGAGAAGAACCCAAAGCCCTTGCTTCTTCTGGGTTAGCTGCCTTCTACCTTTGGTTCACTATCCTTAAAATGAGACTTATTTTTTTTTTTAATTTGTTCTAATTGGTTATACATGACAGTAGAATGCATTTTGACACATTGTACACAAATAGGGCATAACTTCTCATTCCTCTGGCTGTACATGGTGCTGAGTCACACCAGTAGTGTAATCATACATGCATACAGGGTAATAATGTCTGTCTCATTCTACAGTCCTTCCCATCCCACCACCCCTACCCTGCCCTCCCCTCACTCCCCTACAGACAATCCAGAGTTCCTTCATTATTCCCTACTCTGCTCCCCACCGCCCAACTATGGATCAGCATCTGCTTATCAGAGAAAACATTTGGCCTTTGGTTTTTTAGACTGGCTTATTTCACTTAGCATGGTATTCCCTAGTTCCATCCATTTACCTGCA
Organism: Sciurus vulgaris; assembly: GCF_902686455.1. Lineage (NCBI taxonomy): Eukaryota > Metazoa > Chordata > Mammalia > Rodentia > Sciuridae > Sciurus > Sciurus vulgaris. Next base: position 24,975,303 of record NC_136466.1, read on the forward strand.
AATGCCATAATTTCATTCTTCTATAAGATTAACATTCCATTGTGTATCTTTATCCATTCTTTATCCATTCATCTGTTGTAGGGAATCTAGATGGTTCCATAGTTTAGCTACAAACATTGATGTGGCTGTGTATGCTGATTTTAAGCCCTCTGGACATAAACCAAGGAGTGGGATAGCTGGGTCAAATGGTGGTTCCTTTCCAAGTTTTCTAAGGAATCACCGAACTGCTTTCCAGAGTGGTTGCACCAATCTGCAGTCCCACCAGCAATGTATGAGTGTATCTTTTTCCCCACATCCTCACCAACACTTATTATTGCTTATATTTATAATTGCCATTCTGATAGGAGTGAGATGAAATCTTAGAGTACTTTTGATTTGCATTACTCTAATTGCTAGAGATGATGAACATTTTTTTTTATATGTTTGTATATCAATTTCATTTCTTCTTCTGTGAAGTGCCTGTTTGGTTCCTTAGCCCATTTATTGATTGGGTTATTTGGATTTTTGGTGTTAAGTGTTTTGTGTTCTTTATATATCCTGGAGATTAGCACTCTCTCTGAGGTGCATGTGCTAAAGATTTTCTCCCATTCCATAGGTTCTCTTTTCATGTTATTGATTGTTTCCTTTGCTGTGAAGAAGCTTCTTAGTTGGAATCCACCCCACTTATTGATTCTTAATTTTACTTCTTGTGCTTTAGGAGACTTTCCAAGGAAGTCCTAAGCCAAAATGATGAAGATTTGGGCCTACTTGTATTAGGCACAGGGTCTCTGTTCTAGTGCCTAAGTCATTGATCCACTTCGAGATGATTTTTGTGCAGGGTGAGAGATGGGGGTTTAATTTCATTTTGTTACATGTGGCGTTCCAGTTTTCCCAGCACCATTTGTTGAATAGGTTATCTTTTCTCCAGTGAATGTTTTTGGCACCTTTGTCTAATATGAGACAACCATATTTATGTGGGTTTGTCTCTATGTTTCTATTTTGTATCATTGGTCTACATGTCTATATACCAATGCCAATACCTTGCCATTTTTATTACTATTGCTCTGTAGTATAGTTTAAGGTCTGGTATTGTGATACCTCCTGCTTCACTATTCTTGCTAAGGATTGCTTTGGCTATTTTAGGTCTCTTATTTTTCCAAATGAATTTCATGATTGCCATTTCTAGTTCTATGAAGAATGTCATTGGGATTTAAATAGGAATTGCATTGAATCTGTATAACACTTGTGGTAGTATGGCCATTTTGACAATATTGATTCTGCCTATCCAAAAGCATGGGAGATCTTTCCATCTTCTAAGGTCTCCTTAAATTTCTTTCTTTGGTGTTCTGTAGTTTTCATCGTAGAGGCCTCTCTTCTCTTTTGTTAGTTTGAATCCCAAGTATTTTTTTTTTTTTTTGAGGCTACTGTGAGTGGGGTAGTTTTCCTAATTTCCTGGATTCATCACTGACGTACAGGAATGCATTTGATTTATGAGTATTGACTTTGTACCCTGCTGCTTTGCTGAATTCATTTGTGAATTCTATAAGTTTTCTGGTGGAATTTTTGGATCTTCTAGATATAGAACATGTCATCAGCAAATAGTGATAGTCTGAGTTCTTTTCCTATTTGTATCCTTAATTTCTTTCATCTGTCTGATTGCTCTGGCTAGGGTTTACAGGACTGTGTTCAATAGAAGTGGTGAAAGAAGGCATCTCTATCTTCTTTCAGTTTTTAGAGGGAATGCTTTCAATTTTCTCCATTTAGAATGATGTTGGCCGTGGGTTTAGCATAGATAGCCTTTACAATGTTAAGGTATGTTCCTCTATCCCTATTTTTTCTAGTGTTTTGGACATGAAGCATTTTGTCAAATGCTTTTTCTGCATCTATTGAGATAATCATATAATTCTTGCCATTAAGCCTGTTGATATGATGTATGACATTTATTGATTTCTGTATGTTGAACCAAACTTGCATCCCTGGGATGAACCCCACTTGATCATAGAATACTACCTTTTAAATATATTTTTGTATTTAATTTGCCAGAATTTTATTGAGAATGTTTGCATCTATGTTCATCAGGAATATTTTTATTGGGGATATTGGTCTGAAGTTCTCTTTCCGATGTGTCTTCGTCTGGTTTTGGTATCAGGGTGATAGTAGCCTCTTAGAATGAGTTTGGAAGAGTTATCTCCTTTCTATTTCATGAAATAATTTGAGGACTATTGGTGTTAATTCTTGTTTGAAGGTCTTGTAGAATTCTGCTGAGAATCCATCTGGTCCTGGGCTTTTCTTGGTTGGTAGGCTTTTGATGGTGTCTTCTATTTCATTGCTTGAAATTGAACTGTTTAAATTGTGTATATCCTCCAGCTTCGTTTGGGAGGATAATATGTCTCTAAAAATTGTCAATGTCTTCAAGATTTTCTATTTTATTTGAGTATAAATTTTCAAAATAGTTTCCAATTATCTTCTCTATTTCAGTAGTGTTCATCATGGTATTCCTTTTTCATCATGAATTTTAATAATTTGAGTTTTCTCTCTCTTCAATTTTATTTATTTTTTCAAAGAACCAACTTTTGTTTTGTCAATTTTTTCAATTGTTTCTTTTGTTTTAATTTCATTGATTTCAGCTCTGGTTTTAATTATTTCCTGTCTTCTGCTTTTGGTGTTGATTCGTTCTTCTTTTCTAGGGCATTGAGATGTAATGTCAGGTCATTTATTTGTTGACTTTTTATTCTTTTAATGACTGAGCTCAATGCAATGAACTTTCCTCTTAGCACTCTGCATTCATAGTTTCCCAGAGATCTTGATATGTTGTATCAGTGTTCTCATTTACCTCTAAGTATTTTTTATTTCCTCCTGATTTCTTCTGCTATCCATTCATCATTCAATAGCATACTATTTAGTCTCCAGGTGTTCAAGTAGTTTCTATTTTTATTTTTCATTGATTTCTAGTTTCATTCCTTTATGATCTGATAGAATGCAGGGTAGTAGTTTCTGGGTTTTTTTTTTTTTTTTTTTTTTTTTGTATTTGCTGAGAGTTGCTTTGTGGCATAACATATGGTCTATTTTAGAGAAGGATCCATGTGCTGCTGAGAAAAAAAGTATCATCTGATGATGGATGAAATACTCTATATATATGTCCAAGATACTCCATTGTTTGGTGCGTATATATTTACGATTGCTATGTCTTGTTGGTGTATGATTTCACTATGAAATAAACTTATCTATCCCTTCTGACTAACTTTGACTTGGGATTCACCTTGTCTGATATTATAATGGAAACCCCTGCCTGTTTACACAATCCATGTGAGTGATGTGTTTTTCCCCATCCTTTCACCTTCAGTCTGTGGGTGTCTTTTCCTAGATGGTGAGTCTCTTGAAGACAGAATATAGCTGGATTTTTTTAATCCAACTGCCAGTCTGTGTCTTTTGATTGATGAGTTTAGGCCATTAACATTCAGTTATTATTGAGATATGATTTGTATTCCCAGTCATTTTGGTTCATTTTTTATTTTTAACTTGACTTAGTTCCTCCTTAAATTGGTCTTTCCTTTAGTGTAATTCCTCCCTTTGCTGGTTTTCATTTTTTTTCCCCCTTTTCCTCCTCATGGAATATTTTGTTGAGAATGTTCTGTAGTGCAGGCTTTCTAGTTGTGAATTCTTTTAAATTTTTGTTTATCATGGAAGGTTTTTATTTCATCTTCAAATCTGAAACTTAATTTTGCTGAATATAAAATTCTCAGTTTGCATTCATTTCTTTCAGAGCTGGATATATGTTATTCTAGGACCTCTTGGAGTTGAGGGTCTGGATTGAGAAATCAGTTGAAATATGAATTGGTTTCCCCCTACATGTAATTTGATTTTTTTTCTTTCTGCCTTTAAAATTCTATCCTCATTGTGTATGTTAGTCATTCTCATTATAATGTGCCTTGGTGTGGGTTTGCTGTAATTTTGTACATTTGGGATCCTGTAAACCTCTTATTGTGATTTTCCATTTCATTATTTAGATTTGGGAAGTTTTCTCATTGAAAAGACTGCATTCCTTGGTTTGTATCGCCATGCCTTCCTCTATTCCAATAAATCTTAAATTTGATCTTTTCATGTTATTCCATATTTCTTGAAAGTTCTGTTCATGGTTTCTTACCATCTTCTCTGTGTGATCAACTTTATTTTCAAGAGTATATATTTTGTCTTCATTGTCTGAGGTTCTGTCTTCTAAGTGGTCTAGTCTGGTGATATTTTCTATTGAATTTTAAATTTGGTTTATTGTTCACTTCATTTGGAGGATTTCTGCTTGATTCCTTTTTATGGTCTCTGCCTCTTTATTAAAATTATCTTTCACTTCCTGTATTCTCTCTCCAATACCGTTCCTTATTTCGAAGATCAATCTATGTATTTTCTAAACTCCTTCTCTGACATTTCTTTTATGGTGTTGTCTATGGATTCTACTGTTGAAACATCTTGGTTTATTTGAGGTGCTTTGTTCATTTGTTTTTTCATGTTGTTTTTGTGTCTTTCCATCTAGCGGTATGAATCTGAGGCAGTACAGTTTCTACCCTGTAGTCTAATAGTGTCCCTGAAGGTTTCCAGTACCTCACTTTTAAGAGGGAGACCATTATTAACAGCACCTAATGCAAAAAATAACAACCTTAAGCCAAATGGCTCCTATTAAGGTGTCTACAGTTTTGTCACAATAAATAGAAATAATGTGTTCAACTATTGTCTACAACATAAACAGTAAGTTTACTAAAAGGGTTTTCCATTTCAAATGATGGACAATGAGGGAACAGAAGTAGTGTAAGATGTGATGTTCATGAGGGAAAAGGAGAGAAGATGGAGGTAAAACTTTATAGTAAAAGCAAAGAAGCAATTAATAGAGGTTGGCTGTTAGTATGAGAGAAGTGAGATAGAGAATCTAGGAAGACAGGTAGGTGAGAGAAAAACTATGTACAGATGTTTTTAAATAAAAATATTAAAATACAAGAATATACAACAAAACTGTGATATACTATTCATACATCCCGTTCCTCAATAAATTGATGCATGAAAAATAATAGGATTTAAAGATGCTACCAAAGATGTGAGAGAGGGCAGAGAAAAAAAGAAGGAAAATCTCAATGGAAAATTGAATGATTGCTTCCATTGGCTTTCAAAAATTTTCTTAGCTTCCTGTCTCCACCAATAGGTGGGGTTTTCTGAAGTTTGATGTTAGCTCCAATCTGGTGGGTGCTAGACCAGTTGGGTGGGCAAGTCAATAACAAGATGCCCTCACCATCTTGCAGTCTTCCCACCCCATTGTAGCCAGTGCCTTCCATCCCCATGCACTTCAGAACTCAGTGAGCTAGAGAGAGCCCCGTTTTCTCCAGTTTTAACCTGTGGCCTCCCCCCAGGGAATTGCCCCTAGTCTCAGGCTTTCCAAAGGCTTGCCAGACCCAGTCTGGCCCACACGAACCCAGCTGCAATCTGATGAACCTAGGCTTCAGCTTCCCCAGGCTCTGCCTTGCTGCATTTCCAAGATCTCAATCCCCTTTAACTTGCAGACAGATCACCAGGGGGATATGCTCACACAAAGGAGCCACCCTACAGAGGCAGCCAGATGACAGCCACTAGCACACCCAGCAGAAGGTCCTCAGGTGCAACCAGACCTGCAGGTACCCCAATGTATCCCCAGGTGTCCCCAGACTGGGTTGAGGGATCATGCTCCAAGATGGCAGCAGTGGTGGCAGCAAACTTACAGGCCCTGGCCAGTATCAGCCAAGATGGCAGTGGCCCTATGAAACCAAACCTTTGGGTGCTGTGACAATGGACTTCCAGGCAACACTGGGTAGCCAGCAGTGGGCAATCTGCTGGTGGTCAGCAGGTTATCAGTGGATGATTGGCGGGTGGAAGCCCAATGGCAGGCCATGGGTAGGTAAAGGCAAGAGGTGGGCAAACAGGCGAATGGTGGATGATACAGCCGTCAGAGAGTAATCTGCAGTCAAAAAGATGGGCTATGCTGGCAGATGGTGTGTGACTGCTGAGGACAAATGGGGGGTAAACAGCAGGAGATCAGTGGGCAGCCACGGCTGCCTTGCAGAGAAATAGTATTTCCTCTGCTCGAATTCCAAGTCACTGAGTGACAAGGAATACAGCTTCCCTCTAGCCTGCCATTTTGGATCTCAAAATGAGACTTATTTTTAATTTTACAATTTTTTTTTCCAATTACCTAGATGATATATAGTCTACCTAGAAAATATTAAAAAAAAAAAAAACCACACAAAGTAAAATTGAGTTGACCATAATCCTATTATCTATATATAGCTGTTACACTCTTAAAATACCCATCTTTTCCTTCATGGCTTCTGCTTTTGCTGTATAAAATGGCTTTCCCATCCCGGGGCCAATAGATTTCAGAAATAGTTATTCTTTTTTATTAAACATCTCATATCTGCAACCTAGATTCTTTTAAACTGGCCTTGATTTTTAAAGTTTACAGTCATCCAGGAGTGGAGGCTGAGGTAGGAGGATCACAAGTTTGAAGCCAGACTGGGTAACTTATTGAGACCCTGTCTCAAAAAAAAAAATTTTTTTTAAGGATGGTTGTAAGCTCAGTGGTAGGATGCTTGCCTAGCATGTACCAAGCCCTAAGGTCAATCCCCAGCACTACCCCACGCCCCAAAGTTAGTTCAGAGTGTGTTCACTTTTGCTAAATCATGTGGCTGCTTTAATGTAAGAACATTGTAGGGAATGAAAACTTGACTTAGGCCTAATAGACTAAATTCCTCTGTATGTAAAATGCAGGAAATCATAACTGGACCCCAAATTTTCCTGTCATGTTTCTTATGTGTGGTACCAAGGATTGAACCCAGGAGTGCTCTCTAAGTCACACCCCCCATCCCTTTTTGCCCAGGCTGGCCTCAGACTTGCAATCTTCCTGCTTTAGCCTCCCAAGAAGCTGGGATTGCAGATGATATGTCTCATACACAGAAGGCTGCAGTGTGATGAATAATCTCAAAATGTCACATAACTACTGTTCACATGCTAGAAAGAAAGGAGATCAGGAGGGAGGAAGGCGGTGAGGGTTTCCGTGGGGGCTTCGGTGGGTCCTCTCTCAAGGATGCATTCCCTCTACCTCTTGGCAATCTATCCTGTTAAGCTCTTCTCTTCTTTGTTTTGCTTTATGCTTTTATGTCCTACACATTCATCACCTATATTTTCTGCTTGCTTCTAAGTTTTTTTATCGTTTTTTTTCCTTCATATCTATGATTCATTTAGAATTTATCTTATGAGAGGAATTGAAAATTTTATTCCAAATGGTTCACCAATTATTCAGCATTATTCAGAATGTTCTTAAAAGTTAAGGTTCTTAATATATGATTCACATAGAGAAAATTTGTCCTTTGTAAGAGTATTGAATTTTAATCTACATAGTTTACAGTCACAAGCACAATCAAGATATAGACAGAATATTTCCATCACCCCAAAAGTTCCCTGTGTCCTTCCAGAGTTGATTCCCAGTCCACCCCTGTCCCCCTTTCCCTGCCAACCTCTGATCAGCTCTCTGCCCTATAGTTTTGCCTTTCCCCAAATATCAGCATAGATGATCCTCTTGAGTCTGGCTTCTTTCATGTAGCACGATGCTTCTGAGATTCATGCATATTGCTGAGTGCATCAATAGTTCACCCTTTTTGTTGCTGACTAGTATTCCCTTGCATGGATGTACCACAATTTAGATTCAATCTTTAAGTGCTAAGCATGATGCTATCTGTAGGTTTTCTGCAGTTCAAAGCCAGCTCAGCAACTTCTGAAGGCGCCAAGCAACTCACTGAAGATGTGGCTCAGTAGTTAACCACCGCTGAGCTTAATCCCAGTACAAAGAAAGAAACAAACAAACCCTAAACACAAACAACAAGTCCGATTAGAAAATTGGCAATGATCTGAAAAAGACATTCTCAAAGGAAGAAACACCAATGACCAACAAGTACCTGAAAAATGTTGAACATCCAGGAAATGCAAATCAAAACCATAATGAAGCATCATTTCATCTCAGTTAAAATGTCACTTATCAGAAAAGGAAAACATAACAAATAATGGTGAGAATTTGAAAAAAGGAAACCCAGGGTTAGTAGGAATATCAATTAATACAGCCAGTCATGGAGATTCTTCAAAAGGCTAAAAAAAGATCAAGCATAGGAGCCTGCTATCCCACTTCTGGGTATGTACCCAGAGGAAATGAAATCAGTATGTCAAAGAGATACCTGTAGTCCCGTCTCTGTTTCCACACTCAAAACAATAGACAACATACAGAATTCACCTCGTTGTTCATACATATGTATGCAAATATATGTATATGTTCATTACATATGTGTAAACATACATGTATATCCATATATATTAATTCAGTGAAATATTATTTAACCATAAAAGTGAATGAAATTTTATATTTTCAGCCAAATTCATAAAACTGGAGGACACTATGTTAAGTGAAATAAACCAGATATGGAAAGACAAATACTGCATACTGTATTTCTGTGTTCACATGTGGAAGCTAAATAAATCAATGAATAAAATTAAAAAGTCAGTGTGAAAGGAAACTAGTAATTACCAGAGGCTGAGAAAGAGAGTGGACAGGTATGCTAGGGGAAGGCTGGATAATGGGACCCAGAAGAGATAGAAGGGAAACATCTAGTGATCTCCAGCCCAGTAGGTGACAGTAGCTCACAAGAACCCATTCTGTCTTTTACAAGGAAATAGCAGAGGGGCTCAGAGGCTCCAAACAAAGAAATAATGAGGAGAGGGAATGTAATCACCCTGCGTGATCAGTGCGCACTGTCCCACATGGGTTGAAGTATGACACCGTGCCCCCTCCATAGGCTCCCACTCCATGGTTCATTCCAAAGAAAAGAAAGCAGGCACGAGTAAGTAGGAGCCACAAAACACGTACCAAGGGGAAATCACAATTGAAAAGTGCAACAACGGACAGAAAAGCATGATGGGTGGCCTCGATCCTGGAGGACACACGGGGAGACTCGAATTGAGGACGATGACAGAACTGGCTCCCCTGGAACCTTAGGGAGAAAACATACTGAGAAAAAAGGAGACATCGGCACCCGAGGGACGCAAAGAGGGGAAACTTGGCTTTATTGGAGTTTCAGAAGGAGAGAGACTTAGAAAGAGCATTAGAGAGAGTTTAGAAAGAGCAAGACAGAAAGAACAAAAAGAATGCTGACTAGAAGGTCAAGTCAGGCGAGAGACACGACGTACAGAAGCTGCGGAGGACAGCGGGCCCAGGGCACTGGGCCAGCGTGATGTCCAGGACACAGGACGGGGCTCAGGACTGCAGAGCAGACCTCAGGCCAGGTGCATCCAGGGGCCGAGGAGGCCTCACCGTGGCCCAGAATGGAGGTGGATGCAGGCGGGGCGGGGTCCTTGGAGTTCGGATCCTGTCAACAGGAGCTCTCACGTGAACAGGCTGGGGACGTTGCCAAGCTCGCTGTGCAGCGGGAGTCTGGCGAATGCCGCAGGAGCCAGGGCAAGACTTGCGGTGGACTTGCCTCCTCATTTAGGTCCCCACCCGCCTCCCGCAGTCTCTTTCCCTTTCCTTAGCCACCCGCCTTCATCCCCTGCCGGATTCAGTAATATCTTAAAAACTTGGTCTCCTTTGGGAATATCCTGACAAACTGCCTGTTTCTCACGAAAATGTCTCTGAGAAACATATCTGCAAGGCTCAGTCCACTCATCCAATATTAAAGGAAATTTTTCTACTTATGGAACTAAACCCAGTTGCTGGGAAGAAACACTGACTCTGTGGAATTGGCCTGACCTACGCCAAAACCTGGGATATATATACAAAGAACATAGTGTCACGGGTGGAGAAAAAGCTTCACTTGCAGTTGGAGTCCACCAGAAATATCGGAAAGTTGGCAGAGGCGACTGGAGCAAAATTGGGCTGGAGAAGTTCTTGCCCTGCAGTCTCTGCTCACCAGCGCCCTCCTCAACGACACACAGATCAGTCACCTTTTAGAAGAAAGAATTGCAGCTCTCCAAGCCAACGCGTTTCTAGAACCTCTACTGTGGAGGAAAAATGAAATGGAAAACAAAGGAAAGAAATAAAGGAACTTTGGAAACAGGAACAAAAGGAAATCCTTAAAACAGAAGCTGCTCTCAAAAAGGCAAAATCGTTATGCTCGCAAAATCAACATGAGTATGAAAAAGCAAAATCATCCTTGTTTCATGCAGAGGAGAAGCATCGGGGCTCAAGTGGTGGATTAGCAAAACATCTCCCTAGCACCTAGCAGGTTGGAAGAGCAAGCCCTTCACGAAGTGGAAGCAGCCAATGAGCTCTACAAAGTGTGTGTAACAAAGGTTGAAGAAAGACGAAATGCTCATGAAAATACCAAGAGAAATTTTAACATGACTCAGCACCCTTGTTTTGCTGTGTGATCTCACCCTGAAAGCTGTAACAGTTAACCTCTTCCAGATGCAGCACCTGCAGGCTGCCTCCCTTGCAAACAGCGTACAGTCTCTCTCTGATAATGCCAAACTCTATGATCCAGGCCACGAGTACAGTGAATGTATGAAGGCTACAAGTTCAACAGGAGAAGAAGTTGACAGCAGTAGAAGGAAACCATTAGTGAGCAGTTCCCAGACATCCGGATGTGGCCCTGCTGACTCTTCAGAGGATATTGTGCCCCTTCCTGACAGTCGTGGTAAAATTGAAGAGGACAGATGCTCTGTTGACTCTATAGAGGATGTTTGTAGCTTCTCTTGTGCTGGGTTAACTCATACGTGGGGTATGGGCATCATGGAGTCAAGACCCAGACTCCGGGAGTTGGGTAGAAGCAGGCTTGTGGCAAGCAGCCTGCAAACTCGTTTATTGTGGGAACAACTATATATTTTATAGGTTTCTTGCCCAATCACAATGTGCAACGGGGGATCAGACCACCAGGTTCTTATATGGTTTGCCTTGGTAACACTGAGTCAATTTGGGGCAGTTTTTTACTTTCCTAGGTGGCCGAAGTGGAATGCTCCTCCTTGCAAGTTTTCCTTACACACTTGAGATGTTCACTGCTGCCAGCCAAGAACTAGGATTTCTCCCAACAGATGTTGTGGGCCTTCCTGACAGTTGTGATAAATTGAAGAGGACAGATGGTCTAACAGTGCAGACCTAACAGGTTCTCCTTTCATAAGATCAGGGACATTTGGGATGGTCAGTGACTCTGAGAGACCTGGAGCGAGCAGTGAATCTAGATCTTTGGCTTCAGAATCTGTAAGTCCAGGCCACTTTCATCAAAAACTTCCACAAACTCCATCCAGTGGAACCATGTCTCCTGCAGATGATTTAGGTACAAGAGAGTCACCTTCCCCTCCACAAGTTGGAACCAATTTCCTTGGAGCAATTAAGAAAACATTGATGCCTAAAGCAGCTGTCACTCACAAGTTCCGACAATTGAGATTCCCCACAAAATGCAGAGATTGTGAAGGCACTGTAGTGTTCCAAGGTGTCGAATGTGAAGAGTGTCTACTTGTTTGTCATCGAAAATGTTTGGACAACTAGTCATCATCTGTGGTCATCAGAAACTTCTGGGAAAAGTACACTTATTTGGAGCAGAATTCACACAAGTAGCCAAAAGGAGCCGGATGGGAATTCCTTTGATAGTCAAAATATGTGCCTCAGATATTGAGAAGAGAGCCTTGTGTTTACAGGGAATCTATCGTGTGAGCGGAAACAAACAAGAACTGAAAAGCTGTGTTGAGCTTTGGAGAAGGGAAGGCACTTGGTGGACCCTTTCAGCATTTACTTCACATGACATCTGTGAGGTCTTAAAACCATACCTTCAACAGCTCCAGAACCACTCCTTTTATTCCGCTCATTCGAGGGCTTTATAGACCTTGCCAAACAGATCCAACATGTTAGTAAGGAACAAGCAGTCAAAAGGAAGACCCTGAGGATAAAAAACATCCAAATACGTCTATAGCAATAAACCAAATTCTTCTCAAAAGCAAGGACCTTCTAAGACAATTGCCAATGTCAAATTTTAACAGTCTTCAGTACCTCATTGGACATCTTAAGCGGGTAGCAGATTATGCAGAAGAAAACAAGATGGACTCCAAAAACTTGGGAGTGATATTCGGACCCAGTCTCATCAGGCCACAGCCCACGACTGCTCCTGTCACCATCTCCTCCCTTGCTGAATACTCCAATCAGGCGCAGTTGGTGGAGCTCATCATCACTTACTCACAGAAGATCTTCCGTGGGTCCCCACAGCCCCAGGTGGTCATGGGTAATGCGAGTGCTCTTCCACCGCAGGGTGATCACAGCCGTCCTTCAAAGCCTCTGGGATCATCAGAAGCAAGACACTCAGAACTCTGCAGGAAGTCACCGTGTTTTCTTCAGAGGAAGATGTCCACACTGCAGAGAGGGAAAGCAAAAAGTTTGAATCCACTACATCCTTTGAGGAATCAGAACGCCAGCAAAATGCATTGGAAAAACATGATGCATGTCTCATTGATCACAAGAACTTGAATCATCACCCAAAAGGAGGACGACATTTGTAAAACCAGTAAGCCACTTCTTTTGTGATCTGATAGAGCAACAAACATATGCAGAGGCATACACCAAGGACCAAGAGTAGACCTGTCAGTTTGCCTGGAGATAGGTTACTTCTTACCAGCCTTCCTAGTGACAGAAAGAGCAGAAATGTGGGTTAGTTCTGCAAGAATCCTACCTTTGAAGGACTTAATGGAAAAGATACCGCTACTACTGTTTGTTCCAAATTTAATGACTTTGATCAGGAGATTCTATCAAAACTTGGGGAAAACAATCTGAACAAAACTTAAGTGCCAAGACTGCAGTATTGTGCCTAGTGCACTCCAGGACAAAGTGACAATGAGCGTCAGCGTCAGTGGTGAGCATTCCAGCAGTGCCACACCACCCAACGAGCCAGCCAGGTCCACAGGAGAGGCCTCAGAGAGACGGTCCTCCCATTCCGACCCTCTCGCTCCTGCCAGAGAACCCAGAATGCTGCAGCCCCAGCACTGGACACCACTTTATGAACGACGAACCCCCACCAGCAATGTCAGGGGACGGAGGAGAGGCCAGCTGCACTCAGCAGCGGCGTCTCCCGGCACAGCTCCTACTCCCAGGAGTCCGGTGGAGAAATCAGCTCCCGACGTGGACAGCACCTCCGCTGGTCCTCTGCAGCCAGGCGGGCAGCCTCCAGAGACCTCAGAGGCGCGGGGCCCGCCTGACGTGAGTCCAACGTGCTCAACCAGCGCACCTGTGGGCGCCCTTCACGATGACGTCCCACGATTTGTGTGGGGTTGTCAAAACTCAGTTTTTCTTTTTGTTCTTCTTTTTCTGCTATTGTGTTTGTTTTTTGAAAGAACGTTTAGTAGGACCGCTTTTCTATAGGATTGCCAAAGTGCATATCTTGCTGTTTGTCCTTGTGTCCTGTTTGCTAGTCACATTGCACGGTAGTGTGATCGGGCCACATTTGTGCCTCACTGGAATCATCTTAACTTCTGTGTTTTTGAAGTTATTCATGAAATAAGTATCATCATTTTAAAACTTCAATGATTTTCCCCATGAAATGGTCCATTTAAATGCATCCCTAATGTGTGATGTAGTCCTCAACAAATCTGCAGTGTGGATATTCCATTGATGCAAGTGAATTTTTAAACTAAAAAGCAAACACAACTCAAACAGTTCAAAAACTATTAACTTATTAACATAAACATCACAAAGTTCTAATGCAATTCTATAATGGTCTTTCTCAGGCGTGGGTGTTTTTTCCCTTACAGTTTTATAGTGAGTCTTTGACCATTTGTGTATTTGCAGTATGTATGTAAGCTTTCATCTTTCAATTGGCAATTTACTTAACTTTTTAATATTTATATAATGGCCAAAAAGCTTGCAAATCTCTATTAATTGCATTCTAATTGTCAGTTTTTACATGTCAATTAAATCGAACAAAGAAAATGCACTTAAACCTATTTTTAAATTATATAGTTATATAGTTTAGTTATTATATCATATTATAATTATATAGTTTAGTTATTTGGCTTATATATCATATCTTATATCTTATTTGACACTTTAATTTTTATTATTATATATGACAGTTTTTATATCTTATCTGACAGATATTATTATATCATATCTTATTTTACAGTTCTATATGTCATTTAAATTGCACAAAGAAAATGCACTTAAACCTATTTTTAAATTATATAGTTTACTTATATCTTATTTGACGTTCGATGGTTTTAATACATTTGATAGCTTTTTACCCCTTAGCTTCATCTGTATAAATTTTTACTTCATGACAGTTCCAAACTTTATAGTATTTTCTATAGTGGTCTTAAGAAATAACTGCTTCAGAAATTTTTTAATTCAGTGCATTTTCTCTTGATATTGTGTGGGTTTGTTATGAACATTTCTTTTGTATGAAATGTTTTGACTTATAAATCATTTTATGTACTTTTTCCACCTGGACTATCAACCATTGAAAATGTATATTTCATTAGAACCAAGCAAAAATTTATTTAAGTTCATTCCTAGAGTAGAGCTCAGTAAGCCTCATTGTTTGGAATGTGAGAGGAGGGACAGATGATTGGATCTGTTTCATTTATAGAATATCAAGTTTTATAACTAGTGCATTCCTGTTATTTTCTGGGTTTCATCGTTTTGTCTAAAATGGGATATAAGTATAAACTTATATTTTTTTTACTTATATCCTATTTCTATCTTATGTCCTATTTCTTTATTTTACTTATATCCCATTTCTAGCCTATTTACCTATATCTAAAACAAGAAATATGTAAAAACTTATACATCATTTTGTCTAAAATAGGATATAAGTAAAAACTTATGCATCATTTTGTCTAAAATAGGATATATCTATTCTATATCCTATTTTCTTATTTTAGACAAAATGATGTATAAGTTTTTACTTATATCCTATTTTTGATATAGGTAAATAGGATATAAATAGGATATAAGTAAAATAAACTTATGTAAGTTTATACTTATATCCTACTTTAGACAAAATGATGAAACCCAGAAAATAACAGAAATGCACTAGTTATAAAAACTTGATATTTTATAGATGAAACAGATCGGTCATCTATCATGGACAGTCAAGGTGCAACCCACATCTGCAAAGATACATCTGTCTTAGTTGTCTAGTTACAGGCCTTCATAGAAACCATAAGGCATGAATCATCATGGGGTGTTGAACAAGATACCTATTGTCTACTTACGCAGGGAATTCCTGTATTTAAGGGGTTAAAGATATCATTTGTTGTACCTTAACATCAGACTGATTTTTTAAAGGATATTTTTTCTTATGCTAACACTAGACAAAAATCAACTTTAGAAACAACATGTATCCCATTTATTTACAATAAAAATAAATTTTTAAAAAATCAACTTTATTTGTAAAAATTTACCTCAAACCATGTAATTTTATAGTGTGATTAATCCCAGGGAAGTTGGTATGAGCCAGAGTGCATCCCTTTATATGTGACTGGCTCTAGTAAGGATGACGAGGGATTTTTACAATATGGTACAAGGCACTTCAGCCACTTTGAAGCTTCATGGGTGGTTTGGAGTCATATTAAATGTCTCCATCAGAATGTCAGAAAATACTTTAGGCATCATTGGGCCAGACTGGAATCTTAAAATACAAGAGTGAATTATTTTAAAGGGAGCATTCAATTTGTAATGTTTTTCATCAAGAATAATTCTGGCAAGCAGAAGACTTCTTAAACATCTGACTTGGTGGGTAAAAGTTTTAGTATTGCCCAACATAATGCTGTGGTAGCAGGAAACAAGTACTTCTGTACTCTTTGTTTCCCAGGGGCTTGGACATCTCTCTGCTATGGACCTATGTAACACTATTTGGAATTTTACTCAGCTTAACTGCTACACTTATGTCTAGGCAGCGCTTGGGTTCTTATCAGGCAACATCTTGGACACGTGACTATAATGTGCTGCCACTGTGTGTACTGAAAATACGTGAAAATGGTTGAATGTGGACTGTCTACATATGTACGTCAAGTTGTCTGTGAGCTTCTGCTGCTGCCACTGCACATGAAATATGTTCTAGTGGACTTGAATCCTAGTGGCCAGTTCTATGATACTGTATGCACCTTACAGCTGTTGACAGGAGAAAGACTATTTAGTGAATATTTGTTAATTGTTATTGTTGTAGCCAGAAATAATTTCAGAATAAAATTTTAATGTCCTACCTTAAAAAAAACTGTAAAAAAAAGCAAAAAACAAAAACATCAAACTTTTTATAATTAAAGTCCTGTGTCTTTTTCCTACATACTGTGTGCTTTTTCATCTTTGCCCCATATGGTACCTCAATGTGAACTTTATAATAGGCAATTTTGTTTATCCTATAATAAAGATATTATTTTTCACACACACACACACACACAAAAGCCATGGAGACCTCAAGATTGCAGGAGAGGCCCATCATGGTGGCATATGCCTGTAATTCCAGCAGCTTGGGAGGCTGAGGCAGGAGGGCAACAGATTCTCAACCAGCCTCAGCTACTTAGGGAGGCTGTAAGCAACCAAGGGGACCCTGTCTCTAAATAAAAAATAAAAGGTGTTGGGGATGTGGCTCAGCGTGGTTAAGAGCCCTTAGGTTCAATCCCCAATATCCTCCACCAGCAAAAAAATTGCAGGAGAAACCAAAAGATTATTTCACACCCATAAAAAGAAAGAAACCATGCCTTATTTATAGGGACACACCAATTAGAGTTTCTCATCTGACACAACAGAGGCCATAGGAAGTGGTATATTTTGAAATGATAAAAAAAAAAAAAAAATGAAAAAAATCTTACATCTGGCAAATGACAGGGAAATGAAGACCTTCTCAGAGGAAGGAAAAGTAAGAGAATCTGTTGACAGCAGTCCTACCAAAAAGGACGGCCCAGTAAGTTCTCAGTGAGAAAGAAACGATAAAGGAAGGGATCCTGGAACGTCAGACATGAGGAGAGCTGGCTGGGTGGTGGCTCAGGGGCAGAGGCTCACCTAGCACGTGTGAGGCGCTGGGTTCCATTCTCAGCACCACAAACAGATCAATAAACAAAGGCTCATCAACAACTAATGAAAATGTTTTTTTTTTAAATATGAAGAGAGAGGTTGATGAGCAATAATATGGGCAAGTAAAACAGGTTTCTATTCTCACAATTTCTCTTTTTCAAATTTAAAAATTTCTTAACTAAAAATACTCTAAATTATTTTTATTGACATGTAATCATTGTACACATCACAATTGTTGGGGCTCAGTGCAATATTTCTAACCACACAAGTGGCAGGCACTGATCAAATCCCAGCCTCCCTTTCCCACTCTCCTCCTTCCCCAGCCTCTTGCTGTCACTCAGGTCAATGTTTTCAGCCTCCACATGTGAGAGAGAACATACAGGACTTCTCTGAGTTGCACTTTTTTCACTTCACAAAATATCCTTCACTTCACAAAATATCCTTCACTTTGATCCACTTTCTGTAAATGACACACTCTTAAGTTTTCTTTACAATTTTTATGGTTGTACATTACAAATTACAGTAATGACTAATGAGATTCTTAATGTAATGGAGGAACTATTTGAGATAATAAATTATAAATGAGGGAAAGTAAAGGAAGGTTAGGTTTCTGTACTTTGCTCAAATTGATACAATAACAATACCAGTAGACTAAGTTACATACATGGAAAACAAAGAAACCAACGGAAAAGCTATAC
Organism: Sciurus vulgaris; assembly: GCF_902686455.1. Classification (NCBI taxonomy): domain Eukaryota; kingdom Metazoa; phylum Chordata; class Mammalia; order Rodentia; family Sciuridae; genus Sciurus; species Sciurus vulgaris. The sequence goes on from NC_136466.1 coordinate 24,993,021, forward strand.
AAAAATATATACTTTGAAACACTACAGAACACATAGATCGAACATATTTCAAGACAATCAAATAATTACAGGAAGGCAGGAAAAAATAAAAACCAAAAAACGGAGATAAGAAACATAAGCAAAATAAAATTGCACACTTTAAACCTAACATAGCAATACTTATATTAAATAGAAATGGTCTATATACGTCATTGAAGAAACAGATTATCAGAGTGAATTTTTTAACAGACAAATATAAAAATTAAAGCAGGTTAAAAATAAAAATAGAAAGACAGTAACACTACCAAACACTAACATAAATTTTAAAAAGCCAGGAAGTGGCTGGACACGGTGGCACATGCCTCTAATCCCAGCCACTCAGGAGTTCAAAATAGGAGGATTCCAAGCTCAAAGCCAGCAAGTTAGCAAGGTCCTAAGAACTTAGGAAGATCCTATCTTTAAATAAAATGTAAAAAGGACCAGGATGTGGCTCAGTGGTTACCTCCCCTGGGTTCTGGTCCCAAAGAACCCCAAAAACAAAAATGTGAACTGCTATATTAATATCAGATAAAGTAGACTTCAGAGCAAAGAATCGTACCAGAGATGGGAAAGGACACTGATGTGGATAAAAATGGTCAACCCACAAACACACATAGCAATTTTGAATGTGTACGCACCAAACAACGCAGCTGTCAAATGTGTGAAGCAAAAACTGTTCAAAATGACAGAAATTGAAAAAACCACAGTTAGAGTTAGACTTCAACATCCCTTTCTCAACCATTTAACCAGCTAGACAGGAGAGTTCAGCAACACAACCAGCCAACAGATTCACTTGACAGTTATAAAATCCGTTAGCAGCAGAACTTCTCATCAGTAACAACAGAACATGGGCTCAGGGGGACACATCCTGGGCCATAAAACAGGCTCAAATCATCCAAAGGAGCTGAAAACGCAGTGTGAGACCACAATGGAATCAGACGATGACTCAGTAACAGAAGGATAACACAAAACCCTCGAACACTGGGAGTCTGAGCAGCATACTTCTACCTACTGATCCACAGGAAAGTTTCCAGGACATCTGAAAACACAGAGATTTGAATGAAAATCATTTCAATGAGACACGGATTAAAATTGTGGAAAGTGAAGTTTATTGCATGCTGTGTATAGAAAAAAGGAAAATTTTCAAATCAGTAATCTAGTCTCCTACCTAAAGAATATTTTTAAAAATGAGCAAAAGAAATCCAAAGAAAGCAAAAGAAACCTAAGACAAAAGAAGAAAGAATGTAATCAAGATGAGAGCATAAATCAATGAACCTGAAAACAGAAAAACACTAGGGGGATAATGAAACAAGGAACTGGTTCTTTGAAAATATCAAGGAAATGAGCAAACTTCCAGCAAGACAGACAGAAAAGATGCATATTATCATATTACAAATGAGACAAGATATCACTACAATTCCTGCAATGTCAAAAGAATACTAAAGAACCACTTTACAAATCATTTGACAATTTAGATGAAATGGTTCAATTCCTCAAAAATGGCAAACTATTAACTCATCCAATATGAAACAGATTATTTAAATAGCCTTTAAACTGGGTGCAGGTGGTGCGGGCCTGTCATCCCAGCTGCTCAGGAAGCTGAAGTAGGAGGATGGCAAATTCAAGGCCAGCCTTGGCAACTTAGCAAGACTTGTCTCCAAATAAAAAAATAAAAATGGTTGTGGATTGACTCAGTGGCAAAGTGACCCTGGGTTCAATCCTCAGTACAAAATTTAAAAACAAAAAAAAAATAGAAAAGAAAGACAAAAATAAGTAGTCCTATAAATATTAAGATAGTGAATTGATAATTATTTAAAATTGTTCCAAAAAAGAAATCTTCAGGAGTAGGATGGTTCATTGCAGAATTTTACCAGACATTTAAAGATAAACTACACTAAATTCTACATGAGCTCTTACAGAAAATAAGAAAGAACACTTTCTCCATTCATCTTAAATAGCTGTAGAACCTTGGTACCAAAAAATAAATAAAGAGAAGAAGAAGACAATACGAAAAAGAAAACTATACACTAATATCCCTCATTAATATAGATATAAATATTGGGAGATAGAATCAGCAATATATACCGAAATTCTGCATCATGAACAAAGGGTCTGATTCCAGGGACCTAAAGCTGATTCAAACATTCAATAATCATCAGTCTAGTCCTCCTCAGTAACAGGCCAAAGAAGAAAAATCATATGATCATATCAATTAATTCAGATAAAACTGATCAAATTTCAAACCCATTCACAGTAAACTCCTCAGAAAAATTAAAATGAAACTTCCTTAACTTGAGAAAGGGCATATAGGAAAAAACCCTACAGCTGGCATCATACTGAGGAGACATCATGAAGGTTTTCCCCTAAAATTGGAATGAGATGAGAATGTCGACCCTTACTACCCTTATTCAAGGTAGAGCTGCAAGTTCCACCACGTCATAAGGCAAGAAAAGAAAATGAAAAGTATATGGATCAAAAAGGAACAAGTAACTCTTTATATTTGCAAAGGAAGGCCCATGCTGGTTATCAGTGGGGTGGTGGAGGCAGCCCTGTGGGCTCTCCTGAGTGGGGAAGGACAGGGCAGGCCAAAGGAACCCACATCAAAGGCACTGCACCAGGCTCAGAGCCCAGCTGGGCTGTCTGTCCAGAGAGGATCCCAAGAAGGAGTTCTGTTTAAGTTCCTGTTTTTTGAACTAAATCTCACATAATATAATAATCTACAATTTAGGGGTGTTCAGTATCTTCTCAACATTGTACAACCCCCACCCTCCCACATTCTACACTTCTACCTATTTGCTCCAGGCATAAAAGGAAACCCCGTTATGACTTGCCATTCTCCCCTTCCTCTCCCCTCCTCATCGTACCATGAATCTGCTTTCTGTCTCTATGGAGTTTCCAGCTGTGGACATTCCACGTGAAGGGACTCTTCTCTGGCAGCGATCCTCAGATGCCCTGCGCCCTGCAGGCCAGAGAACAATTCTCATAAAGCACAGGGCAGAGATGATTCACCTTTCAATGCTTGCCCTGACCTCCCCGCCTGCCACCTGCGCTGGCTGGACTTGTTTCCTCCATGACTGACCAACCCTCCTCCCTTCCCTGCCTCATATCCCAACAAAGCCTTTTCCATCGGCCAGCCAGGAATCAGGCCTTCCCTGAGCAGATGGCAGAGGAAATCCTCAAGATGTAACCCTTTTGCTCTGGGCTGCTGCGGGGTCAGGATCAAAATGGCCCTGGTTTTAATTGGAGTCCAGCAGTTCAAACAACAACTTCATCCCAGGTGCGGAAGTCCTTGGTAGATGACATCCTTGCACTGTCCCCTGCCCCCACCACCCACTGGCCTTCTCCCCTGCCTCAGGAACTGTGAAAATGGCATAGTTCTCATGATGGACTCTCTCTTCTTTCAAAGCTAATTCTAGTACTTCCCATAGTAGTAGCTTTGGTAGTGAAACAGTGAAACTGATTTATGTTGTCTGTCTGTGAATTTTTTTCCCCCCTTCCGGTTGAAGAAGGCAGGAGAGAACGTCCTTTTTGAACATTCTGCTTCTGGTCTCACAGCCTCAGTAGGACTAGTGAAAACTTCCACCTGCTTTGGGAGGAGCATTAACTGGCCAACAGGGAAAGGCCAACTCTTTATGAACACCACGTGAGGGGAGGGAACGTACATTTCTTATTTGCTTCTTATCACAGCGTGCTTCTGGAATTAAGAGAGAACAATAAGTCCATAAGGCCTTTCCCTCTATCAATAGTTTGTATTCTTGTAGAGAACCGGCTGATGGAAGGGCCTTCCACATTTCCTGACCCTCCTCCTGGGCTTCCTCCTCTGCTCTTCATTCCATTTTCCAAGTAGGCCATGTGGTCTTTGGCTCCAGGCATCCAGACAGGACTGAAAGAGGTGAGGGAAGGGGGTGGGGAATGTTGAAAAGATTGGGGTCAGAAAGGGAGCGGGAGGAAAGATAAAGAAATAAGAGCAAGCTGGGGCCAGAGTGATCACAGCTTCGTAAAATGTTTCATATTGTGGCTGCCTGGTTATACAAAAGAAGGGAGATGCAATCACATTCACTAGCTGCCACTCCTCTCAGGTACATTTCTCTTTAAAAGCGCTCAGCAGCTATGTGGAGCAGCTGTTCCAGGGTCCCACTCTGCAGATGCAAAAAACCAAGGCTCAGCTGGTAAAAGGGATTCAGAACCTGGTGCGGCCGCTATCAGAGCCTCACTCCTCTACAAACCAGGTCCTGACGACCACAGAGAATAATAGTCACCTCCCTCTTGCCAGAGCTGACATCTCTACTGGTATCAGAGCTGCCAGCTATGATGCAGTTGGCACAGACGCTTTATTTTCTCCATAGAGGGTGAGACAAGACTTTGTCTAAGGAAGCTAATAACAAGACTACCTTGGACCGGAGTCTCAGAATTGAGTGCTTGAGAGAGCCACAGCTGGAAGGGGGAAAGCTGCACGCTTCGCTCTCCATTCTCTCTGGCTCCTACTGCAGACGTCAGAATCAGGGTTGACCATTCCTTCCACTCTCAAAGCTGCAAGACCATGTATCCACCACCACATAGAACAGCAGCACCCTGGAGTCCCACAGACCTAGATTCCGGTGGCTCCGAGCCTCTCTTCTGTAAGGTGAGGACCCGGGTGCCTACCTGCACTTCCTGACACCCTCCGCTTCTCTCTCCCCTCTGCCCAGAGCCCATCCAAACCCGCTGCACCACAAAATCCTATCCACCTACTGCATCTCCATTCTTCCCCTCTTTCTCCTGCAACCCACTGTGTACCCATGCACAGGGAGCTTCTAAAAATATGGAAGTGAAGCACATTAACTGTCTTGTTCCAACTCCTCAGGGGAGCGTGTCATTTTCTAGCCTTCTAAGACATCCGTCCCCTTCAGGCCCTGCATGCCAGCTACCTGGGACTTTGGCTAGCTCCTGAAGCATGCCAAGGCTAAGGTGGTCTGCAGCAGCTGGTCCAGAAGAAGCCCATGCACCTGGCTGCCCCTCACTGTAGACAGGTCTTCTCCCAAGGAAATTTCCTCATTTAAAAAGCAGCTTCCCTGCCAGGTGCAGTGGCCTGTAATCCCAGCGGCTGGGGAGGCTGAGGCAGGAGGATCAAGAGTTCAAAGCCAGCTCAGCCAAGGCAAGGTGCTAAGCAACTGAGACCTTGTCTTTAAATAAAATACAAAAAATAGGGCTGGGGATGTGGCTCAGTGGTTGAGGGCCCCTGAGTTCAATTCCTGCTACCCAAAAGAAAGAAAAAAAAAGCAGCTTTCCTAACAAATTTAGAACCATTCTGGTTGTATTTTTCTTCAGAACATTTATTACTACTTGAAATTCTACATCTTACAATGTTACTGTGTCTCTCACTAATATATAAACTTTTTGAGAGCAGAAACCTTTTTGGTCTTGTTGATCTAGTATTTGTCCTCTGAGAAATACCTGATAAATACTAATGTAAGATGTACGAATATGACTATGAAGGAGACCATGTCCTCTGCATTAAAAGACTGCTAATTGCCACCCACCCCCATCTAGTCTTCCCTTCTTCCTTCAAGCGATTGAAACGCCAAGTGGTAGATGGATATATTGCCAACCAGCTAAGGTGACATTTCCCAGTGTCTTGCAGCCCGTTGGATTCCTGTGATCAGGTTATGCCAGTTGGAGTTGCCAGGTGATAAACAGGATGCCCAGTGAACTTCAAATTTCAGATAAACAACCAATAACATTTTAGTATAAATATGTCCCAAATTAAAGTCTATTTTTTTTTTAGTATAAGTTAGACCTATGTGGACAAAAATATATATATATATATATTACTGAGTGTGAGCTGAAAATCAAATTTAACTGGGCCTCCTGTATTTTCATTTGCTGAGTCTGGCAAACCCTGTGGCCAATGGAACATACAACAATGTCTATAATTCTAAGGTCACACCCTTAAAACTAACCAGCATGCCCTCACTCTCCTCTCCCCTTCCTGCTGGTCGGAACACGATGGTGGGGTATTGTGCATCATCTTGACCCAGTGGACCAGGGCTATCTCTAGGACATACACGGTGCAGCAAGAAAACAGAGGGAGCCCAGCCCACGATGACCACATGGACCATGGCTGCTCTCCTCTCCAGGCCCACCTGCTAGCTTGAACCTGTATCTGGAGAAAAATTAACTTCTGCATCTTTAAAGCCTCTCTTATTCTCTTCTATTAAAAGAGCTAAACCAACATCCAAATAAACACAAAATTATAAATAAATTACGGTAATTTGGGTACCTGATACATCGGAAAGCTTCAAGAACTAGGTAGTTCCTCTTCTCATTACCAGAGTTGTCCCCTCTTTACCAAATTTCTCTCTCTAAAGCCTCATTTATTTCAAAGTGGCAGGACAGGGTTGAACAACCCCAGCTGCCCGCAGAAGATGTGTGTCCCTTTGGCCTCTGATGAGCAGGGCTCAAGGTGAGGCATATTCATGGGTTAAAATGAGGCAAAGGGACCAATAAGATTTTCTGTTCTCCCAGTGCTGATTCCCAGCTGCCCAGAGGAGCCTCAGAATCCCAGAGCACTTGACTGAGCTCTCGAACCACTCTCCTCTCTGGAGCCCAGGGAGAAGAGAAAGAGCAGAAGGTAAAGATGGCCACACGTGCCCAGGGCAGGAAGGCCTCTGTACTCTGTGCGGGGCATTCCCCCCACCACAGCTGCCTAGACTGCTGCCACAGAGCTGGCTGCACACTGTTGTTTTAAAACTGATACATTAAAACATACTGACAGGGGAGGCTGAAGCAGGAGGATCGCAAATTCAAAGCCAGCCTCAGCAACTTAGGGAGGCCCCAAGCAACTTAGCAAAACCATGTCACAAAATAAAATATAAAAAGGGCTGGGGATGTGGCTCAGTGGTTAAGCATGCCTAGGTTCATTCCCCAGTACAAAAAAAAAAAAAAAAAAAACTATGGATACATATAGGGTCCCATGACATGTTTATGCAATTGTGTGTGTGTGTGTGTGTGTGTGTGTGTGTGTGTGGTCCTGGGAATTGAACCCAGGGCCTTGTGCATGTAAGGCAAGCACTCCACCAAGTGAGCTATATCCCCAGTCCTGTTGATGCAATTTTTAGTACATGCACACATTGTGTAATGTTCAAATCAGGGCAAGCATATCTATCTCCTCAAACATTTATCATTTCCAATTCTTTCAGTTTTTTTAAAAAATACAGACAGTATATTATCTTTAGCCATACTCACCTACTGCACAAAAGCATGCCAGAACTTCCTGCTGCTCCTCCCTAACTGTAACTTAGTACCCATTAACCAAGATCTCCCCCCTTCCTCACTCCCTCCTACTCTGCCCAGCATTAGATGACCACTATCCTACTCCCAACTTCTTCTGAGGTCCTCTTTAGATTCCATGAGAGCAATCATGCAGCTGTTGACTTTGAGTCTTCCACTTAATAATCCCATTCTATCCCTGTTGTCACACGTGACCGGATTTCATCCTTTTTATAGCTGAATGGTATTCCATTGTGTATACGAACAACACTTTCTCTTTCTATTCATCTGTTGATGGACGCTTAGCTCGCTCCCATTTCTTGCCTGTTGTGATGAGTGTTCCAACGAACATGGAAGGGCAGGTATCTCTTCAACACACTGATTTCATTTCCTTTGAATATATACCCGCAGTCAGGTGGCTGGATCATGTTAGTCCTACACTTTTTCAACAGTAAGAACAGGCTTTGTTGGTTTCCATGGTGAATGGAAGAGAGCCAACGCCTGCTCTCGCCCTGGGGTGCATTCACAGAGGAGGTAGTTGCCCTCCAAAAGTGTTAGTTTTATTTTTAATATATTAAGGATCCTCTTTGTGTGTGTGGCTGTATTAATTTACATTCTCACTAAAAGTGCTCAAGGGTGCTCTTTTCTCCACATCCTGGCCAGCACTTGTTATCTTTGGTCTTTCTGAAAGTAGTCATTTTTATTGGAGCAGGGTGTTACCTCATTGAAGTTTCGATTTGCATTTCCTTGATGGTTATTGATGTCAACCATTCTTTGCTATTCCTGTTGGTCATTTGAATGTCTTCCTTTGGAAAACATCTATTTAGATTTATTGTCAATGTGTTGTGTGTGTGTGTGTGTATGGTGCTAGGGTTATTCCCAACTTTTTTTTTTTTGCTTTTGTTACTGAGTTATTTGAATTCTTTATGAATCCTGGTTATTAAATTCCTGTCAGTTGTACAGTGAGACAATATTTTCTCCCATTCTGCAGGTTCTTTCTTCACTCTCTTGATTTTATTTTCTTGGTTGGTTATTTTCCATTTTCAGTTTGATATCATTTCATTTGCTTTTGTTTCCTGTGCTTCGAGGGTCTTATCCAAAAAATTCTTGCCCATTCCAATGTCCTGAAGAGTTTCCCCTATTTTCTTCTAATAGTTTCATAGTTTGGGGGTCTTATATTTAGGCCTTGAATCCATTTTGAGTTGGTTTTTTATATATGTGAGAGGTAGGGGTGTAGTTTCATTCTTCTGAATGTAGATATCCAATTTTCCCAGCACTGATTGTTAAAGCTTTTATTATAAGTCTGTAGTGTATTTTGAATTCAGGTAGTGTAATGCCTCCTGTTTGCCCATTTTAAGATTACTTTAGCTATTTGGGTTTGTTTGTTTGGATTTGGTTTGGTGTGTGTGTATGTGTGTTTCCACATAAATCTGAAGGTTGTTTTCTCTAGTTCTGTGAATAATGTCACTGGTGTGAACTATACATCACTGTGGGTAGCATCGGCATTTTGTCAATATTGATTGTTCTAATCCATGAACATGGGATGTCATTCTGTTTTCGTTGTGTGTGCCCTCTTCAATTTTTTTCATCAATGTTTTATAATTTTCATTGTAGAGAACTTTGTGGTTAAAGTCTCTGGTTACATTTATTCTTAGGTATTTTAATGTTTTTAGCTATTGTAAACGGGATTGCTTTTTTCAATTTATATTTCAGATAATTTACTAGCCATTTATAACAACACTGTTTATTCTTTTTGCATGTTGTGTCATTCAATGTTGCAGAATTTATAATTTCTAATACTTTTGGGTGGAATCTTTGGTTCTGTATATAAACACCATGTCATCCACAAACAGTGATACCGTGACTTCCTCCTTTCCAACTTGGATGTCCTTCATTTCTTCTTTGCCTGATTGCTCTGACTCGAACTTCCAATACTATTTTGACTAAAAGTGATGAAAGTGGGCATCCTTGTCTTGTTCAAGATCTTAGAGAAAAAGTCTTCAGCTTTTTCACTCAGTATGATTCTGTCCTGTAATATATGGCTTTTATTACATGGAGGTATGGGCCTTCTATTCCTAATTTCAGAGTTTTTATCATGAAGGGACATTGAATTTAAAAAAAAAATTTTTTTGGTTGTAGATGGACACAATATCTTTATTTATTTATTTTCATGTGGTGCTAAGGATCAAACCCAGTGCCTCACATATGTGAGTCAAGCGCTCTACCACTGTGCTATAGCCCCAGACCGGGACATTGACTTTTATCAAGTGTTTTTTCTACATCTATTGGGATGATGGGTACTCTTGTCCTTCATTCTGTCGACGTGTTGTATCATGGTTATTGATTTGCCTATGGTGAACCATCTTTCCAGCCCTGGAATGAATCCCACTTGATCATGGTGAATGATCTTTTTAATGTGCTGTCGGATTTGATTTGCTTATTCTCTGCAGACTTGCACATGCTGACCCTCTCACTCTATTCAGGTCTCTGCTCAAACATCACCCCTCAAAGAGCCCTCGCCTGACCTCTCCACTTACAAGGCTGTCCTCTCTCACTCTCCATCTCCTTACGTTGTACTGTTTTTCTTTATAGTACCTGTCCCTTCCTACTTGCTATTTTGTGTCTACTTACTTCTCCTCTGCCTTCTTCACTGAAATGTATGCTCCATAGTGGCAGGAAATTTGTCTCTCTTGTTCACTGCTGTACCCCTAGGACCTAGAACAGTGCCTGACTTTGGAGGTACTGGATAAATACCTCCTTAATCAATCAATCAATAAATAAGGATAAATGAATAGGGATACAGATGTAGATGATATAGAGATAGAAAGATATGACATGTAGATATAGAGATGGAGAGAAATATGGAATTGCCAAAAAGTCACACTGACTTTACCTATGACTCCTTCCCTGGATGACAAGAAAAGTATTAAAACCTCCATGTGCATAATGAAGCTTGTCTCACTGCAGAAAACAGTCTTTTTGCATAAGGCTTGCCTCCCTACTGAGATGGAAACTTCTACCAGATAAGAAGAAACATTTTCACAAAATGCTCAGAATGAGGCTTATGAAGTCTAAGTTCCCAGTGGGGAAACTGAGCCAAGAGAGGGGATGAGGTCATGCCCACTATAACAACTGGTACCTGCAAAGGACTTTTTATTTTACAAAACATCTGTACATCCTTTTTTCTCATTTAATCTTCATGATAACCCTGCTAGGCAAGTGATGGTGATATTCATATTATTACAATTATATTTAGATATAATTATTAGTCTATTGAACTTGTACACTTAAAAAGAGTCAAGATTTTAAAATTTTGGTTATGTGTATTTTACCACAATTTAAAATTTTTAGTTAACACAAAGGAAATCAGAAAACAATAAAAATAAGTTTTTTTAAAGTGCTTAAAGAAAAAATACTTTTCAATTTTGAAATCTATCATTACCATAAAAACTATATTTCAAAGATGAAAGCAAAATACTTTTTCATACAACAAATATATATATATATTCACATATATATAATTATTAGTCATAACTCCATTTTACACATGAACCAAGTAAAGCTCAGAGAGGTTGTGACTTGTAAAAGTCACACAGCTGGGGGCTGTGTGATTCAATATCAGAATCTCCCGGTCCTGCCCTGCATCTCCCTCACAAGGGAAAGGAGCCTTCACTGCATAAACAACTCCACAACGTGCCAAGAACCAGCGGGAAGCTAGAACAGTGCCCTGGGTTCTCCAAGGAGCCTTCCAGTATGCTAATGCAGCAGAGCTGGTCATGAAATTTGGCCACAGAGGCCTGCTTCCTCTACAATACCATGCCCAGGGGTGTCTGATTCAACAGACAACAGTTCAGCACAGGCAGCGTGTTACTGACTCATTTCATGACAATTAATTTGCTTGGTGACCAAGAGTGCTCAATGGTTACATTAACATGCAAAATAGAATTAAACATTTATGCATCCTTTAACTCTTCATTTCTGGAGGGATAAGTACTGTCAGTGACTGCAAAAGATATTTTCATTGACATTATTTATCTGCTTCACTTGACTCGAAATTGCACTTGAGAAACAAGAACATACCACAGTATTTTTATACAGTTGTGGTAAATAAAAGGGACTCAATATTAAAGGGAAATAAGTAGCCTGAGATTCTAGTGCCACATAAATGCCGTGTAATAAGACATGAAGAATCAGACCTGAACGTGGAAGCACTCAATAGAGACTTCTTAGAAGAACCCATCCAAGCTTCCCAAGTGTCTATTTGATATGCGGCATTGTGTGGGCACGACGGGGTTTCACCCCTCCGCCAGCTTTGTTTTAATGTCCAAATTACTGTGGCGAGATAGACTCTGGGACCTGATTATCAGAGCTACAGTCATAGCATGGAGCCAATTTAGATCATGCTTCTGTCTTTTTCATGTGGGCTGCCTGGTCTGAATTCAGTGTCAGGCTTCTTAGGTAGTGTGAGACCACTGGAATCGGAGACCTGCATTTGAATCTTAGCTCCTTCACTTATCTTACCTTAGAAAAATTACCTACCCTTAATGATCCTCTTTACTCAAACAAACAAAAGGACAATAATATCACCTCCCTTGTAGGACTACTGTGTGAGTTGAATGAAATAATATATGCAAATAACTGAGCACAGGATATGATGGCATTAAGAGCTAAATAAATGGTATGTATATATAGGCTATATGGATGCCTAGCACTGTACTAATAACAATACACTTTGTAAATATTTATCAGCAATTATCTGAGGGCCATGAGAATAAGTGATCAGTTTTTTTGTTTTGTTTTGTTTTTTTGCTATATTTTATTCATTACTAGCTTGTATTTATTGAGCACATATGATGTGCTACACCCCATTCGAAGTGTTGCACGTGTACCAACTCATGGAATCGTCATACAGTCCTTGGACTCCACTGGTAGGGAGCAGGACTGTGTGCCAGTGTCCTGTAGGGGCTTAGACCCTGGGAAACAGATTTGGGATCTTGGCAGGTGTAAGAAGATGCAAGGCACAGTTGAGATAGTAGACATGCTTTATTCAGCTATGGAGGCAGCCCTCCACCCTGAGTCTTTCCCTAGAACTGTTTTATATGCAGGCCAGACAAAGAAGCACCAGTAACAGCAGGTTACATAAGTAAGGATGTGCACAAGCAGATATTTATGACCTTGAGTCCTTGAGTACATACGCTGAATCAGGGTGTTCATGACCTTGACTACATACTAAAATCATAGCCTTGGGACTAGGGTTGTGATTCAGTGGTCAGGCACTCACCTAGCATGTGTGAGGCACTGGGTTCGATTCTCAGCACCACATATAAATAAAAACAAAGGTCCCTCAATGACTAAAATAATTTTTTTTTTTAAAGTAGCCTACCAGAAACCTCCACAAGAGAGCCTGACTATGTCCCTCTCACGCCTGCTCTACAGCCCCTAGTCTAGGTCCCACATACCTGTCCTTTTGACAACCATATTCACCAAGGGTAGGTTGTTGTCACTGCTTTGCAATCAGAAAAGCAAAGTGCTATTTTAAAAACAATTTAAGATTTTAAATGCATACCCATTGAATATGTCAGTTCCCAACCAAATCTCTGAGAACCCAAATACTGAGCCCCTGACATGTCCTTTAATTCTTACAGTGGGCAGAAGGGTATGGCACTGGCCAAGATGCTATGGGAAACAAATGTCTTCTCCTTGGGACCTATAGAGGTGTAAAGTGATTATCGGTTAGAGTTGACCGTCATTTGTACTTACCATTTGCCCAGTCACTGTGCCAAAAGCTTTACCTATAGCAAACCCACGAGAAAGGCACAATTCACATCCCCCTTGTGTAAAGAAAGAATCCAAAGCCTTCCAGGGTTAATGATTGGCTTGGGTTTCCAAGTAGGAAAACCTGTGTAGGCTGAGTACCCTGTGGCTGCTGCAGGCCATGATTCCATCTTCCTTTCCCCCACTGGCCTGGAAAGCAGGATGCCTGAAAGGTGTTGGAAACACTCCTGGCCCAGCGAATACCAACTTCTTAATACACTCCCCTCACTAAATACCAGACACTAAACTTTAAATGCAGGTACTTACAGAGCTAGTGAGTTCTAAAGAATTCCACTCTCCGAATTTATGGACCCTTTCTTCCACCTTCCACCAGCACCTCTTTTCCACCTTCAGCATTTGCAGATGGGCCCGAGATGGAGAGGAACCGATCTCCCTGCTCTCCTTGCTAATTCTCAATTCAAGATGTTCTATTACACCTGATTTATGGCCTGACAGGGCTCATTCTAGTCCACAACCTTGAGCTGGGGAAATGCACAGGGGAAAATCGTCTAACAATGAACTTGTCTTAATGCACTGTAGGGAATTTTTTAAGTGAAAAGGCTCAAGGAGCGGGGACATTTCAAACAGCCAATTATGAATAACCATCATTGATGGCCAAGCGCAGTAGATCTTCCAGCTCATTCGGTTTTCATCTAATTAAATCTCTCATTTCCACAGGCAGCATGCCGTAGAAGCTTGTGTTTGCTTTTGGGGGCTGGAGATAATCAATAGGCAAAATGTGGATGCATTTCAGCATTTATTAGCAGCTCAATTGGAAGTTGTTTTATGTTAATAACATCTTTGCTTTCGTTGTGTTCAGAGTAAATCGACAGCTTTGAAGAATAATAGACGATAGAAAACTAGTTTATATTATCCCATTAGGAGTAAAGATATCAGAGAATGGAAAGGGAGCTCAGAGAGAAATTGAAAAACACTTTAAAACTGCATTTCCTTTGTTACAAAAAAAGGGAAAAATAAACCAAATGCCTTCCATTCACTCTAAGATCGTCAAAACTATTTGATTTTCACTGAATAGATATACCTTCCCTCCCAAATGACAATAAACTCCCTTTTTCCATCACTTTTGTTTGCAGCTCATATTTAGTTATTCTTCATTAATTTCTACTAAGCAACAACATGGATTAGAAAGGAGAGAAGCAGGCGCAAAGTGCTCACCAGAAGGGAACCCAATGCCTCAACATCCATCTCCTCCAAGAGTGAGCAGGCTGGTAGGAATAGGAACCTCGAGGAACAAACATGGAGCCAGGCACAGTGCAGCACACCTGTAATCCCAGCGACTCAGGAGGCTGATCGCAAGTTCAAGACTAGCCTCAACAACTTAGCCAGACCTTAAGCAATTTAGGGAGACCTCGTCTCAAAATGTTAAAAAGGACTGGGAATGTAGCTCAGTGGTAAAGCATCCCTGGGTTCCATCCCTGAACCAACAAACAAACAAACAAACAAGGTAGGTCCACCATGATAAATTATCCATAGAGGGCTTGCTGCACCCTGGCAACAGGATTCAAACTGAGCAGGAGGCCTCTTCTTAAATCCAGACTAGTGCACTAACCTGATGGACCTCCGTGAGGCTTCTGAAGCAGCCAAACTCATAAAACAGAATGCTGAGGGAAGGGGAGGGGACGTCAGTGTTTAATGGGTCCAGAGTGTCTGCAGGAAAGAAGACAGAGTTCTGGAGGTGGATGATAATCATCATTATGCAACCAATACAAATGAGCTATACACTCAGAAAGAGTCAAAATGGTAAGTCTAATATCACATATATGTAACCATACTTTAAAAATCCAAGCACTTGAATCCCTAGGTTCATTTGTCCTCCGATAGTTCACATCTGAGCATCCTGCATAACCATTCTCCTAATGCTCAAGCCAGGTATCTGTGCCCTGATTCCTCCCTTCTCCCCAGCACCCCAAGTTCATTCTACTGCCTAAATGAACACCCAGTCTGTCTACTTCCGGTCATCTCCTGCTAGTGACCTTCATCTCTTACCTGAATTCTTAAATGAACTCCTCCCTGGTTTTCCTGCATCTGCTCAGGCCCTGCTCCCCAGAGGCTCCTCCCTACCAGGTTGAACTTTTACAGATATACACCAGGTGCTGCCAATTCCTGGCCTTGAAGCTTCCCATTGCACTTGGAATGAAATCCATACACCCTAGACTTTCTTTAGTTTCTGAAATGAACTAAATTGCATGCTCATTCAGGTCTTTTGCCCATAGCCCGACCTTGGCCGGGAACAGTCTCCCTTCAACAGTACCAGCCAAGCCCTCCTTTGACTTCAGGCCTCAGCAGTAAAGGCACTTTCTCAAAGTGTCCTTCAGGGATGCCACATTGCTGACAGTCTCTCTGCTATCCTCCCAAGCTCTCTCTTCTTTTCCTATAATACTTTTTTTTTTTTTTTTTTTTTTGGCAGTACTGGGGATCGAACTCAGGGCCTTGTGCTTGCGAGGCAAGCACTCTACCAGCTGAGCTATCTCCCCAGCCCACCCTATAATACTTTTATGCTTTCATATTAATATATTCCTTCCTACCCAACAGACTGTCAGATCCTGAGGTCAGCAACCCTGTCTGCCTTGATTAATGTTCCCAGCACCTCATAGGACATCTGGTACATAGTAGATACTTAATAAACATCTGTTGCATGGATGAATAAAGAAAAGAATGCATATTCTGGGCTGGGGTTGTGGCTCAGTGGTAGAGAGCTTGCCTAGCATGTGTGAGGCACTGGGTGTGATTCTCAGCACACCCATTTATTTAAATGAATAAAATAAAGGTCGATCAACATCTAACGAAGTTTTTTTTTTTTTTTTTAAGAATGCCTCTTCTTTTAGGTCACCCCAAAAGAAAATCAGAAAACCTGCCTTTAGCAGCCTCTACCTTTTCCTTTCTTCAGTACCCACAGACCTCTGTAAGTCATCTGAAACTGCTCCAGGGACACTGTTCCACATCTTGCTCATGATCACCTGATGTTGGAAACACACACTCAAAGGCCTTCTTGCAAAGGGCCTTGCCTTTCTTAAGGTGGGGGTCAGAGATACTCGTCAAATACAAGGTAATTGCTTGAGTTGTTTCCTGCCACAATATAAATCCATCAACAAGTGCCACACAGCTCTCCATTCCCTTGATTTTCAATGGCATGCTGCCTTCTGTATTAGTGAACAAATTCCTCGAAACCACATGAGATCAGCAATAGAGATGGAATATACAATGAGGTCTGTGGTCACCAAGCACCGAAGCAGCCCCTCCGCCTTGCTCAGCAGCAGCAGCAGCAGCAGCGAGGAAGCCGGCTGCCAGGCAGTTCCTCTCCTTTCGTAGGCGATCTTCCCCTAGGTAACGCTCCAGCAAGCAGTACTTGGGTAATGACCGACGCTACAGAGGTTATTCTTGTTATTATGGACTCTATTTTATTTTCATTTAATTAGTAATTATTTTAAATGACATGGCTGAAGAGCTGCTACAATGGGTATTTCCTGGCAGTCAGTGGCTCGTTTTCCATCAGTGCAGAAATATGGGCCATTCTGAGTTCAGCCATGAGAGGCTGTGGCGATGAACACCTCCCAGTACCATATGGTGCATTCTAAACCTCATGTCTTTTTACAACAATAGTTTCACTTCTGTTATCACTAAAGAGAAATATGTAAAAGCTCTCGTCCCTCCAGACAGAGCCCCCACACTGGCAGGCCTTACAGCGTCTGAGAGGAGGAAGTCCAGGATTCCTGCAATGTGGATCATCAGATCCTCGTTGGCTCCTTGCAGTGACCCGTCTCAAGGATGCTCAGGTTCCCAGGTAATGCTTAATTGGCTATAAAAGACACACCTCCTCTTTGGGGGCTGATACTTAACAAATCTGGTAACAAATGGGGTGAAGTCTCAAAACAGGCGCAGGCCTGAAGGTAGGCCCAAGACGCAAACTGAGTAATTTACTCTGGTTTTGCATTTTAAACAGTTAGGGGTAGTCTTGTTTTACACATAAGTATGCTCTATTCAGATTGTTGAACCCAGAGTGAAAATAACGAGCCTGGAGCACCTTCAGTGTCATAAAGTTGTGATGGGCTGACAGATGTGGCTCCATGAGAATGTTATAGGCCAGACTCTAAGAGAAATGACTAAACAGACTCCATTTTGCTCTGAGACTCCATGTTATGTAGGAAATAAGCTTCTCCTATGGAAACACCCGGCCTCTGTACCCATCATCAGTTACTTAGCATGACATGTTTAATAATATACAATGGCAACTCCTATGTAGTAAAGAATTGCTCTCTTTTGATTCCTATTGCTCCTAAACAATGTACCATGTGAACAGTGATTGTGTGGATGTTAGTAACCATTCTTTAGTTTGTACCTAGGTAAGGGTCATTTTGACCCACTTCCCCCTCTGTCAATGATCTCATGATGTTAATGTATAATTTCGAATCATAGCAACAGACACTTATGATTAATGTGATTTTTGATATAAGAACCCCTACAATCCTGTGATCAGGGCTGTTCTCCCAATAGCCATTTTTGGGGCATTGTGTGAGACAGTCAGCCGGCCGGCTTAATAAAGACTCTCAAATTTTGACTTCTCAGTGGTGAGCAGTCTGTTCTTAAGTTGCGCCCCATAACAAAGTAAGGAAGTGCTCAAACAATCATGGAGGGATGTTAAGAGGACACAGGAATCTGGGCATGGTTGGCACACACTGGCTTGTAATCCTAGTGACTCAGGAGCCTGAGGCAGGAGAATTACAAATGCGAGGCTAGTCTCAGCAACTTGCCAGACCCTCAGCAATTTAACAAGACCTCGTCTGAAAATACAAAATAAAAAGAGTGAGGATGTAGTTTAGTGGTAAAGATTGACCTGGGTTCAATCCCTGGTACCAAAAAAAAAAAAAAAAAAGACAAGAATCACCTTGAAGTGCCTCCCACTGGGAAAACTGGTAAATTTTGATCATTAAAATAAATAATGACAGTAGCACATTAAAATCTATTGAATACAATAAGCACTCATAAGCACTCATGAATTCATAATGTTAGAAATAAATGGCAAAGAGAAAGTGCTTTATAGTACAAAGACAACAACTGGATGCAGAAGAAATGACCTTGACGCTACACTAAAAAAAAATCAGCATTCAGCAACCACAATAGTAGTTAATTCAGTAGAGAAACATCAGTAGACGCTGAGACTCTAGCAAGCGAAAGGTTGGTGAGGAAAGAGAGATGTACTGTCTCAAAGATATTTATTTTTACAAAGAGAATAAAGAG
The DNA here is from genome assembly GCF_902686455.1 of Sciurus vulgaris. Taxonomy (NCBI): domain Eukaryota; kingdom Metazoa; phylum Chordata; class Mammalia; order Rodentia; family Sciuridae; genus Sciurus; species Sciurus vulgaris. The sequence goes on from NC_136466.1 coordinate 25,011,357, forward strand.
TAACTTCACAGTAGAGACACCTGCCAGCTGCCAGCCTCGTAAGTGATCAAAGATAAAATACTAGGAGCTCAATGAAATAAGCTAGTCACAAAAGGGCAAATTTGGTTGATCGCATTTACATGAGATAGCTGGAGTAGTCAAATTCATAGACGGGATGAGAAAGGTAGCTTCCAGGGACTCCAGGGAGGGGGACTGGAGAGTTATTATTTAATGGGTACAGAGTCTTAGAAGGGAAAAGTTAAATTCTAAAGGCAGGTGGTAGTAATAGTTGTATAACAAAGTAAACATATTTAATATAGGAGAATCATACTTTTTTTTTTTCTCCTGCATGGAGCTGGGGATCAAACCCACAGCCTTGTACTTGTGAGGCAAGCACATTACCAACTGAGCTATCCCCCCAGCTCTGAATCATACATTTTAAAAAGGGTAATACAGTCATTTTTTTCTATATTTTTCACAAAATTTTTAAAAAAGAAAAGTCAGGCTTTAGAGTTAAACCTGCATTCCTATTCCAACTCTGTCACTTAGCTGTGTGAGCCCAGGCAAATCATTTCATTTCTTTGAACCCCAAGTTTCTCACGGAGACAACAACCAAGACTTCAGGACAGGATGCCGGGAGAAGGGAGATCATACGTTTAGCACAGTGCCTGGCACATAGTAGAGAGTTGATAATATTGACAACATTATAAATACCCAGAGCCATAAAACAGGGTGCTAAGCATTCAGAGGACTAGGCTAGTGTGGTACGGCTGTGGTGTGTGGTGATGCTGGACGCTGCTAGAATGAAAAGCAAGTCTTTATGTGCCGGGGTGCAGAGTATCCACTTTGTCCTGAAGCCTGTGGAAGGCCACTGGCATGACATAAATGGTGCAGTGAAATATTAGAGAGCAGAGAGGGAAGTAAAAACTAGCCTAAGGTTTTAGGGGTACAGACCTGCGTCCATCTCACTCAGTCCCGGACTTTCTCTGTCCCATGAACACAGTTAACATAGCTTAACAGGGAGACGACTCACCAAGGGAAATGTCACATCTGACACTCTTGTTTCACACCAACCGCTTCTCACAACAAAGAACTCGGACACAGAGAAGCACCTAGCTGCACAGAAGTGCCCTGAGCCACCAGCTGGACCGCCACCAAGCCCACCGTCTCCTAACCTCCCATGTAAATCCCTGTCAAAGGCGGAGGAGTTTCCCTCGCCTCTGTGACTTGGCCCAGGCTTCCTGCTGTGTTCTCCGTCTGTCCTCTGCCCGGGGCCAGGCCTTCTCTGGACCTTAACATCTGTGATGAACAAGGCTGGGTCAGAAGACAGTTTTGTCCAAGTTACGATCTGCACATCCAGGTGGAGGGTCTCACGGTCCCATCCTATTTCAACATTCTAATGCGGCCACATTTTCATCAACACCCGCTCAAGGTCCTTTAATCAATTGCTGTCCACCAATTTTTCTCTCCACCTGTTAAAACCTATAAGGTTTAATGTAAAACTCGGAGTAACGAGAAGAACCCAAAGCCCTTGCTTCTTCTGGGTTAGCTGCCTTCTACCTTTGGTTCACTATCCTTAAAATGAGACTTATTTTTTTTTTAAATTTGTTCTAATTGGTTATACATGACAGTAGAATGCATTTTGACACATTGTACACAAATAGGGCATAACTTCTCATTCCTCTGGCTGTACATGGTGCTGAGTCACACCAGTAGTGTAATCATACATGCATACAGGGTAATAATGTCTGTCTCATTCTACAGTCCTTCCCATCCCACCACCCCTACCCTGCCCTCCCCTCACTCCCCTACAGACAATCCAGAGTTCCTTCATTATTCCCTACTCTGCTCCCCACCGCCCAACTATGGATCAGCATCTGCTTATCAGAGAAAACATTTGGCCTTTGGTTTTTTTAGACTGGCTTATTTCACTTAGCATGGTATTCCCTAGTTCCATCCATTTACCTGCAAATGCCATAATTTCATTCTTCTATAAGATTAACATTCCATTGTGTATTCTTTATCCATTCTTTATCCATTCATCTGTTGTAGGGAATCTAGACTGGTTCCATAGTTTAGCTACAAACATTGATGTGGCTGTGTATGCTGATTTTAAGCCCTCTGGACATAAACCAAGGAGTGGGATAGCTGGGTCAAATGGTGGTTCCTTTCCAAGTTTTCTAAGGAATCACCGAACTGCTTTCCAGAGTGGTTGCACCAATCTGCAGTCCCACCAGCAATGTATGAGTGTATCTTTTTCCCCACATCCTCACCAACACTTATTATTGCTTATATTTTATAATTGCCATTCTGATAGGAGTGAGATGAAATCTTAGAGTACTTTTGATTTGCATTACTCTAATTGCTAGAGATGATGAACATTTTTTTTTATATGTTTGTATATCAATTTCATTTCTTCTTCTGTGAAGTGCCTGTTTGGTTCCTTAGCCCATTTATTGATTGGGTTATTTGGATTTTTGGTGTTAAGTGTTTTGTGTTCTTTATATATCCTGGAGATTAGCACTCTCTCTGAGGTGCATGTGCTAAAGATTTTCTCCCATTCCATAGGTTCTCTTTTCATGTTATTGATTGTTTCCTTTGCTGTGAAGAAGCTTCTTAGTTGGAATCCACCCCACTTATTGATTCTTAATTTTACTTCTTGTGCTTTAGGAGACTTTCCAAGGAAGTCCTAAGCCAAAATGATGAAGATTTGGGCCTACTTGTATTAGGCACAGGGTCTCTGTTCTAGTGCCTAAGTCATTGATCCACTTCGAGATGATTTTTGTGCAGGGTGAGAGATGGGGGTTTAATTTCATTTTGTTACATGTGGCGTTCCAGTTTTCCCAGCACCATTTGTTGAATAGGTTATCTTTTCTCCAGTGAATGTTTTTGGCACCTTTGTCTAATATGAGACAACCATATTTATGTGGGTTTGTCTCTATGTTTTCTATTTTGTATCATTGGTCTACATGTCTATATACCAATGCCAATACCTTGCCATTTTTATTACTATTGCTCTGTAGTATAGTTTAAGGTCTGGTATTGTGATACCTCCTGCTTCACTATTCTTGCTAAGGATTGCTTTGGCTATTTTAGGTCTCTTATTTTTCCAAAGGAATTTCATGATTGCCATTTCTAGTTCTATGAAGAATGTCATTGGGATTTAAATAGGAATTGCATTGAATCTGTATAACACTTGTGGTAGTATGGCCATTTTGACAATATTGATTCTGCCTATCCAAAAGCATGGGAGATCTTTCCATCTTCTAAGGTCTCCTTAAATTTCTTTCTTTGGTGTTCTGTAGTTTTCATCGTAGAGGCCTCTCTTCTCTTTTGTTAGTTTGAATCCCAAGTTTTTTTTTTTTTTTTTTTTGAGGCTACTGTGAGTGGGGTAGTTTTCCTAATTTCCTGGATTCATCACTGACGTACAGGAATGCATTTGATTTATGAGTATTGACTTTGTACCCTGCTGCTTTGCTGAATTCATTTGTGAATTCTATAAGTTTTCTGGTGGAATTTTTGGATCTTCTAGATATAGAACATGTCATCAGCAAATAGTGATAGTCTGAGTTCTTTTCCTATTTGTATCCTTAATTTCTTTCATCTGTCTGATTGCTCTGGCTAGGGTTTACAGGACTGTGTTCAATAGAAGTGGTGAAAGAAGGCATCTCTATCTTCTTTCAGTTTTTAGAGGGAATGCTTTCAATTTTTCTCCATTTAGAATGATGTTGGCCGTGGGTTTAGCATAGATAGCCTTTACAATGTTAAGGTATGTTCCTCTATCCCTATTTTTTCTAGTGTTTTGGACATGAAGCATTTTGTCAAATGCTTTTTCTGCATCTATTGAGATAATCATATAATTCTTGCCATTAAGCCTGTTGATATGATGTATGACATTTATTGATTTCTGTATGTTGAACCAAACTTGCATCCCTGGGATGAACCCCACTTGATCATAGAATACTACCTTTTAAATATGTTTTTGTATTTAATTTGCCAGAATTTTATTGAGAATGTTTGCATCTATGTTCATCAGGAATATTTTTATCACTGGGGATATTGGTCTGAAGTTCTCTTTCCTTGATGTGTCTTCGTCTGGTTTTGGTATCAGGGTGATAGTAGCCTCTTAGAATGAGTTTGGAAGAGTTATCTCCTTTTCTATTTCATGAAATAATTTGAGGACTATTGGTGTTAATTCTTGTTTGAAGGTCTTGTAGAATTCTGCTGAGAATCCATCTGGTCCTGGGCTTTTCTTGGTTGGTAGGCTTTTGATGGTGTCTTCTATTTCATTGCTTGAAATTGAACTGTTTAAATTGTGTATATCCTCCAGCTTCAGTTTGGGAGGATAATATGTCTCTAAAAATTTGTCAATGTCTTCAAGATTTTCTATTTTATTTGAGTATAAATTTTCAAAATAGTTTCCAATTATCTTCTCTATTTCAGTAGTGTTCATCATGGTATTCCTTTTTCATCATGAATTTTAATAATTTGAGTTTTCTCTCTCTCTTCAATTTTATTTATTTTTTCAAAGAACCAACTTTTTGTTTTGTCAATTTTTTCAATTGTTTCTTTTGTTTTAATTTCATTGATTTCAGCTCTGGTTTTAATTATTTCCTGTCTTCTGCTTTTGGTGTTGATTCGTTCTTCTTTTTCTAGGGCATTGAGATGTAATGTCAGGTCATTTATTTGTTGACTTTTTATTCTTTTAATGACTGAGCTCAATGCAATGAACTTTCCTCTTAGCACTCTGCATTCATAGTTTCCCAGAGATCTTGATATGTTGTATCAGTGTTCTCATTTACCTCTAAGTATTTTTTTATTTCCTCCCTGATTTCTTCTGCTATCCATTCATCATTCAATAGCATACTATTTAGTCTCCAGGTGTTCAAGTAGTTTCTATTTTTATTTTTTCATTGATTTCTAGTTTCATTCCTTTATGATCTGATAGAATGCAGGGTAGTAGTAGTTCTGGTTTTTTTTTTTTTTTTTTTTTTTGTATTTGCTGAGAGTTGCTTTGTGGCATAACATATGGTCTATTTTAGAGAAGGATCCATGTGCTGCTGAGAAAAAAGTATATTCATCTGATGATGGATGAAATACTCTATATATATGTCCAAGATACTCCATTGTTTGGTGCGTATATATTTACGATTGCTATGTCTTGTTGGTGTATGATTTCACTATGAAATAAACTTATCTATCCCTTCTGACTAACTTTGACTTGGGATTCACCTTGTCTGATATTATAATGGAAACCCCTGCCTGTTTACACAATCCATGTGAGTGATGTGTTTTTCCCCATCCTTTCACCTTCAGTCTGTGGGTGTCTTTTCCTAGATGGTGAGTCTCTTGAAGACAGAATATAGCTGGATTTTTTTTAATCCAACTGCCAGTCTGTGTCTTTTGATTGATGAGTTTAGGCCATTAACATTCAGTTATTATTGAGATATGATTTGTATTCCCAGTCATTTTGGTTCATTTTTTATTTTTAACTTGACTTAGTTCCTCCTTAAATTGGTCTTTCCTTTAGTGTAATTCCTCCCTTTGCTGGTTTTCATTTTTTTTCCCCCTTTTCCTCCTCATGGAATATTTTGTTGAGAATGTTCTGTAGTGCAGGCTTTCTAGTTGTGAATTCTTTTAAATTTTTGTTTATCATGGAAGGTTTTTATTTCATCTTCAAATCTGAAACTTAATTTTGCTGAATATAAAATTCTCAGTTTGCATTCATTTCTTTCAGAGCTGGATATATGTTATTCTAGGACCTCTTGGAGTTGAGGGTCTGGATTGAGAAATCAGTTGAAATATGAATTGGTTTCCCCCTACATGTAATTTGATTTTTTTTCTTTCTGCCTTTAAAATTCTATCCTCATTGTGTATGTTAGTCATTCTCATTATAATGTGCCTTGGTGTGGGTTTGCTGTAATTTTGTACATTTGGGATCCTGTAAACCTCTTATTGTTGATTTTCCATTTCATTATTTAGATTTGGGAAGTTTTCTCATTGAAAAGACTGCATTCCTTTGGTTTGTATCGCCATGCCTTCCTCTATTCCAATAAATCTTAAATTTGATCTTTTCATGTTATTCCATATTTCTTGAAAGTTCTGTTCATGGTTTCTTACCATCTTCTCTGTGTGATCAACTTTATTTTCAAGAGTATATATTTTGTCTTCATTGTCTGAGGTTCTGTCTTCTAAGTGGTCTAGTCTGGTGATATTTTCTATTGAATTTTAAATTTGGTTTATTGTTCACTTCATTTGGAGGATTTCTGCTTGATTCCTTTTTATGGTCTCTGCCTCTTTATTAAAATTATCTTTCACTTCCTGTATTCTCTCTCCAATACCATTCCTTATTTCGAAGATCAATCTATGTATTTTCTAAACTCCTTCTCTGACATTTCTTTTATGGTGTTGTCTATGGATTCTACTGTTGAAACATCTTGGTTTATTTGAGGTGCTTTGTTCATTTGTTTTTTCATGTTGTTTTTGTGTCTTTCCATCTAGCGGTATGAATCTGAGGCAGTACAGTTTCTACCCTGTAGTCTAATAGTGTCCCTGAAGGTTTCCAGTACCTCACTTTTAAGAGGGAGACCATTATTAACAGCACCTAATGCAAAAAATATACAACCTTAAGCCAAATGGCTCCTATTAAGGTGTCTACAGTTTTGTCACAATAAATAGAAATAATGTGTTCAACTATTGTCTACAACATAAACAGTAAGTTTACTAAAAGGGTTTTCCATTTCAAATGATGGACAATGAGGGAACAGAAGTAGTGTAAGATGTGATGTTCATGAGGGAAAAGGAGAGAAGATGGAGGTAAAACTTTATAGTAAAAGCAAAGAAGCAATTAATAGAGGTTGGCTGTTAGTATGAGAGAAGTGAGAAAGAGAATCTAGGAAGACAGGTAGGTGAGAGAAAAACTATGTACAGATGTTTTTAAATAAAAATATTAAAAATACAAGAATATACAACAAAACTGTGATATACTATTCATACATCCCGTTCCTCAATAAATTGATGCATGAAAAATAATAGGATTTAAAGATGCTACCAAAGATGTGAGAGAGGGCAGAGAAAAAAAGAAGGAAAATCTCAATGGAAAATTGAATGATTGCTTCCATTGGCTTTCAAAAATTTTCTTAGCTTCCTGTCTCCACCAATAGGTGGGGTTTTCTGAAGTTTGATGTTAGCTCCAATCTGGTGGGTGCTAGACCAGTTGGGTGGGCAAGTCAATAACAAGATGCCCTCACCATCTTGCAGTCTTCCCACCCCATTGTAGCCAGTGCCTTCCATCCCCATGCACTTCAGAACTCAGTGAGCTAGAGAGAGCCCCGTTTTCTCCAGTTTTAACCTGTGGCCTCCCCCCAGGGAATTGCCCCTAGTCTCAGGCTTTCCAAAGGCTTGCCAGACCCAGTCTGGCCCACACGAACCCAGCTGCAATCTGATGAACCTAGGCTTCAGCTTCCCCAGGCTCTGCCTTGCTGCATTTCCAAGATCTCAATCCCCTTTAACTTGCAGACAGATCACCAGGGGGATATGCTCACACAAAGGAGCCACCCTACAGAGGCAGCCAGATGACAGCCACTAGCACACCCAGCAGAAGGTCCTCAGGTGCAACCAGACCTGCAGGTACCCCAATGTATCCCCAGGTGTCCCCAGACTGGGTTGAGGGATCATGCTCCAAGATGGCAGCAGTGGTGGCAGCAAACTTACAGGCCCTGGCCAGTATCAGCCAAGATGGCAGTGGCCCCATGAAACCAAACCTTTGGGTGCTGTGACAATGGACTTCCAGGCAACACTGGGTAGCCAGCAGTGGGCAATCTGCTGGTGGTCAGCAGGTTATCAGTGGATGATTGGCGGGTGGAAGCCCAATGGCAGGCCATGGGTAGGTGAAAGGCAAGAGGTGGGCAAACAGGCGAATGGTGGATGATAGACAGCCGTCAGAGAGTAATCTGCAGTCAAAAAGATGGGCTATGCTGGCAGATGGTGTGTGACTGCTGAGGACAAATGGGGGGTAAACAGCAGGAGATCAGTGGGCAGCCACGGCTGCCTTGCAGAGAAATAGTATTTCCTCTGCTCGAATTCCAAGTCACTGAGTGACAAGGAATACAGCTTCCCTCTAGCCTGCCATTTTGGATCTCAAAATGAGACTTATTTTTAATTTTACAATTTTTTTTTCCAATTACCTAGATGATATATAGTCTACCTAGAAAATATTAAAAAAAAAAAAAAAAACCACACAAAGTAAAATTGAGTTGACCATAATCCTATTATCTATATATAGCTGTTACACTCTTAAAATACCCATCTTTTCCTTCATGGCTTCTGCTTTTGCTGTATAAAATGGCTTTCTCCATCCCGGGGCCAATAGATTTCAGAAATAGTTATTCTTTTTTATTAAACATCTCATATCTGCAACCTAGATTCTTTTAAACTGGCCTTGATTTTTTAAAGTTTACAGTCATCCAGGAGTGGAGGCTGAGGTAGGAGGATCACAAGTTTGAAGCCAGACTGGGTAACTTATTGAGACCCTGTCTCAAAAAAAAAAATTTTTTTTAAGGATGGTTGTAAGCTCAGTGGTAGGATGCTTGCCTAGCATGTACCAAGCCCTAAGGTCAATCCCCAGCACTACCCCACGCCCCAAAGTTAGTTCAGAGTGTGTTCACTTTTGCTAAATCATGTGGCTGCTTTAATTGTAAGAACATTGTAGGGAATGAAAACTTGACTTAGGCCTAATAGACTAAATTCCTCTGTATGTAAAATGCAGGAAATCATAACTGGACCCCAAATTTTCCTGTCATGTTTCTTATGTGTGGTACCAAGGATTGAACCCAGGAGTGCTCTCTAAGTCACACCCCCCATCCCTTTTTGCCCAGGCTGGCCTCAGACTTGCAATCTTCCTGCTTTAGCCTCCCAAGAAGCTGGGATTGCAGATGATATGTCTCATACACAGAAGGCTGCAGTGTGATGAATAATCTCAAAATGTCACATAACTACTGTTCACATGCTAGAAAGAAAGGAGATCAGGAGGGAGGGAAGGCGGTGAGGGTTTCCGTGGGGGCTTCGGTGGGTCCTCTCTCAAGGATGCATTCCCTCTACCTCTTGGCAATCTATCCTGTTAAGCTCTTCTCTTCTTTGTTTTGCTTTATGCTTTTATGTCCTACACATTCATCACCTATATTTTCTGCTTGCTTCTAAGTTTTTTTATCGTTTTTTTTCCTTCATATCTATGATTCATTTAGAATTTATCTTATGAGAGGAATTGAAAATTTTATTCCAAATGGTTCACCAATTATTTCAGCATTATTCAGAATGTTCTTAAAAGTTAAGGTTCTTAATATATGATTCACATAGAGAAAAATTTGTCCTTTGTAAGAGTATTGAATTTTAATCTACATAGTTTACAGTCACAAGCACAATCAAGATATAGACAGAATATTTCCATCACCCCAAAAAGTTCCCTGTGTCCTTCCAGAGTTGATTCCCAGTCCACCCCTGTCCCCCTTTCCCTGCCAACCTCTGATCAGCTCTCTGCCCTATAGTTTTGCCTTTCCCCAAATATCAGCATAGATGATCCTCTTGAGTCTGGCTTCTTTCATGTAGCACGATGCTTCTGAGATTCATGCATATTGCTGAGTGCATCAATAGTTCACCCTTTTTGTTGCTGACTAGTATTCCCTTGCATGGATGTACCACAATTTAGATTCAATCTTTAAGTGCTAAGCATGATGCTATCTGTAGGTTTTTAGTAGGTGCCCTTTATAAGAGTGAGAAGTTATAGTTGGCCGAGTTTTTACTATAAAAGGATGCTCACTTGTATCAAATGCTTTTCATGCATCTTCAGAGCTTTGCATCCTTATCAGTCTGCTCTGGAAGACTTTGCCATCCAAGAGACCTGAGGCCTTAGTTTACTGTCCAGGGAAAACTGTCCCAAGAGTGAGGTTTTGTGCCTCTTCTGTACCCACTGACCTCTTCGTGTTCTGTGGGAGAGTGAGTTTGCAACTCTACCCCCAGTGGCTTAAGGATTTTGATTCCTCTGAGGGAAGAATCCAGGAAAATATATGGCATTTTGTGTTCCCAACAAGCATTAAGTGCCACCTACCTGCTGGCACCAGGGATGCGGGCTGGAGTGACCACCCTATGGAAATCTTGGGGAGAGTTCGCAGCTGAATGCTACCTCAGCTACTCCACACTGACACACTGACCCGCACGTGGATTTGGGCAGCTTTGCACAGTCAGGCTGGTTTCTTCCCACGCATGTGCATCGTGGTGGCCCCTCTTCTAGTGCTCTGCCAGGCTAGAAGTTTGCGTAGCCCCTCTGTCCTTGGAGGAGCTTGTCTCTTTTGAACTAGGTTATGTGGTTGCCTCACAAACTCATCTATCTCGTGAGTTCAACAAAAGTAATGATTTTATTGTTTGTTGTTTTCTCGTAGATGGGGTGGGAGTGGTGTGTCCCACAGCTGTCTATATCCTAAGCAAAAGTGTAAGTACACTTAAATTCTGCCTTTATCTTATACCACTTGTATATGGATGTAAGCCTTTCTTGGGGCTATTTTTATTCTTACCCCCAAATTATGCTACTTTATAATAAATCTTCCCTTCTAGTAGTGTAAGTCACCCCTCAACCTTCCAAAATTCCTTCATCCTTCTGGGATGACCTTAGAATTATGCTGTCTAGCTGGGTGTGGTGGCACACACCTGTAATTCCGGCACACTGGGAAACTGATGCAGGAGGATCACAAGTTTGAGACCAGCCTCAGCAACTTAGTGAGTCCCTATCTCAAAATTTAAAAAACTAAAAAGGGCTGGGGATGTGGCTCAGTGGTTAAGCACTCCTGGGTTCAATCCCTGGTACCAAAAAAATAAAAATAAAAATAAATATAAATATATATATACATACATATATGTATACACATATACATATATACAGGTTTTTATTACAATTGAAATGATGTCATTACTGAGATATGTCACCCATAAATGCTATATGCCCTACCATTTATTCAAGCTTTCCTTCAAGTCCCCCAATAAGATTTTACAGTTTTATTTATATGGGCCTTCCCTATGTCAGTTTACTCCTAGATATTTTCGTCTTGTATTTTTAATGCCTTCTTAAAATTGTGCTTTCTGATGGTTGTTTATTTTAAAAGATAAGCATTGATTTCTGCACGGATTTTATAACTTATTGTCCTACTGAATTCTCCTTCTAATAACTTTTCTGTTGATTTTTTTGGGTTGCTAGGTAGATAATTGTATGCAAGTAAAAACTTGTCTCTTCTTCTTCCAAATTTTTTTTTCTTATTTGCTTTACTCCTTTGACTGAACTTTCAGAAAACATGAAATGATCATGAATAGTGGGCACACTGTGCCTGACTTCACCATAAATGTGATGAGACTCGCAGCAGACAGGATACATCGGCTTATTCGCCAAGCCCCTTCTAGACGTACTTGAGAAAGGAAAGTACAGATCTTGACGTGTGGTCTACCCAGCCACAGGCCACACAGTTCTCTGCTGGACGTGAACCATCTCACACTTAGCTCAGGCCAGGTTACTCTGAGATCATGGAAAGAGACGAAAGCAAATCCACACAATTTTGCTTAAGTGCAGACAAAAATAAGGTCACTGTGCTACCCATAAAATACCAAACATTCCTTTATCTTGGTTAAAATGAAGGACTATTAATTCTCTACCAATTAATACTTTTTTTTCTCACTCCAGTCTGCTCTCCATTTGAGATGTCATAGATTTACCCCCCTTTTGACAGCACTCAATCCAGAATGAACTCCTGCTTCCTTAGACCCTCCACAAATCACCCAACCGAAGCCCAAATCTTGGTTCTGATGCCGAGACACCCCAATATCCTCATGGTATATATTCTCCCTCACCACAGAAACAATGAACCAAACTTGTTCAACTACATAGTATTCATGCAGGAGGATATCCCTGACTGGAGGATACTGGCATGCTAATAAGACTAAAAAACTAAAACATGTTACTAGACACCCTTACAGCTAAGGTTCAGTCACAGATGAACTGTGACTGAAAAATTCAAACATGGGAAGAGAACAACATGCGGTCATCACAGACTAGGAGACAATGAATTCCAGTAAGACAATGCCTGGGTCCCTTTGGTGCAGCTATGGTGGAATCCTGGTATCAAGTCCATAGCATCACTATATCAATAAAACCCAATGACAGCATAGCAGAAGAAATGTCAGAAAGGGAGTTCAGAATGTACATAATTAAAACAATCAGGGAAGCAAACGAGGAGATGAAAGAGCAAATGCAGGCATTGAAGGAGGAGATGAAAGAGCAAATGCAGGCATTAAATGATCACAACAGTCAACAGTTAGAAGAGCAAATACGGGAAGCAAGAGATCATTTCAATAAAGAGTTAGAGATACTGAAAAAAAAAAAAACAAACAGAAATCCTTGAAATGAAGGAAACAATAAACCAAGTTAAAAACTCCATAGAAATCATAACCAATAGGATAGAACACCTGGAAGACAGAACCTCAGATATTGAAGAAAAATATTTAATATTGAAAACAAAGTTGACTAAACAGAAAAGATGAACAGAAATCATGAAAAGATTAAAAGAAATCATGAACAGAAGCTACAAGAACTATGGGATATCATGAAAAGGCCAAATTTAAGAATTATTGGGATTGAGGAAGGCTTAGAGAAACAAACCAAAGGAATGAACAATCTATTCAATGAAATAATATCAGAAAATTTCGCAAATCTGAAGAATGAAATGGAAAACCAAGTACAAGAGGCTTATAGGACTCCAAATATACAAAATTACAACAGACCCACACCAAGGCACATTATAATGAAAATACCTAACATACAAAATAAAGACAGAATTTTAAAGGCCGTGAGAGAAAAGAATCAGATTACATTCAGGGGGGAAACCAATAAGAATATCAGCAGATTTTTCAATCCAGACCCTAAAAGCTAGAAGGGCCTGGAACAACATTTACCAAGCCCTGAAAGAAAATGGATGCCAACCAAGAATCTTATACCCAGCAAAACTTACTTTCAGATTTGACGATAAGATCCTTCCATGATAAACAAAAACTAAAGGAATTTACAAAAAGAAAGCCGGCATTACAGAACATTCTCAGCAAAATATTCCATGAGGAAGAGATGAAAAATAACGATGCAAATCAGCAACGGGAGGAACTAGCCTAAAGGAATAGCCAAATAAAGGAGAAACCAAATCATGTCAAAAAACAAAAATGAGTCAAATGACTGGGAATACAAATCATATCACAATAATAACCCTGAATGTTAACGGCCTGAACTCATCAATCAAAAGACATAGACTGGCAGATTGGATTAAAAAGAAAAATCCAACAATATGCTGCCTGCAAGAGACTCATCTCATAGAAAGATAGCCATAGACTAAAGGTGAAAGGATGGGAAAAAACATACCATGCACATGGACACAGCAAAAAAGCTGGAGTATCCATCCTCATTTCAGATAATGTGGACTTCAAGCCAAAACTAGTCAGAAGGGATAAAGAAGGACATTACATACTGCTTAAGGGAAGCATAAATCAGCAAGACATAACAATCATAAATATCTATGCCCCGAACATTGGCTCATCCATGTACGTCAAACAAATCCTTCTCAACTCCAGAAATCAAATAGACCACAACACAATAATACTAGGTGATGTTAACACACCTCTCTCACTGCTGGATACATCGTCCAAACAAAAATTGAATAAAGAAACCATAGATCTTAATAACACAATCAACAATTTAGACTTAACCGACTTATACAGAATATACCATCCAACAAAGAACGAATACACTTTCTTCTCAGCAGCACATGGATCCTTCTCTAAAATAGACCATGTTTTATGCCACAAAGCTACTGTTAGCAAATACAAGAAGATAGAGATACTACCTTGTACTCTATCAGATCATAATGGATTGAAATTAGAAATAAATGACAGAATAAAAAACAGAAACTTCTCCTATACTTGGAGATTAAATAATACACTATTATACGATGAATGGATAACAGAAGACATCAGGAGGGAAATTAAAAAATTCTTAGAAGTAAATGAGAACAAAGACACATCATATCAAAATCTCTGGGACACTATAAAAGCAGTACTTAGAGGAAGATTTATTTCATGGGGCGCATTCAACAAAAGAAGTAGAAATCAACAAATAAACGACTTAACACTACAACTCAAAGCCCTAGAAAAAAGAAGAGCAGACCAACACCGAAAGTAGCAGAAGACAGGAAATAGTTAAAATCAGAGCTGAAATCAACAAAATTGAAACAAAAGAAACAGAAAAATTAACAAAATAAATAGTTGGTTCTTTGAAAAAATAAACAAAATTGATAAACCCTTAGCCATACTAACAAAGAGAAAGAGGGAGAAAACTCAAATTACTAAAATTCGGAATGAACAAGGAAATATCACAACAGACACGAGTGAAATACAAAACATAATTAGAAGCTATTTTGAAAATCTATACTCTAACAAAACAGAAAACCTCGAAGACATCAACAAGTTTCTAGAGACATATGAATTACCTAAACCGAACGAGGAGGATATACACAACTTAAATAAATCAATTTCAAGCAATGAAATAGAAGAGGTCATCAAAAGCCTACCAACAAAGAAAAGTCTGGGACCAGATGGGTTCTCAGCCGAGTTCTACAAAACCTTTAAAGAAGAGCTCATTCCAATACTCCTCAAAGTATTCCATGAAATAGAAGAGGAGGGAACCCTCCCAAACTCATTCTATGAAGCCAATATCACCCTGATACCTAAACCAGACAGAGACACATCGAGGAAAGAAAATTTCAGACCAATATCCTTAATGAACACCGACGCAAAAATTCCCAACAAAATTTTAGCAAATCGCATACAAAAATATATTAAAAAGATAGTGCACCACGATTAAGTGGGTTTTATCCCAGGGATGCAAGGTTGGTTCAACATCCGGAAATCAATAAATGTCATTCACCATATCAACGACTAAAAGTTAAGAATCACATGATTATTTCAATAGATGCAGAAAAAGCATTCGATAAAATACAGCATCCTTCATGCTCAAAACACTAGAAAAAATTGGGGTAGTGGGAACATTCCTTAACATTGTGAAGGCCATCTACGCTAAGCCCATGGCCAATATCATTCTAAATGGTGAAAAACTGAAAGCATTCCCCCTAAAAACTGGAACAAGGCAGGGATGCCCTCTTTCACCACTTCTATTCAACATCGTTCTTGAGACTCTAGCCAGAGCAATTAGACAAACCAAAGAAATTAAAGGGATACGAATAGGAAAAGAGGAACTCAAACTATCCCTGTTCGCTGATGACATGATTATATATTTAGAGGAACCTGGAAATTCCACCAGAAAACTCTTAGAACTCATAAGTGAATTCAGTAAAGTAGTGGGATATAAGATCAATGCACATAAATCTAATGCATTTTTTATACATAAGTGATGAATCTTTGGAAAGAATAATTAGGAAAACTACCCCATTCACAATAGCCTTGAAAAAAATAAAATACTTGGGAATCAATCTCACAAAAGAAGTGAAAGACCTCTACAATGAGAACTACAGAACACTAAAGAAAGAAATTAAAGAAAACCTTAGAAGATGGAAAGATCTCCCATGTTCATGGATAGGAAGAATTAATATTGTCAAAATGGCCATACTACCAAAAGTGCTATACAGATTCAATGCAATTCCAATTAAAATCCCAATGATGTACCTCACAGAAATAGAGCAAGCAATTATGAAATTCATCTGGAAGAATAAGAAACCCAGAATAGCTAAAGCAATCCTCAGTAGAAAGAGCGAAGCCGGGGGTATCGCAATACCAGATCTTCAACTCTATTACAAAGCAATAGTAACAAAAACGGCATGGTATTGGTACCAAAACAGACAGGTAGATCAATGGTACAGAATAGAGGACATGGACACAAACCCAAATAAATACAATTTTCTCATACTAGACAAGGTGCCAAAAATATGCAATGGAGAAAAGATAGCCTCTTCAACAAATGGTGCTGGGAAAACTGGAAAACCATATGCAACAGAATGAAATTAAACCTCTATCTCTCACCCTGCACAAAACTCAACTCAAAATGGATCAAGGACCTCGGAATCAGACCAGAGACCCTGCATCTTATAGAAGAAAAAGTAGGTCCAAACCTTCAACTTGTTGGCTTAGGATCAGACTTCCTTAACAGGACTCCCATAGCCCAAGAAATAAAAGCAAGAATCAACAACTGGGATAGATTCAAACTAAAAAGCTTTCTGTCAGCAAAGGAAACTGTCAAGAGCCTACAGAGTGGGAGAATATCTTTGCCACTCATACTTCAGATAGAGTGCTAATTTCCAGAATCTATAAAGAACTCAAAAAACTCTACACCAAGAATACAAATAATCTAATCAACAAATGGGCTAAGGAAATGAACAGACACTTCACAGAAGATGTACAAGCAATCAACAGATATATGAAAAAAAGTTTCAACATCTCTAGTAATAAGAGGAATGCAAATCAAAACTACCCTAAGATTTCATCTTACCCCAATTAGAATGGCGATTATCAAGAACACAAGCAACAAAAGGTGTTGGCGAGGATGTGGGGAAAAAGGTACACTCATACATTGCTGGTGGGGTTGCAAATTAGTGCAGCCACTCTGGAAAGCAGTATGGAGATTCCTCAGAAAGCTTGGAATGGAACCACCATTTGACCCAGCTATCCCACTCCTTGGCCTATACCCAAAGGACTTAAAATCAGCATACTGCAGAGATAACACCACATCAATGTTCATAGCTGCTCAATTCACCATAGCCATTTTGTGGAACCAACCTAGATGCCCTTCAGTTGATGAATGGATAAAGAAACTGTGGCATATATATACAATGGAATATTACTCCGCCATGAAGAATGATTAAATTTTGGCATTTGCAGGCAAATGGATGAAACTGGAGGATATCGTGCTAAGTGAGATAAGCCAATCTCAAAAAACTAAAGGACGAATGATCTCGCTGATAAGCGGATGAGGACATTTAATGGGGGTAGGAGGGGTTAGAGTTAGGGTTAGGGTTAGGTTTAGGGTTAGGGATAAGGAGGGTGGTAAGAATGGAGGAAGGAAGGACTGTATAGAGGGAAAAGAGGGGTGGGAGGGGTGGGGGGAAGGGGAAAATATAACAGAATGAATCAATCAACATTGCCCTATGTAAATTTATGATTTTTAATTTAAAAAAATGGAAAAAAAAAAGTTGACTACCTAATTTGGAAGACGCTTCTGTGTGATAAGCTTAGAATCAATTTTATAAACTGTTACAGTCATTTAAAAAGGATAGACAATTTCTATAGGGTACAAACTTTGAAATATTTATCAGTTATTACTGTTTAACAAAACACTTCATATCTCTGCAGCTTAAACAATAAGCTGTAATTATTGTTCTTGAGTCTATAGGTCAGTGTGGGGGTGGTTTTCCAGTCTCATTTGGGATTTTCAAGTTTCTGTAGTCAATTCTAGTCCCATCGGCTGGGTTCTCTCCCATTGAGGAGCTGGCTGGCTGTCAGCCAGGGCCCACTGCTCCCTTCCATGTGATCTCCCAGCCTCTAGCAGTGGAGCCTGGGATATTTAGACAGCAGCAGCAGTGGCTCAAGAAGGAAAGAGGAAGCAAGCAAGGTCTCTTAAGCCAAGGCTTACAACTGAAAACAGCCACTCTTAACACAAAGCCAAAGTCGTCACGAAGCCAGCCCAGATTCAAAGACTCTACTCTTAATAAGAGCAGCTGCAAAGTCAGCACAAAGAGCAAGGATATAGGTAGGGGGAAAGTGAAGAACTATGGCTAGACACACTTAAATCATTAAAATCACAATTCTTTTTTTTTTTTTTAACTGCAGGGTCCACTATGGGCACTGGAATTTATAGATGATCTTTAGGAGGTTTAGAGGTTTCCTCAAATAGACTCCAGAATATGTTCCTCCACATTTCACATTAAACAACACTTTCAATTCATTTATGTTTTTCTTTAAATTCTCCATGTAGCCATCCCTTGCTTTCCAAAGTGGAATAACAATGATTCATTCATTCAAGTCTCTAATGGAAAAACATTTAAAAAAAAATTTAGGGCACAAGTAAAATTCATCTACCGATATTTCCTCTTTTACTCAAAGTATTTATAATAGATAAATCCTAAAATTATACTTTTTTCCCTCTGCAGGACTGGAGATTGATTTCAGGGCCTCCCACACTAACACTGAACTATATGCTGAGTGCTTGCTTCTTTTCATTTTTTGAGACAAGTTCTAAGTTACCTAGGCTAGCCTAGAAATTGCAATTCTCCTGCCTCAGTAGCTGAGATTACAGGGGTGCACCATTGCACCTGACTGTAAGTTATACATTAAGAGAATTCACACTAGGTTGGTTTAACTTAAGAATAAAGCATAGACCTTTCAAATAGAAATCTGATCCTGGACAGTTATACCAGGAACAGAGGCTTAACAGGTGCCAGTTCTCTTAAGGTCAGGTCACCTGTGCTCTTTCTCTTGCTTTGGAATCTGTATGGATGCTCACATGCTCCAAAAACATGTGATTGAGCCCCTTGTACACAACTAAAACTGTTATTGCAAACTGTTAAAACAAAATGCATGGGAAAAAATCTAATTACTCGTCATCACTTTCAGAGAAACACGTTCATTTTATTTGCAATGTTTGTGGTACATTTCACCTGACTTTCTCTGGGACTTAGCTAGAGCCTTATAAAGTTTGCTGAATCCCAGTCAGCTGCAAAGATAGTATGTATACCATACTGTATCCTACACAGATCTTGTGGAGGGATGAAGTGATCCTAATGTTCATACTCTTAACAGCAAAACCCTTTGAGTCAATAGAACTCTTCACTGATCCACACATTTGCTGTTTTTACCCTTGCCTCTCATTGCCTCTGTAAGGAAATAAACTTAAAAATAAAACAAAACAAAAAACCTGTTTTCCAGATCCCTGGTGGACTCTGCTTCTCTAGTCTCTGATCCCTTTGTGTCTGTATGCAGCAGAGTAAACACTAGCTCTGACTGATTTGGAATCTCTTTCCCATTGCAGTACGAGCTCCATTGGGCAGTGGTCATATTTACTCTGTCCACTGGCTATACCTTAGCACAAGACATATAGTGATATTTCAATGAATTATGCCAAGTTGGGAAAAAAAAAAAAAAAGTGCTGACAACTCAAATATGTATATATGCCAGAGGTCAGAATAATGGTTACCTTTGGGGAGCAGAGTGGGTAGTGCCTAGAAGGGAGCATGAAGTGTACCAGGGTTGCTGTGAATGCTCTATTTCTGACCTAATGGGGGTTACCTGGACACCTTCCTTCACCAGCTGATCACTGAGCTGCATGCTTGTGGGATTCGCGTGCTTCTGAATACAATCCACTCCAACGACAGAAGTTTAAGTCTGTCAAAATTTTTTGAAAAAGAAAGAAAATTACAAGGATTCAGTGACCGACATTAATCAGGAATATTGGGCATCAGTTCTGAAAACTAAAGTCAAGCTTCAACTGGGGACCACAGTGCTCTTTTATGTTAGAAAGTACATTCTCAGCCGTGGAGACTCACAAGATGTTCTCCACATCACAGTCACAATGGGAAAAATCCATGAGACCATATATATAAGATGCTTAAAATGGTACCACATACACAGTAAATGCTACATATTGGCTATTAATACTTTATCACACACCACAGTAGTTCCAAATGAAGGCTTAACCTTAGATCACAAGCACATTTTCTTCATTTTCTTAGATCACAAGAAAAGCAAGTGAAATCAGGACAAGCTTCTCATGACATTCTATTCAGGGTGAGGGGTCTGGGGGTGATGCTCAGGGGTAGAGCATGTGCTTATCATGCAATCCCCAGCACCAAAAAAAAAAAAACTCAATTTTTCCCTTAACCCTTTTCAAAATAGCTTTCATAGCCTGACTGAGGCAGTGTGCTCATTTACATAATTCACAGTTATGGCATTCATGTCACCACTAGGTTTATTTGAGTCACATCTGAGGAACTCTGAACTCTAAAGCTAAGAATCATGGAGCACCTGTGCTAAAACAGAACACGGAGATCCTCTGGCCTGGTGATTCTCCAACAAGCAAATCACAGAAGCAGGGGTTTCCTGGTCTCCCACACCAGAAATTCTGACTCACTTATTTTGAGTAGAACCCAGGAATTTGCCTTTTTTAACAAATTCTTCAAGTGATTCCTCAGAGAACACCAAGCTCATTTTATAGATGAGTAAAATAGAGGCCAGTAGGGAAAGGATGTGCCAAGAGTCTTCTTTGTAGGTAAGGAACACACAATGCTGGAATGAATATTGGCCTTTACCTACCAGTGTTATTTCCATGACTCTATACAGCTTAGGATCCAAAAGGAATCTGTCCCAAACTTTGGTTTCTTCCATTGAGCCCTGATGCCTTTTTTACCCATGAAATACTTTTAACTGGAGAGAGTCAAAAACCCAGCTTTCGTTAGGAATGCAGAGTCAGGTTCTTTGGAAACCTAATTTAAGTCACAGCACCAATATTTACATACTGTGTGACTCTGTGATCGTTATTTGAATTTTGTATGATTTGGTTTTTTCCTTTGTAAAGTGGCAAAACAATTTTTAGGTTCACAGGATGTTGTGAAGAATTACATACAATACTAGCACACAGCTTGGCAAATAACAGGGTCCCAGTAATTAGTGGTTATTACTGATGCCATATAAAAACATGGCACTAAACCACATTCTTCATTCTCTACAGTAGTATTCTCAGAGTGGAACTAGCCCCTCCACAAGACCTAATGAATCAGAATCAATGGGATAGGGCTAGGGCCCAGATGTTTACATTAACAAGCATGCACCTCTGATCCTTCCTTTGCCTACAAAAGTGTGAGACACATTATCCACACAGCTATGGACAAAGAGTGATTCCTGTCAATGAAAACATGTGTATTAAAGGAAAACAGGTAGTGCTGAACACTTTAACCTGACAGGATCGATTTTCTGCTAACAAGAGGTGAGGTAGTGCCACCTACTGTCTTGTTTTAGAATGCAATGCTAAGGTTGACTCAAGTCCTCTCTCAGCAATTGAATTCACCTTGAAAAAATGAATAGGTCTTGAACAAGATATCCAAAGCACTGTTGGTAGGAGAGGAAAACAGGCTTTAGCTTGACCAGAAGAAAAGCCAGAAATTTGAAGGGCTTACTGAGTTTTTGATTAGAATACTTAACTCCTCTAATTTCAAGTTACTGCTGAAACAGTAAAGGAATATATAATCCTTCACATACTGGCCTGAGCCAAGGGTGAAAGGAAAATCAGAACTGCTGAAAATGCCCTAAAATACTGCAATGAAGCAACATGCAGCCACACTTACCTCCCACTGCACCCTCCCCCGGTCCCAAGAGAAAATCAAGTGAAATCAGGACAAGCTTCTCCTGACATTCTATTCAAGCCCTGTACCAAAGCTGCCATCTGCAGGACACCAGTTGAAAAGTTAATATTTCCTTCAAAAGACACTCCAAAACCCTTCTGAAATACAGTGTGTTACTGAGGTTGAAGCTGATTTCCCCTTCCAGCTTGCAAATGCATATAAACATACCCAGAGGCTCAAGAGAGATGGGCAAAACCTTATAAATATTCATATGAAACTTGCAGTGATACACCATGTTTCAATAATTCAATGACAAATCATAAAAAGCAGTTGTATTTTTTTTATTTTTAAAAAATAAATGGCAAAATATATACACTGTGGAGTCCGAATTCCCCCATCACAGAGTATGAATGATGGTCCGGTTGCGAAGCTCTTGGATGTACTCCTTGGCATGGGCGACTGCTGTCTTCGGTGCCTCGGGTGGAGGGGGCGGTCCTTCCACCAGCTTCACAAAATAATGGCAATAAACCTTCTCCATGATCCCACAGCGACCTCTGCCGTGGTAACGGATGCGTTTCAGGCACTGGCCTCGCCCTGAGGTGGACTCAGCTGCAAGGGAGGAAAGAGAGAGTTACAGGAAATGGCTGCTACCCACAAGACCACGGCTTGAGCAGTGGAGGACTCCTGTCCTTTCCTCACCTAGATCCTAGCATTCATGACATGAGCTCACCGGCTGGCTGAAGCAGGCTCATCTCAAAACAAGTATTTCCTGAGCACAAAGGGTCAAGCGCTATTCTAGGAGCCGAACACACAGGAGTGAACAGGACTGGCAAGGCCGCTAACTCCACACAGTTTACACTGGAGGGAGAAAACACAGTAATACTGGTTGGTGGCAAGTGCTA
This sequence comes from Sciurus vulgaris, assembly GCF_902686455.1. Classification (NCBI taxonomy): domain Eukaryota; kingdom Metazoa; phylum Chordata; class Mammalia; order Rodentia; family Sciuridae; genus Sciurus; species Sciurus vulgaris. The sequence goes on from NC_136466.1 coordinate 25,033,654, forward strand.
TGAATTAATTAAATCAGAGATGTGACAGAGATTGATGTGGTACAACTTCATACCGAGGATGTCAAGAGGCATCCCTGAGGAAGATCTAAGGTGAGAATGAGTCATCCGAGCAAATGTCTAGAGAGAAAGTATTCCAGGCAGAGGGAACATTGGGAGGGAATGTACGTGGTTTGTTTTAGGAAGAAAAAAAGAGCAGCATGCTAAAGTCTGCTTAGCAAGGGTAAGGGTGGTACAAAAAAGAGAAAGGAATCAGAGATGGTGATGGGGGACAGATTACATAGGACCCTGGAGGCTAAGGTAAAGAATTCTAATTTTATTCTTCTACCTGTTATGACCAGCCATGGGAGCCAGGAGTTCCCAAATCTGCCTCTAAGACCAACTACACCAGACTAACCTAGGGGCACATTTAAAATATGATACTGATACCCCACCTCTGGGGATTCTAATTTAGTATATTTAGGGTGAGCCCTCGAAATTAAATCCTTAGCAAATACTCCCATCTGAAATTCTGATTCACGGCCAGTTTTAGGAACTTGGACAGCACATCTTCACCCTCAGCTCCCTTCTGTCATGTGGCCTATCAAAATCTATCCTTATCAAAGTCTAAATTTGGAAGAAATCATTTAAATAGTACATAAAAAACTGATCACTTGTTCACTCATAGTAGTAGCCACCTTCTACTATCTTCTAAATGTATTTAGTCCTTACTTTTGAGTTAATAAACCTTTTAAGATGGTAAATTCTGCAGAATTTATATCAACCCCATCCATTTCAACACTTGGTATTCCTACATTTGTATTATAACGTAACTTTATAAATACAGGGACAGTATCTAAGTAGTATGGGACAACCCCTAATCACAATATCCTGTCGTGGAGGGGGTTCCAGCAGTATTCTCCTAGCCCTTGCCAAACAGAAAGCTAAGGATGAAAGTGATTAAGAAAGCTGCCTGAGGTCTCGGTGAAGTAAATAAAGTGCCACTGCCTTTACGCCAAGTCCACCTACTCAGCACTCAAGACACTGGTAAGAATTTCCAAGAAGAAAGCAGCCTTATACACTTTGAGGGCACCACTGAGTTCCCTGGATCAACCTGCCTGGAGAAAACCTACAAATAAGAATGGTGAGACAGAAGTGAGTAGGAAACGTCTAAAAAGCATTTCACAAACAAGATGGCTGCTTCTATCCAAAACTGCTACTGCACCCAACCTGAGCACCAATCTCCAAACACCCTGAAGACAAGGAACACAACACCAGTGAAAGAAGCATTAAAACTAGCTAACTGCACACAGTATATAATCAATCAAAACACAATAATCAACCTTAATGGGGTCTGTTTAAATTCCCATTTTCCTTCCATCTCCCCAGAAGCACAAAATTCAGAGATCTGCCCAAGAACAGAAGCACAATACCTGCTAAACGCCAGTCATGATTCCATCACAAAGGCATGAAAGGTCATCTACCCTTCTTTCAGTACATAATGCCATCATTTCTTTGTGTCAAAACAAAAGCATTCATTGTTTTGAAATGCCAATGCTCTTTATTATATGCTAACAGAAATGCTTCAGACAACCACTGCCACGGCTTAGATCTGGAATGTCCCCCAAAGGCCATGTTTAAGAATTCTGGTGCTGTTGGGAGGTGACAGAAACTTTAGGGAGGTTTTCTGGTCACGGGGAGAATGCCCTTTAAGGTGCCGTAGGAACCTCTCTTTCTCTCTTTTCACCTCCCAGCCATGAGGTAAATGGCTTCACCGCACACTCCTACCATGATGTGCTGTCTTGCGAGTGGCCCAAAAGCAACAGAGCCAGTCAGTCATGGCCTAAAACCTCCAAAACTGTGGGCCAAAATAAAACTTTTCTCCTTTAAAACTGACTGGTCTCAGGTATTTCTTATAAAAATGAAACCTGGGGCTGGGGAGATGGCTCAGTTGGTAGAGTGCTTGCCTCATAAGCACAAGGCCCTGGGTTCAATCTCCAGCACCGCAAAAAAAAAAAAAAAAAAAAAAAAAATGAAAACTGACTAACATAGTGCCACCCAGAGTTCCCATTGAAATCAGGACTTAGTAGAGCTTTCAAACAGGTTTCTGGTCTCCTGTCCTCCAATCTCTCCTTCATAATCCTGTATGTTAGGGGTTTCGAACTGCCTTATTATGGAACCACTGCAACTAAAATGATACAATGTGCGGGCACCCAATATATAAAGCACTGTCATGTGAATCTGTTCTCATTGAAACACAGGCAGAAAAGACCCACAATGCTGCCACTCCCTCACTGGACAAATATTTCTTGAGTACCTACCAGGCTCTGTAATGGGTTCCAAGGGTGTAACAAGACCAAGATATCCCAGAGGCCCCTCAGAGCACAATTTCAAAACTACCGCTTATAGTTAATAATCTCAGAGAACTTCCTTAATAACATAAATCTCTTGCTCCAAAATTTTCTGTGGTTCCTCTTCAAAACAGCTTGAAGCAAATGCCACCACCTGCCATGTTCAGCCCCCTAGGACCTAGGCCTAACCTACTCTTCCAATTCTATCTACTGTACCTCTTTCACTTTGTTCTGCTCATTGTATCACACGATTTCTGCTCACTCCAGCCTATATGCCTTTGCTTAAGTGGTTACCCACTTTAAAAAATATCTGCTCTTCTCCTAGACCCTACTCCAGATTCCCAAAAACCCACCCACAAAGCCAAACTTTTTCTGGAAAATCTCCATGACTACTCTAATCCATACTGATAGTATATATCTGTATTACTCTTTTTGCTCCCAAATCATACGCTACCTTTTATAAATGCTTATGTTTCATCTGTAGAAATCACTTGCTCAACCCCTTACATTCCTTTTGTACTACCCCCAAAACATATCCACAAAGAACAAAAATTATTGTGAAAACCATCCTCTGCTAATTAATAACATTCTTAATTAGACGTATCTTTGGAAATTTACTAAAATTCTGAAACAAGTTTCAAAGTTTCCAAATACATACAATGTTAATGGTATACATGGCTTTGCTCCAACTTAGAAGAACAATTTATGTATTCTTCCAAAGGATTTTTACTGTCAAAGAACAAAATTACATGTGCTAGATGCTTTAAACTGATATATAAGGTATATCATTGCCAATTGTGTAGGTGGTATGCACAGTTTAGATATCCAAATAATATTTAAATGAAAGAAAACATGAAAACGTCACAAAAATGGGAATGACCTAGGCTCTTCTAAAGATAATGCCCAATGGATATCATATATTTAAAATATTGTCAATGTTTTCAATCATTATTATTTAGGTAACTGCAATTCTTCACGTTCTTACCATCAGAAGCCCTCCCAACTCCCACTTCATCACTTTAATCCCAGAAGATTGATATACAAAGCCAGCTGATCACTTTCCCTAAAGTGAATCATTTTAGATGCCATGAATCACTACACAGTGACTTTAGCTCATGTCCACTTGTTAAGGTCTGTTCACAATGTCATTAGTCATCATAATAAGTTTGAAAATGAAATGAACTTTCTAAATCTGTCGTTATACAACACCAGATATTAGCTTTAGACCAATGACAGGCATTTGAAGGAATTAACTTATAATGAGAACACACGCTACCAAAAAAACATTTTCCTTTAAATATGTACACTTATTTCAGGGCCCTGAAAGAGCCATTAACGAACCAAAATGGTCACCAATAAATAATCAGTCTTTCAAAATTCTAAGAGAAGACTATGGAATGCAATGACTAGGCCTTTCCAAGAATGAAAGGAGATTATCAGTTTCGCACATTTTATAAAAATCACTAGGGTACCTATTAAAGTTTCCCAGGTCTGTCCCCTAGGGTTTCTGCTTCAATAGGTCTGTGGTAAGGTTTGAGTACATAAAAACCTCATAAGATTCTTATTAAGAAATTTGGCAAATAGAGGGATGAAATGTCCAACATGGCATGATAATATTTCATCTGCCCAAGGATACTCATCTCTTGATTATGAATTTAGGCATCAAAATATTTAATAAATTTTTTAAAATTTAAGACGAGTCCAAACTTTTCAATCCTATTTAAGAAAAATGATTTGTACATAACTCTACAGACTGAAGATAGGGCAGAGATTTTTCATCAGAATTAAAGGCCCATCTGCATAGGACTTGTTAAGTATATTTTTGCTTAAAGGCAACACTGAACTTTGCTCCTTCATGTAGGATGTCAGGACTAAGCTCCTCAGTCACCACCCCCCCCAGGACTAAGCTCCTGAGCCTGCCCTCCCCCCAACACCATAATTATTGAGCCTCTCTCTCTTTAGTATAATTATTGAAAAGGATTTAAAGACAGTTTGTGAAAAAGATTTAAAGACAAACCCAATTTCATTTGTATCTGAATCTATTATGAAGTCTAACTGCTTAGGATCTCATATCCCTATGAAATTGAATAAAATTAATTAAATTTGACTTGATATTCGGAATCCTAGAGCAGGAAAGGTCAGCAATAGGCTTTAAGCAAATGGGCTGGCTCCCTATCCATTTCATCCGTCTAGTGATTCTGGGCTCTTCCCTGTATTCATGCATGCTGCTCCCAGAAGAGAATGCTCATGATTTTGAACTACTGTGGCCCTGCATCTTCTGAGTTGCGAATTTGATTTCCCTCTACATTTGTGCATGTACCAGAATAAAATTAGTTATAAAGAAGTCAGCTTTAAAGGAAGATATTTCAATTGAAAACCATAACTAATTTGAATTTAAGGAGGAGGTGTGGTTGTTGGCATTAATTCCAGGCAAGCTGAGATGAGGTTTTGTTGTTGTTGTTGTTTGTTATTTCGTGGTGCTGGGGATTGAACCCAGGGCTGTGTATGTGCAAGGTAAGCATTCTACCAACTGAGCTATATTCCCAGTCTGAGATGAAATTTTTTAACTTAAGCAGAATAAATATCTTCAGTAGGGCAGAGATTAGGTGACAAAGTAGTTAGATATCAAAGACTGTCATTAGAGAATAAGGCATCAGCACTGAAAGATATTTTTTAATGCTAAGAATATTAAAAATCTTACCTATATATAAATTGGATCTGAATTCCACATTGTGGTCTCTCACTGCCATATCTTGTGCTTCTAAAAGAACCTTAAACAAGGAAAAGAAAGGCATTTTCATATGGCTAATCCTGAACTAGAACATGACTAAATTTCTCAACTCTTGTTATCTCTGTACTACAACTGCTAAGCATGGGTCTCCATTTTATAGTCAATTTTAAAAGAGAAAAACAAATGACAAAAGTACTAAGGATAAGAGATACAGTGAGCTTTCCCTCCTCAGACACAACAGCTAGTGCCCGAATGCCATCTATTCTGCTGGATTTTAAGTGGCAGATGTAAGCTGTAAAGGAACATGGCAGTGCTTATAAGCAGGGCCCCTGGCAAGGAACATGATGCCTTTCAGTCAGGAACTCGTCAAAAACTTCAAGAAATTCAAGAGCTACATCTTACTGAAAATTCTAAATTCTGGATCCAAAGTAACTATTACCATCAGTTCACAAAATCATACTTGAGAACTGCCTTTAAGAAGCTAATTTTTTTTAAAAAGAAGCCAAAATTATAAATTGATACTCCAGAGATATTTTCAATTAAGTTAAATTCCTTGAATGAAGGAACTTTGGATGATGTAGAGGAAAATGGGGCAGGAGGGTGTAGGAAGGAAAGATAGTAGACTTAGACAGTATTACCCTATGTATATGTATGATTACATGAATGGTGTGAATCTACATTGTGTACAACCACAGAAATGAAAAGTCATATCCCATTTTTGTACAATAAAAAAAAGAAAAAAAAGTTAACTTCTTGAGAACACATTTTTTAAAAATAGGACAACTTGTCAGAAATAATAGAAACCAGATCTTTTACTCCTTTAAAGAATGAAGTTCAATGCTGAGTATACAACAGACACCTAGTGAATGCATTTTGAACTGGTTTAATCAAGACCAAGTTTTACATGGGAACCTTTGAAGCCGGAATCTACCAAACTTAACTATTCAACTACAAACTGAAAAGTAAGAACTGACTTCAAGTGAGAATTAACTGAAGAAAGAATAATGCTGAAATCCCTGTAATAGTGAACACATTTTTGAAAAAGGGACATCCATAGGCCTAGAACAAGTAAGCAAAATTACCACTAAGCACACTTGTACCTAGTGAATCAGCTACTCTAGGAGTTGGAATGATCTTTAGAAACCACCACATCCAATTCCACCTAGTGTACAGATGCAAAACAGAACTGGACAGGTTAAACGTCTTGTCCATGGTCACAAGAAAAATATCAGAGAAAGGACGAGATTCCAATTCATGGTTCCATTCCACTGTTCCTTCCATTCAACTAGTTACAAAATCATAAGCTGTCTTTTAGAATTGATCCCCCCCCTCCAAACAATCTTCTAAAAATTACACCAAGCCCCAAATCATTAAAAATAAGATTAATTACTTCATAGATTAAAAAATAAGAAAATGTGTAGTGCAAATAAAAGTATCTCAGGGGGAAAAATGCTTAAAGCATACCGCATTCCTGAGAAATAAAATTAATAAAACTGAGTACTTTAAATCTAAATCTATATTATATACAGTGTATACTTACACCAGAAGATTCAGGAAATTCAGGGCTTGGGCTAAGTGTACTAACACCTGAAAGATAGCTGCATGTCCTTATCTCCTCCACTCCCAGCCAGACAAGCTTACCTCTTTAATTATTTGGGCCCCTTTTTTATCACTAAATTCCAACTGAGCCAAAGCCTGGTCAATGGACATTCCTCGTATCTAGAATTAAAGGGTGACAGACCAGAGAGAATAAATAAATTAGTTTACACAACCAATGTTCCCTTTTCAGTTAAAAGCAAAGGCTTACAATAATCTAAATAACTTCTAGAAACAGTGACTTAAACCCACATAACAAGAAAACAAGTGTGAAGAGGGATACTACCCATCTTTAAATCAAAATTGAATTTAAATACCATAAAGCCTAGAATGTAATAGTTTTAAGTACATTAAAAAAGAACAGCATGACAAGAGAGATCATAGATTGGCAACAAATGTGATTAGCATTAAATGCATCTCTTTCACCTGCAGGATAAATGACAACTATTTGCTGCTTTTCTCTCATTTATGAATTTCATGTCTTGGGGAAAAACTTAAAAATCAACAGTATTAAAATAAGTCTAATCAACTTTTAAAGATAAGTAAGCTAGCTTCCTGGATGCTCTTGGTTACAGCTCAGACTCCCGTTGCCTCTACTGTGAATATCTATCCAATGTGATTTAGTTTCTCAGAAGAAACATTAAAACAAGCAAAAATCATACTTCTCTGAACAATCATTTTTTACATTATCTTCTGATTATCCGAACATGTAGCTATATTCCTCACTGGGAAAATCAGGACAGATATGTATGTATTGTTCAAATAATGGGGATGGAGGGGGTTCATGGTTTTTTTCTTAAGCATCATATAGTAATAGTTATTTTAGCTTACCAATTTTGCCAAATACCACATCTTGTCTTTGCTGTATTTTATTTGTCTTCGACAGTGGTAGACTTCCTTACAAATAGGGGGGGAAAAAAACTGTATTAAGTTTATCAAAATGACAGTGACATACACTGTTCAAGTTTCTGCTTTTTATACCCAATAAAAATGCTACTGTAAAAAATAAAACATATTAAAGTTTTGGAGATTCTTTCTCCCTACACAAAGTTGAATTTTTCTTAATTCACTCTATGTTAAAAGATTACTAAATGAGGCGGGGGAGATAGCTCAGTTGGTAGTGTGGTTGCCTCACAAGCACAAGGCCCTGGGTTCAATCTCCAGCACCACAAAAAAAAAAAAAAAAAGATTCCTAAAGAAGCCAGGCGTGATGGTGCACACCTATAATCCTAGCAACTCAAGAGACTGAGGCAGGAGGATGGCAAGTTCAAAGCCAGCCTCAGCAACTTAGCAAAGCCTAAGCAACTCAGTGAGACCCTGTCTCTAAATAAAAAAATAAGTAAAAAGGGCTGGGGATGTGGCCCAATGGTTAAACACCCTGGGTTCAATCTCCAGCCCCCAAATTTTTTTTAAAAAAATTACTAAAGAATAAATAGAAACTATAAAAAATGGTTAGTGTGTGCCAACATTTGCAACATCTCTGTTCAGAAGAACAGTAAAAGGTTTGGATGAAAGTATCTTGAAAACATTTTGCTGGTCAGCTTTTATTATCTTCTATTTCAAGTAATGGACATATCCTGTTTCTTTCCAGTATTTCATTTAGTCTAACTCTATGATGTGGGAAAGGAAACATTTTATAATCCTTTCATAAACTGAAAATTTGAGAACTCAAATGACTTGCCCAAGACCAAAAAACTTGTAAGAGTGGTCATCTTTTAATATTGTGGTGGGTTTAGATATTAGGTATCCCCCAAAAGCTCATATGTGAGACAATGCAAAAAGGTTTAAAGGAGAAATGACTGGGTTAGGACAGCCTGAACCCAATCAGTGAATTAATCCCCTCATGGGATTAGCTGAGTGGTAACTGGAGGAGAGTAGGGTGTGGCTGGGAAGTGCATCATTGGGGGGAGTACCTTTGGGGTATACATTTTGTTAATCTGGCAAGTGGAGTCTCTTTCTCTGCTTCCTGATTATCGTGTGAGCTACTTCCTACTTCCCTCTACCACACTATTCCACCATGATGTTCAGTCTCACCACAAGCCCTGAGAAATGGAGCTGGCTGTCTATGGATTGGGACCTCGAAAACTTGAGCCCCAAAATAAACTTTTCCTCCTCTAAAATTGTTCTTGTCGGGTCTTTTAGTCAAAGAAGCAAAAAAGCTGACTAAAACAAATACGGTGCAAATTTCATTTCAGTTGCAATAGAAGCTGACAAGCTGAAAACTATACCAGTAGCCTAATTACATTTTCAGCAATAAAGTATCCTAGAGAGCAAGCAAGGGAAGAAGTGTCGTGACTGATACTAATGTGCAGAAATTAATCCACTTGATAAAATCTTTCCTATAAAAGCTTTTCAATTATGGATTCCCAAGATGGGTTATCTTTAAACCTGAATTGTATGTAATTATCCTTAAATTGTAAAAATATAATAATAATACATACATGTGTGTTTAAAACTAATCTAAAATGTCATATTTTCAACTACATATTTTTTAAATTAATTATCAATAATTAGTTTAAAACTAATCTAAATATGCAGATAGTAATCCTGGCAAGAGCACAGGAAAAAAAAAAAAGGAATGAACTGCTTACAATAAAGGGGAAAGTTACTCAATCATCCTCTTCTAAACTAAAGGCTCTACATGTACTTTGTAAAGGTGAAATGATTAACACTCCCCACTCCTTTTTTTGGTGCTGGTGAGATTGAACCCAAGATCTCAGACATGCCAAACATTCAACCTCTCAGCTATACCCCCAGCCTGAAGAACTTTCTAAATATTAACAAAGCAAATTCACAATATATAAATCTATCATAGCAAACAAAGAAAGTGGCAAAGTTGAAGGTCAGAAGACATAGTTATGTGTCACTGCTGTTAACTGCGTATTAACAGCATATACACTATATACTAGATAAATACAGTATACATATATACTAGATAAAGTTGGGTGAGGACAGAATGCACAAAATAGTTATTCAAATTGAGTAAAAGAAAGTCTAAACTATAAACTATCCAAACCAATAACTTTTTTTAAAATAAATTTATTTGTTTGTGTGTGTGTGTGTGTGTGTGTATGTCTTGCCAAGAATGAAACTCAGGACTTCATGTATGCTAGGTATTCTACTACTGAGCTACACTGTACCCACAACCCCCAAATCAATTTATTTTTTAAATGCATATAACTCAAATGAAGAAAAGCATCACATCTTCCTTACTAAAAAGCTTTATGAGATCCATACAGGTGGCTTATTATCAGTATACTGATTAATCCATACATTAAAAGCATGACTCTTATAGAAATGGTTATACAGTTTTGATATACACTCACTATCATTATTTCACATGGATCTTTTCAAAGATTCTGCAAAAGAAAACTCAAACCCAAGTAATGAACAAAGCCCTTTTAATTTCTCTCTTACTTTCTTTGCCATAATGAAGTCACATCTAAGTCTAAATAGGAATCTGTTTAGAAATTGGTACTAGCCACATTAGGAATAGTCATCTTAAAAATATTGAGTGGCCTAAAACATGTTTACACAGGTGACATTCATTTAATTAACTGCTAGAGTTTATTTACTACCTCTACTTATCAGCTATTAACTAAGTATTCCAAAGCAGAATATCAGAATTAAGTAGAATAGTAAATATTATCTCTTTTAAACTGGATATAAAATTAATTTTAAAAATGTTTACAGCAAGGTGCAATGGCACGTGTTTGTAATCCCAGCTACTCAAGAGGCTGAGGCAGGAGGATCACAAACTCAAATCCATCCTAAGCAATTCATCATGACCCTATCTCAAAATAAAATAAAAGGAGCTGGGGATGCAGTTTGGTGGTAGAAGACTTGCCTAGTACACAAGGGATCCTGGGTCAAATCCCCATAACAGAAAAAAATTTTAAAGTTTTCAACTAGCAGATAAGCAAGTCCAGGGAACACTGTACATAATGATACAGTATTATAAAATATGCAGCTGGGTGAGTAAATTACTCCTTGTAAGTAAGCTAGGTATTAACAAAAGATATTAATATGTTCAGTCATAACAAACATAATTTATGAAAAAGTTTAACTGGTGCACCAATATCAATTTACCAAACTTTATTTTCCTAAAGTCATAATTTGTCTCCAAAAGGATTATGAAATCAAATCAAATATGTTTACACTGACACTTATATAAAGAATGTGTGGTATACGTGTACATGTGAGCTTGTGTGGCAAAAAAGCTAACTGAAATAGTTTCAAAAAACACAACTGACTAGACTGACATTGTTCTTCACTTCCTAGAGTTAAATAGGTTAAATACTATCAATTATCTGAATTTTGACATTTGGGATACATGCCAAAGCATTATTTTTTAGTATCTAAAAAGACTGGCACTGCACAATACAAAATTTTGCTCAGATTCCAAACCTGACAGAGACTATCATGACATATTTCCAATTAATGTCTAAGTTCAAAGAACTCAGGTAAGAAGTAAAGAAAGTACATTAATCATACAAAATAATATTTTATGTACACTGTGCAAATATGTAACTTTTTCTAAATTTTGGCTAATTATAAAATGGAATCAATATTTTATAGCTCAGGTTCTGTGACAAATCCAACCTTCAAATTCTGCTGCCATGATAAAATATGAAAGTTTAAAAGTTATTTGTTTAAACTCTTAACATCTTTTTCTTATTTCTTAAAGTGGGAGCTCTTCTAAAAATCAATAAAGTAACTCCACCAGATTAAAAGAAAAAAATACATAAAGCTGTACTAATTCAGACCAACACTAGCAACTCAATCGTTCTTTATTAAACATATGCTTTCAAAAGTCGGGTGCACTAGCACACACCTGTAATTCCAGCAACTCAGGAGCTGGAGGATCACAATTTCCAGGCCAGCCTGGGCAACTAAGTGAGATCCTGTCTCAAAATAAAAAATGAAAGGGCTGGGGATGTAGCCCAGTGGTAGGGTATCCCTAGGTTCAATTTTCATTACCAATAAATGAATAAAATTATATATGTTATCAATTCATATAAAAACTAAGCAAATGACATGGTTGTTATCATAACTCAGATATCTACTAAACTGAATAATCTATAATTAACAGCAATTCCATTTATGAAATACTTATCATACTTAAAGGATTTAAAGGTTCTCATCCTGTTTATGGTATTACTTTCTTAAACTTTTTAGGAGATGTGTATGTACACCACAGTAAATTCACATTAAACTAGAAGTTGGTGTTTTATCTCAAACTAGAATAATCTCTAGCAGTTTGGAGAGGGTAAAATTATTCTGAACAGCTAAAGATAAGATAAATCTCTGGTAGGAATCCAGTGATTAATTCAACATTAAGTTCAAAGGTTTGTGTACTACAAAAAGGAAAAACAACATGTCTATTCAAATATAAAACACTGGAAAGCCATATATATTTAAACATTGGCCACTGGTTTAAGTCATTCTTGCCAACTCCTCATGCTCCATCAAGAATTCATCAGCAAACCTCCTGGAGTACGTCTTAAAACTTCCTGCTATCAAGAGGTTTATTAAAGGAAAACAAGTAAAGCAGTGACAACCTTTCTAAACTACAGAGAGATAAATCTGGTATATTAAAAGATCATGCAAACGGTTGTATAATTTTTTCTTTTCTTGTCATGGAATAATAAAATCATTGCTAGTTACATAAGATTGAAAGCATTTTATCAAAATTAAGATATTAGTTCTACCCACAAACTTACTGCTGGTCTCCGGGGTTCTCCAGGCAGCTGTGGAGGATAAACTATTTTATTCTTCTTCTCCCATTTTCTAGAAATGTCAAGTGAAGCACTTGTGTGGACATATGACTGGGGTAACACAGTGTGAGATGAAAACAGCCTGTAAAACAAGAGAAACCTAGAACCTTTCTGCAGAGTTCATGCATCTTCTGAACCACATTAGCTCCATTTTGTTGAAAATAATTTAAGAATCACAAATGGAAACATTCTAGAAGTATTGACTAATAGAGACCACTTTTACAAAAAACATCATAAAGGGCTGGTTTGTGGGAGGCTACTTTTCTCTTTCCCTATTCCTTTAAATTTTTACTCCTATTTTTTCTCCTTGTTCATAACCAACAGATCCTATGTCATCATTTCATTTGCTCTATTCACCCTGTGAAACTGCAAACACTTTTCTACCTTCCTACCTCTTCTTTGCTCTTAATCAACTCTATCCTTAACACCTCTTAACACTAATTGGTTTATATAATGCCAGTCCCCACCACGGATGCTACAGCAATAATTAATATGGCAGAAATCATATATAACACCTACTGTTTGATTTTATGCCAGAAATAATTTATGATTATTTATTGTTTTTACTGATGGAATTGCTGATTCTACCATTTCTGCTTATTGTGCCAATTAACACTGTAGACATCAAAACAGGAGCAAAGTACCTAGGCTACTTCTATATATTGTTTGCACAGGTTGTTGCTATTATTGGGCTCAACCCTAATTCAAGAGGTACTAGAAACCTACAGAGATACTATAAGCTTGTAGAATAGAAATTCCACTGCTTCAGATCCATCCAGATAGATGAGCTGACACACAAACAATGTACAAAAGCAAGGGAACAGACCATCACAAACAACACAGAATACTTCAACAACAGACTCCACTGACACCATAGTGGAGGAAATGTCAGAGATGGAATTTAGAAAGTTTATGGTTAAAGTGATCTATGAAGTAAAAGATGTAAGGAGTGAAATCAGAGAGAAAATACAAGATGTGAAAGGTCAGGAGATAAGAGATTCTGAAGAAGAATATATTGGAAATCCTTGAAATTAAGGAATCAATAAACCAAATTAAAAATTCAATAAACCAAATTAAAAATCAAATTAAAAAAGCATCACCAATAGACTAGACCATTTGGAAGAGTTTCTGGCAATGAAGACGAAACATGTAATCTTAAAAATAAAGTTTGAACATGGAGAAAAGAGGTTAAAAGACCATGAACAAGAATTTTCAAGAAATGTGGGATAATATGAAAAGGCCAAATTTGAGATTTATTGGGATAGATGAAGGCTCTGAAATACAAACTAAAGGAATGCACAAGCTTATCAATGAAATAATATCAGAAAATTCCCCACACCGTAAGAATGAAATGGAAAGCCAAATACAGGAAGCATACAGGACTCCAAATACACAAAATTACAACGGAGCCATTCTAAGACACATTACTATGAAAATGCCTAACATACAGAATCAGGATAGAATTTTAAAAGAAGTTAGAAAAAAATTACTGGTCAAATTTAGAAGAAAACCAATTCAGATCTCAGCTGATTTTTCACCCAGGACCCTAAAAGCTAAGAGGTCTTGGAATAATACATACCAAGGTCTGAAAGAAAATGGATGCTAGCCAAGAATACTGTATCCAGCAAAATTAAGTTTCAGATTTGAAGATGAAGTAAAAACCTTCCATGATAAAGAACAGTTAAAAGAATTCACAACTAGAAAGCCAGCACTACAAAACACACAGTGAAATATTTCATTAAGAAGAAATGGATGACTATACAATATGTAAATGAGAAAAATGAGAAATTATACTCCATTTACGTGTGACTTATCAAAATGCATAAATGCATTCTACTGTCACGTATAACTAGTTAGAACAAATAAAAAATAAACTTTTAAACGAAAAAAAAAGAAGAATGGAGAATAAAAAAGAAAACCAGCAGAGGATGAAACTACACTAGAAGAACAGTCAATCAAAGGAGAATCTAATTCAACCAAAAAAACAGAAATAAATCAAAATGAGAGGAAATAAAAAGTATTTCTAAGTAATAACCTTGAATGTAAATGGTCTAAACTCATCAATCAAAAGACACAGGACTGCAGATTGGATTAAAAAATAAGACCCAACAATATGCTGTTGTCTCCAAGAGACTTGCCTCATAGGCAAAGACATCTGCAGACTAAAGGTGAAGGGATGAGAAAAAACATATCACTAATATGGACTGTGTAAACAAGCAGTGGTTTCCATCCTCATATCAGATAAAGTGAACTTCAAGCCAAAGTTAATCAGAATGGACAAAGGTCATTTCATAGTGTTTATAAGAAGAAATAACAGTCATAAATATTTTATGCCCCAAATAATGGAGCATCTACATACATCAAACAAATCCTCCTCAATATCAAAAATCAAATAGACCACAACACAATAACACTGGGTAACGTTAACACTCCTCAACACTAGATAACGCATCCAAACAAAAACTAAAGAAGCTACAGAACTAAAAAATACAATAATCTAAAATTAACAGACATATATAGAATAATTCATCTATCAATAACTGAATACACCTTCTTCTGAGCAGCACTTGGAACATTTTCTAAAATAGACCATATTTTAGGCCACAAGCAATTCTCAGCAAATGCAAAAAGCAAGAGAGAAAGAGAGAGAGAGAAAGAGAATACCACTTTCACCACTTCTATTCAACAAAGTCCTTGAAACCCTAGCCAGCGCAATTAGGCAAAAGAAAGAAATTAAAGGGGTATGAATAGGAAAAGGAAGAGCTCAATCTGTTTGTCGATGACATGATACTATATTTAGAAGACCTGAAAACTCCACCAATAAACTTCCAGAACTCATAAATTAATTCAGCAAAGTAGCAGGATACAAAATTAACACCCCTAAATCAATTGCATTCATTTACTCCAATGATGATTAGCTGAAAGAGAAATTAGAAAAAATATCCCATTCACAATAGTCTCAAAAAAACAAACTTAGGAACAGATCTAACAAAAAACTACAGAACACTGGAACCCCTTAGAAGATGGAAAGATCTCCCACATTCTTTGATAGGCAGAATTAATATTGTCAAAAGGACCACACTACCAAAAGTGCTATACAGATTCAATGTGATTCCCATCAAAATTCCAATGATATTCTTCATAGAAATAGAATAAGTCCTCATGAAATTCACTTGGAAAAATAAGAGACCCAAAAGAGCCAAAGCAATCCTCTGTGAGAAAAATAAAGCAGGAGGCATCACAAAACCAGGCCTTAAATTATACTACAGAGTTATAGTAACAAAACAGCATGGTATTGGCACCAAAACAGGCAAGAGGACCAAAGGAACAAAATAGAAGATACAGAGACAAACCCACATAAATATAGTTACCTAATACTAGACGAAGGCACCAAAAACATACACTGGAGAAAAGATAGCCTCTTCAACAAATGGTGGTGGGAAAGTGGAAATCCACATGTAATAGAATGAAAGTGAACCCATCTCTCATCCTGCACAAAAACCAACTCTAAATGGATCAAAGACCTAGGAATTAGACCAGAAACCCTGCACATACTCTAAGAAAATGCAGGACCAACACTTGAACATATTGACTCAGGAACTGATTTCCTTAGCAAGACTCCTAAAAGCACAAGAAATAAATTAAAAAATCAATAAATGGGATGACATAAAACTAAAAAGCTTCTTCACAGCAAAGAAAATGAAGAACGAGCCTACAGAAAATTTTTCTGCTTACCCTCAGGGCATTAATTTCTAGGAACCCAAGAAACCTAAAGTTAAAAAAAAAAAACAAAAAACCCAATCAATAAATGCGCAGAGGAACTGAATAGACCCTTCTCAAAAGAAATACGAATGGTCAACAAATATATTTTAAAAAATGTTCAACATCTCTAGCAATTAAAGAAACACAAATTAGGGCTGGGGAGATAGTTCAGTCGGTAGAGAGCTTGCCTTGCAAGCACAAGGCCCTGGGTTCGATCCCCAGCACCGCAAAAAAAAAAAAAAAAAAAAAAAGAAACACAAATTAAAATTATACTGAGATTTCATCTCTAGTAAGAATGGCAACTATCAAGAATACAAGTACCAATAAATGTTGGCAAGGATGTGGGGAAAAGGGTACACTCATACATTGGTGGTGGGACTGCAAATTGGTGCAACCACTAAGGAAGGTAGTTTGGAGATTCCTCAGAAGACTTGGAATGGAACCACCATTTGACCCAGTGATCCCACCCCTCAACATATATCAAAAGATTTAAAATCAGCATTCTACAATGACACAGCCACATCATTGTTTATAGCACCACAATTTGCAACAGCTAAGCTATGGAGCCAACCTAGGTATGCTTCAACAGATGAATGGATAAAGAAATTGTGGTGCATACACACAATGGAATATTACTCAGTCATAGAGAAAAATGACTTCTGACATTTGCCAGTTAAGTGGATAGATCTGGAGACTATCATGCTAAGTGAAATAAGCCAATCCCAAAAAATCAAAGGTTGAATGTTTTCACTGATATGTGGAAGCTAAACCACAATAAATGGGAAGAGGGGAAGAAAAGAAATTCAGTAGATTAGATGAAGGAAGGGGGGATAGGAATAGGAAAGACAGTAGAATGAATCTGGTATAATTTTCCTAGGTACATATATGAAAATATCTAAGTGAATCCCACCATCACATACATCTACAAGAATGGGGTCCTAGTAAGAATAAGATATAATCCATGCTTATATAATTTTATCAAGATGGATTCTACTGTCATGTACAACTAAAAAGAAGCAATAATTCATGTAAACCAAGTAATAAAAAGGTATTAACCCAAGATCTTTTGCCCAGATTGGCCAATAAATGCTGACTCTCTACTATAAGTCAGCTCAGGCCCAAATAAGATTGAAAAAGGCATAATGAATCCCTAACTGTACCTGTGAAGTTGTCCAGCTTTGCTGAATATGCAAGACAAATACACAAAACAATTAAAGGCCCATATAAAACCATACATAACTATAACACAGGCAACAGAGGTAGAGGATTTCAGAGGTGGCTTCAGGTTAATCTTGAACAAGATCGCAACTAGCAGAGAACCTGGACATCTATTCCCACCAATGGCAAAGACGTGTTATCACCTATGCAGAACCACACTGTTGAGAAATAATAGAAGTCTGAATAAGAGAATCTTGTTAGGTACTAGAAAATATCAGAAAGGTAACCAAGGGTAAGATCTCAAACTAATATGCGGGGACTTGATAATAAGTTCACTCAAATTTACTCTTCTTGACTTCCCCCACTCCAAATGCTGACAATCCCTCTCCCATCTTCCAGCATCTTCTGCCCCTCCAAATCACTACATGAAATCATTCTTGAATGGTATTCCATCTTCACCTTCCCAAACAGCATCCTGCCAGAGCCACCAAGTCTTACAGATGTTTCCCATGAAATTTCTCAAATGCTTTATCTCTTCTCCAATCCAACAGCCACCATCCTGGTTCAGGACCTGTACTCTTTCAGAACTACAGCAATAGCCACTAGCTTGCTTCCTCTTCCATCAGTTAACCTAGTTCCATCCCATCTTCCTCTGCCTGAGTACAAAATGAGTTACCCTTCTACAAAACACAGCTGTTCATGTCATTCTCCAGCTTAAACACCTTTGTTGAGAAAAAGCAAATGCTTAACTATGAAATATTTTAACTCAACATTTTTAGTGTCATTGAGAACTGAGAGTCTTGGTGTAAGAGTAAGTAGATGCACAAACACATATAAGAAAATGAGGTTCAAAATCCAGTAAGTGTTAGATTTCTCTACTGAAGAGGTCTAAAAACAATGACCAACCTAGGAAAAATGAGCACCTCTATCTAGTGTCCAGATTATGATTCTGAAATCTCATTTCCTATTGAAAAGAACTAAACTTCTGGGAGAAATAGCTGATTGAAAATCTTGAGCAGAGAATGTACAAGATGAACAAGGAACAACTCATCATACCAGAAAACAGGGGAGCAATCATACTCCCAGAAGCATGTCAAAGCACTCGGGAGCTAATCTGTGGATGTATCCACAGGCCAAAGATGGGTCAATCTAAGCATTAATAAGAATAATAACTGCAGAAAGTTGAAATACAGCAAATGTGCTTACAGTCATGAGACCATATTAGATCTAAAAAAAAAAAAGTTCTGGAGTCTGAGACAGGAGGATCACAAGTTCAAAGCCAGCCTCAACAACAGCAAGGCCCTAAGCCTCTCAGTGAGACTCCGCCTCTAAATAAAATAGAAAAATAGGGCTGGGGATGTGGCTCAGTGGTTGAATGCCTCTGAGTTCAATCCCAGTACCTCCCTCCAAACAAGAAAGACACAGAATCAAGCATTCATCCTTTTCTCTATACAAACTCTATCGCTAAGTGGCCAAGCAATAGATGTAGGAAAATTTGATTTCTCTGGAGTTAATAATGAAGAAATAGAAGAATTATAATAACATCATTTTATTATCCTTAGTAAATTAATGGATAATGAAGACATAAGTGCCTCCTGACAGAAAAACACACCAGGAACCATCCATAAAGTAGTCTTTCCCACAGAAGATAAATCTGGTTGATCCAAGACTGCAGATTCAAAACAGGAAATACAGAGAAGAGGGAACATATTAAATAATATGGTATAGAGGCACACAGCAAAACCCAGGCTATAGAAAACTCTTTAAAAGACAAACCACCCATTGTCTTCAACAAATAAATTACAAGAGAAAAATGCAGAATAAAGAATCTGCAGATTAAAAGACTTCAGAAAAATGTCAATTTTAATGTGTGAACTATCACAATTTTAAAAGTATGACAATTAAAAAGCCAACAGAAATTTAAACATCAACAAAATATTTTATACTTTGAAAGAAACACATAGTTAAATATTTATGAATAAAATCATATAGTATGGGGAACTGGTTTAAAAATATGATCTGGGAGAGTAAAGGCTACAGACAAGGTTGGCCCTAAGTAACTGCTGAAGTTGGATGTTGGGTACATGGAAGTTCATCATGCTGTATCTTTCGTGTATGTCTGAGTGTATCCAAATAAAAAGTTAACACGAACTTTGCTAGTTCCATACTATCTGAAATACAGAGTCCAAACGCTTAGCAAAACACAGAAGACCTTTCGTTATCAGTCCAAATCTGCCCTTCCCAGTTTGTTCACTTTATGGCTTACCACAGGGATGTTCACTAAATAAGCCCCATACTTTCAGACCTTCACACCTTTACTCACTCACGCTGCTGTCTCCTCTCTCATTACCTCCAGAATGAAATGCTTATCCTTTGTTAAATTCTAGTTCAAAAGCCATGCAACATGAAGCTCACTCGATGTTTTATTTCCGTCATTGTTTGAATACTTTGTTCTTGCCAGCCATGCCACAATGACTTGACCACAGTTTAGTATAGCCACCTGGATCATACACTGTCATGTATCATGTACTAGAATCATATGCTACAATGAGAGTACAGATGTTGAGCAACTTGAGGGCAAGTCTACCACTCTTGTATTCTAGTGCCAAGGACAATGTTGGCACACAGATGCTGAGTAGACATTAACCCCCATGAGTACTGGCAGGTTCTTACTCTCTCTATATATATAACTTGAATGATACATGTGGCAAAATTGTTTGGGTTTTTTTGTTTATTTGTTTAATCCTCAAACCATTCAGACTTAAAAATCAAACCAACCTATTCTCTTCCTAGCATTTCTTCTACTTTACTTCAAGTTCACTATTTCATATCCTAATGTCAAAATCAGTGCCATCAAAATACCTACTAAAATGTGTACCTTTACCACCCACATTTTGGTTCCAATGTTTTAACTGAAAAGCACAAAACAAGGATACATGATCTACAGTGCAGAATTTCCTAATGAATCTATAAGCCAGGTGACGAGGGCAGAGGCTAGCTAGACCAGGGCCTGAATCCTAACTCTAATTTACTAGGTATTTAACCTTGAGGAAGACACATCAATTTCTAGAGCTCAATTTTCCCACCAGTAAATGGAGTAATAAGTTACCTCAAATGATATAACAAGTAAAATATTTAATCTGATACTTAAAATGACTCGAATTTTAAATATAATTACTTATGAGTAATAAAGCCTACCTCCTTGTGCAGTTGGTGGATTAGTAATATACTGCATCCTATGGTGCTAGCACGATAAACACTGATAGCTAGTATATTTTAAAATTAGACACTGTGAATAGCTCTCTCTCCCGTCTCCCCCAAAATAAAGCCTCTGAAGTGTGAGCTTTACATTACACAATTTCAAGCTTTCTTAAGTTTGTAATCATGACAGCTTGTTTTTATGTAGTTGCAATTAGAGAGTACACAATGGATCTTTTGAGGCCTGGTTTCTTTGTTTTTAAAAAGAGGAACTGGACTATGTCATTTCTAGTTATCTCCTAACTTTAATTACCTTCTGTCTCATTACTGACAGCTAGAAATATGAACCTTGGCTTTGTTTTCAATCATTCAGTGACATCACTAATGTGTTAACCAATCGGAGACTTCTTGAGGACAATGTCCTTGTGTTCTGAACCCCACCCAGACAGCGCAGTGCCTTGCACTCCTCAAATCTTCAATACATATCTGGTGAATTAAGTATAATGCTTAATAAATTAAATGTTATGAATTAAAAATAAGAAAATTTCTGAACACCTATAATACTTTCAAGGTTCAAATGTTCCTAAACTGAACTACCAAGTAAATGCTAATACACTGTCATCAAATTAAAATATTATTCCAAACATTAATTAATTTACAAGTACTATGTATTAAATCAAAAGTTCCTATGTGCCCTCTCCTGGCCAATTGTAAGAATTACACTGAATTAAAGCATATAAAATGAAGTAACCTTAATCTTAAAAATACAAACCAAGAGCTGGGATTGTAGGTCAGTGGTAGAGCGCATGCCTAGCATGTGAAAGGCCCTGGGTTCAGTTCTCAACACTGCACACAAAAAATAAATAAAAGTTCATCAACAAATCATAAAAATATTTTTAAAAACTACAAACCAATTTAAAACTGAAGTTCTGATGGGCAGACATGGTGGCACATGTCTGCAATACCAGCTACCAGGGAGTCTGAGGCAGGAAGATCATAAGTTCAAGGCCAACCTGGGCCACTTAGCCATCTGTCTCAAAATAAAAAATAAAAAGGGCCGGGGATGTTGTTCAGTGGTAGAGCACCCCTAGGTTCAATCCCCAGTACGGGGAAAAAAAAAAAAAAAAAAATCAAAAGCTCTTATAAGACTTTTTATGTGTGTGAGTCTGAGAAGAGTCAGTAGAGAAAACAAACTCAAGAATAGGAAATTGGTGGAATTAAATGAGGCACAGGTTACTGCTAGGATTGTTTTCCGACAAAACTTCTAACCAAGTTTTAAGTCTGTTCATAGCTCTAATTTACTACTAGTATTCTAAAAAATCAAAAAAGTGAAAAATTCAAAAATAAAGAAGAGAGAAAGAAAGAGGCACTGAAAGGCAACTTTACAAAACACCTACGATCAACTTGGGTCATTTTAAAATTCAAATATCATTATCACTGCTTAGCAGCTACTAAGCAATGTTTTCATTTACCAGGAAACTCAGGTCCTTGAGTTTCACACCATCTTCATAAATTGGGCTTAAAAAAAAATTAGGTGTGAACCAGGTCTCCAGAATGACCACAACACAACACACACACACAGCTGCCAACAGCAGAATCAAGACTGTCAGAGTTCATGCCCAAGACAGTGGTATATGGGAACTCACTTTCCTCACTCTCATTATTCAGGGGTTTTCTACCTGCCCACACAAATTTAAATAATTTTTAAAAGATACTTTTTAAAAATGATCAGGCAAGGATGAGTAGCAGATAAGCCAAATTTTAAGATTAATAGTTAATTCAGATAGGACAGTTTGTCTGAGGACTTTCTAAAGTCACAATTTGAGAAAGAGAAGTAATACCTCCTATTTACTGCTGAAAGTTCATTTTGAACTTCAGTACAAGGTATTCCCAAGCCCCAAGTGAAGACAGTGTGGGCCTCAGGCTCAATCTTAAGAATACTGCGCTATTACACTTATCAAAGTAAAAAGTTCTTTGTTCTGAATTTACTTATCAGAACAATAAGAGAACAGTACACTTGAGACTGAATACATCCTCCCTCTTGTCTCAATTAAAATCTGAAATAAAGAGACTGAAGCAATATGTATATTCTCATAGCTCAATATAATTTTACTTTGGGAAAGTCAAGGACAAACAAGGAAATAAGTGCTTAGCAAACTTCCATAAAAATGAAATTCCAGCAACTTTGACTCATAAAACAGAGTTTCTCAAACTCTGCAGTACTGCCATTTTGGGTAACATAGGATACTGAACATCTACACCTATTAGAGACCAAAAAATAGTCTGAGACTAAATCAACAAGTACATACATATATTCTTTGTTTTAGTACTGGGGATTGAAGCCAGGTATGTTCTATCACTGAGCTATACTCCCAGGCCTTTTCATTGTTTATTTTGAGATAGAGACTTCCTAAATTGCCCAGGCTGGACTTGAACTTGAGATCCTCCTGCCTCAGCTTCCTGAGTAGCTGGGACTATAGGTATGTGCCATTGTGCCTGGCCATACAAATATTCTTTTGATCAACTTCCTATTTCATAGACACAAAAAAGAAACAAATAAAAGCCTTTGCTGTCAATAATCATTTGAAAATAAGGCATTATCCCTTTCAGATCACTGTTATATTATTCAGAGGATTAAGTCATTTTCTAATCAGGAACTTGTAGCATGGGTAAACAGAACCTCTAAAGGCCTCAATTAGTTCTAAAGAATAACTGAAATAGTGAAAAGCATTTGGAAAAATCATGCAAGCTATGCTATTACATAAAGCTGAAAATTTGTACTATGCTGAATTTGTGATTAATATTCCTTTTGGGCACTGGAAAAGAAAAACATGAATCCCAATTCCTTGTAATCTTCCAGACTAAAACTTGGATCTCTTCAGGATGGATTACATTTTATCAACTTGTACACACACTTGTATTTCTTATTATACTACAGGTACTATTCAAGGTGATGGGAAGGTAGAGAGATAAACCATACTTCCAGCCTACAAGTGATTTAAGATTCAGTTAGGGAGACAGAGAATTAACCATAAATATGCATTAGGCAGTAAGATGCCAGAAAAGGACCAACATAAGGACTGAAATTAGGATGAATTTAGGAGATGGAACTCAGGCTGAGTGTTGAATAAAGCACAGACTTCCACAGAGACCAAGGGAAAGTGCCTCTAGGCTGCAGCAGCTGCAGAAGTAAAAGTGTCACTGCAGGGCATCTTTCTGGGAAAAAATTAAAAGGCCTGAAGATGATATATGGGACCTCTTTTGAAGAAAATGCAGGGGGCCAAATGATGGCCCCAAAGACATGTGAACATCTTGATCCCTGGGATTGAAATAGCAAAAGATGTAACCCCATTAGGGCTCTTAAGAGCAAGGAACTCATCCTGGGTTGTTATTCCGCCCTAAACACAACCACATAAGCTTTATGAGAGAAGCAAAGGAACTTGTGAGACAGACACACACAGAGAGAAAAAGGCAACATAAAGACAACAGAGAAAGATGGGACACAAGCCAAAGAAGGTCAAGAGCCATCAGAAGCTTACAAAGCAAGGATTCTTTGCTTTGGATTCTCTCCTCAACTCTTCGGAGTGAGCAAAGCCATTAGCTGACACCTTGAGGTAAGACTTCTGCCCTCAAGAACTGTGAGAAAATTGATTTTCATTGTTGTAAGTCACGTAGTTTGTGGTAATTTGTTACAGCAGCCCTAGAAAACTAATACAGAAACCTTTTAGATATGTGAGTTAGACTTCAACCAGATACAAACCCTCCTAACTGAAAGAACTGGCTTGAGAGTGATTTGAGAGGAGCAAAATGTCCCATAAATAAAAGAAACTTATCAAGAGACCATAAAAACCATGGAATTAAAAATGTTCATCTATAAGATCTTGTCTTTTAGAGCATGAGCAGTTTAGCACTAGACCACTGAGTCACATCCCCAGCCCTATTTTGTATTTTATTTAGCAACACGGTCTCTCTGAGTTGTTTCGAGCCTTGCTTTTTCTGAGGCTGGCTTTGAACTCACCGAACTCCTGCCTTAGCCTCCCGAGCCTCCAGGATTATAGTATGTATGTGCCACCATGGCCAGCAGGGATCATTTTCAAGTTATAAATAATGATCAATTTTTCTTTTTTCAAAAATAAATATTAAGGGGTCAGGGTTGTGGCTCAGTGGTAGAGCACTTGCCTGGTATGTGTGAGGCACTGGGTTCTATACTCAGCACCACATAAAAACAAATAAATAAAATAAAGGCATAAAAAAAGATGTAACTCAGAGCCAGGAAGAAAATATCTCTTAAATGAGTTGATTAATTAAATAAAATAAATGTTAACATATACTTGTTTGAATGCTTTTACCCAAAGGAGTAAAATAAAAGATCATTAAATTATACCACTCATTTTGATTAAGGTTTGTGATGCTTGGGAACTGTCTACACTTTTAGAAAACATACCCAAAGTGTTTAAAAGTGAAGCATTACAAGTGTACAACTAACTTTCGAATAGTTCAGAAGAAATAAAGCAGAGTCAGGGGCATGGGTATTGACAGAAAAAAGTTAAATCCATGTTAACAACTGGTGGATCTCTCTGAAGGATACTAATAACATTCCTTCAACTTCTGTAGGATTGATTTTTTTCCAAATAAGTTGAGGGAAATGCTATTTCACTCAATGCAAATGTCATGCCCAAAATGCTTTTCAATGCTCTTTGCACTGTGTGCCCGCTGTATGGCAAGCATCACAGGGCCCCACCTAACAAAGATGCTGATGTTCAGATATGATGTCCCAGTGCAGAGTCCTGTGTGGAGGATTAGGAAATTATAAGCAAACCTAGAAATGCAATTTTTAGGAAAGATGTTTTGTCCATTTCCTTACACTTTCAAAGAGGTCTATGACTCTTATTTAAGCATCATTGTCCTAAAGGACACAACTCATCAGCCACAAGGTGAGGCTTAATTAAGAGGACACAAAATCTTTGTAACTTGTCAAAAATTGTTGGTCATGGCAATCAGAATACTAAAGCATGGATAAATGAAAATTAAAGGTAAACTTCTACCCTATACTTTGGAAAAGTCTTCGAAGAGTAACGACTAAATAGAAAAGTAGACTAATACATGTTCCAATTTCTTATCTTCATGCTAACGGTTCTACAAAAGTAGGGCTAATAAAGACATGCAATCTCTTGTAGGGGTAGAGTGACTACTGATGGCTTCCAGCCTAAAATCTGGTTCCTTTAAAGAACTTCATAGTGGTATCATCTCCACACCACACCTCCACACGGCCAGACACTAGAGTAGACATCTTTACATATTAGCCTCTTCATTCTCACAATACTCTCTAAGGTAGATATTATTCTCATTTTTCTGAAATGAGGAAATTGAGCCTCAGAGAAGTTAAACAAATTACCCAAGGCCATAACATATGTCCTTGGCATAGATATGAAATCCAGACCTACCTATCCTGCAGCCCAATGGTTATTCAAATATATCATACTTCTGTCATCATTCTTCCAAATTTAAATCATGTCAGTTCCAACCTGGCTTTCTTTGTGGAATGTTTAACCTATGTACAGCTTAGCTGTTAGAGCCCTCGCACTTTTACACCAACCCTTCCATTTTAAAACCACCAAAATATACTACATCATTCTTTAAACTTTAAAATCACTCCTTGCAAAAAGACCCACCTGACAAACTCTTTTGAGCCCATCACTTTGCCATCCCTATGATTATGACAGAGTACAACTTAAGGCCAGAAAATTTTGTTTAGATACTAACTTTGCCTAAATTAACTGAATCATGTTCAGTAAGTCACAAAACTTATCAAATGCACCATCAGTAAAATATTAGACTTGGAATTAAAAGACTGAAAACTGTCAGTCTGCCACTAAACACAGACTATAGAAAAATTTTTCTTGGTCAACAGCATTATTTTCTTAACCAAATTGTGTTGATCAGCATTCCATCACTATGACAAAACATCTGAGAAAAACAACATAAAGGAGGAAATATTTATTTTGGTTCACAGTCTCAAAGGTTTCAGCCATGGTGGGCTGGCTACTCTTGGGGGAGGCCTGAGGAAAGGCAGAACACCATGGCAGAAGGGTATGGGGAGGAAAGCTGCTCACTGTACAACAGCCAGGAATCGGAGAGATAGACAGAGGCATCAGAGACAAGATATACCCTTTCAAAACAAGCCCAGTGACCTTCTTCTCCCAATAATGCCTTCAAAATATAAACCCCTTAACAGATTAGTCCATTGATGAGGTCAGAGTCTCATGATCCAATACTCATGATCCCCACCTCTGAAAATTCTTGAACTGGGGACCAAGCCTTCAATACATGAGTCTCTGGGGAACACTTCCTATCTAAACCATAATACCAATTCAATGTCTTTAGACAAGGAATGCACTCTATTGACACTGGCCCTACTAGTCTCTGATTTTACACAGAATTTCTAGTTCATTCATTTCTATGATCTATCTAGCATCTACAAGCCATTAAGTTTCTAATCACTGATTCAAATGACCTCTTAAGACTACATGGCTATGCCAAGTGAGGTGGTGCATTCCTGTAATCCCAGCAACTCAGGAGGCTGAAGCAGGAGGATAGCGAGTTTGAGGCCAGAGTCAGCAACTTAGCAAGGTCCTAAACAACTTATGAAACCCAGTCTCAAAATAAAAAATATCAGAGCTGGGGACAGAGCTCAGTGGTGAAGTGCCCTTGGGTTAAATCCCTGTTTTAAATGGGGATTTTTGTTTTAATATTTAAAAAAAAGATTTTTACATGATTAATGTGAAGCATTAGTCATACTATTTTACTTCGTTTTCATATGGTCATTTCCCCAATTAGAAAATCCAGAATAAGGATCCATAAAATTATGTAACTGCAGAACTGCAAAGACCCATGAAGATTACCTAACAAATTCCAACACTCTTGTATCATGACATGAATGGAAAAACTGAAGTCAAATTGCTCAAATTATTTACTCTAAGTTTTAATATAAGATGGGTTTGGTGGCACATGCCAGTAATCCCAGAGATTTAGGAGGTTGAGGTAGAGGGATCCCAAGTTGGAGGCAAGCCTCAGAAACATAGTGAGGCCCCCTAAGCAACTTAGTGAAATCAGGTCTCAAAAAATAAAAAATAAAACGGAATAGGGATCTGGCTCAGTGATAAAGCACCCTTGGGTTCAATCCCCAGTACCCAAAAAAAAAAAAAAAAAAAAAGTTTCCTAGTATAAGTCAATGCGAAACAATTCAAATTAACAAAAACTGTCAAAATTTTTCTTAAGGGCTGGGGATATAGCTCAGTTGATAGAGTGCCTGCCTTGCATGCCTAAGGCCCTGGGTTCAATCCCCGGCACCACAATAAATAATCCTATAAAAGAACTATAAAGAAAAACAAATCAACTGTCCCTACCTAAGATATACAAGTTAGTAAAGGCACAGAAATATATATATGTGTGTGTGTGTATATATATATATATATATGTGTGTGTGTGTGTGTGTGTGTGTGCATATATATACACACACACACACACAGCCACTATACAAGGCATATATGCTAAGAGAAAGGAAAAATTAATTTCTTTTAGTTCTAGAAAGATTTAAGAAAACTTCCTGAAGGGGAAATCTGAACACAGATTTGAGTAATGAGTAGGACTGCCGTTACACACAGGAAGCAAGGGCACAGCATGAAAAAGCCAAGAAGCAAGTAAATGAACAGCATATGCAGAAAAACTAAATAAAACAGCATAGTTGGGAATGGAGTGACAGAAGATAATCTAAGAAAGCTAGGTGTGGGCAAATCCTAAGAGCCAGGGCTTCCTATTTTCTTTTTTAGCCCACCTCTTCATCTACCCAGTACTCATGAGCCTAGGACAGAGTTAAATATAATAGAAACTCAATAATAATTTGTAATGATAATATTAATGGCAGCTAGAACTTAGTGCTATGCACTGTACTAAACAATTCATAAGCATTATCTCCTTTAATCCTCATTTTAGAACTTTAAAAGGTGGCACATGCCTGTAATTCCAGTGGCTGAGGCAGGAGGATGGCAAGTTCAAACCAGCCTCAGCAAAAGCAACTCACTGAGACACTATCTCTAAATAAAATACAAAACAGGGCTGTTGATGTGGCTCCACAGCCGAGTGTCCCTGAGTCCAAATCCACTAACCCCTTCCCCCCACCCCCCCAAAAAAAAAACTTTACAAGATGAGGGTGCAGCTCAGTGGTAGAGAGCTTGCCTAGTATTCCCAAGGCACAAGGTTCAGATATCCCTGGCACAGGGCTGGGGTGGGGGATCAGATCTATGCAATAGGTAATAATGTCACTCATATCACATAAAAGATAAATGACACAAAGAACAAGTAACTTTTTCCAAAATCACAGTTAAGAGGTGGATTCATGCCCAATTCATCTGTCTCCAAAACCTATGAACATGAAAAAAATGAACCAATCAGAAAATTTACAACCAAATTATCAGTCTCCAACTATCAATACCGTACTGCAGAACAGACAAGCAGTAGAGGACTGGCTTCTTCCCAGCTCCTAATTCAATTACACTCCCTCATTTATAAAGAATATTTTTGTCCTGAGGTCACAGAATGCTCTACAGAGTACAGTACATAGCTTCAAAACTTCCCATAACAGAGTGGCCTTGAGCAAGTTATGTCACTTTGGAAAGCTTCAATTTCCTTCTCCGAAAAACAGGTAAAGCTGTATCTACTATGTACACAGAATGTTAGGAGGAAGTGATAACACATACAACATGCTACAGCACCGTCAGGGTCAGGCACCATGTAAACCAAGATAGTCTACAACAGAGTTCCTGCCCACAGAAGCAAGTCACCCAAGAGGCAAAGAGAAAGGCTGGGCTGTCCCATATTAAGTGGGGCTGTCCCATATTAAGATGGTGTTCAGAAAAATCGAGTTACTTAAGAAAATAGAATTGAAATACGATTTCTCATAAATGAATTTGATAACTAAGTTTTATATATATGTGTATGTATACACATGTGTGCTAAAAGAATACCAAAAATAATCATTTTATGAATAGCCATATTTGAGATTGATGTGAATATTTTATATTACTCATTTGGTTGATACCATTTTTTATTTCTCAGTGTGGTTTTCCTGAGTTTCAGTTCTACTAATGAAGCATTTGATGTTTTGTTTGAAACAATACAGCATTGAAAAACCAAAGCATTCACTTATTAATATTCTTCACCTTTCAATTTCAAAGATTGTTATTTGGTTTTCTGCTTCTGATTTGGTGTCTGATAATCTGAAAACTGTTCCACAGTAGGAAGAAATGCTCAAAATGCTTATGAGAAGCAGAAAATCAATATTGGTCAGACAGTGTTTGATGCAGCTTCAAGAGGTCTACAGGACACAGCCCTTGAAAATTTCTCTTTGATACACGAAGCTGTAATTGTGAATTGACTGTTTCCCTATTGATTCTCTTATGGACCAAGTATAAACTTGGTAATTTTCTCTTGTCATCAGAGAACCATTTGGACTTGATTTCTGAATTTAGAATAAATGTTAAAATATTTGTAAAAAAAAAAAAAAAGAAGAAGAAGAAGAAGAAAACCATTCAGAACAGCCCTGGAGTAATGGTTAATTCTGGCCCCCGCGGGGCTGTGCAGCACTACGGTGGAAAAACCGAGCGACAGAGCGGACTTGGGCTGCCTAGTGCACCACTTTGGCCCCACAGCCTGACTGACTAGCAAAGAGGCCGTGAGCCCCAGTGAAACGCCAAGGCGACAGACTTACCCCAAGGCCAGCTTCCCCCGGCTCCTCAGGTTCTGTATCCATGATGCGCCTGCAACATTAATACAAGCTGTCAACTCCGACTCCCCTACTGACCCTTTTTCTGCCCCTGAACTACTAAGCAATCCTTACCGATGTCGGCCAGGATCCCCGCCGCCATCTGTCCCTGCCCCGGAGGAAGCCTCTGAGTTCAAAGGCCGGCGGGGCAAGGCGCATGCGCAGCACTCCGGAAGTACTCCTGTGCCGGAAACAGTGTTGCCGTGGAGACCGCGAGGGCGCCGCGTGTGCTCACGGTATAGCCAGCGCGTCTGGCTTGAAATTGAATGACTTAATAATTAAGACCGAAAGCTAGCCGGGCGCCGTGGCGCACACCGATAACCCCAACAACGCGGGAGCCGAGCCGGGAGGATATAAAGCTCCAATCCAGCCTCAAAAACTTAGCGTGACCCTCAGCAACTTAGCCCCTGCCTCAAAATAAAAAGGGTTGGGGATGTAGCGGTGATAAAGCGTCCCTGGGTTTAATCGCCAGCACCCCCCCCCCCAAAAAAAAAAAAAAAAAAAAAACGAAAACGAAAACTAGTGGACTTACGGAAATTCACCAGGATTCAGAAAAATCGTGAAGCCTTCATCTCACAAGTGGTCTGAAAGGAGTGAGGGAACAGAGTCCCCTAAATTGGCCTGAGTTTTCTTGTCAGAAATAACTACCCTGTGGCCCAAGTTTGTAAAGGCCATTGGAAGTCGTGGGAAAGCCCTTTTAAAGAACAGTTTAAACACGACGTTTGATCTTCTGACCGGTACTCATCAGCTTGCCCTCCCAGGGATGAGTCAGTATGCCGGGGCACTGGCCGCCATATGTGCCTGGCAGGCGTTTCGCTACATCTCATGTATTTTTCTCAGTCCTCCAACAAGGCAAGGATTAAATCTTCAAATGGGAAACGTACTTAGGATAGGGCAAAGTCTCAGCTAAGCACAGGCAAAGCAGTGATCAGTGTGGGGTTTTGTGCCTCCAAAGTTAGTGCCCCTAGACACATCCCAATACGTTTGACCTCTGGATTGAGGATAGGTATTTCAGGTTCCTAGATACCCAGTGCAAAAAAGCAACACAGTTCTGGAACAGAATCTGAACGTTTTAGCATGTTTGAGTTGGAAGGAGACTTCCATGCTTTTTCCCCCACAGAATTTAACCAACATACAATTCCCGTCACGGAGCTGGCGCTCAATCAAGCAAACCAAAAGAGGCACTCCATTTCTCTCTAATCTTTGAATACCAAAATTCAGAGTCAAGGTTCCGATCCAGATGCAAAAACTATTCCTTCCCTTTCTGATTTCTGATCCATAGTTTTATTTTTTCGTTGACTACCTTCTTGTAGATGTCTTTAAAACATCTCTAGCACTAGCCAAGTACCCTCGCACGGGTTAGTGATTGCACAGGTCCAAAAAATAAAGCAGCAATGTGCGAAGGTGGTTCCACCAGTCTAACCTGTGGGAAGTGAAAATAGCTAACTAACCTCAGAGCTGAGCTTAAGCAGGACCGGACCCTCCTGCCGGGTTGAGGATTACCTCTTGCCTAGCTCAGTGAGCGCGGCGCGGCCCCGCCCTTCACAGCCGGGAGGAGGCGGGAAAGGAGCGCGCGATGCCGTATGGACCTCGGCGTGCGCCGTAGCGGCGGCCAGAGGAGGCGGGGCTCGAAGTCAACCCCGCCCCCTTCCCGGCTACGGCGTGGAGCTGCGAGCGAGCCATCCCTGTGGCTGCTTCCTTCAGCCTCGGCTGCGGGTGATTATGGGGCAGGAACCGCGGACGCTGCCGCCCTCTCCTAACTGGTACTGCACCCGCTGCAGCGATGCAGTGCCCGGGGGCCTCTTCGGTTTCGCGGCCCGGACCTCCGTCTTCCTTGTGCGCGTGGGCCCGGGAGCGGGCGCGACCCCGGGGACTCCCGCGTTTAGAGGTAACTCCCCCCGCTTCTGGCCCAGAGCCCTCCTGCCGTCCCCCGGGACTCCCGCTGATAGTCTCCAGTCACCCCTTTACCTGTAGTTCCCCAAAGTCTGTGACTGCGGGAGAGAGAAGGGGTCTGCCCAAAG
Organism: Sciurus vulgaris; assembly: GCF_902686455.1. Lineage (NCBI taxonomy): Eukaryota > Metazoa > Chordata > Mammalia > Rodentia > Sciuridae > Sciurus > Sciurus vulgaris. Next base: position 25,066,044 of record NC_136466.1, read on the forward strand.
TCACTGAGATGTGTCGCGATAAGTCTCCAAGAATGATCCACACCACGCTGTGGCCGGGCGGTCCCGCCTCCTGGCGCTCGCACGTGGAACCGCTTGCTTACTGAAAAGTTGGCAGCGTTCAGACCCAGGCATTTAAAATGTCTATGGCTTCCCTCCCCCACCCAAGTGCGCGCTGGTCCCCTGGGCGCCTTCTAGGGGTTGGGGACCGCTTGCAGCTGCAGACCCTGCGCAAGAACCTGCAGGATTATGTGACACTCTTGTTTCCGTATGATAGATGGGTTGAGCCAGATGCTTTCAGCTCCAAACTAGATTTTGATTATGCCTTAGAATATGACGTGCCATATATTTATTCCATTCCAAACTACCTGTAGCCAGACTTAAGTTGAAGGACTTTCATATTTCGTAATTTGAGTTGCACCCCAGCCTAGGTACTAAGCACAGCAAGGGATATCAACATTATTTTACAGTTGAGAATATTAAGGTTCAAAGGGAGAGAATGACTTGTCTGAAAAAAACAGTACAAGCACCTAGAAGGATTACTATAAGTGTGTGAATATTTTCAGTATAATTGGTTAAGCAACTCCAAAGCATTTGCTCACTTATCATCCAACAACAGAATGATTCTGTCTGGAATTTTGGATAGCAGTTTAATTAATCTAAAGTCTAATTTCACCTGAAGTCATAGGAGAGTTGGTGGGACACACTGAAAGAGTCTCTGGCTTCACGTTTTCTCATCACCCTGGTCAGTACAACCTCTGTGCCACCAGCTCCGATGATGGGACTGTGAAAATCTGGGATGTAGAGACAAAAACAGTTGTGACAGAACATGCACTCCATCAGGTACCACGACTTGCTGTTTCCTCATGATGTTTTTTATATGTCTGTTTTGGAAGTCCTTTTGTTTCAAATAGTTTTGCTAACTCATCAGTGCAGGGTAACTTTTATGGATGTACTCATTAATTAAATAAGAAACCCTATATTGTAAGGTGTCTCAAAACTTTTTTAAAGAGGATGCATTTTTTTTAATAAATCAGAAGTTAGCCTGTTTTTGCAAACAACTTTTAGAGTACAGTTACATTTAAGTCCTGTCTCTGGCTGTTTTCATACAGCAAAATTCCATTAAAACAGAAACAACATGGCCCATGAAGTCTAACATATTCAATAGTTGGTTATTCGCTTAAAATAGACACCTGGTATAAACTATAAACAAGTGACTAAAACTCATTTCTAAATCAGAGGATTACATGATATACCTGCTTTTTAAGAGAACAAAGGAAAGGGAAAAGAACCACTTAAACTTTGTAAGAACTTTGTATTGAAGGAAAGTAAAAAAAAGAATGATTCTTTGATCCCCAGTAGTCTAAAATTTTCCTATTGTTAATATAGTGTTGCTAACAAGTAGCTTTGGGACCGAGGTTGTGGCTCAGTGGTAGAGCACTTGTCTAGCATGTGCAAGGCTCTTGGTTCAATTCTCAGCACCACATATAAATAAATGAATAAAATAAACAAGTAATATTAATAAGTATTCATTAAGTACCTATATTGTGCTTAGTGTTGTGCTTGTGAAACAAGTTAAAAATTAAGTAAAAATTGAGCATTGACAAATGAGAAATATTTTTTTTGTTTTGAAGCATACTATATCAGCATTGCATTGGTCTCCTCGAGTAAAGGACTTAATAGTATCTGGAGATGAAAAAGGAGTAGTTTTCTGTTATTGGTTTAACAGAAATGACAGCCAGCACCTCTTTGTAGAACCCAGGACAATTTTCTGTCTTACCTGTTCACCTCATCATGAAGATTTAGTTGCCATAGGGTAAGTACTGTGCCATCTATATTGATGGTTCACTTTGGTTTTGCTCCTGTTTTTCATTTGCATTACTTTCTTGGATGCATTTACTCCTGAAATACAGATGTTAACTTCTCCCCTGGAGCCTTGGGATCATTTGTTCCTTTGTTGTCTAGGTCTTTATTACCTCTCTCCCTCCCTCTTTTTACGTTTCCTTCCTTTCCGCTTTACTGTACTTTTCCTTGTTCTTCATATCTGATTTTTCCCATTAACCTTCAGATACTGGAAATATCCTTTTACTCTTTTCTCTCTTTATACTGTCTTTTATGACTCCCAGAGAATAAAGCAACTGCTGTCTCCGGTTTCAGGCTTTCCCTCTAAGTTTGGAAAGTGATGTGGCAATGGGATCTGTCTCTGTATTAATCACCGAGTTTGTTCCACATGAGCTGCCTGAGTGGGCATCCCTTTCCCTCTCCAATTCATGTACTCCTCACCCAAACGTGTTTAATCCCTCCAGGTCAAAGACTTGACATAAGTAATTTTACTAGGATGTTAGAGATGAAAGTCTGAGGGAAGTGGATTTGAGAGACTGGTTTTGAGGTAGGATAAGTTAGTGGAAATACAGAAACAAATTGTTCACAAAATTTCTCATAAAAGTGTGCAGATAGGAAGGCAGAGAGAAGGTATGGGGCAAAGGGAGTATTAAATGAAAGATACAAGGACATATTGCTGTGTCGATGTAGTGAGGTGGTGTCAGGGGCAGCTTGTTGCAAGAGTAAACCTATAAATAGAGAAAGTTGTGGAAAAATTGAGGAGACTGGATCCAGATGATAAGTAGAAGGAAAAAAAAAAAGCAAGTTGGTTAATGAATGCCTTTAATTCTAGAGATCTGGGAGGCTGAGGCAGAAGGATATCAAGATGGAGCCGGCCTCAGCGACTTAGTGAGGCCCTATCTCAAAGTACAAAGGACTGAATAGGTAACAGTGATAGAGCACCTCTTGGTTCAGTGTTTGGTACTGAGAAAGAGAGTGAATATGCAAATAATTACACGTAGGTTTGGAAATGGAGAACGTTCCACTCTGTGCCTTCAGATTATCTCCATGAAGCAAAAGTCAAAGAGATAAAGTCAGGAGGAAGGCATGAACACTTTCAAAAAAATAGGAAAATTAACTTAGTGAAGGGAATTATAGGTCCAGTGTCCACTATTGAGTGGCCAAGCTGAGGATCATGGTCATGAATTTAAATTACTCAAACTGATTAAAAAAGGAGATCATTGGATTCCACAAGGTTTGGGGATTTGTGGACTAAATAACCCTGAGGGAGAGAAGATAAGGGAGATCATGATGTTTTGAAGAGTCACTATAGGAGTTGGGGCTGTGGCTTAGTGGTAGAACACTCACCTGGCATGTGTGAGGCACTGGGTTTGATGCTCAGCACCACATATAAATAAATAAAAGGTCCATCAACAACTAAAAAAAAAATTTTTTTAAAGTTTAAAAAAAATAGTCAAATCTGTTCTGCATGAAGGGAAGGGTGGGAAGATGGGTGTGGGCAAGTGGTATTGAAAAAATAGGGGGATCTGTAGATGGACAGTCTGAGAAAGTGGGAGCATTGTTGTAATGAGGGTACTAGGGAGTGAGCAGGAAGTATAGTGGCAAGGGGTCAGAGAAACTTAAACTTTGAAAAAAGCAGGAATTCATAACAAGAAATGTCTTTAAGGAGGAGAGAGCTGCATCATCAGGCACAGAAAGTTGGATCAGAAGCATTTGTTTGTAGAGGATCTTTAAGCTTTAAGACATTATTATTCCCAGAAAGCTTAACTCAGATTTCAAAACAGCTGGCTCTCTTGACATTTAGGTGTGGTATAACTTAAAGATTTTTCAAAAGTCTGGGTAGTCAAAGATTAACATATTCTTTCTGGCGTTTTTTGTTTGTTTTTTAATCCGTTACGTTGCTTATCCCTGTAGAATTCTGTTGAGTAGGTACAGCCAGTTTGGAGAGCAGTTTTGCACTGTCTGGTAAAGCGATAGTGCACATATCTTATACCTTGGCAGTTCTAGTTCCAGTCATCACGTGTGCAGTTGTCATAGTACATTAGCAGCAGCTTTTGTATTTATAATCACAAAAAAAAGGAAGACCTTCAAAAGGACACTGAATAAGTAAACTGTGATATATTCATATAATACAGGGTTCATACAGTGGTGTGACTGACTGACCTGGAACTAGAATCACACGTGTTAACGTGGATGATTTAGAAACAGAATGAGTGGGGGAGAGCACGCTGCAAAAAATAAACTGCATGATACCATTTCTGTGAGTTTTTTAAATATACAGACTGCTTCTGTTTCTTATTTAAGAATATATACCAAAAAAAGGGCCAGGTGTGTAACACATACCTATAATCCCAGCGGCTCAGGAGGCTGAGACAAGAGGATCACAAGTTCAAAACCAGCCTCAGCAACAGCAAGGTGCTAAGCAACTCAGTGAGACCCTATTTCTAAATAAAATACAAAAAAAGGGCTGGGGATTTGGTTCAGTGGTTGAGTGCCCTTGAGTTCAATCCCTGTTACCCCATCACCACCATTAAATACATATATACACACACAAAAAAAGGCTAGCAACACAAAATTTAGAAATAGTGATTTATCTCTGGGAAAGGGAATGAGAGGTTTGATCTAGGTGGGAACACAGAGTATTTCAGCTGTTTTGGTAATTATTTTTTTCTTAAGCTAGGTGGTAGATACTCTTATGTGTCTGAAATAATTTGTATTTTTAAAACTCTCAGAATGACTCAGTTTTTTTCTAGACTCATAAAATGGCAGCTATGGAATATACAGATCTAGAATATTGAGTACTCCAGCTTTTCAGTTTCCAGTTAAAAAAGTAGTACTGCTTATAAAAAGGAAACTGATTTCAGTGTACTAGAACAAATTCATCTCTAGTTAGAGGAGTCGCCGGACTTCTATCAGAACTGAAACTCCTGTCAGTTCCCTTAGAATAAAAGTACACGCCCCTGTTTGAGCTTTCTGCCAGACAACATATATGGTACTAAGGGTCTGATCATGGAGAAGGGTTTTAACAAAACTAGGAAATGTGAAATGAACACTTGGGAAAAAGGACAGAAGTATTTCTTGTCCTTTCTCCTTCTCCCCTACCCCAAATGCATCTACCTAATTTTTAGAAGTTCACAGTGATAAATCATAAACCAGAATGTTTACTGGAGAGACTATTCTGTTTTCATTTTTCACTAATATTTCTAACTCTTGTCTTTTAGCTATAAGGATGGCATAGTAGTTATAATTGACATCAGTAAGAAAGGAGAAGTTATTCACAGGCTTCGAGGCCACGATGATGAAATCCACTCCATAGTCTGGTGTCCCCTGCCTGGTGAAGATTGTTTATCCATAAACCAAGAGGAAAATTCAGGTAGGGATGACTGAAGGGAGAATTCAGTATTCTTTAGACCTAAAGAACAAAATAGGTAGAATTGCACTGTCTGAATTTCATTTAAAACCTTAGACATCACACTCCAGACCTATGAAAGTGATGGCTAAGTTTTGGGAGCCCTTGGAAACTAATTTTTCTTTCACAAGTACATGTTCAATGCAAATTAAAAACAAAATTACCCTCTTTGTTCTAGAAGAACCTGAAATTCCCAACGAGAAAGTTATAGCTCAAACTCCAGTAACAAAAGGCTGTTACTTAGCGACTGGAAGCAAAGATCAGACCATTCGAATCTGGAGCTGCTCTCGCGGCAGAGGTAAGGTTGATGTGTGATGTTTCTTTTGTGGTATAAGCTATGTTGATCCAGTGAAATTAGCTGCTCTTTTATTCTGTCTTCTTGTTCTAAGAGTGCATCATTTGTCAGAAATCAGTTATTTACTTTCCTGTGTAGAAAATCGCTGCCCTGATTTAATCTGGGCTAGAACTCTGCTCTGAACAACTGGCTCGTGTGTTAGAGTTTATGATACCATTCCAGGAGAAGGCAGGGACCCCTGCTTTATTAGAAGGGTCACTATTTGGCATGGAGAGCAAGACATTTAAGGACATAAATACTGGAACTTGACAAGACCTGAATCAAAGGAATGGAAAAGACCTCTAATGCACAAATGCAGAGTAAATAATATGCTCTGTGTATGTAGCTTGGTGGTAGAGAGCTTACCTAGCATGCTCACAGCCCTGGGTTTGATCCTCAGTACCACCCAAAAAATAAATACATATGTGTATATTTGTAGCATAGAAATGTGTGTTTACAAACACTCACTTTGGCCAAAGCAAGTTAAAAATCCACATGCAGGCATCTGACTGGGAATCCCCTCCACCAGGGTATCCTCTAAATTTATAGCTGTGTAATACAGTGGCCTTCAGTTCTGGTCCTGCAGCAGAAGCAACCGGAGATTTTTGGAAAAAATACAGGCTCCTAGACCCTCCATCAAAACTACTGAATCAGAATCTAGGTGCTGGAGCCTGATGCTTGTATTTTTTAAAACTGCACTTGTGGTTCTAACACACAGTACAAACTAGGACCTCCAGCTTGGTGCTGATGGAGATGCCCCCCTGCCACAATGTGGTGCCTGTTGAAGGGATTTATGACCATCAGGAGGAGGGCTCCTGCCCTTGTCCTTCCAGCTGTGGAGAATTTGGGTTGCATTACCACTTTGAGTTCTCCAGTCTAATTTCCCAGACCTAAAAAATATATATACTCATAATGTGTTTGGGTTGCGGAAATCAGCCCGAAGAGCTTGCTTGGCCTAAAGGTAGATAGGCTGGTATTAACCACTATGTATAATGTTTCAACGAGAAAATGATGTATTCATGGTCATTAACTTGTTAACAAGCCTATAAAGCAAGACCATGTAATGTCTTTAAGTTCTTAGTTTCAGTGTCTTCAGTGCTCACTGACTGTTTCACCTTCAGGAGTGATGATTTTGAAACTACCTTTTCTGAAGAGACGAGGAGGGGGTGTAGACCCAACTGTCAGAGAGCGCCTGTGGTTGACACTCTACTGGCCCAGGGATCAGCCAACACAGCTGGTGTCCAGTTGTTTTGGGTAAGTCTGCTTTGGTTATATCTTCTCAGATAATTTTTTTTTTTCCTATGTGGGCTCAAGATTCCTAGGCTTCTCTTTAGAGACACAGAAGGTGGGACACACACACACACAGCTGGGCTAGTTGAAATGTAAAAAGCATGAGACTTGTTCTATCTAACAAAATCGTAAAAAACAAATCTTTGAACAAGCCTGGGGTTAAGAGTATCCAACTCTGAAGTTGCGCATCTGAATTTCAGAATCAACCTGCTGCTTACCTGCCTTCTGTTCATAAGCAAAACCCTGCGCTTCAGTCACTTATGCGTGCACAAAGCAGAGATGATGATGCTATTTGCTCTCCCTTAGGGTGGCTATGACCACTCAGTAACCAAAATGACCAAGCACTTTCCATGGGAAAATACAAACTGTTTTTCCTCTGCTTTCATACCCACAACCGTCAATCCAGAAGACTTCTGAGACTCCAAAAGGTGTGAGGATTTCTCCTGCCCAGCAAGCAATTAATTCTACAACTAGGCATCTTCCAATTCAGTTCTGACAGAATGTCATATCCCCCAGTTGAGGGTTTGATCTCCAGCTCTCCCCCATACACTTTATATGCTAGTTTCAAGCCCCCAGGTTGTTTCTCATGGGCTTCTGGCCCACACACTGTAAATCAGGACCCCCCAGTCCTATCCTCTGGTTCAGTTAATTTGCACATACTGCTCATAGAACTAAGGGGAACACGTTATGTTTTCCAGTTTATTAGAAGGATTTTAAAGGATATGGATGAAGAAATTTGTAGGGAAGAACATGGGAGAAGGGAGAAGTTTACATGCCCTTTAGGCATGCCACCCTCTAGAACCTTTCATATGTTCAGCTATCTGGAACCTCTCAGAGCCCTGTCTTTTGGGGGTTTTATAGAGGCTTCATTACATAGGCATGATAAATTAAATCTTAACTATTAGTGATCAACTTAAACTTCATTCCCTTCCCTCTCCTGGAGGTTGAGGGTGGGACTCAAAGTTCCAACCCCCTAATCCCACCTTGGTCTTTCTGGTGACCAATCCCTATCATGAAGCTACCCTAAAGGCTGCCAGTCATCAGTCGATTTTTTAACATACAAAAAAGTATATATCCCTTTGGAGATCCTGAGGTTTTTATTATATATCAGGAAAGAACAAAGACTAAATATGTATTTTACAAACCTAGTTTGGAACCTGAAAGTATCTGACTCAACCCATCCATCATACGGAAAGGAGAGCGTCACATAATTCTGCAGGATCTTGTGTAAGACCTGCAGCTGCAGGTAGCCCTCAGCTTCTGGAAGGTTCTCAGGACCAGCATGTACTTGGGTGGAGGAGGGAAGCTGTAGACATTTTAAATGCCTAGTTGCTGAAGATGATAAATGAATTTAATAGACAAGTTCTTGCTTTTAAATGAGGTAATACAGGTAAAACACATATAGTCCTCCCAAAATATTGACCATGACCCTACTTTCCACCAACACCCAAAAAAATAAGAGATTGTTTCTTGAACTTTGGAGCTGTGTAAATTATAATGGTATTTTATAATTAAAGCTGGTAGAGAGCTCTCTTCAAAAGTTAGTCTAGTACATTTACATATTTCAAAGAAAAGTAAAAATAGTTTTATTTAGGTGCAACGAAGTTTTGTAAATTGGAAAACGCATGGGTTTGGACTTCCTAACAAGAAGTGGGTTCCTGCCACTTGGCATTGCCTGGGGGATTGAGGCAGGTCTAGCAGTTGGAAACTGACACAGAGCCGGGTGGTCATAAGTGTTACCAGTCCTTTGAAGAGTTCAGGTCAAGAGACAAACTGATACTCAAGTATTTTCCCTCTGGCAGATTTAGTTTGTGACATATCTGCACGGCAGCAAATCTCTAAGGCTCAGAAAAGGATGTTGACTCTCTTTTTGACCCTTTTGCAGCCATGTTGACTTTTATTTCATCAAAGGAACAACAATAGGTATTTTACATCTACAGACCCAGACTGACTCAAAAATCCTTGCTTAGACTGCTTGTGTTCTTTACAGAGGTGAGCTGCTACTGTGGGATCTCACTCAGTCTTGGAGACGGAAATATACCCTCTTCAGCACTTCATCAGAAGGGCAGAATCATTCCAGAATCGTGTTTAATTTATGTTCTTTGCAAACTGAGGATGACAAACAACTGCTTCTTTCCACATCAATGGATAGAGATGTAAGAACTACTTAGATTTCATCAGCTTTGTAGAACAGGGATCGGCAATCTGAGTGGGTTTAGAGGGCGTCTGTCCTTATACCACCTCCCTACTTAAAGTTTCAGAGGTGCTGTTACCAGTTAGCACTGTATATATCAGCAGTGCACAGGGAGGGAAAATTTGTGAAACCACCAAGATGCTTTTGTGCTAAAGCACCCATGATAAAGATGAGTAGAAGTGTCCTGGGAAGGGCACATGAGATCATCATGCTTTGACTTGTTGCCATTATAGTTTAAGAAGCAGAATCATCTGCTCTTGGTGAACTCTCTGAGGGACAATTGACTGTATTTAGAGCCCATGACCTTGCTGTTTTGCATCTAAGCTGGGCTTCTCTCAAGTCTTTCTGTTCAAGTGATAACTAAAAATTTTCTACTCCTCAGGTGTAGGCCATTTTGCTTCTTAGATAGCAACTCTGATTTTTCCATGTGCTGAGGCCATGTTCATCCTTATTTAGTTTGCTGAATGAGGAAGTTACCAGGACTAGAATAGAATTAAAGGACCATTGACCTCTGGGAAATGGAGATCTGGGTTCTGATTTATTCTATGACCCTGAATTCACTGGACATCTCTGAGAATAAATATATTCCAAGATCCTGTTGAGCTGTGTAATTTATTGCTGATTTTTTTCCCTAAGAGATGCTTTTTACAATTTCTACTGAATGAGTTAAATTACTTTGTCCTTGCCCACTATGAGCTTATCCAACAATTGGAATAATAGATTTTTCCTGTTTCTCTGCTTTTTTGAAATATTTAGGCCCTAACCCTTAATCTTTCCAGGTAAAATGTTGGAACCTGACCACCCTAGAGTGCTGTTGGACCCTCCCTTCCCTTGGTGGGTTTGCCTATAGCCTGGCTTTCTCTCCCGTGGATGTGGGCTGTTTGGCTATAGGCGTTGGGGATGGCATGATCCGTGTATGGAATACACTCTCCATAAAGAACAACTATGATGTGAAAAACTTTTGGCAGGGTGTCAAGTCCAAGGTTACAGCGGTAAGAATACTTGCTTTGAACTTTTTTTTTTTTTAAGAAAATATCCACTCATTTAAGTGAACTGTATTGAAAATTAAAAGTCGTTTAAGGGTATTTTGATGAAGTTTGAAACTAGGAAAGTAGAATCCTCCAAACAAATTCATCATCCCCGAATTCAGAGCTTGAAATTATTAAGGCCTTGATTAACTCATCACGTTTTGTAACAGCAAGAAATTAATTATAAATAACCTAAATGTATTCATGGAAAATTATTGTTATAGTATAACTACATATTGGAATGGTATCAAACTATTAATAATAGTAATGAGTTGTTATTTTTTGTTTGTTTTTTTTAGCTGTGGAAAGAATGTTAATCATTTGTAAAAATACAAATTATAAAATGGAATGCAGGGTAGAAAACATGTTTAATCTTTTTTTTTTCCTCTAAAATGATACCTCTGTGTTGACCATTCAGTCTAAGACCAACAAATACTGTTGATTTAAAAAGAAAACTAGGGGTTGGGGATATAGCTCAGTTGGTAAGGCTCTGGGTTCAATCCTCAGCACCACAAAAAAAAAAAAGAAAGAAGAAGAAAACTAAACAATACAGAAGTATAGAAAGTAGACTTTCTTTTCTACTGTACTCTCTACTCCATGCCCCCATTACCATAACCCCGATAGTCTTGACAATTTGTGGTATCTTTTTCCAAATTTATTAATTAAATAAATTATTTTCCAAATTGTTTTAGAACCTTTTTTTTTCTTTTCTTTTTGTAGTGCCAGGGATAGGACCCTATGAATGCTAAGCAAGCATTCTATCACTAAGCTGAATCTCTAGCCACTATTCTAGAATCTTTTATCCCTAGTCTGCAATATGTCATGTACATCATTTAATGTTTGAACCCACTTTTTTCTATCATAAGCATCTAGGTTTATTCATAAAAATGTCTGAAAAGAGAGATAACAAGATTGGCAATTACTTTTGTTTTAGTTGTAGATGAACACAATGCCTTTATTAATTTACGTGGTGCTGAGAATTGAACCCAGTGCCTTGCACATGCTAGGCAAGCGCCCTACCACTGAGCCACAACCCCAGCCCAGCAATTACTTTTGGTTTTGGTTTTTGTATTGCATTGTGAAATTACAAATGACTTTCACTTTGCTATTAATTCATCTCATTGTTTTTTTTTTAAACAATGAAAATTAAAAGAAATCAAGAGCAAAAAATGTCTCCCACTTGAATGTTTGGAAGCTTGAATGATGTCCCCTTCCTCATATATTTTCATTTAGAAACTCTTTTCTTGTAGCTCTCCTGGCACCCAAACAAGGAAGGCTGCTTAGCTTTTGGAACTGATGATGGAAAAGTGGGATTGTATGACACCTATTCCAGCAAGTAAGCAATGCGTGATTCTTGTTCAGCCAGTTCACCGATGTGTGCATGATGGATTTAATTTTGAGTTTATACACCTGATATACAGAAACTTCTGGACTTGAAAACTAGGTTCAGAACTCAGAATCTTATTTTTTAAAGTTTTTTCAGGTGATATTGATTCAGCCCATCTGATTTTTGGGAACCACTAACATAAACCATTTGCTTTTGTTTTTACAAAAGTTTTCATGCATGACAATTGAAAGACAAGTACAACATCTGTGTGCCTTCTCTCAGTATTTGTCCATACCTTTTATCTATGTGTCTATATTTCATCTAAAACATGAAACAAAGTTTCAGGCATAAAACTATGATACTCAGGCTTCATAAGAAACAAGGTTACAGGGTTGCAGGCATCATGACACTCCTCTGCAGATTTTTTTTTTTTTTTTTTTTTTTGGTTTGGTTGGGTTTTTTTTTTATACCAGAGATTGAACCCAGGGGTGCTTAATCACAGAGGCACAACCCCAACCCCTTTTTTATATTTTATTTAGAGACATAGTCTCACTGAGTTGCTTTAGAGCCTCACTAAGTTGCTGAGGCTGGCTTTGAACAATCCCCTTGTCTCAGCCTCCTGAGCCACTAGGAGTTACAGGTGTGTGCCACTGCACCCAGCTGTTCTGCAGTTCTAAAAAACTCTTCTATGAGCCACACTATCCTAATCATGCATGAGAAAATGAATACTAATTTCATAATATGATCTCACATCTTGTACATACAGGTCTTTCCTCTTCAGCATTGTCTTTTTTTTTTTCTTTTTCATTTGAAGATTCTAGATAAGTTCCATGTCTTGTACTTGTCTAGTTATTCTCTTATGGTGATTTCTAACTCATTTATTTCTATCATTTCTATTATATTTGCTATCAACTGTTAAGTTCCCTTATTCCTTACAGTAGTCATTAGTCATAGGTGACTAGACAGCCCTGGAAAAGTGCAAAGTCCAAGTTGAGTTGTGCTATAAGTGTAAAATGTACTGAAGTCTTAGTATTAGAAAAGAATATGAAATATCTCAAAAATTATCTTATTTTAATTGTTTTAAATTACACTTTTAGCCGGGCATGGTGGCACACACCTGTAATCCCAACGACTCAGGAAGCCAAGGCAAGAGGATTGCAAGTTCAGCAACATAGTGAGGCCTTAAGCAACTCTGAGACTGTCTCAAAATAAAAAACAGACTGGGGATGTGACTCAGTGGTTAAGTGCCCCTGAATTCAATCCCTGGTACCAAAAAAGAAAAAAAGTGAACATTTCAGGAGGAGATATGAGAAAAAGGATACCAAACTTGCCAGATGTATGAAATTAACATTTTTATTTGGGTCAGTTACGTTTAGGGCTTAATCATTTTGGTTGTGATGTTATGCTATGTGTTATGTTATTTAAGTGTTTGCTTTTTATAATCAACTATTTGGAGAAGGATACTGCTAAATTATTTTTCTATAATACAGCAACTAAACTAATAGTAAGGGATCTTTGAGAAAAAGATGGTCTATTTTCCACTGTGCCTTTTACTTTAAATCTTTATTTGTTCTCCACCTCCCCTTAACTTCCAAAGACCTCCGCAAATTTCTAGCTCTTATCATAAGAAGACTGTGTACACGTTAGCTTGGGGCCCACCAGTACCCCCGATGTCACTTGGTAAGTGTCTGAGCCATTCTTTAACAAATATATTCTCTTTTTTTCAATTTAATTCTAGGATCTGAAATTTTTTTAAAAAAATTTTCAGTGTTCTAGTGCAGTGACTACTTACGTTGTCTGCTATGTCCTGGGGGTCCATGAAAGCAGTAGTGGCAGGTGACAAATTAGAATTGCTAGGAGAAAACATTTACTTATGAGCATCCCCAGACTGCCTCCTGCAATTCTTAAGCATTGTTCTTTGAACTTTTTCATTATACGTAGATATCTCATGCTGGGTTGTGGCCTTTGATTACTACCTTTTACCCCTTTCCCTCTTCTAGCCCCTCAGCTTTTTCTTGTCCCTTAAGTAATGAATCTTTCATAATATCTTTTTGGGTGTATTGAACAAGTCTCTGATATACTTTCCTTAATATCATGAAACATCTGTAAATGTCCATAGCAGTCACCCTGCCGGTGGAGAGGATAAATAGTATAAATCATCAGAACTCAAGCAGCCTTGGAATTATATTTTATTCATCCAACAAGAGAATTACTATAATACTAAGAAAATCACTGCTTTGAAGATACCTCCTTATAGGTAGCTAGTCATGGTAAATCCTGTAGCTCCATAAATTTAAATGCCCAAAGAGTAAAGCACTTATTTCTGGAAGAAAAAGTAAATTCTCAAGCTTTGATTTGAGATCTGATGTTTGATTTCTGATCCCAACTTTTGTGCCACTATTATTTTGAATGTTAGAAGAATGTTAAAAGTGAATATGTTACATCATAGAATTTTAACATAGAATTAGTAGAACTTTTTTACTTCTCCCAAGAACTGTTCAGGTGGAAAGAACAGTGACTTTATTCCCTTGTGTTAGAATGCTTCAAATGAATAATTCTTTTTAATTCTTAATTCTCATAGTATGGTATGGTCAGCCTGTAGTAACAAATAGTTAAACTGATGAAGTTCAAGTCTGATAAGTTTTCTTATGTCATGTAGGCGGAGAAGGAGACAGACCTTCCCTCACTTTATACAGCTGTGGAGGGGAAGGAATTGTCCTACAGCATAACCCCTGGAAGCTGAGTGGGGAGGCCTTTGACATCAACAAACTCATCAGGGACACCAATTCAATCAAAGTGAGTTATCATGATCTCTAGTCTCCTCTTGGATTCCTCTGGGTTTCCCATTTTGCACACTAAATGAGATTCTTGGAGATAGGTGGTATATCAAGTCAGGCATCGTATATATTGTGAAGCAGGCTTTGAGCAAATTTGTGGTTTCTAATACATGTCTTTAGGAGTCTTTATCCTTGAATAGGAACTAAACCAAAAAAAAAAAAAAGTGTCTCAATTGCAGCAGTGATCTGTAATTTTCAGATCTTGACTATAAAACATTCTGTTTATGCCAACCACTTCAACCAAAATGATGCTGTGGTAAAAATGACCCTATGGTTTCTAAATGTAACAACAAATTTTGTTTTGCTCAAGACTGAATTGGCATTTTGTTTTTAAAGGAAATAATTTCAGATTTACAAAAGCTGCGAAAACATACAAATAATTCTCTAATATCCTTTACCTAGTTTCCAACATTTAATCACTTTTGCTTTAACATTCTATTAGTGTACATATATGCCAGAAGTGTCTTTTAAAGTCAAATCATAAATGTTGAGATTTCCCTACCCTTTCAAATGAGTATTTTTTTAATCACTGCTCAATATTTTCACATGGCTAGAATAAAAATAGTACCTAATCATAAGTTAATTATGTTTATTAAGTATATTCCTTCATTGTCTTAAGTGTTCCCTATACATTAACAGTCTTCAAGAATGAAAAGAACCAATTAGAACGAATACAAATTTTTTAAAAAAATAATGAAAGAAATTCCTGTTCTGACAAGCTTTTAGTTTAATGGCATTTGATTATATGTATCAGAAGTTTATACAAGGAGTCTGGGCTGGAAATAGAAATTTTGAATCCCTTCACATAAATGATAGATGAAGAACCTCTAGGTGTGTAAGGCAGGCTTAAAAAGAAAAACAAAACAGTAAGAAAAGAAGAGAAACCAAGCAGTTTTGGAGAGTACAACATTATAAGGGTAGTAATTCTGGAAACAAACTGAAGGATAAGAAGAAAACAAGGAAAGTGTGTACATCTTTTGTTAAGGACCAAGAAACCAGTGGGTACATCTCATTCTTTACTGTGGGACAAAAGTTTTTTCAGTTAATTTCATTTCAAAAGGTTAAACATTGTAGATGTTTGGTTGTTAATAGGTTCTCTGTCCTATTTAGGAAGTCATAATAAGAATTCTTATTCTTAGTAATTCTTGAGCCAATTAAGGAGACTGTTTAGGAGAATGACTGTTGTGTAATTAGAACATGTCTTAACTCTAGGGACTTTTTTTCCCTCATCCTGTCATCACTGATTTATAAGATGTGTGGAAAAAAGAACAATGTTTGTAGTCAGAATTGGTTTGTTTTGCTTCTAGTACAAATTGCCTGTACACACAGAAATCAGCTGGAAAGCAGATGGCAAAATCATGGCTCTTGGCAATGAAGATGGGTATGTATTTGTTTTCTTAAAAAAGAAATAACTGCAGTTGCACATATTTTGAATCACAAGCTGGCTAATGCCATCTGTAACATTAATTAGGGAAGCACAGTTGTATTTCATATTCTAATTTATCATTGATATCCTTAACTGATCCAGGAGCTCTTTGCATCTTTGAAAACAACAGTTATTTAGATTAATTTCAGTTCAAAGATTTGTAGCATTTGGCTACAGCATGTTTAGGCTATTTTATGCCTCACAAAATGGTCATCTGAATTCAACTGTCCTGTGCTGCACTCCATTTTTAAGAAGTAATACTGGACAGAACTTTTTAGATCTCAGTCTGTCTTTCCATTGTTAATTACAGTGTGTAGTCCAAGTTCAGATAATAGTTCATTAATTCTTTTAGCTTCCCACTGCCATGTATTATTTATTAATGCCCAACAAATACAACTTTCCAGACATTGTAGAATTTTTAAATGTTGAATATGCTCATTTCATAAAACAACCTTTTATATCTGATTCTTCATGAGAATAGCTTTTGCAATGATAGTGTTATTTTATTCCATTTCACCTTTCTGAACTAATGGAGTAAGGGAGCTGACTGTTCGCACTGCACTGTAATTTGATTATCTCTCTTGTCTTTGTGTGTTTCTTATTCCAGATCAATAGAAATATTTCAGGTTCCCAACCTGAGACTGATTTGCATCATCCAACAACATCACAAGCTTGTGAATGCCATTTCCTGGCATCATGATCATGGCAGCCAGCCAGAGCTGAGCTATCTAATGGCCTCTGGCTCCAACAATGCAATCATTTATGTGCACAATCTGAAAACTGTCCTAGGTAACTTTGGTTTCCTCCATACTGGGGATTATATTGCTTGTTCAGCTACTTTCCATTCTGTTCTTTACATGTTTTTACTTTATTTTTGGCTTTTTTTTTTTCCAAAAGCAATATATTCACCTTACTTTAAAACTTTCAAACATAACAAAAACATTAACTTAGAGAATGAAGAATATATATACGTGTATATATACACACACACACACAAACACATACATGTGCATATATATGTACATATTATATATATATATAATGTGTGCATATGTTAGCTACGTAGGTTAGCTAACTTCTTCCATAGCTAGTGTGTGTGTGTGTGTATAAAACTAATTTTTCTTCTACAAATTCAGTGCATGAAAATTTGCTATTAGCAAATATATATTCATTCCATGATATGAATATACCATAATTTATCCATTCCACACATGATGAATATTTAAATTATATTTTTTCAGAAATAATATTACTAAAGAACTTTGAACATAATATCCTCATGAACATGAATAATTTTCTTATAGAAAATTTCTAGAAGCAGATATGAAGAGATGTGGACATTAAAAATACAGTTGTTTTTTTTTTAAATAATTAATGCTCAGTGGCTATCCAAAAAAGCTGCCAGTTTATACTCCATCCAGCAGTAGCAATAGTGCCGTTTTACATACACACTCAACACACAACCCATTCCCATGTTTGATTACATCTAGACCTCCTATTCCTATGAGATAGGTATTATTGTCCTCACTTCACTCATGTAGAAACTAAGGTCCAATCCAGAGAGGTTAACTGACTTCTTCCATAGCTAGTATACGACAGTCGAGGCCCAAGCTCACAGCCTCATCCCAGAGTCTGCATGTGTTCTAGAAAATACTGTTCCTGCCTGGGAGTTTAATTTTTTCATGAATGATTTATCCCTGAAGGAACCTTAAACTACTTTGAACCCCTTTCAACACCTAGGAGAACCAGAGTTCAGAAGGGCCTTTGTTTTCTCTTTCTTTTTAATTCCTTTTTGATACTGGCAATTAAACAAAACTCAGGGGCATCCTCACTGACCTACATCTTCAGCCCTTTTGAAACAGGGTCTTGCTAAATTGGCCAGGCTGACCTTGAATTTGGGATCCTCCTGGCACAGGTTCTTAAGTCACTGGGATTACAGACATGAACCACCACACCTAGTGGACCTTTCTTTTTAATGTGTTGGAAATGGGATTTCATTTTCCCCCAATATGTATAAGTTACCTATGTCTAAACTGTTCATAATGTTGCAGAGTGATGAAACAGTTGAGATTTTTAATTTCTCTAGAAATAATTTTCAGTGGTTTTCTGAGACCAATTCAGGAGAGCAGGTGCTCTCCTGAATAAAAGCAGTGTGGAAAAAGTATTAAAGTATAGACACATTATGGTTGTAACAATAAATAGTAGATATACTATAACTAATGAGCAATGTTGAAAAGCTAATCCTGGTCCTTGTGATTGTTATTAATGGGATTCTAAAATTATCCACTTTGGCAAAGGACATTAACTTATTTTTCATAGCAGCACAGATCTTCATCTATTATAATATTACCATCCTAGTTTTTCATTTCATATTATTCTTATCTTCTTTTTTGAAATAATTCAGTTTTTAAAGGAAGTTGCAATAAGATTGCAAAGAACTCCCATCTGCCCTTTCTCATATTTAATCAGATTTAACATTTTTGCTGCATTTGATGAGTACAGATCATGTTTTACACATGCTTCTGCAATTTGATTTTAGCTGGTATTTCCTTATAATTAACTCCAGATTATACACTTTTACCCAGAATACCATACCCAGTAAGTATATAACCTTCATAGGATTACATCTAAAAGGCATTGTTTTCATTGCAATGGCTTCTGGAAGGAAATAGTAATAGCTAACAGTTTGTGTTAAGCTTGTATTTACCCAGACACTGTTAATGGGCCCATATACTAGACCACTAATAGTATCATCTGCTAAAAATGACCTAGATCTGACAAAATCTGGACTCTTGCATTAATAAGAGTTAATACCTTCTGTTTTCATTTTTTATTTTTTGTTATTGCTAGTAATGGTAGGAGTAACACTTTCTCCTTACCTTTTAGAGAGCAATCCTGAGGCTCCAGTGACCATTACAGAGCCCTACCGGACCCTCTCTGGACATACGGCCAAGATCACCAGTCTGGCCTGGAGCCCACATCATGATGGAAGGCTGGTGTCTGCTTCCTATGATGGTACAGCACAGGTACTGTTGTGTCCTGGACCCTGGGCGCTCTCACTGTGTACCCTAATTTAAACTCTATCCTCTTCTCCCGCCCCCTCCAGATGGGAGTATGTTTTTTTTCTGCACTGTCATCTTCTACAAAAAGATTCTCTGAACTCTAGAAGGCATTTTAGTTTTATCTGGACCCTTAGCAAGCTAAGTCAGGAGACTTACCATGAGTGTGGTAGGATAAATTGATGTGAAAAGTTCTCTTTCTTTAAACAGAAATGAAAATAAAGATGAGCAGCCATGCTGGAGCTATGTTGAAGGAGTGTTGGGTGTCAGAACCAGAATTGACCATAGCAGCTAGGGAATGCATCTATGGGGTGGTGTCTGTCTCAGTATTGAATGGTAACTCAACTGTTTGCACAAAGCTGAGAGCCATGAAGACAGGCCTGCTTTCTGTGAATTGGACACCAAGATAATTAAAGAAATAACAAGGCAACTGATTATTTGTCCAGGGACTTGGGAACAAAAGAATTGCCTATATGAAATGACAACCCCAATTTCTAAATTAGTTATGGATTATTTTTTTCATGATGCCAGAACTCCCAGGCCAAATAGTAGCAGATAGTTCTGGTTTGGGACAGTGTGATCCATGGGGCACCAATAAAAGCCCATTCGGAATCTCCTCTTAGGAATACCTACACACTCCAGAGCGCATAACCCCCCACCCCCCATGGAAAACAGTACTGTGAAATTGAACTCCTAACAGAGAAATTACAAATCACATAAGGAAATAAAGAGCCCACAATTTTTTAATTGAATAAATTATGCCCCCCAAACAATAACCAGAAAATTTATTGTCATGTGTCTTGGTTTCAGGTATGGGATACTCTCCGGGAAGAGCCTCTTTGTAATTTCCGAGGGCATCGAGGCCGACTGCTTTGTGTGGCATGGTCCCCATTGGATCCAGATTGCATCTACTCAGGGGCAGATGACTTCTGTGTGTACAAATGGCTAACTTCCATGCAAGCTCATTCCCGGCCTCCCCAAGGTCAGTCAGAACATGAAACCCATACATGTTTGCCTAATTCCCTCTCTCTCTCAATTGAGTTTATAAAAGCCTAGCAAAGAAGACATTCATGCAGAGCAGCAGCACAGGATGGTAGGGGTCTGCAGCCCACAAAAGGCTGGCAGGCTTGTGGGGCTAAGGACACCCCCAGTCAGTAGCAAGGGGCCAGATCTTAGTTGCTAAATGTCGTTCTTCACTAAAAAGGGTCTAAGGGTCTTCTTTGAGAAATGGAAGAACCTATATCATTTTATGCCAGAAAGGAAAGATGAACTCAAAGAATTAAGGAGACACATCAGAAGGACACAGAAACCAGCTTAACCAAATCTGAGAGGATTTGTACTTGAAAATAAGTAAAAGTATTCCACTCTGGCTACAAAAGATTAACTGATACCAGACTTGTGTACCTGCCATAAACAACTAGAAAAATTAGAATATATTAAGCAATTAGAAATTTACCCAAAAGAAATGAAATTATATGTACACATAAAGACTCATAAAAGAATGCTCATAGTAGCTTTACTGTGGTTGCCAAAAACTAAAAACAGCTCAATGCTGATCAGTAGATAAATGAGTAAATGTATGGGATCCCTGCAGTGGAATTTCACTTGACCATAAAAAAAAAAGTAATAGGCTGGAGATGTAGCCTAGTGACAGGGCATGTGCTTAGCATGAAACCCAGAGTTCAGTCCCCAACACCAAACAATGAAAAGGTACTGATAAACACAACAAAATCAGTGAATCTCAAAAAAATTATGTTGGGCTGGCATGTGGCTCAGTGCTTAAGTGCCCCTGAGTTCAATCCCTGGTACCAAAAAAAGAAATAGAAAAAAAAAAAATTATGCCAAGCACAAGAAGTTGAGCACAAAAGACTACATATACTGTATAATTCTGTTTATATGAAACTCTAGACCAGCAAAACTAAACTAGAGTAACAGCAGGTCAATGGTAGCTGGAAGGAGAGGGGGTGCATTTCATGGTGGTAGGTTGCACAACTCTGATCTGTCAAAATTCATCAAAGTATTAAAAGGTGGGTATTTTACTGTATTAAATCATTCCACAATAAAGGTGATTTTTAAAACTAAAAAAATGAATAACAGTAATGAATTATGATCTGAAATAGAAATTCCTACTGATACAAGTGATGTCTAAATAACTGGGAGGCACGCTTCCTTAGGCTGGAATGCCACCTAATGACTGTAGAGGGAATGATGGACTCTGGAAAAGAAATCCATTCCAAACCATCCCCAAGGAATGCCTGCACACCCCAGAGCACAGCAGCCTCCCACAGGAGATTGCACTTCCAAAACTGAACTCCTCAGAGGAAAGGTACAGACTGACATTTCAGCAATCACAGTAAGAAGTTTTAGTCAAGAAACCTCAGTGGACTAGGGCTGTAGCCCAGTGGTAGTATTTGGCCTTAGATTTGATCCCCAACACTGGGGAAAGAAAAAAATCCGTGGATCCTGAAACTAGTGAATGCAAGTAATAATAAACAGGAGCAATATTTTTTCAGAGGGTAACCTGCAGAACACTCTTTTAATCTAAAGTAATTAAACCAAACAGTAGAACAAATAAAAATTATGTGCTACCTCGTAGGTTGCCCTGAGATGAGCACAGCATTACTTCTGTGTATTCCAGCTGAAAATGCATAACCTGAATCTACGAAAAAACACCAGACAGTCCCAAATTGAGGGAAAATTAACAAAATAACTCTCCTGTAGTCTTCCAACTTTCAAGTTGTGAAAGTCAAAGGACAACTGAACAACTAACTGTTCATGGCTAAAGGAATGAAAGTCCAATGCAGTGGGTGATCCTGGTTCAGTTGCTTTTGCTAAAAAGACATCATTGGTACAATTAGCAAAACTTGATTAACGAGTGTGTGGAGTAGATGGTAATAGTGTATCAGTGCTGATTTCCTGACCTCAGTGGCTGTGGTGTGGTGATTTTGGAGAAAGTCTTTGGTTGGGCACACATTGACTTATGCAGGGGTAATCAGGCATTATATTTGTGATTTAATGAAATCTCAAAGGTTAATGTGATCATACAACTAAAAATTCATTGGGAAGGAAAGGAAAGTAAGGCTGTCAGAACAAAGCGTGACTAATGATGTATTGGAGATTACCACCCAGGGCACTTTTAATCGAGAATGTATATTTTAGCCTATGCTTTTTTATTGTGATTTTTGCAGGCAAAAAAAGTATTGAATTAGAGAAGAAACGGCTCTCTCAACCTAAGCCAAAGGCCAAAAAGAAGAAAAAGCCCACCTTACGAGTGCCTGTAAAACAAGACTCATTTGACGGGAATGAAGAAGAGTGCATAAAAGAAAACTCGGGACCTGTTGAAAATGGGGTGTCAGACCAGGATGGGGAGGAGGAAGCACAGGAGCCAGAGTCACCCTGTGGCCTCGCTTCAGTGGGTATGTGCAGAATACTGGGTACCACTAACTAAAAGTTTTGTCATGTCTAGGAAATTCAGTTGGATTCTTACTCAGTCTGAAATTTTTCTGTCTTTGACTTGCCTGATTTTCCAACTCCTTGCTTGGGTGGTATCTGTGGAAACAATTAGTTTTCTTTAAGGTTTTTAAAGTTTCTAAAATAAACTCCTTTGATGAAGGGTTAAAGGAGATAGAGCCCCGTAGAGAAAACTTCATCAGCTAGGTAGGACAAGGCCATGGGACCGAGTGAAGCTTGGGTAGTACATATACAGAAACTTACAAGGAAACAGTTTTAACAGTATGATGTTATTGGCCATATCTATTCAAAGAAACTGCCGTCCCTTACAAATGTCTGACTGTACAAGCCACCACCTCTCTGGTGGTAAGTTCCCACCCCTCCTACCAGGAGTTCATTCCTAGCTTTCTGCCATAACAGAGGAAAATTGAAGAACATTAAGCTATAGTGGCAGATCTCAGATTTCTCACACACATGAAAAATTCCACCACTAATTTTCAATGTATTCTAGTTCATATTTAAAGAGAAATAATTATTGGGCTGGGGATATAGCTCAGTTCGTTGAGTGCTTGCCTTGCAAGCACAAGGCCCTGGGTTCAAATCTCCAGTACTGCCAAAAAAAAAAAAAAAAGAGAGAGAGAAATAATTGTTAAGGATAAGTAAATTGTGTGGATAAGTAAATTACTAGCACTTTCATCCTTTTATATATTACCTTAATTATCTGGTGCCTGTTACAACTTAAAGATATGATTAGGTTAAAAGAGAGTATAAATAGAAGTGATGATTTATGATTAATTTTAAAACAGTATGATGTGGCAAAATTAATGTGACCAAAATATGTAGAGGCATCCCTGACCCTCTCTATCCCAAAAGATGGCCACTGAACCCATAGTTTGGGTTAATAAAAAGCTAAAAGCATAATTTATATTTTAGGCTCATCAGAATGCCTTCATATCACATAATGGCTATACAAAAATGCCCTTCGCCCCTGTATATCAACAGGGTTTTTTGGTTTTGTTTGTTTGTTTTGGTACCAGAGATTGAGCCCTGGACCCCAACCACTGAGCACATCCCAGCTCTTTCACTTTTTATTTTGAAACAGGATCTTGCTAAGTTGCTTAAGACCTTGCTAAATTGCTGAGTCTGGCTTTGAACTTGGGATCTTCCTGTCTTCAGCCTCCTGTGCCACTGGGATTACAGGCCTCTGCCACCATGCCCAGCAAGCTTTTTTTTTTTTTTTTTTTAAGGAAAGAAGTGTGTATTCAGGATTATGGGTTGTGATTCTGTAGCATGTATATTCAATTACTATTCTCTATTAAATTATTCCTTATTTGTATAGTAAATATGTATTACTACTCGGTGACCTAAATATATGAAAAGCAACTTGTCCAGAGTGGAGTTTGAGGATAACGTAATTAAGGAGGCTAGAGGTTAATAACTTTTTCTTAGTAGGAAGTTCTGTATAATAAACTTACAGATTTCTGAAATAGCCAGTTGGTGAGGCTGAGGAGAGACTACCCGTGCATCCCTTCCAAAGCATGTTTTGGTAATAGGTAAAATTACATTGCTAGGCCTGATAAAACTCTTAATTTTTTAAAAAATAAACTGAATTCTACATTATTCTTATCTCAGACATTTTTCCTGTTTTTCCCCTGTGTTGTAGTTTCTAGAGAACCAGTTGTTAATACTCCAGTTTCCTCAGGCTTTGAAAAATCAAAAGTCAGCATTAACAACAAAGTCACTTTACTGAAAAAGGAGTCACCTAAAGAAAAGCCAGGTCAGTATCTAATAATTGAAATATTTTGTTAGACCATCCTAAAATACTGCATGCAACAGAGGACTCAGAAGTATTTGGTGTTGGTTTGTTTGTTGAGGTTTTAAATATTTGTGGGTGTTCTGATTGTGTTTCTGTTGGGTTTGTTCTTTTTGAACATTATTTTAGCACTTGATGAAACTTTTTGTAGTTGATGTATTGCTTCATAAATGTTACCAAGGGCATTTTATATATAATGTGCACATTTCACCAGCGATCTTTATAGGAGTAAGAACTTGAATCTATCTAGTAGGTTACATTCCTATAATAGGCAGTCATTCTGTTGTGTTTCTGATCTGCTTTTGAGGTGATCTGTACTTTGATTACATTTCAGAGGCTTTAATCAAAAAGAGAAAAGCTCGTTCCATGCTTCCTCTGAGCACAAGCCTGGACCACAGGTCCAAAGAGGAGCTTCATCATGACTGTTTAGTGCTAGCAACTGCAAAGCACTGCAAAGGTACTGGAGTACATTCCCTCAACCCGTCCGTAGTCTTCTGGGAACTGGCATGTATGGGGTGCTTACTTGTTAAATGGATGAGCACACAGATTCTAAAGTTGTGTCTGTGCTTCTGCATTCTCTGGCATCCTTCACGTCCACCTTCTCCCCCACAGCCTGCTGTCAGACTTCCTGCCCTTTCCATCAGCACTGTCCATTCACTTTTAGATGTGGTGCTCTGCTTTTATCTCTTCTAGCTGCTGCCAGCCAGCTCTGCGCCCAAACTGCAGTTTTGGCTTAAGTTTCTCAGCATAAGTCTACTCCTTCCACCATTTCCCCTATTAACAGTGTCTTCAGGTACTGTTTTTCCTTATTGGAAAGACACCCATAATGTGGCAGTTCCTTTAAAATATTTGTTCATGGAGGCTTTTTTTTTTAATTTTTGATTTTTAAAGCCCTCATTTAATGCCCATTATTTTGGTATCTGAGCAAGTTTGTTTATTGATTGATTGATTGATTGATTGATTTTCAATTTGTTGAGCTGAAAGGGATGCATGTGATAAAATGAGACTCAAACAGTATAAAAAGAAAGTAAATCTTCCCATCCTGAAACCCAGTTCTCTTCTCCTCCCTAGAGGCCACACTATCATCAGTTCCTTGTGTCTTGCCAGAGGCATTTTTTTAATTATACATAGGCTTTGGATCTTTGCAAAGCCTTCCTATAATTCAATTATAATGATATGGTTTTACATTGTTTCCCTTATTGAAAATCAGAAAATGAACAGTGAATAGTTTTGGGGGGTCTTTTTGTTTGTTTTGGTACTAGGGATTGAACCCAGGAGTACTCTGCCACTAAGCTACACCCTCAACCCTTTCAATTTTTTATTTTGCGACAGGGTCTGACTAAGTTGCCAAGGCTGGCCTTGAACTTGCAATCCTCTTACCTCAACCTTCTGAGTATTATAGGTGTGCACCACTATGCCCAGCTGGGATCCAGTGAATACTAAGGACATTCTTTGCCTTTTAGTTTTGTTTTGCATGTTTTTTATTTATATATAGCATTTAAATACATGTTGAATATTAGGTTTGCTTTTAACATTTTTTCACCAAAAATCTTTTTTTGAGCAAACTACATTGTCTCTGGATTTTGCCCAAATTGAGCTAAAAAATCCTACATTTATTTTCTTGTTTTGCTACCTTCATAATAAGCTCAGGTGCCTTTTGGTTACAAGGGCACAGATCTGATTTGCTCACTATCTAAAGAGGGTATTTCAACAAACATTCAGAAGTTATTGAACAGAAAACAGTAAACTGTGTGATGATTTCATCTGATTTTCTTTATCTGTTTTTCTGTATTGTTTTGTTTTGTCCTTTTTAATTTACAGAGCTCAGTGAGGATGTGTCTGCTGATCTTGAGGAAAGATTTCACCTGGGGCTTTTCACAGATAGGGCTACCTTGTACAGAATGATTGAAACTGAAGGTGAGGCAAACCCAGTAAACATAATCCCATCTGTCTTCATGCTTCCCTGATAACATTTCTGTGCACCTCTTTTGTGACTGCCATTCTGTGTTATTGTCGTGGTTTTGCAAATATGCTCCTGACTTGGATATTCGTATACATCCCTTGCATTATCATAACACTCTGAACACACATGTTCATTCTGAGTGAGAGGGTGCAAGTGAAATGGTTGGGTGGGCAAATGGCCACATGGGCTCCAGGCCCCATTAAAATCATTCTGGTAGGTGACTTATCCGTCAGTGAGTGAGTGTATAATTTCCTCTTTCACTCTGCCTTTTTCTAGAAGTCAGTGGAGACAGATTTTCTGAAACATCTTTCAAATACTCTCTCTCTTTCATACAGGAAAGGGTCACTTGGAAAATGGCCACCCAGAGTTATTTCACCAACTCATGCTTTGGAAAGGAGATCTAAAGGGTGTTCTCCAAACAGCAGCAGAAAGAGGGGAGCTGACAGACAATCTAGTGGCTATGGCACCAGTAGGTATGTTCTTTCTGAAAAAAGTACCATCATCTCTGGAATATATATCCCTCTAAAGATGGCTCACCAGTTTCAAGCTTAAAATCACTTATAAATGCAATTAAATACAATAGGCTACTACCTCAACTCGTATCCTACAGAAAGACCAGAAATTGCCACATGTTAATGGCAAAAGCATAATTGGTGACACATTAGTCCGTTCTGTATTACTGTAACAAAATACTTGAAGATGGGTACTTTCCAAAGAAAAGGAGCTTATTTAACTCCTTGTCAGCCACCCCGAAAGCTCTCCTCCTCGCCCCCGCTCTCCTCCTCGCCCCCGCTCTCCTCCTCGCCCCCGCTCAAAAGCATACTGCCAGTGACTGCTCAGCTCTGGTGAGAACTTCCTGGTCAAAAGCATCATAGTGGTAGCACTGTAAGCAGAACAGATCACTTGGCAAACAGTAAGCCAAAGACCAGAGGAAGGTCAAGAGGCTTCTTGAATTTCTGTTGTTGTCTATGGATTTTTCTGATTTTGGTTTTTGTGTGTGTTGTGCATGCGCACAACACACACACGCTGAAGATTAAGCCCAGGGCTTTACTCATATTAAATATACCCCAGCTCAAGACCTGCTCTTTGTATAAAAACCCACTGTCATAGGAACCAGTCCATTCTATAAGATCAGCATAAATTCCACGTGTGGTGCCCTCTTGACCTAATTACCTTCTACTAGGCCCCACCTCTTAAAGGTTCTAATACCTCTTAACACTGCCACTAGAAACCAAGCCTCCAGCACATGAACACGGGACGAAACATATCCCAACCATAGCCCGTGAAAACTTCCTGAAGGACAATTTGACAATAAATTAAAACACATATAACCTTTGGCTCAGCAATTCTAATTATAGGAATTTAAGTATATTCAGATACACAAATGACTTTCATCAAAGTGATATTTATAATAACAAAGATTGCAAGAACCTCTATTTCCATCAGTAAGAGACTGATTAAAGCAGGTATGTCCATACATTGAGTCCCTGTAGGTACCGAAAGAATGAGGCAGCTCTGCATTCTTACATGGAATAGACATTCCAAAATACAGAGAAGAAAAGAATCAGGGTATAGGTGCACAACAGAATATTACAATATTCATTTGTATTTACACAATGATGTAGTTATATATTCAGACTATTTCCAAAGGCTTCAGAAAAACTGTAATGGGTGTTGCTTTGAGGGAAAGGAATTTGGGCAAGGTGCGATAGGTACCAAGATAGAAAGGAAACCTTTTATGCCATCCTTGTTTTGTTTTGTTTTACGCTTTCTCTCCATTTGTGCTATATGTAGAGCAAAAAGTACACAGATCTTGAGTGTATAATAAATTTCACAAACTGAATGCACTCTTGTAAGCAACACCCATATCAAGAAATATACCATTACAGACAGGCATGGTGACTCATGCCTGTAATTCCAGCAACTGGAGGCTGAGGAAGGAGGATCACATGGCCAGCCTTAACAACTTAGGGAGACCCTGTCTTAAAATGAGAAAAGTGTTGGGATATAGCTCAGAGTTGAGCACCCCTAGGTTCAATCCTCAGTACCAAAAAAAAAAAAAAAAAAATAGAAAGAAACATACCACTACACAAACTCTGAAAGTTCCCCATGCTTCTTTCCCTTTACCCCAACAGGGGTAACTACTTTTCTGAACTTAATACTTTTTTGTGTCTTTTGAATGATATAAGAAAGGAAACAATTTGTTTTGAACATGGAAGTGAAAAGAGGTAAAAGAAGCAACTGATTTGTAATGGCAGTTGGATTAACAGCTAAATGTTCTACTTAATGCATTATCTATGGAAACAAGAAAATTTTCAGCCCTGCTCCCTTCTCCCTCTCCATGAACCTTTTTTTTTTGAAACCACCATCTTTCATTCTTTTCAGCTGGTTACCATGTGTGGCTATGGGCTGTGGAAGCCTTTGCCAGACAGTTGTGTTTCCAGGATCAGTACGTCAAGGCTGCCTCTCATCTACTTTCTATTCATAAAGTGTATGAAGCTGTGGAGCTGCTCAAGTCAAACCATTTTTACAGGTCTGTATGGTCCGAGAATTTATCCAGTAATTGTACATAATAAACAGTAATCTAAACTTCTTTATTGTTAAATACCAAAAGAGGAAGAAACAGCACAAAATAGATTAATACAACTCCCTTTTTAAGCCCACCAGTGAAAGGAAACAGGATCTTGTCAGCCACCCCAAAAGCTCTCCTCCTCACCCCCCCTTTTTTTAAGAAAAATATAGCATTCCAGATTTAGTTGAAATGCCTTTCCCCTATTCTCTCCTCCTTTCCTCTTCTCTAGAAGTAACTACACTCCTGAGGTTGGTATGAATCTTTTCCATGCCCAAGTGTTTATTCTGTTACTAATACATATGTAAGTATCAAAAGCAATCTGAAAAAAATAGTTCTTGTAGATCTCTTACAATTGGGTCTTATTTTTTTTCCAATCTGACAATCACTGCCATTTAGTTGAAGTGTTAGACCATTTATATTCAATATAAATATTGATGTCATTGATTTGAATTTACCACCTTTTGTTTTCTGTTTATCCCATTTTTTTTTCTTCTTTTCCAACTTTCTATTGAATGAACTGAGTGTTTTTAATTTCTAATTTAAAACTAATGCTGCTGGACGTGGTGGCACATGCCTGTAATCCCAGCGGTTTGGGAGGCTGAGGCAGGAGGATGGCAAGTTCAAAGCCAGCCTCAGCAAAAGTGAGGCACTAAGCAACTCAGTGAAACCCCATCTCTAAATAACTACAAAAATAGGGCTCAGGATGTGACTCATTAGTTGAGTGCCTCTGAGTTCAATCTCCATAACCCAAAAATCAAGAAGAAAAAACTGTAATACTGACTTATTAGCTGTATATTCTTTATCTTTTAATGGTTACTTTGGAGTTTCTGATGAGCATTTTTAATTTATCACAGTTTATTTTCAAGTAATTATACTATTTAATGTATACTATTATATTTCCTTCTTCCCATCCTTTCTGCTGTTTTCACATGACATTTAATATGTTGTACATGTAAAAACCCCACTTTACACTATGAATATTTTGCTTTAAACAGTTCTTTTTTAAAATATGTTTATTTAATAATGCATGTTTATTATTTCCTAGCATTTCATTCTTTCATGTAGGTCCAGGTTCCCATTTGCTATCAATTCTTTCACCTGAAGAACTTCAACAATTTTCTTATAGAATGTTCTGCTAGCAACAAATTCCCTTAAGTCTTCATTGTCTATAAAAGTATACTTTCTGGGCTAGGGATATAGCTCAGTTGGTAGAGTGCCTGCCTTGCATGCACAAGGCCCTGGATTCAATCCTTAGCACCACCAAAAAAAAAAAAAAAAAAAGTATACTTTCATCTTTAAAGGATCTTTTTGCTTAATAGAATTCTAGATTTTAAAACAATCTTGTTTTATATATTTTTTATTTATTTATTTATTTTTGTCTTTCCGTACCCCAGCGATTCTGTTTTCTCTTTATTGCATTGTTTTTTACTTGACTGCCATCTTTGTAAGAACTGCAGGGGGTTTTCTCTCATTTTAGGACTTTCTTCCCTCAGTAATTTCCAGCAGTTTGATATGATGTGCTTTGATGAGGTTTTCTTTTTGCTTATCTTGGTTGAGTTTTGTTATCTTTAGAGAGTGTTGAAGTTTGTTTTGGCAAGGTGACCCTTGATTTTTCCATGACATGTTCTAAACTTTTTTAGGCAAAATTAAAGAAATCCATAGTCCAGATGTAGTTTGACTCTTCTTTCTGAAATCTTTACTGAATTGCCTGTGTATTCACCAGGTCACAACTCTGAGGTCTCCAAGCTCTGAAAGAGCTCTGGGATTGCTGGGCTATGGTTCCCTAATTGTTCTTTGTTCAGCCTTAAGGAATTTCCTGCACATCCATGCCTTTGTGTTTAGCTAGAGACGAAACAGAATCCCCATGCAGAGTTCTGGCAATCTCTCTCTGAACCACTTCTTCCTTTCTAGTATCCTGCCCTTCAAATTCCTGTTATATTTCCCCTCAACTCTTAGTCTGTTGAGTCTCCACTGAGATTCTGCTTAGCAAGTGCTTTAGATGGGGGCCATTGTCACCATAGGGCTCATGTTGTGTCCTTTCTCTCGGAGATGACAGTTCTGCACTACCTGTTGTCCAACATCTGAAAACAGTTGCTTCATACATGTTCTACCCACTGTTGAAGTTTTATGGCAAGGGGACAAGTCTAGTCCCATTGCTTCATTACAGTTATAAATGGAAGTCCCAAAATGCTTCTTAAATATTGTTCTCTGTTTATATCACTTTAATCTAAAATGATTTTATTCCAGCTACACCTTTATTTTGCTACAACTTGGAAGTTGTATTCCATTTGAAAAATATTAGTTCGTTGAGTTATATAGGTCTTCTAAATGTTGGCACATATTTTTAAAGATCACACTCCTTTGTGAGCACCATCAGTCTCATCAGAAAAGTCTTTATCTTTTGGGAAGTTGTCAGGCTCCAAGTATTTTCCAAAATTTGGATTTTCACTAGGAAGTTTAAATTTTATCATTGGCATATACTGTTGGTTGCTTTCCCAACAGTGATAGGCTCGCTTTATTTTTAAGAAAGCATCTTTCAGATACTCAAAACTAAATAACCTTCATCTGTTAGGTTTTTGTTGTTTTTGAAAGAAATGAGGTGCTACGAAGAAATCAGCTAGTTCAACTTGATATTCAGGTTTTTCCTAGAGAGCCATTCTTTGGAATACAGCAAAGAACACAAAATGTTCTTCCCATTTTTTCATGTGAATTTTAAAATGTTAACTTGAGAGGTCCAGTAAAATTAGTAATATTTAATTAGGATCACTTTCTTGATTCCTGCTCACATGACACCAGTTTATCCACCATTGCTTTTCACAATCAGTGCAAATGTCAGCACGGTTTTTAAGAGGTACGTAATCCCCTTGCATTATAGTGAAAATAGTTCTGACCTCATGAACCTTCAAAAGGGCCTTAAACCCCTAAGGAATCCATAGACCATTCTTTAAGAACTTCTGACTTCGTGAAGGATTGAACAAAGTATGTGTTTTTAACTTGCCAGTGGAATGGAGGGTTTCGATTTTTTATAGTAAGCTGGAACAATACAGACCACACAAGAGGGACAGTTTGTTCTCCTTGCAGTCCCTCCTCAGACCTCCTACAAAGGAACCTTTTCATGCTGGCTGAAGTTATCTCTTACTGGCTTTAGGGAAGCTATTGCAGTTGCCAAGGCCCGGTTGCGACCAGAGGATCCAGTCCTAAAAGACCTGTACCTCACCTGGGGAACCATCCTAGAAAGAGATGGCCATTATGCCGTAGCAGCCAAATGGTAAGCCCAAGGGAGACAGGGGTGTACCCAACTGAACAGCCTCTACCAGGAAGAGCAGGACTAGAATTAAAGTACCAAGATTAGGAGTGGAAGCAAAGTAGCTAGAAAATTTTACAAGATATGTGTATTAAACCCAGCTTCATACGACTTAGAAGGAGCGGGCCTGCCTGTTTGGTATTACATAAATCACCATAATGTCAGGAAACCTCAACAGCAGGCCCAGAGATTCTACCACTTTCTAGTGATGCTTTATACCTTCCAATAAGGAGAATGAGAGGGAATAGCCCTTTTAGGGTTCAGTTTGTCTCTCGTCTGGTTCCCTATGCCCTTAACTCAAGCTATTTCTGTCACACACTGTGCTGAGTTATGCTGGCTTGAGCCTTCACAGAAACAGCCAGACACAGTGACACCTGACAGCCACAGGGAAGTACGTGCCGCAAAGCAGACAGAGGAAGTAATGCTGCCCTCGGGGTCAGGGATGGATGAGCTGATGATGATGCCTTGTTTTGGGTTTGCCTTTATATTGCAGCTATTTAGGAGCCACTTCCCCTTATGATGCCGCCAAAGTTTTGGCCAAAAAGGGGGATGCAGCATCACTTAGAACAGCTGCAGAGCTGGCTGCAATTGTAGGAGAGAATGAGTTGTCTGCTTCTCTGGCTCTCAGATGTGCCCAAGAGCTGCTTCTAGCCAAGAACTGGGTTGGAGCCCAGGAAGCCTTGCAGCTGCATGAAAGCCTACAGGTCAGTATTATTATCTCCTTCCTCGGATTAAAGAAGGATGGGTCCCAAATCCTTTTCTAGTCAAATCCAATTAAATAACCCCAATGGCACAGACTCTAATTCAATGCTTAGAACTGCCTAGCGAGCCGGAGCCATCTTATCCCATTGAAGTACCATACTCAAAGTAAGAGACAATATGGACATTCACAGTAATTTCCTTTGCTCATCAGTTTGTACAAAACATCTGTGAATAGCCGTAGGCCTCAGCCTCTGGGTTATAGTCCGGTGTTTCTGCATTGATGTCATCAGCAGTCTTCCTGGAAGGGAGAGCATGGTTGACCTCCACAGAAATCACAGTGCTCTGCCTATGACACCTCTCTTCAGCTGTAGGCTATTAAAAAAATTATAAAAATACGTGAGGAAATAGAATTGTTTTATTTCTTAAATGTTTATTTGTTCCCATCGGGCTAAAAATGAATAACTTGGCTGAAGATGTAGTTCAGTGGTAGAGCACTTGCCTAGTGCACCTGAAGGCCTGGGTTTGATCCTCAGCAACAACAAAAAAAAATGAGTAACTTACCAACGCCGTTTTTGACAATTCAAAATTGAGATGATATTTAAAACACCTTTTACCTAATTTCCAGAGGATGTACACATTTGGTTCCTTTTAGATATCTACTCCTCAGATACTAATTTATTAAATTCCTCTTCCCTAGCATAGTAACTAGGCCTGAGACAGTTGCTTAGCTGAGTATGTAAAGCCCAAATGCTACACGGGGAAGAGCTTAAGAGTACTTTTTTTTTTTTTTTTTTTTTTTTTTTAATTAATATCTTTTATTTTTTACAGTGCATTTTGATTCATTGTACACAAATGGGGCACAACTTTTCATTTCTATGGCTGTACATTATAGACTCACACCATTCATGTAATCATATATATACATAGGGTAATACTGTTTCATTGTACTATCTTTCTGTCCTCCACCTCCTTTTACCCCATTTTCCTCTACACCTTCCAAAGTTCCTTCATTCTTCTCTTCCCCCCATCACTTGACCTCATTATATATTATCATGCACTTATCAGAGAACACATTTGAACTTTGATTTTTTGGGCTTGGCCTATTTCACTTACATTTTCCAACTTCATCCATTTACCAGCAAATGCCATAATTTTATTCTTCTTTATGGCCAGGTAATATTCCATTGTGTATATATACCACAGTTTCTTTATCCATTCGTCAATTGAAAGGTATCTAGGTTGGTTCCACAATCTAGCTATTGTGAATTGAGCTGCTATGTACATTGATGTGGCTATATCACTGTAGTGTGCTGATTTTAAGTCCTTTGGGTATAAACAAAGGAGTGGGATAGCTGGGTCAAATGGTGGGTCCATTCCAAGCTTTCTGAGGAATCTCCATACTGCTTTCCAAGTGGCTGCACCAATTTAAAACTCCAACAGCAATGTACGAGTGTGCCTTTTTCCCCACAGCCTTGCCAACACCTGTTGTTGCTTGTGTTCTTGATAATAGCCATTCTAATTGGAGTTAGATGAAATCTTAGGGTGGTTTTAATTTGCATTTCTCTAATTACTAGGGATGATGAGCACATTTTCATATATTTGTTGATCACCTATATATCTTCTTCTGTGAAGTGTCTGCCCAGTTCCTTATTGATTGGGTTCTTTGTATTTTGGGTGTAAAGTTCTTTAAGTTCTTTATAAACTTTGGAGATGAGTGCTTTGTCTGAAGTATGCGTGGAAAAGATTTTCTCCCACTCTGTAGGCTCTCTTTTCACATTATTGATTGTTTCCTGTGCTGAGAAAAAATTTTTTATTTTGAATCTATCCCATTTATTGATTCTTGCTTTTATTTCTTGCGCTATGGGGGTCTTGTTAAGGAAGTCTGGTCCTAAGCCAACCGTGATGGAGATTCGGGCCTACTTTTTCTTCAATTTGGTAAAGGGTCTCAGATCTAATTCCTAGATCCTTGATCTATTTTGAGTTGAGTTTTGTACAGGGTGAGAGATAGGTGTTTAATTTTATTTTACTGCATATGGATTTCCAGTTTTGCCAGGACCATTTGTTGAAGAGCCAATCTTTTCTCCATTGCAAGTTTTTGGCACCTTTGTGTAATATGAGATAACTACTTATGTGTGTATGTCTCTGTGTCTTCTATTCAGTACCGTTGGTCTACCTGTCTATTTTGGTGCCAATACCATGCCATTTTTGTTAGTATTGCTCTATAGTAGAGTTTAAGGTCTGGTATTGTGATACCTCCTGCATCACTCTTCTTGCCCAGGATTGCATTGGCTATTCTGAGTCTTTTGTTATTCCAGATGAATTTCATGATTGCTTTTTCTATTTCTATAAGAAATGTCATAAGGATTTTAATTGGAATTGCATTA
Organism: Sciurus vulgaris; assembly: GCF_902686455.1. Lineage (NCBI taxonomy): Eukaryota > Metazoa > Chordata > Mammalia > Rodentia > Sciuridae > Sciurus > Sciurus vulgaris. The sequence continues at coordinate 25,100,975 of NC_136466.1, forward strand.
AATCTGTATAGCGCCTTTGGAAGTATGGCCATTTTGGTAATATTAATTCTGCCTATCCAAGAACATGGAAGATCTTTCCATCTTCTAAGGTCTTCTTCAATTTCTTTATTTAATGTTTTGTAATTTTCATTGTAGAGATCTTTCACCTCTGGTTAGATTGATTCCCTTGATTCCCAAGTTTTTTTGTTTTTGTTTTTGTTTTTGTTTTTTTGAGGCTATTGTGAACGGAGTTGTTTTCCTCATTTCCCTTTCAGATGTTTCATCGCTTATGTATAAAAATGCTTTAGATTTATGCGTGTTGATTTTATATTTTGCTGAATTCATTTATGAGGTCTAGAAGCTTTCTGGAGTTTTTTATATCCTCTAAATAAGGAATCATGTCATCAACAAATAGTGATAGCTTGAGTTCCTCTTTTCCTATTCGTATCCCTTTAATTTCTTTATTCTGTCTAATTGCTCTGGCTAGAGTTTCCAGGACGATGTTGGAATAGAAGAGGTGAAAGAGGGCATCCCAGTCTTGTTCCAGTTTTTAAAGGGAATGCTTTCAGTTTTTCTCCATGAAGAATGATGTTGACTGTGGGCTTAGCATAGATAGCCTTTACAATGTTGAGGAATGTTCCTACTATCCCTATTTTTTCTAGTGTTTTGAGCATGAAGGGGTGTTGTATTTTGTCAAACGCTTTTTCTGCACCAATCGAAATAACCATATGATTCTTATCCTTAAGTCTATTGACATGATGGATTACATTTATTGATTTACGGATATTGAACCAACCTTGCATTCCTGGGATGAACTCCACTTGATTGTGGTGTACTGTCTTCTTTATGTTTTTAGATACAGTTTGCCAGGATTTTGTTAAGGATTTTTGCATCTATATTCATCAAGGATATTGGTCTAAAATTTTCTTTCCTTGATGTGTCTGTCTGGTTTGGTTATGAGGGTGATACTAGCTTCATATAAGGAGTTTGGTAGGGTGCCCTCCTTTTCTATTTCCTGGAATACTTTGAGAAGTATTGGAATGAGTTCTTTGAAGGTCTTGTAGAACTCGGCTGAGAATCTGTCTGGTCCTGGGCTTTTCTTGGTTGGTAGGCTTTTGATGACTTTTTCTATTTCATTACTTCATATTGATCTTTTTAAATTGTATATGTCCTCCTGGTTCAGTTTGGGAGGATCATATGTCTCTAGAAATTTGTCGATGTCTTTGGTATTCTCTATTTTGTTGAAATATAGATTTTCAAAGTAGCTTCTCATTATGTTATGTATTTCAGTAGTGTCTGTCGTGATATTTCCTTTTTCATCACAAATTTTAGTAATTTGAGTTTTCTCTCTTTGTTAGGTGGCTAAGGGTTTGTCTATTTTGTTTACTTTTTCAAAGAACCAACTTTAGTTTTGTCAATTTTTTGAATTGTTTCTTTGTTTCAATTTCATTGATTTCAGCTCTGATTTTAATTATTTCTTCTTCTACTTTTGGTGTTGTTCTCTTCTTTTTCTAGGGCTTTGAGTTGTAATGTTAGATCATTTAGTTGATTTTTATTCTTTTTATTCTTTTCTTGAATGCGCTCCATGCAATGCATTTTCTTCTTAGTACTGCTTTCATAGTGTCCCAGAGATTTTGATATATTGTATCATTATTCTCATTCACCTCTGAGAATGTTTTTATCTCCTCCCTGATGTTTTCTGTTATCCATGCTTCATTCAATAGCATATTATTTAGTCTCCAGGTGTTGGAGTAATTTGTTTTTTACTTTGTCATTGATTTCTAATTTCATTCCATTATGATCTGATAGAACACAAGGCAGTATCTCTCTCTCTCTCTTTTTTTTTTTTTTTCCATTTACTAAGGGTTGCTTTGTGGTATAACATGTGGTCTATTTTCAAGAAGGTTCAATGTGCTGCTGAGAAGAAAGTGAATTTGCTTGTTAATGGATGAAATATTCTGTATGTCTGTTAAGTCTAAGTTATTGATTGTGTTATTGAGTTCTATGGTTTCTTTTGTTCAGTTTTTGTTTGGAAGATCTATCCAGTGGTGACAGCGGTGTGTTAAAGTCACCCAGAATTATTGTGTTGTGGTCTATTTGATTCCTGGAACTGAGAAGGATTTGTTTGATGTACATGGATGGATGCACCATTGTTTGGGGCATAAATATTTATGATTGTTATGTCTTCCTGATTTATAGTTCCCTTAAGCAGTATGAAATGTCCTTCTTTATTCCTTCCGACTAACTTTGGTTTGAAGTCTACTTTATCTGAAATAAGGATGGAAACCCCTGTTTCTTTACTGAGTCCGTGTATGTGGTAGGTTTTTTCCTGTCCTTTCACCTTTAGTCTCTGAATGTCTTTTTGTATAAGACGAGTCTCTTGAAAGCAGCATATTATTGGGTCTTTCTTTTTAATCCAATCTGCCAGTCTATGTCTTTTGATTGATGAGTTTAGGCCATTAATGTTTAGGGTTTTTATTGAGATATGATTTGTATTCTCAGTAATTTGGGCTTATTTTTGGTTTTTAATTTGACTTGTTTTCTCCTTTAAATAGTTTTTCCTTTAAGGTAGTTCCTCCCTTTGCTGACCTACATTGTTATTTTTCATTTCCTCCTCATGGAATATTTTGTTGAGAATATTCTGTAGCGCAGGCTTTCTATTTGTAAATTCTCTTGACTTTTGTTTATCATGGAAGGATTTTATTTCATCTTCAAACCTGAAGGTAAGTTTTGCTGGGTATAGGATTCTTGATTGGCAACCATGTTCTTTCAGAGCTTGAAATACGTTGTTGCAGGCCCTTCTAGCTTTTAGAGTCTGGATTGAGAAGTCTGCTACTATCTGTATTGGTTTCCCCCTATATGTAATCTGATGCTTTTCTCTCGCAGCCTTCAAAATCCTATCTTTATTTTGTATGTTAGGCATTTCCATTATAATGTCCCTTGGTGTGGATCTGTTGTGATTTTGTGCATTTGGTGTTCTATAAGCCTCTTGTATTTGATTTTCCATTTCATTCTTCAGGTTTGCGAAGTTTTCTGCTAGTGTTTCATTGAATAGGTTGTTCATTCCTTTGGTTTGTATCTCTGTGCCTTCCTCAATCCTGATAATTCTTAAATTTGGTCTTTTCATGATGTCCCATAATTCTTGGAGGTTCTGTTCATGATTTCTTACCATCTTCTCTGTTTGGGCAACTTTATTTTCAAGACTAACTATTTCGTCTTCATTTTCTGAGGTTCTGTCTTCCAAGTGGTCTAGTCTGTTGGTGATGCTTTCCATTGAGTTTTTTTATTTGGTTTATTGTTTCCTTCATTTCAAGGATTTCTGTTCGTTTGGTTTTTTTGTTTATTTTGTTTTTGTTTTTGAGAATCGCTATCTCTGTTGAAATGATCTTTTGCTTCCTACAGTTGCTCTTTCAACTGCCATCATTCATTGCCTGCATTTGCTCTCTTATCTCATCCTTTGCTTCACGAATCATTTTAATTATGTATAATCTGAACTCCTTTTCTGACATTTTGTCTACCATACTGTCACTGGATTCTATTAATAGAATCTAGGTTTGTTTGGATCATGTTGTTCATGTATCTTCCCCTCTAGCAGTGCAGATCTGGGGTATTTCAGTTTCCCCTCTGTAGGCTTATGTGACCCTATAGGTTCCAAATCCTTTTCTTTAAGGGGGAGATCAGTATGAGCAGTACCCAGTTCAGACAATATGTAAGCCTAAACCAAATAGCCCCTATGAGGACGTTAACAATATTGTCATAATAAACAGAATGAGTTTAATTATTATCTTCAGTATAACAAATAGATTTGCAATAAGGTCTGCAGTTTCTAATGAAGGACAAAGAGGATGGGGAGGGATGTAGGATGTAGCTGTTAATGGGTTAAGAAAAGAATATATAGAAGTTCTAGGTCATAGAAAGAATGAGAGTGTAACCAAAAGAAGTTGGTGGTTAGCATGCAAAAAGGTAGAAAGAAGACTCTGAGGGAACAGGTAAAAAAAGGAAAAGAGAGCAAGAAAAGTAAAGAAATTAAAACTGAAAATTTTTCAGTAACAAGGAAAAAAAAATCCACACTGTAACAGTCATATAGTTTTCAAACCTCCAAGTTTTCAGTATCCTGATGTCTGAGAGGTACCTGCAGTGAGCTTCCAGTCTCTAGTAGGCTTTTCAGGATAGGATTTGCCCCACCTAAAGATGGGAAATACGGCTTCCAGGATTATCCAGGATGGCCACTCTGGCTTCCAAATGTGTTGGCAAATGGGAACTGCAGTTTGGGGTGTAGGCCGGGTGCGGTTGGTCGGGCAGGGGTTCTGGAGGTGGAGTGTAGTCGATCTGGTTGCGGGATCCTGGAGGCGAGGTGCAGTCAATGTGAGGGCCCCGGAGGCAGGGAGTGATCCGTCAGGCTGAGGAATCCTGGAGACGGGGCTCAGTCATTCTGGCCAGGGGTCCCATAGGTCCTGGCTGTTGTCAAAAAATGTTAGCAGATAACCAAATCTGCAGGTATTGTGACAGTGAACTTCCAGGCAATAGTAGGCAGCTGGTGCTCCACTGGCAGTCTGCGGTCAGTCTGCTGGTTGCTGTCAGATGATCAGCGGTAAACCTCGGGCGGTAGGTGATGGATAAGTGAAAGGCAGGCGATGGACAGGCAAGAGGCAGGCAAATGGCAGATGATAGGCACCAGTCAGTGAGCAGTCTGTACTCAAAAAAAGTAGTTGATATGCTGGCAGACTGCAGGTGCTCGCAGTAGACAAATGGGGCAAACAACAGGGGCTTAATAAGCAGCAAAAACTGCCTCACTGAGAAACAGATATCCTCTGCTTGAAACTTGAGTGATGGAGCAACAAGGAACACAGCCTCCCTCTAGTACACCGTCTTGGATCTCTCCAGTACTTTATTTTTATTTATTTGCTTATTTATTTATTTTGTAGTTATAGATGAACAGCATTCCCTTATTGTATTTGTTTATTTGTATGCAGTGCTAAGGATTAAACCCAGTGCCTCACAGTGGCAAGCGCTCTGCCACGGAGCTACAGCTCCAGCCCCTGAAGAGTACATTTTGACTGTATGGTCTGCTTTTGTTCCCCTTCAGATGATTCCCTTATAAGCCATCTGGTCCCTGCTGCATGTCTCTCTTTCATATCTCCCAATACTTTGAGCCTTTATGCTTTGCTTCTGTATTCCTCAAATTGGCCCACAAGTTTTAGCGTTGCTGGCTTTACATGTGGCTTAAATTAGTAAGTAAAGCTGTAGTTGAGGGTGCTGTGTTATAAAAATGGTTTCTTGGGCTCCAAGGACCAAAGGGTAGGATTCCCCCAAACGGCCCCTGGAAAGTATCTGTTAGATCCTGCCCCTTTTTTCCCATCCATACATGACTTGAATTGAACAGGCAGCTCACTTATGATTGGCTTGGTTGCTGCACATGCAAAAGGGAATGCTTTGAAGAACTGGGAAAGCTCTCTAGGGAATCAAGCACTTTCTGTATAACACCCCCTCCTCTTTGTTGTTGGGTCCCAGAGTCAGAGACTGGTCTTTTGCCTGCTTGAGCTACTATGCAGGCATCTGGAGGAAAAGCAGCTTCCGGAAGGCAGAAGCTCCTCTACTTACCACGCTTGGGCCACAGGCATTGAAGGGCCTTTTGTGCAGAGAGTGACAGCAGTGTGGAAGAGCATCTTCAGCCTTGACACCGCAGAGCAGTATCAGGCAATCTTTCAGAAGCTGCAAAATGTCCAGTATCCATCTGCTACAAATAACACTCCCTCCAAACAGGTACCTGGGCATCTACACCAGCACTTGATATTAATCACTTGGTGACAAGACTTCCTTAATTCATGTCAATATATATAATAAGGAAACAAGTAAAATACAGTTCGCACTTCAGAAAAAAATCAAGGCAGGCCCAGAAACCCTGGAAAGAACCTCTCAGATTACTTAAAGCCTGTTAGCTTTGAAGTTAATCTTAGGTCACTCTTTTTTTTTTTTTTTTTTTTTTTTTTTTTTATCTGAAAAGTATAGAAAAACAGAATAGTGTAAATATACATCAACCAGAATGAACAACATTTTGTTTTTTGCTTCATTAGGTTTTTTGGGTTTGATTTATATATTCATTTGGGATTTTTTGTTTGGTTCAAAAAACAGGATAAAATTGAAATTGCTTTTATTCCTTTTCTTAGCCCATCCCTATTTCCTGGTTCATCAAAGGCAGCTTCTCTGTCATACCGTCTATTTCATATTCGTCTATTTCAGTGGCCACTGTAAAATTATCCATGATGATACAAAGAGATCAAGTTTATTTATTTTGACTACTATGTCCATTTTGTGAACATGACTCAATTTATCTACTTTTTATTTTTTAAATTAAAGGATCCTTTTATATTTTTGAGGAACAAGGCCTTGGAAAATAGTCTGGGTTTTTTGTTGTTGTTATTTTATCTTTTACAGTTCTGGGGACTGAGCCCAGGGGTACTCTACCACAGAGCTACATCCCGTGCCTCCCTCCCCCTTTTTTTTTTTTTTAAGACAAATTCTCACTCCGTTGCCCAGGCTGGCCTCAAACCTGCAATCTTCCTGCCTCAGCCTCCCAAGTAGCTGGGATTACAGGCATGTTTCACCTTGGCTTCCTCAGTTTTTTTCTAAAGTTAAATATACATGTGTGTCCTGTGACCCAGCAATTCCATTGCCTAGATATTTCACTATATGAAATGAAATCACATGTCTACACAAGTGCTTGCATACAAGCATTTGTAGCAGCTTAGTCCACAATAACCCAAAACTAGAAACAACCCAAATATTCATCCATTGGTTAATTCATATACAAAGAGTGGTGCATTTGAGCGGGTGCAGTGGCACACACGTGTAATCCCAGCAGCTCCAGCGACCAAGCCAGAAGGATCCTGAGTTCAAAGCCAGCCTCAACAACTTAGCAAGGTCTTAAGCAACTCAGCAAGACCCTACAGAAACGGGCTAGGGATGTAGCTCAGTGCGTAACCCCTGCTGGGTTCAGTCCCCGGTACCAAAACAAAAAAACTGATGCATTCATATAATTAAATACTGTACTGATTAACCAAAGGAACACTTTTTTTTTTTTTTCTATATTGGGTCAATTTTTATTTAATCATTCAAAAATTACTTTGAAGGGCTGGGGATATAGCTCAGTTGGTAGAGTGCTTGCCTTGCAAGCATAAGGCCCTGGGTTCAATCCCCAGTAAAAAAAAAAAAAAAAAAAAAAGGCAAAAAAAATTACTTTGAATTAAGGGAGATTTCTAGTTGACTATACAAAACATAGCAATACCTAACAATAGCAAAATCTTTTTGGAAAAATAAATTCAACATTCCTTTGAAACACATTTCTGCTACACAAATAATGTCAGTGAATCTTGAAAACATGCTATGTAAAAGAAAAGACTACAAGATTTCTGTGGTCCCATTATCTGAATTCTAGAAGCAATGAAATGTAAGTGGCAGGAAACAGATCAATGTTTGCCAGGGATGGGTGAGGAGCACAGGAGAATCATTTTGGTTGATGAACATGTTCTATCTTGATTTTGGTGGTAGTAACAGAACTGTATATACATTTGCCAAAACTCATCAAACTACATACCTAAAACCAGTTGATTTGTATCTTAAGTACCCTCCCGGTTTTGATTTTTATTATAACTTTTTATTTAAATTAAATGCAAATTTAATTTAAGGCATTTTCTCAGGGTGACACTTTATTCCCAGGCATTGTGTATTGCTGGGGAACTAGATAGGAAAGTTTCTGATAGGGAAGCAAAGATGGGTTGTGAAAATTGGACCTTTCAGAATTGTGAATTGAGTGTACCTGTCTAAGTGCAGTGTCTGCCATAGAAGGGGGTTTAACTGACGCTCTGGCCCCTCTCTCCAGCTCCTGCTTCACATTTGCCATGACTTGACCTTGGCAGTCCTGAGCCAACAGGTGGCCTCCTGGGATCAGGCCGTGCAGGCACTGCTTCGGGCTGTGGTCCGGAGCTGCGACTCTGGGAACTTCAGCATTATGCAAGAGGTCTACTCTGTCTTTCTCCCTGATGGTAAGTGACCCCACCTCTGCCTCTGGACAACGTACACACCATTGTGTGGCACCAGGAATACCAGGGCCATTAAAAGATGAAGATTGGCCAAGTGGTGTCATTTTGGTAGCACGTTTGAGTTCTCCTGTCAGGCTCCTCAGAGGTTAGCAGAATGTCTACACTGTTTTCCTTTACCTGGCCCCGCCCCACTTACTGCCTTCTCCACTTTCTACACACTCAATTTAAGAGGAACAGAAATGGTAATGCAGTCACAAGCTAATAAGCTTAGAAAAGCACAGTAAAAGACGTTCCTTGAGCTGCACAGTTCATTACTGAACTAAATCATTGTGATTTTTCAAAGGCACAGTGTGATCTTACCTCAGTCAGTGTGCCCCAGAGCTTCCGCTGGACAGATGGCATACTGACCCACTCCGGTACTTAGCTTCAGCGGGCTTCTGGGAGAGGTGTGTGATTCCCTGCTGTCCTTTTTCTTAGGCTATTCCTCTTGGGTGATAGGTAACAGAACATGAGGGCAAGAAGCCATGTTTCTGGCAAATAAAGAAATGTGTAACTCAGTCCTCTTCTTCTCCTAGGCTGTGACTACCTAAGAGACAAACTGGGTGACCATCAATCCCCAGCCATACCAGCTTTCAAAAGTTTGGAGGCCTTTTTTATTTATGGGCGTCTGTATGAAATCTGGTGGTCTCTCTCCAGGCCTTGCCCTGGGTCCAGTGACTGGGTAGGGGCTGGTCACAGCCCCAGGATACTCTCTGTTGAGCAGTTGGACAGTGCCGGGGCTGAAGAGACTAGCCCTGAAGCTGCTTCTCAGCCAGAGCCAAGCAGACCTGCAGAACCACAATTGAGACTCACAGAAGAAAGTAAGCGAGTGCTGAGTGCTTGTAAGGAGCTCTTTTCAGAAAAGCATGCCAGTCTCCAGAACTCACAGAGAACTGTTGCTGAAGTCCAAGAGACTTTGGCAGAAATGATCCGTCAACACCAGAAGAATCAGCTCTGTAAATCCACAGCCAATGGTCCCGATAAGAATGAACCTGAACAGGAAGAGGAGTACCTTGCTAGTCCTCAGAGCCAGCGGTAAGTGTTGAGTGGAGCACAACACAGAATGGAAATTGTCCTCCGGGACTCTTGTGTAATTAGATTCAAAGAAGTACATGATGCTAAAGATTAAGTCATTTGGAAGCAGCATAATGTAGTATTTAAGGCACAGACTTTGGGATAAGATGTGAGTTCTAGATCTAGCCCCACGGAATAACCTCAGGCAAGTCTCTTAATATCTCAACTTTAGTTTCCTCACCAAAGATGGTACCAGAGCCAGGCAGATGGCACACTCCTGTAATCCCAGCTACACAGGAAGCTGAGGCAAGAAGATCCCAAGTTCAAGGCCAGTCTGGGCAACTGAGAAAGACCCTTTTTCAGAATAAAATTTTTAAAAGGGTTGGGGATATATCTTGGAGGCAGAAGGCACCTGGGCTTCAGTATCAACAAAAAAAAATGAGGCTACCAACTCCTATCCCCCAAAATCAGTCATATAAAATGTGGAGTTACATTACTACATCATTAACAAAAACCATTTCTATTATTCTGTACTATTAAAAATACACACACACACAAAGGGTAATCTACAAAACTGCACAGTTGACTGACTAAATCCAAATGGTGGGATGCCGTCACTTCCTAATCATTTCCAGTGAAAACAGTGCCAGTGGAGGACAGCAGCCAGTCACTGACACTGCAGAGCTTTGCTGAAAGATTTGCAGGGACTAACAATTTCTGCTTGGTTGTTATGCTAAGTGCTTTTTATCTTCATTGTGTTCCCTAGCACAAAGCCCAGAAAATACTAGAATGATCAGTAAACACAGCTGTTATTACTAACATTAAAAATTAAAACTAAAACTTTGAAGCCCTAAAACCTTTCAGAGTACTCACATGATAACATGAGTTAGGAGCTCAGGTTGTGTAGAACACTGCCTAGCATGCACAAGGCCCAGGTTCCATCCCAAGCACCGCAAAAAAGAAAAGTCATGAGTTAGAAATTTGAGGTACTTCTCTGGGCAGTTTTACGTTTACTTCTATAACAAGAAAAATACTAAAAACTTGAGTCTAACCTATTGGTTCTTACTGTTGAATCATAGGACCCCTTTGAGAAGCTTAAAAGCACACTCTGCCCAGAAAAAATTTGCATCCATATATTTCCATGGTTAGGAGCCGTGACTCGGTCTAACCATTCCCTAGAGAGATCCTGGCCTACATTTGACTGCAGTCAAATGCAGAAAGGTCCTAAATTATCACTAGCACTGTGTGTCTAAAGGATTTGGAAAATGGTGGAAAACAGTAGTACATTTTGAAAAATTTATGTCTGGGCTTGAGATGTAGCACAATGGTAGAGCACTTGCCAGGAATGCGTGTGACACTGTCTTTGATCCCAACACCACAAAAGGAAAGTATGTCACCTTGAATTAAATCACCCTCTTTTGATCTCTGTATTTGTGAGATAAGTTACCCAGGCATGCCAGGCAGGGTGACACTGATCCCAGCGACTCGGGAAGCTGAGGCAAGAGGATTGCAGGATTAAAGCCAGCCTAGGCAACTTAGGGAGACCCTGTCTCAAAATAAAAGGTCTGGGGATGTACCTCAGTGGTAGAGTACCCCAGATTCAATCCCCAGGGTCACCAGGGGAAAGGGGGGACAAGTTTACCCAGGCATAGCAGATAACCCAATTCAAAAATAGGCAAATGAATAGGCATTCCTCCTGAGATATACAAATGGCCAGTAAGCACATGAAAATACACTCAACATCAGTAATCATGAGGGAAATGTAAATCAAGACTACAATAAAACAAAAGGCACATCACACCCATTATGATGGCTACTATCAAAAAAAATGTAGCAACTGATGATGAAGAAATAGAGAAACTGGAACCTTTGTGTACTGTTGGTAGGAATATAAAATGAGACGACCACTATGGAAAATAATATGGCAGTTCATCCAATTAAAAAACAATTACGGGGGGGCGGATAACAGAATCAAACACCATTGCCCTGTAAATGTATGCTTACACAAATGGTATGCCTCTACTTCATGTACAAACAGAAACAAGTTGTACCCCATTTGTTTACAATAAAATATATATAAAAACAATTACCAGTGCTGGGGTTGTGGGTCATGGTAGAGCACTTACCTGGCATGTGTGAGGCCCTGGGTTTGATACTCAGAACTACATATAAATAAATAAAATAAAAGATTCAGAGGCTGGGGATATGGCTCAGTTGGTAGAGTGCTTGCCTAGCATGCACAAGGCCCTGGATTCAATTCCCAGCACCAAAAAAATAAAAAATAAATAAAAGATTCATTGATAACTACAAAAATATTTTTAATAAACCAGAATTATCATGTGATCTAGGAATTCTACTTCTGAATATATAATCAAAGAAGAATGAAAAAACAGGTCTCAGGTATGTACAGCCATGTTTATAACAGAACCATTCACAAGAGGTAAAACAAGAAAGCACCTAAGTATCCACTGAGAGATAAGCAAGGAGGGAAATTCTGACATTATGCCATGTGGATGACTCTTGAGAACATTATGCTAAGTGAAATAAACCACTCACAAAAAGAGAGAGACTGTATGATTCCAGTTATATGACGAAGTTGAGTGGTAGCTATGTGTCGAACTTCAATTTTACAAGATTTAAAAAAAAAAAAAAGTTCTGGGTGTAGATGATAATGATGATTTCACAACCTTAGGAAAACATTTAATACTACAGAACTGTGTACTTTAAAATGGTTAAGTCAGTGAATTTTTTATTGATATGTGTATTTTACCATAATAAGAATAATTAGGGGGGAAAGTTCCCAAAGGCAAGACACATGACTTGTGCTTTTTTATTATTACTAGTAAAGAAGACAAAAATGAGACAGTCTCTCTGCCTGAATTAACCAAAAGGCTTACGGAGGCAAATGAAAGAATGGCGAACTTTCCTGAGAGTATTAAGGTAAGATTTATAGCAGTTCATTTGATAAAACACTACTTTTGTGTTATTACTTGACTCTACCAGATTCTGAAAAGTCACCTTCTTCTGTGTTCAGTTTCTGAAGTCTAAATATTTGTATGTGCTTAGAAGTTTAGGATCCAGTTGCCTTTGGTTAGCCAAAATGGTCTGTGGAAGTGAAACTAGATTATTGATCTAACTCAGTCCAAAGAGAAATCAAACAGTTTATACTTAGAAGGTAAGAAGTAAAATTTAAATGGTACCATGTGTTTGATAGTTTACAGCTATATAAGAAAAGTTGGCTGTGGCTCTAGTAGAAGAGCAGCAACATTTTTCTGAGTTGATTTTAGTAGGCCACTAGAAAAATTGTCACTTGAAAAGAACATCTACTAGCCACCCCAGTTTTACATGTCACTTCTCCTCAGGTAACTGAATATCACTTTTGAGAGAAATGGAACTCAGCCCAGCCTGAGAAGGATCAGTAGATGAGTCTGAATTAGGAGTGCTGTCTGTTGCTCTTCTGCAGACATGTCTTTATTCATCCTTCTATCTTTCAGGCCTGGCCCTTCCCAGATGTGCTGGAGTGCTGTCTCGTCCTGCTTCATATCGGGTCCCAGTGTCCTGGCTGTGTGACCCAAGAAATGCAGCAACAGGCCCAAGAGCTCCTTCAGAAATACAGCAACACTAAAGCTTACAGAAGACACTGCCAGACCTTCTGCACGTGAACCTTGCAGAAACTGTGCCACAGAATTATTGACATCTTTCACCTCTGCAGTTACACCTTGCCAGGCACTCACCCTGACCCCTCCATGTGTTTGCAGTAATCCAAACTAATACCACGAGTTAAGTTTGAATCGGCTGTCTCCCTTAGACACAGTGGAGTCTGCCTTGGAACTAAGATCATGAAAAGCCAGCAGTAGTTGCTCAGAACTAATACTGCAGAGTGACTATGTCATCTCCAAAGCCTTACGCAGATTTCCCCCAAAGAGGAGAAACTTTTGTAACCACCCAAAGTGTTATGTTCTTGAACACAGCTACCTTTATAAATACTTCACCTGATCCTAAGCATCTCATTTTTGTTGGAGGTAGAACTGCCTATTCTACCTATTGGTATAATTTTGTTTTTAATTATTTTCATTAACCTTGGCTCTCCTACATCTACTTTCAAAGACTAAAGTGTGAATGTGACATAGGCCTTCCTCATCATGTTGACTCTACCCTTCATCTCAACTTTAGGTTGAAGGTTTGATTTTATTGTTTTATGGAATTGCTTATTTGAATATATCACTTATGAAAGCTTTACAAGAACAAACAACTTACTCCAATGTGCGTTATCCCTTCAGTTTTATAACAAATGATTGGTGGTGACCAAGTAGCTCAGGAAGAAATTATTTTAGTGGCTCTTAATCCTTTGAGGTCACAGAACCCTTTTGAGAATTAAAGCCACAAATACACTTTGGAGAAAAATGCATATTTCTAATTTTACGTATGTAAGTGTTGGATCACTGAACTCCTGCTTTACCATAAAGGAACCCTAAATACTATTTAATTAAAAATTCTTATTCTTTTCTTGAACAATTGAACAACAGTTCATTTCCAGTTACTAAGACAGGAAAATTAAGACAATCTCAGGTCAGGGAAGGGAGTACTCCTTACCAGTGATTTAACTGTTTTAAGATTCATTGTGAAAGCTTTTTGCTTAAGTATCTAGTTTTTCAATTAATTCCTAAGGTTGGAGTTGTGAGCAGTAAGAATGAAACTCATTAACAGAACTCTCAAGGAAGGAAAAGGCTTGAGAGACAGTTTTGTTTAAAAGATATTTGTATGTGCCTAGCTTTAGTGCTTAAAAAATTCCACAAAGGAGATACAGTAAAATTTAAATCCTCATAGTTCTTTGTGTGGTAACTCAACTTTAACAAGAGGATGCAGTGGTCCTCGGGTTAGAGAATCTTCTTGAATGAAAAGATAAATGGGCATGGCTAAGTGCAGACTGCATGGCAATTCCACAGTCTGCTGAAATGAAAGAAAAATGTATTCCCTTCCACTTGAGTAAAGAACAGCTATTAAACTAGAAATTCTAAACTCCCCTGTGATTTACCAAAACTATCACCTCCGGGAGGAGGAACTCTGCATACTCTGCAAATACTGCTTGGTAAGACCCAAGAATTGCTACTTGAAAACTACAATAAAAGCAGGCTAAGATGGCCCACATTCTCCCTTGGATGTGCATCTGCTTTTCTCTCTGAAAAAAAAAAAAATTTTTTTTTTTTTTAAACCATCCAATAGCAAAGTTTAACAAAATAACAACTCAACTTCCTCTGAGTAAATAATTACATCTCCCTAATTATCAGAACCATAAAGAGTCAGAGCACCAAGGAGATGACTTAGGTTCTTGAGTGGCAAGGATGTATCACCAAACAATCTTTTTGGTTCTTTGTCTCTCATCTCCCCTGACCCCCACAGTAACCCAGATCAACATCAGGGTACCACCACCTAGTTACCTGGATGACTGCACTGGCCTCCCAGTGTCTCTCTGAAGGCACTCTTATTACTAAGTCTCTAGCAGTGACTAATCTAAATTGCAAATCCAATTTTGTCAGTTCCCTTCTTAACAACCTTCCCCATGGCTCTTGGAGAAAGATCGATCTTCAGTGTAGTTCACACAGCCCAGCCTGTTCCATTCTACCTCGGCCTGTCATCCTGCTCCTAGATTCCAGGCACAATAATCTTTAGCTACTGGAACACAGCAACTTTTCTGCCACTTCAGGATTTACCTGTTGTTCTTCTGGATGACAACTCTTAGATCTCAGCCTAAATACCCTTTCTATGAAAATACTCCCTGAACGTCAACCGCACTGACATCAGTGACTCATACCTTAAATTGTATTTGTGTGAGTTATCTGACAACACAGGGTAGATTGTAAACTCCAGTGAGGGTAGAGATTGTCTTCTATGTTTTGACCCTAGCAATTGTCTAGTATTTAGTAGGTGCTCAATGAAAATTCACTGACTGAATAAACAAGAAAATTAACTCTTTTTTTTTTTTTTTTTTTTTGGCGGGGCTGGGGATCAAACCCAGGGCCTTGTGCTTGCAAGGCAAGCACTCTACTGACTGAGCTATCTCCCCAGCCCCGAAAATTAACTCATTGATAGCTTCATCTTACAAAGAGCTCTAAACTGACCTCATTCATTCCAGCTTTGGCTTGTGGTTGACAGCCCACCATACCAATTTAACAACACAAATTCAAGAACATCAGGCAGTATCTATAGGACTGAACTACACCCAAAGTTGACCCCTCCACGCCATCCTTTTCTGAGGGTAACCACTTACACACAATGCAAAGCTGTGGCCATTTCTAACAAATTTGTGCTCTTTTGTTAAAACCACTTTACTAATCTCTTACCTCTCCCATGCAGTGACCAGAGCCCTACTCAACAACCCTTCATCTCAGCATTTCTCCTAATGTGTAATTCTGTTCTCAGTTGTAGAAAAGATAAGTCCCTATTTTAATCCAAATTTGGAAGGACATCTGTAAAAGACTTGAGTCACCAGCATGCCAGGGTACCTTGACTATGAACCGATGATTACAGCTTTCCAGATCTTAGGTAGTAGCTTCTTACATGTGACCTCGCTCCCAGCCAAAATTCTAGATCTGCTGGGCACAGTGATACATGCCTATAGTCCCAGCTATTCAGGAGGCCTGAGCCCAGGTGTTCAAGCTTGGCCTGGGCAACAGCAAAACCTGAACTTAATACAAACTTTTAAAATTCTGTATCTGTTCTGGGCTTGTAATTCCACATTTTTGTGCAACAGAAAAGGCTGAAAATAAAGCCATGAGCCAAGTCTAGACTACATGAAGTTCAATATGTCCTAAAGAATTCCATTAATTAGCAATAAGCTAATCCATCACAGATAATGAGTGGCCCCAAAGAATAAAGTTAAATTGGTTTCCTGGCAAAGCCTGACAGCAGGGGGTATGAAGCAGATAATTCTGTACACAGGTGCTCATTAGCAAGTTCCTACCAAGTGCAATGCTTTGTATGTAACACAATAATAAAGGCAAGACCCTCCCATGTCATTCCATCTTTCAAAGACCAAACCTTCATACCGGTGGTTAAAAAAATCTTTATTTTACAAAATTAAAAACATAAATAATATTTACAAGCATCTTAAATACCAGCTTATAATACTTGACATTTTTTTCATTTCAAATTGAGTTTTCCATAAGCTTTTAAAATGCAAGGCTATTCATCCACTTCAGCGAGTTACCGGTTTTTATTTCTGCCATTCCAGAGGTTTTTGGTTTTTTCAAAACTCCATTCTGTAGTCATTCAAAAAAATCACAGTGTACTTTTAAATGGTTAGTTTTAACAAAACAAAACAAAAGTCCTGAGCTTCCTATTCCCATTTGTGGGATATTACTCCAAGAGGTCTCTCTAAGCCAAGTTCCTTGACTGCCCTGTTTATAAGTAACTACTGTAACCTTCTTAAAAAATCACATTCCTGGTACTCATACTAATCCACCTAACTCCTTGCGTTTGCTGAAAGGAAAAACAGGGAAAATGGAGAAGAGGTTGGAGAACACAGATGACCATCTGAAATCAGATTATTAAAAATATAATGTGCGTAAGACCCCAAAATCTGATGTTACTCATTTCCTTCAGGATCGAATTCATTATCTGAAAACTTAAAATGACCTCAGATGATGCATGAGTGAGAGCAAATCTCAGTGGCACAATGGAGCACAGACTTCAAGATACTTGAGTGGTCAACTTAATGTCCAACCTGGAGTTGATCATGAATGAAGGGTGGTAGACAGATTATGTAAAATGTCTTCAAATTTCAGCAACGGGCAATTCATTTCCATATAACAGTACATAAAAGACTACCAAAGTATGAGGAAAGCAAATGTCCTCAAGAAGGGTCAAAAAAGGAAAGGCAAATAAGATGTATAACCCACTTCCCAAGAACACCATTTGCCCTGGAAGCACTCAGCTCAGCTGAGAATCTTAGCAAGAATCTTCCATCAGAGATTAGCAACAAATTTAAAAGAAAAAAAAAAATGACAACAGGTAAGAGTTATATACATTTTACTAGTTTGTTTCAGACTTGTCCTGGATATTTTAAAAAGGTGTCAAATGAGCCCTGGATGCTGGTGGTAGGAGGCAGCTGGAGAGGAGAGGCGTGGGGATGAGGAACAGGGAAGACTCGTTTACAAATTCAGAGCAAACTCCCCTCTTCTGGATCTAAAATAAAGACATCTTCTGTCTTCATTAAAACAAGTCTTTCTGCTCAATGCAGATGGTGGGTACAGTTTGCTCAAGTGTTCTCTCTTGGGGAAGATGAGTACACAGTCAGCACAGGAAGCACCACTCTGAGATCGGGCCCACCCAGCAGAGCCTGCCGCCATCACTGCTGCATGTTGTTGATGATCGCCAGGATGCTCATCTTCTCCTGGGCAGAGTCCACATCCTCATTCTGTTTCTGGGCCACTCCGGTGCCTAGGCCATAGAGCCGGCCACAGTACTTTGCATCATCAATACTGTCCTCAAAAAACAACTGCAGAATAGGACAGAGAACTGCAGTGAGAATCAGGCCAGGAGTCGCGCCAAGTCTAAACACTAGCACACCAACCCCTCAGCTCTCTCAAAATCAAACTAACTTCAGGAAAAAAAAAAAAAAAAAAAAGGCCTCCGGACCTTTTCCGCACATAGTCTTTTCATTCTTCTTTCTCTAAATATATACTGTCTCCGAAGCAAACTTGGACCTCCCAGGAATGTGCTTACTGCCAGGATCCCTGTGCTGTGCTGTTTAGTACCGCTGCCCCTTCTCTTTCACAGGCAAGACAGCCGTTACAAGTTTGGGCTCTGGACTCAGACTGACTCACCTTGTGACATGGCAATGTCATTTCAAGTCCTTTTAAGCCATGGTTCTTATGTATAAAATGGGATGATATAATAAAGTTGTTATGAGGCATGAGATAATGGACACTAAGCACCTAAGCAGGGTATCAACAGTGGCACTACTGGGCAAGATGATTCTTTATTGGGCAGGGGCAATCCAGTGCATCAGGATGTTTAGCAGTGTTCCTCGCCAGCAGCACACCATCCTCCCCCACCAAGTTACGGTGACCCAAAATGTCTACATTACCAAATGTACTGAGGGAGCAAAATCATCCCCAGTTGAGAACCACTGACCTAAAACACTTCTGTTATGGTTTGGATCTTAAATGTTTCCCCCAAAGGTCATACTGAAGCTTGGTCACCAGCCTGTAGTACTACTGGGAGGTGGTGGAACATTAAGAAAGTGGGGCCTAGTGTGAGGAACTAGGTCATTGGGGAAATGCCCTTCCCTTCTCTCTGCTTCTCAGTCGCCATAAAGTGAACAACCTCCCAATAATGCTGGTCTGACATAGGTCCAAAAACAATAGTCAACCAACCATAAACTGAAACCTCCGAAAATATGAGCCAAAATAAACTCTTCATCCTTTTAAGTTGATTGTATCAGGTATTTCATCACAGCAATGAAAAGCTAACTAACACAGAAAGCTGATAACTGTTCCTCACAATATGGATCAGAGTCTTTGGAACTGGTTTGCAGGAGGAAATTGGAAAAGTACAGGAAAAAGGCTAGAGAAAGCCTAGATTGCTAGAAGTGGAGATTAATGGGCAATTCTGGTGGGAGCCCAGAAGACCAAAATGCTGATGGGAATGCAGACAGTAAAGGCTGTGCTAATGAGGTTTCAGAGAAATGAAGACTCTGTTGGGAAATGGATTCAAGTTCATTTGTATTACATTCTGGCTAAGAACTTGTCTCCATTTTGTCTGTGCCCTGAAACTTTATAAGAGGCTGAGTTTAATGATGAAAGACAAGTTTATATGACAGAGAAAACTGCGAGAAAGCACAGCATTGATACTGCTGGCTTTTTTTAGCCAGATCTACAGTGAGAACTGAGCAAAAATCAGAAAAGATCTGGAAAACTTGCAATCTGTCCAGAAAAGACGTCCATTTAAAGCTGGGGCAAAGGAGAATGTGGTTACCAAAAAGATTAGTGCCATTAAAAGGAAGCAAAATACTTAGCACTAGAACAATAGGAAAGATGCCTTGAGGACATCTCAGGAATCAGCAAGATTCCACCTAAAGCAGACTCAAAGATTTGAGAATAGACCCCAGAGTTCCCCGCTAACAGAGGTGCCTATGAATTGTTTTTCTTATTTCCTTTGTTCAGCTATCATAGCACTAAAGCTGTTGCAGCTGTGATTCAAATGAACCCAGGTTCAAATGAACCCAGGAAGAGCTCAGGCTAGCCATAAACCTTGGCAGAGTCCATGTGATGCTGACTTTGCATGCACAATGCAAGAGTTATGGTATCACAAAGGCTTCTACCAAGATTTCAAAGGAGGGGGCTGGGGAGATAGCTCAGTTGGTAAAGTGCTATCTCCTTACAAGCACAGGGCCCTGGGTTCGATCCCCAGCACAGGAAAAAAAAAAAAAGATTTCAAAGGAAAGCCTGGGAACCAAGCAGTGTATGGCAGGGTCGAATGCCTGCAAGCAGCCCCTGACACATGAAGGTGTGATACATGAATTTGTGACAGTAAAGCCAAAGATGCAATGGAGGTCCCAGGAAGTTAGATGCCCAAAACAGGAAACATCTGCTCAGGGAGACCACAAACTGTCTACCAAGGGAAGCTACAGGCTACAAGAAGAACCAGCCCAAAAGTGGCCACATGGTCTGTAGCCATGACAGCACAGCTGCCCAAGTTCTTTGGAACTCATGTCATGCCACCCTGTGCACAGGATGCTGGACATAGAACTATAGGATTTAATGTTAGCCCTGCTCGTTCTCAGTCTTGGTTTGGATTAGTCCTTCCCTTTCCTATGCCCCTATTTCTCCCTTCTGGAATGGGCATGTTTACCTTATGCCATTTTATCTTGGAACTATGTACTTTAGTTTATTTATTTTTACAGGGACTAAAAGCTGAGTTTGCTTTAAGTCTTGGGAGATTTTGAACATTGAGTTTGGAGCAATGCTGGAAATACAAGAATCTGAGAATTCTTGGAGATGGACTGGATGCATTTTGCATTGTAAGATGGACACGAGTCTTTGGTGATTAAACACAGAATGTTACAGCTTAGGTCCTGAATGTCCTCCAAAGGCCATGTGCTGAAAGGCTTGGTCCCCAGCATGTGACATTTCTGGGAGGTGGTACACCTTTAGGAGGTGAAGCCTACTGGAAGTAAGTTAGACTTCTAGGGATGCCCTTGAAGGGGATACTGGGACTCTGGCCCCTCCTTCTCCCTGCTTCCCAGCCACCAGGAGGTGCACAGACCTCCTCCACCACCCTCTCCCAGAGTGTGCCTCACCACAGGCCCAAAACCAACAAAGTCAATAACGATGGGCTGAAACCTCTGAAACCGTGAGCCAAAACTGACTTCTCTACCTTTAAGTTGAATATCTCAGGTATTTTATCACAGTGAATGAAAGCTGACTAACACAACTTCCCAGAACATAGTTAACAGTTGTGGTTTACGATTAGGAATAACAAAAAGGAAATGTATCAATCTAAGTCACTTCTCAAAGGTGTCAATAAAATCATTTTCATTTTTCAATTTTTCAAAGCAGTTTCTCACTCCTCTATCTCTTCAAATATATTTTAAAACTTACTCAAGTGGGTAAGAAATCAAAGGAAATATTCAGTGTTTATTAGGAGCTATAGTAAACTCAATATACTTAACAATTAACAGAATTCAGCAATAAATAAATGAGTGGTCTAACAAATGTATCCCTATTCTTGAAATAAGAAAAGCAAACAACTGAAAGGATTAGAGCAGCAAGGAACACCAAATATACTCTGGACTTGAGTATGCTTAAGAACACTTGAGTATTCTGAAGTGGTTCCCTCTCAAACTACATTTGATTATGTTGGCACACCATAATAAACAAAAACAACTGCTCTCAGAATGGCCACTGACTTCCAACAGAAACTACAAAGGTTTGATAAACTCAGCCCACAAAGATCTCCAACCTCCTCAGCCTTCAGCAAGTTAGTTGCCAATCCACTTCTAAATAGCAAATCCCTTCAGAGAGGTCCTCGTAGTCAAAGAGTGTTACCTCTTTCATCCTGAAGAATGCCATTCCCGTCAGCAGTGAGTCTGAGCCTGCCTGGTGCTGCCTTCCAATTCTCTGCAAATCCAACTGATCAGCAACTTCCTGAAGACCTCCCTGGAGATGTCCAGAAAACAGTATTACAGACCCAAACCTGCCCTACTGCATTCAACCAAGTTCACTCTCGAGTTCACTTTATTATGGTGGCAAAAGTGAGGCCATTTACTTAATAGGCCTCCCAATACTCTTTTTGGTCCTTAACTCTTTCCTTCCCTCCAACTGATACACTGTGTTACATTCTGGTTTTGGGTCCTTTCTTTACTACATTTTTAACATAGAAAAAGATTAAAGAAATGATAAATGCTGATCCAATTCTAGACAGCAAATCTCTTCTGCCAACTATTCATTAGGGTAGTGACTTCTTGAACTTTTAGGGTCAAGAACCCTCTGAGAGGAATTATTTTTAAAAGAAGGGATGTAGAAGATGATGAAACACAAACACAGGCTTTTCAGACTTTCTGCCAAGCCTGTGGCACTTTATCATTAATTTCTAGATTATCTGGGGAAAGGGGAGTGAAGTTTCAGAGGTCAAAGGCCTTGACCCTTTTTGTGTGTCTTTTATATATATTTCTTGGTGTCCACTATCAGGAAAGTTAGTTGAGGGGAGGTCTGTAAACTCTCACTTTATGTTTTCTGTATTCCATAATGTTTCTTTACTCTTGAGGAGCTTGACTTTATGAGAAATTAGGGGGCTTGAGTCATTAAGTATTTTGTATTAAGGCAATAAGAATTCATATATGAATGGGGTATTTTACCAGTTAAGACTATTTAAGAGTTGAGCCGGGTGCAGTGGCACACACCTGTAATCCCAGCAGCTCGGGAGGCTGAGGCAGGAGAATCGTAAGTTCAAAGTCAGCCTCAGCAACTTAGCAAGGCCCTAAGCAATGCAGCAAGACCCTGTCTCTAAATAAAATATAAAAAAGGACTGGAGATGTGGGTCGGTGGTTAAGTGCCCCTGGTTCAATCTCTGGCACTAAAAAAACACAAAAAAACAAAACTATTTAAGGGTCGATTATTTTTTTAAAGAAAGAACAAACCCTTTTTTTACATACATGTTTTTTGTTTTTATCTTGGGGCAGGGGTTTGGTTTTGGTGATCAATCCTTGGGCCTCACACATGCTAGGCAAGTGCTCAATCATGGAACTACACCCAGATCCTTTCTTTCTTTTCTTTTTTTTTTTTTTTTTTTTTTTTTGAGTTTTGTATCAGGGTTTTACTAAATTACCCAGGGTGGTCTTCAACTTGTGATCCTCCTGGATCCCAGTAGCTGGGATTACTGGCATGTGCCTTTTCTCCTGATTCTTTATGTTGTCTTAAAAACCTAACTTGTGGACATTAAAAAAAAAAAAAAAAAAAAAAAGAACCTTCTGAAAATCTAGGACGGTACAGAGCCCATCTCAAATACACTGAACATACACCTCATGTTGCCAGTTATTTCACTAGTTTTATGGGCCTCAGGTGAAGAGCACTGCCTTGCTGCCTCAGGATGAGAGAAACAGAGAACTCCCTTCATGTGCAGGTCACCCTGCATGGACAACTGCCACACAAAATCCTGTACCAATCAGTTCTGTGTGAAACCCTATCTAGCAGAATGCTGGCACCTACCAGACACTAAAGGATGCATGCAGAACACACAGCAACAAAGCAAAATTTTCTGTTTTTCCTCTTAGCTAATATTGATAAAAATATAGTATACCTTAAGATTTTTGCAACTCTTCATCAGGTATTTCACATCATAAATAGATGGAAAGAAAAGATTCAGAATATGAAAGAATTCATGTTCTTCTTCTGGCAAACGAGAATCTGTGAGCAACTTCACCATGTAGCCAAAATCATAGCCACTACAAGAGAGAATAAAGCAAGGAAATTAAAAAAAAAGCAGCAGTTATCAGATCCCAATGGTCAACCACTTTAAAATGCTATCTTATGTTAGGAGCTTTCAATCTCCCAAAATAGTATGCCCTATTGTACTGTGAACTTTCTACTAAGTAACATATAACAGGCTACTGTGGAACATATACAACAGAACCCAAGGATTTATAAATGTGGATTTTGTTGGGGGTGGGAGGGTGGTACCAGGGATTAACTCAGGGGCACTTTACCACTAAACCACACCCTCAGCCCTATTTTATATTTTATTTAGAGACAATCTCACTGAGTTGCTTAGTACCTCACTTTTGCTGAGGCTGGCTTTGAACTTGCAGTCCTCCTACCTCAGCCTCCAGAGCGACTGGAATTACAGGCAAGGGCCACTGCACCCAGCATAAATGTGGATTTTATTCATCAAAAATCTAAAAGTCCCAGGTGTGGTTATGCATGCCTGTAATTCCAATGGCTCAGGAGGCTGAAATAGGAGGATTGCAAATTCAAAGCCAGCCTTAGCAACTTAGGGAGGCCCTAAGCTGCTCAGGGAAACCCTGTCTCAAAATATGAAAAAGGGCAGGGGATGTGGCTCAGTGGTTGAGTGCCCTTGGGTTCAATCCCCAGTACCAAAAATTAAAAATAAAATAAATAAATAAATAAATGCAAAAGTATTGAAAAGGTAAAATATACTTCCTAACAGGAATCTGCATTTTCAATATTTGGAAAACTCCAAGACAATTGAAAAGACAACCAACTGTGTAATCCTTTCCAACCTCCATCTTTCCACTTGGAAAGACACCCACTGATGGCCAAATGATGGGTCCAATACTGTGTAAAACAAACCAGTATGAGCACTGGTGTTCAGTGTTTTCTGAAAAAGTGAAACATAAGTATCATTTTCCTTTTCTCTTTAGTACTGGGGACTGAAGCCAGGGGTACTCTACTACTGAGCTACATCCCTAGCCCTTTTTATTTTTATTACTGAAGCAGGGTCTAAGTTGCCCACGTTAGCCGTGAATTTGCAATCCTCCTGCCTCAGCCTCCGGAGTAGCTGGGATTACAGGAATGCACTAGTGCCCAGGTACGATTTTCAACTTCTAACTGCTACTGATGAACAGAACAGAGCCAAGAGAACTGCAAAAATAACTAAGAACTCACTCAGTTGGTAGAGTGTTTGCCTTGCAAGCACAAGGTCATGGGTTCAATCCCCAGCACCAAAAAAAAAAAAAAAAGAATTCAATGCTCTGCTATAGTGTAGCCCAACACCAAGAAAGATACACATTCTCTGGAACTGACCTGTGAAATGAAAGCCATTTGACATTGTCACAAAGAACCACTCCTGATGTCATAAGCAGCTCTGCAAAGTGCAGCGTGTCAATACCTTCCTCTTCATGCTTCTGAAATTGTAGTCCTGAGTTAGCAAGGAGGTCTATGGAATCCTGGGAGTACATGTCCTCTCTGAAAAACAAAGTGTTCTCCTAATTAGTTGGTGGATCATGAAACAAGTAGTAGGCAACAAGAGTGCCACCAACTTATATTTATAGTATACGTATTCTTGAAATACTTTTCATAATTTAAAAATAGATCATTCGGGGCTGGGGTTGTGGCTCAGTGGTAGAGCGCTTGCCTGGCATGTGTGAGGCCCTGGGTTCAACCCTCAGCACCACATATGAATAAATTGATTAAATAAAGGTCCACTGACAACTAAAAAATTATTTAAAAAAAATAGATCCTTCATTTCGTCTAGTACTCCAGCAAGCATATAAAGCAGAAAATCTTATTTCTGTGACAGATAAAAAAATAGAATTTTGCCCCAGCTAAATGTCCTGATTACAAAAGCTCCAAATTTCCTCTTTAAAAAAATACATATTAATGTTGATATAATTCTACCCTACAGAAATAACTTTTTTTAGTACTATTTTTCTCTAACTACACATATATAGCTACATTCCTATATCTATGTACGACAGATTACCTTTCCAAATCAATACTCAATAACATCCTTTTTAACCGTGGCATAATATTCCACTGTAAAGCTATATTCATCAATTTAAATACAGTAATATTTATAATACCACAACATACAAAAATAAGAAAATATATTAAGCTAAATAACTTCTTTTTAACTAGATTTCACATTGTTTCCAGATATAATTGCACGAAATAATCATAAAGAAAACCACTTTAATCTTCAAAGATTCAATCACTTCCTAAAATTATCTGAACCTCAGAGATTTTGTAACATGAATAACAGTCAAAAAATTATTCTTAACTATCATGTGTACCTAATGACCAGTTTAACAAAGCAGTATTAAAGAAATAGGACCTGATAAAAAATACACTTAACACTAGCTCATACAATCAGCAAAATGACAGCCTCGATATTTTTTCCTTAAAAAATAGACATTTCAAGGTTCCTCCATGTGGAGCATGAATCAGAACTTCATTCCTTTTCATAAAATAATAACATTATTTCACATGGACATACCACTTTTTATTTATCCATTTGACAAGTCATAGACATTTGGATTATTTCCTTTTGGGGCTATTATGAAAAATGTGCTATGAAAATTTACATACAAGTTTTTGCATGAATAAGTTTGCACTTCTCTTGAGCATAAACCTAGCAGTGGAACTGCTGGGTCATGTGGCAACTCTTTAACTTTTTGAGGAACTGTCAATTATCCAAAATAGTCCAAAGATTTCTACATTTCCCAACAGCAATGTATAAGGATTCTACCATATCGACACTTTCTCCAACACTCAATTATGTTATGCTGAATTCTGTTAATCATTAAATATTATTCTAAGCCATATCTTTTTGACTATAGCCACTCCAGTAGGTGTGAAGTAGTGTGGTTTTGATTTGACTAATTATGTTGAACATCCTTTCCTGGGCTGACTGGCCCTTTAGAAAGATAGGGGAAAACCCCTATTCAGATCATTTGTCATGTGTGTGTTTTTTTTGTTTTTGTTTTTGTTTGATACTGGGATTGAGTGAGCCCAAGAGTGCTTAACTACTGAGCCTCATCCCCAGCCCTTTTGATTTTTTGAGACAGGGTCTCACTAAATTGCCTAGGGTCTTGCTAATTTGCCATCCTTCTGCCTCAACTGCCTCAATAGCTGGGGTTACAGGCATGCAGGCATGAACCACCATGCCTGGCACCAATTTTTAATTGAGTTGTCTTCTTTTTTTTTGGTGCTGGGGATTGATTACATCTAGGGTTCATGCTACGCAAGTTTCTACCACTGATCTACACTCTCAGACCAACGTTGTCTTTTATGTTAAGTTTTAAGAATTCTTTAAGGGGGACTTTATTTTCTAAGATTCCCTATTCCATTCTCTATTTTGTCCAACATCTAGCTGGGTTCAGTAGAAACAAAACTTAAAATTAGTAAAAATCAACAAGAAATCACAGTCTGCAGTGATAATAACAGATCAACAAGTAACACTGAGAAATGTCTCAGAAACTTACGTAAGGTTGAATTTGAAATTGAACTGCCAAGTATTGATTCCAGAAGGATATTCTCCCTTCTCATTTGTAAATGTAAGGCCCAGCTGGATAATTTTTAAAAGGTCAACATTGCACCGCAGAAGTTGATACTGGTAATCTATCGAACTACGAAATTCACCAATTGGTCGTACCACAACACCAGGAAATTCTGTGTCCTAGAAAAGGAAAAAGCCTCTCATTAGGTTTCACAAATTAATAATTCAGAAATTAAAATTTACACAAATAAAATTTTGCTTCAATTTATAAAAGTTATATGATAAGCCCAACACTTGGGCACAATCTTTTAAAATAGTGATCTTTTGATATCTACTGAAAAAGCACTAGAACCATAAAGCTTTGCACAACTATTTAAAAATCCTAGGCAGCTGCATGCAGTGGCCCATGCCTGAATCCCAGTTATTCCAGAGGTTGAGGCATAAGGATTACAAATTCAAGGTGAGCCTTAACAACTTACTGAGGCCCAGTCTCAAAATAAAAAATAAAAGGGCTAGAGATACAGCTCAATTATAGAGCACCCCTGGGTTCAGTTCCCAGTAGTGCAAAAAATAAATAAATAAATAAACAAACAAACAACTAAGGTAAGATGTAGAAGCAGTTAATTGATTAACTGCAGACAGTTAATCAATTAAGAACATTCTAGATTGATAGTTAATATATAAATTAAAATAGACTACAGGGAAGTGAAATAGTCTTTCAGAAAAAAATAACAAAACACCACATTTTCTTTGAATAAAAAGACTAAACAGAGATCACAGAATTCTGAATACCAGGCTGAAGACTTGATGATATAGCTGGAGGCAGTGGCACACGCCTGTAATCCCAGTGGCTGGGAGGCTGAGGCAGGAGGATCAAGAGTTTAAAGCCAGCCTTAGCAACAGTGAGATACTAAGCAACTCAGTGAGGTGAGACTGTCTCTAAATAAAATACAAAATAGGGCTGGAGATGTGGTTGAATGCCCCTGAGTGCAATCCCCAGTACCCAAAAAAAAAAAAGATAATGATATTACCTCTAAAACACAAGTCACAAGTAACTAATATAAAAGAATAAACCAAGCTAGCTATGAAAACGGTAACAAGTAATGGGCCCTGGAGTAAAATAGGCACATGCCTCTTACAGGAGACATTACCAAAATACCCTTTCCTCTCCAGCCACTGGATATCAAGGAGGAATACCAAATCTACATATTTTTTCCAGAGATGCCAGAAATCTGGAATTTAAGTGAGGGCTCATGATTTTTAAATGCTAGCAACAAATTTTTGAAGACACTATAGTCAACTTCATCCTATCAGTGGACCAGATACACCCTGTGGGCTGACTCAACTTCTGCTTTAAAGAGTTTTCAGAGTAACACTACAGAAAAATCTAAGATACTAGAGATTACATCCTCCTCAGAGACACTGTTCACCCTCGTGCTTCATAAAAACAACAAGGGCTGGGAAGATAGCTCAGTTGGTAGAGTGCTTGTCTTGCAAGCACAGGCCCTGGGTTCGATCCCCAGCACTGCCAAAAAAAAAAAAAAAAAAACACCTCCATGCAGTTTAACTTACCAAGACTTTACTGAAATATAATTTTTTTTTTCCAAAATCTCACATTAAACATTCCTTAAGTCCAAACAAGAAAGTGAATCAAGTAGAATAGAGCTCCTTACCATTGCAATATAACTGTAACTGAGCACGATTTCTCGGATCTTCCTCATCTCTTCTTCTAGATTGCTGGCCCAGACTTCGCAGATAACCTGGCTATTCTCTACAAGTGCTGCAGGCATCCTGAAGAAACCTGAGAAGTCACTTTTAGCTAACTATGTGAGAAGGTAATCCAGACAATGCTTGATCTGATCACCAATGTTTGATCTGATCTAGATTTAAAAACATATTTTGAAATCTATTAAGTTAGTACAGTAGTATGTCGACAAAACAAAAACATCGACATTTTGCCATGCCTTCATTAGTTTAAGCTAAAATGAGAACATCAGCATATTTATTTTTCATTTTATGTAACAAGAAAGCTTTCCTTTGTCAAGACAGACAAACATGAGCACATACACACACACACAATTTTGTTAACCTGAAGAAACTAAAGTTATTGAAGGATATATACCCAAGCTGCCCTTCAGCACAGAATTGAAAACACTTTAAACCAGTTTTCAGCACTCTGCAGACTATCTAAAGACTAAACTAGTCCCTTGGTCTACAAAATATGCCCTTTTCCGTGACTTTGACATCACTTTGGAAAGAGAGCAAATCATGGAAATATTTCTTAAAGAATCACTTTAGACCTTTAAATGCACATGAGATCTCTGAAAGCCTAAAATAACACAGACCTAAACTCTCACACTCAAGGATCCACACTCGTGTCTTTACACCTGTGATGACTAAGGACATGGGACAACTCCTTGCATTCCCCAAGAAAGGAAATTATTTTTCCCCACAATCCAAGTCAAATATGACTGGAGACAATTAAATCTTTAGAGTTATGCAACTAGATTATGAAGGGTAGGATTTAAACAGTAAAAACTAATTTTACTTGCTAATTTGAAACCTTAACGACCACAATGAAAATCAAAATTTGTTACTAATGTCTAGTTTTAAACACATAATATTGTCTAAAAAAAACTAGCAATTTAACAGTAAGAAGAAAGGCTGTCAGGTATAAATAATTTATGGTGTGCTTCCAGGATGAAACTGGGGAAGAGAAACATTCTAAAGACAAAATTAAATATCATGTGGCCTCAGGGTAATACTGTTACTACAACAAATGCCAAAGGAGAGGCTTCAGTGATAGAGCTCATGTTTAACATGCTCAAGGTCCTGGATGGATCCCAACACCACAAAAAAACTCAAAAAGCATATTATGGCCAGGTCCAGTGCACCACACCTGTAACTCCAGCAACTCAGAGAGCTGAGCCAGAGGATCACTAGTTCGAGATTGACAGATGACATACAGACATGAATGGTTGGAACATGGGATTAAGGGAATAATTCTGTAAAATGGGCCCACTGGGCTGACCCCCCCACACACACACCTGTTTTCTTTTCCAAAAAGCAATTTATCTACAAACCTATTTGGCTTAAATGGACTGAATATATCACATTTCTCAGCAAACTACCTGTCATCTGCAGGAGAATGCAGTCCCAAAGTAATGTCAATAAGAAGAGTACAAATTACTTTGAAGTAGAGGGAGGAACTTTTGTGACCCTTTCACAGACCAGACCCCAGAATTCAGGGAAATAAGGATAATAACCCCTAACCATAAAATCTGTTAAGAACGGATTCCAATCACAATTGGTCAGAATAGGCCAAAGTGACCTACAGTGGTCATGGCAGTAGGGACTTGAAAGTCTGATGTCATTCTGCTCTTAAGAGGCGTGTTGGAGTTGTGGTTCAGTGGAAGAGCGCTTGCTGAGCATGTGCAAAGCACTGGGTTCTATCCTCAGCACCACATAAAAATAAATAAAATAAAGGTATTGTGTTTATCTACAACTAAAAAATAAAAAATAAAAAAATAAAAAAATTCAAGAGGCGGACCTGAGCAAGACTCTGGAAACTTCTCCAAGAGCTCAATAACTGGAACGCAGTCATCTGAGAGAACACAATCTCCCTTGAGAGTATTCCCTTTCCCTTTTCCCATCCCTACAATAAACTTCTGCCTGTTACTCTGAACAACCTGTCTGAAATCTTTCTGACTTGATTACAAGAACCTGCAATTGAAAGAGGGCCTTCTTGCTGCCTCAGTATCCCAGAAGGCCCCAGCCCTATAATAAGATCATCCTGAGCAACATAACAAGACCTCATCTTAAGGGAAAAAAAAAAAAAAAAAAAAAAAGAGACCGACTTAGAAGCTTATTCTAAGGGCCTTTACTTTTAAGGCAAGCTCATCACATGGACCCAAGAACACAATATAATAGTGGGTTCAAGTGTATGTATTCAGGGCAATTTCCTAGAAACAACAAAATGAAAGTGAATGGTTTCCAAAGGGCAGAGTAAGAAAAATCTTTGCTTTCTTAAGACTGGCAAATGGAACAATGAGAATCAGGAACAAAACAAAACTGTCACTCTCAAACAGCAGGAAAACAATGTACTGCTTTGTCAACAGTCCTTTAAGAACACTTATTCAAGGCATCCTACACTTATACATGTTTTTCTGAAATTATACTTATTAAACTTAAGTAGACTATATGGTACCTCCCCAACAAATACAGGGAGAAACTTCTTAGAATCCATTTATTCTCTTGTTTTTGTTCTACTAAAAGCTAATAAATTAACTGATAAAAACAGCAGCAAAAACAGAAGTTCACACTGAATATGGAAGAATTCCACTATCAGACCATAATTAAGAACATGCTGGGAGTCAGAATTTTAGATTTCTAACCATGCTTATGATTTTTCCCTGCAAAAGAAGTTAAAACTATTTTCTATCCCCATTTAATGTTAAATCAGTGCCCTTCCTACTTCCCTCACAGAAAAATGTACTTCCTTTCTGATGTCATTTCAAAAACAACTTCTTTAGGGGAAGTGGATATCAGTCTGGGGCTTTTGAGAGAGGTTTCCACTCAAGCAAAAAGCAAAAGTAACAAAAGAGAAATAGACCAAAAAAAAAAAAGGAATAAAGAAAAAAACTTGGCCTCCATTTACCAAATTGTTATAAAAATGCTCACCACTGTAAAATTAAAGTTGCCATTGTTATACATATCTGACAAACGGGGACCACACAAGAGAACATTGGCAAAGGCAAGACAAGAGGATCAGGAGGATCACAAATTTGAGACCAGCCTCAACAACTTACCAAGGCTCTCCGCAATTTAGGGTGACAGGAGATCCTGTCTCAAAATAAAAAATAAGGACTGGGGATGTAGCTCAGTGGTAAAGTGCCCCTGGAAAATCCCCAATACCCAAAAAAAAAAAAAAAAAAAAAAATCTGCAAGACAATCTTTAGCTAGAAAATCTGTAGGGAAATAGGTAATAGCTTGCAAGTCCCTAAATGGGCCATTCCAAAACAAGAGAAATCACTCAATGGACATTTAACTTAGCAAGTCAAATTATTGTATGTAATGTCCAAAAAAGGAGAGAGAAAATAGCGACTTAATACCAGCAACTGGCCTGCCACTTTCCACTCAGTAAACACCTGCTCCAAAATGAGCCTGAGACAGGAACCACAAACATGCTGTTCTCTTGGGTATATCTTCCTCCTTTTAAGCGTCTCAACGCCAGCATTTCACAGGCAGAGTGACTCCGTGCCTTCCAAATATTTGTATAGCACAACCCCTTAAAGGTAACCTAAGTACTTCATGTGGGTTACAACCAAAGCAACAGTAACAACTTTCACAGCTGAAGGAAAATCTGACCGTGTTGGATATACTCAGAAATAAAATGGCAATCACAAACTTCGCATCTCCCTAAGGAATTTTTAAAGAAAATGCTGATTTTGATCATTTGCGATGTTTGCCTCACAGGCTGACATCAAAACCTGACGCCCTCATGAGGAGCTACGTATGAAACTTTAAAAGAAAAATGTGGGGCTGGGGGGATAGCTCAGTCGGCAGAGTGCTTGCCTTGTAAGCACAAGGCCCTGGGTTCGATCCCCAGCACCCCCCCCACCCCCCCGCAAAAGAAAAGAAAAAAGTCTTCGCAGGCAGACACACAACACACAATTACCAAGCTCCCTGCCCTGTGCTGACCTGCAGTCATCTGTTCAGACCGCTCCTGATGATCTGTAAACTCCTAAACAGAGTTCCTTACTCATCCAGGAAAGCTCTGAAGAGCAACTAATGATAAAGCCAGCGGCAAGTTTCCTCTGCGAGCAGTCCAGAGTAGCAGGCTTGCTTGGGAAAAGTACATTTATACTCTTTTTGTTTTTTCTGGGTTTTAGCCTGTGTGCAAGGAAAAAAATAAACATCACTTCGCTAGACCGAACCTCCCTAGAGAGCACTGAACAAAGGCTTTGCCGCGCGTAGACAGTTGGAAAAGGAAGTAGATGCACGGTACAAGAAATGGCACCAGGGTCCGCGCTAACCTCCGTCTCCGAAACAGTGTCCGAAGACGCTGCCCAGAAAACCGCATTCGACCAGGTCTAAGACGACCGAGTGCTCCAGCACTGTGCACTCCAAAATGGCTCTGGTTCAGAAAGCCAAAGAACTGGAAAGAAAAGAGGTGAGGCCGCAAGAACTAAGGAGGCGGGCCGGCGAGTTAGAAGGGGGAGGCCCGCCAAGTTCCAAACTCAGGTCCTCTCCCGACTCCCGTAATCACTCCCTTCCCGTTCAGGGTCACCCTTCCACTTCGAACCATACTCTCCCACTCACGCCGCCGCCCCGCTTCTAGCACCTCATTCCTTTATTTTTTTTTTTCTCCCTTGGTTAAGGCAAGGATATTAAAATTACAGGCCTTAGGCCAGACAAGCCTACGCTCACGTACTAGCGGTGTGGCTTTGAACAAAGTACTTAACCTCTTACGCCTCAGTTTTCCCACCCTGTAAAATGGGTCTGACAGTAGGCAGCTCGGAAGACTGCAGTAGTGGCTAAGTAGAACGAAGGCTATCGAGTGCTCGGTGAAGTCCTGGCACGCACCTTGAGGACAGGACTGTTGTGTCGTGCTACTACTACCGTTCGACGGGCTTCCTCCCCTTCTCAAGAACCTTGCCCGTCACACACGCCCCCACTCCGCTCCCACCCACAGGCCCCGACCTCCTCCCACACAGTCATCCGCCCGGTCGGGAGGGGTCCGACTTACCCTGACTGGCAGGGCCCGCTAAGCGCGGGCTGGCGGGCAAACCCCAGCAGCAGTAGCGCCAGCGGCAACCAAGCCCTTACCCGGAGTTCTCCTCCCTCTGCCCCGGATCTGTTCCTAGAACCGAGCGGGCCAGTGAGATAGGCGCTCTCGTGCCCAGAGCGGCCTTACGTACCGTCCACCCAACAACCTGGCTCTGCCACTCTATCCGCCCGATCCTCCCGACTCGCCTGCTCTCCTGCGTCACTCTAGGCGCGAGCGCGCGCCCGATCACGCCGGCTCCTCCCTCTTTGCGCGCCGCCGCCTTTCCGTGCGAGTTCTCAGTTGGTGAGCTAGCAGGTAGCACTGCGCAGGCGCAGGATCAGTCGCGCGCGCGCGCGCGCCGCGCAGTCAAAAAGGTGGGGTGGGGCGGCCCTGGAAGACGCTTGCGGAGGACGGCTCGCTCTAGTCCGAGCAATTAGCTGCGCGGGCTCTACTCAATTTTGATCTCTATTTAGCTTGTCCTTCCGCACGCCCAAGAAAAAGGCGTGGCCTAGAACTAGTCCCCCCCCAGGGGGCGTGGCCCAGGAAGACCTAAAACCGCGGGACGGGCGTGGCCCGCCTAACCAAATCCCCCAAATTGCAGTGCCCTATCCAGCTTTAAAGAACCGTTAAAATCCTTGGCAGGAGGGGATCTAGGGAAGTTTGTGGGGTGTAGCCTGATCCCGCCTTCTGTATTAATGCAGCTCCGGGGCCCCTGAGAAAACATCTACCTCCCGGGATTCTTTATGGTATGCGGATGGGGGTGGGGCGGCACCCCCAAACCGAGCCTGCGTGACCGCCAAGGCCCGCCCCCAGAGCCGCGAGGAGCGTTCCCATAGCAACCGGCTCGCCCCGGCCCGCCCGAGCACAAAGAGGACAAGGCCTCGCGGGCAGGCCTCGTCCGGGCTCCCTCGACCGAGGTGTGCGCCAGCCGAGCAGGCGCGCCGACCTCCGTTGCTAGAGCTGCGCGGCCGAGCTCGCCCAGGAGGTCCCCTGGCCCTCGAGGCTCTCAGTCCTGGCTGAAGAGAGGCCTCTTTGCCAGGCCTGCCCTTGGCAGCGTGTGGCCAAGCTGGGACGCACCACTGCGTCGGGCTTTGTGGGAAAGAAGACAAAGCACCGCCTTGACGCAGGCAGCTGTCTCGGGCCCACCGCCCTGGCAGTCCTCTCGCAAGACCCCGCCCCTGTCCCCCGGAGGAGGTGGGGCGGCCCCAGCAGGTCTAGTCTTCGTCCCAGGTGCCTCGAGAGGGCTGTTGGTAAGCATGCGACAGCTGTACCCCTAGTGCCTGCCTCCTGTTCATTCCTGCACGCTGTACTTTTAAGCACCTTTCCCTGATGAGAGTCTCCAAAATCCTAATTCTTGTGCAGCCTGTGCTGCATGCCAGCTTGGCATTAAGCGGCAATTTCAAACGGGCTTCACAGAAGCTAGTCTCCTGGGAAAAGAGCCCCATCCCCAGCCTCCTGGGTAAGAGCCTCAGTGACATGCTCTATTTCTTTCTTTTTTTTTTTTTTTTCTTTTTTTTTTTTTTTTTTTTTGGTGCTGGGGATTGAACCCAGGGCCTTGTGCGCGCAAGGCAAGCACTCTACCAACCAACTGAGCTACAGTCCCAGCCCCACGTGCTCTATTTCTTTTCTTTTCTTTTTTTGGTACGGAGGATTGAACCCAGGGATGCTTAACCACTGATCCACATCCCCAACCCCTTTCTATTTTTTATTTTGAGACAGAGTCTCCTTAAGTGGCTGAAGGCCTTTCTAAATTGCTGAGGCTGGCTTTGAACCCTCCATCCTCCTGCTCAGACTCAGGAGTCATTGGGATTACAGGCGTGTGGCATCACACCAGGTGTCACGGAATTTCTGAACTCCATCACTCCCCTCCAAATGAGTGTTCTGTCCCCTTATCTATAAAATAGGGACACGAATGACTCCCAAAGATGTGAAGATTAAATAGTTAATAAATGGAGGAAACACCTTGCACCAAGGAAGAAACTTAAATAAATAATGGTATCTGGCCTGTCTCAGAAATAGTCAATGTTCTGAAATAGTCAGTGTTCATTAGCTTAGCTGCAAGACAGTCATTCTGTTGAGGCATACCGAATTGTTATAGAAAATAATATGACTATAAGACAGCTTCCCAAGAAAAAGGAGGGATGATGTGATTCTGGAAGTGGGAGCAGAAATTGGCCAAAAATTAAACCTCTCCCATTGCATTCCTGATAACAATGAGCCCTAAAGGAAAGGGGCAGATATGGAATGCCAGGCCCTAAAACTTGGCCTTCCCCATGTCAAATTAGTCCTGAATGACAATGAGCAAGATTTGAATACTCATCCCTTCAGGTCTGGTTTTAACCTGTACAACTAGCCCCTGATGATCAAAACTGCACGCTTGGTTTCCAATGGTTACATCATCCTCATTGTACCCTATAAAACCAGAATCCCCTCTGTAACTGAGGGCCATTTTCCCATCCGGAAAGTGCATCTGAATGGCGCCCCAGTCCGCAAAGAAATAAAGGCTTCTCTGAATACGCAGAGGTCGGCTTCCTGTCCTTTTGCGCTTACACATACTAGGGTGGAAAAGGCAAGACACTGCCCACTGTCATTTGTATGGGTTTCTAATATCCTTTTCACCCATTGTAATTGGATTCAGTAGAGAGTAGCCCTATCAGGCAGGGCAGTACTGGGCTTGATGTGACTGAAACAATCAAATCAGGAAGCCATCTCCTTCCCCTCCACCACCCCCTCCTGGAACTGGGTGTTTCTTTCTCAAATTATTAGAGAAAAAGATAAACCAAACACAGATGGCTTACATTTCATGAAGCATTACATAGTATTTACATTATAGATTGAGAGTTTTATACTATATTCATGCTATGGCGAAATTAGAACATTTGTGGCAATCAGTGATTCTCAATGGGAGAAAGGCCTGCCAGACCACTGAGGGGGTAGTTGGAAATTAATTAAATAACTTCATACTTGAAAAAAAGCCTATTGTTTTTAAATTACAAACTATAGAATAAGGTGTGGCAATAATAAATGCTGGAGAGGATATGGAGAAAAAGGAACACTTTTACACTCTATGTATGATCTATCAAAATGTATAAATGCATTCTACTGTCATTGTAAATTAGTACAACCACTAGGGAAATAAGTATGGAAGTCAAAATACTAGGCATGGAACCACCATATGACCCAGCTATACCACTCCTTGATATTTATTTTGAAGAATTAAAGTCATCATGCTATGATGATTTATGCATACCCATGGTTATAACAGCATAACTCACAATAGCCAAATTATGGAAGCAACCTAGGTATCCATCAATGGATGCATAAAGAAATTGTGGTGTACATATTCAGTCATTTAAAAAAAAAATGTAAGTATGTCATTTGCAGGAAATGATGGAATATTACTCAGCTTTAAAGAAGAATGGAAGTCTGGCATTTGCTGGTAAATGGATGGAGTTAGAGAATACCATGCTAAGTGGAATAAGCCAAACCCAAAAAACCAAAGGCCAAATGTTTTCTCTAATATGCAGAAACTAATTCACAATAAGGTGGGGGAAGGGAATAGGGAAGAATAGAGTTGCTTTATATTAGGTAGAGGGGAGTGAAGGGAGGGGAAGGGGTATGGGGGAAGGAATGATAGAGTGAAACAGACATTATTACTTCGTGTACATGTATGACTGCATGACTGATGTGATCCTGCAATATGTATAATCAGAAAAATGAGAGATTACACTCTATGAATGATCTATCAAAATGTACAAATACATTCTACTGTCATGTACAACTAATTAGAACAAATTCAAAAATTTTTAAAAATAAAAACCAGTCAGGTGATAGTCTTGGTCAGCCAAGCCTTCCTGTTATTCCCAGTTCTAAATGAATCTAGGAGGCTGCGGAGATAGCTCAGTCGGTAGAGTGCTTGCCTTGCAAGCACAAGGCCCTGGGTTCAATCCCCAGCACCCAAAAAAATAAATAAGTAAATAAATCTAGCAGGATGCACTTCTTAAGAGTACAATATGTATAGGAAGATAAATATAAATATGGGAAATATATTACATATATATGTGTATATAAGTAATAGGAAGATAAATATCTAAAACATGAGACAGAAGGTAAATGATTTCAGGTTAATAACAAGAAGTCATTCTCTGCGCCTGTACTTCAAAAACCTGCCTATTAATTCCTTTTTTTAAGTCCCTACCCCCCAGGGAAAGGCACATCTGTCACTTTTTAGAAAGCTTTCAATAGATTTTATATTTGTCTTACATTCAACTGCAGAATGTCCCCAGCTGGTGCCTTTTTTTTAATTTTTTTTTTTTGGTAGTTCCTGCTTTTGAAAATGCATTGTTCCTGCTTTTCCTACATAATAGAAGGGGAAAAAACAAACCTCTTCTGGCTCTTGGAAATTATCAATGGATCATCTAAATTCCCCTAAATAAAGAGCAAAGGTCATGTTTCATAATTAAGCATTTGAGTATTATTTTGATAATAGAGTTTTCATAGTCTGTCATTGTTGTTGTTTGGTTTTGGGTTTTGTTGATTTAGTGTTGGTTCTAGGGAATGAACCCAGGACCTTGTGCATGCTATGCATGCACTCTACCACTGAACCAAACTCCCAGCCCCCAGTTCATATTTTTTAAAATTTGGAAATATATATTAAATCTATTTTATGCAGCAAGGTGCAGTGGCACATGCCTGTAGTCCTAGTGACTCAGGAGATTGAGGCAGGAGGATCACAAGTTCGAGGCCAGCCTGGGCAACCTAGTGAGACCCTGTCTCAAAATAAAAAATAAAAAAGGCTGGAGAAGGCTGGGGATGTGGCTCCGTGGTAAAGTGCTTGCCTGACATGCATGAGGCCCTGGGTTCAAATTCCCCTGCACCAAAAAAAAAAAAAAAAAAAAGTTTTTTAAAAAGGGCTGGAGATGTAACTCAGTGGTTCAATTCCCAGTTGCACAAAAAAAAAAAAAAAATTAAAAGTAAGTAATCATAGAACTTTAAATTTCTAACACTGCAAAAGTTCATAAAAATAATTCTAACCAATAGATCCCCTAATTTCACAGAAAGGAATTAAATACTTCGTTTAAGGTCACTCAGCTCCCAGAGATAGTATGGGGATCTGAGTTTCTGATTTCCAGGTCAGTCTGGGGGATTAAATGTTCACCCAGTCATTTTTGTTTATGGCCCATTTGCTGTGATCAGGGCCCTATGGTGACACTAGAGGGTATACACTGGTGAATAAAACAGACCTGGTTCTTGGCCACCTTGAGATTAACACTTGATGGGAGGGACTGACAAAACAAACATTCAAGTAAGAAATGAAAGATAATGAGAAATTGTGGTGGTTTTCTCCAATGAAACTAATGAGATTATGTGACAGAGAATAACTGGATTAGTGGAGACGAGGGGAAGTAACCTCCATGCAGGTCAAAGAAGGCCTCTCTGAAGAGGTGGCTTGTAGGCAGAGATGAGGACAGGAAAAGAGATGAGGAGCTGAGAGCAATGAGCTTCAAGTGCCAGAGGATAAGAAACAAGTTCTGCGGGTTATTGGTAGTGATAAGAGGCCCTGGCAGCTGCGCAGAGGTGGAGCAAAGACAGAGAGGCCGGAGCCAAGGCTGCAGAGCTCAGGGAAGGTGTGTCTGCCAGGGAGCGTTGAGGTTGTATTCCTAGTGCAGTGAAAATCCCAGAGAATTTTTTTCTAAGTGGAATGACCTGCTCCAGATTTATGTTTTTAAAATTACATTGACTTCCACAGACATGGAATAAAGACAGTTTTGTGTTTTTGTTTGTTTGTTTGTTTGTTTTTGTTAATTCTGCTAAATGTGGCAGGGAGGGAAAACTGGCTAGTTTCTCCAGCACAGAGAATCGTTGCATATGGAAATATAAGGTGACAACTGATGTAACTTTGCTAGATAACCAACTGAGAATTAGTTGTCATTACAGCCTTTTGATTATTGTTCTTGTGAAAATCTTCAACTGCTACCTGAACATTGGTACTTTGCAAAGAAGAAAGATGATGTCTGTCTGGCAGTTGGAAGCACAGGCCAGTATAGAGAGCAGGAGAGGCACATTATCATAGGTAAGAGTGAAACTTGTCTTTTGGAACTAATTCTAAAACTCTCTCCCTGCTCTAACCAACCAAACCATACT
This sequence comes from Sciurus vulgaris, assembly GCF_902686455.1. Taxonomy (NCBI): domain Eukaryota; kingdom Metazoa; phylum Chordata; class Mammalia; order Rodentia; family Sciuridae; genus Sciurus; species Sciurus vulgaris. Next base: position 25,140,416 of record NC_136466.1, read on the forward strand.
CTTCTATATTACAGCCCGATAACAAAAGTCTCTCTTTTTTATTTATTTATTTTGTTTGCAGTGCTGGGGATTGAACCCAGGCCTTGTGCTTGCAAGGTGAGCACTCTACCAACTGAGCCATCTCCCCAGCCCTCTCTGTGCTTTTTTAATACGACCTGCATTGAGAGTCTTCGTTTGAATTTCTGTAACATTCTATAAGGTCCTAGTAGCAAAGGGAACCAGAGGCTTTCAGAGTCTGAAGTTGCCAACCAGATGTGTGTTGGGGGGGTGGGAGGAACGTAAGGAACATATCCCGGAGAAACTGATAAACATGATCATAAATCTCAATTCCAGATCTTCAGACATTATAATCAGGAGAGGCCTAAGAGATCCACTAATCTGCTTCACTCACTTTACAGATGAAAAATGGAGACTCAGTGAGGTGGAGGTCACACAGCTGATTGGTGACAGTGCTCTGAGCTCAGACAGCGCCTATCCCAGGAGCACTTCATTCAAGGAGATCATCCAGGAGCCGGTATCTCACATACCACAAGACAAGGAAAACTGAGCAGCCCTCCAAAGATAGGATGGAAGGAAAGCCACAGACAGCTATAGAGATATTCTCACTGGAAAGAGAGTCTTCTCTGTAACTCTTGCCCAGCAATCAGCTATTTACTGAGGATCTACTATGTACCAGAGTTATTAATACCATGGAAATACATAAAGGTCCTCTATGAAATGATTATAGAAAAAAATAAAAAGTTCCTGCTACTCTAGGTGTTGTTCTCATGAGCTGGAAAAAAAAAAAAAAAAAGTTCAGAAAGAAAAGCACTGGCATCAGAAGAGTGGACAAGAAGAGGAAGGATATTTCAAGTGGGAGGATCAACATCAGCAAAGATATGGAAGTAGGGGTAATAGAAAAGGGAAAACAAGTTTCTGTACATTGTCACAAATGAACAATGAATGTGAATGACAAGGATGCTTGAGCATTAGTAGGAAGGAGAGGAAATAATCTTATATGAAAGGAGTCAGACCAAGGCAGGCCTTGGAAGTCAGGTGGTCATGTTAGATCTGTGCACCAGATAGATGTGGCCTGCCAGGGGATGTAGACATTATAGAAGCATCTGGGATATTGAAAAAAACCTTGGCCTTCTAGCCGGGCACAGTGGCTCATGCCTGTAATCCCAGTGGCTTGGGAGGCTGAGGCAGGAGAATCACAAGTTTGAAGCCAGCCTCAGCAACTAAGCAAAGCCCTAAGTAAACCCTTTCTCTAAATAAAATATAAAAAGAGCTGGGGATGTAGCTCAGTGGTTAAGCACCCCTAAGTTCAATCCCCAAAGTAAAATAAAATAGGGTTGCAGTGTGGCTCAGTAGTAAAGCTCCTCTGGGTTCAAATCCCCAGTACCAGAGAGAGAGAGAGAGAGAGATTTTCTAAAAGGAAAAGTAAGCAAAAACATAAACTATACAAAATGTAATAAATTTGTGAGTAAGCATTGAATGTTTACTGAACCCTGGCTTTGTACAAGGAATTAGGCAGGGAAAGATGACTGATCAAAACATGGTCTTTTATTAGCCAAATAAAGTATGACACATCCATACAGTGGGACAGCACATCAACACTAAAAAGAACATGGCAGCTGGGCGTGGTGGCACATGCCTGTAATCCCAGCAGTTCTGGAGGCTGAGGCAGGATTGCAAGTGTGAGGCCAGACTCGGCAATTTATAGTGAGGCTCTAAGCAACTTACCAAGACGCTGTCTCGAAATAAAAAATAAAAAGAGCTACGGGTGTGGCTCAGTGGTAAAGCACCCCTGGGTTCAATCCTCAGTGCCAAAATTAATAAATAAATAGAACATGGCAGCAGGGCACAGTGGTGCACACCTGTAATTCCAGCTACTAGAGAGGCTGAGGCAGGAGGATTGCAAGTTCAAGGCCAGCCTAGGGAACTTAGCAAGAATGTCTTAAAAGAAAAATTAAAAAGTTGGAGATGCAGCTGAGTGGTAGAGCACTCCTGGACTGACTCTTTTGTATTTTATATCATATGCATATATTGCCCATTTTTAAATATTCTTTTAGAAATTTTAAAATAATACAACCAGAGAAACAAAAGTTGTACTCCATTTGTGTACTATGAATCAAAATAAATAAATTTAAAAAAAGCTAAAGATTAAATTATCAGAAAGGACTGTCTTAGCAACTTAGAAAATGAGATGTCAATATTATAACATTTGCACTACCAACTGTTTTTTGCACTACTTGCATTCATTTTTTTCCTCTGTATTCTCATTTACTCATAATAAAGACAAAATGATCTTGAGAAAAGGAAGAAAGAAATTTTAAAATAACTCAGTTCTTTTTCAAAGGCAGTCCCCATTTTGTGATGTGCCTCCTGCCTGCTAACTTCCCCTGTAAAATACACGCGACCTCCACAGCTTTGCCTCTCCCTACGTCTAGAGTCTCTAGTGACAGCTCATGTGAGGCGCTCCCCGCCCCTCCCCCTGCCTGCCCTTGGCAGGAAAAGAAACAATAAAAAATAAGAAAACTATGTCTTCCGGTCTCTAACTCTTTTTCTTCTTCTTCTTCTAACTCTTTTTATTATCCTGAACTGCCTGCTATCATCTGACTCCCAAGTCTCTTTGTCAACCTATCTTCTACAAGACGGGGACATTTTCTTAAGTTGTAGAAGATGAAGGGAGTTTTTTATTAGAAAAAATAAAAAATAAAAAGAGGGGGACTCAGACCAGTGACCAACTCCACTTCTTTCAAGCTCTTGTTTGAAGTGCGTGTGTCCTCTCAGTTTTAAGGACATGCCCTTTAGAAAAAAGGGCATTTTGTCTTTAGACCAAACAGACCCAAACTTTTTCTCTCATCACGTGCCTGCCTGGAGCCAGTCGGAAGCTCTGTAATGCGATCGGATCTCCATGGCCAGCCTCTCGACCCACCCAAATAACAACGGGGTTAGCCGGCAGCAAACACTTGATCACATCTGAAAGGGAAGAGATCCAGGCTTGACCTGTGACCAGGACTTTGGAGAAGCTTGGAAACAGCCCACCGCAGAGGTATGTGGGAGTTTTCGGGAGGAAAGCTGTTTGGGAAGGTCAGGACAAATTCAAGTTCACTTACAGAAGGGCAAAACATACTATTCCCACCTCTGCCACCATCCTGTCCCCCCCACTCACACTACAGGTGAGGGCTGCCTCCGAATAAGGTCCTGGGACATCTTCCTACCTCTTTCTCATAGCTGTCTGCATCCTCTACCTACATGTGTACTACCCTGTCTCCTCTGGAGTTTTGTTTTTCTAGCAATTGACAGGTAATACTAATGAGCTGGGGCCGGCTTCAGATTCATGCAGAGGAGCGATTCCCAAGAGGCAAATCAAACTGGAAGACTGTTGGGAAGCTACTGTTGATTGATTGCTGCTCAGCTCTAATCTGCCATCACCTGGAAGGAATGGGTCAAATAATAAGTTCTAAAATCTCTGAAAAGATGTGTGGGCTTTGAGCTGGACAGTCGGGTCAAAACTGCTTCCATTGCAACATTCTAAGATATATCAATAGCAGTCTCAGGTGGAAATTGTTAGTGGTCTGATGGGACTTAAAGGATTCCCACAAAGGTTAGTGAGTGAGAGGCATGCCCTCGGGGTATGCAGGTGGAGAGAAGCTCTAGGCCAGCGTTTCCAGGGTACCCCTACAGGCCCTTTGGGGCATCAGGTCAGCAAGACAAGATGCTGACTTGGGGTTAGCGTCAGTTTCATATGCAAGTCCAGCTACATTTCTCTGGTTGGAATATAAAGATTCGATTCAGTTTGCTAGAACAGAAATGCACTTAGCTTCTGATATTGGACAAAAAAGTAGCTAGCACAAGGGAACATCACTGAAATGCTCAATAGCAATCATTGGACACATTCCCAGGGCAAAAAGCAATGGTTTTCGTTCTTTTTTTTCTCATCTTTCATTTATTCAGCAAACACTTCCTGAGTGCCTGCTACATGCCAGGCGCGGTCCTGTGATCTCATAGTAAACAAGACAGGCAGGCTCTGCCTCCTGGGTGAACAGTCAAGTGGGGCAGTAAACTCTTTAAAGGGTGTTCTGTAAGAACCGTGCAGCCCATGGCGTACAACGGCCCAAAGGGAGTTGTTTCTGTCTCAGAGTCTAACCACTGCCTGGAAGCATTTCATCTTCTTGAATCAATATCTGTGGCTCTTCCCTCTGTACGAGGCTCACACTTGAGCAGATGGTGGGTCATAGCAGCTCTCAGAACCTTCACCAGAGGCATGAAGCTGCGTTCCGTGCATTTCAGCTCAGTTTCCCTGGTGCTGGAGGCAGAAAGTTCAGCTCTTTCCTAAAATACAGCCTAAGAGCAAAGGCTGAAGTAAGGGAGTTACTTCCTCAGGTGCCCTCTCCCTGTGTTATGTCATTTCCTCACTTATGAAATAGAATTTGTGCTGTTCCAAAACCACATGCTGCAGCACCATGCAAAGTGTTAGGAAATATGGAATTTTTTTTTTTTTTCTCTTGCTGTACTGGGGATTGAGCCCAGGAGAGCTTTATCATTGAACCACATTCCCAGCCTTTTGCGCTGTTGTTGTGACAAGGTCTCCCTAAATTGCTGAGGCTGGCCTTGAACTTGCAATCCTCCTGCCTCAGCCTCCAGAGTTGTTGGGATTATAGACATGTACCACCACACCCAGCTAGAACCCTGGATTCTGCCAGAAGCTGTGGCATTTGGAGTGGGTCACTTCTGCTCTCAAGTTTCATCACCACTTGTAATCCCAGCAGCTCAGGAGGCTGAGACAGCAGAATTAATTGTGAGTTCAAAACCAGCCTCAGCAAAAACGGGGCACTAAGCAACTCAGTGAGACCCTGTCTCTAAATAAAATTGAAAATAGGGCTGGGGATGTGACTCAGTGGTCAAGTGCCCCTGAGTTCAGTCCCTGATATAAAAAAAAAAAAAAAAAAAAAAAGCAGAGTAGATGGTCATGAGGTCTTTTTTGTGTTTTTTGTTTTCATTTGTTCTCTAAGAGTAAATTTTATAAATAATTTTATGCTGATAAAGAAACAACGCATCTTCACATGAAGATGATATATACCTATAAAAAAAGGAACATTCAATCATGCAGAATATTCAGGAACCTAGGATCTGAAAGATTGAGCTACAGAAAAACCTCAAAATTCAACTGTCTCTACTCCCCCGACCCTCACCCTATTCCTGTGTCCTGGGTTCAGATTCTTATGATCATGATCACCAGCTATGGCTTTGCTGTATCATTTATCTAGCTTGGAGATTTTTCAATAAAAAGTTTGCACAACCAGAATCATCTGCTTTCAATAAGAATCACACAAAGAGTATTTAACTTGGATAATCTCACAATATATATCAAATTTCCTTTGATGGAGAATCACTCCATTGCTACAAAATATTAGAAACTTTACTTTTAGTGAATTTCATTTCTTTATCTTCCCTGATTGCATTTCCTTCTAAAATCACTATTTCCTGATTTCCTCCTAAATACTTTATCATTTGAAAAATCAAATTACATAATACTATTTTGTAAGTGTGGGCAAAAAGCTTATCTTACTTATCCTTGTATCCCACGTGTCTAGCATTGTGTCTGGTACATAATAAATGTTTCCTGAAAGAATGATTAATATTTTAGAGAAACCGTGCTTCGGTAGTAACTCACACACACGTCCATTATTCAGAGCTAACACAAGCTGATCTCATCCTTTGTGGCCTTTTCAATCCTTGACATCCTGCATTCATCTACAGTCTCAGGTATGATAGTGAATATAAATTCAAATTCTGCCACTATGTCAAATTTGAAGCCAAATACTGAATATTTCTATGCCTCCATTTCTTTAAATGGAAAATAACATCAGAAGAGACAAGCTCAATCTGAGTTCAATCCCCACTACCCCCACACCCCAACAAAGAGACAAGCTCTAGACAACTTCTTAGATTAGGGAGATTTCAAAAATTACAAGGAAAAAAAATAAGAATTAGTCAAGTCAGAGATAGGAAACCCAATAAAAATATAATGTGTAGTACTTGAGCATTTTAAATATTTACAAATGTTGCTTTTAATTCATTTTACTTGCCAAATTTTCTTCCTTTTTTGTACCAGGGATTGAACCCAGGGGCACTTAACCACTGAGCCACATCCCCAGTCCTTTTTTGTTTTTTATTCAGAGAGACAGGGACTCACTGAGTCACTTAGGGCCTTGCTAAGTTGCTGAGGCTGGCTTTGAACTCATGATCCTCCTGCCTCAGTCTCCCAAGTCCCTGGGATTACAGTGTGCCCCATCACACCCGGTCCCAGCTCTTTTTATTTTATTTTCAGTCAGGGTCTACTAAGTCCTGTCTTCCTGCTTCAGCCTCAGTAGCTAGAGTTACAGGTGAACCCTGCCCAGCTTTTATGTGGCAAATTTTCTAACTTGAACACTGTGATTGGCAAAGAATGTGAAGGAACTTCTTTGGTGGAAGACCCACCTGCACCCCCCATTTTTGAGATCTCCCCCAGGAACGTTCTTACCAACTGTGTTCACATAAAACTGAAAACACGTCCACAGGAAGGCAGAGAGGCTCAGAAAGCAAGCTGGTTTGGTATAAAATATTCAGCAGAATGATACTGTTGTGAATCTTAAGAGGACTCAGACACCTAGATAAGTATCTCAGGAGCTGGCTACAGGCAGACTGGCAAAGCTAAAGAATAAAGGGCAGGTTAGGAAATGCTTCGATTGTTCTAATAAAATCAGATGTCAATAGATAAATTGCTGCTACTCCTACAGCCAAAGGGTTTTCTCACCACCAGAAGATAAAGTCATTCTCTCTTTGGCCAGAGGTGTTGTGGAACCTCACAGTCAGAGGTTGCACTTACGAATAAGTCCCTAAACACTCCGTCTTAGCAATGTCCAGTTTCCATAACACAGACGCAGCAGCCTGCCTTACGACGTGCACCAGGGCTGCCTCGTTCCAGGGTTAAGGTCTTCTTGCCCTGATTGTCACCTAGTCTCTATGAACTTTTGTTTTTAATTTTAATGTCCGATTCTGTTTACTTATACTTTATCCCCAGGTCCATTTCATGAGTTGGAGGTAGCTTCCAATAAAAGAATACAATAGAACAGCTATAATTGAAATGAAAACTGATTAGAAACCATCAAACACTAAATACCTTTTACTTTGTCCTGAGGGACTGGTGTGATCCACAGAGAAGACAGCCTGGTGCTCTAACTGCTACTGCGGAGATTTTGGAGCATGTAAAATTATTAAGGAGAAGAAGAGGGGCAGAGAGGAGCAGTTACAGTCACACCACGACAGGGGCACTGGTCTTAATCCTAGGTGTTGGGAACAATCTCCTGAAAGCTATGGATCCTTCGACTCCAAAGTACAAATATGGAAAAAGTGGCATACGATTTCAGGGGAGGCAAGGACTCCCCCAAGCTCTTTAAGAACTGAAATTATCGACCTTAGAGTAAAGGGAAAGATAATGCAAGGGAGAGCTAATTATTCAAGGAATCTTCAAAGACAAGGGACAATGAATTGATTTTTAAATTTTTTGATGTAATTTTCTAAATGAGCAAAATATGCTCATGGTACGAACAGAAAATGGTACATGGAAGAAAGATAGGCTTCCTCTCCCCCTGTCCCCTATCCCCCCAGCAGCTGCCATTGAACCTGTTCCTTAGATACTGTTCTAGGGATAGCCGAATTCTGTGTGTTATCCTGCACGTATGTGAACAGCATGCACCCACGCACGCACACCCCTGCCGAGATGCCACACGTGGCTTTCTTTACCTAGTACCTCTGGAGAGTTCGCACAAAACTGCCCTGTTCCTTTAATGACTGCGATGTACTATGATTTATTTATTTTTTTTTTAGTTAAATTGATTTTGGGGGGTGAGTACCAGGGACTGAACTCAGGGGCACTTGATCACCAAGCCACATCCCCAGCCCTGTTTTGTATTTTATTTAGAGACAGGTCTCATTGAGTTGCTTAGCGCCTCGCTTTTGCTGAGGCCGGCTTTGAACTCACGATCCTGGGTTGGCGCCTGTTTCCAGGCATGCTCCATTGTGCCCATCAATTAAATTGATTTTTATCTGATACATAAAAACACAAACATTGTATAGATGTATGTGGTACTATGTGTGTGATGTTTCTATAGATGTATACATTGTATGATGTTTAAATTAGATTAAACATATCCACCTCCTCAAAACTTTCTTTTTTCTTTCTTTTGCTTTACTGAGCATCAAACCCAGGGATGCTCTACCATAGAGCTACATTCCCAGTCCTTTTTAATTTTTAATTTTGAGACAGGATCTTGCTAAGTTGTTGAGGCTAGCCATGAACTTGCAATCCTTTTGCCTCAGCCTCCCTAGTAGCTGGAATTATAAGTGTGTGTCACTTGGCCCAGCTCATCAATTATTTCTTTATAGTGAAAATACTCAAAATCCTTTCTTCTAGCCTTTTAAAATATACTGAAAATTATCATTATCTCTAGTTGCCCTACTATGCAGCAACACACCAGAACTCCTTATTGCTATCTAACTGTAACTTAGTACTCACCCCTCTCTCCTCAGCCTTTTGAATTTCTATGAGATCCACTTTTTTATATTTCACATGAGTAAGATCATGCAGTACTAGTCTGTCTGTCTGTCCCTCTTTCCGGGGTGCCGGTGATGGAACCCAGGACCTGGTGCCTGCAGGTGAGTGCTCTATCACTGAGCAGCAACCCCAGCCCAGAACTTGTCTTTCGGAATCTGGTTTATTTCACTTAAAATGATGATCTCTAGCTCCATCCATATTATTGTAAATGACAGGATTTCATTCTTTTTATGGCTAAATAGTATTCCATTGTGTATGTGTGCCGCATCTTTTCTTTATCCATTTGTCACTTGAGAGACACTTAGGTTGTCTCCCCCGCTACTTTTTTTCGGCAACTGTGGATAGTGCTGTGATAACAGAGGAGTACAGATGTTTTGTGAACATGTTGTTTTCATTTTATCTAAATATATACCCAGGGGAGGGATTGCTGGATCATGACAGTTACATTTTTATTTTTAGTACCCAGGATTGACATCAGGGGCACTTAACCACTGAGCCACATCCCCAGTTTTTTTTTTTTTTTTTTTTTTTTTTTTTTTTTTGGCAATGCTGGGGATTGAACCCAGGACCTTGTGCTTGTGAGGCAAGCACTCTACCAACTGAGCTATATCCCCAGACCCCTAGCCCTTCTTTATTTATTATTTAGAGACAGGGTCTCACTGAGTTGCTTTGGACCTTGCTTAGTTCTGGCTTTGAACTTGTAATCCTTCTGCCTCAGTCTCTCAAGCCCCTGGGATTACAGGTATGCGCCCCCACACCTGGCTAGTTACACTTTTAATTTTTTCTGAGGAACCTGCAGACTGTTTTCCATAATGTGCAAGGATTCCCTTACCCCTACTTCCTTGCCAGCACTTGTTATCTTCTGTTTTGTTTTGTTTTGGTAATAGCCAATCTTACTGGGGTGGGGTAATATCTCATTGTGGTAATCTGTGGTATAATTTATTTATCCAGTCCTTCATTGGTGGTCATCCACAGTGTTCCCAGTCTTCAGCCATTTAAAGCAATGTCATAATGAACATCCTTGTGGATATGTCACTGTGAATACACAAGAGTATGATTCAGAAAAATAACCCCAAGAAGTAAGATGGAGCTTTAAATTTAACTCTGAGCTTACTGGTAGCTAAAGGAAAAAAGAAGGTAAAAATGGTTTGTCCAGTTGATTTTGATTTCCACAAGAAAGTGCACCACTTCTTTCAGAAAGGAAAACTTATGTGCACTAATTTATTTATTGGAATTTATCATCTGTATCCTCATAAAAAGTACACAGCTGCTTATTTAGAGCTCAGTAATGGAATAAGGAATTTCTTTGATGCAGTTTTGATATTCATGTGGCTGAATCTTACATCTATCTTGATTTTAAAACATGTGTGGTGCTGTAATCCCAGGAGCTGAGATAGCTGAGGCGGGAGGATTGCAAGTTCGAGGCCAGCCTCAGCAACTTCATGAGGCCCTCAGCAACTTGGCAAACTCCTGTCTCAAAATAAAAATAAAAAGGACTGGGGATGGAGCTCAGTGGTAAAGCACCCCGGGTTCAATCCTTAGCACCAATATACATATAGTCTGACTGAAAACAGCATTCCTTGGATAAGCTAGAATCGATCTGGGAGGAAAAGGTTCACTTGGGGTTGGGCACTGCGTATCCATGAGCGGGAGAGAGCCTGGCACTGTCCTTCCTTAAGGGTTTTGGGTGTGCCAGGTCTGCGTTCTGTTTCCTAGTTCTGGCCCAGACCTCTAACTCAATACTTCTGAAAGAGATTTTCGGAATGATGGATTTACACATCTAGACTGAAAGTTTCTCATTCTCCTGTGCATCTCAGAGCTTCCCACAACTCCCCGCATGTAATGAGTTCTTCACAAACATTTCTGGAAGGAATCAGGCATCCCCAAAGATCAGAGGCCTCTTAGCAAAGATGCTGGGATTGATCAGACAGGGCAGACGCTGGGAGGAGACTGAGCCAAGAGTGAAGTTCCTGTGGATGACATGACGACAGAGTCCCGGAAACTTCAAAAACAAACAGACTAAAACCCCTCAGCTTTCTTCCCAAACAAGATGGCTAACTTGACAGTCAATAGTACTTTCACTTCCTAAGAAGCCAGAAAGAGGAAAGCCCCTGTTAATACGAAGGCTCTGCCCGTCTGCAAATGGTTTGTTAGATCTCCAAATGTTTCCCCCGCTTTGCTTCCTTTGTTTCTTGTCTGTAAATATTTAATTGACTTAGCCCCAGAGGAACCCAACGCCACCATCTATCTCCCTTGTGCCTAAGGCGCCATGTTCTGGAGGACCCAAGACAGTGAGCAGACTGCCAGACTAGCCAGACTAAAAATCACCTGCTTCACCCCAGAATCCTAGCACTATGGGAAGGGCAGCTTCTCTGACAGATCCTTAGCCACCTGTGAGCCAAACTCAGGATCAAGCCCTGGGAATTTCTCAGGTCAAGGAAATCAGATACATTTTGTCCTTTGAAGGACAGTGCTTTCAAGTCCTCATAAACCCAGCTGATTAAACAGCAGGTGTTATCCTAGTGGTGGTGGAGAAGTGTTTGCCACAGGTTTGGGCTGAGTGGTGAAATGCTTCCCACCCGTCCTTCTGGAAGGTTTAGGTGGTGCAGGACAGGACTACACACAGGTACACAGAGGACCTGCCAATCCATCAGACCCAGGAGCCAAGGCCCAGCTTCACTTTATTGCTTCTCTTTTGTTGGTTTTCGGGAGAGCTCATGTTGAGGCAGACACGGCACATGTACAGACCACAACAGGTTGTCTGCTGTCAGCCAGGCAGTGGTATGGAAGGGTGTAGGAGGAGAGAGAGGAAGAACCAACGGGGGTAGGGGCAGGGCCCTGTATCCATGGAGCGGCTGAAATCCATTGATCTGGCTCCAAGTGGGAGTCAGACCTACACACCAAGTATCAGAGTATCTTAAGTCAGATGCTGCCTCCCCGACTGGGTACTAAATAGCTTAGGAGTGCTCCCTGGGAGGTCCTGCCTCTTGGCTGACTGGACATCCCTCCTGCTGCAATGGAATTCACAGTGGAAATGGTGAGCAGCTTGCCTGTGGCCTCCTTCTGATGTCCCAACTCGTCCAACACTGGAAGGTACTTTCTAGGTCCCCATTCTCTCTTCCTTTTCCCCCAGACTAAGTAGTCGATAAGAATTGTGGATCCAGGGGAACAGTATTTCCTAAAGTCATAACTGGTCAACAGGCCTCTGGAATAATAAAACCAAATACAATACATACAAGAAATAAAATATCTGTAGAAATAAGTGGCACAATGGCAGGAAGCCCCGTGTGGAAGTCGGGCCTGATCCTGGCTCTCTCGCACATCACCTGTAGACTCCGGGAAGTCACCTGGTCTCTCTGTGCTTCATCCTCCCCGATGATCTGTAATGCTGCTCCTCAGCCAGGTGATGGCGCTGAGTAGCACAGTTGCAGAGGGGTTAACCTGGGCCATCTCTGGACCACAGTGGGCATGCTGTGGCTGGGCCTGTGAGCTTCGTTCAGGCTCAGGTGAAAGACCCTGGGTGATGTCTGCCAAGAATGACCGAATGATGAAGGAGAAAATGCCATCTAGTTCTGAATCATAATTTTTAAAATTAGAATGAGAAGTTTTAAATAGTCAACACAGTCATAGGGCCCCACATTTCAACCACATAAAAACACCTTTGTTGCCAAAAGACTATTCAATGACAATTCAATTCAACGTGACAGGGGTGCCAACACAATTCAATGGGCAGAGAAGAGTTTTCAACAAACGGTGTTGGGACAAATGGATAGTCACATGCAAAAGCATGAAGATGGACCCTTTCCTCACGCCGCCTACAAAAATTAATTCAAAATGGACCATCAAGCCAGGCGCAGTGGCACACATCCGTAATCCCAGTGGCTCGGGAGGCTGAGGCAGGAGGATCATGAGTTCAAAGCCAGCCTCAGCAACCTAGCCAAGCCCTAAGCAACTCAGTGGGACCTTGTTTCTAAATAAAATACAAAATAGGACTGGAGATGTGACTTAGTGATCGAGTGCCCCTGAGTTCAATCCCTGGTATCCATTCCCCCCACCAAAAAAAAGGCAAGAAAAAAAAAAAACCATCGACCTAAGTGTAACAACTGAAACAGCAGAAGGCTTTAAAGAAAGTATAGACTTCAATCTTTGTGACCTTGGATTAAGCGATGGTTTCTTAGATAAAATACCAAAAGCACAAGTGATGAAAGAAAAATAAATTGGAATACATGAAATTGTAAAACTGTTGGCGGGGCTCACTGAAGTGTACCTGAAGTCCCAGCTACTTGGGAGGCTGAGACAGAAGGATTACTGAGCCCAGGAATTTGCAGCCAACCTGGTTAACACAGTGAGACCTCATCTCAAAAACAGAAAATTTGAAACCTTCATGCTGCAAATGAACCGATCAAGAAAGCGAGGAGCCAGCCCATGAAATGGGAAGCTATTACTAGCAAGATAAGGAACAGGACTGGCATCTAGAATATATAAAGAACACTTACAACTCAATAATATTTTTAAAAATGACAGAAAAATCAAATATTAAAATAGCAAAGGATTTGACTGGATATTTCAAGGGGTATACAAATGGCCAATAAGCATATGAAAAAAAAAATGTTCCACATCATTAGTTATTAGGAAAATGCAAATCAAAACCACATAGTGAGAAATCCCTTTGCACCCTTCTAGGTGGCTATGATAAAAAGACAGACCAGGTCGGGTGCAGGGGCGCATGCCTGTAATCCCAGCGGCTCAGGAGGCTGAGGCAGGAGCATGGAGAGTTCAAAGCCAACCTCAGCAAAAGCAAGGTGCTAAGTAACTCAGCAAGACCCTGTCTCTAATAAAATACAAAATAGGGCTGGGGATGTGGCTCAGTGATTGAGTGCTGAGTGGCCCTGAGTTTAATCACTGGTGCCAAAAAAAAAAAAAAAAAAAAAAAAAAAAAAAAAGACAGACAATAACAAGTATTGGTGAGAATGTGAAGAAACAATCTCTCATAATTAACCAGCAGGAATACAAAATAATGTAGCCACTGTAGAACAGCTGGAAAGTTCCTCAAAAAGCTAAACATAGTTGCCATATGACCCAGCAGTTCCACTCCTAGGATTTAGATATGTCCACTCAAATATGTATACAGAATTGTCCATCACCTGGAGAATGGATAAGCAAAATGTGGTATATCTACACAATGGAATATTATTTGGTGGTAAGAAGGCATGAAATAGATACATGCTACAACACAGGAAAAGCTAATTATTAAATGCTACACATTGTATGACTTCATTTATATGAAATATTCAGAATAGGCGAATGCACAGAAATGAAAAGTAGATCAATGCACTGGGGCAATGGAAAGAGTGGGTAGATGGAGAAATTGGGGAGTCATGTCTAAGGGGTAAGAATACCTTTTAGGAGCAATAAAAATGTCCTAAAATCAACCATAACAGATGTACATTTAAGAGCCATTGAAATGTACACTTTAAGTAAATTGTATAAGTGAATTATATCTCAATAAAGATTTTTGGTGGGGGTGGTGTTGGGGATGGACCTCAGGGCTACCACTAAACCACACCTCTAGCCAATAAACATTTTATTTTTAATTTTTCCCATATTTTTATTGGTGCATTATAGTTGGACATAATGGTGGGATTTGTTGTTACATATTCATACATGCACACAGTATAACAATAAAATTTGGTCAATGGCATTCTCTAGTATTTCTTCCTTCCCTTCCTTCCTCCTCTTGTGATCTTCCTTCCGTTTTCATGAGAACTCCGCCTACCTTTCTTTTCTTCCAATAAAGATATTTTTAAAAGAGAGAACGAATACAATTTGAAATTCTCCTCCACCTCACTAGCAGAGCATGTAGTCAAACGTTTGAATTTTTGCCATTCTGGTAGATGAGAAATAATATTTTGTAGATTTACATCACATTTCCTTTTATTATGATGAGGTTCAGCATCTGTTAAGTTTTATTTATAATAATTCCTTCTTATACTCTAAATTCATGTTTGTTTATTTATTTTTATGCCAGGGGTTGAAACCAGGGGTACTTAACCACTGAGCCTCATCCCCAGCCCTTTTTATTTTTTGAGACACAGGTTCTTGCTAGGTTACTTAGGGCCTTGCTAAGTTGCTGAGGCTGGTCTCAAAACTTGCAATCCTCCTGCCTCAGACTCCCAAGTCGCTGAGGATTACAGGCAAGCATTACTGCACCCAGTTTAAAGTCATGTGTTTTGCATGTAAATGTTTAGATCTATTTCCAGACCTTTTAATCTGTTACCTAATGTCTGCCTATAATTGACAATACTAGTGCAACACTTTTAATTATTAAAGCTTTTTTTTTTAAATTGTGGCAGAAAACAAAATTTACTGTATTATTTATTTCTTTATGGTCCTAGGGATTTAACCCAGGTCGACTCTACCTCTGAGCTACTTCTCCAGCCCTGTTTTTAATTTTATTTCAATACAAGTTTTTACTAAATTGCTCAGGCTAGCTTCGAACTTGGGATCTTCCTGCCTCAGTCTCCCTAGTCAGTAGCTAGGATTACAGGTGCACACTACTGTGCCTGGCTCCATCTTAGCCAGTTTTAAGTATCTGGTCCGGTAGAGCTAAGTGTGTTCACATCTGCTGATCTCCAAGATCTTGTCATCTTGCAAAACTGATGCTCATCTGCACTCTACCACCACTCTTCCTCAGTCACCCTTGTAACTTTTGGTTCTATGAATTTGACTCCCATACATACCTTACCTCAGGTAAGTGGTATCATGCAGTACTTCTCTTAGACTTATTTCACTTAGTGTGACATCCTCAACACTCACCCAGGTTTCAGGATGTGATGGGATTTGCTTCCTTTTTAAGGTCAAATAAAATTCCATTGTACTTGTTGTGGGATGCAACTTAAGAACAGACGGATCACCACTGAGAGGTCTAAATTTGAGAGTCTTTATTAGCCGGCCACCTGACTGTCTCACACAATGCCCCAAAAATGGCTGTTGGGAGAACAACCCCGACCATAGGGTTGCAGGGGTTTTTATACCAAAAATCAGTACATCAATCATAATTGTCTGTTGCTATGATTCGAAATTACAAACTAATATCATGAAATCATCAGCAGAGGGGGGAAGTGGGTCAAAATGACCCTAACCTAGGTACAAACTAGTACCTAGTTAGTAAAGCATGGTTACTAACATCCACACCATCATTGTTGACATCACCGTTCACCTGGCGCATTGTTTAGGAGAAATAGGAGTCAAAAGACAACAATTTTTTATGATACAAGAGTTGCCATTTAGTCATTTTGTCTTGCCAAACCAATTGAGCTAAGCAACTGTTGACGGGTACAGAGGCTGGATATTCCCATGGGAGAAGCATTTCCTACATAACCTGGAGTCTCAAGGTAAAATGGAGTCTATTTAGTCACTGCCCATATAGCCTGGCCTATAACAGTTCCATGGCGTTAAATACGTCAACCCATCACAGTATGTACGTTGAATTGTGTTTATCTATTCAGCTGTCCACAGACACTTGCCTCCCTTCCATCCCTTGGCTATTACAAGTAGCACTGCCTGAAGGTGGGTGTGCTTCTGCCACCCCAGGCACTGGTATGAGAGGAGTACCTGGAAGAATCTAGCCTGGAGAAAGATCTCTGCCTTGGTGGGCTATTGGTTTTGTTAGTACTGGGGAGTGAACCCAGGGGTCCTTTATCACTGAGCTACATTCTCAGCTTTTAAAATTTTATTTAAAATATCTCTTGCCTCTGAGATATTCTTCAGGTGTACACCACAGTGACTCAACAGTTCCTTTAAGAAATACTATGGAGGCTGGGGATGTACCTCAGTTGGTAGAGTGCTCGCCTTGTGAGCACAGGCCCTGGGTTCAATTCCTAGCACCACAAAAAAAAAAAAAAAAAAAAAAAAATACTATGGAGAAATTCCAGAAAGTCTGCGTCACCAGATTCGATAGTTCTGCACATCCCATCCAAAAGTATGGGACATATTTTCGTAGCGGTTGACAAACTATTATGAAATAATCTTCCTTTACCAAAGTCAGACCAAAATTCTAGTATCAAAGTACTATGCAATCTGCTTATAACAAAGTTTTCTTAAAATTCAAAGGAGTTTATGTCTGTACACATTGACTGTGATGTATTTAAAAAAAAAAAAAAGCTTATTTGATATGTCTGCATGGTCAAAATTACCTCGTTCAGCATATAAAGTGAACAATGCCATGTTGGTTTTGCTATGTAGTAGAGATGTTATCAGTTTTCATTATGTGTTTGTCAGTTTTTAAGCTTAACACTGGATTTTTTTTTTTTTTTTTAAACTTAACACTGGTCTTTTTCTAAGTTGCTCAGGCTGGCCTCAAACTTGCTGTCCTCCTGCCTCAGACTCCTGAATAGCTGAGACTATAGACATGGGCCACCATGCCCCACATTAAGCTATATTTTATTTTATTTATTTATTTTTGTGGTGCTGGGGATTGAACCCAGGTCTTGTGCTTGCGAACTAAGCATTCTACCAACTAAGCTATATCCCTGATCCTTAAGGTATATTTTAAAAGGAAGTTAATACATGGCATTCATATCCATTTATTTTTCCAAAGAACTCTTGATTGATTTCACAATAGCTTGATCTTTGTTTTTGGGTCTTTGTTTTTAAAACAACCAATAAATAACAACAAAATTGGACCATTCAAGTTAGAACTATTCTTTAAGTCCTAGGAAAACAAGTCTTTTCTTTTATAGCAACAACTCTTTACTAGCTGCAAGAAATGAGAGAATGAATAAGTTTTTTTTTTTCTTTTTTTTTTTTTTTTTGTGGTACTAGGGATAGAACCCAGGACTGCTTTACCACTGAACCACATCTCCAGTCCTTTTTATTTTTTATTTTGAGACAGGATCTTGCTAAGTTTTTCAGGTCCTTGCAAATTGTTGAAGCTAGCCTCAAACTTGTGATCCTCCCACCCCAGCCTCCTGAGTCGATGGAATTTAAAGGCCTGCGCCACCACACCCATCAAAAGAATAAATACATTTTTAAAGAAACTTCAAGTTTTTACAGTTGGTAGACCTAGTATTTTTTATGCCCTCCCTTGCACCACTCTTGTTCCTTTCTGGTGTTTTTCTAGCTATTTCCTGCTTATATATTTCTCCATATACATTTTAGAATCATTTTGTCTGGTTCCAGAGACAGCAACCAAAGCTACCAGCTTAGCCAGGCGCACACCTATAGTCTCAGCGGCTCAGAAGGCTGAGGCAGGAGGATGGCAAGTTTGAAGGCAGCCTCAGCAACTTAGTGAGACCCTGTCTCAAAATTAAAAAAAAATAATAATAAAAAGGGTGGGATGTGGCTCAGTGACAAAGTGCCCTGGGTTCAATGCCCGGCACCAAGAAAGAAAAAATGAATAAAAACGCTGGCAGCTTTGACTTTCAACTTCCCCTTTGCTTGGGTGCATGTGAGAGGAACGTCCTGCTCACCTGTGCTTTCTCTCTCCAGATGAAGGGAGAGGCTGGGAGCATGCTACCCAACAGGAAGTCCAAGCTGGTAAATGCCAGCACCCCGCCCACCGTACTGGTAAGACTGTAGCCAGGGGCTCTTTCTATATTTGTACTGGTGTGTAGCTGAGGTCTCCCCCAAGGCTCAGGGCTGACTGCCACACGGTGATGATCTCATTTCAGGGGCTGAGCAGAGGACTCAGACTCTCTCATAACGGCACAAGTGTGTGAGGGAAGGAGAGGGGCTGGGGGGCTCAGTCCCACTGTTGTCCCTTGGCCTCCTGCCCACCTGCAGCCCACAGCTTGCTCCACCCCTCTCTACCATTGCTGGGAGCTGCTGGAGGGATGAGAAAACCCACTGTCCCCGAAACCTTTGTAATCCTGTATATGAAATTGAGGTTTTAATTTGGTTTGATGACACTCAAAAAATGAAAAATTCCCAACGAGTCCAGAAAAGTTCCCGAAAAGAGTCCTGGGAATCCTAAAGGGAATAATCGGAATGATCAGAATAGCCCAAGGTAAACCCGTCTCGGAACTCAGCTTGACCCCTGAATGGCTTGTGTCAAAGAGCAAGTGCCTCTGACTGTTCTGGCCAATGCAGTCTGAGAGGGAGAGAGAGAGAGAGAGAGGGAGTTAGTTGTTTCCAGAGTTCAGCACCTTGACAAGCACAGTCCTGCAAAGATTTGACTGGCCATGGAAAATGGCTTCTTGGTAACTTTTTTAAAAAAACCAAACATGGGATGGGACAATGCTGAGGAGAACTAATTCAGTTCAGTGCAAGTTCAGACTGCTTGAATGTGCACAGCTGAGCCTGGGTGGCACACACCTAGAGTCCCAGCTACTTAGGAGGCTGAGACAGGAGGATCACGAGGTTGAGACCAATCTGGGCCACACAAGGAAACCCTCATCTCAATACAAAAACACTGTGTTCCCTCAGATCTTGAAGGTCTGAACTGCACCCCCACACCCATTTGATCACCCACCCCTCCTGAGCCCCTGTGCCTGGCCTCATTCACCAACTGCAGATGAGCCCCAGGCACACACCGTAGGGACTACCACCTCTAGTTCTCTCTTACATAGTGATATGAGCAGAGCCCATCTGGACTTAGAAACACAGTAGGGGTGGGACATTTGTCATTCCTGTCCATAGTGTGAGGGGAATCAGTGACACACCTAGAAGCCAGTGTTTTCTTGCTCTGAGTCTGGTTGGCACTTTGCTCTTTGACTTTTGAGCTTGTAGTTACCTCTGGTTCAAAGAAGGACCTTTTGGAAAACAATGTCTAAGGGTCACCCAGCGATGGCCTCTCTGCTCTTAGAACAGCTAATCTTCCCCTCCAGCTGGCAGCCCAGGCTAATCTGGTAGAAGGCAAAGGGATTATTAAAAATCAGAGCATGTGTCCAACACACTTTTCTTCAAGGACAGAGGGCGGTGGGGCCGGCCCATGGACACAGTGAGTCCCTAGGACCTAGGAGAGATTTGCTTCTCATAGATTCTGCAAGTCTTTCTCTGGGGACTATCTCAACTTTGCTTGCTCATTAGAATTATTGGCAAGGTTGAAATGAAGGTCCAGGGCCTACCCGAGACTCTTGTGTAATTGGGTTAAAGAGGATCCTGGGCATTGAGATTTTTTTTTAAATATATACATATTTTCATTTGTTGATAGACACAATGCCTTTATTTTATTTATTTATATGTGGTGCTCAGGATCGAACCCAGTGCCTCACCTGTGCCAGGCGAGTGCTCTATCACTGAGCCACAACCCCAGCCCCTGTGCTTTTTTAAAGGTGATTCCAAAGTGCAGAAGATGGTTATCTCCATGTGCCAAGCAGCCTGGTGACAAATTGCACAAGTGTTAAAAGGCTCACTTGCCTCTCTCTGGATGATAAAATTGCCCAACGAGTTCTCTGGAGTCAGGGTAATTCTCGTCCCTCTCCGAGCCTGAAGCTCTACTTGCCTAAACACGCCCAGGTGTAGCCAAGAGCCTTTGATAGCAAACAGCCTCCCACAGGATAAGGGGCAAGGTCAGCTGGTTTGGTGAGCACAGTCCCACATTGTCCCAGCTGTGCCTCAGGCAGTGAGCTGGGTGAAGGCAGGAGGCCTGCTGGGGCTGAGGCTTCTTTGTCCCCCTCCAGGAGGGACACATTTGGGGCTCCATGAGGAGGACAGCTTTCATCCTGGGCTCTGGTCTTCTCTTGTTGGTGGCCTTCTGGAACTCAGTCACTTGGTAAGTCTGCTTGACCCAGCTCGAATCCAGGACCTGAGGGCAGGGATGGCGCTGGGGGCAGAGCTTGGAGTAAGGAACTCTCTCCCCTCAGTCTCCATCCAGAAACCTAATGGTTTTTCTCCCAAGGCATCTTCAGCGATTTTGGGGTGCTTCTGGCTACTTTTGGCAAGCCCAGTGGGAGAGACTGCTGTCTACCTTTGAAGGGGAAGAGTGGATCCTCTTCATTCTAGGTGAGGTTTCCAGACCACAGTGCCTAAGGGTGGGACCCATCCTAGGTTCATTCTTTCTCTTTTCTTTTGTCTCCACTTGGCCACGTCTCCGTTCATTGTTCCCAGGATAAGGACTTGACAGCTGCTCCGGAACAGTACTAAGCTTGAAGGCTAGAAACGGGATAGCTAGGAAAAGAAGCTAAGAAGTTGAAGACCCTCTACCCCAAGTATAGAAAAATAAGAAACATTTTATGTAAAAATGAATGCCTGTTTAGAGCAATAATCCTGCTTCTACATGGAACTCCACAAGGGCAGAAAGTGTCTCTATCTCTCGTCTTAAATGCTGCTCCTGTACCTGGTCCATTCTAGTTCTTAGCAAGTGGCCATTCAATAGTATTTAGAAAGCATGAAGGACTCCAAACAAGCCTAAGGAAACATCTCAAAAAGAAAAATCCATTTAAACATAGACATTGGTACCAACATTACCTATCATAGTGAACATCCTCAATCACACATTCATTCACTTAAATAATATTAACAGTACAATGTGACCCAGGTGTGGTGGCGCACACCTCTAACCCTGGCTCAGGAGGCCGAAGCAGGAGGATCGAAGTTCAAAACCAGCCTCCACAACTTAACGAGGCCCTAAGCAACTTAGCAAGAGTAAAGAAAATATTAAAAAGTCTGGGGATGTGGCTCAGTGGTTGAATGTCACTGGATTCAATCCCCAGTACTGGGGGAAAAAAAAAAAAAAAAAAATATATATATATATATATATATATATACAGTACAATGTGTCAAACTTATATGAAGATGTAGAAATATTTCAGATGAAGTGTTTGCCTCCCCCATTTAAAAACTAAGTCATAGTCCACAAGAGAAGATAAAAAGTGTCTGTCGCAGCCAGGCACAGCGGCCCACACCTGTAATCCCTGTGACAGGCTGAGGCAGGAGAATTGCAAGTTTGAGGCCAGCCTGGGCAATTTAGGGAGACCCTGTCTTAAAAAATGTACAGGGCTGGGGATGTAGCTCCGCGGCTGGGCTCACGCCCCACTGTTAACAAAAAGAAAGTGTCAGTTGCTCCAAAGCAGAAGTGCAAACACAATGGCCCCGAGGATGGTTTTCAGCTGGGAAGATTCTGGAAGTAGGTTCTGTGGGATACTAAGCGGTCATGGAGAGCACAGTTGATTGCAGACCTGTGGGGAAAGTGGCTGGAGGGCGTTTTTATGCTTCCGTTGCATTAACGTGAAAACCACCTCTTACTTAGGAGATAAGAAAAACACTGGAGAGATAGGATATTTGCTGGAAGGAAGTTCAAAGTCATTTTACATAGTGGCTTCTATTCTGCCTTCCCTGAGGCACCTCCACAGTTCCAAGCAGGAACGTTGGTGGACAGCCCTCTGGGTAACCACCAACCCAACATTTTTCTTGCTAACATGAAAGGTACTTCATTCTATCTGAGTATAAAAAGAAATGTGTTCTCATTGTTGACAATAAAAATCAGACAACTCAAATAAGCATAGAGAGGATGAAAATCATCCACTTTCCTCCCTCCCAGAAATAACCACTATTAATATACTAGTGTACATCTCTAATACATTGGATATATAGTTGTACTTATGAGACATCAACTATATATGGACTAGGGATTTAACCCAGGGGAGCTTTACCACTAAGCTATATCCTCAGCCCTTTTTATTTTTATTTTGAGACAGGGTTTTGCTAAGTTACTGAGGCTGGCCTCAAACTTGTGATCCTCCTGTCTCAGCCTCCCAGGTTGCTGGGATTACAGGTACATACCACCATGCCTAGCACACCAATAATTTTTTAACCCATTTTTTTTTCATTGAATAGACTGTGGGCATGTAGTGGTTACCATGTCAACCACTACAGACTTAATATTTTTAGCTGCCCAGTCTATTACATTATGGAAAGACTAACATAGTAGCCATTCCCTACTAAAGGACTTTAAGTCTACTTTAAATGTTTTCTTATGATTAAAAAAAAAAAAGTGCTGTGATGGACATGTTTGTACATGAATCTATATGTTCGTTCTTTCTTTTTGTCTCTGTCTTTCTCATTTTCTTTTTAACTTCAGATACTGCCAAACTACCCTCCAGAATGTTTAGACCCATCGTATACCTCTACAGTGGTGGCCAAGACTCTCCCAAGTCCTACCTACCACAAGACACTGATTGATGGAGCGGGCAGGGGGCTGGAGGAGGGGTGCAGAGACACAGAATTAAGTGTCTTTTGGGATTCTGAATCTAGAGGAGGAGGCAGAACACGAATAAATAAAGCTAGCAGTTCAAGATTCAGGTAACCCTGTAATACCATTTGAATAGCTGCCTCCTGGGGTGGATAAGGTGCTATTGGCTCAGAGTGGGAAATCAGATACTTGGAATGACTTCATGAAAAAGTGGGATGTGGGACAAAAAACAAACAAAACAAAGAAAAACTTAGATTTTTTGTTTGTTGTTGTTGTTTGGTACCAGGGAATGAACCCAAGGGCACTTAAGCACTGAGCCACATCCCCAGCCCTTTTATCTTTTATTTTGAGACAGGGTCTCGCTAAGTTGCTTAGGGCCTTGCTAAGTTGCTGAGGCTGACTTTGAACTTATGATCCATCTGCCTCAGCCTCTAGAGCTTCTGGGATTGCAGGTGCGCGTCACCCAAATCTAAAATTTAAGTCTTGAATATTTTTTAAAATATTCTGTAGCACATCAGTGCGGTAGACTGTTAATCGGTGGAATGGCTTATAAAATTTGTTATCCACATAGGGACACTGGTAAGGGTAAAAGGAGGTGTTAATAATTATTCAACCATGACAGCTGTAAATTGAAATCATCCTGTGCAAACAGGGATGCATGGCATCCTATTCTTAGCTTTTCTGAGAAAACAGTGTTCTAGGGTCAAACAGAGCTAGGAAAGATTGATTTTAACAAAATCAAGCAGGGTTCCAGGCTGCAGAAATTCTCTGAGCCGTGACCACGCTTGTGTGGACCAAGCAGGGTTCTCCAAAAGAGTAGGATATGAAGACTGATGAAAGAGTTCTCTGAGAGCCTTCCACTTCAGGAAATGCAGCCTTGATGACACCTGAGGTCCCACTGCTCAGTTCTAGGTCACCGGGATCAGGGTCCCCAGCTGACACCCAGACCTGTGCCCACCGGAACCCTACACCCCCAAGCCCTTCATCAGTTCATTAAGGCTTTGGTGGGCACGACTCCCAACGGTCAATTTCTGTTAGAGTAGATTATGTGCAATAACACCCTTATGTGTGTGTGTGTGTGTCTAACAACCTTAAAGATTGTTGTCCCCACTTGACAGCCAATTAAAAAAAAAAAAAATGCAGACATTCCTTAAGTGACTTTTCCATGGTCCCAAAGCTAGTTTTTCCACTCAGGACTGATGTAGGGCCCTGGTCTTCAGCACTGAGACCTCCCTGGCCAGGCACAGTCATGCTAACTTGTGTATTTAGTTAATACAGGTGTTGCAGAAGCCCAAAGCCACCCTGATTGTTCCCTTCTGCTTTCAAACTTCAGGTACCACCCAAGTGCCTTGTCTGATCTTCTGGGCCTTCAATGGGCTTCTGCTGGTGGTGGACACGACTGGAAAACCTAACTTCATCTCTCGCTACCGAATTCAGGCTGGCAAGAATGAACCGGTAAGTGTTGCTGCAGCTCCTCAAGGTCAAAATCCAGGGAAGCAGTCTCAGAATTCTCACCACTGGCCCAGAGGGACAAGGGCCAGTGTGAGCAAAGAAGGTATTGTCAAGCCTCCCTCCATTTAGATTAGGAGGAGGAAATCCTTTGCCCCAAATCTCAGAGCCACCCAGCCACTGGTCAGGGTACACCATGCGCTTGTCTCCTGATTCCCAGGCCTGCCTGTACCTCGGTGCTGCTCTCCCACACTGCAGCCTGTATTTTAGGGGCAGAATAGTCATCTCAGCCTGGTACTGGCCTGTGCCAGGGATGTCAGACGGCTCCCCTTTATCATGGGAATCTAGACACTGAGGGCTGGATGCTGAAACCACAGACCACCACTGCCCCTGGGGACGAGGCGGACAGCCACCAGGGTGAGCAGCAACTTCACACAGGGAAGTGTGGAGTCTGAATGTGGAGGGGCAGTTGTATTCTGGTTTTTTGGTAATCAGGATTTAACCCAGGCCTTAGCACCTGCTAGTCAGGCGCTCTATCACTGAACTACACCCCTAGCCCTTCTTATTTTATTTTGAATAAAATAAGTTTCCCAGGCTGTCCTCAAACTTGTGATTCTCCTGCCTCAGCCTCCTGAGGATTACAGGCAGTGTACCACGGCACCCAGCTTTAGGTCGTTGCTTTTTAAGCCGATCCTCCTCCTTAATTATTCAATTGAAACAATGGTGGAAGTTACTAGGGCAAATCTATGATGAACAAAAGCCCAGACCCTGCTGAGGAGGAGCTCCAATCTGCTGGGCACGAGGAAGGGAGTCCCACCTCTCCCAGGGCCTGGCTGGCCAGCTCGGTGCCCTGACAGGCTGCACAAGCCTTCTCTTACACAACAGGGAAATGCCTGGTTCTGAAAGCCAGATTCTTTCCTGAGCTCCACCCAAACTACATCCTGGCTTCTTTCCTAGCTCAAACAGTCATCTTCTGATCATGTGCCTAGGTGCCTGGGTGATTCACCCAGCTCTCGGGGCATTCTGACCCAGCCGAGCATTCCAGAAAGGCAGAAGAGGTAAATGGTGCTCCCGACTCAACCCTTCAGAATGGCCCCTTTCTGAACGGGAGCTGCTGACCTGGCTCACAGTGCCCTTCTCTTGAAATGACAACTACCAGCCAGCCAGGAGGGCTTCTTCCAGGTCCAGCTTGGCAGGACGTGAGCTGGAGTCCAAAGTGTTAAAGCCAGTGCTTGGTACCTGACACTCACCTTTCATCTGGCAGACGATGACTCTCCTGTTTTTTGGTTTTTTTTTTTTTTTTTTTTTTTTTTTTTTGGTATGAGGGATTGAACCCAGGGGTGCTTAACCACTGAGCCACATCCCCAGCCTTTTATTTTCTAATTTTGAGACAGGGTCCTGCTGAGTTGCTTAGGGCCTCACTAGGTTGCTGAGGCTGACTTTGAACTTGAGATCCTTCTGCCTCAGCCTCCCAGGCTGCTGGCTCTCCTTAGCTGCTCCTGGCACAATGATTCTCCTTAGCAGTCACCACTGATTAAATTCTTACATCTTCAAGGCCAAGAACTATAATCAGCCTCACTGTTCAGATGAGGAAACGGAGACTTTGAAATGTTCCACGGGTCGAACCATGATTCAGACTTTGGCTTCCTGACTCCAGGATTCATGCTCTTAACTACCAGTCAACATCACCAACACCTGTACAACCTGACAGTCTACGATGATGAGTTAGTTATATAGGGAGGTCCCGTTGCATTTTGCAGAGGCTAAGATTCAGAAAGCTGCAGAGACTTGCTGAACGTCAGTCTGTGACTAGGACACAGAGCCAGGGCCCATCCCTGGCTCCAAATCCACTGCTCCTGCACTATGTGCATCCTAGGTGGGCACACAGGTAGGAAGGAACCTCCAAGGGCCATTGAGTCTTTGGCTCTCTCCAGGAAGGACTGACCCCTGAAGAAGCCATCAGAAACAGATCCTCAATGGGAGCTGAGTGCTACCTGGCTTTCACACGCTCCATCTCTGTCCAGCTATCTCCCACTCCCCTGGATGCCTGGGGCACACCTCCCAGCTGGAATTCCCAGGGCCTCCCCAACTAACCTCCCTCCCTGGGGTTGGCCTTGCTCCCTGCTTCAATTGGAAAACTAAAGCACAGAGAGTTTTGTGGACACCACATGGGCTCCGCGCCCGCATGCTCTGCCTGCCCACCAGGCTCCACAGGTGAACGCTCCCTGCTGTGAGCTGCACAGTTCTTGCTCTCTCTCTGCAGCACCCATCACCTCTTATCCACTCCAGGAAAATGCCTTAGCACTTACAATCCTCACCTTTTTTTTTTTTTTTGTACCAGGAATTGAACCCAGGGGCCCTTAATCAGTGAGCCACATCCCCAACCCTTTCTTTAATATTTTATTTTGAGACAGGGTCTCCCTAAGGTGCTCAGAGCCTCGCTTTTGCTGAGGCTGGTTTTGAACTCATGATCCTCCTGCTCAGCCTCTTCAGCCACTGGGATAGACACACACCACAGCACCTGGCTACCTCTCTTTCTTGCATTCATTTTCTCTCTCTCTCTCTCTCTCTCTCTCTCTCTCTCTCTTCCTCACTACAACCCCAGATTATTCCTCTCTGTATTATTATAAATAGACTGTATTTTTCATTTTTCCCATCATAAAAAATAAAGCAATCCTTGCCCCCACCCCCATACTCACCGCCCCACCACCATACGTTGGCTCTGTGGGCAACTCCCTTTAAGTTGTCTGTAGTTCCCAATTCTTCCTGTCTAGAATTTTTCCAAACATTTTTCATTATGATGAAAAAATATCAAACACACACACAGAAGCGTTGAAAAGATCGTACACTGATCACTTCTTTACATACCTTCAGGTTCACCATTTTAACAAGTTTTGCTTTATGTCTAAATATAGGTGCATGTATAATTTTTTTTTTTACCCAAATGTTTGAGAGTAAGTTCAGGACATTGCAAAACTTCATTCCTAAGTCCTTCAGCCTGTGTCTTTATACATGTCACCATTTTATAAATGTCCTCCAAGTAAGTGGTCATCCCCAAACAGGTTCCACCAGAATTCTTTTTGGCAAGGTCACCAGTGATCCAGGCTCAGGCTTGTCTCATTAAGTCACCAAATGCCTTTCCACAGTGCATCCCCTGGTCCTCAGCTTCGAGGACATCCCACTTTCTGGGTTCTCCCCTTATCTCCTTCATAGTCACCCTTTCTGGTTCCTTCTCTTCTCCCCAACCTCTTAATGTTGAATTCTCCAGGGCCTGGATCCTCTTTTCTTCTTTATCTTTATTTCCTCCATTATCTCTTCAATGCTATGACTTTAAACACCACCTGTACACTGACAGCTCATTCAGTCTTATCTCCAGTGCGGAACAATCTCTTGAATTCCAGTCTCAAATATCCAAGGCCTCCCTGACACCTCCAGTGCACGCTCTAAGACATCTCTGGTTCAATATGTCCAAAAGAGCATTTCTGACCTTCCCCTCAACAACTTTGCTGTTTGCAGCCTCCCTAATCTAAGGTGGTGGCAGTTCCACCCTTCCAGTTACAACCTAGCAGTCATTCTCCACTATTCTTTTCCCCTCCTACTTCACATCCAATCAGTCAGGAAACCCTACTGGCTTCATTTCCAGAATAGATCCAGAATCCAATCAGTTCTCTCCACCTGCAGGGCTGCCATCTTGGTCCAAGTCACCATCATCTCTTGTCAATTTTACTGAAATTCTCATTGGTCTGTTGCTACCATTGCCTTCCTACAGTCTTATTCTAAAAAGGAGAAAAAAAAATCTGCTGTATAACCGTCATATACTAATGAAACCTCCCAGTGTTCAGTAGCCTGATGCATGAGAGGTACCTGACAATGAGCTTCAAGCCTCCAGCAGGCGTCGCAAGATGGGATTTGCCCCACCCAAAGATCGGAGCTACGGCTTCCAGGATTATCCAAGATGGCCGCTCTGGCTTCGAAATGTGTTGGCAAATGGGGAGCTGCAGCTCAGGGGTGGATGTGGTCAGCTGGAGGTCCTGGAGATGGGATGCAGTTGGTCCGGCAGGGGTCCTGGAGGTCGGGTGTGTTTGGTGTGGTTGTGGGATCCTGGAGGCTGGGTGCAGTCAGTCGGTCTGAGTTCCCAGTGATAGGGCACAGTCAGTTGGTCTGGGGGTCCTGGCGGCAGGGAGCAGTCAGTTGATGTGAGGGCCCCAGAGGCAGGGAGTGATCGTTTGGGTTGAGGGATCCTGGAGATGGGACTCAGTCCCGCCAGGGGCCCTACGGGGCCTGGCTGTTGTCTCAAAATGGCAGCAGCCACGTGTAATCAAACCTGCAGGTACTGTAACAGTGAACTTACAGGCAGCAGCAGGCAGCTGGTGCTCCACTGGCGGTTGGCGATCAGTTTCCTGACTGTTGTTGGACGATCGGGAGGTGAACCTCGTGCATTGGGTGATGGATAGGAGTAAGGCAGGCGATGGACAGGTGAGAAGCAGGCAAATGGCGGATGATAGACACCTGACAGTGAGCAATCTGCTCTCAAAAAAGGTGTCTGTATGCTGGCAGACTGCAGGTCATCACAGCAGACAAATGGGTAAACACCAGGGAATCGATAAGCAGCAGAAACTGCCTCACCGAGAAACAGATATCCTCTGCTTGAAACCGGCATTACGGAGTGACAAGGAACGCGGCCTCCCTCTAGTCCGCCATCTTGGATCTCTCTCCCTACAGTCATGCTAAAGGTAGCCCCAGAATCCCAGGTAACACAGGGCCCTCCCAGCTCGGACGTCACCTCCTGTTTCTCTGCATCTCACCCGCTCTCCTCTCCAGCCACATAGGCCAAGAATGTGGCTGTCTTAGACCTTCTCACCAGCCTTGCTTTCACTTGAAGGTGTTTCCCCTACATGTCTGCTTAGCCAGCTCCCTCCCCTTCTTCCTCTCTGTCTCAGTGTCTCTGTCTCTTACCATCTCAGTGAGGCCTACCCCCGCCCTGACCTGGGGCTCCTGCTGCTTCCCTTCTCTCCTTTACACTTTCTTTTCACCAAAACACTTATCACCCAATATATTATAGACATTTTAATATTTGTAAAGCCTGTCTTCCCTATAAATCCGTGAAGCCAGGAATTTTTGTTTTATTTAGAGATTTCCATCCCCAGGAACACTGAGAGCAAGCTACATAGTGAGCACTCAGTAAGTACCATTTAAATGCACGGACAGACAGACAAGATGGGCACCTCCTTCTTGGTCAAGGTTTCCAGAAGAGACTCAAGGCTTCATCTTACATGTGATCACAAATGAGGCTGGCCAGACCTGGCCTCATCATGGGACAGAAATAAAACATGAGTGAATTCTGAGGCCAAAGCGGTGTGAACATTTAGGGCCAGTTGTGTATAGTGGGCCCTGGTGCAAGCGCTTGGGCAGCCTCCATCCTGACAGCCCACCTCGACCACCAGGATGTAGTCAAGAGGTTAGCAGAGCAGCCCTGGCTTGTCTCCCTCTCTGCTCTGGGCCCAGTCCAGTGAGGCAGGACACACAGGAGGCAGAGGATTCAGATCTCTGCATCCGTCACTAACAAGGTTCTCTCACTCGGGATTTGGCACCTTCTCCAAGTAAGCTGGTGGCTCCCCAGCTTGCCTACCAGGAATAGATGGCGCTTAGCCTGAGGGGGGAGAGGACACTGGTGTTATCCGCAGAACCAGGAAGGGGGAAGCAGTCTTGGACAGACTGAAGGCTCAGGGGACAGTCTCCAAGGGCAGTGTCATTACTCATCCACCCAATAGCCAGGGCCTTACTGCTGCAGTGTCCCAGCCCCAGGGCTGGGGAACAGGCAGGAGCTTCCAGCTGTGCCCAGACATCACCCCAAATCCATCTCTGAAGCTCCCGTGAGCAGGTCACAGTGGAGCCGCTTTTCCAGAAGGAAAAGACCTCCTCCTCACACTCCCTCCTTCCTTCCAACAGGTAGACCCCATGAAACTCCGCCAGGCTATCCACACGGTTCTTTTTAACCAGTTTGTGATCACTCTCCCCATGGCAGTCTTCCTCTTTCCCTTCCTCAAGTGGTGGGGAGACCCCTGCGGCCCAGAGCTGCCAACCTTCCACTGGTTCCTTCTGGAGTTGACCATCTTCACCTTGACTGAAGAAGTCTTGTTCTACTACTCGCATCGGTGAGCAGGGGCTCCGGCTGGGCACCCACCCCACCTGTGGCTCTGAACCCACACCCTCTGATCTCAAGTCTCCTGCTAAATAGTCAACAGGAAAACAACTATTTTTCCCATAAGTGACAACTTGAAGTGGCTGAGGAATGTCCGGTAAAGAAAACGTTTCCATTTGTGTGGGGAGGGGCAGTTTCCCATTCATTTCCTTATTGAGTTCTTTCTGGGCAACACTCTTATTTCACAGCTAATACAAATGGAAGAGAGATGAAGTAACCCACTCCCAGAGCACACAGCCTAAGGAGTGGGGTCAGAACCTGAAGGCAGAGACAATCGGTGTTTTCAGCTTTACTCCATAGATGTCACCTCCAGTCCCTACCTTTGATTCCTCATGGTCTGGTCAGGGAGGGAGAAAGGAGAATTGGCAGATTATTACAAAGTATTAATTTATTTTCCCAGGCTCCTTCACCACCCAACATTCTACAAGAAAATTCACAAGAAACACCACGAGTGGACAGCTCCCATTGGGGTGACCTCTCTCTATGCCCACCCTATAGAGCATGTGGTGAGTACAGCCCCGGCTTTCCAGAAAGAGTGGTGATCCCAACCATCTTCCTTCCCTAAGATCTTCGCTGAGAATCAGGTCACACGGGGCCTTTCTTCTTCCAATTAATTAGCTGCCATTTATTGTCGACACGCCACGTGCCAGGCTGTATTAGGTGCCCAACACAAGCTGCAACCCTTAATTCTCCCAATAACCGTGTGATCCTGATTTTGCTCATGAGGAAGTTGAGACTCAAATAGTTAATGTGTCCCAAGGTACAAAAGTGAATGTCCCCAACAAAGCAAGTTCCTGAAACTTCCATCTTCTCCAGATCTGAGTCAAGCAAGTCTTCCTCTGGTACCACCTTGGGCCAAAATGCAGACCCACCTGGGCCCCATCCCTTTCCTGGGCCTGCCTCCAATCATCCTTCCTCTTCCAGGCCTCCAACCTGCTGCCAGTTATTGCAGGTCCCTTAGTAATGGGCTCCCATTTGTCCTCCATCACTGTGTGGTTTTCCTTGGCCCTCATCATCACCACCATCTCCCACTGCGGCTACCATCTACCCTTCCTGCCTTCACCTGAATTCCACGACTACCACCATCTCAAGTAAGTCCCCCATGCCCACAGTTGTCCTTGATCAATAACCACCACTCACTCTCCTCGAGCCTCTCACAGTGCACTGGATTCGGTGTGGATGCTCGTGGGGCGAGGGTTGGAGGTGGGGGAAATGATGACCTTGAGACCACCTTGACTTTTGCCTCCTTTCTGACACTGGGTCCTCCAGCAGTTGGGAATTTAACCTTTATTTGGAGGCTTTTGAGTCTCTGATGTAGTTATAGATACTTTCTTCAGAAAACTGCATATGTGCAGGAAAATCTTTCTTGTAATTCCAGGGGACTTGTGTTCTCCGAAAGCCCCCAGGATTTTTTCAAGTGTGGTCTGTGAACTTCCTGGAGTCACTTGAGATGCTTGTTTAAAATACGGGCTCTTGGGTTCCACTCCAAATGTATCAAATCAAAATATTTGCAGGAGCAGAGTCTAGAACCCTGCACTTTAACATGTAGCAAGGGGTTCTGTGCAGGTGGCTCCTGGATCATCCTGGGCAAGCCTAGTCCTGCCAGAGGTTCTGAAATGAAGTGCATCAGATCACATGGTGAGCTTTCCAAAGGAAGACTCCAAGCTGGGTGTGGTGGCACACACCTGTGATCCCAGTGATTCTGGAGGATGAAGCAGGGGGATTGTGAGTTCAAGGCCTCAGCTACTCAGAAAAATCCTGTCTCAAAAAAAAATAAATAAATAAATAAATAAAGGTGGGGGGAGGTGGGCAGGGGGGCAGAGATGTAGCTCCAAGTTCTTGCAAGTCTGGAGTGGCCCCAGGAAGACATGTTCATAAGATGTCCCCAGGTTGCTGATGAATGTGGTCAGGATGAGGGCAGAGAAATGAGTGGGAGGCCAGCATGAAGGACACAGAGACCCACAGATGGGCTCTCAGTGCCAGTGCTGCAGCACCCTCGTCTCTCCTCCAGGTTCAACCAGTGCTATGGCGTGTTGGGGGTGCTGGACCACCTCCATGGGACCGACACCGTATTCAAGCAGACCAAGGCCTATGAGAGGCACATCCTGCTGCTGGGCTTCACCCCGCTCTCTGAGAGCATCCCTGACTCCCCAAAGAAGATGGAGTGAGCGCACCCTTGACAGTCCTATCCCAACAGCGGGATTCCCAGACCCGAGGTCTCATGTTTGCACCTAACAGCTTGCCTCCTTCAGCCACGCTCTAATGATGGCACACTAGGGCAGAGGAAAGGCTAGCTTCCTAGCAAGGCAGGGCTAAGGATAGGGCTTCCCCCAGACTTTAGGCCTTGTCCCTTCATGGGACCAAGAGTTGGCTTAAGGAAAAGGAAAGATAAGTTCCCCAGGCTGGAGGCCAGCCGGAGGAGAAAACCTTTTTAGGAGGGCTCTGGCCAGTCCCCCTGGTCCTTTGCTATGGGATGGAAAAAGGTTCCTCCCCTCATGACCGCCTGTGGCCCAGGTAAGATGCAGTGAATGATGGAAACGCCAGTAGGCCTGAGGCTATCTGGGCTCCAGGGAGATCTCCTGGTGCAAGGGAGTTGGGGAATCAGATATCACTGTGCTTCTTTCAAAAGGCTTTTCCATCCTTTGTCAGCTCAGGGCCAGTTGTCCCTGACAAATAGTTCCAGATGCTTCCTAACATGCCAGGTGCCAGTCCCCATCCCCTCACCCCCATCACACACACACACAGGCCCCGTTTCAACCCTTCCACACTGCATGCAAACATCCTCCTTTCCCCGAAGAGACAAATAGCACACAGGTGCTCCTCCCTGGATTAACTGATAACAAGGAGGCACAGGCCACACCCCAACACCTTCAGCTCTCTGTGGAGATCCATGGCTGAACCCTGAGCTCAGCTGGGTGCCCTTCACCCAAAAGCAGTCAGGGTCATGACCCTTTGGGGATACCCAACTGAGGCCCCTAATTAACTTACATGACCAAAACCAGTGTTTAGAACCCTTCTTTCCCTCAACAAGGAGCCCAGAAAAAGATGGCCAAAGGGCAAAATTCTTTTTCTCTGAAATGGTTCACCGGTTTTCTTTTTTTTTTTTTCTTTGCGATACTGGGGATCGAACTCACGGCCTTGTGCTTGCGAGGCAAGCACTCTACCAGCTGAGCTATCTCCCCAGCCCTACTGGTTTTCTTAACACCATTTATTTGGCTGGATTTTAACAGATACCTTTTTCAAATGAAATCTAACTAGCACCCTTTTTATCTGAAACGAAGCCTCAAGGCTATCTGGGTTCTCGCCCTCAGCCTCCCCTTTAGGAGTGACATGGCCAGGAACCCTCTGGCTCCTAACAATTCAGATCACTCTGAAAAGCCACCATTACCAACATTCTCATTTACCTCCACCCCTACTGGGGACTGAACCCAGGGCGCTCTGCCACTCAGCTACATCTCCAGCCCCTTTTACTTTCTATTTTGAAAACAGAAAATATTGCCCAGTCTGGCCATGAACTGGTATGACTCCTGCATTAGCCTCTACTGAGGCATGCACCACCCCATCCAGTTTATTTAATAAATTCTTACACAATTGTGCCTATTTCTAACTTTCAGTTCTTTGGGGCCAAGAAAACATCTGTGGCCAGGTGAGGCTGCATGCACCTGTAATCCTGTTACTCTGAGGCAGGAGGATTGCCAGTTCAAAGCCAGCCTGGGCAACTGAGCATGACCCTGCCTCAAAAAGTTAAAAGGGCTGGGGACAGAGCTCAGTGGTAAAGGCACCTCTGGTTCAATCCTCAATACCAGGAAAATGTTTAAAAAAAAAAAAAAAAAATCACCTATTGTGGTTTTACAAAAATCCTTAACAAAGCTGTTATAGCTGGTCCCCAGCTACCTGGGAGCAGAGGCAGGAGGACCACCTGCATCCAGCTTGGGACCAGTCTCTGCAAGTGAATGAGCTCCCAACTCCTAGAAGACAAGAAAGATCGGAGAGGGCCAAGCCTCCATTGCAAAACTACCCAAAAGGACTTCTTCCTGAGCAACTAGGACTGTGGAGGGATTTCCCAGTAGGCCAACTCAAACACTTTCCAGGCAGCATCTTCTCTGGCCTTCCCCAGCCCCACCTGCCCACCATGCTGGGCCCAGTTCTGTCTAGCAGTGCACCCAACTATTAAGTTCTCACGCTGCTGGCCTACACCCACCTATTCCTACAAGCAAGCATCAGGGAGAAAGTGCTTCTTCTGTAGACTTGAGAGGCTGGGGGATGAGGAGACTGCATGGAGAGGAAGTGCTTTAGATTTCAAAGTGCTCTACAAGGGGCCTAGAGGGACAAGAGGATGTCACTGTCCTGGCTGCCATTGTTTGGCAACTGCATCTATCCTTTTCTCCATCAAACAGAATGGCCCTGAAGTTGGTAAAAAGACTGGAGAGGGGGGGAAAAACACACCAGAAAATGTGAAAGGAGAAAGCATTCAAAATAAACCCATGTCCACTCATTCCTGGTAGACGTTTTTTCTAAGATTTGTTCTAAAGCTCATAATCCTCACATTTGGGAGCTAAGACAGTGCAAATAAGTAATCAGTGGCCTCTTTGATGACTATTCCTGACAGGAATGTGTGGAAGTGAGAACTAATTCATCTCCCTGTTCCCAAAGTACCAATATACAGCAGCACTGGCCACTTCTAAACTTCCTCTGGCCAGTAGAGGTCATGGTGGCACTTTAAGTTATGTCCCATTTGAAGAATAGTGGGGGGGGGGGGAGCCTCTAGAAAACTATTTGGTAGGGAGTGCCACGTATGGGAGACGGAAAATCGTGTGCCTCACCCTTAAGGACTTTCTACGTGGAGTCGGGAGCTCGTTGTTCCCTCCCTCTCGTGTCAGGGGTTGCTGGATGATACAGGTTCCTCAGGTCTGATGATCGAACTATTACTCCTTGACACTCTCGCAGGAGTCTCTTCAGAGGTGGGCTGTGCCAACGCGGAAGGGATCACGACTTTCTCTTCTTGGCTGTCTTGTTACAAGACCAGGCCACAGCCAGTGGATGGAGCCCGAGTGCAGGAGGCAGGCTCCCCGCACCTCTGTGGCAGCAGCCATAGCCCCCGAGTCTCACTTAAAGACATGAACTTAAGACTGGTAACGTGGTTCTGAAGACCGCTGAGGAAGCCGCCCCATGCACTGGCAGTCCAGTGGAGGGCCTGCCTCTGGTGGTTCCCCCAAAGCCCGCTAATGCTGCCCCCGCAGGTGCCGCTCACACGCAGTGAGTTTCCTCTGGCTCTGGGGAACCCTAACTGGGCTTCATCTCTCCCAACAGCAGCATCCCAGATGGGAGACAAGCCAGTATTTTGCCTTTTCAAATTTTTATTTTTATACATTTTTTTTGTATTAAAAAGAAAAGCATAATTACCACAAATTACAAAGGACTAAAGCAGGACTAGAATAATGAATGAATCACTTCAGCCTGGAAAGCAGATACTCTCAATAATATTAATGTTATAATACAAGCTCATTCAAGTATTTTACATGTTTTTTGTCCTTTTAAATGTGATATCCTAGCACATGGTAAAGATAATGTACTACGAGCGTAAGATGGAACCTTCTCCACAACGCCAGATGACAAGTTTTCCTCTCCAGTGAGAATCGGGCTGTAAGTTCTTATGTTCTCTGCCTCTGCCATCAACATGGCTGAAGGAGAGGGTGGGGCTGGGGAGAATCCGGGAACCATTCCACACAAGAGGTACTCTGAGGTTCCCATTCAGGAGGGTGCCAGATGATCCAGACCACTCTACCCAGGCTTTTGGCAAAAGACCCCTACCCCTCCTACTAGTCTTCTTGCTCCCTCCTCCCCACTTCCAGAGCCTTCTGAGCAGCTTACTTTCTTTTTAAAATCAATCATCAGAAAAGGGGTGGGGGAGAGTTACAATGGAACAAAAAAACACTTAACTCTGACGTGGGGGCTCAGGCCTCTGAGCCCCAGGGGTCCAGGCCGAGGCAGGACTGGGCGGCCTTCTCTACTGGTAGTGCATGTGTCTCAGGTTCTGGAGAGGGCACAAGAGAACCCTGTCCCTCACCAGGGCCCAGGCACACACAGACCTTCTGTTTGACACCCACAGGTCATTCTGGCATGGATCAACCTTATAAGGGCAGAGAATGAACAGGGGGGATGGGGCAGGCTGTTGCTTTGTGTCTCAGGTCTCGGATTCCCATGGGAAGGTGGTGGGTGTTAAGTGGCTAGTCCTGATGGCCCCTGCCACTCATGCTTGTCACAGATACATCGGTCCTAAATTCAAGTGTCTTCAGAAAGTGAAGATGTAAACTACTCTTTGCAACATTAACTCCTAACATGTTAAAAAAAAAAAAAAAAAAAAAAAGAAAAGAAAAAAGAAAAATAGCCCCCCACCCCCTCCTCAGCCTATGTTGAGATGAAGTCCTCACCAACCAACCCCAAAGGGGTTTCCTCCTTTAGGGGTATCTGAGAGGACCATGGAGAGGATGGCAGCCCCTGACCTGGGAGTAACTCGATGAGAACAGCCTTTCCCTAGCTCCAAGGCTTCCTTGTGTCCCCAAACCCAGCAGGGGCCAAACACTTGAGGTTTCTGTGGTGCTGGATATGGTACAGGGCTGAGTGACCCAAAGGAAAAAAAAAACGGGAGGGGGGGAGGGAGAAGAGGGTCCAGGAGTCCAGTGTCTGGGACAATGTGGGGCAGGCGCACCAGACTGGTTAGGGAGAGGCCTCAGACCCATCGTCACAGCAGAGACCAGACATTCATCCTTGGTCAAGACGACTGGGTCCCAGGGAGTGAGATGGGCTTCCCACTTACTAAGCACTGGGATGACAGCGGTGAGGGGGGCACAGACTAAAAGCAACGAGGTACCCAAAGACAGAGGGCAAGCCCCTGTCAGCCTGGGATACTGTCTCCTGCTCCCAACCTTTGGGTCAACAGAGGAACCTGTTGAAAAGGAGGGCCAAAGAAGTCTCAGTAACTGAGCAACAAGACTGCAAGCTTCTCCATGCTGCCCAGTTCCCACTGGGGGTGAACACGCAGTCTTGCCTGTACTTGACACACATCCCAGTCTGTGCGGGCCAGTCCTTCGTCACCCTCCCTAGCTTCTGACGACAGTAGACTCCAGCCATTCCATTGTCATTCACAGCCCAACTCAAGCAGTCAGTGGCTGGAGAAGAGAAGTTAGGTATACTCTATGTCCACATATACCTTCCTGCCACAGGGCTTCACCAACTGGCAGGATTCCCCCCAGCCCCCAATTCCTCCTCATCCCTCGTTCCCAGGCGGGGTCTCCTTCCCAGGCGGGGTTGATCAGAGAAAGGGTGGGCAGAGATGGCTTGCACACGGGGGATGCAAGATGGGGAGACCCCACCAGACCCTCGGAAAAGAATGGCACCTTCCTCCACCTTTCACGAGAGACAAAGCCTCCTTGAGCTCTCAGCAATCTTTCAGGACAATGTGAGAAACATATCCAAGCCTCAGCTGCCAGGTGTTCCCCTTTCCCCTCTGGCGTGGGGGAGACGCTCAGGCTGAGGACAAGTATGTTCCAGATCCAGGCCAACTCTGTTTTCCAACAGTTTGAAGCAAACTTGGCCTTGGGGTTCCAAGGGTAAGATGAAGGGTGTCACGACGGCAGGACAGGGCCTGGCGTGAGGCGACAGCAAGCAGAGCGAGGACACGAAAGTGGCAGCAGTGTACAGACACAGGACATCAGCTTCAACGATGCAACAGCAGGGATATTGTGGGCACGGCTCTGACAAGAGCCGCCCCCAACTCTCTCGCCTCCAAGTGAGAGGCACTGTACATGCAACTCAGTCCAGAGAAAGATCCAGCCAGTCCAAGCCCAGGCACACCCAGAGAAGGTGGGAGCTCTGCAGGATGACTCCACCGAGGAAAACAGGCATTTGGGTATTATTTCAGATTCCCGCTCCACAATAAGGCAACTTTTAAAAAAATATTATTTCCAAGAACAAAACAAACAAACAAAAAAATTTCAAGGAGAGGGGAAAGACATCACTTTCTATGGATTAGGTGGGGGTTTTCTGATTTTTTTTTTTTTTTTTTTGGTGTTTTTTAATGGTCTATTTTGTCTTTTTTTTTTTCTTTCTTTCTTTCTTTTTTTCTTTTTTTTTTTTTTTTTTTTCCTTTTTCCCAAGGATGGAAAGGTCAGAGAAAAATAAAATAAATCATCTTTCAATAGTCTTTTCTGGTATGAGCAGCGTCTCTCTGGGCTGGGGAGTAAGGGATGTGGGGAAAGGGGAGGGGGAGAGGCTGAAACCTCCCCCAACCCCCACTTTTAGATCCTTTGGTTTCCTTCTCCCAGAAGATGGCAGAAGGGCATGGTGGGGACAGCAGGGAGAGAACATGGTGATGGCAAAACCCGGATGACCAGGGGCTGGTGCTCCTGGGCCCAGGGGAGCTGTCAGAGCCTTCCGAGGGACGGTGCTGGGCAATGGGGCCCGCAGGGCCTTCTGGTGGGCTGCATAGTTGGCTTGGGGGGGAGCAAGAAGAGGCTGTGGGTGGGGACCAGGGTTGCGGCCTACCAGCCGCGGGCAGGGCTAAAGAGTGATTTTGGTAATCCAGACAAACTATCAATAATTTAAAACTTGATATATATATATATATGTATATATATATAAAAAATCTCCCCCCTTTCCCTCCCCCCTTAGAAGAAGCTAGGATGTAAGAGTCATGGAGAGAGGAGGGGAAGGGAATTATGTGGACTCCTGCCCAGGGTACCTCTAATAGCCCAAATGGTGTACGCACTGCTACTCAGCACAAAGGCCTGTTCTATTAATTCCAGGCCTATCCCTTCTTTGTCCCCTCTCCTGGGACTGGGCACCCCCATGGACCCTCAACCACCCCACCCCTTCCCCGCTCTAAACCCCAGGACTAAAGGGCTTTTCACTTTCCCAAAGTCTGTGCGTCCGAGTGCTGGCTTGTCCATTTGGCATCTTCCCGGATGGGCTGGCCAGTAGGTGGTGTAGTGGGTTGGCTGATCATGGTGGCAGGCCTGCTGGAAGACTGGGAGGGGCACCGCTTCCTGCCCTCACCGCTGCCACCTCCTGCTACCACTGCGTGTCGCTTGTGGTTGCCCTCTTCACCCATGGGGGGCTGCAATAGAGCAGGAAGTCACACGTGATTAAGGGGCACTATCCACTTCTTACCAGGGCTATCTAGAGATCTACTTTCTACCTCCAAATGTAGATAATGAGTTTGGGTTTAAAAATGAATTCCCAGGTATTAAGCATTTCTCTGTGCCAAATACTGTGCTATTTTATGCATAGTCTCTCATGGGGTCTACACCACTCCTTGATGTAGACATCACTATCTGATTTTATGGATGTGGAAACTGACACATGGGAAAGTAACTGACCCAGGACTCCAGAGCTGGTTAAATGGAAAACAGAAAATCTAGGTCATCTCCCCCAAAGACTAGACTTTCATCCGTATAAATTTCTGCTTGGGATCTGCTGAAAGATGATGTGTGGACTGTGGCATGCAGTATACTAGATGCCTCAGCTCAGAAGGCTCACATTCTTCTGGAGGTCACCTCATTCCCCTCCAGACACTGCTACAGGCCATGAATCAAATATCAGACCATGAACCACCATTACCAAAGATCCCGTGACCTCAAGAACATTTCCTGCCCTTTTTGGGTACCAAGATTAAACTTCTGTTCCTCCTAAAGGGACCATCAATCTATAAGGACTCTGCAAATGTACACCTTTTCCCTCCTCAGGGCTGGAATATATTGGGAGGCTTAAGAAATATTATTCCTATCTCCCTGGATGGACAGAAGCCTTAGTTTACCCATGTGTGAGTAAATAATGACAGTAAGCCCTTCCTACTTCGCCACGAAAGGGCCCAATGACGTCAACATGAAGTGTCTGGCACAGTACCTGAGAATAACCCTCAGCGGCAGTTTTAAAATGATAAATGTGATGGCTATTATTGCCTGCCTTTTTGTTAAAAGGAATGATGAAAATAAGATGACTACCACAAGTTGGGCGTGGTGGTGCATGCCTGTATCCCAGTGGCTGGGGAGGCAGAGGCAGGAGGATCATGAGTTCAAAGCTAGCCTCAGCAACTTAGTGAGATTCTCAACAACTTAGCCGGATCCTGTCTCTAAATTAAAAATATAAAAAAGAGGTTGGGATATGGTTCAGTGGTTAAGTGCCCCTCGGTTCAATCCCCCATACCGGGGGTGGGAGACACTACCAGAGATTTCTACTACATTATAAACTGTTTGGTTAAGGCTTTTCTTTCTTTTTTTTTTTTTTTTAACGTCCCTTTCCTTTTTGGTGCTGAGCCCTGTGCATGGTAAGCACACACATTACCACTGAGCCACCATAAACTCTTTGAAGCAGAGTCTTTTTACTCATTTCTGGAGTGCCTGAAGGACCTAACATGGAGATGCTGAATCAGTTAACTGCAGCTAAGGCAATAACCCAGATCTACCACTGGATGTCACTGTAGAGGCATCGCTCCAGAAGACGAGGCGGACCGGACAGTTTATTGATTTATTTTGATGCTGGGGATTGAACCCAGGGACTCTACCAGAGTCACACCCTCCACTCCCCTTTTAAAATTCTTTAATTTGGAGACAGGGTCTCACTGAGATGCCCAGACTGGCCCTGAACTTGCAATCCTCCTGCCCCAAGCTTCTTCAATCGCCAGAATTTCAGGCATATTTTATCATGCTGGACATTTATTTATAAACTTCTGGTGTTAAATACATTTATTGTAGCTAGTCAATCAAGGTAAAAATTAGTAGTGGCAACTTGGGCACAGCAGCAGAAGGACTATAAGATACAAGGGAGAGTATCATGACAGCTCAGCAGCACTGACCCAAGAAGGAAATCTGCAGCAAATGCCACTCTACAACTAGAAGAACCTGTCCATCCTCACCCTCCATTTCACAGATGAAGAAACTAAAAAAGAAACCCAAACTGGGAGAGGAAGGAAGGTCAGGAAAGGGTCCTTGGGGTTAGTGGCACAGTTGGGACCAGAACCCAGGCATCCTGATTCCTGGAACACTAGGATCAGAGAGGAGACTTCTGCTTACATCCACTCGGAAGTCTTCTAGACGTCGAAATTTGCCGAGGTATTCTTGCAGTTTGGGGTCAATGTCCAAATTTTTGGCTTTGGAATATTTCAAGAAGGCCCAGAACTTCTCCAGCCCATAGAGTTGGCCTGTAGGGGAAGAGAGAAGGAGAGAGGAGTAGACAGAAGTTGGACTGCTGGGGAGAAGGCAGAGAAAAGGAGAGAGAGGGGTGTGTGTTAAGCAGACAAAAGCCCGGTGGAACCAGGGAGAAGAAAGCCTAGGTGACCAGGGTGCACAGAAATTCAACTCTGCCTCTTACCAGCTTCATAGTCCTTCATGGTTTCCTCCTGAAAATCCTTGAATATATCCAGCCGGAACTTCTTTTCTAGGCCATAACTGTAGTATCGAAAAAGGCACTCTAAACCATATCTGTGGGAGGACAAGTCAGTGAACTCAGGGCACAGTGTCCTCATCTGTAAGAGGGGGAAATGTGCCTGCATAGCAGAGGAACTATGAAGCAGTTAAAAAAATGTGTTTTTCTTGTACTGAAAAAATGGCATATATGCTTTAAGAAGGTTAACATTTAGTACCAGTCTAAGCGGATCCAGCATTAAATGTTCGCAGCTTGTGAGAGGTCAGGAAACTGCATCCCTCCTCACCTCAAAGCCCACACCCATTTGTTTCCCCCTACTCCTTTACAGGATTTCTGTCTGTTCTTGTGTCACAGCAAAGTTGAGTAGCTCTGATCTTACAACCTTGAAAGTCTTAAATATTTACTATCTGTTTTACAGGAAAACTTTGCCGGTCCCTAGTAAAAGCTCTCTGCAAAGTCATTTAACCATGCCAATTAGTAGGTTTCTTCATTTAAACGACTTGAGAAATTTCACTTCTGGGAACATATGCCAAGGAAATGGCTCAAAATACAGACTTACATTTTACAGAAGTATTAAACTGTTTATATCAATATTATTAAACAAAATGTACATGTCTTAGAATACTGAAGCATTAAAAAAAACCAGGGTAAATCCATATAATTAAATATAAGCTGTCAAAAATTCAAAGTACAAATGTGTACTTATGGATACTGAAAAAATTATATTATCAAGTAAAAAGGACACGCTTCCAAGTGTTATGTAGAATGACCCCATTTTTATAGATAAATATGTAAATCATGTATCTGCACATGCATCCAAGTCTGACAGGGCACAAACTTAAAAATATTAATACTGGTTGTCTTTGGAAGTGGGATTTAAGTGATCTTTCTTATCTGTATTTTCTAAACTTTCTACCAAAAGTATTTAACAACTTCTTTGAGAAGGAAAAGTTAAATATTTTAACATGGAAAAATGCTCATGCTTATAAGGGCTAAAAATAAGGTAACAAAAGGACATTCACAGAATTTTTGTTTGTGAGATACTGGGGGTTAAACCCAGGGTATTCTACCACTCACTGAGCTGCATCCCCAGCCCCCTTTTCAATTTTTTGATATAGTCTTAGTTGCCCACATTGACCTCAAACCTGTGGTCCTTCTGTTTCAGCCTCCTGAGTAGCTGGGATTACTGGTGCCCAGCTCACAGGATGATCTCGATGACAGCATGTCATCTCGATGATGTCTCTGGACTGAAGGACGTTTCTCCCACTTCCTCAAACATTCAAATTGCTTACACAGAGCACATTTTACTTTGCAAATCAGAGGGAGAGAAAATGTATAAGAGATTTTCCAAAAGGAAAATATTATAAACAACCTATTAGTAGGAGATGAGCTAAACAAAATAAGACCAGCTATAAAAAAAGAAATTAATTTATGTACAGATATAAAATGATCTCCGAAATAAAGCATTAAGTAAAGAAAAAAGGGTCATGTGTGTTAGGCACAAGAGTGGTGCATGCCTGTAACCCCAGTGATCCAGGAGGCTGAGACAGGAGGATTGCAAATTCGATGCCACTTTGGGCAACTCAGCAAGACTGAATCAAAATAAAATAAAAAGGGCTGGGACATACTTCAGTGGTGGAGCACTTGCCTAGCATGTCTGAGACCCTGAATTCAATTTCCAGTATGCAGGAAGAAAAAGGTACAATATAAAATGTAGGTCATCTCTGGTATAGACTGAGAGCAGGTGGTGGTGGTGGTGTGGGAGAGGACAGAGATAACTACCTGCTTACACAGGTGTAGACTATTTTTGGAAGGGACCTATAACACTGTAACAATACTGGTTGCCTGTGAGGAAAGAAACTAGATAGCAGGAGCCAGGGAGAAGAAGTCTTTTAAAACTCTCAGAAATCTGAACCATGTGAATACATTTCCTATTTAAAAGTGACCGACACACATGCAAGAGATTTCCAACC
Source organism: Sciurus vulgaris (assembly GCF_902686455.1). Classification (NCBI taxonomy): domain Eukaryota; kingdom Metazoa; phylum Chordata; class Mammalia; order Rodentia; family Sciuridae; genus Sciurus; species Sciurus vulgaris. The sequence goes on from NC_136466.1 coordinate 25,184,176, forward strand.
ATTCACTGGGGACCCCATCGGCCCTCAAGAACCAGCCAGAATTCCTAGCCAGAATTCCTCACTTACCTGTAGCCTTCTTTGGCATCCTCCAGAGCCAGCTGCTTAAACTCCTCATACATCTTTTTGTTGAAGTGATCTCGGAGGAAGAAGGACCAGAAGCGGAAGAGAGTGTTCATCTCCTGAGACTGACCAATGCCCAAGCGCTTCCGCTCTATGGGGAAAGGAAAAGGCATGTGTCAGGGTTAGGCTGTCCTTGCTTAGGATGCTGGAATTTAAGAACTAAGTCCTTCCTCCTGTGCCTCCCAATACCCTTGCCCATCACCTGCCACTTCATTCATCCAGTAAGTGTTTACTGAGCATTTACTATTCTTTGTGAGGCCCTGCTGCTGGGTACTGGGCTCAGACCCATCTGAAGTAGGTGGCACCAGCTTCTAGGTCAGGCCCTCATTCCAGCCCTTCATCTCAACTTATGTCACTTTCAAGTGCAGGCAGAATAAGGCCAATGAAAATTCTAACAAATCACATTCTGCTCATTACCAATATTAACAAGCACAAACCAGTAACATGAAAAGTACATGCAGGGGTTAGCGTTAGGGTTAGGGTTAGGGATAAGGAGGGTGGTAAGAATGGAGGAAGGAAGGACTGTATAGAGGGAAAAGAGGGGTGGGGGGGAGGGAAAAAATGAATCAAACAATATTGTCCTATGTAAATTTATGATTTTTAATTAAAAAAATAAATAATAAAAAAAATAAAGTAATTCAGAGTGAAAGGAAGTCTAGTAGATAAAAGAAAGGAGAATGGGGGCAGGGAGGGAGGATGGGAGGGAAAAGGCAGGGATCCTAAACTGAAATAGATTTCCACACATGTATGAGTTTGTCAGGATGAACCCAACTACTTTGTATAACTATAAAGCTCTAAAAAATAAAGAAAAAATAAGTTATGTACCAAAAAAAAAAGGACATGCAACAAAATAAACAGATGAAAACAGGTAAAGCAGATAACTTTTGAATGAAAAACTTTTATACATTAACAAAGTGGAAAGAAAATTCATACAATGGAACAAACTATTTGCAAATCATGTATCCAACAAAGGACTTGTATCTAGAATATAAAGAATTCCTACAACTTAGTGGTAAGACAAATAATCTAGCTGAAGAGGGATATGAATAAATATTTCTCCACAGAAGACATACAAATAGCCAATAAACACACACGCACAAATGCTGAACATCATTAGTGATCAGGGAAATGCAAATCAAAACCATAAGGAAATACTTCACATCTTTGAGGATGGGTAAAATAAAGATAATAATAAGTCTTGTGAGGATGGAGAGAAAGCAGAAGCCTCTATCTTACTATTAGGAAATTAAAATGGTGCTGCCACTACAGAAAACAGTCTAAAGAGTATGTTAAAAATCACTACTTTATACACTTTAAATGAAACGCATGGTATGTGAATCATATCTTAATGAAGTTACTCTTACATACACATTACACACAGAGTTAAGGACAAGCGAGGCAGGTGAACCAAAAATTCAGTAGCCAAGTTTTGCATCTTTACAGTCAACTTATCAAGTGAGTGTTTAAGGTTGCTTTTTGGCATCTCTACAGCCAACCTATCAGGACATCGACAAGGAAAAGCCATCTCCATTTGTGGCAAAAGGGAACTCCCAAGAGCACTTGTCAAGGCTCTCTTCACACTATCTTCTAGAGCAGGGAAGAAAGCTTTTTACTGTAAAGGACCTGAGAGTAACATTTCAGTCTTTGCAGGAGACGTAACAGTTCATCACAAATTTCTTTTTTCTTCACACCTTAAAACATAAAAATTGTTCTTAGTTCCAGACCACTGGCTGGACTTGGCCCACAAGTCATCACTTGGAACCACTGTTCTAGAGATTATGTCCCACCTCTTGAATATCCTTTTGTTATGAGCAATGGGTCACACTGGACAATGGCTGAGTCAGCAGTCTTGCCAGAGATTTAAAAAATGATATTTTCTGTAGCAATGAAGGAAGATCAAGGAATTGGAATACTCTAAAAGTATGACTTTCCCTTAGCTTCCTAAAGCTCCAAATTATCTGGCCTGCACCTAACTTCAGTCCTTGCTGAAATGTCCTGTTTTTAAGGTCAGAGAAAACAGTCACCTGTTCCTTCTGACCCCTAAGACATACTCTGGGCCCAAGTAACAAACTCAAAAGTTCAGTCCCTTTCCCGCTGGATTTCTTACCATTAAGGCAGCGCCTACGATACTTGTGGTAGACGTGTTGTGTGAAACCATTTTCCTTGAGCAGCTCGTGGGAAGGATGCTGGAACTTGGGCAGTGACTGAGGGGTACAGCCATAGCTGCCAACTGCAGGTGTTCCTTCTGAAGGGCTGGAGCTATATATAGAGGCCACAAGAAAGATGATGTCACAGGTCACTAGGATCCCCACAGAAGCTCCACTGTCCTTCTGATCCCTTCTATCAGCCAAGATCCAGCTTCTTGCACTGTGCTGGGCCCCTAACTTGCATACGTGAGATCTGATGAACTATGTCAACGCTCGGAGCCAGAGTTTCAAGAAGAGGTTACTAAGGCTCACAGAAACCAGGAGACTCATCCAGGGTCAAGGAGCTATTTAACCGCAGAGTTCTGTCCGATGCCAAAATGTGAGCTTCTGACCATTTATTTACCTAATTTGTAACATTTAACTTTCTTTAATGAGTCATCATGGGTTTATCCGTATTTTTCTCAAAAGCTTGCCTATTTTCAGTCCGTGCCATCTGTGCAGGAAACCATGCATAGATCTGGGTTTCCCAAATCTTGCTTCAAAACAAGGAATAAACACTGGGGCCATTTCAAGGAAATAAATTAAAAAAAGGAGCCTGGACCCTACTCTGAAAGGTTGAGTCAGGGGAGCTAGGACAGGGTCAAGGAATCTTCTTTTGTTTTTCTGGTGGGGAGTCAACTCAAAGCCTCAGGCATGCTAAGCATGTACTCTACCATGAGCAATACCCCCAAACCCCAAGGTGTTATTCAATGACTTGGCTAGTCTCTTTCAGGCAGGCAGCAGATACCCCAAGTTGGAAATCAGTTCTGAGATACTCTAAGCTTACCAAACTCGCGTCTCCAGGTAGCTGTGATATCACTTCTTTAGAAGTCTTCCCTTCCCAGGTCCTGGGCTAAGGTGTACACACTTCTGATTGTTTGGATTTAGATGGTGGGGGAGGGGGGAAATCCCTTTAATTTTCAGATCAATCTGGGTCTGGTAGATTTCATGACTCTCTCATCTATCCCACAGGCCACCAGATCTCTCCTCCCCAGTACCTGATGGAAGCAGTCCGGGGCCTATGCTCTCGGGAATCCATCACCCAGCCCACATGGCTCTCCAAGGGTGGATTTGAGCTGTGCCTTGTCTTCCTTTTTCGAGGCATCTGTAAAGGTGAACCCAGAATTTGTTGTTTGTACAATTTGTTGTACAATTCTGAGGAGTATCAAGGAGTAAGATGTCCTCATTTATCTGATCCCTCACATTTTACAAAAGCATTTTAGAACCCATTCTCCCATGTAATGTTCAAAGTTGTAAGCTAGCATCTGATACATCTAGTTCTCAGTGAAGAAATGGCAGCTTGGGAATAAGGAATCTGCAGAAGGACTCACACCTGGTCAGTCTTCCCTGGGTCTCTTCAGGCCACCACTCCTACCCCTAGGCTATTTTGCAGATATGGGGGTGGAGTCCTCCAGCTTAAGGATATGGAGAATAGGGGGGGATCTGGCACTTTCTTGGCTCAGACAAGACAAGGGAGAGAAGCAAAGCACTGGAAGGTGGTGAAGTGGGCCTAGAACTCTGAGCCCAGCAGGAGCACCTCACCTTGGCATCTAGCGTCCTTCCTTCTTTCACCACTGGGTAAAACCGTGACGTCTGGCTTGAGTCTTTGAGCTGTGGGGTCCGGGGTGTGCGGGGGGTCCTGGCATTGCGGTAGTTTGGCGACTCTGGGACAGTGGTTGGTAGAGAGCGGGCAATGGTGGAGGGCTCAGGAGCACCAAACAACTTGTTGGCCAGGGCATCAGTGGGAACTGCACAATCAGAGAAGTGTCAGCAAGAGGTGGAAGGCCCCCAACGTTGGGGCTCAGACCCTCTCACTCACGTCAGATCTCAAGGGCCTGCCCCTTACCTTGCTGGAACCGGGGAGGCCCAGGAGGAACCTCCTGGTTGGGATCCACAGGTGGCTCAGGGGTCAGTGTGTCAAACTGCTCCCGGCTGATCATGTTGACTTTCTTAAAGTTCTCGACTTCTTGCTGCAGAGGATGTGAAGTGGGTGGGGAAAAATGTTAGTCAGCAAGCTGCTCCAGCCTGCTTAGGAATCAAGACTGGCAGGAAGTTGGGGAGGACAGCTCCCACGTCCACATATATGGGACTCCTAGTCCCCAAGCTTTTGGTTGCCCATCACTACTCCTCAACCCCAGGTACCCTGGCAGGAGGCTGCTAATCTAGGAGAGGACGATGCAGCCCTGCCTTCCTGTGGTATAAACCCAGCCCAAACCCATCTCTTTTAAGGTTCACAACAGGCCAGGCAAGTGTAGGGGCTCTAATTTTAAGATGAGAGAATTCATCTGGCTCTCCTCTTTCCTGCCCAAGTTCAGGCTGAGAGCAGATCCCCAGAAACTTACTGCAGATTCTCCCCTGGGCACTCTGGTGCCTCCCCGCATCACTGCCACTGTCTGATCAGAGTGGCTGGGCAACTCTCTCCTCACCTACATAAACACGTTGCCACTAGCTGCACAGGGTCACCAAGGACCCTCTAACTGCCCCACTTATCCACTCTTCAAAAAACTGCATTAGATGTTTTGACTGTTTCCCAAAAGACTAATTTTTTCTCCATTTTCCATACTCAAAAGAAATCTTAAAAAGCCTTTAAACTTTTAAATATGCCTAATTATTTAAGGATGCAAATAATAGTCTAATCTGTATTCTATTCTCCACAAAGAAGTATCTAGCCAACTGTTTGTTATGATATTAAATATGGATGACCAAGGAAGACAATAAATCAACCCCAAAGGTTGTTTGCCAGTGTACACATTTCCTCTTGCTTTTAATCCCAAGTAAGGTGTCAATCACCACCCTCTTCATATGTGAGAATACAAGGCTCTGGACTGATGGACCTGCTTGAGGTCACAAAGCTCATCAGCCTCCTTCTCCTCCACGTTACAGGTACTCTAAGCAACACACTCATGATCCGCCCAAGCCTCACCTTGATCTGGGAATACTCAGGTTCAAACTTCTCAGTCCACAGGTCCTGCTCATAGTAGAAGAGCCCGTCATTAATGACCTTGGCCAGCTCAGCACTCATCTTGGCACGAGAGGTGTGATTGCCTGTACGGTCCCCCCCAGGGTGCCGGCGCATGTAAGGAGGCGTCTGGGTAACAATGAGGATCTTATTGACATCCCGGTCATCAATCTCATAGTCAGAGTCCTCATCAGACCAGGCAGTGAAGGTGTTCTTTCGCCCGTCCATCTGCTCCATTTCCTCATCAAACAGGAAATCTAATTCCTCTTGCTCATCCTGATCCTTGGACATCAGCTGCTGGGAGGGAAGCTGCTGAGGCAGAGATGTTGGGTGGGTGAACCTGGGCTCCTCTGACTTCTGAAACAGGGACAGACCAGGGAGAAGAAATCACCAAGGGGTCCTTGGATCAGGCTCTGCAGCTGTCCAACAAGGGGGGGGGGGGGGGGGCGCGCTTTGGCTTCTCTGCATGAGACTGCCCTCCCTGGAGTGAGCTTCACAGAGAAATGGATGTTTCATAGAAACCCACGTTCGTCACTCACAGCTCACCCAACAGCAAACAAATTTATGCTCTCATTTACTTCACATCCTACACAGCACCTACTCTGGAAGTGGACACACAGCAGAAATTCCACAGGTTGATTCATCTACTTATCCATCTATTCAACACCTCCCAATAAAGTGGAAGCTCTATAAGGGAAGTTGCTTTGTTTTCCATTAGACACTCATATATGCATTGGGACCTTGCAGTCAATGTTCAACAATATGATGAATAACCAAGTACTCAACAATGCCAGGCTCTGTATGAAAAACCGAAAAGCAGAATAGTGAGTAAAACAAGGTCTCTGTACTTAGGAAGCTCAGTTTAGCGAGGAAAAGTCAACAAACCAGTCAAATGCAATGTGGTATGGTAAAGGTTATAAATAGGATTTGTGGGAGCACATGGGGAGTGGGAATTGGTAAGGGAGGCTTTCTGGAAGTAGCTGCTACTAAAAGATGAACATAAGCAAGCCAGATGAAGACAGGGATAGTGTGCGCTAGTCAGGAAGAACAGCATGTCCCAAGGGCAAAAAACCCACATCTCAGTGTTGCTGGACACTCTTGGAGAAAACCATTTGTCTACCTCACAGTATATACTTCCAAAAGCAATGCCCTGCTGTGCCAAGAACATCCCATGTAAACTCACAACCTACCTCTCTCTTTTTGAGTGGTGCTAGGAATGGAACCCAGGGCACTGGGCATACAAGGAAGTGGTCCACCTGAGTTACACCCAGCCCCAAACCTCTCTCTTTTAAGGTTCAAGACAGGCCAGGTGGGAGTAGAAGCTCCAATTCTGGAACAGGGGTTTACGTTGGATCCCTTTTTCCCAAAGCCTTTACAGTCTATAAGCTTGGACATTTGTCCCCTTATTACCTTTTCACCTTGTGACTGTGGCCTGTCTACAGTACTTTTAAAAGTGCTGCAGCCATTAACAGTGGGGATTCTTGGAATGAACAAGGAGGAAAGGTGGTTAGAGTCTGTGAAAACAAAGAGCACAGAATTCTACAGACCCAAAGTCCAAGGCCATCTCTGAAGCCTCCTCACAAGCCTCCAAAGAGGTCACCAAAGAGTGGTCAGGGGTGAGCAGGTAGAGAGAAATTTGGCTCCTGGAAAGGGGGCAGTATTTTAGCTTTAGATGGAGACACTTCTCAGTGGATTCCATTTGTTCCCCTGCTCCACAGCTTACTATTTCGGAGTAGTTTAACCCCACCATTCCCCATGGTAAACAAGCCTTGCTGTTCAACATGCTTCCCAAAACCACCGAGCCATCAGGGAAGACCCGTGATCTAGTCCAGGCTCAAATCAGTGGAGTTACCACATCTGGGCCATGCATCTGCTCCTCTCCCTTCCCTCTTTTAAGGGACCCAAAGGACTTATACACGGGACAGAGAAGACAAATTCAGGAAAAAGGCACTGCAAACATGGCACTTGGGATTTCAATGAGGCAAAAAGAACAGCCAAGAATCAAGAAACGTAAGCCATCGTTGAAAGTAGAAATGGGTCGTGTCGATTTTCCTGCAATCACTACTGGTAACTCCAACTCACATTATGACCCTGGACCACCTGGGATTCCTGCTAGATCCTCAGTACCACAATTCTTTTCCTGTTTGAGACCCCATCCCACACAGGGCCCTAAAACACAAGGCAGGGGACAGGGGTCGGCTACCTTGGGCCGTGCTGGGGAGGGTCGAGGCCGTTTCTTCACTTCAATCCAGTTCTCAGAATCCAGGTCAGGCAGGCTGGCAGACAGGCCCTTAGGCAGTGTCTTTAGGTTGCTCACCTCCTCCGTTTTGGTTGGCACTGGGGTGACTGCACGGGGAGAGCCAGGTGCCGACTCTGAGGATGGAAAGGTGAGGTCCTCATCCCTCTACTCCTCTTCCTGAGGCCAGCCCTAGGATGGACTGCTAGCCAGAGGACAAGGACAAGAAGGAGGCAGTTACATGCCAGCAGGGTACCCACCTGTCTCTTTCTGGTAGTGCTGGCGGGGAACAAATTCGGGGCAGTTGAGAAGCTGGGAAAAATCAGTCTGTGAATAATCCACTATTGGGGGACCAGGAAGAGGCCACTTCTCAGGCTCTTCCCTCCTACGAACTTTCTCATCAACAATTTCCACCACCTTGCTGTCCTTGAGGGCCTGCAGGAAAGGAGGAGGGAAAGGGAATAAAGAGGAGAAACCAGGACAGCCAGAGATCCTAGAGATGGACAACTGGGTCCCTGTGGGCTTGGGTATTAAGGCCAGTGCCAACAGTATATTAAAAAACTGGCATCTTCTCCCCTGACTAGCAGATAGATAAGATCTTCAAATTTGTAGGAACATGAAAACCACACCTACCCACTGACCCTGCTATTCTACTTCCGGTAATCTAGCAAATTCTTGCACACACAGGTAACAGTATGTTTTAAGATTTAAACAAGAGGCCATTCACTGCAATACTGTCTGTAAGAGGGAAAACACCCGAAAAGTAACTTGCCATGGAGTTGGCAATTCTAATAAAACTATGGCATATCCCTTCAGTGGAACCCTACTCACACACTAAACAAACAGCTTTACATATGGTAAAGTAGAAAGACACAAAATATATTAAGTCAAAAAAGCAGGAACTGGCCACTGTGCGTAAGATCCCTTTTTGAGTTTTTATATAAAAACAAAGATATACATGGGGATTGAACCTAGGAGTCCTTTACCACTGAGCTACATCTCCAGTCCTTTTTACTTTTTGAGACAGCATCTTACTGAGTTGCTTAGGGCCTCACTAAACTGCCAAGTCTGTCTTGAACTTGTGATCCTCTTTGCCTCAGCCTCTCGAGTTGCTGTGATTACAGGCACATGCCACTGCAACTGGCTAAAAAAACATTTTTAAATTTTCTAAGTGAAAGAGGAAAGAATTTCAACCTGTGAAAATATATGGTTTGTGAGACTGGGGAAACGTGCACTCATAACTTGCTGGTGAAAATGCAAAAGGCCTGGGCTGGGGTTGTGGCTCAGTGGTAGAGACCTTGCCTAGCAGGTGTGAGGCACTGGGTTCGAGTCTCACTACCACATACAAATAAAATAAAGATCCACTGATAACTTAAAAAATATATACTTAAAAAAAAAAAGGAAAAAAAATACAAAATGCACATTCCCTAGAAAAAGAAGTAAAATTAAATATGCATCCACCTTTAATTTAACTGTCCGACGTCTAGAAATCTACAGCAAAGACACACTGGCAAAAATATGAAAAATGAAATACACAAAGCTATTCATTAACACCAACACAGTTTATGTTTTAGAAAAAACTGGAAACAAAATGTTCATCTACAAGAGAACAGGTTAACACACACACACACACACAAAACTAACAAACACACACATGCACCACGGACGTACTATACAACCCCAGGAATGAGGAATATCTTTCTCTTATATACTACTATGTGGCTAATGCCCAGATATATGAAGTAAAAACAAAACAGAATTGAAGAAATAGATATGTGGTAGATTACAGTTAATCTAAGAAAGAGAAAGCATACATAGTGGCATTTTTTTCCCCTTATTTTTTAATGGAAGAATTCAGAAAAGGTTACCTGTAGGGAAAGAAAGAGGAAAAGATGGAACTCACAGAATCTTAAGAATGATACTGGTCAAATTATATCGCTGTTTTGTGGGCATGTCCTAATACATAAAGAATCTTGCCACTGTATACTGTTACAACGCATCAATAAAAATATGAGGAAAAAAGACGTTTAAGTTAAACTTTTTAAATGAGTTTATATGTGTAAGTTTATGAATGAGTTTATATGTTTAGTTTATGTTGAAATTTTGGAACCATTAGTGTTTTACATAAAAGAAGAAAATCAGAAAATTATCAGGGATGAACAATCCTAAAACTTGAGCACAAAATAAAACTACTATATATTACTTTAAGGCATAACCAGAGATTATTTCAAACGACTAAAAATAGTCACATAAACTGAAAAAAGAAAATTCAGCCAGCATATCGACGCCTTTTTTGAGAGCAGATTGCTCACTGTCAGGCGTCTATCATCCTCCATTTGCCTGCCTCTCGCCTGTCCATCGCCTACTTTACCCCTATCCATCACCCAACGCGCTGGACGTTCACCTCCCGATCGTCCGACAGCTGCCAGCAGACTGACTGCAGACCGCCAGTGGAGCACCAGCTGCCTGCTGTTGCCTGGAAGTTCACTGTTGGAGTACCTGCAGGTTTAATTACACGTGGCTGCCGCCATTTTGAGACAACAGCCAGGCTCCATAGGCCCCCTGGCTGGACTGACTAAGCCCCATTTCCAGGATCCCTCAGCCTGACCGATCACTCCCTGGCCTCTGGGGCCCTCACATCAACTGACTGCTCCCTGCTGCCAGGACCCCCAGACCAACTGACTGCGCCCTATCACCAGGAACCCAGACTGACTGATTGCACCCGGCCTCCAGGATCCCACAACCACACTGAACACACTGGACCTCCAGGACCCCTGCTGGACCAACTGCATCCCATCTCCAGGACCTCCAGCTGACCACGTCCACCCCTGAGCTGCAGCTCCCCATTTGCCAACACATTTCGAAGCCAGAGCGGCCATCTTGGATAATCCTGGAAGCCGTAGCTCCGATCTTTGGGTGGGGCAAATCCCATCCTGGGACGCCTGCCGGAGGCTTGAAGCTCATTGTCAGGTACTTCTCATACATCAGGCTCCTGAACACTGGGAGGTTTTATTAGTATATGACTGTTATACAGTAGATTTTTTTTCTCCTTTTTAAAAAAAATTTTAAGTTTTTATTTCTTTACTTTCTTGCTTTCTTTTCCTTTTGTTTACCTGTTCCCTCAGAGTCTCTTTCTCCCTTTTTTGCATGCTAACATCCAACTTCTTTTGATTACACTCTCACCCTTTCTATTTTCTAGAACTTCTGTATATTCTTTTCTTATCCCATTAACAGCCATATTCTACATCCCTCTGCATCCTCTTTGTCCTCCATTAGAAACTGCAGATCTTACTGCAAATCTGTTTGTTTTACCGAAGATAACATTTGAACTCATTCTGTTTATTATGACAATTTTGTTATTGTCCCCATAGGGGCTATTTGGTCTAGGATTGCATAGTGTCTGATTTGGACACTGCTAATATTGATCTCCCCTTAAAGAAAGGGTTTTGGAAACCTATAGGGCCACTATAAGCCTATAGGGGGAAATCTGCAATACCCCAGATCTGCACTGCTAGAGGGGAAGATACATGAACAACATGAAAAAACAAGAGAAGAAAATGATCCAAACAAATCTAGATTCTATAGTAATAGAATCCGATGACAGTATGTTAGAAGAAATGTCAGAAAAAGAATTCAGATTATACATGATTAAGATGATTCACGAAGCAAAGGATGAGATAAGAGAGCAAATGCAGGCAATGAATGATAATACCCATAAGCTGAAAGAGCACCTGCAGGAAGCAAAAGACCATTTCAAAAAAGAGATAGAGATTCTCAAAAAAAAAAAAAAAAAAAAAAACCAAACGGAAATCCTTGAAATGAAAGAGACAATAAACCAAATAAAAAACTCAATGGATGGAAAGCATCACCAACAGACTAGACCACTTGGAAGACAGAACCTCAGACAATGAATACAAAATATTTAATCTTGAATATAAAGTCGCCCAAACAGAGAAAATGGTAAGAAATCATGAACAGAATCTCCAAGAACTATGAGACATCATGAAAAGACCAAATTTAAGCATTATTGGGATTGAGGAACGCACAGAGATACAAACCAAAGGAATGAACAACCTATTCAATGAAATAATATCAGAAAATTTCCCAAACCTGAAGAATGAAATGGAAAATCAAATACAAATGCACAGAATCACAACAGATCCACACCAAGGCACATTATAATAAAAATGCCTAACATTCAAAATAAAGATAGGATTTTGAAGGCCGCGAGAAAAAAGTGTCAGACTACATATAGGGGGAGACCAATACAGGGAGCAGCCGACTTCTCAACCCAAACTGTAAAAGCTAAAAGGGCCTGGACCAACATATTTCAAGCTCTGAAAGAACATGGTTGCCAACCAAGAATCCTATAACCAGCAAAACTAACCTTCAGATTTGAAGACAAAATAAAATCCTTCCATGATAAACAAAAGTTAAAAGAATTTACAAATAAAAAGCCTGCACTACAGAATGTTCTCAACAAAATATTCCATGAGGAGGAAATGAAAAACAACAATGGAGGTCAGTAAAGGGAGGAACTACCTTAGAGAAAAACCACTCAAAGGAGAAACCAAGCCAACTTAAAAATCAAAAATAAGCCAAATGACTGGGAATACAAATCATATCTCAATAATAACCCTGAACGTTAATGGCCTAAACTCATCAATCAAAAGACACAGACTGGCAGAATGGATTAAAAAGAAAGACCCAACAATATGCTGCCTGCAAGAGACTCATCTCATAGAAAAAGTCATCCACAGACTAAAGGTGAAAGGATGGGAAAAAACCTACCACACACATGGACTCAGTAAAAAAGCAGGGGTTTCCATCCTTATATCAGATAAAGTGGACTTCATGCCAAAGTTAGTCAGAAGGGATAAAGGACATTTCATACTGCTTAAGGGACCCATAAATCAGGAAGACATAACAATAGTAAATATTTATGCCCCAAACAATGGTGCATCCCTGTACATCAAACAAATCCTTCTCAATTTCAAGAATCACATAGACCACAACACAATAATTCTGGGCGACTTTAACGCACCGCTGTCACCACTAGATAGATCTTCCAAACAAAATCCAACCAAAGAAACCATAGAACTCAATAACACAATCGATAACGTAGACTTAATAGACATATATAGAACATTCCATCCATCAACGAGTGGATACACTTTCTTCTCAGCAGCACACGGAACCTTCCCGAAAACAGACCATGTGTTATGCCACAAAGCAGCCCTTAGGAAATGCAAAAAAATAGAGATACTGCCTTGTGTTCTATCAGATCATAATGGACTGAGAGTAGAAATCAATGACAAAAAAGGAAATTACTCCAACACTTGGAGACTAAATTATATGCTATTGAATGAAACATGGATAACAAAAAACATCAGGGAGGAGATTAAAAAATTCTTAAGAGGTCAATGAAAATGACGATACAACATATCAAAATCTCTGGGACACTATGAAAGCGGTACTAAGAGGAAAATTCATTGCATGGAGTGCATTCCCGAAAAGAATGAAGAGTCAACAATTAAATGACCTAACATTACAGTTCAAAGCCCTAGAAAAAGAAGAACAGAATAACAGCAAAAGTAGTACAAGACAGGAAATAATTAAAATCAGAGCTGAAATCAATGAAATTGAAACAAAAGAAACTATTCAAAAAATTGACATAACAAAAAGTTGGTTCTATGAGAAAGTAAACAAAATAGATAAACCCTTAGCCATACTAACAAAGAGAAGGACAGAGAAGACTCAAATTACTAAAATACATGATGCGAAAGGAAATATCACAACAGACACCACTGAGATACAGAACATAATGAGAAGCTACTTTGAAAATCTGTATTCCAACAAAATAGAAAGTACCGAAGACATTGACAAATTTCTAGAGACATATGCTCCTCCCAAACTAAACCAGGAGGACATACATGATTTAAACAGATCAATATCAAGCAATGAAATAGAAGAAGCCATTAAAAATCTACCATCCAAGAAAAGCCCAGGACCAGATGGATTCTCAGCCGAGTTCTACAAGACCTTCAAAGAAGAACTCATTCCAATACTTCTCAAAGTATTCCAGAAAATAGAAAAGGAGGGTACCCTACCGAACTCATTCTATGAAGCTAATATCACCCTCATACCCAAACCAGGAAAAGACACATCAAGGAAAGAAAATTTTAGACCAATATCCTTGATGATGCAAAGATCCTTAACAAAATATTGGCAAACCGTATCCAAAAACATATTAAGAAAATTGTGCACCACGATCAAGTGGGGTTCATTCCTGGAATGCAAGGATGGTTCAACATTCGTAAATCAATAAACGTAATCCATCATGTCAATAGACTTAAGGATAAGAATCATATGGTTATTTCAATTGACGCAGAAAAAGCATTTGACAAAATACAACACCCCTTCATGCTCAAAACACTAGAAAAAATAGGCATAGTAGGAACATACCTGAACATTGTAAAGGCTATTTATGCTAAGCCCATGGCCAACATCATTCTTAATGGAGAAAAACTGAAACCATTCCCTTTAAAAATGGGAACAAGACAGGGATGTCCTTTTTCACCACTTCTATTCAACACTGTCCTCGAAACTCTAGCCAGAGCGATTAGGCAGACTAAAGAAATTAAAGGGATACAAATAGGAAAAGAGGAACTTAAGCTGTCACTATTTGCTGATGACATGATTCTATATTTAGAGGATCCCAAAATCTCCTCCAGAAAACTTCTAGACCTCATCAATGAATTCAGCAAAATAGCAGGCTATAAAATCAACACACATAAATCTACAGCATTTTTATACGCAAGCGATGAAACAGCTGAAAGGGAAATGAGGAAAACAACTCCATTTGCAATAGCCTCAAAAAAAAATAAAATACTTGGGCATCCATCTAACCAAAGAGGTAAAAGATCTCTACAATGAAAACTACAAAACACTGAAAAAAGAAATTAAGGAAGACCTTAGAAGATGGAAAGATCTCCCATGTTCTTGGATAGGCAGAATTAATATTGTCAAAATGGCCATACTACCAAAAGTGCTATACAGATTCAATGCAATTCCAATTAAAATCCCAATGATGTACCTCACAGAAATAGAGCAAGCAATCATGAAATTCATCTGGAAGAATAAGAAACCCAGAATAGCTAAAGCAATCCTTAGCAGGAAGAATGAAACAGGGGGTATCGCAATACCAGAACTTCAACTATACTACAAAGCAATAGTAATAAAAACGGCATGGTATTGGTACCAAAATAGAAAGGTAGATCTATGGTACAGAATAGAGGACACGGACACAAACCCAAATAAATACAATTTTCTCATACTAGACAAAGGCCAAAAATATGCAATGGAGAAAAGATAGCCTCTTCAACAAATGGTGCTGGGAAAACTGGAAATCCATATGCAACAGAATGAAACTAAATCCCTATCTCTCACCCTGCACAAAACTCAACTCACAATGGATCAAGGACCTTGAAATCAGACCAGAGACCCTGCATCTTATAGAAGAAAAAGTAGGTTCACATCTTCACCTTGTTGGCTTGGGATCAGACTTCCTTAATAGGACTCCCATAGCACAAGAAATAAAAGCAAGAATCAATAACTGGGATAGATTCAAACTAAATAGCTTTCTCTCAGCAAAGGAAACTATCAGCAATGTGAAGAGAGAGCCTACAGAGTGGGAGAATATCTTTGCCACTCATACTTCAGATAAAGCACTAATTTCCAGAATATATAAAGAACTCAAAAAACTCTACACCAAGAATACAAATAACCCAATCAACAAATGGGCTAAGGAAATGAACAGACACTTCACCGAAGATCTACAAGCAATCAACAAACATATGAAAAAATGTTCACCATCTTTAATAATAAGAGAAATGCAAATCAAAACTACACTAAGATTCCATCTCACCCCAATTAGAATGGCGATTATCAAGAATACAAGCAACAATAGGTGTTGGAGAGGATGTGGGGAAAAAGATACACTCATACATTGCTGGTGGGACTGCAAATTAGTGCAGTCACTCTGGATAGCAGTGTGGAGATTCCTTAGAAAACTTGGAATGGACCTACCATTTGACCCAGCTATCCCACTCCTCGGCCTATACCCAAAGGACTTAAAATCAGCATACTACAGAGATACAGCCACATCAATGTTCATAGCTGCTCAATTCACAACAGCCAGACTAAGGAACCAACCCAGATGCCCTTCAATTGATGAATGGATAAAGAAACTGTGGTATATATATACAATGGAATATTACTCAGCCACAAAGAATAATAAAATTATGGTATTTGCAGGCAAATGGATGAAATTAGAGAATATCATGTTAAGTGAGATAAGCCAATCTCAAAAATTCAAAAGAGGAATGATCTCACTGATAAGTGGATGATGACACTTAATGGGGGGTGGTAGGGGGACAAGAATGGAGGAAGGAGGGACTGTATAGAGGGAAAAGAGAGGTGGGAGGGGTGGGGGGAAGGAGAAAAAAAACGGAATGAATCAAACATCATTACTCTATGTAAATATATGAATATGCAAATGGTATGCTGTTACTCCATGTACAAACTGAAACAACATGTATCCCATTTGTTTACAATAAAAATAAATTAAAAAAAAAAAAGAAAATTCAGTGGTGGTAGAGATATCACTGTAAGATTATGTGTATATACTGTAAAATAAAATGAATACCATTAGGTATTTTTTAGCAGGACAGAAATGAGAAGATGTCTATAAAATTCTTGGGATTAGATAAAGACCCTGCACTCCTGAATTTTACGGTATGATCTCATAATATACTTCATCTTACAAAAACAAACTGCCAGAAAAAATGATCAGTCGAGTAGCAATAAGCACCCCTGTAACTCAGACCATGGTTTCTAAATATCATTGCCCCCACCCAAAAGGAAGAAGAGTTCCTTGATTTAAAAAAAAAAAAAAAAAAAAAAAAAAAGCCAATTTTAGATCTAGAACAGGAAAAGTACAAGATGAATGAGAATCCCAATGGCCAAGTAAATATGGAACAATACGATTTAATATTAACTGCAATGGACTGAAATTAATTAATGTTTAAATTCACATGCTTATGCTCCAAAAGCAAACAAACAAGTGAAAAAACCCTATCTCACTAGTCATCTCTCAAGGTTATTAGGGATCTGCAAACTTAAAGGGAAAAAGATCAAACACTTATCTGCCCTTTTTGTGAAACCTCTTAGTAACTGAATAATTGATGAAGCAAAAGTTTTTCCTCAAAGAGGTATTATAGTAATAATACTGACAGAATATCTCCATTTTGTAATTCCTAATGAAATAATATGCAGTGATAGTCTACAGCAGCTTATGTCACAAGAGAGACAAACAGATGAAATGTTAAGAATCACTAGAAACAAACACATTATCTATGTAATACTCTTGCCAAGGGGGGAAAAATTCCAAAACCTGAAACTCATCATGCCTCTGGGTCACCAATTTACCAAAAACTAGAGTACAGATTAACATGTTAAATGACATCTCTGTCCTGTGGGAAATCCTGTAACTTAAACAACCTGGTTTATTCAAATGATAAATTGCCAATGAAAAAGAGGGAGAAGGAAACTTAAAACAATATATGGGTCTATTTTTTTTTTTTTTTAAATATATGGGTCTTATTTGGATCCTGATCTTCAAAAATTATTTTTAATAAAACTGAGGGGGAGGGGAGAAATTAAGGTGAATCTGAAACTGACTGATATTTGGTGATATTAAGGAATTACCAACATTTTTAGGTGTGATGATATTGTAGTTATTTTTCTTTTTGGTGCTGGGGATTAGAACCCAGGGCCTTGTGCGTGCAAGGCAGGCACTCTACCAACTGAGAAATGGTTCTATTTCTTAAAAAGTCTTTGTACTGAAACATCTGTGGATAAAATGCCAGTTTACCTAAGACTATCTTTAAAGTCATATGAGAGAAGATACACGTGAGGGGACAGATGAATAAGACTGGCCACAGTAAATTGATAGTGAAGGTGGTGATGGGTTCATTATACTATTCTGTCTACTTTTGTAAATGTCTGATGCTTTCTATGAGAGAGAGAGAGAGAGAGAAGGAAGGAGGGAAGGAGGCTAGCCAACCTTTGGAATGACTTCAGCATAAATTATTAGATAGGGACCTCCTTCCAGAAGTTTCTGCCTTAGCTCCAAACTCCAGCTCTCTAAGTATGAACCTTTCTTTCCCCAGCACCCTAAACCCAGGGAACGAGACATACCGCAAAAATGAGTGAAATGTCAGTGGTGAGGGCTTGCACGCGATGGAAGGAAGCAATAAGGGTGATGGGAAGGAAACCATCAGCATCCATTTTTCGTCTCAGGAAGAAGTCTCGTTCTAAATTGTCCACACTGAAGTAGTATTCACTAAGGGGAGGGGAGAAGAGGCATCGCTGAGGAAACTGCAGCATCATTCGCGAACATGCCTTCCCTGTTCTACTACCCACCCCAGGCCCCTTCACGCTGCCTCTCAGCTGTTCTGTCTTTCTTCTACAGTCTAAGGGCTGAAAAGAAATGATGTATACCTTCAACAGCCAAGGACTTTAGATCAAATCACTATCTCTGCCCTTCAGTCCCTTGGCATGCCTGGCAAACTCCTCAGCCATCTTTAAAATCCAGTTCCAATATTATCACTTTCTCTTTTGCTCCTAAAACACTTGTAATACTGTACTGCAATTTTCTACTTCCTTGTATGGCTCCTCCACTGCACAGTGAAACTATATATTAGAGTGGTTAAGAGCAAAGGTTTTGCAATCAGGCAGAAATGGATTCCAGTATGCACTTTGTTACATTCTCACTGTGATACTCTGAGCAAGTTACTGGTCCTGTTTGCTCACCTATAAAATGGGGATAAAAGACCCAGCTCATAGGAATTCAGCAGTTAAAAATTACAGGACTAAATAAGATAATGCCTGTAAAGCACTTAACACTGAGCCGGGCCAATAGTGAGGACTCAATAAATGTTTGCTAGCAGTCAGTCAGTGCTGTCATTACCAATGGAGGCACAGAAGCAGGTATATTCTAGGAATCTTACACTCCTTTTCATTAGTGGTAATTTCTAATTTCCTTGAAGTAAAATGGTTCTACTTTAGTCATCAACAGTTAACTATGAAAAGCCAGATTAAAGAACAAGAGAAGTCATCTTTTGCAGTGAGCACTAGGGGAGGGCATCCAGTCCTGGTCAGGCAGCCTGCAACCCTCTGGAGGCCCCTAACCTCTCACCCAGTTCTCAGCACCCCTGTTCCCACCACCACTCACATCTGTCGCTTGATGTAGTCTTTGAGCAGCTCCTGGTCCACGCTGTAAAGCTCAGTGCTGCTGACATTGTCAAAGTAGTAGGTAATGTTGTTCATGTACTTGGGGGTTCGAGGCCCCTCTGCACCATCAAACTTTCGATAGCCAAACTGGTAGTCAAAATGGGCTATGGGGGAAATGGGTGATGTTAGGGAAAGAAGATTCCTGCCCGCCACCCCCGCCGCACTCCCTTGGACATCCCGGAGCCCAAAGGGGCCTCACGTACTTCGAGTACCACCCCGGCCGCGTCCCCGGCCGCGACCACGCCCCCGTCCACGGCCACGGAAGGAAGCCCGCGCCCCACCAGCCCCATCACTCTTCACACTCGATGTCTCGTCCTGGTCGTGCCAGGCAGGCTCCGATTTGGTCTCTGGTTGCCAGGCTGGGGTGGGGGGGGCCACAGACACAGGCATGTAGGTGGCAGGCTCAGACCCTATGGGGGAGAGGGGGCATCGGGTGAGGACTGAGGTCATCTCCCAGTCCAGGTCCTCCATAATGGACAGCATGTACCTTTGATCTCCCCGCGGCTGGCAGGTGTATGTCTCGGCTCCTGTGGGCGAGTGGGGCGCGACACAAGTTTCTCTCTGGACACTTCAGGCTTCATGTCTATTTGCAGTGGAACCCACTTGTGTTTATTCCCTGGAGGGCGGCATGGGCATACGAAAAATGGCTTGAGAGAGGCTCCCATCCCCCAACTCTTCCCCTGCCCTGGGCTTTGGCTTAAACCATAATATGGTGACCTTGGGCAAATTCTTTTCCCACATACTAGACCTCTTTTTCATCTCTAAAATACGGAGGTCTGTGGCATTCAGTGTGATGGAGACTCCTGGCTAACTCTCCATGTTGATTTCTAGAGTTTGAGAATGGACTTTTGGAGTAAGAAACATGGTTGCCCAGAATAAAGGCACATGTCAAAATCCTGACTGTGAAATAAAGGAGCAAATTCACAGTTGAGTACCTACAAAGAAAAGAGCTGTCTTTTCTTTTCTCCCTCCCAGCTAGAGTGCACAGGAAACAGGGAGCCATCTTGGATGCTGAAGGGCCCACGCACTGCTGCAGAATGAAAGCAGGCAGGAGTTGTCATACTAGGCCTGGCCTACTTATACCAATGTTTTATGAGAGAAACCATCTTTTATCTTGTTCAAACCATTGTTACTTTGGATCTCTATTGGAGAAGACCAACCTGTATCTGAACCATATTTCAGCAATTTTTGGGAAACTCTTAAAGCAATGTAAATCCTTGTCTTTAAGAGGGGGAACTAATGGACCAACAAGTAAAGAGGTGACTACTATCTCAATGGCTTCAGCAATCTGCCACCTTCTGCTGACCTGAAAATCCTTCAGCAGTCCCCAGAGATTGTTTGTTTTTGTACTGGGGACTGAACCCAAGCTCACCACTAAGCTGCATCCCCAGTTTTTTTGTTTTTTTTTGTTTTTGTTTTTTTTTAAAAGACAGGATCTCACTAAGTTGCTTAGGGCCTTGCTAAATTGCTGAGGCTGGCCTTGAACTTGTGCTTCTCCTACCTCAGCCTCCCAAATTGCTGGGATAGGCACATGCCACAGCACCCAGCAGTCCCCAGAGTTCTGACAGATCAGTTCTGTGCTGACACCTTCTCAAGTCTCGATCCACTCACCTTTCTTCTTCTGCCCACCTCGCTGGCAGTCTTCATCCCCATTCTTCTCCTCCCCTGATTCATCTGATTTGGTTTTTGGGCTCTCCTTACTATCGCTGCCCTCTCCTTTCTCCTGTTCTTTCATGTCCTTCTTGGGTGGCAGCTTACGGGCAGGCTGAGGCTTGTGAGACTGTGGCTACAGCAGAAAGTAAGGCAACAAGGAAGTGAACATGTAGGAGAGCTTCCTGTCACTAGGAAGGTAGGCAGAGGAACGATGGCATGTGATGGCAGGTTGACTAGATGCAGTGTTAAGTCCCTACTTCCACATCTGAGACGCCTTTACTGGAAGCATGATCACACAAGGCCAGAAGGTGGGAAAGACAACTTGTCTCTCAGACTTACCTGTGGTCTAACGCCAGAGACAATGCCCAGGACAGAGGTGCTCAAGTCCACAGGAGCCAAATGTTTATTCCCTGCAATAGGGACTACCATGCAGTCCTGGTAGTCTGTGTGGTGGAAGAGATGCTGGCCCCTGGCCTATCCACACCATCTCTAAATAAGGACTTAACCCACTCAAAGTGGTCACAGTCAGTGAACAAGGGATTTAGGCTACTGGCTCAGAAGAACAAAAGTGCTAGGAAGAAGAGAAATGACCAGGAGAACTACATAAGCTTCCTCGAGCTGAAGATGGGTATCTAGCATAATATACCCTCTCTTGTTTTGCTTGTAGGAAATCCAAGTGCAGTAATGGAGAACACAGACTTTGAAATACAGCTACATACTTGACATCCAATCTCCACTGGCCATCGAGAGCTGTAAGTAACTTCTCTCAGACTCAGAGAGGATGAACAGATAGTATCTGGCAGTCCCTAACACAAGGCACAGGCTCAAATAATGAGAGTGCCTAACTATTTCAGTGTTGCCCACGTTATAGTAACTATTATTTATTTTTAAGTTGCCCAGGTTTGCCTCAAATTCCGGGACTCAAATAATCTTCTTCCTGCCTCAGCCACTTCATTAGCTGAGACCACAGGTGCTTGCCACCTCGCCCAACCAACTATCCCTTTTAAAAACTAAGAAAGGTAAAACCCAAGGTTTTGGAAGTTTGCGAAGCCAGAGTTCAAATCTGCCCATTCCTTCCCAGTCTCACCTGCACACTCTTGTGGGCTATCTCTCCAGGTGTGGGCCAGTTGATAGCATCTCCAAAGTCACCAACCTGTAAGGAACATTCTATGAGGGCCCCAGGGTGACCTGTCTCTGCCATTCATCCCCTCACTCAAGGTCCAGCTCTACCCAGAGGAGTGATCAAGGGCCAAATCAATCTAACCATTAGGACCATCCACCCTGGGGCCCAGAACATACTCCCCTGCTATTCTCTGAGAAGCCAGCACTACCTGGCAGTTCAGAAGCACTCATTACAAGGGGAAAGAGTGCCCTGCACTGCCTCCAGTAAGTCCCCGGGGCCAACCCGGGTCCATTTCCTACCTTGCTGCCTTTGCGCTGTTTAGGAGCTGCTGCTCTTACCACCTTGGCTGGAGCAGAATGTTCTGTGGGAACAAGGCAGAGAGAAAATGGTTATGCAGAGCCTGTGAAGGGCCACTGCCAACTCTTCACCCTCACCACCATCCCTATCCCACGAAGCAACCTTCAGGTTCCCAAAGGAGGAAGTCAGAGTAGACAGAGGAAAGACATGTGATCAAACACCAGTAACATTTGTACCAGCTCTTTCCTGAAGAAATCATGGAGAGAGAGGTCATGCAAAGAGATGGCAGCCAAAACCCCAAAACCCAGACTCTGAGGTGGAAAAGCCCTTCCAGGACTCAGGTCAACACCCTACTAAAATCGGGACCAGGGCCTGAGGGAAATCCATGCTAAAATTAGCACTTTGATTCAGAGTTCTTAAATCATAGCAGATTCACAGTCAAAATATGAAAGACTCTGGCCCTAATATTCTAGAAGTCTCTGTGTGACCAGATCAGAGTTGGTGATCATCGGGAAGGCAAGATAAAAACTCCTAAGTGGGCAATCAAGTCCAGGGACCACACTGGGCCAGATCTGTTCTCAAAGTCTTATGGAAGAGTCAGACTCTCAAGTTTTCTTTGAAAGTGAGCTCCCATTTGACTCAGCAGTTCCACCTGTAAAGTTTTATCCTAATGAGACAAATGAGACAAGAACTATGTACAAAGACTCCAACAAAGTGTTACTTACAACTTCAAAAAATTAGAAGCAATCTATTTATCCAATAGTAACTGTCTAAATAAATTTAAGTTCATCCATTTTTATACCAGTCATTAAAAAGAGAATATCTCTACGTATATGACAAGATGGGCACAATAAATGAGAAGTTACAAACAATTCCTTTTTTTCTTTTTGTAAAACAAAAATGTGCATGTGCACGCTCACAGTACAAACTCAGGAAGGATACATGAGTATTATCAGGAATGAAGTAGTGTATTTACAGTCACTTTAATTCTTTATTTATTTTTATATGGTGCTGAGGATCGAACCCAGTGCCTCACAAGTGCAAGGCAAGTGCTCTACCTCTGAGCCACAACCCCAGCCCCTTAATTCTTGTACAAAGGTAGACATGAACTTTTTGTTAAAAAGACACGTCCTCCCCCCGCCCCTTTCGCAAAGGAATGGTTCTAAGAGGTTCAGTACCTTATACAACCACACTTATTTTCCTAGCACAGTTCTGAAGACCAAGAGTGTCTGCCCCTTCTTCCTTCAGAGATCACAGGAAAAGATACATCCTGGGGTTCTACTCACCCACTTCTCTGTTCCCTTTGTCTGCACTGTTGGCCAGCCATGCCAGGGCAAGAGCTACTCCCAGTCCCTGAGCAGAGAAATCTACCCAGCTGGCTTCAAAAGCAATGTTCTACTCCTTGATCAGACCCATGTTCTCTTAATGAGTAGAAAGTGTCCTTGCCTGACTGATTGTGAAGCCCAAGCATTCCTGGCTTCCGCCAGTCGCTGCCCCCTCATCATACCCCATACACATGCCTTCTGATATCTGATCCTGTGGGGCCCAACCACAGCATCCCTCACCCCTAGCACTGGCAGTAGAGAACCAGAATATCTTGGTCCCAAAAGGATGGAGGCCTCAGGCCCAGTAGGCAGCTCTATACCCACTCGCCTGTGACTCCTGGGTTGACCCAGACAGACCTACCACCCCCAACCCAGTCCCCTTATTAGACTAAAGATCTTCTTCACCTGCTTCACCCCAGGGCCAGGCTAGTGTACATCCAAGCCATGCTGGTAATTTCTGCCAGTTCCCAACACCACACACATGCTACCAGAGGCCTGCAACAGGAAGTTTGGAAAGGGAATCAGGTTCAGAGGCAAAGTGTTCTGAACACTTTCCCTGAAAAGGTGGGGCAGGTTTTCAGGTCAATAGTCTTTTTTTGTTTCTTCTTATTAAAACACTTTCAAAACTAAGAAGAGTCACATACTGTGACCACTCTGCCTAACCTTTTATTCACCAAGATCACAAAGAAATGTGGCAAAGTACTAAAAGTTTAGTCTCCTATCAATGTGAGGGACCTCTTGCCATGAGATGGCCCTGCTGATTCCCTACTCCACCAGCAATCCTAGGCTGACCAGCAGAATAGGGCTGCTCTGGGTACAGGCAGGAATATTCCTAAATCAGTCCGATGCGAAGTTGAAAAAGCTCCATACCCAAGTCCTCTGTCCCTAGGACCCATGTTCCTGCTCAGAGTCCAGCTACAGCTTCAGACTGCCTGACAAGAACAAAGCCTCCAGAGAAGAAGAAAAATCCACTGGGGAGAGAAAACCATTTCTGCCTTGGTATAAAATTCAGAGATCTGTTAAAATCTGTGGGGTCTCAAAAAAAAACCAGGAAGACTCAGATGAGCTGCTACCAGCACTGTAAGAGGCTGGACTAAAGATTAGGCTTTCGGACTTGACTTCAATCATATATCCCTTTCTGGGTCCTCTCTCAGTCATCCACTGTGTATGCACACTCACCCCCATCCAGAGAATATACAGGTCTAGAGGGACTTGATATCTCATATGGTTTCCAATGAAAACCATTCTTCAGTTTTCACCAATCGCCATGACCAACACCACCCCAGCGAAGTCAGGGCACAAATCCTTTCCTTCCACTTTTGCATTCTGAAACCTGCGTCTGTCACCACTGACCCAAGCCCAGCTCAAAGAACACCACTGTTCATTTGCCCAAGAAAACAGTTACAGAATATTAGAGCAGCAAAAGGACCATAGTTCTAATCCTCTCTGTTTGTAGACAGGGAACTGAGGCTGCAAAAGGGGAAGAGGCTTCCCCAGGAAGGGAGCACCAAATCTCTACTCCCTGGCCAACGCTCCTACAAGCTCACCAGGAAGTCCAGTGGCTCCCTTGTGTCAGGAATGGGTCAAAAACCTTCCTGGTGTTAGAGTGCCTCCCCAATTTTTCTAAGTTGTTACAGATGGCAGGAAGCAGTCCTCAGAGAGAGAGGGGCAAGTGTGGAAAGGCAGACCCAGGCAGGGCCCAGCTGGCTTACCTGTCCATAGATCTCTGGGGCCCAGGATTCCAGGGGGGAGGATGGCAGACAGAGGCCCTAGGAGGGTCTTCCTCCTCAACTAAGGCATATCAGAGGCTAAAGGTTATCTGGAATAGGAAGAAAAGCACTTTCTGTCCCACAGGACCATCATCAGCAAGGAGCCAGCACTGGCTCTAACTCTAGGGAGTCAAGGGCTTCCTAAACACACACATGCGTTTGTTAAAAGTGAAGCACACCAAAATGTTCATGTGCAAGAAGCAATCTGAATTTAGTAGAGGTAGGGGCACTAAAGGCAGTTTCCTGAAGCTGTATATGCATGGCACACTCACCATTTTTACTTAGGCTATTTTACTTAAAAATAGATGATTCTCAGTGTTGGGGAGCAGGAGCTAATCCACTAGTGCTGATGAATAAAAGGACAAGAGTTAATATGGGGATGGTAAGGATGGCAGGTGCCCAGCTAGGCAGAGCGGCTGACCACACAGTCTCAACAGTCTAACTCCCAGGGATGCTCTGTCTCTGAGCCTCAGCTTTCAAATGTGGAACACCCCTTCATTCAAACACTCCCTACAAAGTCAGCCAGCCCCACTATTAAGCACGAAGGGACTTAAGTTACCAGATTTGGGCCGGAGTCCCTATCTACTCTGCTTTTGCAGAGCCCCGTGAACTTAGGCCTCCTCTGTACAAACCGAAGGCAGTTACCTTCACACAGAACCACTGGACACACACTTAAGTGACTAGAACATATGAGTGCACAGCACACAGTAAACACAACAAATGCTGACGATTATAATTCAAATTCACAAAAGAAGTTTAATACTTCCAAGTAATCCTCATCCTTACCAAGAGAAAAAGAGCAACATCACCAATCTCTTATCATGTAAGAATCAGGGTGTCGAAAGAACTCTTGGGAATCAACTGGTGCAGTTCACCCAAACCATATTACAAATGACCCACCCAGCCTGGCTGTTCTTCCAGGCAGTGATCCACTGGGGGTAGGAGGTTGCACCCTTGCACTGCCCTGCAGATGGAGACAGCTGGGTTCCAATGCAAGTTTCCCCAGAAAAGGAAAAAAGAAAAACTTCAGAAGTTTTGCAGTCTTAAATGGGGAAAGAAAAATGAGGATATTTACCACAGATTTTCCTGATCCCAGTGACAAGACATCAAGCTCTGCTGTGTTGGAAAGGAAGGAAGAACATGGGGAAGGCCTAGAGCTTTACAGTCAAGGAAATTTAGTCACTTATCAGGTCATCAGCTAGAAAGAGGCAGAGAGGAGCTACAGGAGTTTCTCCAGCCTACCAAAAGAGCTAAACCCATAAGCCCTTGTTACAAAGCCTGATACTAAGTATTTTCTACACTGTCTTATTCTAGAAAGATCCTAAAGCTGCTGACCTTTAATAGAAAACTACCCAGTGAGGTTTACTTGTCCTAAGTAACAGCAAGCACTGTAAGTGATGGGAAACTTGTGAAGGTTTTTAGGGTAGAAGGCACATGGAAATTCAGATTGATCAGGTGCCATACACAGACCTGGTAAGAGGAAGGGAGAAGCTGGAATTAAAATAAAGGACCAGGGCAGTGGAAGGTAAGACAAGACTGGGCTAATCAGGAAGGCCTACAGAACCTGGAGGAGGTTAATGGAGAGGACCACCAGGCTTGGGGTCTAAGTACCACCAGGGAATGGGGAAGCCAAAAGCTGGCTTGGGAGCTAGCATCATCTTCTAGAGACTGGCAGCTGCAAAAGTCCAGTTTACCCTGACTGCTGGGCTTAGGGGCTGCATGACATTCCCCACTAGTCTGCTGCTCTCTGCCTGGCCATTAGTCAACCTCTTCAGGGAGACCCCCTCCAGATCCCAAGTGCCTCTACTGTGTGCTCTCACTGCACTCTAAGTGTTAACTGCCTGGCTACTTACCTGCCCTTCCAGACTATGCACTCCCTGTGGGTAGGGACCAGGCTCTTTCACAGCAGGGACCCCAATGCCAGCTGAGAGCCTGGCAACACTGCTCTCCCAGAGACAGAGAAACAAATGTCCCGACACTGAAGGCTCCCAGAGGAGGCCAGGTCCCAGCTCAGCCTCGACTCTCAGGCAACTGACTGCCTGGAATCAGTGCCAAGTCCCTGTCCAGACTTGAGCAATGGTCAACTGGGTAACCGTGGGGACGCTCCTGGCCACACATTTCTCAACTAAAAGGAGTACTGGTTCTGTGGGTGTGAGGAGAAAGAAAGCAAGGTGTCAAATTTCTCATCCAGGAAAGAGATGCCTGCAGCACAGTGGAGTCAGTATCCAAGTGCAGATGGCCATACTGTCTACACTTCTCCAAGTTCTCACTTAATCCTTACAGTAACGCTCAATTAGTTCCTTTCACTGGTCCCGTTTTACAAGCCGGGAAATCAAGGTACAAGGTAGAAAGGTTATTTGTCAAGATCACAGTAATAAGCAGAACAGGATTTGAAGCTACATAGTTCAGTCAAAAACTTGTGCTTTTAATCATCAGAAGGAGGTAGAAAAGAAGACAGGGGGTCCATGTAACCACCTCATTTTGGGCAATAAATAAGGCAGGCTCTCAAAGGCAAGGTTGCCTAAGGTCAGAATTGGGTGACACTCCCAGGATTGAATGCCAATGGCATGACAAATATCCCCATGTCCAGACAGAGGCTCAAGGCAAACTGCCACCAAGCACACCCCACCAGAATCCCTAACACTAGGACCGTGGCAGCCCTACAAGGAAAGAAGTGTTCCATTCAGGTCCACATCGCAGTTCTTCTACTACAGACTCTGCCCCAGAGAGGCTCCTCAGCCACACCCTGGACCAGAGGCTACTGGGGTGGGGGATGCAGCTGACAAGGACTCTGCCCTACCCTCAGCCTCCCTGGAAAGGGAGAACAGTGTCTGCCTGAGCTGCAGACTGGGACCTGACAGTGGAAGGCAGTGAAACCAGGCAGAGTCACCTACCTGTGCCTATCCCTCCCTCCCAAGCCAGTCTGGGGACAGTCTGTGAAAAGCCTGAATACCTTCGGCTGTCACCTAGCCTATGGATGAGGAGGAGTCACAGAGGAACCTGGAGAGCTATAGATCTTCCTTCCTACCCCACAGACCCCAGTACCTTCTTGGCACGCCCACTTCTCTTTTTAGAGAATTCAAAGAATAGTGGGTTAACCCTCCTCACCTTGTTCACCGATTTCCGCCTGCTGCCATTGCTGTCACGTCTCAGAGTCCTCTCTCTGCCCAACCCCTCACCCAGACTTCCCCAAGACCTGCAGCTGAAACATACGAGAGTTGAAAGGCACTCTGGGGTGGGGGAGGAGTGGGCAGAGAGAGGAGGGAAGTCTTCAGAAGGTCAAGCCATCTTGGGGCCCTGGTGAAAGGAAGCTGACAGCCAGCCACCAAGCCAGGGAGTGCATGCAGTCTGTGTCCCTTTGGGCATGGAGGAGGGGCAGAGGGTGGCCAGGCTCCAGTCACATGCTAGCCAGCCTGGCCAGGCCCAGATGACTATCTTTAGCCTGTGGTGACCCAGGCGCTGCTCCACGCTTCTACTCTCCCTGTCCAAACACAGACCCTCAACCCTACGGCCATCCCCACGACTATGTGGCAGTCCCTGAAGTCTTGCTCAAAAGTTGATTAATCGTCATCACTGCTGAATGTATCAGCAGCCACTAAAACCCCTGGCCTCCAAGCTCCCTAACCTGCCTTTTCTGAGGAGCACACTGGGTTCTAGTTAGAACAGTAATGATAACCATTTTTCACCATGGTCTGACTAGGTGCCCAAAACTGATATAAGCTGCTTTCTATTTACAATTTCCTTTACTTGTTTAAAGAAAGGCACTTATTCAGGGTCACTGCAATTTTGAAGCAAGATGGTGGATTCCTCCTAGTCACAGATCTCAGTGTAAGTACTCCTCAGGAGTCCTTCCCGGCTGCCCAGTGTCAGTGCTGCCCAATCAGCAAGCCTGGACCAAGTTCTACTTCAGTCTTTAGTGTGGGTTCTTCTGAGTACCCACCACCACCTGAAATGGCTCACCTATGTATATATCAACCACCTAGACTACAACCATTCCCCAGTCCTCACATCCTTGTATGGTGCCAAAGTTCTTAACACGGACAGCTCATTTGTTTCACAACCACTAGAGAAGGTATGATGATCCCCAGTTAACAGTCGAGGAAACCAAGACAAGAAGCTCAACAGCTTGCCCAAACAAGGTCAAACTAGTAGCAGCAGAGGTGAAACCCACCACTCATGCCTAGCCTTCCTGGTTTTTAGTGTGCCCTCTGTAGAGAACTACTGGAAGGTCCATAAGGAGAGGAGTCATTTCTACCTTGTTCACTGGTTCCCTGCAGTCTGTGTGTGGTAGGCCCACGTAAATATTTACTGAATGAAGAAATTTACGTAAGTATGGTTGCTTCTCAATTTCTATAGTATTCTCTTCCAGGGAAAGAGAGAGAGAGGTTAATTACCCCTTTGCATTACAACTTAACAGCACAGGAGTACAATCTGGTTTTCTCAGCTTGCCCCTGGACTTCGGTTCAGTTCTCCTTGGAAATGGAATCAGTACACTAAAATTCAAGCATCAAAAGTCAGTTGTGGGAAAACAAAAGGAGAGGGTATGCAGTAGACAAAAAGAGACAGCAAACTCACTCTTATTGCCCTAAATTTTAGGGCATTCTCTGCTGAAAGAGGCATGTGAATCCCCAAGAAATTATTTTGGATGAGCCCCACTACTGAAGCAGAGAAGCTAATCCCAGACCATGCTAGGGAAGGAAAGGACTTGAGAAACTTCGTCGTATGTACACTTTTGGAAAACTGAGACCCAAGAGTGACCTGGCAGCACCTGAAGCTACCAGAGAATTGTTGTAGACCTGAGACTGGAACATTGAACTGCTACCTCCAGATTCAAAGCTCTTCTGCAGTTTGGGAGTTGGGAAGTCAATGACAGCTTTCCCCACACTCCCCCAATTGCACAACCCCAGTCACTCATGGGGGGAGTCCTCAGGGATTTGAAAGTGGCACAGAACTGTTCCCCACACTACTCACAGTATCCCTCTGCTCTCAAGATAAACCACCGCCACCCCAACGTACTAGAAATAGAACCCAGAGTTGCTGTGCCACCAAGCTATATTCCCAGCCCTTTTCAGCATCTCAGCAAATCCCTGTATCAAAATAAAAGGATTGGGGCTAAGGATGTGCCTCAGTGGTAAAGTACACCTGGATTCAATCCCAGGAACCAAAAAAAAAAAAAAAAAAAAAAAAAGCAGCATACAGAAAAGAATTTGAGGCATTATATTTAATCACTCATTTTTCCTAAACTATGAAAGGGGTCCACAATAGTTATTTAGTTATCTCACAGAATTGTTTAACAGATTAAATAATTCTAAAATAAATTTAGAACACACACACACAGATACCCCAGTCTTTTTTTATTTCTTCGGGGCAATTTCAGAATCTCCCTTGGTCCTATAAAAAGGGAAATGGAGGAAGGAACAGGGTTGCCAGACTTAGCAAATGAAATTCAGAACATCCAGTTAAATCTGAATTTCAGATAAACAGTGAGTAATTTCTTAAGACCATGTCCTATGTAATACTTGGGACACAGTTACACTAAAAACTCAGTTTTCTGAAATTCAGTTTTAACTGGTGCCCTGTTTTTATGTGCTAAATCTGGTTATCATAGAAAGATGGACCATTGCTTGATGTTCCAAGCTCAAAGTGGGGGAGCGACCAGACCCCTGGGCTGGGATGCCAAGTCTGGCTCAAGTACTGCAGCACTTGCTATACTATATAAAAAGCTTTACATATAAAGCTTGGCAAGAATTTCCCTCTGGTGTCTTCAGTCTCTCAAATCAGAGGCCTGTGGTAATTAAGGGTGGGTGGAATACTGTCATCTGCAATCTTTGCAGTCCTTACACCAGGGATCCCCTTAAATGCAGCCAGCTTTCCAGGAGGACAAGCTTCTCCTAAAACTGGCCACAAAGGGCTTCAACCCCAATATTTTGAGTGCAGGATTATCATCCGAGGAGTTCATCAAAATGTAGACTCCTGGGTCCCACACTCCAGATTTCTGTTTAGGAATGGTGGGGTCAGTAATCTGTTAGGTAACTCTAAAGTAGGTTTTCTCTGGATATATTTATAAATTATTTGGATTTAACCCAATGAGGTTTCAACTGTTACTTTTGACAGGTTATCATCCAGAACTGCAACATTTAACATTTTAAAATCAAGGCTGCACTTCTTAAGCTGGTAGTAGGCATACCTGGATTCTAGTTTTAATATTTCTTTTAC
Source organism: Sciurus vulgaris (assembly GCF_902686455.1). Classification (NCBI taxonomy): domain Eukaryota; kingdom Metazoa; phylum Chordata; class Mammalia; order Rodentia; family Sciuridae; genus Sciurus; species Sciurus vulgaris. The sequence goes on from NC_136466.1 coordinate 25,215,415, forward strand.
ATTTACATTCTTGGGTCAGGGATATAGCCTGGTAGTAGAATGCTTGCCTAGCACATGTGAGGTCATGTGTTTAATCCCCCCTCAGCACTGCAAAATGAAATAAAATAAAAACACTAGTATATTTATGTTCTTATATAATAAATATTTAAGAGTTTTTTTGTGGGGGGGGGAATAAAGCAGGGTGTGCAGGTGCATGACTGTAATCCCAGTGGCTTGGGAGACTGAAGGGGAGGATCTCAAGTTTAAAGTCAGCCTCAGCAACTTAAATAAGCAACTCAGTGAGACCCTGCCTCAAAAAATTAAAAAAGGACTAGGGATGTGGCTTAGTAATTACATGCTCCTGGGTTCAATCCCTGGTACCAAAGAAGAAAAAAACAAATAAAATGACAGAACTTTTGTGATAGAAATGGACCCTGAGTCCCCTCCCCACTTGCCTACCACTCAGCTGGAGTTCCCCAAGCAGAATCCCATGTGGAAAACCCTCACATTTCACAGCGGTGGACACTGGATCACCAGCTAGCACCTGGGGGTAGGTGCAGATTCCTGCTTCTCCCCCAACTTCAGAAATCAATGTGGGGAGGTGGGCCAACCTGGGGCATCGAGTTTTAATAAGCTTCCTGTACATGGCTGATGAAAACTAATGTTTGCAGACTGAACTACCCTACCAGTAAGTGCCAGCAGGGGCCCTGGTCACCAAGCCCCAGACCAAAGGCTTGCACCTGCAGACAGGAGGTTGCAGGAGGTTTGATTACACACACTCAGTAGCCAGGGTGCTTGAGAAGCCCATCCCTGTTTACTCATTAGTCCCCTCTCTAGCACCAGGAACCAAGAATGGTCAGGTCAAGAAGCCACAGGCTGAATGTCTTCTCAGATGTGTGAGGTCATGGGGATCAGTCTGGGCTGGGCTTGGGGTTTAGTTTTACAAGTTCCAAACTTGGGCTGTGCTAGGAGAAATGAAGGTTCTGAAGGGAGCTCTCCACCTGCTTCCTCCTAGCCAAACAGCCTCTGCCTTCTCCTACCTTAAACCTTGCTGCCTGCTCACCCAATGCCCTAACATTTGGGTCCCTTAAAATAATGGCTTCCATTTATTAAGCATTTACCCCAGGAAGTCAGGCCTCCTGCTGCAAGCCTTTTGTGCATTGTTTTTTAATCCTCCCGGTGGAGGAACTATTTATTGTCCCTGTTTCAGAGAGACTCAGAGCAAAGTGGTTTGTCATCAAAGGACACACAGTGAGAAGGTAGAGATTCCAAAGATCTGAAATCCCAGGCTATCCCAGCACTGAAGGTGACAAACACTAGGTTCTTTATGTCCCCAAAGGGCTCCAAGCTTAAGCCTGAAAGTCATATAGAGAGCACTGAGGCCACTCATGCCAGAATCCACTTCTCTCAGTCCCATAATGTACCTGCCAGGTAAGGACAGCACCACTTAGCACAGGGAAGGAGCCGGGCAGCACAGTCAGCAATCAAAGCACTGTTTATTCCAAAGGCAATGCTCCAAGGCCACCCTTGACCTGAAGACCTTGGGCTCAGGCCAGCACCAAAGCCCCAGGGAAATTTTACCTCTTCCAGCAGATCAGAAACAAACGGATGGAGGAAACTCAAAAGACACTACAGGTCAAAGGACAGGCAGGAGAGGGGAAAGGAAGGTGAAAAAGCAGGTGGGGTATACAGGCCCTGCTTCAAGGCACAGGGGAGAACGGAACAGAGTATAAACCACCACAGAAATTACCTTTCCTTATGGGGACCAAGGCTGAGAAGCTCTTAAGAGAATTCCTTCCAACACTCCATCTGTCTCAACAGAACAGTTCAAGACAGACTGGGTGGGCACAGTTCTACCCATTTTACAGAACTTAGAACTGAGACACAGCGAGCTTCCTAGCTCATCTCCAGAGCCCATGGTTTTTTGAGATCCCAGCCCTAAGCTCCAGCCACTGTCTCATGAAGCAAAATAAAACTCGGGTCATTGTTAACTTGACTAGCGAAGCATCGGTGTCAGGCACAGGGGGAGGAGGGAAGCAGTGGTGAACAAGACAGCCCTCTCTACTCACAGGGCTCAAGTTTACGTGAAGGCTTTAATTTTAAACTCCACCTGTGTTGTCCTGCTGTACAGAAGAACCCCAGGCAGCATACTGCTAGGGAAAAACTTGGGGTCCTTGTCCGATATGGGCAGGAAAAGGAATGGCACACAAACATGAGTATGTATAATTTCAGTCTGTCAAGGACTGTATAGGGCTCTTCAACTCAACAAATATTAAGTCCATACTATGTGCTGGCTACTGTGGATACAGAAGTGGACAGGACTGCCAAGCGGGGTGGTGGGCTCTTTCCTTCCAGGGACTACTCTGTCTTCATTCCAGGAAAGACCTACAATCCTTATCCTGGGTTCTTCCAGAGAAATTAAGGAAAGACCCAGAAGAATAAAATGCAGAAATGAGCCAATAAATACAGACGAGGTACCTCTGTGGAAAGCGTATAGGCTGGGAGTCCAAAAAATTGTCTGATTTCTCTAGCTCTGCCTGGTTCACCCTACTTTATCCCACCAGCAGAGCAGTGCACCTACCTGGGCTCCACCCCAGAGTCAGAGTCAAGGTTCTGCCACTTCCCCCTGGGTGTCGGTTTCGGTAAATGGGAAGAGTCCCTAACCTCATGGAATTGAGAGGATTAAATGAGTCACTACTTGTAAGGTTCTTGGAAAAGTGCCTGGCACATAGGAAGTACTCAATACTTGTAAGCTATTATAATGAAAATTATAGCTCTATGAACACCTGATTAAGACCACTGACAAGGTTTTCAACACCACCCCCAAACCCACTGGTGGGCTTCCTAAAGATTCCTTGCCCTGGATGTCTGCTTAGTGTTCCAGGCTCCCAAGCAGATGTTTCATTTGACCCTAGCACCAAAAACTCATCTGGAAGGCAAAGCAGAAGGGTAAGCAGCCTGTTTCCAGGAAATTTAGAACACTGCTAGACAACACCTTCTCCATCTGGTAACTTCCCTGGCCCTCTAGGGACTTAGGAAAGAGAATTGAAGGTATGTGTCTGGAGGGCCAGAAGCTACAGCATCTGCATCCGATCTGCCTTGGGGGTTCATATCGCCAGGCCCAGTTCTCTTCTAACTTCCACTCCTGTGGCAGTGATCATCTGAAGGGCCTCCTCTCTCTCCTTCCCCAAAGTAAGAAAGCAGAATGAAAACAGACCAGGCACTGGGCACTGTGAGCCCTTTGGTACCACCTGGGAGACTTTGGTCAAGATAGCCTTGGCTTTTTGTAAAATGAGAAACACGGGCTTCCAAATGCCCTCGAAACTCTGGCTTCTTTCAACTCTATGATCTCCAAAGAGCTGCCACTTCACAACGTCAGAGGAGAGGGCAGGGATGTCTGAAATGGCCAAGAACATCTCGGAGCAACTACCAATAGTCACAGCCAATAGTCTCCACCCCCAGTCAGGGGTCAGGTGGTCCCTATCTGCCACATCTTCAGGCTCCTTTCCTAATTCTTAGCAAGAGAACTCCATCCTTCAGTGGGAAAATTGCTATCCCACAGCTCCTGGATGGAAAGGTCAACAGAGTCAAGTATCTTTTTAAACACGTTTATTGTAACTGGGCACCATGGTGCACCCCCTTAATCCCAGAACTCAGACTCGGAGGCTGAGCCAAAGGATCACAAGTTTGAGGCCAGCCTGGGCAACTTAGAAAGCCCATCCCAAATAAAACATAGGAAGGACTGGGGATGTAGCTCAGTGGTAGAGCACCTCTGGGTTCAATTCCCAATACCCAAAGCCCAAAGAAGAAAAAGAAAAACATTTTTGACACAAAGGAGTCTGGGGTGAAGCACGGGTCCCTACACTAGGGGTACAGGACTGTTTCACAAATGTATACACTGCACAGTGACACAGGCCTGTAATTCCAGCAGCTTGGAAAGCAGAGTCAGAAGGATGGAGAGTTCAAAGCCAGCTTCAGCAAAAGTGAGGTGCTAAGCAACTCAGTGAGACCCTGTCTCTAAACAAAATACAAAACAGGGCTGGGGATGTGCTCAGTGGTTGAGTGTCCCTGTGTTCGATCCCTAGTTAAAAAAAGCAAACAAGTGGGTAAGCTCTGAGAGGGCAGAAGGGTATAGTGGGAAGAACAAGATCAGGAGTCTAGGATGCCTGTGTGTTAAACACTGTGACAACCCAGGTAAATAGCTTCTCCCGCCTGGGCCTGCTTCCCTCAGCAAAGCGCAGTGTGCATGTGCCCACGTACGTGTGAATACCGACCCCAACTCACGGTCTTCTCAACCCCAGGGTGCCTGCAGCGGGCAGCACTGGGCCAGCCCCTTAACCTTTCTCCCATTAGGAAAACCCCACTTTCCTGACCAAGGCTACTTACCTGGAGTGCTAGATGATAAGCACCCTTGAAAGTCTATTTCTGAGTGGAGCAGAAATACAGCTCACAAACATCATCTCATTTTGTCTATTTTTTAAAAATCGTATATATGTGTGTGTACATTCTCACACACACCCAGAATGTGTTATCCAACAAAGCAGCCACAAGGTACATGGTGGATACTAAGAACTTGAAATGTTGGTCAGTCCAAGTTGAGAAGTGCTTTAAGTATGAAAGACATCACACTCAAATATTTAGTATGAAGAATATAAAATATCTCCTTAACAGTTACACTGGTTACATGTTGAATCAGTATTTTAAATATCTTGGGTTATAATGATTTTATCTGATTTTAACTTTTTTATTATGCCTACTGAATTTTAAAAATTATTCGTGTGCTTGTATTATTTCTATTTTAGATAGATACACAATCCTGTCAATGCTTAACTGTACCCATGGTGGTTACTGGAACTGGCAAGATTGTTTTCCTTTTTGCTAAAATATATTTGGATATTTTTCTACAATGAATTAGCGCTGAGTAATTTGAAAAGAAATTCCCCCTTCAAAAAAAGTTAAAAGGCCCAAAACATAACAGTATTTCCATCCCCTTTGGTGATACCCAAAGCCTGCAGAGCCCCCTTCCTTCCTAATGGCCCCCCGAGGCCGAGTCTGAAAAACCACAAGGTGTAGCTCTTTCCAGCAAGTCTGCAGGTGGCCTGACAGAGCTGAAGAGGAACATCTCTAGGAGGCCCAGGGATCCAGCAGGATCAGAAGTTTCAGGCCCTGGCTCACACCCACAAGGCTTATGGCCAGAGAGCCTAGCCTGACAGAGAGGCAGAGCTGGGGACTTCAGGCTGTGCTACAAGGGTCACCAATGTCTGAAGATATGTATGGGTCCCCTCTCTCCAAGAAATAGTTTTCTTTGCAGTTATGAACACTGTAATAAGGGAGAATGCAAGGCCAGACAGTATGCAAGACATTAACTCTGGAGTCAATCTGCTATGGGCACCAATCCCAGCTACTTACTAACTACTGCAGAGCCTTGAGCAAATTACAGAGCCCCTCTGAGCTTCCATTTCCTTACTATAAAAAGAGGATCATACTATAGCTAGATCCCACAGGGTTACTGTGAAAATGAATGGAGATAATGAATGGGATGTGTGTAGTCGCTTAGGTTTGAAAACCATGCAAGAAATAGTGGGTGTATGGGCACTGTGGTGTGGTTCCCTGAGGTATCCCTGCCATCCATGAGGCAGATTCTAGGACACCTGGTTAATCCCAGAGAAATCACAGAGGCACAACAACAGCAATAGGTGAGCACGGCACTGCACAGTACAGGATTCAATCCCCTCATCGAAGTAGTGAGAAATGAACATCTAGCCAGTAGAAATTAGAGAACAGTGCTGAAATCAGAACTCAGATACCCAAGCCTTCAGAGTTTGGGTAGCTGGCTCTAACTCACCCTGAAGATGTTACCTGAAATCAAAAGCCCCATAGCAAAAACTGACACGAAGGCTCAGGGTCAGGATCATTCCCCACCTGATCAAGGACCCAGGATTTCTTCTGTTCCTACTGGTGCCCCCAGGCTCCTCACACACACCTCCACCCTGTAGCATGGAGCTTGTGACAGACCAGGGGAGGCAGGTCCAGGCATGGAAATGCCAGTACTCAGCCTGGCTCTGGGGACAAGAGACCAAGAACTGGGGAAAAAACATCTAGTTGCCTAAAGCTGTCTTTCTGTAAGTTTCTAGACAGTTTGAGAAACAAGGAGAGTAAGAAATAGCCATCCAAAAGCTTTCCTCTTGCTGTGGCCTCATATTGGGGTAAAAGAGTTAAAAAACATAAGGCCCAGATCACTGGCCCTGATCCACTGCTTCCCAACTCTTCCCTGGACTACTGCACAAGTACGTCTTTCTACTCCTCCCCTGCTCCTTGTTTCCTTCTACCAAACCCATGCCCAGGTCCATTCTCCACAGAACCGAGTAACGACAAAGCAGCCATCAGGTCGTCACCTCTTCCAGGGTTTCCAGAACAGAATCCAGACTCCCTAAGCTGGCTTCCAAAGGCCTGTTGTTTGACTTTTTGAGCCCCTTTCCCCATTCACACAGGCCTTCTGTTCTGTCCCTTGGAACACCCTAAATCCATTACTACCTGCACGCATACTGTTTCCCCAGGCTAGAATGCTCACCACCAGGCTCCTTATCCAGCCCATCTTGGCTTGCCCTCCAAGCCACTTCCAACAGCATGACTGACTGCCCCATACCACTTCCCCAAAAATTTCTCTGTTAGATTGCCTTACTTTCTTTCAGAGCACTTACCACTATTTGAAACTACCATGCAAAACTAAAGATGGTTGCAAACTGATATTCCTTCCTTTGAAAGGCAGGGCATAAATCCCCTTCCCTTGATTCTCAAAAGAATCTAGGACTGCTTCAACTGATAGAATATGACAAAAGTGTTGTCGTGCTAGTGTCCTAGGATCTTAGAATACTGATAGCATTACTTCCCCTCTCTTGGAATGTCCTCTGTGAGACCTAATCTACCATATAGCAACTTTGAAACCACTCAGGAAAGCTACCTGAAGATACTGCAGTTCCATCTGAATTCTTCCTTTAAGCTGCCAAGGCCTTCCAGACCAGGAACAGAATCAGACCCAAGCCCTGTCCAAATCCTGCCCCACAGATCAGTGAATAAAATGGTTGTTTCTTATGCTACTAGGTTTTGGAGGTGATTTGTTAGGTAGCAATAGATAACTGGAACTATCTTATTAGTTTATTGTTTCCCCACTGGAATGAAACTAGGAGAGCAGAAGAGTAGTTTCTGTCTTGTTTCCACCATTAAGGCAAATGATCTAACCAAGGGCTGAATATGATGCTCAATTTAGTGGCAGCCAAGTTTGCTCCTATCACACAAAGGTCAAGTTCAAGCTGGTGGCTCTCTAGAAAAGCCTGGGAACACTTGTAATACTGAGATAGTCTCCTTAGATGTTCCGCTTCCATTCTACTGAGCTGGGTAACATTCTGTCCCTGACCTCTATACCAAACCTCGCCTAACCCTCAGGGCCAGAAGGGGAGATGTCTCAGCCATCACCCAGCCTAACCATGTTTAGGAAGGATGTCAGAATCTTAACATTCCTCGAGAGGTGGGCCACCACGGTTTGCACACTGCTGAGGTACTCATATCCTTTTGGGGCAGCTCATCTTACCCTAGATTTTCCAAATGCTTAAGGCAGACTGCCCCAGCCCTAAGGAAAAGAGTCTCCCAGCCTTGGCCAAGCTCAGGGGGATGACTTCCTCAAACTGGTTAGATTTGGGTGGGAGAAGCAAACCCTGCCTGATGAAATCTCTCTCAACAACTGCAGTCTTCATCTCTGGTGTAATATATTAATTTTAATGTTAGTGGAAAAGGATCCTGAAGGGTCTTCTAGCTCAACCACCTTCCTTTATAGAAAAATGGAAAGGAAGTCCAAAGAGATTCAGGTTGACCAGCGCATCCTAGTCGGTGAACCAAAGAGCAGGGCATGGAGGGCTAGTCTACAGCTTCCCTGTCCAGGATTTTTCAGACCAAAAACTGTGCCAGGGGCAGGGCTGTTGTGCAGGAGACTCTTTCCAGGGTCGCTGTCCCCAGAGAAAAATTAAACGATCCAATGATCCTTGGTTCCATTCCCCACAGCAGGACCACAGCTTCTATTCAAGGTCTTTCGTTCCTCTTTCCACCCCGATTATGAATATCTGCCTTAGTCTTTCCTACACCCCCAGGGCAGAGCAGCTGGAAAAGGCCTTAAGAGACTGAGATCAACCATGCTATACCCATTGCAGATCCGAGGAGATAAGGGAAGCCCAGCACAGTGCAGTTTCCTTCACAAGCTAATCCCTAGGTTCTCAGAGAGCTTTCTACCACTGTTCCAGTGCCTCAAGGCTACTGTACTCATGGCATCCTGTCTCCCCCCTTGGGACCACAATTCTTGCTCTAGGCCTTAACGTCTTCTCACTGCTTACTCATAAGGATCCTCCTTGGTTTGTGAACTAGACAGAATGCTGTCCTTTCTACTTTAAATGAGGAAACTTATGAAGTCTAGACCCAAAGGCCTTGTGCGGGAAGGAAGTTTGTGATGGCAAAGGCCACTAATGGCCCTGAATAGCAGTCGTGAAAGGCCCAGTGGGGCTACGTCTTCTAGTTGTTGCACTCATAATAGCATTTTTGATACAACTCAGTACCATGCCATTCATCCATTTAAAGTATATAATTCAGTGGGATATTTTTGTAAATCCTACATTTCTAGATAACCTTCCTCATTTTTAAAACACTGGATTATTTTAAGTGTTTTTAAAGGCAAACTAGCCAAACCTGTTGGTAGGCTACATTGGGCCTGAGTAGGTCGATAGGGAATGGCCCTTGTGAATAGCCTTTCAGAATATAAGCCCTCTTCCATGGCAGCGATGTGTCTTGTTTACCTCTAAATTCTGGGGCCCTGCTTACAGGTACTCAAAAATTATTGATAAACAAATCTAAAGAACTTTGCCATCTTAAGCTGCAGAGCCCTACAGCAAATCACCATCCAAACAGTTAAAACATGGCCACTCAAGGTATTCTGTATCTGTGATGGCTGAATCATTTGGGGGCATTATTGAAAGCCTTCACTTCATCAGAGCCAAACCCAGTAATACTCCACCTTCTCCCCTCCCCAGAGCTTTAACCCTCATAATGAAGCAGGCCTATTCAGATGGTACATTTCAAGACAACTGGTATTTCCCACCTACTCCAACCTTTGATACTCTGTATACAACAATCCTAGTTTTTCAACCATTCCTTCCTCATAGGTATATGTGTCTCAGTGAGCCATCTCTCCGTGTTCTGGATTTTCTGTCTCCTTCCCACATTCCCTAGAGGCAGTATCCCACACCCAACCTCTCTCCCACTATGCCCAAACTCCACCCCTACCTAGAATGGGCTCCAAAACAAGGCTATTCTTTCCACACCAACTGGTCTCTATTCATACAAAAGAAAAGACATCTCTGTTCTCCCAAACAAACTCAAAATTATAAAGACTCCAAAGTTGGAGTGGCAGAGTTTTACTGCAAAGCACCTGAGCTCACCTTTCACTCTTATGTTCTCCCACTAGAGCATTCTCAAGCACAACTGGGATTGCTCACTGCTAAATCACGGCCCACAGAGACTCCTTAAATTCCCCTCCACTATGAGCCAAGGTCAGAAGAACTGGTACTAAGATATGACATGGGCTGCCTTCCTATGTATGCTCAGATCCGAAACGCAATGATCAAGGGCAAGAGGACCCAGGTCAACAGAGCAAGGCTGGCTTTAGTGCTTCCACTGTTAAGCAAACTTAAGACCTGGGTCAAATTCAAAGCCTCAGAAGACAAAAACGGCATTCTTACCATTACCACTTTTACTGTGTGCCAGGCTCTCAAACACCTCTGTATCTTCACCTGCCTCACCTCCAACAGTGATCCTAGTAGGTGGCAACTCCAGATACAGCCTTGTCTACTGCAGCCCAGAAGTTACCAACCTGTCCAAGGGCGCTAGGTTAGGAGTGGCTGGGCTAACTCCGACAGTGATGGACTCCAAAGTCCATGCTCAACCACTCCATTTTACTTCTTCCTCCAGGGGTAGAATGAAAATAGAACTGCAGTGGACATGAGTTTAAATCTGTCTTGTCTTGAATTGACTGTGAGCTTCAGCAACTCCTATTTTCTTTTTGGGTCCAAAGTACTCTCACTTATAAATGAGGAGTTACATTCAATGATCTCTGTGGCCCCTTACAGTTCTACTCCCACCTCTCAAAGGAAGGAAAGGGAAAGCAAGTCCCTGAGGACACAGCAGTGGGGACAGAGTTCACAACAAGGAAGTGGGCTGTACAAGCCTAATCAGCCCAGAACTCTCAGGATCTCTCTCCAGCAGCCTATCTGGGGGCATATGAAACTCACTGTCCTCAATGTGGGTGTAAACAGAGCTGGATTCAGCCAGAGAGGTGGCTTTTATGGGAAGGAAACCTTGTGCACATGGCTATCTGTTCTTTTAAAAGTCTAGAGGTAAACTGCTGAGAATGGCTGATGAGCAGCTGCCTGGCACGTGGACCCAGGAAGTCCTCCACCAAGGTTTGCAACTCAGAAGCCTGCCTCTAGCCACTACACTTCCAGGGTCACCTCTTCCTTCTATCTAGCCAGCAGCAGCAGGGGTAAGCAAGTGTGAGCTCAGTCTAGGACAGTCCATCCACAATGGTGCTTCTTCCAGCAACTGAGATGTATTCCAGATAATGCAGCCTTCTTGAAAGTCAGAGGTAGTACACCAACCCCAGGCATTCCTCACCCCTAAAAGGGGAACGCTAATTTACATTTAAGGAATGACTTAGAAGTCTGCTTCCTTTTGTAATTTGGGAACTTTGCCCCAAAAGATCAGAAGGAAACCCCCAAACCATCTTTCTTAACCTAAGAGGCTCTGCCATGCAGACGGAGTCATCTTTCAAAAGAAAACACATGTGACCATGCCACTCTCACTTAAAATCTCCCATGGCTTTCCACTGCCTTCCAACTAGACGGGAATTCAGCATTCACTAAAGGCTCCATGGCTTACCTTCCTTCCAGTTACCTCCACTATTGCTACAGGGAACTTTGTTCCCCGAACTACACTGTCTTCTCTCGACCCAGAATGAGCAGATTGGGTAGGCTTTTTCTCAATAACTCCTGCTCAATCTTCCCATACAAGCCTAGCCATTGCTTCTGCCAGGGAGATTCTCTGACAGAGCCTGAATCTGGTGTCCTGCTAAACTCCCCTCCAATTCCATCCTTTCCTTTCCCTATGCATCGCCTTCTTCCACACTGAATTTTGAGTGCACGTTCACTGCAATATCCTCTACACCTCACACACAGCACCCAAAATGTGCTTGAATGTCACTAAAAGCATGAGATTATCCATTTGTCCACCAACTAAATATTCCCCTGAGCTGCCTACCACAGCGGGCCAGGCACTGCTGTAGGTGCTAGGGGTCAAACATCAAAGTCCCTGACCAGCTGGTGATAAGAGCTAAGAAATATGAAGAAAGGTTAAGAGCAACGGGATGGAGTCCAGGGTTGGGGCCTGCTAGTGTACATAGGGTGGTCTGGGAAGGACTCTCCATTACAGTGATCTGTGGGAAGAGCACTCCAGAACAAAAAGCCTGAAACGGAAGAGCACAGGACATGCTTCAGGAAAAGGATCACTGTTGTGAAAAGGAGTGAAGAAAGGGGTAAACAGTGAAGGATGCGGGGGCAGGGGACAGGAAGGACCAACTCAGGTATATTCTTAGAGGATACTCTAACGTCTCCAGATTCTACTATGAGAAGCCAGCAGAGGATTATGAGCAGGAGTGACAGGAGATCAGAGGCTGCCACATTCTCTTGGTGAGATGATGATGATGATGTGTGGTCCCAACTGGCAATGGAGAAGGCAGTAAGAAACGTTTAGCTTTTGGATGCAATCTTTTTTTTTTTTTCGGTACCAGGGATCAAACTCGGCCTTGTGCTTGCGAGGCAAGCACTCTACCAGCTGAGCTATTTCCCCAGCCCTGGATGCAATCTTAAAGAGTCAAAGGATGTACTAAATTAGATGTGAAGTAACAAATACAGGTGGCAGTATGACCCCAAGGTCCTTCCTTACTCTGAGCAACTAGGACAAAGTTGCTTAACCTTTTTCAAGTCTCACTTGCTTCATGTGTTACATGGGTATAAAAAGAGCACTTGGGAAGACAACCTGGGCCAGAACAAGTGAAATGCTCAGTGGATGGTGACTAGTATATCGTATTACTTGTCTTGGGGTTGTCAATGGCCTAAATAAATTAATGTGTGAGAAAAGCAAAGCAAAAACCATACAGATCACCCAGGCAGACCATCCATCCTGATAGCTCCTGGCTACCATGCAACTTTCGATCCTCGGAGAAGCTTGCAACTTCATTCCAAAGCAAAGAGAAATGAAAGGCTGTCCGAATCCCTGGAACGTATGTAATGAGGGTAAGGTGATCACACACTTCTGAAGGGTCATTACCAAGGGCCCTATAAACAAGGCCTCTGATGCAGCAGGGTCATCGGAGTTTATTAATATAATCTCAAACTTGACAGAGAAGTCCCTCAACAAATACCATAGCTTTATCTGGTCAGCTTTACAAAGTCCATCACACTTCACAAATAGCCCACACTGAAACTTCAGTTAATTCCTGATTACCTACCTCCATTTAGGAGAGGCATAGGTGACCCCTCAGAACTAGTGATTACCTCAATCTACATATTGGCTTTGAAATGCGTCTTCTGGAATATCAACGAATTACATTTGTATGGGACATTTTAACTCATCAACTGTGCTACCCCATACTCAACATCAACTTGATCTTCAGAAAAATCTCTGTGCCACTCTGTGAATAAGGAAAACAGAGGCTAAGCAAGCTACATAAGGTTACACAGTACATGAGAGCAGAAGTTCTCTGCACATGCTCTGATTTGAATTCCATCAAAGTCTCTTCACAGAAATGTGCTGTTTCTCAGGTTTCTCACTGGTCTGACATCAAACTTCTTCCTTTTCTTGAACCCCAGGGAAGGGAAGGTCATCTTCTCTTCTGGTCACATCCTCACTTCACTCTGGACCAGCCAGGGAAGTTTGTAAGCCTGGACTGAGGTACCTGTGGGCCTGTGAGCCTTCCCCAAGGCCCCAACACCCTAATTACCCACTCTGAGCTTGTCTTGGATTTTGCAAACAGGGGCACTCCCTTCTGCCAAGCTCTCCATTTTAAAGAGGTTTTTGTGGTTTCAGGCGTGCTCCTCCTGCTCCTCCTCCCAGAGAAGAGAATGGGTGCTGAGTAACAATGATAAAATGCTTACTCCAGCTTAGGTCCCACTGCAGAGGGTGGATCAGCAAAGAGATCAGATCCTAGGCAAGTTCAGGGTTCAAGGGCTTGTGACTGCCCCTTCCCTTAAGAGCCAGAAACCACTCCTAAATACCTTCCCTTCCTTGGCAGGCATTCACTTCCCTGTCAAGAGTGAAATTCAAACTCCATGCCTAGAAGGAGAAAGGCAAGGTGGCCCAAGGCTCCAGGTAAAGGCTGCAATCCCTCCCCTGCAGAGTGTGTCCTAAGTGGGTGCTCTGGAACAGGAGAAAGCGACTGGGGGGGGAGGGGTGATGGGGGTAGCCTTACGCTTCAATTACGAAGGTTAAACTAGCAGTTCTTTCAGCGAGAGAGACAAGGGCAGAGAATTGGGCACACATTAACTGAGTTAAAAACAAAAGGATGATCACATAATTATCAGCCCTGACAGAATATTCCTTAATGTCATCTAAAATTGTCAAATTTCCTAAATTGTCACCAAAATGTCTTTTCATAGCCCCACTTGTTCAAATCAGGATCAAGACGGGATCCACAACAATGCATTGATGACTGAACCTTTTCATCTATAACAATTCCCCCCTTTAAAAATGCAATTTAATTATTGAAAAAATAATTTATAGAGTTCTCACATTCAATAATCTATCTTACAGAGTTCTCACATTTAGAAACTGGATAACTGCTACCTCACAATTTGTTCCTCTATCCCCACCTGCCCTATAAGCTGGCAGTTAGTTCTATGGTTCTATTAGAGTTGGGGAAATTTCATAGGTGGTGCTATGTACTTTTGATCATCACATTGTTAAGGCACACACTGTTCTGCTGCTCTATTATGAACCTGTAAGTTGTTAACTTAGGTTCCCAAAGCCACTCTCAGCCAGCCCTCAAAGACCTTGGATTTTCAATCACAATGGCATATGGGTGTGTGTGGGAGGGATAGGTTTGATAAAAAAAAACCAATCAAACAAGTAAACAAAAAAACCTTAAAAGACATTTACACCTAAACCAATTCCCTCACTTTGCAGATGAAGAAACAGGCAGAGAAAGCATAGGATATGCTGGTATACACCATGCTGGTCACGAGAATGATCGTAAATGGAATTGACACTAATAATGTTAATCATTTATTACAAAAATTTTTTAAAATAGCAATAACTAAATAGGCAGCATCTATTGCTTCCTCTGTGCCTGGTACTACACTAAAGGATTTATAAACACCACTTTTAATTCTCCCAGTATTCTGAAGTAGCTATCATTATTCTCATTGTGAGGCTGAGGCAACAGTGGTTCGGAGGCCAAATAATTCACCCAAGATCATCCAGTAAGTTAGAAGTTAGGATTCAAAAGTGCAGACTATATGACTCTAGGGCCAGAACTCTTCTATCCAGGCTACTTTCTGTACTGGGGAAAAGAGGAGCCAGGGTCCGAAGTAGCTCAGACACTGTGAAGTTATAGTGATGCCTCAGATCTATACTAGTGCCCAACTAGTACAGCTGGAATCCAATGAAGGGTCCAACCCCAGGGAAAAAAGTGAAGGAGTTTATCTGGGGCCAGCTCAGTGTGGGAGGATCCCTTGGGTACCATGGGTCAGCAGGATAACCCTTATTTTGTTTTGTGAAATCAGTTGCACTTCAAAGGGACACAAACATACATAAAATGATACCCAGGGAATAAAAGCTTAAGTCTGACCCTGTTGCCAACTCGAGCACTAGTTAAGCTTTCTTCCAACCAAGTTAGAGGTACGTACATAACAAACCCACCGATTACCCCTGCTGGGTGGGAGAAGGCTTGCACTGCATGTGCACCAGTCACAGTCCGTAGGCTGGCCTTTCTCAGGGCCCCAGAGCACGTGTACTCCCCCTATAGTCTTTACAAAAGGCAAAATAAAAATGCTAACACTTATTTTTTAAAAACTCATCATACCATCCTCTAAAGCAGAAATTGCCAATTCTTTGGGTCTCCAACCCTTAAGATTATCCATATCATGTCTGTGGAGAAGCAAGTCAATTTTTTTAAAACTTTTTTTTTAAGGTGTTGATAGACCTTTATTTTATTCATTTATTTATATGCGGTGCTGAAAATCGAACCCAGTGCCTCAAGCAAGCTAGGCAAGTGCTCTACCACTGAGCCACAACCCAGCCCCACAAAAGTCTTTTTTTTTTTTTTTTAACAAAAGTCAATTTTTAAGGAGAGATCCGACTTATTTCAGGGGTACTGATGCCACACACAAAAAGAAAAGGCTTCTATTCTCCAACGCCCTCATTTTACGAATGAAGAAAAAAACCCAGTGAAAAGTCCCGGAAAGTCCCAGTGTTTTAGGCATCCCAACAGTTACCTTATGCCGGATATTGGGTTAAATAATTTAAATGTATCATTACAGTGAATGTTCACAATGGCCTTGTAAGACAGGCACATCATAAATTAATTCCTATTACATGAATGGGAAAGGTGAGACAGAATGGTTGAACAACTTGCACAGGGAGACACAGCTAACAAGTGACAGAGGTAGCATTTGAGCCTCTGCAGTCTGAAGCCAGCACCTTTGCTATATAATCATTTCTTTTAACTTAGACATCCTGGGTCTTAGAAGGGTTATGGCTGGAATAAGAAAAAAAAAAATTAAGACATTTACAAAATACTCTGCGGGAGGAAGGGAGTCCAAAAAGCCAAAATACAAATCACAAGACTTAAAAACTACAAACCTAGAACTTGGAAACTTAAACCAGAATAGAGAACCCCACAAGAAAGGAGAGAGATCATAAAACATATTTTATTACTAGTTACTGCTTGTGTCCCTTAAAGAACTAAAACACCAACATCTGAGCCAAAAGGAGGGCTAAAAATAGGCATTTGCAGCAAGCCTTGGAAAGCTTTTAGCTTGCTTATGAAGCACTCATTTCAGTAGACTCCCAAAAACATATGTATCACAGAACACAAAAATTCCCAAGACCACACAGTCACTCCATTTGGTGTCACATTTAAACTTGTCCAGGCTGCAAGTAAAACCAGGGCTGGAAAAGGGCCTTAAGATATCCATGTTGATTCAAGAGAAAAGGCCACCACCTAACCTCACCAGACAGAACCCAATCACAGAATTTTCTCTCAAAAAGCATCAGTCCTAATGACAGGCTTAAACATGGAAATTACTGGATTAATTCAGTTAGTCTGTCAAAGACTACTCCAAAGATTCTAAACCAATGAGTAGACGCTCTTTTGCCTTAAGATTCCAGAAAAAGGAAAACAAAGCAAATCTTATCCAACTCAGAACTGCTTTAAAGCAAGTCAGCTTATCCGTTCAGAGGGAAAGGCGAGATGCCAGCCAAGCTGTCTTCTTCCCACGATCAATAACACCAGTGACGCAAGCTATCAAGGGCCCCTGGACTTACACCAAATGCCAGCTCAGGCACCCAATACCACCTGATGTCATGGCTGATTTAAAACCCACAAGGCAGGTTCACCATTAGCTAAGTAGCAGCAGACAGGGTGAGTAGTAGCCCCAGTTAAACTTCTGAGTGCTCTCTCCTGGGGATGATTATACCTCTGAGTTTAAAGAGGGGGGTAGGACCAAAGAGTGTCTTAAAGTTGTTTTCCCTTACTCTGTGGGTGGATAGGAGGGATGTGAAAGAAAATGGAGGTTCCAGCACTGCCCTTTGCATAAAGAGGATTCTGGAAGGGGGGCGGGGAGGCGGCAAAAGGAAAGAACACGGTTTGAGGTACTGTTAGTAAACCCCAAATAGTCCCTCTTCCAAATGAAGCAACCTTTGGGGGAGGAGGGGAGGCGACACTGCTGTATTCACGAGGGGCTGTTTGGTTTCCCTGGGCCAGGGAGTGAGTCTCCTCCCGAATGTGAAGGCATTAAGCTCCCCCTTCAACTTTCCCCATTCTGACGGTTCAAACCAGTCAGCCTCAACAGCGACCGAGTAGGGGAGGAGTTCTGGAAAACCATTCGGGCTACTGGCAGAGGCCATCATTCTACCTATTAGCCAGTTTTCATACTAGCCCACTTCAAAAGGACCAAAACCGAACAACCGAGGCCCACGGTGCCCCATGCACTGGCGAAGGGAGGACGGAGGGCGCGTCCCCCACCCTGGCCGCCGATCTGTTCTCAGCAGAGAGGCCGAGCAGATTCCATATTCCGCACCGCCTCCCTCCCCACGCTGACACGGCTCTGCTGGGATTTCCTACACCCTCGCCTCCCCCGAAAGGGACGGGTCCAAACGGACCAAAAAACGCAGGGGGGAGGAAGGCGAGGGAGGCGCCGGCCGGCGGTCACATGCGGCTCCCCGCGCGGGGAGGCACGTTTTCCCGGCGGCGGAGGAATGCCGCGAAGGGGGGCGCACTACGCCGCGCACACGCACCCGGGGCCGCAGCCGCCGTGCGCCCCGACCGCCGCGACCCGCGCCGAACGCCGAGGCCCAGCGGCCGCGAGCAGCCCGCCGGCCGCCGGCGCGGCGCATGGCGCCCAACTGTCACCCGCCCGCCCAGCCGGCCACTCCCTCCCCCGCCGCACACGCCCCTCGTGTCGCCGCATGCCCCTCACCCGCTTCACATTTTCCGCCGGGCCCCTAACCGGCTCCCCCGCACACGCCGTCGGGCTCCCTCTCAAGGCGGAAGACGCCGGGATCAGAGGGAAACCACCGAATTCAATGACACGCTGGGTTTCCTTTTCTCCTCTCCCCCGTAACTGACCCCCAACGCGTATCCGCAGGGGACCCTACCGCCTACCAGCTCTCGAGGACAAAACTTGCTAACTTTAAAGCCGGACCCGTCCGTCGGCGGCAAGTCCTCGCCGGGCGCTGTGCTGCCCATGACATATGCTCATTAAACGTTTACCACCTGGGACGCTCGCAAGGCTACCCGAACCCGGGCGTGGGGCGGGTGGCCAGGGGGCTCCCTCGAAGGCTGAGCAGACCCCGGCTCTGCTCGCCCCACCCGGGCCAGCGCCCACCCTCTCCCGGCGAGGTAGGCCCGAACCACGCCGTTGCCCACTAACCGCTGCGGCCCAGGCGGTGGCAGTGGCCTCCCGGAGGCCTGGCCCTCCGGTAGGCGCAGGGTCCCGAGAGTGCGCTGGCGGAGGGCCCGGCGACCCCAACGAGCCAGGAGACAATTTTAAAAACACCCGAGTCACCACGACCAGCAGCCGACCCCCTGGGCCCCGGAGGCCGCTGGGGGAGGGGACGCCCAGTCCCCGGAAGAGGCCCCGGACCGCCAACAGGAGACCCACCTGGCGGGGACTGTCCGTTCACGGTGGCCAGGACCGGCGGCAGCGCGTTCTTAGTCCACGGGTTCACCTTGGGCGGGGGGGCTTCCACGAAGTCTCGGCGCCCGGCGCCCGCGGCTCCGGCCGCTCCTCCGCCAGCGCCCGGCTCGCCGCCGCCCTCCTCTCCGTCGCTGACGGCAGGGCCCTCGGCGCCCGGCAGCTGCGGTGGCCGCGGGCTCTCGCGCTCCGGCGGCCCGGTGCCCTCCTTGTGTGGCTTGGCGCAGGGCGGCCGAGGTCTCCGGGCGCCGCCGTCCGGCTCCCCCCCTCCGACGTCGTTTGCCCCGGGCTCGCCCTTGCCTTCGGGCGCCGGCGGCGGCTTCTTCCTCACCAGCCCCCCGTGCTCTTCGGCCTGCAAGAGCGGGGCGCCCCCCGGCAGCAGCGGCTCCACCTGAGTGGCCATCTGCGCGCCCGCCCCCCCGGAGAAGCCGGGCGCGCCCGAGGTTGCCTCCCCCGCCGCGAACTTGGCTCGCAGAGCGCCCGCGACGCCTTCCTCCGGGGCGCCGGGCACCAGTCCCCACGGAGAAGAACCGGGATTCACGCTAGGCGCGGCTCCCTTCCCGGTCGGATGCAGCCGCCGTAGATCCGAGGCCCACTGGCGGGGCGGGGGGGGGAGGAAGGCCCCCCACTCTGCGGTCCAGGCCTCCTCGGCGCGCGTCCCCCCCCGCCCGTTCCTCGCAGGGCGCCCCCACCCCGAGCCTGGCAGGCCTCTCGTTCCGTCCCTCCCTCCCCCCCGCCCCCGGGGCGGCCCGGGCTTCCCGGCTCGGGGGCTGCAGCAATATGGACGGACGGGGGAGAGGCGCGGCGAGCGGAGCAGACCACGCGATCCGCGGCAGGCGGCGGGCGGGCGCGCGCCTCGCGACGCGGAGAGCGAGGGGAGGGGACGGAGCGGCGGGGGCGCGCCCGCCGGGCCGGCCCTTGGCTACGGGCGGCGGGAGCGCGCGCGCACGGCCCCGTGGCCCCGCCCCCTCGCTCCGCCCCTCGCCTCTGATTCCTCCGAGCACCTCCCGGGCTGGGGGTGGGGGTGCCCAGGCCTGACGGGGGCGAGCACGTGCCTGATGCAATTCGGGAGGGGGGGCCGCGAGGGAGAATGGAGAGAAGGGGAGGGCGGAGAGGGGGAGGTGTCTTAAAGGGCCAGGCCTGAGAGCGGGTGCAGGTGGAGCACATGGGGACGCGCCACGCGGCTGGCCCGGCCTGTTGCAGCTCTTCAGCTCGAATGTTGATTTCAGGGTAAGGACCATTTGATATCACTCCTGACTTCGAACATGCCGAAGAGGGGACCCCACCAAGACCTGAGGATGCGCCAGCGCCGCCCCCTGTCCGGTACCCGGCGGACCTGGCCCCCTCCGGGCCCCGCCCGGGTGACCTTGGGCCAGCCGCCCTCACCTCCGAGGGCTCTACTCGGCTCCTCCCAGCCGGGCCGGGCCGCAAAGCTGTCCCGAGAGGGGTTCGACTCCAGGCCTGGAAGACCAGCCCTTAACCTTTGAGGGCAGCGGGCGCCTATGAAGTAGGGATGAATTACCAGTGGCCCCCACCCTGGTCAGGCCCCCGGAACCGAGTATTTATGGGCAGGAAATGTCTTTTCTTTCAAGTGGATTTTGTGTTTTCTAAAGAGTCGCTTTGAGCAGAGTTGAACCAGAGATCCGAATTTTATCCTGGCCCTGGCCCCTACCAACGCTGCGCCTCTACTGTCACTCCCATCTCCGCGGGCCTCGATTTCCCCACTGCAGAATGAAGGAGCGATGTGTGACAGCGGTTTCAAGTTTCAGTGTACACTCAATAAACATTTACCATCCTCCTACTGTGGGGGCCTGCAGAGTTCTAGGAAACGGGTTTGTCAATAAACAAGGCTAACAAGTGCATATCCTCATGGAATTTACATTCTGAGGTGGGAAAAGAGACAATAAGCATTAAGTGATAAGTGCTTGTTCAGTATCGAGGAAGACAGTCATTACTGCGGTCATAAGTTAGACTAGACTGACCACTTTAGTTTGGGTGATGAGGGAAGATATCCTCGAACTCAGATCCCAAAGTATCCTTAGGAATTAGGTGTGGCCTGGGATTGGACCCAGAAATCTGCAGTCTAACAAGGCTCCTTAGTGCTTATACACATCAGGTGGTCCCACGCTTCGCTGGGGCAATTTTGACCTCTGACTGGCTGTGATCCACCTGCCCAAGACTTAACAGCCTGGAATGTTGGCCATCTCCAAAACAAGGATTAGACACACCACCTGCTGGATAGAGGGAACGGCTTAGTGAGAAGACTCTACAAACCGCCCCAGCCAGCCAGGCTGGGCTCTTAATCAGGAGTTCCAAGAGAAATACTGGTGAGAACGGCTTGGCAAACTGACACTGGTCCCAATTTATTAGTCTCCTCCAACTCTCCACACTCCCTGAGCCCCTCCTCCTGAGGGGAGAAATGGGAGTAAAGAATTCCTGATTTAACTCTTAACTCTCTGGGCTTCTGCGAAGGATCAAGTGAGACAATGTTAGACGAAGTGCTGTGTTAATGATATACACTTAGGCCAGTGCTTCAGAAGAGGTATCAAGAACTTGGCACATGCCTATAATCCTAAAGACTAAGGAGGCTGAGGCAGGACAATCCCAAGTTGGAGGCCAGTCTGTAATTTAGCCAGACCCTATCTCAAAATAAAAGTTAAGCCCTGGGTTCACTTCTAAGTACTACAAAAAAATTTTTAAAAATAAAAAATAAAAATTAGTTAAAAGGGTCAGCTGTATTGTTCAGTGGTGGAATTCTTGCCTAGCATATAAGAGGCCCTGGGTTCAATCCACAGCACCACCAAAATAATTTTAAAAGAGGTACCTGAGGAAGGCAATGAATAAAGGTACGCCAATGAATTTAAGCAGGATTCTACATAATTGCATTATATACACCCCTAATGAGGAGGCAAATTACTGTACGTTGCCACTGGAAGCACTATCTTTTATTTATTGCTAAATATTTCCCAATGATACTATGCTAGACCCTCTCTGTTGTTAATAGGGCCCATAATTGTCATTGTTGGTCATTTTTTCTACGAATTTTGTTTGTTTGTTTGTAATTGTAGCAGTACAAGGGTCCCTTGTAGACAAGTAAATGGTTCATGTTACCCAGCAAGGTCAGAACCAAAGGGTGCTGGCCAGGCCCTGCTTCATAGAACCTGGAGGAGAACTAGGATCTGCACACCCTGGACCTGCCCTGCCCTAGGGAGGGGCAAACTGGGGCCAGGAAAAAAAGAGAGAGAGAGAGAGAGAGAGATCATCATGAGATACATCTTGGAATTAGAGGCTGTTAGAGCTGGAAAAAAATAAGCTCACTGATTACTCAATCTCCTTGTTTTGTAGATGAGGAAACTGAAGCTCAAAGAAATAAAGTTATTTACCCAAGGTCATGCACCTACTCCATGCAGAACCAGTCCTCACATCTCATCTGCTAATCCAAAAGTCAGTAGTTTTCCAACATTAAAATGACAGAGGGTTGTGCGACCATAATGCACCAATTTAAAACAATGTGGAAAGAGAAAAAAAAAAAGAGGGTTGGGATATAGGTCAGTGATAGAACACTTGCCTAGCACACTCGAGGCCCTGGGTTCCGGCACCATAAAAAGAAAAATGAAAGAAAAATTCAAATCTGTCACCACTACTAGGAAAGTACAAGTTTAAAATGATAGAATTGGGACTGGTCACGGTGGTGCATGCCTGTACTGTAATCCCAGCAGCTCAGGAGGCTAAGGCAGGAGGATGGCAAGTTCAAAGCCAGACTCAGCAACTTAGTGAGGCCCTAGGCAACTCAGCAAGACCCTGCCTCAAACATAAAAAAAGAGCTGGGGATGTGGTTCAGTGGTTAAGCCCTTCTAAATTCAATCCCTGGTAACAAACAAACAAACAAACAAAAAAGATGGAATTGGGATTTTAATTCAGGTTTTTGGATTCCTCACCCACTGTGGCATTCTATATGTATGTTTTTGTTTTTTTTTTTTCAAGATAATAGTCAAGACTAAATAGTGAAGAGTAGTTTTTTTCTATTAAATACTGTTTACTGGGTTCTATGAAACATACTTGACATTCATTATCTCAATTTAAATCTTATAATAACCCAATAAGATAGGTATTAATTCTTTCCCTAAATGTCAGTTGAGTCCCTACTATGTGCCAGACAGTAGATGAAGCCCTGAAGCTGTTATTGTCTTCAATTATAAAGGAAGGCTACTGAAGTTCAGAAAAGAAATTAAGATGGTAGAGGGAAGGGGATTGAGAAGAAGGGAGGAGGGAAGAACAGGGGGAAATACTGGAAAGTGAAATCTACCAAATCTGTGCTATGTCTGTGCAAATATATTGTAATGAGCTCCACATGTATATAAAATAATGCACTAGTTAAAATAACAATAATGGCACAATAGCTAGATTGTGGAACCAACCTAGACGCCCTTCAACAGATGAATGGATAAGAAACTGTGGTATATATACACAATGGAATATTATTCAGTCATAAAGAAGAATAATATTATGGCATTTGCAGATAAATAATGGAGATGGAGAATTTCATGCTAAGTGAAATAAGCCAATCCCAAAAAGCCAAAGGCTGAATGTTTTCCCTGATAAGTGGATGATGATATATAATGGGGGTAGGGGGGTTAGAGAAGAATGGAGGAACTTTTGATTACGTAGAGGGAAATGAGGGGCGGGGTATGAAAAATGGTGGAACGAGACAGACATCATGACCCTATGGACATGTATGATTACACGAATGGTATGAATCTACATGGTGCATAACCATAGAGACGAAAAGATGTTCCCCATTTGTGTGCAATGAATCAAAACACAGTCTGTAAAAATAAAAAAAAAAATTAAATGTTTAAAAAAATAAAAGGTGAAAAATAAATAAAATAGCAATAATGGAAGATCAGAGAATAGAGCAAGCGAAAGTGGGGGCGGAAGGGAGGGAAAGAGCAGGTACTAGGAAATGAGATCGATCAAGTTATGTGATGTGCATGTTTGAATATGGCATCGTGAATCCCACTGTTATGTATAGTTTTAAATGTACCAATACAAAATGTGAAAAAGTAAGGTGGATGCTCAAGGTCATAGGCAGCAACGGAGTATCAGAGTGGGGTTGTTTCTTCAGAGCAGTCTGAGTCCCCAGGTCTTGCTCTTATGTACCACCCCACACTGTTCAGCCTACCTCTCTTCCCCTCATTGTCATACCCATCAATATTGAGGCCTTGAAAGATCCTGAAAATGTTGAATCCTGTCTCTCCAGAAGATAAACTCTAATTAGGGGACCAAAGAATTAAGCAATACATGACCTCAGGCCAAAAGAGGAGGTTAGACAAAATATGCTTTTCGTGACAAGGATCAAGCTAACTTGTGCCCAAGGCTTAAATAGACCATGTACTTACATGCGGCGCATTTGCACACACACAGAGGGATAAAATCAAACTTAAAAAATAGCAATTATAGCTTGGCACAGCAGAACACATCTGCAATTCCAGCAACTTGAGAGGCTAAGGCAGGAAGATCATAAGTTTGAGGCCAGCTTCAGAAACTTAGCAAGACCCTCTCTCAAAATAAATAAATAAATAAAATGGGCGGGGAATGTGTCTCAGTGGCAGAGCACCCCTGGGTTCAATTCCCAATACTGCAAAATTAATTAAAAAATTATAAAGCAGATCCAAAACCTCTTTGTAATTAAACATGTATTTGTGTGTTCCTGGTGGTGACTTCCTAAAGAGAGACAGAGGAGAGACTAGAGAGGTGGTAGAATTGTTTTATAACCTGAGGCCCCTCTCTGGGCTTGCAGAATGAGTTTGGGCAGCCTCTTAAAACTTTCCTGGGTTGCTACAAAATGGAATACCTGCCTGTCTGGCTTAGAAGCATGAAGGAAGATACAAAGTTTCCATGAAATTTTATTCTTTTTCTTTGGGGTCAGGCAGATAGATGAAGAAGCAGGGGCATGGTTTTTTTTTTTTTTTTTTTTTAGGTTATTAATTTTTTTATAATTTATTTTTATTGTAAACAAATGGGATACATGTTGTTTCTGTTTGTACATGGAGTAACAACATACCATTTGCATATTCATATATTTACATAGAGTAATGATGCTTGATTCATTCCGTTATTTTTTTCCTCCCCCCCACCCCTCCCACCTCTCTTTTCCCTCTATACAGTCCCTCCTTCCTCCATTCTTGGCCCCCTCCCACCCCCCATTAAGTGTCATCATCCGCTTATCAGTGAGATCATTCCTCTTTTGGATTTTTGAGATTGGCTTATCTCACTTAACATGATATTCTCCAATTTCATCCATTTGACAGGGGCATGGTTTTTTTGAGTTACCTGTGCTTATGAGGAAGGAAAACATTACACACTGGGATATGTAGTTCCGTTTCCCTTTGAGTTTGATTTTTCACAGGACCTGTATTTCTAGAAGAACTGGCACTCTATTGCTTACTCCTGGTATCAGAACTCTTGAGTCCGATACCTCTTTTTTGTTGTATTTTGTTTTGTTTTGTTTTGGTATTGGGGATTGAACCTGGGCTGCTACCACTGAACTAAATGCCCTGCGCTTTATGTTGTTTTAGACAGGGTCTTGCTAAGTTGCTGAGGCCGGCCTTGAACTTTTGATCCTCCTGTCTCAGCCTCCTGAGTTGCTGAGATTACAGGCTGTAGGTTTCTTTACACCAACATGGAGGAGAGGGGGGGAGTTGAAAAGGGAGGGGCTTTGGCAGACCCTGAAGATTCTTGGATCTTCTGGCACATGCCATGAAGTGATTTCAGTTCTCAGGAAGAGGCCTCAGTCAAGGTCTCCTGTGAAGTAGATGTAAACAGCAAGAATTGATAATCCTTTTCCCTCCAGGATGCCACTCCATCCCCATTTTACAGATGGAGTAGGCTCAGAGGAAATAAGGAGTGGTAGAGGAGGAGGAAGGTTTGCAGTGAGGAAGGGCTGATAAAGAATGATCTTTTAGCATAGTCCCACTCCGAGTTGGAGACTGGCATTCTCTCAGCCTATTCTTATCAACTGTGCAGCCTCTTCCCCCATCCTGTTCCTATTACCCTCTCTGGGCTTCCTGCTCTCAAATGGTCCCAGGATGGGCTTCCCTACTCCTTCCTGCAATCCACCTTACCACATTGACTAGAACAGTTCTCTGACTCTTTGATGGACTTTGACAGGCTCTGCTCAAAATCTCCAAAATTCTCACCCAGCACAGGCTGACCCTAAGCCTCCTGTCCCCCTGCCTTCCAACCACACACCCTACACTCCAGCAACAATGGACCACTCACTCACTGTTTCTTTTTGTTCTTTCAGTTGACATTTTCCCCCCCTTTGGTACCAGGGATTGAACCTGGGGTACTTTACCACTGAGCCACATCCCCAGCCCTTTTTAAAATTTTTTTATCTTGAGACAGGGTCTCGCTAAATTGCTTAGGACCTCACTAATAAGTTGCTGAGGCTGGCTTTGAATTTGTAATCCTCCTACCTCAGCCTCCCAAATTGCTGGGATTACGTGCACCACCACGCCTTGCTCAGTTGACAAATATTGACTGAGCATCTGTAACATGCTGGTTACTGCCCTGGCTCTGGACAGAGAGAAGTGCAGGACACACATGTTCTTGCACTTTCAGGAAGCTCCCTGCCTTATTCCCTGTAACCAGGTGTTTCCCTTCCTCGATTCAAATAACAGCTGTTGAGAGTGAGGTCTTGAGTGTGCCTGCCAGCTTGATCACCTTGCAACTCTGGCAAGTATTTAAACCTCTCTCTAAGCCTCAGTTTCCCCCATCTATAAATTAGAGATGAGAATACTATTTATCTCAGATGTTCAGGGAGCATTAAGTGAGATAATGTATGCAATTTAATAGCACAATGCCTGCTGCCTGGTATGTGCTAAGGAAATATTAATTACCATTCATTATTGTTATTACTACCCGTAACACCTTTCTGTTTCTACTGGCCCAGAATTCCACTCACCCTTCAGCTTCTTCACAAAACCTCACCTAGAACAGATTTTTTCCCTGCTCTTAACTCCTGGTAGAAATTTCCCTAAAGTATATAAAATATTTTTCACATTCTGCATTGAGCTATGGTTAGCTCTGAGCATGATTTATCCTCTATCTTTTAAAATTTTTTTTTAGTTGTAGATGAACTCAATACCATTGTTTTATTTATGTGGTGCTGAGGATTGAACCCAGTGCTCATGCATATGAGGCAAGCACTCTACCACTGAGCCACAACCCCAGCCCCTTTATCCTCCATTTTTTCTCTTTTTTATATTTAGTTTTTAATTTTTTACAGACTGCATTTTGATTCATTGTACACAAATGGGGTACATAATTTGGTTTCTATGGTTGTGCACAATGTAGATTCATACCACTTGTGTAATCATACACGTACATAGGGTAATGATGTCTGTCTCGTTCCACCATTTTTCATACCCCCCCCCTCATTTTCTTCTACATATTCTAAAGTTCCCCCAGTATTCTCTCATTCCCCACCTCCACCCCATTATATATCATCCTCCACTTATCAGGGAAAACATTTGGCCTTTGGTTTTTTTGGGCTTGGCTTATTTCACTTAGCATGATATTCTCCAATTCCATCCATTTATTTGCAAATGCCATAATATTATTCTTCTTTATGGCTGAATAGTATTCCATTGTGTATATATACCACAGTTTCTTCATCCATTCATTTATCCTCCATCTTGATGGCAGGAACCATACCTCATTCTTCTTAGTGTCCCTTGTGGCACTTGTCACTGGTGCCTTATACAGAACTGAAACCCTTGGCCTATTTTCTGAACAAAGGAATAAATAAATGAACGAATGAACTCAGAATCACTCCTGATCACATTAGTTTGGGTAATAAGAGCAACGCCGTCAAGTGTCAAGTGCTGAATTATATATATTTTGATCTATATCAACACATGTAGGGGGCTGAGGAGATAGCTCAGTTGGTAGAGTGCTTGCCTTGTAAGCACAAGGCCCTGGGTTCAATCCCCAGCACTGCAAAAAAAAAAAAAAAAAAAATATATATATATATGTATGTGTAGATAAATTATAAATATTTTGACATATAAATTATACATCATGATTTATTTTATATTTGAAAGGCAAGTCACACATATTTGATTTACATTTTAAATTATATATGATAAATATATAACTATATGATAAATATATTTTGAATTATATTTTATATTTACATGACATATGTGATAAAATATGATATAAAAATAAAATATGCTAATTTAGTAAATAGGAACAAAAGTCTAGCAAAGCAAAACCCATATATAGGTCCCCAACCTAGTGTCAATCACTGGCCACATGTTGGTTTATTTTCTTCTAGTCTTTTTTCTATCTATATTTTACATAACTGAGATAATAATGTACATACAGCAGTTTTATTTCTTGCTTTTTTCCTTCCTTAACTCTGTTTTATGAGTGCTGTCCCCACAGCATTGCAAATTCTTTCTGTACGGTCAGTTAAATATCATCTATTGAGTACCTAAGGTATGCCTTATATATTACAGTGATCCAACTTCTGTCTGTATTGTGCTGTATATTTTATAAAGGGCTTTCATGAAGGCAGGATAGACATGATTACCCCTAGCTGGCAGAGACCCACAGATACTAAGCATCTTGTTCCGGTATGTCAAGGTGGGGCGGCAGAATCAAGATCTCAACCCCAATCTCACCTTCCCTGTTCCAGATCCCTAAGCCACACAAGAAACAGAGTACGCAGAGAAACAAAACAAAACAAACCCAGACAACAACTCAGGTAATCATTTCTAAACATTCCAGGCTCAGGAAGCATCAAGTTCATGGAGACAAATGGACATCCGCAGTCAAAATGAAGGCAGGAAGCCATTTCCCCTTCAACAAGACCATAGCCAGTCAAGTGTGGGATTAGCCGATTGAACTGTCACTCAGTGGAACGTGAGCGCTGAGCTCCAGGACAAAGGGTCCTGCCCTAAGGACTGCAGTGGCATGGTCCTTGCCGGGGGAACAGGACTCCTCATTCACCCCATCGCACTGTTCTCTCCACTGACCGCCTGCCTGGCCTTTACATGTGGCACAGAAAGCATGGACCAAGGGCTTAATATCAGAAGAACTGGGTTTAACCCAGTTTTATTAATGCCTATTTCCTGGTTATGTGGCCTCAGACAAATCACTTTGCTTTGCTGAGCTTCAGTGTCTCCATATGTAAAAGGGTGAAAAGAGAAACATTCGCTTGATAAAATTCTTTATGCCTTTGAGAATAGTAAATGAACTGCTATTTGTGAAAGTGTTTAACAGTCTCTGCTCCATCACCCCCCAGCTTTGTAACCTTGGACAAATTCCTTTGCCTCTCTCTGCCTGTTTCCTCATCTGTAAAGTGGGAATGATAACAGTACCTACCCCTGAGGGTTGTCGTAAGGACTGAGTGAGTGAAAGAATTCAGAGTGCTTGACAGACGGTGCCTGACACGCAGTAAATACTGAATAAATGTGCAGCATTGTCACAAAGGGGGCAGTGGTCATTGGTACTGTCAGGAGAAACGTTCTTCAAGTTCCACCAAGTTGGCAGAACGAGTGTTACCCTGTTTTATAGGTGAGGATACTGAGACTCAGAAAGATGATTTGTTTTATCTGGAGTCTGCAACTGGTTGCTGGAAGCTCTAGGACATCTGAAGATTTTCACATCTGATGTCCTTCCCCTGGGGCATGTTTCCTTTGGCCTGCATGGCATTTTCGTTTTCCTGGTGTTAGGCATTGAACCCGGGACCTGGAACGTGCCAAGCACGTGCTCACCCTGAACCACACCCAGTCCTCACCCAGTATGATTTAAATTGGATTTAAATGTGATTGGACGGGCTCAGTCACACTTGTGAACCTCAGGGCCACCCCTGTCTGATGTCACTCCCGCCAGCTACCCTCATTTAGACCCCTGCACAGATGGATGCCATCACATTACTGAACACGTGGCGCAGTCAGGTTCCAGGAGACTAAAGAGGGGCCAGTTACAAGGAGAGGTGAGCGGGACGGGGAAGAGGTAGCCAGGGAAGCCTTCCTGGACGTGGCTGGACTTTAGTTAGCACTTGAATCTGGGGAGGAGAATTTTTTTCAGTCTAAAAAGGGAGGCAGGGAATAGGGCAGATCAAACTGGCATTTGATGACCTTTAGGGATGTTTCTGAGCTTTCCTGACAAGGATTCCCCAGGCCTTTGCTTTGGTAGAGAAGAGGAAAGAGGTAAGCTGCCCTTTATCTCAGGGGAGGCCATGTGACCCAGGAGGTCCAAAGTCAACACACA
Organism: Sciurus vulgaris; assembly: GCF_902686455.1. Taxonomy (NCBI): domain Eukaryota; kingdom Metazoa; phylum Chordata; class Mammalia; order Rodentia; family Sciuridae; genus Sciurus; species Sciurus vulgaris. The sequence goes on from NC_136466.1 coordinate 25,245,186, forward strand.
TTGTCAGTGTTGGTTGATTGACAGAGCAATTGATCTGTGTCTTCGTCCCCAAGGACTCAGCACTGGGTAAGGGAGGTTCAGTCACATGCACCACAGGATAAAATATGATCCCTGCCCACAGTGTTGATGATGATGATAATGGCTCACATTTGCTATGCCATTGCTATGAGCCATGGGCTGTGGATAGCAGAATTTTAATTGAGGGTGGCCCTCCCCAAGCAGAACTCCCCAGAATATGAATAAATATACATCAACCAGGGGCGGTGCACACCTGCAGTCCTAACTACTCGGGAGGCTGAGGCATGAGGATCACAAGTTCGAAGCCAGCCTCAGTAACTTAGTGAGTCCCTCAGCTTAGTGAGACACTGTCTTAAAATAAAAAATAAAAAGGGCTGGGGATGTGGCTCAGTGGTTAAGGGCTCCTAGGTTCAATCCCCAGAATGAACAAACAACAACAAAAAAAGATGAATTCCATCATCAAACCATGCGGGAAACATTGGCTTAAACAATGTTAAATGAGTGATTTGCTATAGGATATCTCAGGGCCTCTTCTAAGGATGTAGGGATACAACATTCTTCAAACTCAGGAGTCAGAACAAATCTCCTGTGTTCCATGGAACACTCTTTGAGAAGCAATGGCTCAAGTTTGTCACATGGCCTCCCGGTACCCAATAGTGGAGTGTAGAAGGAGTTCTGATTTCCAGTTCCAGCTCTGACGCTACTTCCTATGAGACCTAGAAAAGTCCCTCCCCCTCCCCCTCCCCCCTCCCCCTCCCCCTCCCCCTCCCCCTCCCCCTCCCCCCCCCCCCTCCCCCAACTTTTGTGTGTGTGTGTGTGTGGTGCTGGGGATTGAACCCAGGGCCTTGTGCATGCTACGCAAGCACTTTACCAACTGAGCTATATCCCAGCCCTACCCATTTCTTTAAAAAAATCTAAATATTCTGGAAGTTTCTTCCTATCCTAGCTGTCTGGATAGCAGTTTCTAATGTTTCCTTACTTCTACGGCATCAAACCATTTGGGAAATGTTAGACTAAACCAAACTGAACAAGAGCTTTGCTCCAAGACCTCTCAGGGTCTGCACCATGCATGGAGGTGAAGGCTGGACGCGGGATGAGGCGGGGGAAAGCCTGGAGCAGGTGGCAGGACTGTCTGAGGACCTGTCCCAGCCACAGCCACTGGACCAGAGAGGTTTGCTCATTGCCTACGCACTTGGATCTCAAGGTCTATTGGAGACTGTGGTGGGAAGGAGGAGCTTCCAGTGAACCTGAGTGGCCTGCTTTCCTAATGTGGGGACAGTGCCTAGAGATCACCAGATAAAGACAAGTTGGTGTGGGTAGCAATGTCTGGTGTGTTTTCCTCAAACCTCCAGGATACCAGGGCACCCAAGGAACCCGGCACTGGGAAACACAGAGCATGTCTGCCACTCTGTTGAAAAGAAGCCCTCCAAAAGCTTCCTGTTACAGCAAGGACAAGCTCCAGACGTCTCACCTGTGCCCACAAGATCCTGAACATGTGTGTGTGCGCACACGTATACACACACACACACAATCCCTCTTGACTACCCAACCCTCATCCCCAGGAGTCCTAGGGCATCGAATTTCCACTGTGTCCTGCTGCCCCCATACAGCCTCAGCTTGAATGGCCCCTTCTTAGAGAGAACTCTCTTCGTCAACTTGGCTGAAGTACTCCTTGTTCTTCACAGCCCAGATGACAATCTGAGTTTGTATATGAACAATACTTTTGGTCCATTGTCTCCTATCACATCTAAGCTGCATGAGACTGGAGTTAGGGGCTCCACCTTCTTCTCACCTCTGGTACCTCCAGTGCCAAGCTTGGCACAGGACACACTCACTATTTGTTGAATGAATGTTGTGTGACCTCTGATAAGTTGCTTCCCCGCTCTGGGCCTCTGTAGTCCCATGAGTGAAATGAAGCCATCGAGTAGGGTGCGGCAGAGAGCCCTGGGAGCTCTGACCAGGGCTCTGTGACTAACATCTAGGCCTCAGGCCCAGAAGTGGGTTGAGTGTGTCGCATTTCCACTTTACTACCCACAGTTCACTGATGAAATCGGGCAGCAAATGCCTTGTCATTTAGTGTCCCTCCATTCCTCCTCCCTGGTCTCTGGGCTTGAGACCATGCTGTTGGATTTCCAGGATGATCCATGCACAGTCACCTGCTCTCCCAGCTCAGTGTTCCCAATGTCCATGAGAAGAGGAGAGTGGGCAGGTTGGTGGCCTGGGAAAGCATGGTGGAGCCATCTGTCTCCACCCTGAACTGACAGGCTGGAATCTTCAGGAGAGTTCACCAATCCAGTAATCTCTGGGTTAGGAGGGTCCTTCCAGGACCGTTGACTCACCATCTGCTTTAAACCTAACTGCCTTGAAACATCCTTCCACCTGGATTCCACCGGACACGCTCAAAGCAGGGGCCTCACTGTCTATCGGGCTGCTCATCTCGCCAATGAACAGCTTTGTCTAGAAAGTTCCTTAATCAGCAGCTTGGTGTAATGTGAGGCAGCGTAGCACAGGGGTGAAGGGCCTGGGCCTCCAGCCAGCCTGCCTGGTGGAATCCCAGCTCTCCAGCCTACTTGCTGTGTGAGCTCCAGCAATCCGTGACCCCTCTCTTTGCCTCTGCCTCCTCTCCTGTAAAAGGGTGAGCACTGAGCGGTGGGAAGAATTTCAAGGGTTAATGCATCATGGGAGGGCAAGAAGTGTCAGTTCCTGTCAACTGCCACCCGCTGAGTGAGCTTGTTGTTTTTAGATCCTCTTGAACTCAGACTGTTCTCTGGGTGGGTTGGTTTGCAAAACAGAGAGTGGAGCCCAAACCAAAGATGCTGGGGCTGGAGATCCAGAGGGGTGAGCTCGCCTCTGGTCTTTGAGGACATTCAACTTCATTTTTCCGAGCCTTAGGATGCTCATCTGAAAACAAGGGCGAGAACAATTCCTGCCCGGCATAGAACTGACAAGGAGATCAGATGAGGAATGGGCAAGAAGCCTCTGCAAACTGAACGCTGCTGCAGACACGTGAGAGCTTCAGCTTACTTTTGTTAGAGAAGCTCAGATTTTTTTTTTTTTTTAAGGCACATTAGCTTCCAAAAGGCAAAGTGGTTAAACTCAACCTATTTGGCAAACGGTGTGTTTTGGTACTTGCTGTGAATTTTGAAGCTAATCCCTTTAGAATCTTTCACTTACGTACGCGAAGGAAAAAAAAAAAAAAAAGATTTGATTGCAAGGCTTTGGGTACATTACTAGGGGATGCAGGTCTTGGTTTTGCTGGTTTCCGCCATCTTTGCTTATGATGGTGATTCCTACAGTTTCTCTTCCTCAGGAATGTGATCAGAAGGACCCAGGTGAGGCACGTTCACGCTACAAATATCAGCAGGGCACAGTCGTAGTTCTGCGTAATTTCAGGAGGTCTTGAGTGACCTTTCTCCAAAGCCTGCCTTGCCCTGTGATCCTACAGCTGAAGGAGCCTCTAGCGTCAGCCTTCTCCTTGTACACCTCAGACACTGAAGGCCACAGAGGGGAAGGGACTTGCCCAAGGTCACCCAGCAGATTAATGGCAGAACCTTGACTCAGTATCTCTTCACTCCAAATTCCAGGAATTTTATGGAATCTTACAATTTCTCCAAATAAGCTGATTGTTGAGTCATAGGGCATTTGGCAAAACTCATTGAACTACACATTTAAAATCTGTACAGTATATTATTATAAATTTAACTCCTTTTTTTTTTTTTTTAAGTGGCTGGGGCTGGGGCTCAGTGATGGAGCACTTGCCTAGAATGCGTGAGGCCCTGGGTTCGATTCCCAGCTCTACAAAAACCTAAAAATAAACTAAAATGGTAGCTTGGTACAGCCAAGTCCTACCTCCTGAGGAGGTCAGCATCTGAAATTGACATTTAGGGCAAAAATAATGGATGGCATGGTTTAATCATGGATAGCCCAGGAGCGCCTAGCAGAGCAGACAGTGTCCTTGTGCAGGCTCCTGCGAGGGTTTTGACAGCCTGCCACTCTTCAGAGGGTCTATCCTGAGAAGATAGCTGGTGTGTAAAGCCCAGTCTGTGAGAGTATAAATAGGGCGATAGTGTGGTGAGAGCACGTGTGGAATCCAGGACCGCAGAGGGATGGCAGCTTCTGGTGCCCCTCCCCCACAACAAGGTGGACCACTCTGTGCTCACCAAACCTGCAGTGTGGGGGTGTAGAGGGAGACCCGACCTGCAGGCCAGCTACCTCCAATCCGCTGCCTTTGTCTCTGAAAGGCCCACAGAACCTGAGGGGACCCCGCAAGTTCTGGAGGATGTTCATAGGGGCCTGAGGCTGGACACAGGGTCCCTGGGTGCCTGGAACACAGAGGTGTAGGGAAGGAGAAGGGACTATTCCTGCACTCTGAAGAGAAGGCTAAGGGGAGGGGGCCACAGAGGACACCTTGTTTAAGAGGAGGGGCAGAGCTGGGCGTGGTGGAGCATGCCTGCGATCCCAGTGGCTCGGGAGGCTGAGGCAGGAGGATTGCAAGTTCGAGGCCTGTCTGGGCAACTTGGAGAAACACTGACTCAAAATGAAAAAATAAAAAGAACCGCAGAAGGGAATGGGGTTGTGGCTCAGTGGTAGGGCGCTTGCCTAGCATGTGTGAGGCACTGGGTTCGATTCACAGCACCACATATAAATAAGTAAAATAAAGGTCCATCGGCAACTAAAAAAATATATATATATTTTTTAAATTAAAAATATGATCTAGAATATGATCTAGCAATCCCTCTTCTGCATATTTAAACAAAGGGACTGAAAGCAGGGTAATGAAGAGATCCCCATGTTCACAGTGGCACTAGTCACAATGCTAAGAAGTACCAGAAACCCAAATGTCCACTGATGAACAAATAAATGAAATGTGTATACATTGGATGGAATATTACTCAGCCATAAAAAAGAGAAACTCTGGCTCATGCAACGGCATGGATGAATCTTGAGGACATTAGGCTAAGTGAAATAAGCCCGTCATGAAAAACCAAATACTGCATGATTCCACTTACAAGGGGTATAAATTCATAGAGATGTAAATGAAAAAAGTAAATGAATTCATAGAGATGGAAAGTTGAATGGTGGTGACCAGGGCCTAGAGGGGGAAAGGGGAAATTGCTTTTGAATGGCTACAGAGTTTCCATTTTGCAAGCTAAAAAAGTTCGGGAAATCTGTTTCACAACAATGTGAATATACTTAATGGTATTTAACACATGCTTAACAATGGGTAAGATGATAAATTCTGTTAGGTGCCTTTTACCACAATAATGAAAAGTAAATAAATAAAAGAACTTATAAAAAGCAACAAAAAAGCCTGACCCTGTAGCACCCATCTATAATCCCGGCAGCTGGGGAGGCTGAGGCAGGAAGATCTCGAGTTCAAAGTCAGACTCAGCAACTTAGCAAGGTGCTAAGTTTTATTTAGAGACCCTGTCTCTAAATAAAATACAAAAACAAGTGGGGCGGGGGCTGGGGATGGGCTCAGTGGTGGGGTGCCCCTGAGTTCAGTGTTCAATCCCCACTAACCCCTTCAAAACAAACAAACACAAAAGGCCTATCGGCCTCTCTTTCTTCACTGAAAAACAGCTGATTATAAAATAGCCTATTTGGTATGATCTTATTTTTGTCAAATGTCATTTTCTAATGCATGTAAATTATTTTCATTAAGGCATACAGCAAAAGATTAATAGTGGTTACTTCTGAGTGCTGATTTTGTTTTACTAATCTGTATTCTCTAACTTTTTAAAGGGGATATTTTGTAAATTATTAAAGCAACACAACTTCATTCTATATCTATCTATCTATCTATCTATCTATCTATCTATCTATCTATCATCTATCTAGTTATCCATCCATCCATCTACCGATTTACCTATCATCTATTTATATCTATTTACTGGTAATGGGGGTTGAATCCAGGGATGTTATACCACTGGCCCACATCCCCAGCCCTTGTTTTTAAAATTTTTAAATTTTGAGGTATGGTCTCACCAAGTCACAAAGGCTGGCCTCAAACTTGTGATCCTCCTGCCTGAGCCTCCCAGGTCTCTGGAATTACAGCCTAGCCCAGCCTGCCTTGATCTCCACAACACTAACATAAGTGGAATTCATATTTTTGAGGTTTTATTTTATGCACAACTCAAAACCATGGTCAACAGGGCAAGACACTTGGACTTTTCATGAATTATCTTATATGATAATCCTTTGATATAGATTCTATTAATAAAACGCATTCCGCAGGTGAGAAGAGAGGCTGAGTAGCTTGTGCAAGCTCCTGTAGAGTGTCAGAGCTGTGTTCAGAACCACAGCCGTCTCCGAAGCCTGTGTTATTGCCAACCTGGTGATGCTGCTAGACCAAGGTGATGCACTTGCCTGTCACCCTGTTCATGGATCTCCTTGACAGCCACGATCATATAATTTATGTGCCAAATAATACCCCGCCACTCTCTTGCTGGCCACCACTAGTAATATCTACAGATGACCCTTTATCATTTCACAGATAACACAAAGGCAACCTCCTTTGAGGAATCTCAGGTGGGGTCCTGAGTGGCTGGGACTGGGAGGGCCCCCAGGGTGCTCCCCTTCATTGACCCCCCTCCCCCCCGCATGCAACCCACCCGGATGAATCCCCATCCTCCCAGGACCGGCTTCAACCCTAGAGGAGGGCAAGGCACAGACAGGGAAGGCTGTCGAATATGGAAATTATAATAATGTAATTTATCTCAAAAGAATGATTATGAGTATGTAATTAACACTTTGTAGGCAGACGTTTCCACCTCTGAGGAACGCTGAGAGTCTCTCGGATTATTTAAATGTATATCACATCCATTGCTGGAGACAAACCCTATGGTTTTTAGAAGATAATTAAAATTCCTTCCCCTTTGGAATTAAGAAAATTGCCTGTGCCCAACAGACACATGGATAGACTTAAACCTGGGTTGAAGAGGCTGCATCCAGGAAGGACACGTCGGATAAGCTTGATATCCATTTTGAAGCCCTTGACGGGGAAGAAATTATTAATCAATCTCAGCACTGTTCCCCACAAAGCCTCGACTGTCCCCAGGATCCTTCTCCCTGCAACTCTCTAGAAGCCGCCACCAATTAGCCAGAATCAAATCCCATGTGTTACCCTGGAAATTAGCCCACTCTCATCCCTCCAATGAGACAGAAGACTGATCTTCAGAGAAGTAAATTAACTTGCCAAAATCTGCCCAGCCAGTAACACAAAGCTGAGGTTCCCAAAGTTTTGTTTTTCCCTTAATCCCCACCCCTGCCTCTTGACTCTGCTCGGACCACACTTGGTTGATTCTATGGTTTGCACCAGATTCCTCTTTCCAGGGTGAGCTCCCTCGAATGACTGTACCAATGATTTGCTAAGTGACAACTGGCCTTTCAACACTTTTGTATTGTTCAAGAAAAAAATGGAGACAGTCATCTGTGTGTGTGCTTGTGTGTGTGTTGTTTTGTTTGTTTGTGCAGCGCTGGGGATCAAACCCAGTGCCTCACATACCCTAGTCAAGAGCTCCACCATTCACCTACCTCCCACGCCCGGTTCAGATTCTTGCCTCTCTTAATGGCCAGTCAGGGTGCTTTTTTTTTTTTTTTTTTTAATTATTTTAGTTGTAGGTGGACACAATACCTTTTTTTTTTTTAATTTTTATGTGCTGCTGAGGATGGAACCCAGTGCCTCACAGGTGCTAGACAAGCATTCTACCACTGAGCCACAAACACAGTCCAATGGTGCTCTTTTAAGAAAAGAGAGTTGCCAACTCAAAGCGGATCAAGGACCTAGGCATTAGACCAGAGACCCTGCACCTACCAGAAGAAAAGGTAGGCCCAACTTTTCCATCATGTTAGCTTAGGAACCGACTTCCTCAATAAAACTCCTATAGCTCAAGAAGCAAAATCAGGAATCAATAAATGGAATAGTATCAAACTAAAGAGCTTCTTCACAGTAAAGGAAACAATCAATAATGTGCAGAGAGAGCCTACAGAATGGGAGAAAATCTTTGCCACCTGTACCTCAGATAGAGCATTAAGCTCCAGGATAGATAAAGACCTCAAAAAACTTAACACCAAAAAAACCCCCAAATAACCCAACCAATAAATGGACAAAAGAACGAGTCATGCACTTCACAGAAGAAATACAATCAGTCAAAAAATATATGAAAAATGTTGGACATCTCTAGCAATTAGAGAAATGCAAATTAAAACTACACTGAGATTTCATCTCACTCTAGTCAGAATGGCAATTAGCAAGAATACAAGTAACAATAAATGTGAGGATGTGGGGAAAAGCTACACTCATAAATTGCTGGTGGCACTGCAAATTGGTGTAACTACTCTGGAAAGCAGTATGGAGATTCCTCAGAAAACTTGGAATGGAACCACCATTTGACCCAGCTATCCCACTCCTCAGTTTATACCCAAAGGACTTAAAACAGCATACTACAGTGACTCAACCACATGAATGTGTATAGCCGCTCAATTCACAATATTTAAGCTATAGAACCAACCTAGGTGCCCTTCAATAGATGAGTGGATAAAGAAAATGTGGTACATAAACACAATGGAATATTATTCGGTCATAAAGAAGAATGAAATTATGGCATTTGTTGGTAAATGGATGGAACTGGAGACTATCACGCTAAGTGAAATAAGCCAATCCCCAAAAAATCAAAGGATGAATGTTCTCTCTGATATGTGGATATTAACACACCATTAAGGGGTGGAAGGAAGAATAGAAGTTCATTGTATTAGACAAAGGGGAACGAAAGGAAGGGAGAGGGGGATGGGAACAGGAATCGACATAACTTTCCTGTGTTCATGTATGAACGCACTACCAGTGAAACTCCACATCATGTACAACCACAAGAATGGGATCCTATGTAGAACAAGTTATACTCCATGAATGTATATGTCAATATGCACACAAAAGACTGTCATGTATACCTAAAAAGAACAAAGAAAAAAATGTGAGTTGCTCATGAAATGTCTATGATTGTAGAGAAAGGACTGGACATTCTGAGCGCGCCTTCTTAGGCAAGCCACTCTGCTCCTACAGAAATGGGTTTCCGCTCTAGGGTATGTATAAATGCAGCAAGACCTTGGCTGGGGATGGCAATCTCGTATGCTAAAGCGACTTGGAGAAAAGTGGCATTTGAGCAAGACACTGGTGATCAATAGGATTAAATGTTTCTTTTTATTATAAAAATAATACACGGTTAGGATACAGTTGTGGGAGATACAGAATGTCAAGAGGAAAAGTCACTCCTATTTTCTTTACCCGTCGACCATGTCAGTATTTTGTTACTTTTTCTCTGCTGATATCATACCACTGCATGCACAGATGTGTGTTGTTTTTTCCCTCCTTTCTCATGATTGTGATTAATTTATGCATGTTATTTAATATTTGACTTTTTTGAAGTTTTAATGCAGTGTGAGCATGACGACGGGAAACCAGTAATTCCGTTTGTTGGAATAACCGAGATGCACATGTGTCCCCCCAAGGTGTACGGCGGGGTTCATCATATAACCCCACACGGGAACAACCCGGCCGCACATCAGGAGAACCGATAGATAAAAGGAAAACTATACAGCAATAAACAAACTACGTCTACACATGGCAACAGGGATGAATCTCACAAATATGATATTGAACAAAAGAAGAACATTCTGGTGATCCACTGACAAAGTGCCAAAGCAAGCAAACCTAAGCTATGGCAAAAGAAATCTGAGCCATGCTTCTGCTGGGGACGTGGTTAGTGACAGGAAGGGAGAGTGTCGGGTAGGGATGTCTGGCTGTAGGTTGCAAGAACACAAACACTTGACCAAAATTATGAAGCTATACATTGATGATAATTTGTGTACTTCTCTACACGTTATAGGTTTTTAAAAAATTAATTTGCTGTGCATGGTGGCACATGCCTATAATCCCAGGGGCTTGGGAGGCTGAGGCAGGAGGATCACAAGTTCAAGGCCAGTCTCAGCAACCTAGTGAGGCCAACCTCAGCAACTTAGTGAGACCCTGTCTCAAAATAAGAAATAAAAAAGGGCTGGGGATGTGGCTCAGTGGTTAAGCACTCCTGGGTTCAATTTCTGTTACAAAGAAAAAAAAAGAAAAATTAAAGTTAATTAACTGTAGGAAAATTCATTCATCTGGCAAGAGTTAACCAAAAATGTCACTTCAGACATAGGGAATAGCACAAAGAAAGTCACAAGAATAGGAAATGGAAAACAGCCTAGTTTTATTCCAATACTGGTATGACAGTATTTTGTGTAAACAAAGTACCCCAAAATTTAGGGCTCGAAAGCAACTTTTTATATTTGCTCATTTGCCCTAAGGTTTGGCAGTTTGGGCTGGGCCCAGCCAGCCAGTTCTTCTGCTGGTCTTGCATAGGGTCATTAGTGCAGTTGTGCTCATGACTGGGGCCGGACGGTTCAGGGTGGCCTGTGCTGGTCGTCGATTTACTGTCCTAGTTCCACACTAGCCCTTCTTTCCTGATCCACTAACGTGGATCTGGGCCCTTGAAATGCTTCCTTTTCTTTGCTGGATGGTAGGATGCTCCGTTTTCTCAGTAGACGTGCTGGAGAGACACTGAAGTGAGAGAGCCTGCCTTCCTGGCTCATCAGGTCTGTGGTTGGCTGCCCGGGCCCAGGTCCTGCAGCAGGAACGCCTTCACCACTATCAGACTCCTTGTGGTGCACAGCACTCAGAAGCACCCGGCGGCTTCTCAGAATCCTTTAAAGTGACTTTGTAGCAGTATCTCTAATAAGACATTTCCCTCTGAATGGCTTTCCCCGGCCCCTGAGAGGGCACATTTCCAGCAATTTCCAGAGGATGATTTCTACCAACTTCCATGGGCCCTGCATGGCATCGCAGCCACTTTTATACCGTGTGGTGAGCCACGGCTATGTGTTCTCCAAAAGGACCTGGGCCTCAGTCCTGGGGGCGTGCCTCCTTGGATGTTCTGTCATCCCTGGGATAGTGGCTGCTCCCTGTATCTGCTATTCCTGCCTTCTTTCGAGTTCTCTTGACTTCTTATCAGTTAATCCCCTGTTGCAGTTGAGTTCTAGATGGGCGAAGACTGAAAAGGCAAGACCATGCGAGGCAAGTCTCAGCTGTACAGACATGACTTGAAGCAGTGTCTGTTGGTCGAACCAAGCCACGGGGCAGCCAAGATCCAAAAGAAGGAAAAATGGACTCCATTTCTTGACTGGAGGAGTGGCAAAGTCCCATTGCGAGGAGTAGGCATACAAGAAAAGGGGGAAGCAGTGCAGCCATCAGGGTAAACCATCTCCCACAAACTCTCTGCATCAGAAGTCACGGACTGCTCATGCACCATGGTCTTGGTGCTACTCCAGGGATGCTCAATCCAAATGCATGGGGGTGGAGTCTGAGAATCTAAAATCTTGACACTCCCGTCTGTCCCACCTCCCCAGTGATTCAGACTCATTAAAACTTGAGAACCATTAAGCTCACACAATGTTATCCTCATTCATCACTTGGTAAGATAGTATTCCATTCCCTTTTCACTTTCCTTATTTCTGCTGAGAAGCTGTCAATTGCCTTCAAATTTTTCCCCTTACCTTTCGTTTTTGACAGTTATACTGTAATAGGCCCAAGCTCGGTTTTTGAAAACTGCATTTTATTTGGGGTTTCAAGGGATTCCTAATTACTGAGCATCATCACACATTGCTTCTAACTTTACTTCATTTCTTTTTTCTTTGCTTGACTTCTCTCCATATTATCTCTTCCTGAGATTTTGATTACACACATTTTTTTTTTTTTTTCAGTGCTGGGGATTAGAACCCAGGGCCTTGCGCTTGCAAGGCAAGCACTCTACCAACTGAGCTATATCCCCAGCCCTTGATTACACACATTTAGTAATTTTCATCATGTTCCATATGACCTTTCAGTATAAATGTGCTATAATCTGGATACTTCCTACTGACTTGCTTTTCAATTCCTGGTTTTATCTTTAGCTGTGTTTACAGATTGTTATGTTCATCTACTGCATTCTTAATTTCATTTATTGTATTTCAGTCTTGGAACTTCCCCTTGATTCTCCTTAATAGAGAATCTAAAATCTGGGCTGGGCTGGGGAGATAGCTCAGTCAGTAGAGTGCTTGCCTTGCAAGCACAAGGCCCTGGGTTCAATCCCCAGCACTGCAAAAAAAAAAAAAAAAAAAAAAAAAAAAGAAAGAGAATCTAAAATTCTTTTTCTTGTCATATAATTTATTAAATATATTAACCACATATGCTTTAAATTACATATCTCATAATGCCAATATCTAGATTGACTATGGGCCTCCTGTTTTTGTCTATTTTTCCTCTTGTTTTCAGTCATTTGGTCTTATATCCTGAAGTATCAAGTATCATGTCTAAACAAATTACAGAAAAATTTGAGGTCTTGGCTGGTATTACTTTTATTCAGAGATTTTTACTTTTGCTTCTTGTAGGCATTTAAATCTAAGTCTTATAAAGCATTAAATTGATTAGATGTTGGGCTTCGGTTTTGCCAAGGCTGGTCAATTGCTAACTCACGTCTATTCTTAGGGTTTTGCCCTTAGAGAGGGGCTTAAATACCTGGAGTATTTAGGGATACTTCTCCTTTGTAGACACTGAAATCCAATTTTGTATAGCTCAGCCTCACAACACTACCAGCTTTTTTACCTTTTCTTGAGAAATGGCATGTTCTCTGAGGGGGGAGTGGAAGCTGAATTTTTTTTTTTTTTTTTTTTTTTTTATTGGGGACTAAACCCAGGGGTGCTTAACCAAACAAACCCGGTTGAATATTGAGTTTTTCTTCCTGCATTTCTCTTCTCTCTGGCTTGGCACTGCAGTCCTGGTTCTCTAATGCCTTCAAATACATACACATACCCCCCAACACACACCCAAAATTTATCTTGATAAACTCTTGCAATAATTTCTAGTGAGAAAACTGGTCTTTGACAAGCTGGTCCATAATTACTGGAAATGGGAAAAAAACTTCCTCAGCTAACATGTCTTCTCTTCCAGTGGGCAGGAACTATGCCATTCTTACCTGTAGAGCCAGGCCCACCCCCTTGCTTTAAGTCTTCAATGGATAGTAATTTGTATATTTCTTTTGCTTTTTAATCTGTTGGTTTAGGCAGAGAAGGAATTACCTTTCTATAGTTCTAGATACTGGATCCAGAAAAGACTTAGCTGAAGGTCCCCTGGCTCAGATCCACTAAGAAGTCAGTGGTCTGACTGGGTCTTGAATACTGATCTAGAATGTGCTTCTCCCCACCCTGCCAGATTGCACTAGAATGTAATGGTAACATGGGGTTTGGCATCAAGCAGACCTGAGTTTCAATGCCAGCTCTGCCACTGTGTGGCCTTGGACAAGTTCCATGAGCTCTGAGAGCTTCAGATTCTTCTTTTGGTAAAATGGAGATGATAATAATAAGAGCTACCCAAGACAGGGCTGTTGGGAAGATTCCTTGAGGCAATGTGTCTAGGATGCTTGGTAGCACAACCGAATCTGCTCAGAGGAGCTTGTATTCCAGGAAGCTTAGCCTGGTGAACGAGGTCCTTTATTCCAGCTTCCTTTCTATGGGTTTCAGAGGTATCCCAGCAACCAGAGATAGCTCACCATCTTGCCTTTCCGGAAAGGGATCTCGAAGGGATCCTAGGCATGTCTCTAAGTACACACCCCACTCCCACTGATAACCTCACACCACGAAGGCAGATGTGAGTGAGGCTAGTGCTTACTGCTCGGGGGTCGTCAGGACCCTCTGCCTGCATCCCTCCTGCTGAAGGCCTTCCTAAAGCTGGGGACATGGTGGTGGAGGGACAATCAGCCACCTTGATGCCAGGGGAACAGGCCTGAATGGCCACAATCTTTATCCCCTTCTGGTCCCCAAACTATAATAGAATAGTTAAGAACATAGATAGAGTGCAAAGACAGACCTGGCCTCTAATCCCAGAGCCCCACTTCCTAACTGTGAAATCTTGGCCAAGTCCCTTAATTTCCCTAACTCTGTGTTTCCATCAATGTCGTGGAGTCGATAATGGCAGGTACTAATGGCATCACTTGAAAGATTAAATGAGGCTCAATGGAGGGCACTTCTTTTATTTCTTCTCCTGTACCTCCCCCGCCCTGAATATATGTCCGAGAAGGAAGTGGTGCAGCCAGAATTAGAATTTGGGTCTTCAGACTCCCCCTTTCCCTATCTTGCCCATAGCACCCCTAAAATTATTCATGCTTTGGGGTTAATGCAGTGCCTCCCAATTTACCCCTTCTATGACATCATATGAGAACTCAAGGGGACTAAACTTAGGAAGCTATCTGAGGCCAGAAGGTGACTCCTAACAGGACTGGGGACTCCAGCTGCCCTCAGCTTTAGCTCCGCTCATGGCCAAGGGCTGTCTCAGCACATTATAACCTGTCACTGTCCCCCAGCTAGGGACCTTGGGTTAAGGTGTTGGTACCCCCTGGTAAGAGCCAGCACTCACACTGACCATCAGTAACGCATTAACCCATTGTAGGTAAATCAGTTCTAGACTAGCTATTCAGTTTCCTGGTGAGAGTCCAGAACCCTGAGCCCAGAACAAGAAGATCAAGAAGAAAATGAGATGTTGGCTCCAGTCTAAATTTGGCCTCAAAGTCACTGTGACCTTGGGCAAGTCATTGCCCTGCGCCAGAGCCACGAGCTCCCTTCCAATACCGACGTTCTAATAATTGAAGATTCTATGAATTCTTGGCTACTGGGCTGAATTCTGTTCCTGGTGGCCTGGTTCCAATAAACATGGCAAATGAATGGCCCTCCCTGACTGTGCAGGCGACTCCAGCTCTCTCCACATGCTATGGGCTGGTCTTGGAAAATAATGCATCTGGGGCAGACAGAGGGCAGAGACGCACTTGTCCTGGGTCCCTACCAACAGAATTCCTCTGAGTCCACTGTGTTTAGCAGGATTCCCCTGCTCACAACTTCAGCCTCTGGCAGAGCAATATCTCTGGTTTCCGGAATTCATCCCTTCTCCTCTTGGCTCCCTGGGGCTACACTTTAAGCAGTGGTAACTCAGGAGGCAGGGATTGAATGAGGAGGAGGAGGCAGGGAGGCCAAAGAAAGGCAGAGGTTGAGGAGGCTGGAGGCAGATCTCATGGAACATGGTTGCCGTACTCTGCAGGGGCTGGACTTGGTCTTGTGAGCAGTGAGGAGACACCAAGGACACTGTGGCGAGGACACAGTCAGAACTTGTGGTCAAAACAGGTTTGGGCTTCACGAAAGGCAGACTAGAGCAGAGAGAGCAACCAGGGGTTAGAAAAGTGCAGCCACAGAGATAATGCCGTAGCTTTGGGAACAGCAAAGAGGAGGTATTCAGGAGGTGATGTGGTCCTTCAACATCTGTTTGCAATTGTCTCTGCAGAGGAGAAACTTGAGGTAGTGACAGATGGGGACCTCAAATTCAAGTTTCCTAACTCTTGGCCCTGCCCTTGGCTGAGGAAGACACTTCCCTGGGATGGCCGGCAGGAGGAGGCAAGGGAAGCCTGCTCTCCCCAGATGCCCCTGCAGCTCCAACCCTCCCACCCACGGCACTGGGGGACCCCTTCACTTGTCTTGGCCTCAGCTTTGCTTTATGTCCTTTGGAGGGTCCATGAGGCCAAGTGAAGGTTTTCTACATTCAAACATAAACCTGGAACCTTAAGGGGCTGGGGAGATAGCTCAGTCGGTAGAGTGCTTGCCTTGGAAGCACAAGGCCCTGGGTTCGATTCCCCAGCACCGCCAAAAACAACAACAACAACAACAAAAAAAAACCTGGAACCTTAAAAAAAAGAAGGAAGATAGGAATCTATAAATCACTGCAATGGACTCAAAGAGGGGAAAATAAAATTCTCAAGCCGAAGCAGACACAGGAGATTCAGAGACTGTCTGTTTGGACAGTTGCCTTGCTTGCCTACAATCCCTCTGTTTGGCAGCCTCCACAGCTCTTCCAGAATCCCCAGGGTTCCCAGGCCTACAGGTTGCAAACCACTGGATTAGCAGATTCCTGTTCGAATGTCCTAGAGCAGGCTTCTCAGCCTAGGTCCACAGACAGAACCCAGGAGGTCTCCGAATGTGGATGGAAAACAGCCTGCTCTTCACTAACCTCCAACTAAGTCAAACATCTTGCTCCATTATGAACGGAAGCAGTGAACCACGGTAGAACTGGCAGTTCCTGGGACTGCGTCGCCAAGAGAAATCACATTACAGTCATTGCAGATCTTTCAAAATATCATTTAAGCTCAGCATTACTTTATAGTTTGTTCTTTTTCTCCCAGTACTGGGGCTTGAACCCTGGGGCGCTTTACTATTTTGAGACAGGGTCTAAGTTTCCCAGGATGACCTCAAACTTGTGATCTCCTCTTTTAGGATTACAGATAGGTACCACCACACCCCACAAAGCTCAGCATGACTTTAAAGTTACCATAATTAATCTCTCTGCCACCAGACCTCAAGATTAATGTACTAATAGAAAAAGCACATATTACTTTATCATAAACATTTTAAAAAGCCTTATAACCCAAATTTCAATATGATTGGTTTCTCTGGCACTTTAGTGTTTTATGGATTTAAATGCATGCTGGGAGGGGCGCCGCAGGCTTCCCCAGATTGCCAGAGAGGTCCACGGCAGGAGTATGGTTAAGAATCCCCGCCCTAGGGCTCGGAGCTCACTGAAGGCTGCCAAGGAGGGTATGTAGGGCCTGGGATCCCTGGGGACCCCTCTGGAACTGCTCAGATGTGCACTCTCAGCCCAAGTAAAGTGAAACAAGAAACTGGGGCAGGAGCAAAGGGACTCTGAGAAGTGGAACGGAAGCCAACGGGCCAGGCGGGCAGGGCTCAGTCTAGTGGCACAGAACCGAATTCCTTAGCTTCCACCTTGGCCAGGCTTCCCAGGACTCCCGGGGCCCGGTCTTACTCTGGTCATTTCCCCTCCTAGTCTGTTTTCTTCTCAGAGCGAATGCAGCACGTCAAGGTCAAGGGGGGCCCTTCCTGGGCCTGCCGCTGCCTCTGCCTTTGCTGCGTGACTCTGGGCCCATGGTCTCCCCTTCCCGGGCCAGTTTTCTCAAGGGTTTAACGAGGAGGAGAGGAGGAGGTGGGCTGGTGCCACTGCAGAGTTCGGGCATTGGCACGGCTAGTCCCCCTTGCCAGGTCGGTAGTGGGTACTGCCGACAGATCTGGGAGTCTGAGGGCTGCACGTGCACCAGGAGCTTCGGGAGCCTTTTCCACACACCGACCGATGGAAAATGGAAAATGAAGCCAAACCCGCTGCTCTCGCTGTCTTAGACGATCGGCATGGAAAGCACCGCCCACATGTCCATCTCTGACACTCTGTGGCTCTAACGATCCGATCTCAGAGGCCCAAGTAAGATACTGGGCAGATGTGAAGACCTGCAGGAGGGCTACCTCTGATCCCCAGGAGGTGTGTGTGTGTATGTGTGTAGCAGAGAGAGAATGTTCCCGGCTGGGCTACGTGTTCTCTCTCACGAACCCTCTAGCAAAAGCAGAGTCAGCACAGGACACTCAGAATCCTCGCGGTTCAACCAGGCCTCTTGCAACAGATGACGGGAGGCTGGGGGAAGTCAGACTCTGATCAAAGGGCTGGGAATTGGCATCCTCCCAGAATTGGTGCCACCAGGCCCTACTTGTCCTCAGGTGTCCCGTGTCACAAGGACCATCCGGCATGCAATGCAAGGATAGCAACACTGAGAGAAGAACATTGGACACTCCTGGTATTATTTACACAGACTCAGATCACAGTCAGGTGGCCAAGATGTGGGAGATGCTGGGGACTTGTGACTTCTCCCTAAGTTATGCAAAAAAAGCTACTTCAGGAGTTATTTCAGAGCATTGCTAGCCCAGGTTACAGCTGAAAGCCAGAGAGTACTTACCTCCTGTCACAACCAGTTCACACCAGAATTCGGACTAGGGCCAGTACACAGGGGAGGCAGAGTGCTGTGCAGAGGCTGCACGACCACAGGCCTGTGGGGTCAAGCTGGTATCACACATGAGAATGTGAACTGGGTGGTAGTAGGGAGTGGTGGGGACTGTGGCAAACTAGAACTCACAGGTTCCATTTACAGGAAGCAACTAACACCCAGTTCCAGCTGATTATTGGTATGTGAGAAGGTGGACTAGAGGGTCAGGTCTTCCTTCTGGTTATTTATTTCTTTGTTTTACAGTACTATGGATGGAACCCAGGGCCTCGCACAAGCTAGGCAAGCACTCTACCATTGAGTTGCATCCCCAGCCCTTTTTATTTTATTTTGAGATAGGGTTCTTGCTACCTTGCTCAGGTTGGCCTCTACCTCCTGAACCACCAAGATTACAGGTGTGCACCAGTGTACCCATCTTTTCCTTCTGATTTTAAAAGAGAAGTTAGAATCTAGATTTTTTATATTAAATAATTCCATATTTGAACATTGGCATTTAAAATCTAAAAATATTAAAGGTAAGCCACAATGATAAAACACTCCATAGGCTAGACAAAACATATCTAAGGACTGTAGTATTGATCTTAATTTTACAACTTCTGATGGAATGAACAAGAGCCCTGACTGTGGATTTAGATAGACAAAGATCTGATATGTTGATCCGCCACCCACTGTCTGTATGATATTGTTTAGAATTTGTAGTTTCTCTTCTTTTTCCTCTTTGGTGCTGGGGATGGAACCTAGGGCCTCAAACATGCTAAGCATGCACTCTATCACTGAGCTCCACCCCCAGTTCAAAGACTTGTAGCTCTGATGTGGCTGCAATGGAATATTATTCAGCCATAAAGAAGAACAAAATGATGGCATTTACAGGTCAATGAATGGAGTTGGAGAATATCATGCTAAGTGAGATAGGCCAATCCCAAAAAAACCAAAGGTGGGAATGTTTTCTCTGATAAGTGGATGATAATACATAACGGGTGGGGGAGTAGGTAAGGGAAGAATGGAGGAAGGATGGATTGTGTAGAGGGAAATGAGGGGTGGGGAAGGGGCCGGGGGAAGGAAAGAACAGAATGAGACAAATATTATCACCTTATGTACATGTATGAATACACAAGCAGTGGGAATCTACTTCATGTACAACCAGAGAAATGAAAAGTTGTACCCCATTTGTGTACAGTGAATCAAAAAATAATAATAATAAAAAAGATTCGTAGCTCTGAGTCTCAGTGCTCTCACCTGAAAAATGGGCTAATACATTGGCTACTGTGAGGATTACAGGCTGCGATGAGTTTAACACACTCAGCGCCACTGTTAGCACACAGTAGGTGCTTCACAAGGTAGCTACTCCTACAAAGTGCCTCTATGCCTCAGTGATTGGAGGAAACCCCCACCCCCCCTGCACCCATCCATCCAGTCCAAACCGATTTCCCCAAGGTTTGGGGATCCAGTGCAGCTGGCTCTCTTGCACAGGTGCTCGATGCGCTCACACACACTCTGCATGCCCCTCGGGAGGGTCCTGAGATGCCAAGGCTGGTTACTAAGGAAAATTGTTCAGGAGCCTTCCCTGGGGTGCAGCGGCAACTTTCCAGTATGAGTTAGAAGAGAGGCTAGCCTCGGCGCAGGGGACCGGCGAACATGACCCTTCGGGGGTCAGAGAGTTTTTAAATTTCCTGTGATCCTGGGCACACGTGTGCCACACACACGATACTCACACACTTCGCTTGCCCAAATACCTCCCTAGGTTCCCCTTCCTGCATACCGTGCTGGCTTTGCTCCATTCCATTCTCCCATTGCCTCCCCTGGGAGCGCAGGCGCTGCCGTAATCCAGAACTCAGCACGCCCTGAGGTGCCAGAGAGGAGCGAACAGACTGGCTGAAGCTCAGATGACTGAACAGAAGGGGCTTTGAGAAGGACGACTCCCACCCAAGTTCACCAGCAGGTCTTCTTGAACCCAAGAGCATCTGACACCAAAGGGGCTGCTCTAACCTCTGAACCACACTGCCTCCCACACCCCCCCATCAGCAGGCACCCGGTTTCTGTCCCCATACTCATGACTTGGGGAGCTATTTCCCCCATTCTTTTTGTTCATACAATTTTACATTTTAAAAGTCCCTATAAATGGCATTTAAAAAAAAAAAAAGAATTTAAACAATGAGCAGCCAAACCACAGTTCCATCATCATCAGATGAATTTTTTCATCATGTAGTTATTAGTAATTATCACAGATCATAATTACTATGGCAAAGATCACAGTTTATAAAATATTCATGACCTGATTTTATCAATTCTGAAGTTTTTTTTTTTTTTTTAATCTTTGAACTTTAAAAAAATCTCTAAATCTCTTTTAAAATCTACAGAATTTAAACTTCCATGATACACTTTAATTGGTCCTAAAAATAATCCCGGGAGGCAAGCACTGCCAAGATTACAATGCCCATTTTGCAGCTGGGAAAAGTGAAGTGAGAGAGGCGAGGGGGCAGCTCGCCTGAGTCGGAGCTCAGGACCGCCGCCCTGACTCCTGGCTCGCAGCCCCGCGGCCTCCTGCAGATTCCTGGTCTGCAGGCAGCACACTCCCCACCACCTGTTCCCGGCATCCTCCCGGCAGAGGCCCGAGGGAGCCTCAGTCCCCACTTCAGGGTGCGCCAGGGCCGGGCAGTTCAGCTCCACACAGGACGTTTTCAAGCTCAAGGACTTCACTTTTAAGAATCAACCTCCTGTTGGAGGCAGCATCGTGGAGACCAAAGCTGGGCTGGGGAGGGGGGGGGCGGTGCAGGCCGAATTTCTGCCTGTGGTCCCCCAAACCTTGTGCAAGCAAGGTATAGGGACTCCCCGCCTGAGGTCCCCAGTCTCTGAAAAGTACTCACAAGTGCCCTATTTCTCAGATTTCAGAAGGTCAAATGAAAATCAAATATTGACTCCAGATAAGATCAGACAGACACACTAAAACACCACATTTCTCTGCTTTGGGCTAAACTTGCATCAGCCCAGCGGTCTGATCTCGCTGACCAGAGAACACTGATCGGCTACCAGAGGGTCACAATGAACAGAGAAGGGAAAATCAATGAACGGCTTTATTACGCAACAGGTACAACCTGGCAGGCAAACATCTTTCAAAAGAGGGGGTGTGACAGAGCAAACTATTAAAAAGGAAAGTGGACGTGGAAATTTGAGCTCCTCGTTTTCCCAGATGGGAGACGGAAGGCTCAGAGAGCTGGAGTGACTTGATTAAGGTCACACAGCAGGGCCAGAACCGGCAGCCAAGGTTTCTCCCCCTGAGGGGAGGCCTCTTTCCACCACACCCCGCCACCCTGAGGTTCACGAAGGCCAGAGTGTCAGGACTCACCAGGGTTGCCGAACGGGGTCAAGATGGGGAAATGGCTTCTTCCTGTCACCTGTGGGCGCCTTCCTGGGGGCAGCTGCCAAGGCCATGCTGTCTTTCCTCCCTGGGAGTCTGCCAGGGCAGCTAGACGTGGGAGACCTCCCTGAAGAAAGTCTCTTCCAGGACGGGAGTGACCAGGCCCTAGGGTCGCAGTGTGGCCACAGAGGGCTGAGCTACTGTCCAGACTGCCCAGCTGCCTCCTGGCACAGGGGCTCTCGGGTTGCCAGGCTGGTTTTCCTGCCAGCTGCTCCGCTGGGTGCCTTTAAGAGAGCGGATGCAGCTCATTGGCTGAGCAACCCCCCACCTCTGTACCAGAGCAGGCAGGGGGCCGACCGGGGACCCAGGTGAGTAAACAAGCAGCTGGCTCCGCCCTCCCCCTCGGCCGGGTGCTGGGCTTCTTCCGCACCCCCGCCCCATCTGCTCCCCAGGGAACAACCTGGGGGTGAGGATCCCGCAGACACTCTGCAGGTGCTTAGTGCTGTTCCGTCTGCACGACCTCATGGTAACCCTAGAGCAGAGCTAGGGTTCTGTCTTCTCTTTCAGATGGAAAACTAGCGTCCTGGGAGGAGGAAGGGACGCCAGCTCACGCAGCTCTTGGAAGCAGTGTGGCGTGAGGGTCAGAACACAGGGAGGAGCCGGGTACGGTGGTGCACGCCTGTAATCCCAGCAGCCCGGGAGGCTGAGGCCGGAGGATCGAGAGTTCAAAGCCAGCCTCAGCAATTTAGTAAGGCCTTAAGTAACTCAGGGAGACCGTGTCTCCAAATGAAATATTTATAAAACGGCTGGGGGTGTGGTTCAGTGGTTAAGGGCTCCTGGGTTTAATCCCTGGCACCAACAAAACAAAACAAAGCAAAACACCCACAGTGAGGGTCAGTGTAGTGTGAGGACAGTGTAGTGTGAGGACAGCACAGTGTGCCATCAGTCTCCGCCTCTGACTTTTCACGCCCTGCTACAGGGCCACACCACCTTCCTGCCCCAGAGGCCTTTGACAAGTCCCTCACTGCCTCAGTCTCCTCACCTGTAACTGAGTCTACACTAACTGTATTAAGGGCATGTCCCTGGATTTAAACCCAAAGAGGATCTTGGAGATGACCTCTCTCACTTGCTCATTTAGACGTGCATTCATTCACCAGCCATTGTTGCTCCAGCAATAATTATGGCACCAGCCACTGTTCTAGTTCTTAGGGAGAAAAAGTCAAGGACCCTACTCTGACCAGATGGGCATTCTGGAAAGAAGGGAAAAAAAAAAAAAAAGTCAAATGGATTAGATAGGTAATACTACCATGAAGAATAGGACTTGGGCTATAGCTTGGTGGTAAAGAAGTGCTTGCCTAGTATGCAAGAGGCCATGGCTTCCACCCCCAATACTGACACCCCCCCCCCCAAAAAAAAGACTGATATGATAAAGTAATAAGGGATGAATATTTCTGATTATGAGGTCTGGGAGGCCCTCTCAAAGGAAGTGCTATTAAAGCCAGGACTTGAATGATGAAAGAGCTGGAGTAAGAGAGTTCCAGGCCCAGTGAACCACAAGTGCAAAGGCCCTGGGGCAGATGTGTTTGGAGAACAGAAAGAAAGCTGCTGTGGGCAATATAGTCCAGTTTCTGTACTCCCTTTTTCAATACAAAAGGAAATTACTCAGAAAGGTGGCTTGATTGTGCAAGATTCCCTCCTGCAATGTCTCCTTCCTTTCTTTATCCTCATTTATATGAGGGAGGGAAACAGAAGTCTAGAGTTGACTTGAGTTACCAGCCCAAATGCCATTCTGTTAGCCTACACTGTTATAACCTTGCACTGTAGACACGTGTAAACATCCCAACTGCAAGGACTATAATTTTAAAAGTCTATCACCGCCAGGCGCCATGGCACTCACCTGTAATTCCAGCAGCTCAGGAGGCTGATGCAGGAGGATGGCAAGTTCAAAGCCAGCCTCAGCAACTTGGAGAGGACCTAAGCAATTCATTTAGAGATTCTGTCTCTAAATAAAATACAAAATAGGGCTGGGGATGTGGCTCAGTGGTCGAGTGCCCCTGAGTTCAATCCCTAGTCACCCCTCTACACACACACACAAAAGTATATCGCACTGAAGAACAAAGTCCTGACCATCAGAATTTAGAATTTAAAGTTCTGGTAGTAATGCAAACTACCAGGGAGTTACATGGGGTCAGTACAGACCCTTCCAGCTGAGCTTCTTTTCACCTTCATTTTCAGAAGTTTTTATTCTGATTTTTTTAGAAAGAGTCTGACAGTATTTAGTCATCACATAACTATTGGTAGCTTTGCACATTATTATCCAAGACTGCTGGATAGTAGTGTGGTATAAAGTAAGAGAATCACATTGGTGTTGCTGAGAGGCAGGAAGGAGATGTGAATGAATGATGGAAAGGGTTACATGAAACCTTATAATTCTGGATTTTCTTTTCTTTCTTTTTCTTTCTTCTTCTCTGTGGGGATGCTGGGGATCGAACCTGCCTCGTGCCTGCTAAGGGAAGCACTCTACCACTGAGCAACACCCTCTGCCGAGGATCCTGGATTTGAATCCTCAGTTTCAGTATGCATTTTTGATGTAACTGATCTGAAAATAAACTAGCTAACATCTTTTTATCATTCTGTCAACTGTTTTCAGATCTAGAAACAATGGCCAGATCTTCAGTGAACGGTGAGCACTATTAGTCCCTAGACTATGGTCTCTAAATACTACTTCCCACTGAAAGGAGATGGTGTCCTCGAAAAGATAAATAGCTGCTTAGGCCTTGGGGAGAAAAAAATGCACATTTACCAAGACTATTTTCTGGCATCACAAATCAAGGAAGCTGGAGTCCTGTCAAAGAAACCGGAAGAGACTGTCCTTGGTCAAAGAGACTCAATAAAGAAGATAATTACAGTGGGTTGATAAACATCAAATATATTTAAATTAGTTCATCATGATATCTTTTAAATAGATAAAGCATCTCAGCAATAATCTTTGGAAGATGTTAGAAAATCAACTCATTATTTGGAAAACTAGTAAATTAAAGGGAAAGAATGAAGTGTTTATTTTGTCTTTCCTGTAGAGCTATGTCTCAGACACACAGGAGAGGAGGGCTGTCTCTACATAGCATCCGAGGAAGGAAAACAAAGGAATGAGGGAGGAATTCGGAATATCACCATTTCATAACTCCTCATGAATCAATCGATCTGATGAGAGGACAAAAAAAAAAAAAAAAAAAATTGACCCCATGAGTATCCTGATGGAATTGATGGAATTAAATACCACCTCGTAGGAAGAAATCATGCCCCCAAACCCAGCATGAATCTGATCAAGACTTTGGAGCAGATGCTGACAAACATTCCAGGGATAAGTCATACACAGCTTAGACCTTGCTGGCTATCGGGTCACAAGTCAACTCTGATATTTGACCACAAAAACAAAACAAAACAAAACAAAACAAAAAACCTCTAGAAAAAAGCTAAACAAACGAATAGACTATGTTCTAATAATATCCTATCCAAATTAAAAAAAAAAAAAACAAAACAGAGAACACATAGAACATAATTTGCCAACCCTGTTGTTGATCTCTTTGCCTACTTACTGGGAGTCAGGAACGCATGAAATGATCCCACAGGTATGCAACAAGCAAAATCCAAGCTGGGAAAATACAAGAAAATTGGTTTGATTTATTTAAGCAATAAATTTCAAGATATTTGATTACATGAATGGTGTGAATCTACATTGTGTAGAACCATAGAAATGAAAAGTTGCACCCCATTTGTGTACAACGAATCAAAATGTGTAAAAATGAAAAATATTTTAATTTAAAAAAAATTCAAGAGGGGTGAGAGAGGGGTGGGGGGAAAGGAAAAAATAACAATGAATCAAACACCATTACCCTATGTAAATGTATGATTACACAAATGGTACGCCTCTGCTTCATGTACAAACAAACAAGTTGTACCCCATTTGTTTACAATAAAAATAAATTTTAAAAAATTCAATATATTGGAGGTAGAGAGATGGAGGAGGAGATCTATGGATTAAAAGAAAATGAAGAAATATTAACCAATCACAATTCTAATCCAACCAGTATATTCTCATTTAAACAAGTATAAAAAGCATTAGGGTAGCCAGGCATGGTGGCACAAGCCTGAAATCTCAGGGACTCAGGAGGCTAAGGCAGGAGGATCATAAGTTTGAGGGCAAACTCAGCAATTTAGAGAGGCCCTAACCAACTTAATGAGAACTTGCCTTAAAATAAAAAGGACTGGGGATGTAGGTCAGTTAAAAAATACCTCTGGGTTCAATCCCTAGTACTCCCGCCTCAAAAAAAAAAAAAAAAGGATGGCAAGTTCAAAGCCAGCCTCAGCAACTTAGGGAGGTTCTAAGCAATTTAGCCAGACCCTGTCTTGAAATCAAAATAAAAAGGGTTGGAGAAATGACCCAGTGGTTATAATGCCCTGAGTTCAATCCCTGGTAGGGAAAAAAAAAAAAAATTAGGGTAATTGGAAAAATGTGAACATTGATTTGAACATTTGCTAGCATTAAAGAATTATTCTTGACATTTGAAAGTGTTTGATGATATATTGTGGTTAAGCTTGAAAGTGGGAGGATCCTTATCTTTTAGCGATACATACTGAACTATTTACAGATGAAATGGGATGATGTCTGTGACTTGGTTCAAAATGATGGAAAGGATATAAAGGAAGCAAAATTGGAAAGGAGTTGGCAATTGTTGACTTGGATGACAGCTACATAGAAGTTCATTATACTATTCTAATTAAATACCTATAATTTTTCATTATGAAGAGTTAAAATGTATTTATTCCATTTCACATTCATTCAATTGACAGACATTTAAAAATCTGACAAACCTAAAATTGCAGAAGGATATGGGATAAGTTTAGCTCTCACAGTTGGTGGGAATATATATAACTACAACTTTTGAGAGCAATATGTGTATACCCTGGGATCCCCAACTCCATGGCTGATACTGTTAAATAAAAATTACAGGAAACCATTGTTTTGGACCAAGCTTCTGCACTGGGACCCAGCAGACCAGCCTAAAAATGGAGTCACACTAAAGTTCCGAGTCACCAAACTGAAACTAAGCTACCTAACCTTCCAGAGAAATCAAGAATAGGGAGATAAGAACTAACTTTCCCAGAAGGACCAGTTTCAACTGTCATGTATAAAGAACTTTTCTCTGCCTTAAACTTACATAAAAAAGACAAACTAAAGTAACCTGTTGTTAACTAATCAGTTATTTTACCACTGCTGTTTGCATGTCCCTACATTACTGGGAAAGAAATCAAAATGATCAACCCACTTTTTAAAAAAAATTCTGATTTCTCCAATCCTTTCCTATCTAAAAAAAACAGCCTCATCTGCTCAATTCATTGGAACACTTATTCTATCATATGGAATGAAGTGTTGGCCTATTCTAGAACAGAAAATAAAACTGATCAGATGGTATGTGTGTGTGTGCGTATTTTTTTCTTTTATGGTGCTGTGGATTGAGCCCAAGGCTCATGCTAAAGAAAGTGCTCTACCACTGAGCTACATTCCCAGCTCTCAGATTGTGTATTTATTGTATGCTTTGAGTATCTGTTGCCCAAAGCTCAGTCCCTGATGCCAATCCAATAATGAAGACATGGTTTTAAGAAAAAGGAAAAAAGGTTTATTGCTTTGCTAGCAAAGGAGAAACAGAGGAATCCTGCCCCCAAAGGCTGTGATTCTGCTGTCATTGGGAACAGGTTCTTTTTAAGAGGTGATTCAGAGAAAAAGAGATTAGGGAGATAAAGAAGAAGATCAGGGAAAAGAAGATCAGGGAGGAGGTTCAGGAAAAGAAGGTCAGACAGAAGGTCAGGGAAAAGGTTGGGAAAAAGAAAAAAAAAAAAAATGTAAGTTTCAAAGTGACAAGGGATAGAGCCAAAGCATCAAGTGAATCCCTGTTACATACCTTGAGGACAGGAGCTGGGCCTTGTCCCCTGCTCTGACCAGCCCTCAGAGTTAACATCGTACCTAGCATTGAGTGGCCAACCAAAAAACATCCGTCAAATGAATGAAGTTGATTAGCTTCCTCAACAGACTTGGATACCCATGCTGCACCCTCCCTAAGGGTCTCGGCTTTTCCTTCTCAGTGCCTACCATACTTATCAAACAACTGCCCATGCAATTATTTATTTAATGTGTGCCTCCCCAACAAGACTCTCAGCTCACTGAGGGCAGGGGCTGCTCCCTAGTATTGCTCACAGTTGTATCCCCAGTGCTCAGAATGGTACCCAGCAATAGCTAGGGCTCAATGTTTGTGGCATACGGTTGGTTCAGTGGTAGGGGGTTTGCCTAGCATGCCTGAGGCCTGGGTTTGATCCCCAGCACTGGGGTTAAATTACAAAAAAAAAAAAAAGAAAGAAAAAAGAAAAATATGTCTCTTCCTCGTCTCCAGCACTCCACACTGCTGTCTTCTAAGCAGTCTCAAGAAGGTTCAGGCCCGGGAAGGTGGTTTACATCGCATTCTCAGTTTCTCTTCCCTAAAGTTCAAACCAAACCCCCAGAATTGAGTCTCATTGGCTGTAACAGAGACACATGACTACTCCTGAGCCAATCACTGTGAGGAGGGCTGAAAGGCTCTGCCTGGCCGAGGTGAGTCACAGACCCGCCTCCCTCCCTGAGGGCTGAAGTCAGCACTGCGCTGGAAGGTGATGTTCCCCAAGCCAAGTATGGCTGCAGTCGCCAGAAGGAGGTATAATGTTGCTGGGTCAGCAAAACAAAATCCACTTCAGATGGCAAACCTGTCTGCATGTCAGGTCACAAGGGCAATGCCACAATGAGAGCACCCAGACAGTTCTGCCAAATAGTGACAGGATCTGAAGAGATTCTCAGAGGACCATGAGTCAGTTTTCAGATGTCTGCCCAAGGAACTGCTTTATGGGGCCAGATTAGAGGAAGACAAGTGAAGTCCTAAGTGGAGGGAGGTAGTAATATAGACAAATAACACTACTTTTTAAGGAAAAATTTAAAAATCAAAATTAGTGCCAACCAACAAACAAACACAGCAACCAAATACCAAAATTTCAAATAAAGGCAGGATGAATAATAGCACTGGGTGAAGCCATATCAGAGCTTGTGGCTGAAGGAAAAATCAGAACCAGCAATGCTTATGTTTAAAATTTTGATATTTTCTTCACCATGGTTAGAATTTTGATATTTTCTTCACCATGGTTAGAATTTTGATATTTTCTTCACCATGCTTATTTACATTAATTTTGATATTAATATATTATGTGTCTTGATTGTTTAATTTCTTAGCACCTTCCTCAGTTTTGTGCCAGAGGCAGATACCTCATCCCCCACACCCCAGTCCAGGTCTGATTGTCTTCTGTGGGGTTTGCTGGAGGCAGAGAGGGAAGCCCACCCAGGAGAGTATGGGTGCCGTCTGAACTGGCATTCCCTAGTGGGAAGGGCCCTGGCTGGGAACAGGAGGCTTGGAGTCAGTCCTGTTCTGCCATCAGGGTGCTGCTGTTGCTGTCACCTGGGAAAACCTGTTTTCCCCTCCAGGCCTTGCTTTCTCCACTTACCTGTGAGGGATAGGGCACAGCTAGTGGTTTTTAAGCAATACAGTGCAAGCTCCCAACACAGAAAGCAGATAAAACACGGAGGCTGTGCGCTGAGGTAGACCTATTTGCACCTCTGTCCCTTCACCAAGTCAGCAGCCATGTGTTCGATGGAGCCCTAAGCAATTCTAGGACACAGTATGGACACCGTTACACCACATTCAAGGGTCTCTAAGACTTCTAAACAAAAAACAAACCCATTTTTCTGCTTGAGACACTTTATTTAAAATGCAGATTCCGTGGCCTTATCCTCGTCCTACAGAATCTGAACCTCCAGGGACCGGGCCCAGGAGTCAACATTTTGAACAAGCACTCCTTCCTTGTCAGCTGATTGACATCTATGGAGTGTTTTGGGTCCTGTGCAAAGAAATTCTTTCTGCAGAACCTCAAGAGTTACTTTATTCTGAAACTTTCTCTACCAATGTCCTTCTGAGTCTCCAGGGTGAGGAGGGAAAATGCAGAAACGTTTTGATAAGCCCACAGAAATGGATCAAGGTTTGCCAAGTGGAAACAGACCACAAGGCGATCTCCGGGGGCCTTTTTCCAGACAGAACATCCTGGCTGCCCCTCACTCTGCAGTCCCACATATGTCTCCGGAAGAAATCATCCATGCGTTTCTCCTTCTGGAGCAGCACCGGCAACCTCAGGAATTATTTATTGAATTCTCAGGTTTCTTATTAGTACACTAATGGGTTCCTGGGAGCTCAAAGCCAGCATATCAAGGGAATTCATTTTAGACTTTGGAAACATGGCAGGTTTTTGTCAATTGCAGGGAAATAGCCGTCCATTGATTCATTCATCATTTTCTATGCTAAACTTATAAGATTCATTGGTGAGTCAGATATTTACTCTGGGCCTGGGGTTGTCGCTCAGTGGCAGAGCGCTTGCCTAGCATGCATGAGGCACTGAGTTCGATTCTCAGCACCGCATATAAATAAATAAAATAAAGGTCCATTGGAAACTAAACAATTTTTTAAAAAAGATATTTACTCTGCCTTCCTTCTCCAAATTTATGGTGGTATAATTCATGCACTGTACAATTCACCTATTAAAAATGTAAATTCAGTGTTTAGTATGTTAACAGAGTTGTGCAACCATCACCACAGTTTAGGACATTTTCGTCACCTCAAAAAAATTCCTATAAGTAAGTATTATGTGCCAACTTAAGTATATATTTTAAAAATGTTACACGGGCTGGGGATATAGATGTAGCTCAGTTGGTAGGGTGCTTGCCTCATAAGCACAAGGTCCTGGGTTCTAATCCCCAGCAACGCAAAAAAAAAAAAAAAAATATATATATATATATATATGTATATATGTATATATATATATATATATATACACACACATTTAAAAATATATATGTATACACACACACACATATACTGGGGAGTGAAACCAGGGGTACTTTCCCACTGAGCTGCATCCCCAGTCTTTAAAAATGTTAAAAATTTTTTGAGACAGGGTCCTCTTAGTTGCTTAGGACCTTGCTAAGTTGCCCAGGCTGACAATGAGTTTGCCATCCTCCTGCCTCAGCCTCCTGAGTTGCTGGGATTAGTGGTGTGCACCACCACACCTGACTTAAATATATACATATACATAGATATGTACATACCTATATATAATCTATGTGTATTTTGAAGAACCTTCATACTCTCTTGCTATTACTCCCCAGTCCTTCCAGTCCTCCCAGTCCTAAGCAACCTCAATCTACCTTCTCTCTGTATGGATTAGCCTGCTCTGCTCATATGCATGGAAACCTATCATGTGGTCTTTTGAGACTGGCTCCTTTCAAACAGTACGGTGGTTTTTTATTATTATTATAATTTTGGTACCAGAGATTGAATCCAGGGGCACTTAACCACTGAGCCACATCCCCAGCCCTTTTTATGTTTTATTTAGAGATAGGGTCTCACTGAGTTGCTTGGGGCCTCACTAAGTTGCTGAGTGTGGCTTTGAACTCATGATCCTCCTGCCTCAGTCTCCAGAGTTGCTGGGATTACAGGCCTATGCTACCATGCCTGGCTCAAACAGCATGTTTTAAAGGTTCACCCATGTGGTAGCACATATCAGAACTCCATTCCGGTCACGGCTGAATAATGTTCCACTATAGGGATATGCCCATTTTGTTTATTCATCAATTGATGGCCCTCTTGGGTAGTTTCCACTTTGTGGCTTTTACGAATAATGCTGCCAGGAACCTTTGTGCAAGAGTTTTTGTGTGGATGTGATTTCTCTCCTCTGCTTTTGAAGGGCTCCTAGCCTTGAAGACACTGGTCTACGCCAATGACAAGGCAATGCAGTCTAATGGTTAGAGCCACATACTCTGCCTTACTGTCTGAATGTCATAGGGGCAAGTGGCTTCGCCTCCCTGTGTGGCACTGTCTTGTGTGAAACAGGAGCAGCATTCACTTTATAGGACTGCTATAGGATTACACGAGAGAAGGCATGTCAGGGACTTGGCCCTCAGCCTAGAACACAGTAAGTGCCTCAAAAAGGCTTGCCATGCCCTAATTTTCATTTGGAGATTTCCTAAGAGTGCGTCTGCTAAGCCAGGCACTATAGCCATCGTAAAGCCATTCATTCAGGAAGCCTCTGAATGAATGAAATCACTGAACATTCATCTGTACTTGGTATGTGAGAGAACACATTGACTTGAACCTGGATCCCACTCCCAGAAGCTCAGCCTCTGTAATCTGGATGGCAAGACCCAGCATATCTCACCTCCTTACACTGTGACTCCATATATGGAAGTGATGTGTGCCAGGGACATTTCCTTGTGATATGAATGAAGATTGCCAAATCTGCTATAGGATTTGGAGGAGAAACATTTAAAACAACAACATTTTATCATGGAATGTTGAAACATCAAGAGAACAGAAAGAATAGTAAACCGAATCCCATCATCTATCATGTAGTTTGACAGCTGTCAACATTTAAGCATTTACTGCTTCTTGCTGCCTAGAAGATTTGTGGCTAACCCACTTTAAATTACAGATCTTCTAGGATATTCAGTCCTAAACACTTCGGCATGGACTTCCAATCAATAAGGGCATTCTCCTCCATAATCGCAACACACTGCAACTCACAAAATTAACAAGGCAGCCATGTTGTTGTGGTCACTGTAGAAGCAGGACTATGACTCCAGGTGAGCCTCTGGGTCCATCACAATCGGTGAGGACTGGCAGCTGGGGTGTAAATGCTCTGGGGAATCCATTATATTTTGTTCCTTTTTCCCACTTTGAGAATCCTGAGGGTGGAACAACAGTGGAGAGGGGGACTCCACGGGAACCCCCTGGCCAAGCTGAGGTGGAAAATCCCATTCGCCATTTATCTTGGGCACCATCTGTGCATCCTCCACTCACAACCACTTAGGGTGGGTCTACGGTGCCTGGAAGTCACTGCCGTCTAGGGTGGTGGCAACGCAAAGCCGTGGGGCTGCTGCTCTTCCTTCAGCCGAAGGCAGGGAGGGTACATGGAGGTAGTGGTGGGTTCCACTGGATCCAAACTGCCTGATTTCAAATCTCTGCCCTGGTACCGACTAGCTGTGTGATCTTGAGCAGGTCATGTTCCCTCTCTGTGCTTCGTTTCTTCATTTATCTTTTTAAATGTATTTGTTTGTTTATACGGCACTGGGAACTGAATCCAGGAGCACCCTATCACTGAACTACATCCTTTGCCCTTTTTTAAAATTTAATTTTGAGACAGGGTCTCACTAAGTTGTCCAGGCTGGCCTTTGAACATGCCATCCTTCTACCTCCCCTGAGTAACTGGGATTACAGACAAGCCACCTGCTTTGTAATTATTAACCTTTTTTTTTGGGCGGGGGGGGGGAGCATGTTGGGATTTGAACCCAGAACCTTGCACATACTGAGTACTCACTCTACCACTGAGCTACACCCCAATCCTTGATTCTTCATTTTTAAATTAGTACAAATAACAGTGCTTCCTAAACTGGATGTATGAACTAACATAAAGAGATTCACAGGCTCAGTTAGAAGCTTGCACATGATAAAGGCCAGTTATCACTATCAGAGTCTTAGGCCTGGTTCCTGCCACCAATTTGCCTATGAATTCAACAAACCCAGATCCCCATATAAAATCTGCCTCTTCCACAAAGTCCACCCACATTAACGGTACTCAGTTTAAAGCCTCCTTGATTTTCTGCGTTTAAAGCACAGCTGGCATTATCTAAACCAAGCTCAGTGGGCTGGGAGGAGCGGGCTTAGGCTGCTAGCTACTGGCTTTGGGTAAATCAGTTCATTTCTGTGTCTCAGTTTCCTCTGTACAGCGGAGGTGATGATTCCTGGTTCACCCATTTCCAAGCAAGGAAAAACATCGGCTCCCTGATTAAGCCTCAAGAACAGAAGAAGTGGATGTTTTTTCAGAGCATATTTAATAACCAGGGGGAATCATGTTAACATGTTTTGCATTTGTTTTCCTTTTCTTTTTTCCTTTTCTTTTTTTTTAAATTTATTTTTATTGTAAACAAATGGGATACATGTTGTTTCTGTTTGTACATGGAGTAACAGCATACCATTTGCATATTCATAAATTTACATAGAGTAATGATGTTTGATTCATTCCATTATTTTTTTCCTTCCCCCCCACCCCTCCCACCTCTCTTTTCCCTCTATACAGTCCCTCCTTCCTCCATTCTTGTCCCCCTCCCACCCCCCATTAAGTGTCATCATCTGCTTATCAGTGAGATCATTCCTCTTTTGGATTTTTGAGATTGGCTTATCTCACTTAACATGATATTCTCCAATTTCATCCATTTGCCTGCAAATGCCATAATTTTATTATTCTTTGTGGCTGAGTAATATTCCATTGTATATATATACCACAGTTTCTTTATCCATTCATCAATTGAAGGACAACTAGGTTGGTTCCATAGTCTGGCTATTGTAAATTGAGCCACTATGAACATTGATGTGGCTGTATCTCTGTAGTGTGCTGATTTTAAGTCCTTTGGGTATAGGCCAAGGAGTGGGATAGCTGGGTCAAATGGTAGGTCCATTCCAAGTTTTCTAAAGAATCTCCACACTGCTTTCCAGAGTGGCTGCACTAATTTGCAGTCCCACCAGCAATGTATGTTTTCCTTTTCTGAATTGAACTTTTTACGTAAAAATTTTACCAAAGGAATAGATTAATATATTCTCATGGCAGAAGATTCACAGCATAACATTAAGTGCAAAAGGGCAATTTCTTTTTTTTTTTTTTTTGTTCTGGAAATTGAAATCAGAGGCACTTTAACCACTGAGCCATATCCCCAGCCTTTTTCACATTTTATTTAGAGACAGAATCTTGCTGAGTTGCTTAGGGCCTCACTAATTTGCTCAGGCTGGCTTTGAACTTGTGACCCTCCTGCCTCAGCCTCTCAAACCACTGGGATTACAGGTATGGGCCAACGCTCCTGGCTAAGGGCAATCATTTATATGTGAGCTATGACCCCCAACTTCATTTCTTTACAAGTAGAAATATCTTGGAAAAAGAGAGCGAGAAATGCACCAACCCATCAACAGGGTTACTTCTGGGTGGCCAGATACGGAAGATGATTATCCTCATTTTTATTTTTCTGTATCATCCATTTTTTTTGAATAAGGGTATATTATATTTATAAACAGAAGAAAATTGCAATTATTTTTAAAGAAAAACCAAAGAATGTGTTTTAAAACATACAAAGAAAGTTGGAGCTCACCTATGTGTCAGAAACCTTTAAGAGGAAAATTCTGCCCTTTGGGACGACTTTCCATCTCCCCCACTAGGCCTCTTAGCAAGACTATAGCACAGTCCAGATCCAGCCTCTGTCCCTGTGTTTTCTCCTTTAAAGCCTCATACAGAACTCGGTTCCAGAACTTCACTAGCCTCCTTGGCATGAAGTTCCTCTTTTGGAAGTCAGGCTGGGGTCCATGAGCAGTGCCCTGCAGTTACCAGATTACTTAATTAGCTGAGTTACTTCTCAGTCATATGCCCTCTCTGGGGGCTATCTTGCTGCACAGTCTTACGGAGCCTAGCTCAAAGACCTTCAGTGGCTCCCCTTTGCCTTGAAGGTGGGTACTGGCCAATCTCCTTGTTCTGGTGTTGAGGTGTCTGTAGGCTCACAACCAACCATCCTTACCACCTCATGTGCTATCCCAACAGTCCACCAGCCACCTCCAAAGCCAGGCCAGGAAAGGACAAGGATGAGAGACCAGAGTTGGTGTGAGGTCATGAGGCACACTGGGGATCGTGGTAAACTGCAGCAAGCCCAGACTTTCTAAAGAGATGGCCCCTTCTCAGGGCCAGTCAACTCCTCTAGGGAGCACCTCCAGTTTGTCAAGAGAATTGGGAAATCTGGGTCTTTCTGTGAAATTTCCAGATTTTAAAATGCAGCTTGGCAGTAAACTCACAAAACACGCTTGGCCAGGCTCTGATCACTGTTTGTGACTTGTCTCTTAGAAACACATTGGACTTTTCTCCCTCGGCACCTTTGCTTTTGCTGTTCTCACTGCCGGGAACACTCTCCCACTCAGAGGGTCTAGGGAACGTCATGTATTCTGTCACCAGCTTCTCTTGAGCATCCTGCAGGACCTGGGCCAGAAGCAGCATCTCCCTTCTTGGGGCTAAACCACTCGCTTAGCTCTGTGCCATGCTACAGTTGTTCCAGCAACAGTTCCATCCTTCCTGATAGACAATGAGCTCCAGGAATATTTATGGAACACCTGCTGTGTGGTAGGCACTGGGGTAGGCACTAGTGACAGCAGCCCCAGAACAAGATGGATGCAGTTTTGGCCTTGAAGAAATATAGTCTAATGTGGGGGACAGATGTAAAATCAAGGTTTCCCAAGATACTTACTTCTGATTGTGATGAGTTCTGTGGAGTTAAGAAAGTTTACAAAATGACCTTAATGCAGGCAGGAGGACTAAGTAGGTCATGAAGTAGCTTGGGGAAGCATTAGCACCCAGGGCTGCCATGTAAGTCTGTACAGTCTGTATACTGCACAAAAGCAGCCAGCTGAGAGGGCAGGCAAGAGCTGGATGCGTCCCTGCTCACTGCCCTAGCTGTGCCTTTCTCAATTCGCACAAAGGCATTGTGTAGACTAGCAGGGGCCACATTTAGTTCCTCCTCCTCCCACCCCCAAAAGCTGCTTTAAATAGACTCAAGATCTAAGTAAAAACATGACCTTTCTATGCACAGGGAGCCTAAAGAGATGCTCCCTGCTCCCTCCTTTCTATTAGGTATGCCCCTAAATCCTTAGAGACTTTTGGGACCAGGGAGGGGATCTCTGAGAAAGTGACATGGGAACTGGGACTAAAGAAGGGACCAGCCAGCTTGGATTATGAGGAGGTGCATGTGTGGGGCCTCTGAGAGGAGAAAGTACTCAAACCGAAGGCCCTAACAAGTAACCAGTGTGGCTGAAAAGTGGACAGAGCTGGGAGAGTATTATGGGACGGGCAGTGACTATACTCTGAGAGGCCACATTAAGGAATTTGCTCTTAACCCAAAACATCATACATATATATATATATCTTTCTTCCTATCACATTGCTGTGGGTTTCAGAGCCCAAGAGCACTCTCACCTTGTGACAGTAAAAATCTCCCTTCACAGAGCACCTAGCCAGAGTGACACATTCATCTGCCTCCCTCATCCTTCTCAGGAAGTAGGCATTGTTTGGTTTCAATTGAATGGATGAGAAAGTCAGGCACAGAGAGAACAAGCAGCCTGCCCCAGGGTGGCTGTCTATTACAGGGTGAACAGGGATCCATGCCCAGGCCTGTGGCATTTGAAATCCCATCTCTTAGTTCCCAGATAGCGGTGGTCCTCATGACTATACAGGAGGCTCAAGGGGCCCAGAGCCTGGCTACTCAAGGTGGAGTCTGGGGCTTGCAGCACAGCCATCCCCTGGAAGTTAGCCAGAAATGCCAGAGCCTGGTTCCACACCAGTCCTACTGAATCAAAATCTATGCTTTACAAGAATCATACAGGCTATGAGCTGAGAAGCACCAGACAAGAATAATCCAAGGAAAGTGGCAATTGCCAATGCAGTCCTAACACAACTCTAGGAATTCACAAATCAGGTGACCTGAACACAACTTATTATAACTACATATGCCAGAATTGCCAATTGTTCCATCCATCCATCTGTCCCAGTTTTGTCTTCTATTGTCACTTCAGGGCAAAGACTGAGAAGCTACCAGTGGTTCCAAGGAATTCCCATACTCTCTGCTTGGAATTCCTTAGGACAGTCCTGCTCTCCTCCAGAGATAAGTAGAAAGCTGTTTGGCCCTTTTCTTGGTTAATTACAGACTCAAATGATCTTCTATTTGGGGTCCACTCTGACCCTCAATGGGGTCCATTTTCTGGGACCCACTTTTCACAGGAGAATTTCTTGTCTTAGCATGCATATGAAAGGAGGCAGAATTGTTTGGTAGAAAAAATCAGTGGTGAGGAAAAGCTGGGTTCCTCTTAGCTCTAAGGCCACATTCTGTGGGACTCTGAAAACAACCAAACCTCACTTCCCCATCCCCATCTGAAAAATGGGTAGGATAGACTAGATTTGCACTCACTAGGTCCACATAAAAGTTCAGTAGGGAGTAGGGGAGACCCTGACAGCTGGAGGGTGCAATGCTCTGACCACAAAAGGCAGTCCCCCTCAAAAGTAAGTTAGTTATCATGGGAAACGTGTTGCCATATATTCTGATGTTTCAAGAGTTGGAAATGTGACTCCCCCCCACCCCCCCCGAAATGCATGGTATTTAAATATTGGGAATTGTTAAAACTTCAAAACAACACCACACTGTGTGGGCCAAATAAAGATCAGGTGCAGGCCAGCTCTGTCCATGGGCCGCCAGTTGGCGAGTCCTGGCCTGGATGCCACGCAAATGTTATGCATAAATGTGCGATTCCGTCGTCTGTGTGGCTCTTTCAGAATGCTGCAAGGCAACTGTAGTCCGGGCGGGGGTGCGGGAGATCCGTGCTTTCTGGGGTCTCGGAGTTCAACCCCCGCGGCCCTGGCCTCCTGTGAGGTCCCTTTCCCAGGCTCTCCAGGAAAGGACCCTGAGCGGGAACTCGGTCCCATCGTGCGCCGGGTGGCACGACGACTCCAGCTTCACACCCTGCCTGCCAGCTAGCCCGCTCCCGGGCGCTGCCGACCGCGCCGCAGCGATGACTCAGCCTCCACCCCGGCTGCAAGGCGAGGGGCGGGGCAGGCCGCGGGGTGGGGCGGAGTGGAGGGACGGAAGGGAAGGGCGGCTCGAAGCCGCAGCCCCGACCCCCTCTCCTGGCGGCGGAGGTCTGGCCAGGCCTGGGAAGCGAGGTGGAGAAGAGCGGAGGGCCCTGGCTGAGGTGGAGCAGGAAAGTGGTGTGCTACGGCTTCCACCCCCACATACCCCATTCATTCCCGCTGCCCACGCCCGCGCGTACACGTGGCCCCTGGCCCCGCCCACAACCCCGCCCACGGCCCCGCCCTGCCTTTGTCGGAGGGGCGGGGCCTCCGGACGCTGGGCACTTCGCCGCGCAGGCCTAGAGGGCTGGGTCGTGAGCAAGGGTGGGGGCGCCCCGGGCCGCCGCGGGCTGGCGGGGCGGGGGCGGAGGTCGGAAGAAGAGAGAAAATCCACACCCGCGTATCCAAAGGTGGAAACGTAAGGAAAGGGAGGCCTGAGTCTGCCGCGTGCATGTTGTTGATCTACGCGAGTACCCATGACGCCAGGTTGAATTAGGAAGGAGCCGTCAGGAACTTTCCTTCGCAGTTTTTTGTAATTTAAACGATGACTGAATGAAATGTGCTATGGGATGTATGTAAAGAAACACATGGACTTTAAAAAGTATCTTTTTGTTTATATGTGTGTTTGGGAAAATATATAGGAGGAGTGTTTGTGTCACTGAGTAATGTTCGTATACATAGTCCTTATGTATACAGTGCATTGATAGATGTATTTATGTGTGTACCAGGAATACGTGCATATATGTAGGTGTGTACCTTTATGTGCCTAAATATTGGGGTTTGTAAGATTCCCATGGACTTCTGTGAGTTTGCATTTATGTACATGTGTATGAGTTTGTGGGTTCCCGCATGGGACCGCATATCCTTGACTATGTATTGTTTTTGTGTGCCTGTATTGTATGTATTTGTGTGTATGGGACCACACGTGTTTTGTGAGATCGTATTCTGCTGTATGTATGTTTGTGTATAGGGTTATGTTTGTGAGCAGTCTGTGACCAGAGCTCAGTGTATCTTAACAGGGGTGTCTTTCATGAGTGGAAGTGTATGTGTTTTTCAGAATCTGTGTGGATAGGACTCTGTGTGTCTTGATGTATCTCTGAAGCCACCCCATGGTTCATCTGCAATAAAGAGCCCGTGATTCTTAAAGGCTGGGCTGCTCAAGGTGGCTTCTTGGAGGAGGAGATCCTTGGGAGGCGGGGATTGTACAGGTAGGCCAAAGCCCTGGGTGTTCATTGAGCAGACTGTCCAGAGCAGTGGGTGGCAAGGTGAACAATGCAGGCTAAAGCAAGACCAGGAAGGCCTTGAATGCCAGAGCGGGTCATTGGGGCCTCCTCCAGCCGCCTCTGCCCTCTCAAGCTCTTGATCTACTTTCATAGCTAACCTTCTCCATCCGTTTTTGCTGAGCACTTGTTCTTGGTAATTAACAGCAGAACACTGAAGGGGTTCAATGTGCCTGCCTCCAAAAAGCACTTCATAGGCATTGGGTCCTCTGTGAGGCAGAAACTAAGCTCAGTGTTATAGAAGAGAAAGCAGGAGGATAAGTGCCTGTTCACACAGCTGGGAAGGGTGCCTTAGATTCCAGAATCTCCGTGCTCTCTCCACCACTGTGTCTAGAGACATTTCCAAACAATTCCTTGGGACAAAATCATCCCAGATTGAGAACCACTGTGCTAGACTTTCCTGTCTCCTTGGATAAATGTTTCCTGAGGGGCTTCACTAACTCTACAGTGTCCAGTGGTTTCAACTGTCCTCCTTTCTCTGGGAATCCACACTTCCACACAGGTGGCCCTTGTTACTGCCACATGCAAACTGAAGGCTTACCAGCTGTGCCCCTTTGCCCAGCAATTCAACCTCTCTGGGCCCCAGCTACGGAAAACAGGGCTTGACACCTTGTGGGCACTTCTATAGCTCTTATTATCATGCAAATCATGGGGGGGGTTCCTAAGGTCAGGGCCTGGAGGAAGTGCACCCAAGCCTGCTGACTCCCCCGCCCCACTCCCAGAGCTGTGGATGCTGCTTTGAGTTTTCTTTCCTACTCAGCAAGAACACTGTTGCAGTGTTGGGCCCAAACGGGTCCCATTTTATGTTATTATAGCTTATACTATTTCATTTTTGCAAATAAAACAGCTTGGCTTTTCCTTCTAGAAGAACCTGATTTTAATGAGCAAGTGCTGCGTTGTGGCCAGAGCAGGTGGTTAGGAAGGGCAAGCTGGAGCCTTGTGCTGTCAGTGTGTCCAACCTGGACCCCGGCCTAGGTAGGGTGTCTGTGCTGCCACAGGGCCCAGCCAACCTAGCAGGGCAGGGCCTGGGGTGGCACATACAAGAAAGTATGGTGACTATGTCACGTGTGTAGGAGGCCTGAGACTCCTGTTGCCAACAAGCTACAGGGGACAATGATCAGAGGACTTCCATACCACCACTTTCTCTGCCACTTGGGAAAGTCTCTTCTTGCCTGTTCCTCTGGGGCACTTTCTCCCTCTCCCTCTCCCTCCCTCTCTCTCTCTGTCTCTCTCCCTCCCTCTCCCTCCCCTCAATCCCTGCCGCCTTTCTTGTATGCACTGGGCCTTCGTCCAGTCCTTCTAGAAGACTGAAGAGCAAAATAATTAAAAGCAATGGTTCAGGTGCCTGCTGACCTAGGCTGTGGGACCCTGGGCAGGCACATCACCTCGCTATGTCTCAGCTTCCTCATTTCTACAGTGGGGCTACTCAGAGTTCCCATCTCCTGGGATTAAATGAGATAGTCCATGTAAAGCATGCTGACCTTGTGGCAAAGCCCTTAATAAAGAGTAACTCTCACTATTGCTGTGCTTCTTGGTTAGCAGTAGAATGAGGATAAGTATTTATAATAGCCAGGCACTGTGCTAGACTTTGGACATTCCTTTCTCATCTGATCCCTCAACAACTCTATGAAGAAGGTGCTATGTTGCGCCCTAGAGCTGGGAAGATGAAGCTCAGGTACAGTGGCATTGAGTAACTCATCCGGGGACAGTAAAGGAGCAGCAGCTCTGCATCTGAACCCCTAAGTACAGTCACGGCAAAGCCTCTTTACCTGTTTTGCTCCACCAAAAGCAGATTTCACCATAGGTAGGAGGAGCCTGTCTCCAGCTGGGGTGTCCTGGGTAAACTTGAGAGGCCTAGAGAAGAAGGAGCCAGAAGGAGTGGGGTTTGGCCCAAAGAAGTTAGATGTTCCCTTTTCAGTCACTGATGGAATCACTTAGCACAGAATCCTCTGGTCTCGTGGCCCCCTGAGAAGTACTGCCAATTTTTACCAGTGCGTAAAGTTTATTTTTGTTCCAAGGGTATATATTGTTCTGGTGCTTTTTGTTTGAATTGGACTGTAGGACAGGTACAGAAAGCCGTCAGCCTGCTGCAGGCCCATGGTAATTTGATGCCAGAGAAAGATGGTGTGTTTACCTGGAACTGTGAGGACCCAGCCAGGTGAGTACATACAGGGGATGATCTAAGAAGGGTTAGTTCATCCAGCATAGGCGCCAAAGGCACTCGGCCACCGGGCCACATCCCCAGCCCTATTTCGTATTTCATTTAGAGACAGGGTCTCACCGAGTTGCTTAGTGCCTCACTTTTGCTGAAGTTGACTTTGAATTCTTGATCCTCCTGCCTCAGCCTCCTGAGCTGCTGGGATTACAGGCATGTGCCACTGAGCCTGGCTAAGAGGATGAATTTTGCCAGCAGACAACTGACTTCGAACTGTGACCCCCACGTGGATTAATGAGGATTGATGAGGACAGACGAGGCTGGACACCTAAGGAAGAGGATGACTTTGAAACTGTGGGCATTTGGCTTAACCTTTCAGGGTTCGGTGTCCTTGTGTGTAAAAATGAATAAAGATCAAGTTCACAGGTCATGGAGGCAGTGAAATACAGAATGGCAGAGCTCTGTTGAGGGGAGCCAGGTGCTCTGCCAATGTTGACCTGTAGCTTTTTTTTTTTTTTTTTTTTTTTTTTGGGTACTACTGGGGATCGAACCCAGGGCCTTGTGCTTGTGAGGCGAGCACTCTACCAACTGAGCCATCTCCCCAGCCCCATTGACCTGTAGCTTTAATATTAATAATGGTAGCAATAAAGAGATAGCTCACATTTACTGAGCTCCTATTGTTGTCAGTCTCCAAAGTTGAGTGCATTTCAACATCTCATCCAAAACCCACAGCCAGGAGCCGGGACTCATTTCCAGGTCTGCCTGCTCTCAAAGCTGAGCTGTTGGCTACTTGCTATTTTCCCTGTGGCCCTAATGATCCACATGTTACATTGTTCTACTTCCTTCCTCTCCATGCCCCTCCCCACCCTTTTTTGCTGCTTAGCAACACCGTGGGCAGACCATAGTTACTGAACTATTTCCCCATGGTTGGATTCTTAGATTCTAATACTTTTTGTTGTTGTTGTTACTAACAACCAGTAGCTTTGCTGCACAGGCATTTGTTCGGAGCTCCCACTGTGCCCAGGGCTGTGCTAGGTACTTGACATCTGTCCTTCATGTAATCCTCTACCAATCCAAAGACATGCAGGTAGGAAATGACTCGGCCTCAAACTTCTCTGACGCATACTGCTTTTTAAAGACTGAGGATCCCCTGCTTCCTTTCTTTCTTTTAAAATATTTTTTTAGTTATAGATGGACACAATGTCTTTATTTATTTATTTTTATGTGGTACTGAGGATCAAACCCAGTGCCTCACACATGCAGTGCAAGGCGAGCGCTCTACCACTGAGTCACAGTCCCAGCCCCCTCACTGCTTTCTTGATGGTGAAGTTCTTCAATTCAATTAGGGCCCCCAAGGACTACCTTTTACCCAAGAGACCAGGGAACTGGACTTGGCATCATCAAACCCAGGTTTAACCTAAGGATAGCCCTTAAGATTATCACCTGGCTCACAGCTGCCCGGGCTCACCAGACATGGCCCCATATCAGCTAGGATAGGCAGGGTTATGCTGCAGTAACAACTCCAAGAGAGTGGCTTAAGCATCCTTTGTGGGACACAGATGCTTTGTTTGGTGCTTACTCCAAGCATCAAGTTGATAGAGTAGCCACCAATCTGAACGTTGCCAGTTGCCATTCCAGGAGGGAGAGAAGCTGTTGCACACTGTTCTTTGACTTCCACCTGG
Organism: Sciurus vulgaris; assembly: GCF_902686455.1. Classification (NCBI taxonomy): domain Eukaryota; kingdom Metazoa; phylum Chordata; class Mammalia; order Rodentia; family Sciuridae; genus Sciurus; species Sciurus vulgaris. Next base: position 25,288,439 of record NC_136466.1, read on the forward strand.
GAGTGACAGATGTCACTTCCTCTTATTTTGTTTTGTTTTCTGATGAAGCAGGTTACATGTAACTGTCAGGGAGCAGGGAAATGCCTCCTGCCATGTGCCCAGAGCAGGGAGAACATTGACTGAACAGCGCTAGTGACCACCAACAGCCTTGTCATCTGTCAATCATTTTAATAAACCTGACAACTCTAATCACATCTTAGAACACTTAGTCCAAGTCAGAAGTGCCTTAGCATTCTTCTGTCTGGAAGGAAAGACCCTGGTCTCAAAAGCCCTTCTTGCCCACAGCCTGAATCCTGTGCTCACCCTGAGTCTCCAGGACCAAGGGCGATAAGGTGGACAGAGGGTGGGGTGGGGGAGGAGATGGTTGTGGATTCTGTCCATGGCACAGGACCACGTGGAACTTGGAATTCTGAAGTGTAGAAGTCCACAGAGTGACTGTGTGTATGGGGAGGTCATTTGACTCCTGTGTGACTTTGCATAGGTCATCTGGAAACCTCCTCAATATACCTCAAAGGGGGATGGGGATACCAACCAGAGGACTACATAATAAAGAGTGATCCAGAGTTTATTTAGACATTCCCCAAAAACAAGGTTGAGAGGGGAAAAAGCAGGTGGCAGAACATGACATGCGGCTGACCCCATCGTGTGATGTTGCACACGCTGAACAGTGTCACGCACACTGTCCTCTGAGCCCTTTGCTGTGAACACTGGTGGACATGGGAGTAAAGGGGGAGGGACGGGAATGGGGGACAAAGAGCGCTTCAACTCTACTGTACTTAAGAAAATAAAGACCACGGGTTAAGCAAATACAGTAAAACAAAGTTTGAACTGTTATCGGTTTTGAGTAGTGAGACCTGGATGTTTGTGATCGTGTTCTTTGTGGTTTTTTGTGTGTTTAGAATGAAGAAAAGAGGAGTGTTGCTTCTCAAGGTCTCAGTCTACCCCATGGAAAGTCAGATAGCTGCACAAGGACAGTGGGTAGTTACCTGACAACAGGGCTTCGCAGACCCACAACATTTCAGGAAAAAAAAAAAAAAAGAAAAACGCTGACAATTGACATGGGGAAGTCCATTTTAAATTTTGCCCAGAATGAGTTTTTAAAGAATCGATTGTCATTCATTCTGATCATGATTTCATAAAAATAAGGAATATTTCAACATGAGAATAGTGGGAAGGACAATTTCAGAACAAAGTCAAATAAAATTTAGTTATTTTTATTTTTGTGAGATGGGTTCTTACCATGTTTCCCAGGCTGGTTGTGAACTCCTGAGCTCAAGTGATCCTCCTTTAGCCTCCTGAGTAGTTGGGACTCAAGGTGCACATTACTGTGCCTAGCTTCCAAACTATTATTCTTACCTTCAAATGATTTGTTTAGTGAAAGAAACACAAGCTTATTGAAAAATATTTGATAAATGTATTGTGAATAGACTAAAAATTACCTACTCCTATTATCACTGCTCAGGAGTAATTACTGTTAACATTTCAGCTATTTCTTTGCTAAGTGTACTCTGTGTTTACATGCACATTTCTAGTCCATACTTCTATTCCTTTTTTATTGTAAATGTAATACATTGATGGGAATTTAGGAAAAAGATACATAGAAGTAAATGAGATATTCCCGGTTACTAGGGAGGCTGAGGAAGGAGGATCACAAGTCTGAGGCCGGCCTGGGCAAATTAGCAAGACCCTGTCTTAAAATAAAGTCTGGGGATGTAGGTGAGTGACAGAGTGCCTCAGGGGTTAATTCCCAGTACCCGCTCCCTACACACACACACACACACACACACACACACGAAGAAGATAAATGAGATATTAAGAGTAAATTGAGGACTGGCATTGTGGCTCAGTGGCAGAGTGCTTGCCTTGCACGTGTGAGGCCCTGGGTTCAATCCTCAGCACAACACAAAAAAGTAAACAAAGTTATTGTGTTTTTCTACAACTAAAAATATTTAAAAGGAAAAAAGAGTAAATTGGCCTTTTCTTCCGTATTGATTGTGTTTTCATTTTACCTCGAATCAAAGAAAACTTCTCCCAGGTGTGGTGGTGTGCGCCTGTTATCCCAGCAGCTCAGGAAGCTGAGGCTGGAGGATCACGAGTTCAAGGCCAGCCTCAGCAAAAGCAAGGTGCTAAGCAACTCAGTGAGACCCTGTCTCTAAATAAAATACAAAATAGGGCTGGGGGTGTGGCTCAGTGGTCGAATGCAGCTGAATCCCCAGTATCCCCCTCCCTACAAAAAAATTCTTCACCGACTGGCATTTGGGAAAAACAGGTGGAAGGAGTAACAGTAGATGCTATTTACTGAGCTGTGTGGTGTGCCATGCCTTGCTCTGAACACTTCGCAGGCCCTGTCCCACTTAGTCCTCACTGTGCCCTGTGAAGTGGATACCTTTATTGCCTGCTTCACAGACAACAGCTGAGGTTTGGAAAGGCGAGCAGCTTGCCCGACCTTACACACCTCCTGGAACCCGACCTCTGGAGAGGTGGAGAACCTGAATCCATTCCCACTTCCCTTCCGAGGTGATTTGCTCTCTGCCCTCTGTACCCTGAGAGCCATGGATCCCTGCCCAGTGTGAGGTTCAGTCCAAGGTCAGGGGACAGAGGGCACTCGTGCTCAGGAGTGTGGTGGCCCTTATCAGAGGAGTCTTCTCCCGAGGTAGCTCTGGGGCTCAGTGATGGGCAGAACTCGCTCTCTGCCCTTCTGCCAAGGCCAAGGCTGTCTCAGGCGGCTCTCCCTCTGAGTCGGCCCTGGGGTCAGCTCCACCCAGGACCGCTGGGAAAGCTCAGGGCATCGTGCCTGCCTCTGACTGCTGTCTCCCGACCCCGTACCCTCATCCACTTGTCATTCGTTCATTCGTTCATTCACCCTCTCTAGGTCTCAGAGCTGGCCGTGTGCCAGCTGCTGTCCCATGAGGGACAAGAAGAAGAATCTCTGTCCTCCAGGAGCTCAGCCTGGGGGTCAGCCTGAAGGTGGAAAGGGAAGGGCTGGCTCGGCCCTGGCCCGGCCCTCGGTGAACCAGGACGGCCAGCGCCCTTGAAGGCTGCGGGGGCTGGTTTGGTGGGGCCTGAAGTTCACACCATCTTGGGAACCTTCCTTAGGAAAAAAAAAAAAAAAGTAAAATGCAAAATTATAAGTACACGAGGAGGTGCTGACACGAATGTGTTCTCGGCGTGCGAAAAGCAAGCCCGGCAGGTAACAACTTCTCAAAAACTTACGATTCCGTAAACACCACGAACTCCACACAAACACAAGAAAGCTTTCGTTGGTGCGCTGCCTCTGGGTGATACAGCATCCTACATCTCTTTGAGTGTGCACCCTTTTATCACCTGTGAATACATCGTGAGGTCCCCGCCCAGGGTGCCGCAGGGCAGGGCAGGGCAGGGCAGGGCAGGGCGGTTGAGGGGCTGAGTTTAAGGTTCTCTGTAAACCGCCCTTAGACTTCGGTTCTTGGCCTCATCGAGCGCTCAGAACGGTCCCACCGCCTTGGCACCGTTACTATCCCACTTCACAGACCAGCCAGCTGAGGCTCCAAAAGGGAATGGGTTGTCAAAGGTTCTCTCCAGCGTGACTTCCAACCGCCCTGCCCCAAATACAGCTCCTGGGGATGGCAGGTGGCCGTAGACACATCCCAGACCCAGAGCGCTCCCAGGCTGGAAAGAAAGGGCAGGATTCAAAATCGCGGCAAGGAAGAGAAAATCGGTGGTGATGGACGCCACCTCTTCCAGGAAGCCTCTGAGTCCAGGGGACTCATGTCCTGACTCTGTTCTGCTCTCCTTGTGGCGGGAGCTGAGGCCATGTCGCTCTCAGGATGCAGTTCCCCCCAGCTGGGAAACCATGGCTGAGATCTCCTCCAACTACAGAGGTGGGGATTGGAACTCCCTTTTTAAAGACAGCCTCAGGGAGAGGGTGCAGCCCTGGCCTGTCTCATCTATCCCTGAGCCCCAGGCCTTCCCTGCACACTGTCCCCACCCCCAGCCACCGACCTGGCCAAGCTGCCACCCTCTCCCACGGGGGTTGGTCTCCCCGCAACCCCTGTCCCTTATGATGTGGGCTTTGTGCTACAGCCTGAGCAATCGTTCACAAGCATGAGACCATATTGTTGTTATGTCCCATGCAAGAGTTTTTAGGGCTTTTCTTTATGCTTAGAATAAAGACAAAAATTCCTAATATGGCTTCCTGGCTCTTGGGTCCCAGCTTGTCTTTCTTCACTGACCCTCCTGCCAGCCCCACGGGCCACTGGGCCAGCTTTCACACTCAGGCCTTGCATGTGCTGTTCCCTTTCCCTAGGACACTGTTTCCTACCCTAACCCCCACTCATCTTTTCCATCTTGGGGATGCATCTTTTCCTTGGCAAGACTTTCTCTGACCCCCTGGGTTAAATGAAGTAGGTACCTGCACACCTGTAGCAGGGTGTGCAATGCCCCCAAAGATATCAGGCCCTAATCCCTGGAACCTGGGAATGTTACCTTATTAGGAAAAAGGATAACATTTTAGATGAGATTAAGTTAAGCACCTTAGAATGGGAAGATTATTCTGGGTTGTCAGGGTGGACCCCAAATAGGCCAAGGGAGATTTGACATTCAGGATGTGTGAAGGTAGGATGCCTTCTGACTTCTGACTGGAATACACATGTGTTGGCTGGTACTCCAGCAGCCACCTTGGGAATATAAGGCACAACACAGACTTCCACTCTACCTTCCCTGAACTGCTGAAACAATACCAGCAGCCACTACCTCCAGACTTCTCATAATGAGAAAAATAAGTTTTTACATGCTTATGCTACTGTCCTGGAAGTCTGTGTTTCTAATAGTGAATCCCAATCTCCACTGAAGTATTTCCTGTTCTTTCATACCATTTTTGCACACAAGTTATCGCAGTGTGTAATACTATCTGTGATTGTGTGTTTATCTGTTCAGCGTCTGCTCATTGAGCTAGGGTGCCATTTCTGCCAGGGCAGGACTGTGTCTGTTTTATTCATAGCAGGGGCCTGGCCCAGAGTAGGTGCTCAATAAGTTGAACGAAGGAGAGAGGGAGAGGGAGAGAGGGAAGGAGGCTGGTAGGAGGGAATGGACGATGTCTCTCCCGCTGAAGTCCAAGGTCCCTTCTAGGACGAAGACCACACTCGGCTCCCCTCTTATCTCTAGCCCAGAGTGGATGTCTGGGGAATCCTGATTAGAGGGATAGAACACAGAGAATTGAAAAGATGCTTTTTATCTTTTCTGGGTTCCTGTCTGTTTAGTGCTTTATTCAGTGGGTGCTAAATAAAGGTTTGTTGAGTGAATTGGGACGAGCCCGGCTTTCTAAGAAGGGCCAAGGTTTGCGAGTGGCATTTCAATCTGGGCTATGAGGCTGCGAGGGTCGAGTCCTGCAGAATCCCCAGCAGTCCTCAGATGGGGGCCGGCAGAAGCCAACCCTGAGCCGCAAGGCTGGTGCCCATGTGAGAGTCCTGGGAGCTGAGGCCCAAAGAGGGACGGACTTGCCTGAGGTGCCTCGGCTGCCATCAGAGCCAGGATGGAGGTACCCCTGCCCACCCAAGCCCTCCCCCCCCACGCCCCCACCCAGCCTCCTTCCAGGCAGCGGGGGACCCAGGGGAAAGGAGACCTGGAGGGGAGAAGCTTCCCATTCCCAGCTGGAACATGGCCGGGCCAGGGTCTCACCCATTTCACAGATGCACTGACTGAGGTTCGTGAGGCTGTGGGTCCGTCAGAGTCTGCGGAGCTGAAGCCCCGGCCTTGTGGCCTCGGTGCCCTGCTTTTCTTAGATCCGCACCATCTCTTGACCAGCTGGGAGCGCTTCCCACCCCAGGCAGGGCGGGGCAGCGGGAGGGCTGCCTTCCCACAGCGCCCACCCTCTAACCTTGAGGCCGAGATGGGACTCCTGGTTCACCTTCTCGTCGTATGTTAGCAGCTCAAGGTGCCCCGGAATCTGCTTGGCTGGCCACGCCTGCCCTTCAAGTGAAGAAATGGGGAGACCAGAGCATCCGAGCCGGTCCAGGGCCACCAGGCAGTCAACCATAGCAGGAACAGGGCCAGGGGCCGACCGGTCGCTCCTGGCCGTTGTTCAGCTGCCTCCAGTTTGGTAAAGACCTCCAGGAGGGCAGGGAGAAGAAGGAGACCCAGCTGGGTGGGCCCAAGGTCAAGGGCATCTCCCGCCCCAAGTGCAGCTGGCGCCTTGCACTCACCCAGCAGTTCCCAAACGTCCTGGTCCCAGGTCCTCCTTATGCTCTGACATCTTGCTCAGTAGAGGACAGTTGGGTTCTCGTACCTGTTTCTGTATCCAATCGTTTTTTTTTTTTTATTTTTTTTTATTTCCACAGTCTGCATTTTGATTCATTGTACACACGAGGGTGTGGCTTTTCATTTCTGTGGTTGTATACGACGTAGATTCACACGATTCGCACGATTCATGCAATCATACATGTATATAGGGTGATAACGTCTGTCTCCTTCCAGTCTTTCCTTCCCCCACCCCCTCCCGCCCCATTTTCCCCTACACCATCCAAAATTCCTCCGTTCTTCTCTTCTCCCTGCTGCCACCCACCCTCATTATGTATCATCAACCACTTATCAGAGAAAACATTCAACCTTTTTTGGTTTTTTGGTTGGCCTATTTCACTTAGCATGATATTTTCCAACTTCATTCATTTACCAGCACCATAATTTTATTCTTTTTTTAAAATTCATTTTTATTGTAAACAAATGGGATACATCTTGTTTCTCTGTACATGAAGTAGAGGCATACCATTTGTGTAATCATACATTTACTTAGGGTAATAGTTTTTGTTTCATTCTGTTATTATTTTTCTCTCCCCCCCTTATCCCTCTATAGAGTTCCTCCTTCCTCCATTCTTGCCCCCTTCCCACCCCCTATATGTGTCATCATCCACTTATCAGTGAAATCATTCATCCTTTGGTTTTTTGAGATTGGCTTATCTCACTTAGCAGGATAGTCTCCAACTGCATCCATTTGCCTGCAAATGCCATAATTTTATTATTCTTTATGGCTGAGTAATATTCCATTGTGTATATACACCACAGTTTCTTTATCCATTCATCTGTTGAAGGGCATCTAGGTTGGTTCCACAATCTAGATATTGTGAATTAAGCTGCTATGAACATTGATGTGGCTGCATCTCTGTAGTATGCTGATTTTAAGTCCTTTGGGTATAAACTGAGGAGTGGGATAGCTGGGTCAAATGGTGGGTCCATTCCAAGCTTTCTGAGGAATCTCCACACGGCTTTCCAGAGTGGCTGCACTAATTTGCAGTCCCACCAGCAATGTATGAGTGTACCTTTGTCCCCACATCCTCGCCAACACCTATTGTTGCTTGTGTTCTTGATAATAGCCATTCTAATTGGAGTTAGATGAAATCTTAGGGTGGTTTTAATTTGCATTTCTCTAATTACTAGAGCACTCTGTCATATATTTGTTGATCACCTGTATATCTTCCTCTGTGAAGTGTCTGCCCATTTCCTTAGCCCATTTATTGATTGGGTTCTTTGTATTTTGGGTGTAAAGTTTTTTAAGTTCTTTATAAGCTTTGGAGATGAGCACTCTGTCTGAAGTGTGTGTGGAAAAGATTTTCTCCCACTCTGTAGGTCCTCTTTTCACATTATTGATTGTTTCCTGTGCTGAGAAAAAGTTTTTTAGTTTGAATCTATTCCATGTATTGATTCTTGCTTTTATTTTTTGCCCAGTGCCCCGCACGTGCTAGGTGAGTGCTCCTCCACTGAGCGCCAGCCCCCCAGTCAGTTTTGATATCATATTACCTGTGTCGCCTCCAGAGAACGCCACCATAGACTCGCGACAGTTAAAATGGTGAATAATTTCTAAGTCTTCTAAGGAAGAGAATTTGGATGTACTGGATCCCCTGAAAGGGTTTTGGGACTCCTCAGGGTTCCCCTGACCATAGCTTGAGAGCCACTGGATCACGCTGTCGATTTCATCTTCGCAGTAACTCTGTGGGGGTAGATCCTGCTGTCAATCCCATTTTACAGACGGGCAAAGTGAGGCTCAGAGAGCTGTGAGGCTGGCTCGAGGACACAGTCAGTGATTGGCTGGGTCCGGGTTTGAATATGGTTTTCCTGAAGCCAGGGAGGCAGGGCACCCATGGCATATGGTTGCAGCAGGCAGGGACCAGGGGAGGGGGTGGGGGCTGGAGGGGAAGGAGAGGCCATGAGGCTGGAAACGGGTTGCCATCGGGTGGTGGATACAGGGTAAGACTCATCCCATGGGTTTCAGGCAATGGCTCAGCAGGGAAATGTAGTGGACCTGGACAGGCAGCCTCGCCTGCCTTGGGGCCAGAGGCCAGAGCCCTAGCTCAGGGACACGGGTCTGCCCGCTGAGGATGGAGCCCAGGCCCCAGTGCCTGTCTCTCCTGACTCATCAGGCAGCGAAGCCATGAGCCCAGCCCCCTCTTCTCCTTTTAGCAAGAATACACCTGGAGTCCCACTGCCAAGGGATTCCAAGAGCCTCTTGCCAGACGGCCACCTTGCCTTGGAGGTTTGAAGAATCTGAGTCCCAGAAAGTGATTAGGTTCTACTCACACAGCAGGTTGAGGACCCACGGCCCAGGATGCCTGGCATCCGATTCAGGCTGCATGCCACATGCCCTGTGTTTCTCCAGGGGGCAGGGGTTGTCCCGTACTGGAGCCCGACCGCCTGGTACGAGACTGAGCTCAGAGTCCGTGCCTGTGTAACTTCGGGCAGGCTGCCTAACCTCTCTGTGCCTCAATTTTATAGCTGTAGGCTGGAAATGGCAATTTAGCTTCCTTCATGAGGGCACACTTCATGAGTGTGCTCCTGCAGGGTGCCCACACTGCTTCATGCAAGGCCTCTGGGGAGGCAGAGCTGGGTTCCAGCCTCTGCATGGAAACAGATTCACTGCATGATCTCGGAAACGCTGTTGACCTTCTCTGGGTTTCTGGACCCCCAGTTGGAAGCAGGGGTCTTTTAGAACACTTTCCATCATACCTCTATAGCATGGCCACGCACAGCTGCTGACCACACGTGGCTGCCTTGTTTAAAGGGGAATAGAGAGCCTCGGGAAACAGCTTCCGTGTCTTTCCTCACCTGCCTTTGAAAATCCTGGCTTAGTGGCCCCCAAGTGGGAACAACCCGGATGCTCAGCAACAGGTGGAAGGAATCACAGATGGTGCTGTGTCCAAGCAAGAGGCGATCCTCAGCACTGGGAAGCAAAGAGCATGGTCCCGCAACGATGCACCTGAACCTCGGAAACAACCGGCTCAGTGGAGGCAGACTTACCCCAGCATGGCGGTGCTGCAGGATCCCTTTTGTGATATTCTAGACAAGGGAGATTTTTTTCCTGTTTTTTCTTTCTTTCTTTTAATTTTTCTTGGTGCTGAGGATTTAACCCAGGTTGCTTTACCACTGAGCCATATCCCCAGCCCTTTTTATTTTTTATTTTGAGACAGGGTCTCACAAGTTGCTTAGGTCCTCCTTAAATTACTGAGGCTAGGGGGCTGGGGATATAGCCCAGCTGGTTGAGTGCTTGCCTAGCATGCACAAGGCCCTGGGTTTGATCCCTAGCACCAACCAAAAAAAAAAAAAAAAAAAAAAAAAAATTACTGAGGCTGGCCTCAAACTTGTGTTCCTCCTCTCTCAGCCTCCAGACCAGCTGGGATTATAGGTGGCTAGACTGGCTAGACAAAGGAGATCTTTACCATAGAGATAGGAAATATTTCAGTGGCTGTTTGGGGCCAGGTGTAGGGCAGAGCATTGATTGCAAAGGGGCTCCACAGAAGTAGTTTGGGTGATGCAAATAAATGTTCTAGATCTTGATTATACTGCGGCTACAGGACTGTATCATTTTTGGAAAACTCATTGAACTGTACTCTTAAAATAGGTGCATCTTATCGTATGTGAATTGTTCTGCAATAAGATTAATTGGAAAAACCAATGATGATTACTTTCACTCATGCAGGGAAAGCTCTGAATTTGTCAAGGAGGGGGCTATATCTCTAGGCACCAATATAGAAAAAAACAAAAACAAAAAACAATTTTAGGCTGTTTTTTGTTTGGTTTTGGTTTTGGTTTTGGTTAAACACATTAGGTTGGTAAACAAAAAACAAAGGTCCGTTGTGGAAGGGCCCTGGAAATGCTGGCGCTCATCGAGGGCTTCCTGCGGCCTCGTCTTGCTGGCCAAGAGCCTCACGTTCACATTCGGTTTAATCCCGACAATGTCCACACGAGGTTTCCCAGATGAAAACATGAGGGTCGGGAGATGAATATGCCCGGTGCACAGATTGGGACCTGGGACATTCTCTGAGCCACCACATCCTGTTCTATGATTCCAGTTTATTAAATCTCTGACAATGTTAGTCTGTGCATAGGAAAAAAAAAGTCTGAAGCCATGACCCCAAACCAGGCCCAGGTGATGTCTGAAGGTGGCCGTGCAGGGACCTTCAGTTTGCATACATCTACTCTGTTCCGTTCCGATTTATTGTAACATGCCTGCAGTAACTTTGTTATTGGAGAAGGGCAATACAGATTTTATTCATATATTTTTCTCTCTCTCTTTTTTTTTTTTTTTTTTTTGGGGGGTGCTGGGGATTGAACCCGGGGCCTTGGTGCTTGCAAGGCAAGCACTCTACCAACTGAGCTAGATCCCCAGCCCTCTCCCTTTTGTAAGTACAAAGAAAAGGCTCTGTCCTTCTGCCCAAGCCTGGGAACCCTCTTCTCACTTTTTCTCCCAGAAATGACTACATGCCTGCGGGGAGACACAGACCTACTGATAAAGGGCCCCAAGCTGGCCCGTATCAGGCCTGCACAGCCCCTGAGATCTGGCCATCTGGTCCCTCCAGTGAGGGTGGGCCCTGTCCCAGGAGTCAGAAGGCTCCAGGGCCCCGGAGATAACAAGAGCTTCGGGCGGTGGATGGGAGGGGCCAGGGTCTTCTGCAGGGAGGTGGTGTGGGGAACCAGGGCTGTTGGCAGACCTCTCCCCACTGGACTAAGAGGACCCCAAGACTCAGAGAAAGCAAGACCTGTGCAGCTTACATTTCTGGACCTAACTGTCTGCTGTGTGGCTCAAGGCACGTGGCAGTGACTCTCTGGTCCTTAACTTCCCCTTGGATTCCCTGGTTCCAGCCTAGCCCTCTTTTGGGAAGGAAGCTGGACCTTGAAACCATTCCTGAAAATCTCCAATTTATAGGCAGACAGCAGGATGGATAAGATGTCCCCAGGTCCAGCCCGCAGTGGATATGCAGAGATGCCTTCGCACCCTCTTGAGCCCAAGCATGCACATGCATGTGTGTATGCGCACACACACACACACCCCTGCCTTGGCAGGCACAGATCTGCAGGCCCCAAGGACAAGCAGGGCCACCTTGGGCCAGGCCAAGGCTTGTTTACACATCCAAAGGTCAGATGCCGCCTGGCAGGGAGGTCCGGAGCTGGTGAGCGTCTGCAGCTGGGTCCCTGGGGCCCAGATAACACGGCAGCCCCAGGAAAGGGTGGGGCCAGATGATAGGGTTGCCCTCTTTGGTAGACCCCTGCCAGCTCTGCTGCTGGGGCCCTGCGGGTGCCGCTGGGCTCTGCCTGGGTGTTTCTGCAGGCCTAGGAACACCCCCAGGCCAGTCAGCTCGGTCTCCCTGTACCACCCACCGCTTTGATGCCACGGGGAGCTTCCCCCTCCCAGAGCCTCAGTTTCCTTATCTGCAAAGTGGGGAAAGTCAGGGCTCCCAGCATGTCAGTGAGGGCTGAGCTTGCTCAGGGACGGTGTGGCTCAGTGGGCAAGGGTGGGAAGGTCTCGACACTGGCTTCTCTGCTTTCGGGACAGCATCATGCTCTGGAAGCCCCACTCCCGATGTAAGGAGGCTGAGAGACATCCCATGTGACACCTCTGAGCCTCAGTGTGGGGCCTAGAAATTCCTTCTGTTCCCTTGAGCTTTCTCCCCCTGCAGTGTTTCCCGTGTGACTGGTCAGGCCCCCCCTGTCCACATTACCCAGCAGGATGAACCATGCACACTTTGGCATGTCAATGAAAGCACAAAAATAACTTGGGGGCTTCCAACCTGGTTGTGACTTGCACATTCAAACCCGAACAGTGGCCAGGCGAGGTGGGGCATGCCTGTAATCCCAGTGATTGGGAGGCTGGGACAGGAGGATCACAAATTCGAGACCAGACTCAGCAATTTAGCGAGACCCTAAAGAACTTAGCAAGACACCTGTCTTGAAATAAAAAATAAAAAGGGCTGGTGATGTGGCTCAGTGGTGAAGTGCTCCTGGGTTTAGTTCCAGTACAAAAACAAAGAAGCAAACAAGACCCTCGGCAGTGACAGCTTTTCTGTGTGTGCATCCCAGCTTAGCCAGAGGGCAAACAGGACTCTCCGCTGGGATGGTGGCCCTGAAGCGACCTGGGATGGGATGTTTTCACTCAGCTCTTCCCCCAGGGACCATCTTGGCCATGCAAACTCTAACGGCTTATCTGCAGGCGAAAGAGAAGCTCGCTTCATCTTAAAAGCTCCAGCTATTTTACTATCCTATCTACTAAGATTTTCTTCATGTCAAGCCAGCAAAAAGTGTGCACACGGATAACCACCCAGGATGCCAATACCCTGGGGAAACTGGCTCCCTCCCTCCCACCTGTGGGTGAGCAGCACCTTTATCACACAAGCACACACAACCCAGGAACCAAACTTCAGAGACGCCACAGACAGAAATGCTAGCACAGAAGCCCCGTGGATGTTTCTGGAAGCATTTTGTTTTGTGTAAGCGCAAAATTGGAAGTAATTTAGATGACTATCAACAAAGGGTTGCCTACCTAGACACTGTGTGATCCAACCACACTGCCGAATATCACGCAGTTGCCAAACGCCACCATCTCTCGGAAGATGCTTCCAAGATTCACTGGCAGGGGAAGAAGCAAGTGCAGAACAATATGTGTGGTCAGAATTCTGAAAACACACGAACAAAACTACTCTTTGGCCACACACACACACACACACACACACACACACACACACAGCAACTCAGACTGACGTAGAAAAGTAGTTCTGGAAGGATTTACATCAAGTGTTTAATTTCACTCACCCCACCGTCTAGCTCTGTGACCTTGGGAACTCACAACTGTCTGCCAGAGATTCCTCTTTTGTAAACTGGTCATAACAAAGCTCATGGGGTCGTGATGAGAATTAATGTAACTAATTCTAATAAATAATGTGGTGATAAAATGCAGTCCATACATACTTAAGGAAATAATGCAGGAATAAACTTTCAGCTCCACATTTATTTTCAGGAATAAATGTTCAGCCACGGTTAGGTGAGGGTAGAGGTGGACTGGTCTGCCTGCCTCTGCTGCCACCTAGTGAGCAAGTGCCACTGCAAGGCTTGCTCTCTTTTCCTTTATTCACTTACTCCCCAGATTCAAAGCCCACAGTGTATCTGGCAGACACAGGGCTTGTGCCTTTTCGGTTGTCTCATCTCAAGAATGGGGGTAATAACTGAATTGACCCATTAAGTCGGTGAGGATAAATCACAATAATGCATGTAAATAAAGCATTTAACCCTGGTCCTTGCACCAAAGAATGTTGTAGAAATGGTCATTATTGGTATTTGCCCACATAATTTCACTTAGGAAATCAGCATGAGGCTCATTTTATGGATGAGGCTCAGGAAAGTTGAAGTAGCTTGCTTGAGGGTATTTAGATAACAAGAGAAGAATCGAGATTAGAATCCAGGGAGGCCTCCCTACCCTTAAGATACCATCTCAGCCAGGCAGGGTGATGTGCACCTAGAGTCCCTGCAACTCTGGAGACTGAGGCAAGAGGATTGCAAGTTTGAGGCCCCCTGGACCCCAGCTCGAAGTCAAAAATGGAAAAGGCTGGGGTGCAGCACTTCTTAGCATGTGCAAGGCCTTGGGGTCATTCCCCAGTGCTGCAAAACCAAAAAGGTGTAAGGAGCGGGTTTTACCACCACTGGTACCTGAATTTTGGGGATTCCACAGATGGGAACGTTTAAAAATACCCAAATGTGTCGGTTAGAATGAATTATAACCCAGCAGCTTAATACATCACACATATATTGTCTGATGGTTTCTGTGGGACAGGAGTCTGTCCACCGCTTCCCTGGACCCTCCCCTGCAAGATCTGGCTGCTCGAGAATTCCCTTAAGTGCTTCTGTTGCCTCAGGGCCTCACTCCAGTCCAGGTGCTGCTACTGGGCTGTGGTCACCTTAAGGTTCCACTGGGTAGCTATCTGTTCCCAAGTTGCCTGTGGCTGTTGGCAGGATTCAATTCCTCCAGGACCCTGGATACCCTCTATCTCCTGTCCCGACTGGCTGTTGGTCAGAGGCCACCTTCAGTTCAGGTCCCCTGCTTTATCAATGGGAGCAAGGCAAGAAAGGGGACTATACAGGGGTTGGTCACAGAGAGGCCATTCTAGAGCCTTCCTACTGCCCTCTGTTTGCCAACTTTTAATTTTGTCAAAGAACTTTTAGAAAATCAGCTTCCATCCTTGGTTACCGTCATTTCATACACCAAATGGACATTTAAACAATTAGCAGGGGATAATTTCAGAATAAAAGCTGGTCCCTTGTGTTTGGATTACTTGTACTTCCACGAGGAATTCCCACATGTCCTGGGGTCTCTGACCGGTGGACTAGCACTGCGGATCATCTGCCTGCAGGGGACTGTGGCCACCAGCAGAAAGATAGAGGGTTTGCTCCAGTTCTGCCTGAGCACGCTGTGCCCAGCACCCCACAACGATGACCAAGGAATGGATACGTGAATGATGTGGAAGTGACTCCCAACCTCAGACAAGGACACCTGGCCCCTGGATCTACAGGGCTAGAATGGAGAGGGACTTTGGTGGCGTGTTTACGCACCCGCAATTCCCACCCCTCGTCTAAACCTACTTGCCACAGACCCAGGCCAGTAGAAAGAACGTTGCCATTTCTCATTGAGCGCTGAACAAGTAAGTCGAGAGCTGTCAAGCAACTTCTCAGAATGACTTCGTGTGGACCCAGAAGTGGCCCAGGAGAAGACGCGCCAGGCATGCGTCAATTCAATTCTCTGCGGCAGCTGGGAGGGCGGGGGCAGCACACTCCTGTGGGGATCTAAGCGCAGCCTGGGGGAGTTTGCGAGGTCACCTATTGGGATGAAGTCTGGCTGGCGGTAGGAACTGGCTGGTCTACGTCTAAAACTCAGTTCTCAGTCGCTAGCATCCCGAGACAGGGGCGCGGTTAAAAGGGGAGGGGTCTGGAGTCACATGGTTCCTCTCCCAGAACAGGGGTCAGCTTCAGGATTGTTTCTTGCTGATGCTTCTTGGGGGTCCTCATCCCTCCAGAGGGGGGCCAGAGGTGACACGGCAGCAGGTAGGAGTCAGAGCAAATTTGAGCCACATGGCCCAACGCGAAGGCAGCAATACCTGGAGCAAGCGGCCGCATGCAGTCTCACACTGACAGCTGCTTCCACTTCCTCTGCTGCAGGCCAGACCGGCCCATCCTCTCACCCCTTCTCAGTCCGGGCTTCGGGATCCCTCTGTTGGAAAGGGCGTGCTTTCTCACTTAGGTTCTTTTCGCTCTCATTCCTGTTTACCAGAGGAAGAAACCGAGGCACCCAGAACAATGTGTCCAGATGGCAGCCCAAGGAGCCACAACGGGGAGCTGGAAACACCACGTTTGAAAATCATTCATCCTTATGTCCACGTTCGAGGCACGGTGCTAACACTTTCCTGGCAGTATCTCATTTAAGCACCAGCACAAGGTGGCCAGTTTATCCCCAAGGAAGCAAATGATCACTGAGCTTAGGAGACCCGTCTAAGCCTGCGGTCGCCCGCAGTTATGAAATCGACCGGGAGTCAGAGTCCTGCTTTTCAACTCTCAGGAGGTCGGTTGGCTCTTTTATTTTTGCACCCCTTTCTTACAGTGTGGGTTAAGATGTTTAGGATTCTGACGGTGTCACATTACAGCTCTGGCGCATTGGGCAGGTGGCTCCTTCAGGCTGTTTCCTCATCTGTACAATGTGGTTTCTACCTCACAGGGCCCTTTACAGCCTGTGCACGTACTGCATGCATGCACTTAGCACTGAACCTGGCTCATCCATAGCAAGAGCTAAACATGCTATGGTTGCTGTTCATTTTTCTCACAAGCTTACAGAACACTTTTTTCCCCAATGCATTATTTCACTTTATTCTCACAAAAGAATTGAGAAAATGTACAGGGAAAGACCTATGGTCACTGTTTTTTCACATGAGGCAACTGAGAAGAAGTTTGTTCAAGGTCACAGGGCTCTCCCATCATTCCATGCACTAAAATGCTCCCTTCCAAGGGAAATATAAAGTAAGCCATGAATGGAATTTTAAATGTTCTCATAGCCACATTAAGAAAAATTTAAAAACAATTAGGTGCTGGGCATAGTGTAGTGGCACATGCTGGTAATTCCAGTAACTTGGGAGGCTGAGGCAGGAGGACAGCAAGTTTGAGGCCAGTCTCCACAACTTAGCAAGGCCCTGTCTCAAAATAAAAATAAAAAGGGCTAAGGATGTGACTCAGTGGTAAAATGCCTCTGGGTTCAATCCCCAGTCCCCAAACCAAACAACAACTGTGTGATATAATTTTTGAGGTTTTATTTGATACACTATATGAAAATATTACATTTTAATGTGTAATCAATATAAAATTATTAATGATATTTTACATTCTTTTTTTCAAACTAAAATCTTTGAAATGTGTTCTATTTTATACTTACTTCTAAATTTGGACACTAAATTTTCACTAGAAACACTTGGTCAGCATTAAATTTCAGTTTGTAAGTTAAAATTTAAATTCATTAAAAAGAAAATTTAAAATTCAGTTTCTTAGTCTTGCTAGCCACGTTTTAAGAGCTCAGTAGCCACATGTAACTAGTGACTACCATGTTGGACAGTAGAATATTTTTATGACTGCAGAAAGTTCCATTAGTTTTAGAATGGTGCCCTTTTCCATCATTCCCTGTGGAAACTAATCTCAAGAAAGAATGACTGAATAATAGAAGGACGGTAATTTCAGAATACTGAAAACTGATTTTTAAAGATAAAACTGGAAATAGTGTAATAAAAAACATGTTTTGTGGGGAAATACTAGAAGGCTAACCAAACATGTCAGGAAGAGACAAGAACACTCACTCTTATTGTTTCTATCACACATGTACTGGAAGTCATAGTTAATGTAATAAGACAAGAAAAAGAAAAAAATGTATAAATATTTTAAAGGAACAGAAAAAGCTGTCAATAATTAGATCAGGCATCTCAAAAACACAAGGGAATCAATGACACAAGCCTTTAAATCCAATTCTCTAAGGACGTGGTAAGTGGTAAGATATGAAATCAACGTGGAAAAATCAATAACCTTATTAAAAGCCAATAATAATCAACTGTAAATATATAAGAGGGGAAAAGCATATTTGCAAAAATGAAACAACTATACCAAAATCCAAAACAAATTTATACAACATCCTCAAACAATCTAACCAAAAAGCATGAAAGACTTTTATGAGGGTAATTATAAAATGTCACTGAGGAATTTTTCTTTAAAAATCTGAACTATGGCAAGTTATCTCATGATCCAGGGTAAAGATGTCAGTTCTTCCTAGTTTCACACACATGTGCAAAGCAATCCAAGCAAAATACCTCCAAGGTCTTTTGCAGAATTTAACACACACAGCAGAGTAAAGAATCACATGGAAGGATATGGAACAGTCAAGAAATCTTTGAAGCTGGAACATTTGTCCTACCAAATAGCAAGATAAAATGTAAAGACTTATTATACATCATCAAGAGAGTATCATCTCAGGAAAACCTATTAAGGAATCCCAAGGCATAAAGAAAATCTGTGTTTGTATTTCATCACTTTGGTTATGGAAGAAAAAGAAATTTAAGTCAGACAGACTTTCATACATATCAGACTAGCAGAAATTTAGAATGAATATTCCCAGTATTGGTGGGTAAGTGGGAAAATAAACCCTTACCACTTCTGGAGAGGAGTCTGGGGATGGGGCTGAGGGGCAGCAGTTTGGTGATGTGTGTCAAAGCATAACCTGTGGGGGCTGGGGTTGTGGTTTAGTGGTAGAGCACTTGCCTAGCACATGTGAGGCACTGGGTTCGAGCCTCAGTACCACATAAAAATAAATAACTAAAATAAAGGTATTTTATCCATCTACAACTAATATATATATACATGCAAATATATGTGTACATATGTATATTTATCTTAAAGTAACCTGTAGCATCCTTTGACCTTGAGGTTGCCCCTCTAGAATTTGTCCTTTAAAGCTGTTCATCCTAGCACTGGATAGTAGGAAAATACTGGAAGTCACTTAAATATCCATCAATAAGAGATTGGTTAAATAAATGATGTCTATACAACAGGGTATCATAAGCTATAAAAATGATAATGTAGACCAATATCACTGGCATATTTTATTGAGTAACCTTTAACCCTACCACTCAGAAATAACTATTGGTTAAGATTTTTTTTTTTTTTTTTAATATTCTCTTGGTCTTTTTTTCTGTGCACACACACACACTCAATATTTTAAGAAATAGAATCATACCAGATATATATCATTTTATAACTAGCATTTTACTTAACTGTATATGGAACAGTGTAACTTTTTCCCAAGAGGCATAAATTAGTTTCATATTTAAAAAGCTACTTTCATCAATTTTTAGTTTCACATGGTGCATACTAATTTTACAATGCGGACAGTATATGTGAAGCTAAAATCTCTCTCTTCTCTCACTCCTCAGAGGGTGCCATGTCTCCGTGTGCTGACTTTTAAACTTTTCCCCCAACTCCTCGTGTCCTTTACATTCGCACGCACACACGTGCATACATTACACACGTGGAATAATGTTACTGTTTTCTAATACACATTATCCCACAACTTGGTTTTGTAAATTAACCGATTTAGAAAATTCGTAAATCATGGCTTGGAACTCTGGCAGGAACGAGGTGTATTTTAGTATTTTATTGTTTTTACACTCTGTTTCCTTATTGATGGCCTTCTAATGGTTAAAAAAAAAGTAAAGAAAAATAAGAGAGAAAGAAAGGAAAATAATGAACCACTAGTTAAGAAAGGGGTGTGTGGGGGGGGTTGTGGGGAGGAAAATAAAGGAATCGGGTTTCCTCGTTGAAAAGGTCCACAGATCCTCGATGACCACTAGGGCGACACAAGAAACACCGAGGACAGGGGTTAAAATGCAAATTACGGGTGGACAGTGGCTCAGCGGTGAGCCGGTGGCCTTCCCTGGCGGTCTATCCCTTTCTAGGCTCCTTCCTCCACCACCCCGCTTCTCAGAAGCGCACCTCTTCCCTTGGATTCGGGAGCGAGCCTCGCCAGGGCGTTCCGGGTTCACCCACATGCGCCCGACTCCCGGGGAGGACGCGGGAAGAGCTGCAGGACCGTCCGCAGACGCGCGACCTGGGGTCCGCTGGGGCGCGCGCCGGGGCTCGAATGTGAGCGGAATCTCGGGATCCTGACCTCACCTGTGCGCCGCGTCGCTCCGCAGCGGAGCTCACCTGGCGGGGTTTATTAGTGTGCCCAGTTTACGCCGCGTGCGCTCCAAGGGGTGACACAGGTGCCACCAGCTCCGGAGAGCGACTGAGGTCACGGCGAGCCTGACGACCCACGGAATCCTGGCTCGCAGCAATCTCCCCACTTGCCCTGGTTCCCTAAAGAGGACGTCTGGGGCCTGGGAAGATACGGAGGAACTCCACCTGCCAAGCGTGGAGGAGCACTCCGTGGGTGGTGCCAGTCCTAGAGAAGGAGTTTGGAAGGCAAGGTGCACTGATGTGGTTTCCTCGTTCCTCTCGTGCCTAGGTCGGCGCTGAGCTCTCTGCCTCGGGCGGGCGGGAGAGGTGTAGAAAAGAACGTCAAACTCACTTGGGTCTTCTAGTGGTTCTGGTCATTGACCCTCCCCCTGTCCCCTCCCTAACTCTCCATGCTAAAATACCTGTTCTTCTAGAACAGGTTCAGGTGTGGGCACTTCACTGCCCTCTCATCCCAGGCCTGGCTGACCCTAATCCCAGCGTTTCTCAGGACATGAGAAGAGAGCAGCAGCCAGCCAAAGACATGAGGTTCCTTGGAGAGTGGAAGGAGCTTTGGACCCTGAGCCTGCAGGGCTGGGTTCTGTCTGACTCCAGCTTGGCTGTTCCTTGCCCTGAAACCTTGCTTTGGTCCTGTCCCTCTCTGGACCTCTGTCTCCTCCTCCGTTGGAGGTCACTTTAAGTTCTCATCAAGTCACCTTTCATCTTATAGCTGAGGTCCCTCTTTGGACTCAGCATTCTTCCTGGTGAGTGGGCTGAGTTGGGCCAAGATTGGATCCTTGTCCCAGGGGATATTTGTCCAGGGAGGGGTGGAAACCAGGAATCTGGGCCAGGCCGACCCTAAGGGGAAGACATTGCCCCCATTCCCATCCCTCAGGGCCTGTTTGATTCTCATTCAATCTTTAGCTTAATTTTTTTTTTTTTTTTTTTTTTTTTAGTTCACTGCCAACATTTAAAAATATCCCCCAGAACTTTTGTTAACTTTTATTTATTAAAAAATATTTTTTGACATGATCTTGCAATGTTGCCCAGACCAGAGTGACCTCAAACTCTATCCTCCTGTCTCAGCCTCCCAAGTAGCAGGGATTAGAGACATGTGCCACCATACCCAGCTCCAACATTTAAAAATCAGGACAGTCACTGTTATGGTTTAGAGTCCCCCAAAGACTCATGTGTTAAAATCGAGGTCCCCAGTGCAGCCATATTCAGAGGTGGGACTTCTGGGAAATGATTAGGGGAGGAGGGCTCTGAGCTCATCCGTGGATTGATCACCTGTAACTGAATGGATGGCTGGGAGGTGGTGGAAACTGTAGGCAGGTCGGATGTGGCTGGAGGAAGTAGGTCACTGGGGGAGTGCCCTTGGGGTTTGTATTTTGTCTCTGGCCCCTTCCCCTCTCTCTCTCTGCTCCCCAGCTATCCTGAGCCCAGTAGCTTTCCTCCATCACATCCTTCCGCCATGATGTTCTGCCTCATCTTAGGCCCAGAGCAATGGAGTCAGCTGACCAGAGATTGAAACTCTGAGTCAAAATAAATCTTTCCTCTTTCGAATTGTATTTGTCACAGTGGTAAAAAGCTGACCTACAGTCATATACAAGTTTACAGTTTCTTTTGTAAAATTGGGAGCCCCTGCCTTCCTCAGCATGGGACTAGAGATAGCTGCCCTCTGCAGATGGGGCTCCGGCCTTTGGTTGGCTGCAGTCCCCACCCAGCTCTGGACACTCACTGCCAGGAGCTGCCTGGCCCTGTGAGCAGTCTGACTGCTGCCCTGGGAAGAACACTTCTCTGACCCGGGGCAGTGTCTGTCTTCTTTGTGCCCAGGATTGGGCCTGAGGTTGGGATATGGGTTATCCACCCCCTGCCATTTATGCACGGGGGAAACTGAGGCTTGAAAGGCAGGATGATCTGCCAGGGTTCTTGCAGCTCCTTACCAGACAGAGCTGGAGGGTCACCCGTGATTCCTGCTCCCGTCCTCTCCTCGTCTCTTGAGCTGCGGTCAGTGCAGGAGCCTCCGTGCAGTTCTGGTCTGTCTTACATGCCCATGTCGGGGAACCTGTGCAGTATGGCAGAGGCAGGAGGGCACAGAGAAAGACCCTGGCGCCACCCTCCAGGGACCACTGCTTTTCCTCTGCATGGGAATCTCTCGAGGTGCTCACCAAAGTGCATCTTTCCAGTCCCAGGATCTGTGACCATGGAGCCGGGTACCTGCACTGTCCCCAGCAACCCCAGGAGACAGAATTCCCCAGGTTTGGAATCCTCTGATTTGTGAGAAGGGACTTTCTGAAGGGACCCAAGAGAGCCATCAGAAAGCCCTTCATCCTACTGGGCATCCGGGAGCCTCAGGGCAGAGTGGACTCTGTCCACCTGCTCGTTTGTCCATTCTCAAGGCATCGTGTGGGCACAAGGCAGACAGCAAGCCGGACCCTGCCTTGCCTTAGCTGCACAGTCTACTGGAGGAGACGGAAAGCAACCGGCACGCAACCCAAGAGCTGCTGGGGAAGGCAGAAATGGAGAGGGAGAGAGGGGACCTGAGGGGTCAGATCCTGCTGGGGCATGAGGGAAGCTGAGCTCAGAGAGGGAGGAGGAGGTAGGAATGCCCTCCACGGCGAGGGATGTGAACAGGCCACCCAGAGCGAAGGAAAGAAGAGAGAGGTAGAGATATGGCCTCAGTCCATTCTCTGTTGTTATAAACACCTGAGAGTAATTTACAGAGTAGAGGATTATTTGGCTCATGGTTCTGGAGGCTGGGAAATCCAAGGACATTGGCTCAGCCTCTGGTGAGGGCCTTGTGCTACATCATGACATGGGAGAGGCCATCACGGGCCAGACAGAGCAGGCAAGCCAGAGAGAACTCTCTTCTATAATGACATCCTTCCTGCAATAACTTATTAATCCACAAGTGGATTAATCCATTTATGAAGGCAGAGGCCTCGTGACCCCATCGCCTCCCAAAGGTCCCATCTTCAATGCCATTAACATTGGATTTGGGGGTTAAGTTTCAATATATGGCTTAGAGGAGACAAACACCAGACCATAGTAGATATATAGCCAAAGAGAAAGATTTACTACAAAGAATTGGCTCACATGACTAAGGAGGCAGTTGATAAGCAGAGATCCAGAAGAGCCCACGGTGTGGTCCAGTCTGAGTCCGAAGGACTGAGATCCAGGACAGCCAGTGATGTAAGGTCCAGTTCAGTGCATCTGAAGCCAGGAGGGAACCAATGTCCAGAAAGAGACTCAGGTAGAGAGATCCTTTCTTACTCAGGTTTTTATTCTATTCAGGCCTTCAGTGGGTTGGAGGAGCTCACCCACATGAGGGAGGATACCCTGCCTTGTTTAGGCCACCAATTCAGATGTCACTCTCATCCACCAATACCCTCATAATCACATATAGAAGTAACATTTAACGAAATACTTGGGCACTTTGTGACATCTAACATGGTAGCATTCACCTGTAATCCTAGTGATTCAGGAGGCTGAAGTAGGAGGATTGTAAGTTTGAGGCCAGCTTGGGCAACTTAGTGAGACCCTGTCTCAAAAAAAAAAAAAAAAAAAAAAAAATAGGAAGGACTGGGGATATAGCTCAGTGGCAGAGCACCCCTGGGTTCAAGTCCTAGTACTACAAAAAAAAAAAAAAATTAATAAAATTAAAATTCATTCATTAATTCACCATTGCAGGGCAGTTAGGCAGCGTGAGGAGCCTGGTCGAGGCCTAGTTGTATCTTATCCCAATGGGGAGGGAATCCAGCCAGGGAGGGGCTGATTTTGTGGCTTGCCCCCTCCTTCCCAGTGCAGAAGGGTCAGGATTTGGAAGGTTGTCGGCCTCCCATTAGCATCGTAACTCCCGCGGGCCCACATGACCCTGAAGAGGGCTCTCGCCCTATTCCTTCTGGTTTCCTGCCAGCCCCTGGGAAGGCTGTGCTCTCCCTTCCTTCCCCGGAAGCTGCTTGGGCTGGCCCCGCCCAGGGTGCCGCCTCAGCCAGGCGGCGGAGAAGCCCCAGTTGCTCCTCAGCCCCTCCTGACATTTATGAGGTGCCACTGAAGGGGACGGCCCCAAACCCCGAAGGAATGTTAATTGGGTAAAGCTGTTGCCTGTGCTCCTGCTCAGCCTGAATTATTACCATTTTATTTTTATTTGTTCTCCCTTCTCCCCCTGAGAGGATCGTGGTTGGACCTGGGGCTGGAGCCACCTCTGTGCACTGGAGCCAGAGGTGAGACTGGCTTGGGACAAGGGCAGTGGGGTGTCTGATGGGCATGAAGGACCCTTGACTTATCCCAGCTTCCATCCAGCTACCTCCTCTTGTTGGGTGTCCACTCAGGGAGGGATGAGGAGAAGGTTCTGGAAAGGGGTTGCAGTGCAGAGGCATGAGAGTATGGCTTTGGGCTGGGCGCGGTGCTGCACACCTGTAATCCCAGCGGCTGGTGAGGATGGGACAGGAGGATCTCAAGTTCAAAGCCAGCCTCAGCAACTTAGCAAGGCCCTAAGCAACTCTGTGAGACAGAGCAACTCTGTCTCTAAATAAAATACAAATTAGGGCTGGAGTTGTGGCTCAGAGGTCAAGTGCCCCTGAGTTCAATTCCCCAGCACACCCCCACCACCTCCAAAAAAAGAGTATGACTTTGGTGTCTGTGTTCGAAGTTGGCTGTGTGAGTCCAGGAGAGTATAACCCACGCTTCTTTTAATAACATCCACTTTTCTGGTTGTCCCAGGAATAGAGGGGAGACACCTGCCTTCTCTGCACATCGGGGTTCCAGTGCGCTTGAGAAAGGCTGACTCTAGGCCAGGTTTGAAAACGCCTTCCAGAGGGTCTGCCTTCCCACCCAGGTGGAGAAGCCAGCCCGCCCAGGAAAGGAGACCTGGAGGCCTGGGGTATGGCCACTGCTCTGGGCCCTGCTCGGTCCTGTTTGCTTGAGTCTGGGGGAGTCGGTCCAGAACTGTGGAGGCATAATGTCAGTGGCGGGGTGGGGCTTCTTCCAGGAAAGCGATCCAATGGGGAAGCATGGAGAGGGTCTGGGGTGCCAACAGGATCCCTCATTTCAAACTCTCAGGCGACTTCCAGGTCAGAGAAATGCTCTTGAACCACCATAGCCTACCTCTGTCTCTCTCTGTTTCTCCTTCCTCCCTCCCTCCCTTCTTACCTCCCACCGTCCCTCCTGGGGCTTATTTGATAATTGTTTTGTCCATTTACTCACCGTGTGTTGGGTCCTGTGGTAGATCTTTTCCTCCATCATTTCTGCATGTGGAAAGAATTGTGTTGAGCTTCTAGCCACCAACACCTGACTAGCGTTGCTCAAACGAATTCATTTTTAATTTCTGGCTTACTGAGATGCCTAGGGCTGAGCAGTCTGTGACTGGATGGTTGCCCCACAGTATAATCAAGAACCTAAGCTCCTTTTACTCTTCCATCTTGAGTACATGGCTTCCATCCTTGAGGCTGCTACCTCATGGTCCTTGATGACTGTTAAAGCTCCAGCCATTGCACCTGAGCCCTAGCATTATATGTGAGAAGGAGAAGAGCAACGGGCTCCTCATCCTTTTAGTTGTCTTTTAAGTGCTTTCATGAAAGACCCATCCAAGACTTTTGCTTAAATCTTGTCAGCGTCCTCTATGTGCAAAGAAGGTTGGGAAATTTAGTTTTTCAGCTGGAGCACATTGAAAATTAGGGCTCTGTTATTAGTAAGGAATAAGGAAGAGATCTTGGACATGGAGGTACAACAGCAGTAGCAGTTCGTTTCTCCGTTCCAGTCACCTTTGCTCCTACCCCCTTGGAAATGCCTGACTCCTGTCCCCTACTTGGGAGTGGACAGCTGTCCCAAGGATCATGCCTCCATATGGTGTTCCAGAGGCGGCCCAGCTGTCAGACACCTACTGGAGCTGTTAAGCACTTGGACCCGTGAATACAGGGCACTTTGCTTTGCTGTCCACTATATAAAAGTGCTAACACTGGCATCAAGAATGAAAAGCAAAGCTCAGAAGCGTTGTGCCAACCATCTTGCAGACACCGCCGCCCTGCTGTACCAGATCACCAGGGCCCTGTGTGCGTCCTGTCCCTGTTCCCCCCAGTCCCCACAGGCCACTGGCATTGACCTGATGTTCCAGAAGAGGTGTGCCAGCAACTGTCCCACCTGAGCTGATCAGAACCCTTCCAAACCCCAGTTCTGCCGTTTCTCAGAGCACTTCTGGAGGTGTTAGGGTGGCTTCGTGTTTCCAGGCCAGAAATTATAGTAGTAACCATCCTATCGATCACTGATGATTTACTGAGCACTGATCGTGCGTCAGATACGGGGCCGCCAGCTTTTCATGCCTCCATGCAGTCGTTAGCTATCGAGGGCCTGCTTGGTCAGGAGCGGGCTGGGCCCGGGGTCCAGCTGAGGGGGCCGTGGGATGGGAAGGGGCGTGAGGAAACCAGCATATAATGTGGAATCACAAACCGGGTGGAGGGCGGAGCAGGAAGGGAGAATAAGGGGGACCCTTTTGGGAGGCGGGAAGGTGCACGTCTCCATTTGGTAGAAGCGGTACCAAGCTGGTGGCCAACATTCTCATAGCTAGTGAGTGGAGGGGCCTGGACATTATTTTTGTAATGACACCTGCTCTATGCCTAGTTGTGACCTCAGAGGCCTCCCTAACCCCAGTCCAAGTGCTTGGCCCACGGTCACTTGTGAGGCTGGAGAACTGAGCCTGGAGCGTGGGGCTCTTGCCCCTGCCCAGCACTCCTCCCTCCCGATTTAGCTAGGAGGTCCCCAGGGGCCCCAGAGACCACCAGGAGCCCCTGGGGGGGGGGTCCATGGTGACTCTCCAGCATCAAGCGCTTCTGATGTGACCACAAATTTCAGATGCTGTCATCCACAGCCACCTCCCACTGGGTGTCTAGTCCAGATTAATCATTTGCTTAGTAAGTTTAATCAAAACCGGGCTGTGCCTTGATAGGGGTCTCATCAAAAGTGGCTCTGGCTTTCTGTGAGTCCTGGGGCCGGGGGCGTGTGTACTGGAGTGGGTGGGTGGGTGTCTGGGAGGGGTTCTGTCAGTCTGTGTGCTTCCAGATGGGAAAACACCTCCACGAGAAAGGCCTGCTCCCAGGAGGATTGTGACTGAGGGCTTGGCCAGATCCCCCTCTGAGAAGACCTGGGTTCCTGGAGAGGAAGCAGAGGCCACTTTCCTCCCAGAGAGCTCAAGTCAGTTGAACCCAGGTCTTTGTTTTTAATAAGCCGTTTTATTTTTTGAAGTGTGATCATTTCCAAACATGCACAAGTCAAGAGTGCCACAAAAATCCAGGTACCCATTACCCTGCTCTAGCAACCACCGATGTTCCGCATGCCCTGCCATCTTTCCTTACCCACCTTTAATTTTCTCAAGTATTGTGCAATAAACCCCAGACATTCCATCTGTCACCTCCAGGTTCATCTGTATGCATCTCAAAAAGGAGAAACAATTTCTTACATAAGCTAGTCATAAAGCAATGGTTATAGCTACCAAAATTAAAAGTCCCTTAATGTCATGCTGCTATTATTAAATGTATTAGATGTAATACTGAAGTCAAATTAAAATGTTCCTACGTGTCAAAAAACAATACAACAAAACAAAAACTCTATTTATAGTTGGCTTATACAAAGGAAGGGTCAAATGAGGTCTGTTTGCACCCAGGCAGTCTGACTCCAGAGCCTGTTGAAAAAGCTGTCAATGTAAGGAGAAAGATGGAGACAGGAAACACAGCTCCGAAGGGGAACGTTCATCAACAGAAGAGTTGTGAGTCAGCTCACCAGCTGTGTGGCGGCGGGTGAGTTCCTTTCTTTCTCTGAGCCTCAATTTTCCAATTTGGAATTCCCAGATTTCCAAGCCCGGAAAAGTTGAAGAATCACTGGCAGAGCTGGTTAAAAATCATTCTATGCAATGAGAAAGATGAATCCTAAAACGTGATGCTAACTGAGAGGCAGAAGCAAGCACATGCATCTTTATTCCATTCACACAAAATCCCCCATCAGGCAAAATGAAATCAGTGTCTCAAGTGAGAACAGCGCCACCTTCAGGGAGAAGAGGGAGAGACATGATTTGGAAGGTTTTAAGGGGTTTTGGGGAAGGAAGTCTTCTCTTGATCTGAGTGCCCAGCAACATTCACCTGTTTACTGTATGGAAACGACCTTTTGTGAACTTTTTGTGTATCTATTACACTTCATGATACAAGAAGCTTTTCTTTCTTTCTTTCTTTTTTTTTAAAGCCAACCAGTTCCTGAGTCCCAACCGTGAAGTCACTCTCACATTTGTGTTTTCAGACAATTCCCCAGGTACAGAGCCACTAAGGATTGTGTGGAGGATAAAACGTGTGTATAATTCCATGATCCATGTGATACCTTCATATTGGAAAAATGTTTCTCAAGTGCGCACCTTTTCCACCAGGGGGTGCTGGTTCAATCAGATGTCACAATACTCGGTTAAACC
Source organism: Sciurus vulgaris (assembly GCF_902686455.1). Classification (NCBI taxonomy): domain Eukaryota; kingdom Metazoa; phylum Chordata; class Mammalia; order Rodentia; family Sciuridae; genus Sciurus; species Sciurus vulgaris. Next base: position 25,316,409 of record NC_136466.1, read on the forward strand.
CCTACGTGGTTTCCCAGGGTAAGTCTGTGCAGGTAAATGGAGTGAGCACCATTAGAGGATGGGAAAATGGACAGGTAGCGGGTCCTAGCTGAAGGGCTGCTTGGGGTTCTATATCATCCTCTGGGGAAACCGAGGCAGCAGGAGCAGCGGGGGGCGGGGGATTGTTCTTCATGGTCACACAAGAGCCACACTTGAACCAGGTCTCAAGCTTGACTTAGAATACAGTGCTATTCCCTCATGTGGACGGGCTGGCTGGTCACTTCCCTTGCTCTTTGGAGAGACCAATGCAGCATGGTGTCAGCCAGAGTTCACAGCCTTATTTTGCACAGTTTGCTACTTCAGTTTAGATTCCGGGGCCAGAGACTGCATTTCTTGCAAGCTCCTGCTGCCTGCAGTGCTTGGGCCCAAAGACCACATGGTGCCTGGAGAGGGTGGGTGGAAAGAGGGCTGGGCTGGGAGTCTGGAGACCAGGATTCTTTTAAATACTAAGTAATAACTTATAGCAACATTCACCTGTTTTTACTCTTCTGCATTTTTGACCCATGCGAAAGTTGTGTGAACATGAAGTTGGAAAACCACTTCCTCTTTCCGGGTTCCCTCAGGTTCTCTTGTGATCAGCCTCTCTGCCCATCCCCTTTATCCCTAGAGTTCTGCACTTTCTAGATGTCCTATAAATGGAATCATAGAGTCTGCAGTCTTAACCCTCCTTTTATTTATCCTAATACATTTTATATTTGTGGTCTTTATTTTTTTATTATTTATTTATTTATTTTGCGATACTGGGGATCGAACTCAGGGCCTTGTGCTTTCGAGGCAAGCACTCTACCAGCTGAGTTATCTCCCCAGCACTTGTGATTTTTATTGTTAAGCAGAGTTCCAGTGTGTGGACGTAGCATAGTTTGTCCATCCATTCACCTGCTAAAGGGACAACTGGGCTGTTTCTAGCTTTTATAATAAATGCAAGTTACTGCAAATGCATGCATTTTAAAAATATTTTTTAAATGTTAATACACCTTTATTTTATTTATTTATTTTTATGTGGTGTTGAGAATCAAACCCAGTGCCTCACACATGGTAGGCAAGCGCTCTACCACTGAGCTACAACTCCAGCCCCAAAAGTGTGGATTTTTGAGTGAACATAGGTTTTCATCTTAGTTGGAAAATAAATACTTAGAAATGGGATTGCTGGATTTTATTGTAATTCGTATTTGCACTTATAATTTTGCATTCCTACCAGTGATAAGTAGGAGTTCTGCTTGCCTCAAATCCCCATCAGGGCTTGATATCATTAGCTTTATTGTACAGTTTTGGTGGCTCTAGTTAAGTGACGAGTGTTATTAAGGTTTTGGTTTGTATTTCTCTGTTGATAAAGATGAACTTTTTTCATGTGTTTATTCAGCATTCGTACCTTTTCTTTGCTGAGGTGTCTGCTCTAATCTTTTGTCCATTTTAAATTTGTGTCTTTTTTTATTGATTTTTGAAAGTTCTTTATATATGTTAGTTACAAGTCATGTATTGGATGTGTGATTTGTAAATATCTCCCAATGTGTTGCTTGTTTTTTCATTTTCTTAACAATGTCTTTCGAAGGGCAGATTTTCTCTATTTCAAAGAAGTTCAATTTATTATTATTTTTTCTTTTTTGGATTGTGTTTTTGGTGTCAGGTTCAAGAATTCTTCACCAAAGAGCTTAAACTGAATTCTTGACAAAATTCTACCACTGACTGGCAGTGATTTGGAACAAGTGACTTCTCTCTGAGCTTAACTCCAGAGTTGGAATAGGGGGTCTCTAAGAGCCCCTCCAGCTGGGGCATTTTAAGTATAAAGAGCATTGTAAAAATAATCATCTTAAGGACCTCATAGTGATGATTATAAGTCCCATTTTCTGAACATTAGCAGGTACCAGCCACAATGGCCCTGGGCTTTAATGCACCATCTCCTTTGGGAGGAAAGTACTGTTGCTCACATTTTGCAGAGGAAAACCTGAGACCCGGGGCAGTCAAGTCACTGGCGCCAGTACACACATGGGCCAGAACGGAGCTTGGATCCAAATCCCGGCAGTCTACTTGACGGTGATGGTGGTGGTGATGGTGTGTGTGGCCCTAGGTGACTGGTCCCAGCTGATCAGTTTGAGAAGAAGGAAGGAGATGAGCAGAGGGTGTGGAAACATGCCCCCTCCCCTCCTGCTGAGACCGAGGAAGGAAGTCCCGGCATTGCCTGAAGAAAATTTACAGACAGCAAACGCATAAAATCCTTGCGCCCGCCTGTCTGTCCCTGGGGCCCCTGGAGATCCCTCCCTGGATTGCTTCCAAAGGATCCAGCCAAACCATTTTTACCAAATGGTGAAGGGAGTTTGGGGAGGCTGGGACGGAAACCAGGTGGGCTCTCTGCAGCAGAGAGGCGTGCGCGTGTGCGCGCACACGTGTGCGTGTGCCGGCCGCCGGCTTGGCAGAGGTGGGCGTCTACTTCTGTGACAGCGGGCGCAGCCGCGCGTGGCAGGAGGGCGACTCTGAGCCTGCAGGAGGCGGGGGAAGTAAATCTTTGTGACAGTCGGCGAGCACGGTCGAGATTGCGCGTGCCTGCGCGTGTCACGAGTGTTGTTCTGTTTATTAATTTAAGAGTCGGGCGTATTGCCAGCCTCCCCCGCCAGGTGCTGGGACACCAGGTGTCCAGGACAGTCGAGGACCTTGTCCCCACTCCAAGGGCTGACGTTAAGCGGGATAAAAGCAACTCACTTCTCACTTCCTGGATGCATGGGTCCAGGAGTGTGTGTGTGTGTGTGTGTGTGTGTGTGTGTGTGTGTGTGTGTGTGTGTGAGAGAGAGAGAGAGAGAGAGAGAGAGAGAGAGAAATGCGGGGAGAGGCTCACACGTGGTCCGGAGCGCCCCCAATCCCAAGTGGAACAAGCAGCTGTGGATCTTGCCTGAGGGAGGGACAAGGGACAAGGCCTTGAACCTGCAACTCACTCACCGGGAACAGAGCGTAGACAGCCTTATGCGGGTCCCCAAGGCCCCTGTGGGGACGAGGCCTCTGAGCTCAGGCTGAGCAGGTCCTTCACCGAGGGCATTTGATCCCTGCCCCCCAAGACTCTCTGAAGCCCAACACTCATACGGACAAGACCCATGCCCAGGTAACTGAAGAGGAGGGTGACACTCACAGAGGGGAGGACCTGTCCCGCTTCCTGCAGGATGTCGCGACAGTTCTGAATCGCCCGCGGGCTCCGGATTCCTCCACCCTGGGACAGCCGTCTGCGTCATTGTGCGCTTGGCCAGTAGGTGGCGCTGAAGGCCTGGGCTAGGCAGGCCTGGGGCTTGGGCTTCTGGGCTCTGGGAAATGAGCAGGCAGAACACTTACTTGCCTGTGGGGGTGGATGAACTTGCCCAACCCTTCCTTTATCCTGTTCATGATCCCATTACACGGTTGGGGAAACTGAGGAGCAGAGATGATTATTAAGTAACCGGCCTCTGACCACCCAGCCATAGGTGTGTGGCGGGACCTCTGGGAAGCTTCCTTGCCTCCAGAGGGGAAGTCCCGGCTGCCATCCACCCACTAACAAGCTCTCCAGGGGTTTTCACACATGGCCAGGCACAGAGCCACCTCCTCCAGGCCAGCCCTGGGGCTGGGACTGAAACCAGCAGTGGTGCTTGTCTTTCCAAATCCCCCCTCCCAGTCTGCTCTCCCAGGGTGGTGAGGGCACATGTTCCTCTGCTTGGGAACCTGGCTTAACCACCCTCATCCTTCACCCACCCCTGCCCAGAGCCCAGGATGGTGGCTGAGCAGACCTACTGTGCTCACCCTTTCAGTCCACCTACTGCTGCTGGGCCCCACCATGCTGGCTGGCACAGAAGTCCCAGGGCGAGAGCGGGGCAGGAGAGAAAGCAGGGAGGTGGACGGTCTTGAGCCAGGGCCAGTAGAGAGGCAGCAGCTACTCTTCATGCAGAGGGGAGGCTTTGATTTTATGCTGTTCTAAGCAGGACGCTGAGGTGTTCCTATTTGGCCTCCGTCTCTCTGGCTGTTGGGGGTCCCTCCTTGGGTACCCCCCACCCTGACCCCACTTGCAGTTGCGAACCCTGGGCCACGACTGGTAGCCAGGGCCACTGACCCTGGCTTGGGGTCTGCAGGGTTAATCCCTGGGCCCAGAGGAGGGGCTGATTCGCAGGCCTTGCTGATAAGCTCCCCCGGAAGGCTGAGACAGGGTCCAGCCAGAGGAAAGTGGAGAAATAAAGCAAGTGAGGAGGAAGCTCTCTTTCCAGAGAGGGCCTGCAGCTGTGCTCCTCATTGGCATGTGTACAGCCGTTGTTTCTCTCTGGACCCGTGTGGATTTTATGGACTCCTATTTAAGGAAGAGAAAACCTTAGGTGCAGGGCTTCAGGAGGGGCCCATTGGCTTGTGCTTCCTTGGCATATGTTAAGTATCCACCCTGATTTTCCATGAAGGAGCAGGCCTCATGTACAGATGAGGAAACTGAGGCTCAGAGAGCCCGGAAGGGGCAGAGTAAGCAGAAGAGTTTCTGTCTCCCAGTCCAGAACTCTTCACCACCACCCCCAAATCTATAAATACACCCACCCTGCTCCTTGCAGAGCCCCTCCAAGCCTCAGACCACAGGTACCATGGACATGAGCGGGCAGGGGGGCAACCCGAAGAGCTCATCTTGGGGCAGTATCGCTGTTAGGGACAGGTTCTGGGTGACCAGGACTCTTGCCTGCCCATGAGACATTCTAAACTGGCACATCGGAAACCACCTGGAGGTCAGAGCAGATGCTGAAGCACCTGGCTGTAGACCAGAGTCCCTGGGGAATTGGTCAAGTGCCAGCCCTGGACCCCAATCCAAATCCCTGAACTCAAGTCCCCAGCAGTGGGCCAGGGGTCTGTGCATTGAGCATACCTGGCTGCAGGGGCCTAAGCCATGGGGTCAGTCTTTAGCCTGAGTTCCAGGGGTCTGGGGAGTCCCGGCTTCTTGGCAGGGGTGAGTGTGAGTCGGAGGGCCTGGGGAAGGGAGTGGGAGGGGCCGCTTGCCCACACTGGCAGCAGTCTCAGCTGGAAGAGGACCAGGCCCAGGGCTTGGTGGGCACAGACCCCATCAGGACCCGAGTCCCATCTCTGGAGCTCAGGTCCCCCTTTCCTGTCTCCAGAAAAGAGTTACTGAGCCCTAGCACCAGAGATTATTAAAGCAGACACTATCCTTCTGGTGACCTTCAGAGAGTGTGCTGTGTGCCAACACAGTCCTGGAGTTGGGTAGGACCTGTCATCATTCCTGGTGACAGGTGAGGAAGCTGGGACCCTAAGAGGGGAGGTAACTTGTCTGCGGTCACCCAGCTAGTAACTGGTCAGCCTGGAACGCCAACTCAGGGCTGTCTGAGTTCAGAGAGAATCATTTTTTAGGCTGACGGGTTCTTTTCTGCTCCTGTTTCATTTCCGGCCTTCCTTTCACTCGGTGGTGTTTGCTGAGGACCTGCTACGTGCCTGGTGACAGCCTACCATGGTCCATCCACTCTTTCGTGGTGATGGTGATGGAAGTGCAGAGGGGACAGCCCCCTGGAAATTGAAGTGTGCTCTCCGGCCCTGGAGGGTCTTGACCACCAGCCCTTACTGTGCTGCTTCTACAGCCCGACTGGATCAGGGTTGCCCAGGGAACTGACCACAATGCAGAAAGTGCTGGAACTAACCCAGTGATTCTGATTCAGAAGGTCAGGGCTGGGCCTGGGGCTATGAATTTTTGTCAACTGCCAGGCTTTCTGCTGTGGGCCCTGTGAGCATTGCACTTGAAGATGTACCATACAGTCAGGTGAGATTCACGGAGACCCTTGGTGGCCTAAGTCTTAGACCACGAAAGTTAAAAGGACTTTCTTCTTAGGACAAGTTGCTTCTCCTCTGTGTTCCCATAACATGCAGTGAAGACTCAACTCCAGCAGAGTAGTTGTTTACATGACTGCCTCCCCTCCTGCACTGTGGAACATTTTCTTCCTCCTTCCTGGTACTTGGTAGCCTTATACTCCCCTGTCCCCTTTAAGGTTAAGCATGACCATGTGATTATTTAATATCAGCAGTAGAAACTATGAGCCACTGATTCCCTCAAGTTCACTTCGCTTTGCCCCAGTGATTTTGGAAATGTGTCAGATGGAGGATCCACTAGCCTTTGTCCCTTAGTGAGTAGGATGAAATAAGTCTGGGTTGCTTGTCACTGCAGCATAACCTGGCTGGCCCTGACTGATACTCTCTGAAGGCCAGTTGCTCTCCAATTGCACTTCTGGATCCTGAAAGGGGCTGGCACCAAATAGATGCTCAAGAATCATACCACTTCCATTTATTAAGACTTGGCTAAGTGCTATGCACTGTTCCCTGTTAGCTCATCTAAGGCTCCCAGCAACCTTATAAGTCAGGTATCATCATTTCCATCTTCAGATGAGGAAAATTTCTGGTTAGCAAGAAGCCTAGGATCCTGAGTCTTTATCCTCCAGCACCTTACCTAGAGGATCGCATGTGACCCAAGCAACAAGCTGAACTGGGGTTTTTCTTGCCACCTTTTTTTTTTTTTTTCCATCAGCACTGGGGATTGAACCCAGGGCCTTAAGCTTGCAAGGCAAGCACTCTACCAACTGAGTTATATCCCCAGCCCTCTTGCCACTCTTGAGGCAAGTCTCTTCTCTCTGAGTTTCAGTTTCCATAGCATCAGTTGGCTTAATAGTATTGCATGTGTCCCAGGCCAGATAGGGCATGTGAAGTACTCTGTACTGTGTCTGGTCAACATTTTTCATTATGATGCTACTCAACTTCCAGTGAAAGCTGTTTGAAAGAAAACATGAATGGAAAAGAGCAGAGGAAGGACTGAGGGTGTGGTCTGTCACTTGGCCTAGCATGTGCAAGGTCCTGGTTCAATCCCTCATTCTGTCCCCCACCCCAAATAGAAAGAGAAAAGAAAAAGAACAGAGTGAAGTAGAAGCTGGGATTAGGTATCTGGGGACTGACTGGGAACAAGGAGTACATTTGACTTTTTACCCAGTGTCCTTGACGGATGTTGGAGGTCAGCTTCCATGACCTGAGCTCCTGCTCTGCTGGCATCTCCAAAAGCCCCTCCCAAAGCTTATTTAATCCGTATTCCACCCCATGAGGGAAGTGCTGCTATTCACTCCCATTGTAAAGATGAGGAAACTGAGGCTCAGAAAGTCCAGGATCTTTCCCAACAATTCACTGCAAGAAGAGAGAGCGCTGAGAGGGGAGGGGACTTCACTGAGCCCTCAGCCTGGTATTTGAACCTGTGCATGACGTGCGTTCCCTTGTCCAGAGGAGAGAGAGGACAGCAGGACAGGGGCGCATGCCTGGTCTCCGTAAGAGCCCCAGTACCATTTCTGCCTCACAACCTTCTCTGCTTCCGAAAGGTGCGAAAACCGCACATGCGCACACGTCACCACCCCCCACCGGCCCGGCACCACCAGCAAAAGAAAGCAAAGGAAATCCCGGCAGTGGCTGCAGGCGGCCGCCTCCCGCCCAGCGCCAGCAGCGGCCCTCTCCGTGCCACGCAGACTCTTTGTCACCACCATGATTGGTAGACTAAACAGCTGGAGCGGAGCCGGCCTCCTCGCCCGCTCTCGCCAGGGCGGCCGGCTGGGGGGGCTTTCAAAGACGAGCCTCGCTGCTATCTCCCCCATCAGCCCCAGCAGCATTTAGCCACTTTCTTCAAACACCCAGCCAGGGCGTGATGGTTAACGTCAAAACTGGCAGCAAGTCATAACCTATAGGGCTGGGACATTTATCACGGCCCGGGGCCCCTGGGGACTTCAAAGGGGCCAGAGAGTGGGGGTGGGGGATCTAGTGGGGCTTGGCCTCTACCCAGAGCCGCAGATGGCTCATCGGAGCTGGAGGGATGAAGGGACTACCCCGCCGGCCAGCCCGAATAATAACAACGATGATAAAGCGTATTGATTACTAATAGTCGCTGGCATACATTGAGAGATGGAGACTTTGAGAGCACTTTCTATGTTTGATCTCAGTTATCTCCATAGCTACCCTGTGGAGTATTTATTGTTACTGTTTTCTTATCCCCATTTCAAGTATCAGGAAGTGGGGCACAGAGAGGTTAAGCCACTTGCCTAAAGTCACAAAGCTAATGAGAATATTATCAATAATAAATAATTACTACCTGTCATTTACGGAGTGAATACTATGTGCTAAGCACTTTGAGGGTTAGCTCATTTACCCCTCCAAGTGACCTATGGGATAAACATTTTTCTCATTTTAGAGATGAGAAACTAGTCTGAGAGATGGCTTTTTTTGAGGTGACATGTCTGGGAAGTGGCAGAACCAGAATTCAAAAGCAGATCATTTGCTCCAAACCCAGCTCGTAACCACCTGGTAAGACAGACTTCTGGGCTGGGGCTTGAGGTTCTAAGGGACACAGTCCTTTTCGCCCTTGACAGCCTCCATCGTGTGTCGGGAAGCCCAAGAGAGTGGTCCTGGGTATCATGAGTCCCGTCCTAGGACGGGGCAGAATCCTTGGGTCGTCCCGAGCCTTCTGAGGAGCAGCCCCAGGCTCCGTGGGAGCAAGGTGGAGAAATGGAGAAATGGCAGGTGGAATGTTCCAGAAGACTCCCAGTTATCCAGGTGGCCCCAGGGTGTGTTCCACATCCCATTGATGGTGGGATGTCCCAGGAATTGGGCAGCGGGAGAGTGGTGTGGACTTAACTCCCTGGCGGAGGCTGCTCCAGGTCAGCTTCTGCCTGAGACATCTCTCCAGGGCTTCTCTCCAGGGCTCCTAGGAGCCATTCAACAGGTTGACCAAATCCCACAAACTCTGGGTACAGAGGGCGCCACCCCTCCCCTGCTGAGAGAGGACAGAGTCCAGGGCACATCTGACGGACCGAAAATGGCCTCTACTCACAAGATGGAATTCCCTCTGTGAGGCCACGTGACTCCCTCCCTCTGGGTGACAAGTGCCCCAAGGGGGAATGTTCCAGAAGGCTCCCTGGAGGAGCAGCTGTCTGGTCTGATGGAGGAGAAGGGAACAAGGTCCCTGTGGAGGGAGCAGGGCCAGTGTATTAGGATCCTTCAGAAACAATCAACAGGGTACCTAAGTTCCCACCACCACCTGGAGACACAGAATACATCCGGAATTGGCTGGCACAATCACAGGGACTGACAAATCCATAGACTTGAAAATTCAGACCAGAGCAGATGTTGCAGATGCGAGCTCAGTCTGGAAGCTCGGCAGAAGTTCTGTGCTGCTGACTGGAGGCGATTTCTTTTCTTAGGGTGAGGGGGCCTCAAACTTTGCTGTTAAGTTCTTTAAATCTCCCCACGATGCCTACCCACATTCTGGAGGGGAATCTCTGCTTGATTTATTTGAATGTTAAGCACATAAAAAATACTTTCCCAGCAACCCTGAGGTTTGACCAAACAAGTAGGCACCACGAACCAGCCACGTTGAAATAGAAAAATCAACCATCCCCAAAGGAATAGTGTATGATTCCACTTTGGTGAGATCTCTAAAATACTCAAAGTCCCAGGGACAGACGTGGAATGGGGGTGCTTGGGGGCGGGGAGGAGGGAAGCATGGAGAGATTCTGTTTGCTGGGTGTAGAATTTCAGTGTGAGGTGGTGAAACGGTTCGGGGGAGGGCTGGTGGTGACGGCCTAATGATGTGAAAGTACTTAATGCCACTGGATTGTATACTTAACAATGGTTAAAATGGCAAATTTTATGTGTATTTTGCTACAATAAAAGGAGAATTAACCATTGCATCCAGGGAGTCTGAGTAAGAAAGGGCAACGGGAGGCAAGACCCTCGTAAAGTTCGCTCATTCAGTTTCTCACCCACCAAATGCTTTGTGTTAAGCTACCCATGCTGGGACTCTGCCAGGGCTGGAGAGATGGTAGTGAGTGACTGCCCAGGAGTCACGTGGGCTGAGCAGGCTCGGCCAGGACAGGGGCCTCTGCTGGTTGTGCCCAGGGGCAATGGAGTCCCCCATCCCCAACCAACTCCACTTACTCTTGCCTGCAGTAGACCTGGGGAGAGGGGACAGGGCGCCAAGAAGTACCATCTCCTGGGCTTCATACACACCTGGGATGGGGCAGACAAAAACATCTAGCTCTGCCGTTGAGCAGCTGTGTGACTCTGGGCAAGTCTCTTAGCTTCTCTGAGCCCTGGTTTCCCTAAAGTGAGGATTATAAACCCTATCCCCAGACTCTCCATGGTGAATATCTCTGGGTAGAGAGACTTGTGGGAGGTCATGGGAAGATTTTCACTTTATACTTTTTACCCTTCAGAATCAGAGAGAAATTTTGCAGTTCTTTGTGATCTCTAGAAACAATAGAAGTTTCTGGGGTTTTTTTTTTTTTTTTTTTTTTTTTTTTTTTAAAGAGACTCAAACTTCCTGCTATGTAAATGTGTGCAAGTGAGCTAATGGGTGAGAAGGTCCTTTGTGATGTGTAACAAATGAGAGAAAATAGCATTATCGTTTGTAATAGTGCCCGTGCTCAGATTTTGCAAAGAGATATCAGAGATTTACAAGATCAGACCTCATCCTTCTTTCCTAGCTGCTTGTTATAGCCTTCAACAAATGTTTAGTGAGGACCTACTGTGTGCCAGGCTCTGTAGAAGGCCTTGATGACGGAGAAGCAAGCAAAAGAGAGGAAGCATCTGCCACTGCGGAGCTTGCATCTGATAGGAGAGAGAAGACAAGCATCTACCTAGAATCGCAGGGTGGAATGGTCAGAGGGGTTCTATTGTATTTTATTTTTATTTTGGGGAGCATTACTGGGGATTTAACCCAGGGCCTTACACATGCTAGGCAAGTGCTCTACTACCAAACTACATCCTTAGCCCTTTGGATTTTATTTTGAGACAGGGGCTTGCTAACCTGCCTAGGCTGGCCTTGAACTTGTGGTTCTCCTGCCTCAGCCTCCTGAGTCACTGGGATCACAGCAACATGCCACCGTGCCAAGCAGAGGCCATACTTATTGACATGGGAACCACAGTCTAAGAGGAGAGTCGGATGCAGGCTGGAGCATGTGGAGTGGCGGCCGATGGTCTTACTCCACACTCACCAAGTAAGTATTTTTGTTAAGAAAATTCTCTCCGTGTTTCCTCATTCTCCTGGTTTTAGGAAATCTTGCTTGAGGTTCGTAGCTTAGGTCCTGGTCACCCTCTCCATGACTCTTTTTCTGGTCCTTTCTCTTAGAATTCACTTCTCCCTCTGGCTTGGGTCTCCATTGCACACTGTTATGTCCCATCCTTTTAGAATTCCCTGGGTACTTTAGAGCTCCTGGGTTTCCAGTTACCGTTGCTTAACTACTTGTTCGGTATTGAGCTGAGCTTGTTTTTCATGCATTATGTTATTTATTAGTCAAAATCCAGGGAGAAGGGTCTGCTGTCCTATAAGGGAGAAGCCATGGTGTCCCCATTTTACAGATAAGGCAAGTAAGGCACAGAGGACTCTAGTGACTTATCTATGCCACAAGCCAGTAGGTGCCTGAGCTGGGACTTTAATCTGGGCTTTTCCAACTGCAAGAATCATTCTTAAACACCTGTGTCACCTCCTGCCTTCGTCGTCTCTGCCCCCACCTTCCTGTATTGAGGGTGCTGGGGACAGAGGAAGAGCTTGCTATGCAAGAGAGGGGACGTTCCTGGCTCTGGCGGGCAGGCTGCTGGGCTGGCATCTGACCTCTGCTACTGGGATTCAGGTTTTGTGACCTTGACCTTGTTCAGATGGGTGAAGGCTCTGTGTTCCAGGTCCCTGTTTTAGAGTGGGGGTGATCCTTGTGCCTGCCTCGCAGGCTTATGGTGAAGTGAAGGACCATTCACAGTTGGAAAGTAGGAGGGCGTCGGCGCAGTCGGCAAACCCGACGCGTCACTCACTCATTTTATTGAACAGAGAGGGCGACCTCATCCCTCGAGTCTGCCGCCTTGTTCTTCCACAATCAGTCTATGATGTTTTGTCCTCTTACTTTGCACTGTTTGAGGGTGGCAGTTCCTAGAAGTCCCAGGACTTCTGCCCGCAGAGCCTTCAAGGTGGGCGGGGAACCTGCAAGAAGAGAACCAGGTTCAAAGCAGGTGTGGAGCGACTGGCCCTGGTGGAGGTGGGCGGAACGGGAGGTCCCCGTGGACAGTCCTCTCGCGAACAGAGCAAGGGGCCGAGCGGGATCAGGCCGCATTTATCTGCCCCTCGCGGGGCCGCATGGTGAGACCTTCGGGCTTTTCTCTGTAAATCACCCCGGGTGATTTATATGGAGACACTCAGTCCACTAATCCAGTAAACAGGATCAGCAGGGCCCGGCTGGATTTATGAGCTGCCAGGAGCGCCTTCACCGAGGGAGAGCGCACGGCATGACCCTTCTCCTGACTGCTGCCCGGAGCTTCCGAATGGGCAGGGGTTCGCTGCCTGGGTTCCAGGCCCCACTCTGCTCTTCAGAGCTGGTAACATCCATCGGGCTGATGCCTTTCCCTCTCTGGCCTCCAGGACCGTAGGGCCAGGTGTTCCCAGAGCAGTCGGCCTACAGGGCAGCTGAAGGATTTGTAAGTTGGGCCCTGATGTTCCACAGCAGGGACAGGCCCTGGTGGGCTGCTCTGGGTTCAGATTCTGGCTCAGATACTGCCTCCCTGTGTGCTTGTCTGAGCCCTAGTTTCCCAATGGTGACATGTTGGTCAGTTTCACAGAGTCGTTATTATGACAATGGAATGAGAGAATGCACAGACGTGCTCACTCAGCAACTGGCGAGTGAAAAGGGGCCCCATAAGTACCAGCTAGTGCTGAGTACTGCTGGACAGGGACTATCCCAGAGACCCTCACACAGAGCAGGCAGAGGGGCCTGCCTTAGCGCCTGTGTGGCAGCTTTATTGTGCTCCTAGGGAACTGGAAGGAACCTTGGCATCCCTGGCTGGGGCAGAGGATGAGTAACCACAGAGGAACTTTGCAGAAGCTCCTTATGACAGACTAAATGTTCCACAGCACCATGGATGGATTTTAAAAGCAGAGTCCATCCCAGAATTGATATGGAATTTTTGAAGATCTGCAAAAACAATACAATGTCTCCAAAAAGGTAAACAAAATCGGAGAGCCCACCTTCCCTGATTTTAAAGCAAACTAGAAAGCCATACTGACCAAAACAGGAGTATACTGGCATGAAGTAGCCATGGAGACCCAGGGACTAGAATAGAGTTCTAGAAATAAATCCTCAAACGTATGGTAGTTGAATTTTGACAAGAGTGCCAGGATCATTCAAGGGCCAAAGGACGACCTTCAACAAAGGCTACTAGGAAAACTGGATGTTCAAATGTGATGGAGCGAAGCGGAACCCTTACTTTACACCATATATTAAAATTAACTCAAAATGATCCAAGACCTGAACCTAAGAGCTTTCACAATAAAACTCTGAGATTAAAACATAGGGCAAGTCAGGCGCGGTGGCACATGCCTGTAGTCCCAGTGGCTTGGGAGGATTGTGAATTCAAAGCCAGCCCAAGTGAAAGTGAAGCACTGAGCAATCCTCTGTCTCTAAACAAAATACAAAGTAGGGCTAGGGATGTGGCTCAGTGGCTGAGTGCCCCTGAGTTCAATTCCTGGTTATCCCCCCAAAACAACAAAAACAACAATAACAACAACAAAACATAGGGCAAAACTTCATAGCCTTGAAATTGGTAATGATTTAAATCAAATGCCCCCAATACAGGGGCATTTGAACTTCATCAACATTAAATTATTCCTTTAAAAATATTAAATATTTTAGTGTTAAATATTACTTTTTGCATCAAAATATACTATCAAGAGAATAAAAACAGAATGGGAGGAAATATTTAATATTTGCAAATTATGTGTCTAATAAAGGATTCATATCCAAAATATATAAAGAACTCCTATAAGTCAACAACAAAAACCAAGCAACTTGTTTATAAAATGGACAAAAGACTCAAACAGACAGTTCTCCATAGATGATGAACAAATAGTCAGTAAGCACATGAAACAATGCTCAATGTCATTAGTCACTAGAGAAATGTAAATTGAAAACACAACAGGATACCCAGTGGGTATCTTACCCATTGGGATGGCTATTCTTAAGAGAACCAAAAAAAAAAAAAAAAAAAAAAAAAATTAAATAGTAAACTAACAAATGTTGGCAAGAATACAGAGAAATTGGAACCCTAGCACCTTGCTGGTAAGAATAAAATAATGTAGTGCTGTGGAAAAATGGTAGTTCCTCAAAAAGTTAAACAGACAAGATGACCTAGTAATTCTACTCCTATTTATACATCCAAAATAATTGACAACAGGGACTCAAACAGATACCTGTACACCTCCATTCCCAGCAACTTTATTCACAATAGCCAAAAGGTGGAAACAACTCAAGTGTTCTTCAGCAGATGGATGGATAAACTAAATGTGGTCTATCCTAAGAACGAAATATTACGCAGCCACGAAAAGGTGCACATTCTGATACATGCCATAATGTGAATGAAACTAGGAAACATGATAAATGAAATAAATCAGACATGAAAGGACAAGTATTGCATGATCTCACTTATATGAGGTCTCTAAAATAGGCAAGTTCAGAAAGACAGAAAGTAGAATAGTGTTTGCCAGGGGCTGGAATGTCACTGCTTAATGTATGCAGAATTTCTGCTCGGTATAATAGAAAGATTTTGGAGCTGGATGGTGGTGATGGTTATAGAACTATGTGGATGTATTAAAAGTCACTGAGCCATATACCTACGAATGGTTAAAATGGGAAACTTTATGTCATATACATTTTACCAAGATAAACACACACACACACACACACACAAAACAGGCATGTGTATCTTTTACAAATGTGTGCATTAAGCCAAGCATGGTAGTGCAGACCTATAGTCCCAGCAATTTGGGAGGCCGAGGCAGGAGGATTGAAAGTTTGAGGCTAGCCTCAGCGATTTGGCAAGGTCCTTAGCAACTTATCAAGACTGTCTCAGAATAAAAAAATAAAACGGGCATGGTGGGGCATGCCTGTAATCCCAGTGACTCAGGAGGCCAAGACAGGAGGATTGCGAGTTCAAAACCAGCCTCAGCAAATTAGTGAGCCATAAGGAACCCAGTGAGACCCTGTATTTTATTTTGGTAAATAAAATACCAAAAGAAAAGGGCTGGGAATGTGGCTCAGTAGTTAAATGCCCCTGAATTAGATCCCTAGAACCAAAAAAAAAAAAAAAAAAATGTACATTAAGTGGGGTGGGGTGGAGGCCTATAATCTCAGCTACTTGGGAGGCTGAGGCAGGAGGATTACAAGTTGGAAGCCAACCTGGGCAGTTGAGGCCCTGTCTCAAAATAAAATGTAAAAAAGGGCTGGCTGGTAGTGCTCAGTGCTGCACAAGGCCCTGGATTCGACCCCCAGTACCACAAAATTAAATAAGTAAACAAGTAAATAAATAAAAATGAAAAGACCTGGGGTTGTGGCTCAGTGGTAGAGCGTGTGCCTAGCACATGTGAGGCCCTGGGTTTGATCCCCAGTACTACCATAAGTAAATAAATAAAGTAGATAAATAAAAAGTTGTACATTAATCCAATCTGTCATTCCTACAAGTGTGCTCTGTGTATGGAGGCAGGCGGAGGAGGACAGAGGGGTGATAGAGGAGGCGAGTCTGCAAACCCAGCGGCCTCACCCACAGCGGCAATACGCCCTGGACAGAAGACGGTGGCTAACTGAACAAGTCACACCTGAGATCTAAGAAACACAAACTCACCCTGGGAAACAGAGGACAGCTAATAAGCTACTAACATATCAGCCACGTGGGGACGCGGATACCCACCTACGCTTCCTGTGGCCTACGCTTGAATAAGTACATTTTATAAGAGGTGTTGGAGTAAATGGCCAGGCCGGGAGCTCACGGGGCGCTCATTCACTTATTTATGTGGTGCTGAGAATTGAACCAGTGCCTCACACATGCTAGGCAAGTGCTCTACCACTGAGCCCCAGCCCCAGCCCACCTTTCTCTTTGAGATGGAGATTTTTCTGTTTCCTTCCTTCCTTCCTTCCTTTCTTTTTTTCTTTTTTTCCTTTCTTCTTTGTATGTGGTCATGGCCTTGGGAGAACTGGATAAAGGAAGATGGGATAAATGACTTTCCACATGATTTGAGGGCTATGACCCTGGAGCCCACGTCCTGTGATTTGGGAACTTGAGCTATTTTTGCCAGGTGAAAACCCAACATGCCTCTACCTCCTGAGATTTCATTTGAACCACACAAGGAAAATTTTCTCTTTTCTAGAAATTTTCCACTTCGGTCTTGAAAAGAAGAGGGGCTTTGGGAGGTAAGACTGTTTTCACAGAACTCCAAGGTTGTCCAGGGACGAGGAGCAGCAGACTTGAGAAGTCCTGAGAGACCCTTGTGGGTCACCGTGAGTGGTCATTTGAGGAAGACAGATTGCAGTCCACGCCAGAGAGTACTTTCTCAGTCTTCGCAGTGTCAATAGTGGCGGCCCAGAGCCAGACTTAGAAAGGCCGAGCGGCCATCCATCAGGGAGATGCTTAGGCAAGGTGGGAAGATGAACTTCTGAGATACTTTCCAACTTGGAGTCCAGGGCTACACAGGTTTATGATTTAGGACCCAGTGATAAGATTAATAACATAATAATTATGACCAAACACTAACTGACTCCTAACTGACAAATGATCTCTACGGTTCCCATTTCTATGATCCTCCTTTGCCCTGTTGGTCCCTGAAGGGGCAGGAGCACATAGCAGGAGAACGTGGTGGAACTAAACCACTAACTTCATGGGCAGGAAGTAAAAAGAGAGTAAGGTGGGTGGGTATCCCACAATTCCCTCTGAGGACACGCCCCCAGGGATCTAAAGACCTCCCACTAGGCCCCGCCTCTTAAAGTTTCCAGCACCTTCCCATACTCCTTCCCTGGAGCAAGCTTTTAATCCTGGGGGTTTGGGAGAACACTTATCCAAATAAGCAGAGAGTGCCAAGCATTTCTTTTCCTGCCTTCATATATTGTAACAAATATTTTCTGAGTGTCCCCTAGGTTCTGGTTCCAGCTACAGGTACTTAAACTGTTGCAACAGCCCCGTGAGGAGAGGCTGCTGATAGCACCTCTGATCGAAGATGCTTTGGTTCTGTTGTGTTCTGTTGTCAGTGTGAATGGGCCTTTGAATCCGCCAGTTTTCATTTGGGCATGTAATCAGGCTGAGCATAATCAGATCCAGAAGCGAGGGACCTGCCAAACTCTGCAGGTCCCTGGGAAGTGGAAGAGGAGTCTGGATGGAGGGCTGAGGAGAAGGCTGTGTGAGGACAGTGGGTCTGAGCAGAGCTGGTGGTGTGTGTGTGTGTGTGCACGCGGGCACATGCACCCTGGCAAGGCACGGGTATCATGTAATTCAATGACATAGTCTCTGGTTCCAAAAATGGATTCCAGGCCACTCCATACATACCCCAGAAAGATCCTGGCACTTCTCCTGGATTAAGTAGAACTGGCAAATAGTAACAAGAAGAATTGAATAAAGATGAGGGACAAGGTTCATTCCACCCCCCACCCCCCACATTGGTAACAGTTTGTAACGCTGAGTGCTGGGTGGCTGGCAGGGGTCTGCAGACCCTCTGTGACATCCCTGTGCCTGCTGCCTTCCGCCTCCTCAGAGCTGAGACCGTGTGGGGCCCCGGGCAACCCCATGGCCCCAGATGTCTCCAGGAGGATCACTGGCCCCTTTTTCTGGTCTCCAGGTTTGGCCCACAGCTTCAGTTTTGACTGGTTCTTTTGACTGAAGTTTCAGAACGAGAGATTTAAAAAAAAAATCTTGGAAACAAATTGTAGCTGGTAGGGGGAGTGGTGGGGGGTGTTGCTTCATTTCCAGCTCAGCACTATTTTCCTCCGATTTGGTTCTCTAAGAAGCAGGATAAAACAAATATCTATTTATCACAACTAAGCTTTCTAATGAGCTCCCCTGTGCCCTCCCTTTAAATTCAAACCACTTGCCTGCACATAAAATCTTCTACAGGCATGCCGTTCACACTCTGCAGAAGCGAGGGCCGGCCACAGCTGGCAACCCCTGGCTTTCGGGCTGCGAGCCATGGAAGGTGTGGGGCCGTGGGACAGGCTCGTGCAGGGAGAGTGTGGGATCCGGGCGTGGGGGACGCCTTCTGGTTGGGTTGAAGATGTCATCTACAGTGAAAAAACCTGTGCCGCACACCCAGATGGGGACTCAAAGGGCCTCGGGCTGCTGGGACTTTGACCCATCTGGCAGAAGAGGTCCAGTGCTCAGAAGGGAAAGAATCCATTCCTACATTCTTCTGCTCTGGACGCCCGCTGCGTGTTTACACATCCCTCGGAGAGGCTATCTCCATCTGACTCGAGGCAGGCCCAACACCAGGCCTCCCCGTGAAGGAACCTGGGGATGTTGAGAGAGATGTGCTCCGGCGGCGAGGTCAGAAGAGAGTCTCCTTGCAATCTAGAGGCCTACAGGTCATCTCTGCTGCTGGCCCCTCTCTAGCCTCAGCTGCCAAAGAGTGATGGGGTCTTCTCCTGAGGATGCTGGGACTTGAGCGACCTGCCTCTGCCCTGGACTAGTTGTGTGGCCTTGAACAAGTCATTTCCCCATTCTGGGCCTCAGTTTCCCCAACCCTGAAAAGCCTGTTGGAGAGCAGGCTCAAACAAGTGGCTCTCAGCATCTCAGGGACATCCATGTCCTTCGAAAAAGTGCGTGTTACATGTGCAGATTCCAAATTTTAGTCCACATTCAGGGGTTCTTAAACTCCTTGAAGTCTTTCTGAGGACCCTGGATAAGAGCCCTCTCCTACATATTATAGGTGCTCAAGAAATGTGTTTTTGGTGCAGACAAATGATTCTTCCATCTCTCACTTCCTACGCATTTACAATTTGAAGCACCCAAGGTTGATTCTGCTTAGATATGTTCTGCAGAAAGAAACCAAGGTATGCAGTTAAGATGCTGCCTACACATCAGAAGCACCCACAGAGGAGCCTTTACGATTTTTTTTGGGGGGGGGGGTATTGGGAATTGAACCCAGGGGTGCTTAACCACTGAGCCACATCCCCAGCCCTTTTTTATATTTTATTTAGAGACAGGGTCTCACTGAGTTGCTTAGGGTTTTGCTAGGTTGCTAAGGCTGGCCTCAAACTTACAATCCTCCTGCCTCAGCCTCCCAAGCTGCTGGGATTACAGGCTAGTGCCACCATGCCCAGCCCATATATGAGCCTTCTGGCTGCCAGTCCTACTATGTACAAGGCACTGGGCAGTGGTGGTGAGTGGAACTGACTCCATCCCAGCCGTTATAAAGCTTATAGTTAGTGGAACTGGTCATAGACCTGTCCCGGGCCTGGCTATGCCGTGAGGCACACACGACATGGAGACTGAGGTCACAGTGAGATTTTTCTGTGGGCCTTGGTCTGCAAGACCTCATTCTCCAATACAAAGTATTTGAAAATATTGACCACTGTGCTGTCAATCTGGATTTTCTAGGGTCATTGTTATATGTTTATTGTTATTATATTCCTTTTTTCCCTCTGGTTTAAAGACAACATTAAAATATTTCTGTGGGTCCCTAAATGCATCATGGGCCTCTGATAAGTCAACCATGCCTGCAGCTCAGCTGTACCCAAGAGATAATACAAAATAGAAGGTGGCAGCTGCCTAGCCAGGGTTCCAGGAGGAGAGAGAGTATGATGTTGGAGGAGGGAGAAGGCGGGTTGGAAGAAGGAGATGACACTGGAGCAGAGCATGGCGGGTGAGCAGGACTGATGGAAGGGGCAGCAGAGGTGGCCTGGGGGAGACCGACAGCTAAGGCCTGCAGGGAGGACCCTCGGGGCCCCCACAAGTGGCAGACGCAGCCAGAGCCCTGGGGTTCCTCCAAACTGGACCTGGAGGCCGCTCAGTGTCTCAGCAATGTCCTGCCTCACTTCACTCCCCATCTCTGCCCCTCCCATCACAGACCCTCAAATGTGCCGGTGGGTGGTGCTTGAACACCCACCGCAGCCACCGCTGTCCCCTGAGCACCGATGAGTACCAGGCACAGGAGGGACTCTCTCAAGATCTCGTTTTATAGACGAGAAGCCCAAGGTTCGGGGGGGCGACTCACTTGCCTGCAGTCAAACAGCTGGGAGAGGCAGGGCCGGGCTCGCCCAGGGTCGGGGCGCAGAGCTCTGAGCTCCCAGCACTACACTAGACCACTTCTCCCAGGAGCTGGAGGAGCCCACCCAGTCAGCCCACAGGTGGGGAAACTGAGGTCCAGAGAGAAGATGGGGTTGATCCGCCGCAGGGGAGTCTTGCAGCAGAGTTGGGAGCAGAACCTCAGCGTCAGCTCCAACCCCGCAGCTCTGCCTGTAGCTGGGAAGACCTCCCTCCCCCTCCAGCCCAAGAAAGCACAGACCTCAGTGGCTTTGTGCCCTTCCTGGCCGGTCTTCCCACTCCACCTGTCCAAGAGGTTCCGGAGCACTCAGTTTCCGTGGGTCAGACCTGGATTCTCCGCTCTCGAAGAGCTGGGGTTGGGGGACCTTCTTCTTGATGTTCTCAGGGCCCCGCTCCCTGCCCCAGGGGCAGGCTGGGCAGGACAAAATAGGCTCCGACGTGTCCCAAACCCATCCTTCAGTGCAAGGAGCACTTGCCTCCCAGGGGGCTGTGCAGATGTTATCTCGGACGTGAGCTGACTCACACTCATGACCTCTCAGCCTGCTGGGGAGGAACAGTCTTCCATCGACATGGCAGCTGCCCCAGGGCAGGGCAGCAGGAAGATAAGGGGCCTCCACGCCGCCGTGTCCCCTGGGCATAGGTGTTCCCTGGGTAGAGCAGGGTGGTGGAATCACCTGACGTAGAGACTGTGCTCAACTCAAGGGAGCGTCTTCTAGAAGGATGAGGAAGGGCTGGGGTGGGAGATCTTCAAAGACAGCATTTGGACTCTTGGGTTGCAGTAACAGATCCATTCAATCCAAGACCTTCTGGTGGCCAGTGCTGACCATCTTCCTGTAGTACGCTGGGCAGGGATGTCGGGAGGAGGTTCAAGGACAAGGCAGGTGATCGTGGGGTTTGCAACTGGATGGATGAGAACAGTCCACGTAGCTCTACACCTCTGACTTTCCTCATTTTCTAGGGAGGCCACATGGGTGAATGGAAAGAAACAACATGAACTTTGAAATCAGAAAGCTTTTTCTGGGGGTGTGTAACCGGGATTGAACTCAGGGGCACCTGAGTTCCTCAGCCTCAGCTTCCCCAGCCACTGGGTCCTAGCCGCTGGATTTACAGGTGTGTGCTACTGTGCCTGACCAGACAGTTCCTGTTTAAATATCCAGTTTCTACTACTTGCTAGTAAAAAGATCTGTTACCTCTCTGTGACTCAGTTTCCTCTTCTGTAAAACGGGGACACTAATGACCATAAAGGTGTATAATGTATATCAATGGCCTGGCAATAAATGGATTTCTCTTCCCATTGCACAGGGAGTTCACAAAGCTTGGGTCAGTGAGACACCTGCCCACAGTTTAGTGACTGGCAGTGACAGTCAATTTAGAATCAGAGCCCCAGTCTCTTCCAGCACAGTGGGATGTGTCTTACCTATTTAGATCCCACTTACTGAGCACCTACACCAGGCCTGTGCTGAGTGATCGCCCACCACCAGGCACCATTATGATCCTCAGTCTACAGATGAGGCTTAAATAATTCAGCCATTTGTTCAAGGTCAGCCCAGTGAAGACGCAGGCGAGTCGGGATTCCAATTCGAGTCTGACTCCCAAGCCCAGGCTCCTGACTAGGAGTTGCCAAACCATGGCCCATGGGCCAAATCCTTTTCCGGGCCTGTTTTTGTAAATAAAATGTTATTGGAAACAGTTAAGCTAGTTTGTTTGCAGATTGCCTGTGGCTGTTTTTGAACCAAGATGGTGGATTTGAGTCATTGCGAGGAGGCCAGGTGACTCACAAAGCCTGAAGTCTTTATTACCTGGCTATTTACCAAAGAAGTTTCCCTACCCCTACTTTTACCTCCCATTTTATAGTCTTTCCTTGACAATTTTAAAAGAGTACCGATTTCACACCAGGACATGTTTTTAGGCAGGATGTAGGCAAGTACTTGGGGAGAATCCCGGAGCAGACAATTTGATTCCTGCCTGGGGTGGTTCTCTTCCTTCCGGTCCTCTCTAAGTAGATCTTCCTGGTCACGAGGGACATGCCAGGTGAAACAGACAAAGGCTTGGTGCCGAGCACAGCAGTGTTTTGCAGGTGTCTGTGGTGACAGAATCAGAGGACTTTCAGCATTTTAATTTGAGAGTTATTATTTAAAATGATCATTAGTTTTATTACTTCTTGATTAATATTTACTGTTTATTATCAATGATATTTATCATTACTATCAGAACTAGTATTTTCTTTCTCCTTTTAATACACTTCCTTCTCTAAGTGGACTAGTGGGGTCTTAAGCTATAACCAGGGAAGTAACAAGAGTTTGACATACAGGGATTCAGGGGACAGATGCAGTCTGCAAAGGTACGACCACAGTGAATCTCAGCAGAAAGAGACCTCGGTTCTCCCTCTAATTAGTCATGTGATTTGGGTTCCTCTGACCCTCCTGTGCCTCAGTTCCCCTAATATAAAATAAAGCTATAGGACCAGATGACTGTTAATGGCTTTTCCTAGCATGGTGTTGTGTCTGCATGCAAGTCTAAAACAATAAAGCCTTTGTGGATAGTTCTGCTGGCGGTTGGAGCTTAACACGGTGGGTGACCTCTGACTCCTCAACAGGATTCTCAGTTCTGAACCTAGAAATTCTTTTGGGAATGGGAGATGGTCTTCATGCACTAGGCACCTTACCAATCATTTCTGGTTTTATCACAGGGTTCTGGACTCATTAGTCAGAAAAAAAAAAGGGGGATTTGATGAGGGTAGAGTGTGCCTGGAGGGGGCCTGTGAGCCAGAGGACGCCATGAGTGGTCTCCATGTGCGGGAGGAGGTGAAGGCCATGGGAAGTGCAGACTGACCTGCGCTCTCTGCCTGGCCTGGAGGGCTCTGTCAGAAGGCTGGGAGCAGGACATCTCCAGTTCCGGTCATCATCCTTCCAACGCAAGAATGGAAACCCTTTGGTCTTTATTTAACATCATTGCTTACAATTTGATAGGAAAAAAAAAAAAAAGAGAGAGACACTTCATTGTTTTTTAAATTTGCTATCATTTATTCCAAGATTTAACTTCCCCCCCCTCACTGCATTATTTGTATTTTAACTTTTGCAAATAGATAATTTATAACTTTTGCTTTTTTTTTCCTAGGGCAATATTTTTTGAGGTCACATAATATATAAATATATATTTTGTTTTGTCAAACTTTCACCAAATCAAACAAGAGTGAATGTAACAAGAAGATGCTAACTTTCCCCTTTCTACTCTGCAATTCTAAACTCCCAGAAACAGCCGCTGATTAACATTTCCTGGTAACGACTGTCACCCTTTCTGTACTTATACAAACTCATTAAAAATGTAAATTACATATATAACTTTTCCTTTTTATAAAAGTGGGAATTTACCTTTTAACCTGAACTGTGGTTTTTAAAAATTCTGCATTTCAGATTAAATTAACCCTCTCTTAGATTCTTATGCTGTTTCTCCATTTTACAGAATCTTTCTTGTCATCCTTACTCCAAGAGCAAGGCAGGAATCATTAGGCCCATTTTACAGGTTAGGGAAGCTGAGGGCCAGGACAGAAAAGGGATTTGCCCAAGGTCTTCACCAATTTAGTAGTGGGATGAAAACCCCAGACTTCTGACTCTGGAGGTGTCGCTGGCTCTTTGCAGTACAAAATCCATGGATATTTGTCACCGCCTGCAGCAACAACTTGCACGGGTCTTATGGGTGGTGGAGTGGAAACTGAGGCACTTCTATCTTTCTCTTTAGTGCACTGCTTTCTTGCTTGTTTATAGAGGATAGAGGAAATGAGGTTTGCTTGCTTTGAGAGGGGAGAGAGAGAGACTTTGCTTATCAGAGAGAAAGAAATTTTGCTTCAGAGAGACCTTGAGAGAAGGACAGGCTTTGCTTAGAGCCCAGAGGAAGAGACTTGCTACGCCTTAAAGTCCTGCATCCTGTGAACTAAGGGTACGTCCACCCAAGGTGCCCTAGTGATGCGTCTCAGTTCTCCGTTCCGCGATCTGCCTTCTGCCGCTGCCCCTACTCGCTGCTGCCGCGTGTGTGTCTTCTTCTGCTGTTTTTCTGCTAATGGCTGCTGTTGCGTATGTCCCTACTAGCTACTGCCGCGTGTTTTCCCTCTGGCTGCTAATGGCTGCTGTGTGTCTTCTGCTGCTGTTTTTCTGCTAATGGTTGCTGTGGCGTGTTTCGCTCCGCCTACTCTTATATCACCTCCAGGACGCGGAGAGCAGGGCCACGCCTCTTACGCAAAGATTAGGCCAGACGCTCTGAGCAGGCAATTAGTGCTCGAGAACACACGTGCATACATTGTGTGCGTGGACGAGAAAGTCACCTGAGTGTGCTTATGTCAATTAACCTCCTCGCTGCCGATGTGATTAGGCGCCATCCCTGCGCCGCCAACATGGCACAGCCCCCAACAGGAGGGACTTCCTTTTCTACGTGGGTGAAACAGAACTTCTGCCTAAAGTCAACTGTCTTGATGTACCTGGGCTGGAGTTTGCAAGGGGGAGGGCAGAGAAAGTGTAAGCTCTGAGGGTCAGTGCAGAAGAGAAATTCCAACTCTCCCCAAGGTTCCAGCCAATCCCTAAGGCACTTGGTGGCCTTGGGGAGCTGTTGGCCCTCTGTGTGTCCCCTGTGCCCATTTATGAAGTGAAGGCTTCTGGCCTGACTGCAGGATTTCAAATGGTGCTCTTTGGGGCTCTAAAAGAGTCCCCGCCCCCCCCCCCCCCCCCCGAGTTACTGATGCTCCAAAAAACCAAAGGCCGAATGTTTTCCTTGAGAAGTGGATGATGATACAAAATGGGGGTGGGGGTGGGGGTGAGAGAAGAATGGAGGGACTTTAGATTATGGAGAGGAAAATGAGAGGGGGGTATTAAAGATGGTGGAGTGAGACAGACATCACTACCCTATGTACTTGTATGATTACATGAATGGTATGAATCTACATCATGCACAACCACAGAAACAAAAAGATGTACCCCGTTTGTGTACAATGAATCAAAATGCAGTCTGTAAAAATAAAAAAAAAAATTAAAAAAAAATGAATACCCAAACCATATTCAGAGATGCTTTTTGTGTTGGTGTTGGTGAGAAGCTGGAAGCAATCCATATATTCCCCGGAAGTGGGTGAGTGAAATGCATTGGATGTTCACCTCCCAAGGAATGAGTCTGGGTGTCTATCTGTGGTGGGCAGATAGGAAACGGTGCTGAGAGTTTCAGGGGTACCCCAAATGGTGGTGTTGCTTCATTTAAGGGGACTAGTCCAGGATTGAGGGTACCTTGTCTGGAGCAATATATATATGTATTTTTTTTGGTACTGGAGATTGAACTCAGGGCTACTCTACCACTGAGCCTCATCCTCAGCCCTTTCGATTTTTTATTTTGAGACAGCATCTCACTAAGTTTTCCAGGCTGCCCTCGAATCTGAAATCTTCCTGCCTCAGCCTTCCAAGGCCCTGGGATGACAGGTGCATGCTCCTGTGCCCAGCTAGAGCATTTTCTTAGCATTTTCTTCGACAAGAGAGAAGTATCATTTGCATATTAAAAAAATCTTTAAAAATTTCGAGTACATTTAAGTCTAGAGAAAAGAGAAGGGCAAAATAAACAGACAGGTTTCAGTCTTTTCCACTCCTTCAAGATCGAACATGGTCAGACTCTACGATCTACCCAAAGCTAGGGGCGTTGAGCTTTGGGGCTCCGTTACCGCCTGGAACTAAGAACCAACTTGGCTCTGTCATCTAAGCCCCATCCACTCTTTCTTCAGACATAACTGCTTCTCTCTTAGCCACCTAGGATCCCATCTCAGCAGAGCTAGAAGGAACCCGTCTCCCAACACTAATGGGAAATTGAGACCCAGACATAAGGAAGGTTTGTTGTTGTTTTTTGTTTTTTCTGTGGTGCTGGGGATTGAACCCAGGGCCTGGTGCTTGCAAGGCAAGCACTCTACCTACTGAGCTACATCCCCAGCCCCATAAGGAAGTTTTAATTGGCCAAGGACTCCATGGCAGGGACTGAATTGCAAACTGGGAAGCAATTTTTTTCCTGCTTCCAGATCCTGGGGCCAGAGGCTGGAGGACATGGAAGTTGGGAAAGGGGCTGCTGGGCTCCCACCTCCCACAGGGAGCTCCCAGGATGAGTCCTGGTGTCCCGCACATGCTGAAAGGAAGCCTTGTCGACATGGAAGGAGATCAAGGCGGCTGGGGGCGCTGAAACGTCCTGTCGAGTCCAGCATCTCTGAGGAGATAGGGAGCCTTCAGACCCTGCCTCCTCTCCTCCTAGAGCTCTCTCCACGCAAATTCCAAGGGGCTTTAGAATCACTAGACTGTCTCTCGCTCCCAGGAAACTCCAGGCTTCAGTGGAGCCAGGCAACTGTCCATCCATCATTCTTATCTCCCAGCTCTGGCGGCCGTAGGTCCCTGGCCTGGATGGGCCCAGGGGGCCAAGAGGGCCTGGGGGCCGAGGGCCGGGGGTACATTGATAACAAGAAAACAGCTGTCCCTGGGGGAACTTCAAAGTGCCTGAAGCTGAAATTTATGTGCAGAGGAGCTTATGTTAGGGGCCAGAAGGCCTTTCATCCCACAAATATTTATGGAGTACCTACTGTGTGCCTGGCACTGGATTAGGGGAATCTTATAGATACGGAGATCTTGTTTGTTATGGGACTACATCGTCCTCAGGGGCAAGGTTTGATGGAAGGACCAACTTATTTAATTCTTTAAGTATTCATGAGCCGCCCACTGGGTGGGACGGGTTTCTGGGGTCTGTTGTGGGCTGGGTTTGACGTCTGCTAACACAGGGGTGCATGCAGGGTCGGAGGAGTAGGTCTCAGCTTTCCTGGCTGTAAAATGGGGATACACATGGCACCTACACAGGGGGTTTAGGGAGAAGAGAGAAAGTGGGATGCTGTAGGTCAAAGACTTAACCTGAGGTGGGCAGATGATCAGCTCACAACAAAAGGGGCTGTTTCGCGATGGCAGTTTGACTGATGCGTGTATTCATTTATTAAATATTCATCCAGTAACTGCTATGCACTGGGCATTTGCTGGAGAGACTACTGAGAGGGTTTGAAAGAGGCCCTTACTCTCCCCACAGTCCCTCCTCTGCCAAAGTTTTGGGGTTGAGAAGGAGGATCAAGGGCCCTTGGAGTCTGGCTCACTGGGATTTGAGAAGCTGCCAAGTCTGGCGCCTGCCCCAGCCCTGCACAGGGGTTCCTCTACCCTGCAACCTTGTCTTCCGGCTTCTAGTTTCACACCCCAGTGGGGTCTGACCACCTCCCCAGGTGCCTCCACAGAGCAGAGGTCTGCCTGCTCCTGATTTCCCTGGCTAGACTCCTAGTTCTGTTCTCTGGCCCTTAAACTCTCTGAGCCTCAGTTTATTCATCTATAAAATGGTGATATTAATAATTTGTGTCCCGTAAGATTACTGTGAGGATAAAACGAGAAAAAAAATCAGAGGGCAACAGATACAGCTCAGTGGTAGGGCAGAGGCCCTGGTCCCAGCGCCAGCACCACACACACACACACACACACACACACACACACACACACACACACACAGAGTACTTGGTCCAATGTCTGCATAAGGAAGCCTTCGATACGCAGTATCTAGTTACACAAAACAATAAAATGTGGTGATAGCCTTTGGGAGTCCATAAAACAGGAGGAAGGAGGAGGAGGAGGAAGAGGCCACCAGAGCTTACTTCCTGAGGGAAATGTGGGCCTGGGGAACCTAAGATTGGTGAGAGAGAGTGCATGCGTCCTCTAAGTCTGCTCCGCAGCTCAGCCATTCACGACAGCAAAGGGAAGGAGCCCGGAGTTCTCTCCCCTCTTCTCCATCTAGTTTTGGTGACAGTGTCCCTTTCAGAGATGAGCAAGGGAACGCTCAGACGGATTCCTTGGAGGCCGTTGAGCCAGGTGGAGCTGGATATCACCAAAGCCTGGTCTCCTCTCTCACCAACCTCCTGCCCAGGTGGCCGTGGGAGCTCCTTGCGGTCGTGTTACCGGTGGAACTGCGCACGTCTCATCCTGCCAGGGTGCTAAGGACCGGGCGGCTAGAGCACCGCCGGCTCTTCTCCCAGTTCCGGAGACTCAGTCATCCAAGATCAAGGTGATGGCAGACCTGGTGTCTAGGGAGGGTCGGCTTCCTCATTCAGAGCTGTGTCCTCATCTGGTAGAAGGGCTGAGAGGGCTCTCTGGGGTCTCTTTTATAAGCTTGAATCCTCTTCACAAGGATGTCACCCTCCTAACTTAATTACCCGCTGAAGGTCCCACCTCCCGATACCATCGCATTGGGGACTACGTTTCAGCACATGAGTGGCCGGGAGTCCAACATGCAGTCCCTAAGGGGTCCTAACCCTGTACCTCTGAATGAGATCTTATTTGGAGATAAGGTCTTTATAGAGGTAATCAAGTTCAAATGACATCTGTAGGGTGAGCTCTGATTCATTGCAACTGGTATGCTTATAAGAAGGGGAAATCCGGACACAGGAACATGCACAAAGGGAAGGAGATGTGAAGGGACACGAGGGAAGACCAGGGGGAACAGGGAACGAGCAGGAAGAGGCCATCTACAGGTCCAGGCGAGGCCCCTAGCTCTCAGAAGGAACCAACCCTCCTGACACCTTGCTCTCGGATTTTTAGCCTCCAGGGCTGTGAGACAATAAAGTTCTGTGGTTTAAGCCACCCAGCCTGGGGCCCTTTGTTACAGCAGCCCTAGTAACCTCTACGATGGACAGAGAGACGTGGCGCATCCCGGAGACAGCTCACTGAGTAAGCACTGGGGAATTCCCTGAAGAGGAGGCAGGGGCTGATGCAGGCCATCAACTGGCTACCCTCCAGAACCCTGGGATGGGGTGGGGGGCAGGGACCAGAAGCCTTCACTAGAAAGGCAGATCTGATCCCAAGGCCCAGGCCTTTCCTCAACCAGGGTTCACCTCGATGGGACTCTCTGAGAAGTGAAAATCAGCTTTCCTGGGGCTTCCTCACGGATTCCAGCTGGATTAACCTCACCTGCTGTGGAGGGAGGGAGGGGACCACCCGCCTCTGTAAAGACCTTCAGCCTCCACCCCCAGGAGGCTGGGGATTTGTCAGAGATTCTGGGAGATGTTAAGTTTGCTACCTCTATTTCCTTCTTGCTCTGTGGTCTTTTTCCTCCTTTTTCTTTGGTTTCCCTCCTGGATTTTGAGCTCTGCAAATCCATACCCTCCTCCACAGTACCCGCAGCACAGCTTTGTCCCATGTCCCCCTCCTTCAGGACACCCTCACCTGGCAGTTCCTCAGCAGAGCTAGGGACAGTCCAGAGTCTAACAATTGCCTTGGAGACTGAAGCCAGAGAAAATCTAAATGAGCTACCTCGGTGCTGGGGAGAAATTATCCAGAACGGTTTCTCCTCCCAACTTCTAGGGAGCCTCACTCTTGTCTCTGGCCTGGATACATTATTATATTTTGCTTTAATTGCATTAGAGCAAATGACTATGTCCCCCTGTGGTTTCGATCAGGTCAGGGATCGGATAATCGATCCTGGCACAGTCTAGACAGGAGTCACTTTGAAGCTGTTTTTAGCAGGATGAGAACAAACAATTTTTCCAAAGTGGTCACATTTGGCCAACAGGCCAGTGGGGCATCTTTCTGAAAGGGAGCAAGTCCTGGCTCCAGGCAGCCTGCTGGCGCCCAGGGCCCTGGGGGAGTGGACAGCACTCCTGGGAGGGCAGGGACTGTAAGTGGAGAGGCCACGTGCTCAGGCCTCCCAGACGCCTCTTCCAGGAAGTCAGACCCCACTGATGCCACCTAGCTCAGCGCCAAAAGCTAGTGCTGTTCTGTGAGAGCCATCTTGCTCTGAAGATGGAAAAAGTCAAATTCCTACGTTATCCTCTCTTCAATTTTCTTTCAGTCCTTTGGGTTTTGTCAAGAGGAGAGCCCCAACGTGGTGCTAGTGTGTCCTTAATACCTTGCCAATGTTTGATAATCTCCCCTTTTAACAAACAGGGAGGGACTAGGGATTTGCCAGGTGATAAGACCTAGCCAAGTGTGGTTGGGTGCATGCCTGTAATCCCAGTGGCTTGGGAGACTGAAGCAGGAGGATTGCAAGTTCAAAGCCAGCCTCAGCAACTTAGTGAGGGTCTAAGCAACTCAGCAAGACCCTGTCTCTATATAAAATATGAAAAGTGGACTGGGAATGTGGCTCAGTGCTTGGGCACCCCTGGGTTCAATCCCCAATACCTCCTGCCCCCAAATAAATCTAGCCACGTTTTAATAACACTTTTGTTTTCATTGAGTACGTTTTCTATAATCTCTTTCAAATGATAGTGGTTTTCCCTTTATGGAAAGTGAACCATTGCTCACGCACAATAATAGCAAAAATTCTGAAAGACAGGAGATTGGGGCACAGTGAGAGAGGGGGTCTCAAACACAGGACCAGTGCTCCTCCTTGCTGTGTGACCTCTGGCAGACTGCTGGGTTCTCTGTGCCAAGTGCAGCTGATGACACTTTTGGGCAGGGGGCTAGTAGAGGTGCTCCCGGGGAGTGCATGTGGGCCAAGGGTCCACATGGTGCTCACAGGGGACCTGCACACTCTGCCTCGTGGCCTTGTCTCCTTCCCAGGGCCACTGTTGGTCTCAGCCATTTTCAGAGCCTTGGCTAATCCTGCACTCAGGGTTCCATGGAGACTAAGTGAACTTGGAGTCCCGACGGCTCTGCCTTGAGCTCCCTGGCTTTGCGCCTATCCCTTCCCCTGCCTGGGACCCGTCTCCTCCACCTGTCAACAGAGGCTTTGACCAGATACTGAGGTCCCTGGTGGCTCTGGTCTCACCTTTGATGCAGTACCCGAGGAAGAGCGACAGCATGACCAGACTCTGGGCTTTACGGACGCGGCGTCTGGTGCCGCTCCCTGCTTGCAGAGCGTCCTGTGGACCAGCAGCAGCCCCCTTGCAAGAGAGCAGGTCAGCAGTGGAGACTCAAGTGCACAAGATGCGAGTCAGAATCTGTGTTCTAATGAGATACCCAGGCACCCGGTCTAAAACGAGAATCCCAAAACACTGTGACATTTTCAAAGTCATTTATATATTTTTGAGGATTTTTTTTAAAAGCAGTGAACATATATAACTCACTTATATATGTTCAAAAATAGTAAAGCTATTACAAAACTATGGAACTAACCCAGGCCAGTTGAAAAAGGAAATGGAGCCCGGTGTGGTGGTGCAAGTCTGTAATCCCAGGGGCTCAGGAGGCTGAGGCAGAAGGATCATAAATTCAAGGCCAGCTTCAGCAAATTTAGTGAGGCCCTAAGCAAATTAGTGAGACCCTGTCTCAAAATAAAAAATAAAAAAGGCCTGGGGATGTGGCTCAGTGATTAAGTGCCCCTGGGTTCAATCCCAGCTACCAAAAAAAAAAAAAAAAAAAAAAAAAAAAAAAAATACAAGAGGAAATGATGACATATACCTGTAATCCCAGCAACTTGGGAGGCTGAGGCAGGAGGATTGCAAATTTGAGGCCAGCCTCAGCAACTTAGCGAGGCCCTAAGCAACTTAGTGAAAGCCTGTCTCAAAATAAGAAAAATAACATAAAAAGGGCTGGGAATGTAGCTCAGTGGTTAAGCACCCCATACTGAAAATGATTTATGCAATCTGGTGAACATGAGACTCTGGAGACTTTTCTTTTAGTGTGAGATAGGGTCCCCCATCCTCCTAGGTTCTTTTTGGCCTCTTCCCAACAAGCATCTCCCCTGTATCTGATTCTTTGAGATTAGTGTGTCCTGTGTGTGTGTGTGTGTGTGTGTGTGTGAGTGTGGAGGTGTGGTTGTGTCTGTATTTTGCAGCTGATCCTCTAAGCAGAGACTGCAGCAAAACCAGGGAGTAAACTAGATGCCTAAGGGCTTCGTTGGACAGGACAGGGCAGGGACTCAGATCCCAGATGACCTGAGGTCTGAGCCCCCGGCCAGGCCAGGCGCCTGGCTTTCCAGGGGAGCCCTTCCCCCGGATGGCGCGCTGCGTACCCTCCAGCCAGCCTCCCCCCAGGCTCAGGGTCCTCCGCTTCTTCTCAACTTCAAAATGAAAGCACCAGACACTGATCCATCTGCTTCAAAGGTCATCCCAAAGTGATCGTGACACAGAGGAGATCTTCCTACGAGGCGGCTTCTCGCCTGCTGTGGATGAGAGTAAGATACCAGGAAGAAATAGTCCCGGCATCTAAGAGTAAGGGTCTGATGTCACTTAGTAACGTTACTTCAGCACCGCAGGCAGCCCGGTGGCAGTGCCCTCGGGCCTC
Organism: Sciurus vulgaris; assembly: GCF_902686455.1. Taxonomy (NCBI): domain Eukaryota; kingdom Metazoa; phylum Chordata; class Mammalia; order Rodentia; family Sciuridae; genus Sciurus; species Sciurus vulgaris. The sequence goes on from NC_136466.1 coordinate 25,348,754, forward strand.
CGCAGGCCTGGACCTCCGGGTGCTTCGGTTTTCTCAGGTGAAGAAGGGGGTGCTGTGAAGATCCAGCAGAGAGCGTCTGGCTGGAACGCAAGCGCCGGCCACCCTTTCTGCTCAGAGCCTGCCCCAGGCGCTGCTGGAATGCCCCGCTGTACCCCAGTGACACGTGCGCTCCTTCCATGGCAACTTCATTTTCCATGGGGACGGTAATAACGCTCAATTCGTTTTCTTTTTCTGAGGAATAAGCAAGGACCTGCACGAGAAATATTCAACAGTGGCCGGCCCGTGGCGAACTTGGTGTCAGTTTGCTGAGCTCCTGTTCCTAAAACGTGGTAGAGGAATGAGTGACGTGACAGAATATTCCCAGTGCAGTGCAACTGAGATTAGAACTCAGCCTGATCCGTTTTATGAGCATGTGTGGATCCATTTGCACTTAAGATGGCACAGAAGAGTGGACATGGCGGGGAGAGGGGGTTGCTGGAAGATGGGCCCGTGGAGAGCCCTGCAGAGCTTTCCCAGGCTCCCCTATATCATCTCTGCCCAGGTGCCCTCGGGGAAAATCCGAGTGGATTGATCTTTGATATCAGCAATAAATATAAAGGTGCTATCTGTGGAGTGTTTGCTGGAGCCAAATTCTTCCTTGGCAAACTAGTGGCTAATTAATTCTTCTCTTACGGATTATGGATTTATTAGGAGACCATGACCTTACACAATTCAGGAGAGACTCTGGAGGGGAGATTTGGGAGATCAGGGAAAAGTCACTGTTTATTCTAAAATACTGACATGGGCAGAAAAGTCGGGGATGGTAGAGGATTCTGAGACCTAGTCAAATTTTTCTTCACAACCACCTAGGAGGTAGGTACTACTGTGTTCCTATTCCTGATTTACATAAGAGGAAACTGAGGGACTGAGGGGCTGATTATTAACTTGCCCCAGGTCTTAAAACCAGAAAGAGGTTAGAAGATGGATTCAAACCTAGACTCCTAATGACATTGCGAGGCCACCTCTTGGGCATCCTCATTATACAAAAAAGGAAGATGAAGATCAGAGAAGCAGAGCATCTTGCTCAAGGCCACACAGCAAAGCAGCAGCAAAGTGGGAACTAGGACTCAGGTATCCTGATGCCCAGGCTCTGAGGCTCCACAGCGCCCCCATCAGGCAGTCCCTGGGGCTGTGCCAAGGCCACCCAGGCAGCCTGCGCTTTCACTCCTCAGCTGCCTGGTGCAGGAAAGTCCAGGAAGGCTAGCACAGGAGGCAGCCCAAAATGCCTGCACCCGGGTCCTGGCGCGCTCTGCCCTGCTCGAAGGCCCGTGTGACGCAAGGCAAATACAATCCATATGGCTGTGATTCATTTACACTCAAGTCTTCAAAATATTGTTTGAAGAACTGTTACTTACAAAGCCTCAGGAGCCTGTTAAATGAGACTCAGCTTCTCACCCCCACCCCCACCGGCCCCCTCCCCGCCCCCACCACAACTGCAGCCCATTCCAGCATCTGGAGCGCTGAAAAGAAACTCAGGAGCAGCCGCGGAAACTAGCCGCCGACACCAGGAGACAGTTATCGGGATGTTTAAAGTGGCACTGTTTATAAAGCCCCCGGATCGGAAGCCATTTAAATGTCATCCACGGGAGAAGGGATGCCTTGTGTGCCAAATTCACACAGCGTGGTCCCCACAGCAGTGAAAACCAACAAACAAGACCTTCACATGGAAGGATAGGATGGATGATGCCCCCAAAGTGCTGGAAGGAGATTACAGGTGAACTCACAATATGACGCCAATGTTACACAATCCTATGAAATTTGAAGACATCAAAAATCATTCTTTTAGCCGGGCGCGGTGGCACACGCCTCTAATCCCAGTGGCTCAGGAGGCTGAGGCAGGAGGATTGCGAGTTCAAAGCCAGCCTCAGCACTTTAGCAAGGCGCCACTCAGTGAGACCCTGTCAGCTACATAAAATACAAAATAGGCCTGGGGATGTGGCTCAGGGGTTGAGTGCCCCTGAGTTCAATCCCTGATCCACCCCCCCCTCAAAAAAAATCATTCTCTCAAGGATGTTCTAAAATTTGATAAATCATTTTCTCTCCATATATATGTGTGTGCATGGAAAAAAATATTTATGGAGAGAGATAAAGCGAGATACAAATAGAAATGGGTCCTCAGAGGGATCATCATCCTAGTGACATTTATTTTTTCATTGGGGGGTGAATACATGTTTGTTATATGATAAATGCATTTTATAATTTTGAAAAAAATACATAATAAAAATTTCAAAACACCCTTGACTTATTTTCAGCAAAGCAAGATCCCTTCTGTATTAATGGGTTCAATGCCCTTGTTTCAGAGGAGATAAGGAAGCCATTTAATATTTATGAACTACACAGCACTCATTGAGATACACGGTCCTTTCACTGAAGTTCCACACCAGCGAGTCGGCATAAGCTGCTATTCTTTTCACTTTCAGGGAACTGAGGTTCTGTACTTGCCCCAGGTCCAGCTGCTTGTAAACCCAGCTGACTCATCAGAATGCAAATCACATGTTCTGCTTCCCCAGCTCCCCGCCAGATCCCTTGAGATTGAGTCAGGTGTCGTTATTTGATCTCTCCCTCCAATTCTCTGAGATAGTTTCATTACTGCTCCTTGTCTAGATGAGGAAAGAGAAGCTCAGAGAGGTCCAGTGGCTGGCTCATGGTTCTGGGAGTTAATCCACCGCTCAGGGAGCCCTGACCCCTTTCTGATACTTGTTCCATGCCAGGCCTTGCCTGGAAGGTCTTGGGTGAGAGAGCACGGCATGTCCACTGTCACCTTACGCTCCTGAAGCTCTTTGCTGTTGGGTTGATTTCAGCGAGGATACAGTCTCCATACGTTGCCTTGGCTGGACTTGGGGCACAGCGCAGCCTGTACGGTGGGAAGGCCTGATGAACTTGGGTCTTGAAGCCGCAGGAGCTGCCTGCAGTGCCAATTTCATTCACTACCTGCATCCAATCCCTATCAGTCGGAGTCCCTGCAAGAAACACTGAGGTTGTGTGATTTGAAGAGAGTTTACTAACAGGACTATCCCCAAGTTTATGGACGGGGTGTAGGCAAAGCAGGAGTCAAGAACTGTGCTGGAGGGGGTGGCTGTGGGATCAGGGGCTCGGCCAGGCCAGCAAGGAAGTGCCAACCCAGGTCCTCCTTCTCCCAGGTCCCTTGCTCCTCCTTGTGGCCTAATCCACAGGTCACCGACCCAGGGCACAGGGGCAGAGGGGGAGAGCCAGAGAAGGAATCAGGGGCCAACAGCAGAGATCCTCACACCCCATCGCCAGCCTTTGGCTTCCCTTCAGACACACAGCCCACTGCTGGCCCCTGGCCAGAGCCATGTCCCTGCTCAGCTGGTTGATCGCATCTGCCTGGGCAGGTCCCCAGGTCCTCAGCTCCTCCTTCCTGCTCAGAGCAGAGTGATTCCTACCGCCCTAGGGAGACCCTATTGCTCCTCTTGCCCAGCACCCTCTGAGCGGAAGCCAGGTCCTTCCCACATTCCAAAAGCCTTGCGCGTCTGCCATTCCTCACTCCACTCACCCCTTCGGCCTCCTCCCTCTTCTTTGAACACAGGAGAAGTCCTCGCTTTTGGGCCTCTGCTGGTCCCTCTGCCTGGAAGGGTCTCCTGCCCGCCCCCTCCTCCGTCGGCTCTTCACTCAAGTGTCTCCAGCTCAGGGAGACCTCCTTGCACCCCTTTGTAAAACTGCAAATAGTCCCCCCATTCCTGACCCCAATGTCCCCACTTTGCGTTTCCTTTCCCCATATAACCTGCCATCTTTTAACACCACAGAGTGAGCTTATTTGTTGTACTTGCTGTCTGTCTCACCCCACAGGAATGCAGGCTCTGTGAGCATAGAGTTCTGTTTTGCTCTTCAACAGATCTCTACAACCCGAAAAACAGCAGGTATTCAACACAACCATTGAATGTTGTTGAATGAATGAAATGGAATTAAGGGGGAAAAATGGGTATGGGATTTGCCAATTAGGAAAGAACTGAATGGAAAGAGCCAGTGAGATTAGAGTCCCATAGGTAGGGAAGGAAAAAAAAGAGTCGACATGAATTTATTGATCACCTACTACACTAAAAGTAGTGCCTTATCAATAGGTATCAAAAGTCTGATCATTTTGTACACCCTTTGACCAAGATATGTCATTTTCAAGAATTTGTACTAAGGAAATTGTTAGCTTTGGGGGGAAAAATGTAGCCATGATGAAATTCTTCACAGTGTTGTTTATAAGAGTGAAAAATTGCAACCAAATTCATTGTCTATTAATTGCAAAATGTTCAACTCATTGCTTCCCTGGCCACAGAATGGAATATTATGCAGTTATTAAGTATATCAATAACTTGATATTTATGATATATTTCTTAGTGAGAAAAGCAAATTATAAAATAATATTACAGTATAATCTTTTTGTTTTTTATTTTTTATTTTTTTTTATTGGTACAGGGGATTGAACCCAGTGGCACTTAACCACTAAGCCACATCTCCGGCCCTTTTAATTTAATTTAATTTTAAAATTTTGAAACAGGGTCTTGCTATTGCTGAGTCTGGGGCTGAACTTACAATTTTTCTGCCTCAGCCTCCCAAATCACTGGGATTACAGGTGTGTACTCTTTCTTTCTCTCTCTCCCCCCCCCCCCCCCCCATTTTTAAAAGTTTGGGAACCTATAACCCAAAATATCCACAGTACTTAAACCCAAAATATCCACAGTACTTATCTCTGGGTGGGTACTATACAGGGAGTCTCTTAATTTTTTTCCTCTGTGTCTTAAACTTGCTTCAAGAAACCTGGATTATTTACTTAAAACACTAAATCTACATTTTTAAAAAGCTCTTGGACAAATCACTTGACTCCTCTGGACTTCAGTTTCCTCGTTTTATGAAAACAGCTTCAGGTTGTTCCTATTTCACAGAGTTTGCTGCTAAAATGACCAGATAACATCACAGATAGGAGGCAGGGTTGTAAACTGCACAGCACGAATTCCCTCAAATTCTTAGTCAACTACTGAGTGGGCCATGCATGGGTCACATGCATTCCAAGGAGCTCACAGAGACAGCAGCTGAAAGACTGAAAGAGTTGACTGGAAATCGCTGTGGCTCTGCACGAGGAATAAAGACTTGGGAGTTTAAATGCTGCCAAATTAGAGACCTGGCAAACACTCCTGCTTTTTTTTTTTGACAGCACAGAAGGACCACACCTGAGGAGTTGAGACCAGGTGCTAGGACCAAGGACTGCACCCCAGAAAATCATACTGATCTTCCTTAATGGAGGGTAAAACCAAGCCTCCACAGAGTCAAGGTGACCTGCCTGCCTTTGAGTCTCTGCTAGAACAAAACTGTACTTTTCAATCCAGGAGAATCAGGGAACCCAAGGTTCAAAGAATTATTATCACAATAGTTGCCACGGGTAAATTACCAAAGATAAAGAGAAAAATCTTAAAACCAGTCAGCCTAGAGGGAAAAGAAACCATATTACATATAGGAAAATAATGATAAGAACTGGCTTTTCTTAGATTAACCTTTATTGGTGCATTATAATTATACAGAATACTGGGATTAATTGTGACATATTTGATCATGCACATAGCATAACTTGGCCAGTTTTATTTCCCAGTACCTCCCTTTTCTCTCACCTCTTCCCTTCCTCTGACCCTCTTCTTCTACTCTACTGGTCTCCCTTCTGCTTTCATGAGATCTCTGAATTCTTTGTTTTTTTGTTTGTTTGTTTGTTTTGTTTTGTTTTGTTTTTTGCTTCCTTTTTTTCCTCTCCAACTTCCACATGAGAGAAAACATACAACCTTTGACCTTCTGAGTCTGGATTATTTTGCTTAACATAATACTCTTAAGTTCCATTCATTTTCTTGCAACTAATGATTTCATTTTTCTCTATGGCAGAATAAAACTCCATTGTGTATGTATATCATATTTTCTTCATCCATTCATCTGTTGACGAACACCTAGGCTTGTTCCATAGTTTGGTTATTGTGAATTGTGCCGCTATAAACATGGGTGTGCATGTATCACTACAGTATGCTGACTTTAATTATTTGGGATGAATATCAAGAAATTGTATAGCTGGATCATATGGTGGTTCCATCCCTAGCTGTTTAAGGAAACTTCATACTGATTCCCATAGTGGTTGTAGTAATTTACAATTCCACCAACAGTGTATAAGTCTTCCTTTTCCCTTATATCCTCCCCATATTTATTTATTATTTGTATTCTTGATTGTTGACATTCTGATTGGAATGAGAAGAAATCTTAGTGTAGTTTTGATTTCCGTTTCCTAGTTGCTAAAGATGGTGAACATTTTTTCATATATTTTTTGGCTATTAGTGTTTCTTCTTTTGAGGAGTGCCTATTTAGTTCATTTGCTCATTTTGATTGGATTTTTTAAAAATGGTTTTGAATTCCTAACACATTCTTGACATTAATCTTCTTTCGGAAGAGTAGCTGGCAAAGAAGTTCTCCCATTCTCTAGGTTCTCTCTTCATGCACTTGTTTCCTATGGTCTATGAAAGTTTTTCAATGTGATGCCACCCCATTTATTAACTCCTGGTACTATTTCTTGAGCTTCAGGGGTCCCATTAAGGAAGCTATTGCCTGCAACTCTCTGTTGGAGCATTGACCCTGTGTTTTCTTCTAGCATTTGCAAAGTTTCTGGTCTACTTCCTAAGTCTTCGATCCATTTTGAGATGACTTTTGTGTAGGGTGAGAGGGATCTGGTTTCATTCTTCTACAAATGGCTATCCAGTTTTCTTAGCACCATTTGTTAAACAGGTTGTCTTCTCTCCACTTGTTGTATTTCACAACTTTGTCAAAGATGAGATGACCGTATCTGTGCGGGTTTGTCTTTGTGTTGTCTGTTCTATTCTGTTGATCTATGTGTCTATTTTATGTCGATGCCAGGCTGCATTTGTTGCTATAGCTCTGCAGAATAATTTAAGATAAGCTATAGCAATGCATCCAGCATTGCTCTTTTGCTTCCAATTGCTTTGGTTATTTATTCTGAGTGCTTTTATGTAGGCTGAATTTTCATCAGGAACAGTGGAGGCCAGAAGATATGAAAAACCACATTGAAAGAGAACAAACTTAGGATTCAACATTGAACATAGACATTTTTATAAAATGAAGGTAAAATAAAGGAATTTTTACATATATAAACACAGAGTTTATTACCAGTAGACCTGTGCTACGAGAAATTCTAAGAAAGTTCTTCAGGCTTATGGGAAATTCAGGGCAGATGAAAGTTTATTGGAAGAAATGAAGGTACTCAGAAATGGCAAATATGTGAGTCAATATAAAGACTGTTTTGTTTCTTAGATTATTTTATATATTTAAAGCAAACAATTTATTGTAAGCTTTATAACTTACGTAAAAGAAAACTCAGTGTCAGTAGTACAGAAAAAGAGGGGATGGGAATGAAATCATGTCATGATGATCAATGACAGGGACATGTTCTGAGAAAAGCATTGTTAGTTTTGTTGTATGACATTATAGTGTACATACACAAACCTAGATGATATTACCCCCTGCACACCTAGGCTATATACATGTCATATATCATATATCTATATAGCCTATTGCTTCTACGGGCACAATACACAAAACAACAATTTTTTGTTCCCAACCTGATAATTATCTGTGAAGAACCTACAGCTAACTTAATAATAAATGTTTTTTTAAAAACCCAGAATGCTTTCACCTCAAAATTATGAACAAAGCCAAGTGTTCCCCTTCACTTCTATTCAGCATTATATTGGTTATTCAAGTTATTGTGACAAGAAAAACAAAAACCATAAAATTTGGAAAAGAAGTAAAATTGCTTTATTCACAGATAATACAATTGTGGGAGAACATTCTGAGAAACCTACAAAAGAAACTACCAAACTCAGGACAAAGGGTCAATTTTGTCTATCTATAGGATCATGAAAAATTAAAATTTAAATGAAAATCATTAGCAGCTATAAAACCCAACAAGTTCTTAGTAATAAATTTATTAAAGGATTTGTAAGGTAGCTACACTAAAAACAAAGCAATTAAAAACAAAATCTAAACAAATGAGAGCTATACCATGTTCATGGATCTGGAGACTCCAGGTTGTTAAGCTCTGGAAATTTATATATATATATATATATATATATATATATATATATATATATATAACTTATATATATATATATTAGTTATATATATATATATATATATATATATATATATATTAGTTGTGTATGGACACAAGACCTTTATTTTTTATTTTTACTTTGTATGTGGTGCTGAGGATCGAACCCAGGGCCTCATGCATCCTAGGAGAGTTCTCTACCACTGATCCACAACCCCAGCCCCATAAGCTCTGGAAATTTATGTATAGATTCAAGAACAAAATATCAATCAAAATTACAGCAGGACTTTTAAGTAAAAATTGATTCTAGATTTTACATGGAAATGTAAACAACCTAGAATATTAAAATGAATTTTGAAAAAATAGAACAAAGTTGAAGGACTTATAATACCTGATTTTAAGACTTACTATAAATCCAGAATAATTAGGAAAATGTGGTAGTGGCTCAAAGATACATGTATAGATCAATGAAAAAGAATGCTATCCATAAATAGACCCACACCAAAGTAATTCAATGTGGAAAGAAAAGACGTTTCTATAAAATGTACTGCAACAACCAGACACCTGTATGGAAAAAAAAATGAATCTTGATCCCCTCATTATATCCCCAAATAAATTCCACATGACTCAAAAAGATCTAATGCAATAGCAAAAACTAGAAAGCCTCTAGAAATAAACATAGGATAATATTCTTACAAAATTGAGGTAGACAAATAATTCCTTTTTTTTTTTTCTTTTTTTTTGTGGTGCTGGGGATTGAACCCAGGGCCTTATGCTTGCCAGGCAAGCATTCTACCAACTGAGCTCTATCCCCAGCCTGACAAATAATTCTTAAATGAAGTCTATAAAAGATAAAAATTGATAAATTTTCAACAAAATGAGAAATCAAAATAGTTTCAAAAAACATATCTGATAAATAATTGTTATCTAGTACACTTGTAATCCCAGTGGCTGGAAGGCTGAGACAGAAGGATCTCAAGTTCAAAGTCAGCCTCAGCAAAGGTGAGGTGCTAAGCAACTCAGTGAGACCTGTCCCTAAATAAAATACAAACTAGGACTGGGGATGTGACTCAGTGGTTGAGGGCCCTTGAGTTCAATCCCCAGTACCCACCCCTCCCTCTCAAAATAAGAATTGTTATCTAACATATACAAATAACTCTTAAAACTCAAGAATAATGGAAAAAAAAGCGCCATTCAATTTAAAAATGGGCAAAATACCTGAAGGCACCTCATCAAAGAAGATATACAGATGGCAATAAACATAAGGAAAGATGTTCAACATCATATGTCCTTAAGGGAATTGCAATTTAAAACAACAATAAGATGTCACTATACATCTGTTAGATCAAAACACCAACATCACCAAATACTAGGGAGGATGTGGAGCAACAGGAACTTTCATTCATTACTAGTGGGAATGCAAAATGTGCAGTCAATTTGGAAGACAGTTTGGCAGTTTCTTATAAAATTGAAGACACTTTTACCATATAATTAAATACTTGTGCTCCTCAGTATTTACTCAAATGAGTCAGAACCTTATGTCCAAACAAAAGTTTACAAAAATATTGTATATATGTATATGTATATATATGTATATATCGTATATTATAAATATATATATATATATATTTTTTAGGGGATACTGGGGAATTGATCCCAGAAGTGCTCTACCACTGAGCTACATCCCCAATCCCTTTTTAATTTTTAAGACAGGGCCTCACTAAATAGGCCAAGGTGGCCTTTAACTTGGAATCTTCCTGCTTCAGCCTCCTGAGTAGCTGGGATTACAGGCATGCACCACCACATCTGGTTTGCAAACAGATATTCATAGCAGCTTCATTCACAATTACCAAAACTTGGAAGCAACCATCATGTCCTTTGGTAGGTGAACGGATAAATAAATTATGGTACATGCATGCAATGGATTCAGTGCTAAAAAAAAAAAAAAATGAATTATCCATCAAGCCACGAAAAGACAAAGAGAAACCTTAAATGCATTACTAAGTGATGAAATCCAACTCGAAAATGCTACCTACTGCAGCATTCTGTAAAAGGCAAAACTATGGAGACGTTAAAAAGATCAGTGGTGTCCAGGGAGGGAGGACTGAAGGAAGAATCCAGATTGTTTTCAGGGCAGTGAAATTAATTCTGTATAATACTATAATGATGGATCTGTGTTATTATTTATTTGTCATGGGGAAACTGAGACAAAGAGAAGTCAGGTAAGGTTCTGAAGGTCACACAGCTAGTCACTCGCACGATCTTGATTCAAACTACTATTAACTGCTCACCACGGCTCCAGAGGAACTCCGTGAGGGCCCGGCCCAGACTGGACTGCCGACCAAATAACACGAAGGCAGGCTCCTGTAAAAAAGTGACCCAGAGCAAGCAGGGTCTGCGCCTTCAGCCCAAATAAACACCTCGCCATCATTTCCTCAAATTTAGCAGTTGCCAAGAGGGAACCAGGTGGAAGACCATGTGGTTTTGATAGAACGTCCATTCAAGCGGAGCTTAAATGTTATAGCGGCACTGTTTGCCCAGTTAAATTTAAAGAACTGTCAGTTTATGATGAATTTTTATTTTTAAGGGTTTCAAGTAAGCTGTAAACATTCACTCCAGACTGAAATTTCCTCCATTTAACACCTGGGAGGGGCGGGGCCGGAGAGCAGGGGGTGGGAATGGGGGTGAATAGAGGTTGGTCACCAGCCGACTAGGGCAGGGTGTGGGGGCCCTCTTCCAACCAATGTCTCCAAAAAGGGGTGTGAAGGGCCAGCGCCCCACAAAGAGGAAGGCCCAAGGAAGCAGGGCCAGGATTGTAGAAACTCAATTTAGTTTTTCCGTCCCCTCTTCCCTGCAAAGTGGGGCTCTAAGGGGCATTTAAGAATACATTCACTGGGGACTGTTTGAGATTTGTTGCTGGGGGAAAGAAGGAAGTCTAGGACGATATGGATGGATGTAATTTTTTAAAAATGCACACACATATGTGGAAAAGGGACTGATGCTTTTTTCCTTTTTTTTTTTTGTTGGCTATTTAAATTTTTTTTTTTTTTTTTTTTTTGGAAGAGCAAACATGCATACTTTTTATAATCATAAAAAAGTTGTTGCAGGCTGGGGATATAGCTCAGTTGGCTGAGTGCTTGCCTCGCACATACAAGGCCTTGGGTTCAATCCCCAGCACCACACACACATAAAAAATGTTGCTAAATAAAATATAAACTAAAACAAATAATGTGCTACCAGTGATTGCTGATCTATTCTTGCACTAGACCCACACAACCCCATTCTGTGTCCTAGGATATTTAAGCTTCACCACACCCTCTGTAATCCTTACTATTTTTTAATCTTCCTTTTACAAATGAAGGTTAGGGAAGTGAAGTTACTTGCTTAGAGATGAACAGTTGGGAAGTTTTCTTATTTTGATACGGCTGCTATAACAAAACACTACAGCTCAGGTGACTTAAACAACAAAAATGTATCATCACTGTCCTGGAGGCTAGAAGTCCAAGAACAAGGTGCCATTGGGGTTCTCCTGGCTTGCAGATGATCGCCTCCTTGTTGAGTCCTTAATGACTTTGTTTCTGTGTATGCAGACATCCCTGTGTCTCTTTCTGTGTCCAAATTCCCTTGTCTTAAAAGGACATCAGTCAGAATGGCTCACCCTAAGGGCCTCGTTTTAACTTAATAACCTCTTTGGAGGCTCTGTCTCCTAATACGGTCACATTCTGAGGTACTGGGGATTAAAGCTTCGGCATATGACTTTTGAGGATGGCAGGATCACAATAAAGTCCATAACAGAGGTGGAAATGCTAAATCATGGGGGAATCTTGTCAAGACTTTTTAAACAGCAAGTCAGCTCATCCAAAGAAGTAGCATCTCATTCTCTCAGGGGACATGTAGGGGTTCACTTGTAGGAAAAGGGGATCCATAACTGGGTCCCTTATCTCTCTCAAGTGCCTGGTAGCATGTGGCATGGCCAGCCTGGCACCCCTCTGCCCTCTTTCTCACTTCTTCTCTCCACAGTCAGAGAAGTGCCTCTGGTTAATGTATGTGAATGAAGACGCAACTGGGAGAATGAACAGGAACAATGACAACAGTTATCATTACCTGAGCACCTCAAACATGACAGGCAGGCTGCCGAGGATATTTCTAATCTTCATGGTGGCCCTATGAAGGGAAGTCATCTCATTTGATGTTTTCTGATTGAAAATGACAGAAAACCCAGCCAGGGATAATGTGAGCAAAACAGGGTATCTATCAGCTATTACTGCATACTAAACCACCCCAAAAAGCAATGTTTAAAACAATAAGCTTTATTATTGCTTATGAAGTACAGGGTGGTTGGGTGCTTCTGTTCTCCTGGGCTCAGCCTCTGTGACCAGCTCTGCTGATTTTGGCTGAGCTATTTCATGCAACCTAATCAGTGGATTAATCCACCGATATGGACTAACTGGGCGGTAACTTTAAGTGGGATGTGGTTGGAGGAGGTAGGTCACTGAAAGTGTCCTTTTGAGGTGCATGATTGTCCCTATGAGTGGACATCTGCTCTGCTTCCAATTGCCAAGAGCCGAGCTGCCTTCCTCCACCAGGCGCTTCCACCACGATGTGCTGCCTCATCTTGGGCCCTGAGCAATGGAGTCAACCGTCTATGGACAGAGACGTCTGAAACCCTAAGACGAAATAAACTTTCTATATTGTTCTGGTCAATTCTATATTGTTCTGGTTATTGTTGAAATAAACTCTTCTATATTGTTCTGGTCAGTTCTTCCGGTCACAGAGATGAGAAAGCTGACTAAAGCCGAGGATCAGGCTCAGAACCAGTCCCTCATCACTTCTGCCTTGTCCTGGTGGCTAAACCCAGGTTCAAGGAGTGGGAAATGAATTCTGCCTTTTGGGGGAACTGTAACAAATCCATACTGCAAGAAGGCGGGTACAGGGAGGGGTGGGGAAGTAGAGCCATCTTTGTTATTAATCTTTCACAAGGAATTTGTTGGTTTACGCATCTGGCTTTAGACCCAGCTGAGCACAGCCACTCAAGGCCCGTCGCCATCTCCTGGGTTGGCTCTGCTTCGTGGGTTGTTTCGTTCTCAGAAATGCTTTTCCTTCACAAGAGCAAAGGGCAAGAGCAACTAACTCCACATTGCACATCCTCACCTCTTCCAACTACAGAAAAGGGGCGGTGGCTGTGCTCCCGACTGGACTCTGATTGGCTGGAGTTGGGTCACATGCCCTTCCCTGAACCAATCACTGGAGGGGGGCGTGGTGTAAGGCTAGTGCTGAGCAGTTCGGTGGCTGGGAGCCGTAGATGGGCTTATGCCCTCGAGGGACGGTAATGGTAGGGACTGGGGATGCCAGTGGAGGGTAGAAAAGGTTCCATGTTCACTGCGATTGCTACTTCCTTCTCACTGAGAGAGAAACCAAGGCTCGGGGAGGTCGAGTGTGGACGCAGCAGGACTGTAACCTGCTCCAGAGCCTGCCCGCCTTCCCTGGCACCGGCCGCCTCTCCACCCCTATGCCTTCAACAGGCTCTCGCCGACTCCCCTGCACCCGGGGTTGTCTCCTCCCTGCCCTCAGAAGGTGCTGCCAGGATGAGGAAGGGCGAGAAGCCGTGGCTTTGGGGGGAATTGCTGCAGACCCTGGGACTGGGTGGTGTGGAGAAGACTTGGAGGGCTGACGATCATCCCAGCATCCAAATGACCTCCGAGCAGGAACTCAGTCAGCTGCTAAGAGCAGAGCTGGGGCCAAGGAGGTAGCTCTAAGAAAGAGGAAAGGACAGCAAGGACTTCTCAAGAGTAAAGAGGGAGAGGAGGGGAAGGGGGACCAAGAGAAGAAAGAGGACTAAGGAGGGGAGGGGCGCCAGCATGTGGGGAGGCAAGGGACAAGCAGGGGCCCACCGAGTGTCCCTGAGCTTTTCCAGATGATTCCCAGGGGATCTGGCACATCAACTCCACAAGGTCAGTTCTGGGAAGTGGGATTCTCAGACAGTGACTTACCAAGTCAGGGCAAAACCCGGACAGGAATAGCCTTCCCCTAATCCTCCCTCCCCATGACAGAAGGCATCTTCAAAATTCCAGCTGCCATGGCGTCTATGGAGCTCCAGTGTCCCAAAAGCAGCTTGGTGAGACCCCAGTCTTTGCCTTGATCACAGCAGAGTTTGAACCCTTCTCTGACACTTTCCAGCTGTATAGACAAGAACAAGTCACTTCATTTCTCCGAGTCTCTGGGAGGAATTCCAACCACCCAGGGCAATCCAGGGAACCCAGGGAGACAGTTTGTGCCTAGGGCTCACAGGGGGAGAGCCCCGCACACCTGTGTGGTTGGGCATATGAACCCTCAGGCTCCTCCCTGCTTCGGTCCTGCATGGTGCCTCCCCAAGACTCAGCAATAGCTTCCAGGTGCCCCAGACAGGAAACCCAGGGGCCCCCTGGTCCCCTCAACAGCCTGGGGGCTCACTGCTGTTCCCCTCACCTCCTGGTGCCCACAACACACAAATTTCTTTCACTTCAACTGCAAGAACCCAGCAGCTGATTTAGGAGTGTGTTCAGGGCCCAGAATGTAAACCATTTCTCACCAGGAATGTGTAAACAACCCATAAAGCAAAGGATTTGGGGCCCGGTCACGTGGCCCAGCTGCCCATAAAACCAAAGCATTGATCTCTGCTCTGCAGTGAGCCTGTAAGCCCCGGGAATGATGGAGGGGCTGCCTCTTGCAAACCTGTAATCTCCCACTATACATCTGGGGTGGCATGTTTGAAGTCCTAGGATGAGTTATTTATATTATTTTTGCAACATGTACTGAAAGGGCATTAGCCCAAACTCCTGGCAATGAGGCTGACAGGGGCCTGGACACTTGAAAAAAAAAGGCGGGGGGTACAGGGGGTTCCTCCAGCAAGTCACTGCTCCATGAGCCAGGGTTTCTTGGGGTAGCCCTATAATCAAAGCCAGATCATCCAGCCGGTACTACCCAAACCTAGGCTGCTCAAGCATCACCTTCCCAACTTCCGCCACATCCATGTGCCACCGGATCTACCTAATGCTTTTTATTTTAAGTCACTCTTTTTAACCTACCTTCATCCCAAATCATATCTGTGAAATCGTGTATCCGCTATCTTAACTTTATTTTTTTCTCTTTATGCATTAAAATATATTCATAGCTTAACAGGTGTTCACTTTCTACCATATAAAATCACCTGGGATACAAACCATGTACCACACTTTGGGAAACACTGACAGTCAGATACATTTGTACAAATTAGGAAACTGAGGCTCACAGAGAAAGAATCTTACCTCAGCTGTTTAGGAGCAAACTAGGAGCAGCGGGATTAATAATAACAGTTACCTATTTGTTGAGCATTTACTGTGCACTCAGGGCTCTTCTCAAGTTCTTTATGTATATTTCCTGATTCATTTAACAACAGTGAGATTGCATCTACCATTTTGCAGATGAGGGAACTGAGACCCAGAGAGGTTAAGTGGTTAGTTCAAGGCCACACAGCTCATCAATGACTGAACCAGCATTTTAGCTCAGGTCTGCTTGACTATGAAGTCTGATTCTTAATCATCCAAGGGAAAGAGAAAGGAGAGAAAGAAAAAAAGAGATGAAATTCTTATTAAATGCTAGCAACCTTTATATCTATGTCTGTATCCTCTGCTCACCTCTTCAGTGTCCCTGTTTAATAAAATCCTCACCTTGGCTGCGAGTTGCCACAAGAACAGTGTCTCCTTCCCAAGGCCGCCCAAGGTCCCCGCAGGACAAGGCAAAAGGAAACCCCTTGCTGCTTATGTCCTTGATTGCCTGTGTTTCACTCTGTGCTTCTAAGTATTTGACTATTTTAAATTCTACATATAAGCGAGCTCATGTAAACCGTGTATCTGATAAGAACTGAATAACCAAAACACACAAGGAACTCTAACAACTCAACAGCAACATCTACAAAGAATCTGATTTTCAAAATAAGTAAAGGACTGGAATAGACATTTCTCAAAAGAAGATGTATTAAAGGTCAACAGATGGATGAAAAAGGGTTCACTGTCCGTAATCACCCAGGAAATTCAAATCAAATTCACAAGGAATGGATACTATTAAAAAAAAAAAAAGAAAGAAAAGAAAAGAAAAAGAAAAAAGAAAGGCAAAAAGAAAAGAAAAAAAAGTGTTGGCAAGGGTGTGGAAGAAAGGGAAGACTTGTATTCTATTCGTGGGAATGTAAATCATTATGGAAAATGTAGTGGCAGTTCCTCAAAAAATCAGCCATGGGAATATCATAGGATCCAGCAACCTCATTACTGGCTATCTGTCCAGAGAGCTTAAAATCAGTATCTGGAAAGGATATTTGCCACCCAAGGCTTACTGCAGCATTATTCACGAAAGTCAAAATGTGGCACATATACACAGTGGAATATTACTCAGTCATAAAGAAGAATGAAATTATGGTATTTCCAGTAAGTGGAAGGAACTAGAGACTATTCTGCTTAGTGAAATAATCCAGTTCCAAAAAACCAAAGGCCTAATATTCTCTCTGATGCAGACACCGACTCACACTGGGCCGTGTAGAGGAAGAATAGAAGTTCATTGGATTAGACAAAGGGGAATGAAAGAAAGCGTTGGGGGATGGGAATAGGAAAGGGAGTAGGATGAATCCATGTAACTTTCCTATGTGCATATGAAGACATGGCCAGTGAAACTCCATGTCATGTACAATCACAAGAATGGGATCCAAATTGTGATGGGTTGCACCCCATGTATATGAGATATGTCAAAATATACTGTTTCATGGATCTAAAAAGAACAAATAAAAAACAAAAATTTAAAGAGTCTCATTTGAGTCTTTGTAGCACACATACTTTCAACTAGAAGTGGATGCTTAATTTTTTTAAGGATCTGCCCTCGAGTGGTCCCAGCAATCCAGGAAAAGTTCCATTTCTCCACATCCTCACGTCCTTCCTTGCCGATCCTCGGTATTGTTAGTCTTTTTCCTTTTAAATATTGTATAGACGAATGGTAGCCTCTCATTGTGATTTTAATTTGCATTTCCCTGATGACGAGTGATGCTGAGTGTCTTCTCATGAGCTCACTTACCATCCACCTCTTTCGAATGAAATGTCCTTCAAAATAAAATTTTAAAAAAAGATATGGAAACAACTTAAATGCCTGTCAATGGATGAGTGGCTAAAGAAAATGTGATACACAGGCGCAGTGGAATATGATTCAGTCTTTAAAAGGAAACCCGCCATTTGCAACAACCCGGATGAACCAGGAGGACATGATGGGCCAGTGAAATAAACCTGAATGATAAACTGGGTGTGGTGGCCCACGCCTGTAATCCTAGCCCCTGGGGAGGCTGAGGCAGGAGGATCAGGAGTTCAAAACCAGCCTCAGCCACTTAGCAAGGCACTTAGCAGCTCAGTGAGACCCAGTCTCTAAAAATATTACAAAAAAGGGCTGTGGATGTGGCTCAGTGGTTAAGTGCCCTTGAGTTCCATCCCCTGACCCCAAAAGAAAAAAACCCAAAACCTGGACTGCAAATTTAAAGGGACATTTTATGTTCGTGGAGTCGAGTCCTTGAGTTTTGGGGGCTCCGGTGCTGTCGAGGCCCATTGGAACTAATCTCCAGTTTGACAAACTGGTGACCTCCTGTGCCCACAGTTTTATGTTTGTTGGTGGCAGCCCTTGTGTGCTTGGGAATCTGATCTTAATTTCGCCATTACTACTGAACTTGCTGATCATGTTCAGCTTCGATGCTCCCAGTTGTGAAAGGGACACAGTCAGAAGCCTGTTCTTAAAGAACTGTTGTGAAGATTGTGTAACTGAAGTCTATGAAGCACTTTGTACGGTGCCTGGCCTGTGGTAAAGTCTTCACACAGAAGCAATTTATTCCCTATTTCGAACAATCTCATTTTCATGATCTGATTTAGAAAATGAAGATGTGAGTTTGTAAATGTGGATTTTATCAAACCCATCAATAAAACGCCTTGGCTTGCCAAATAAAAATTAGCTGCAGGATTGGGTGCACATCTCCTTTGAGGGCGAGTGAGTGAGGTTTGACCCTCAGGCTGTAGACTCTGCCCTGTCCTCAGGCTGCTCTGGACCCCCAGGGCAGGGGGTTGAGGAGGAGCAACAGCCTGGTCCACACCGCAAGCAAAGCTCTGCTCTCAGGAAGACATGACTAATTCCCGCCTGCAGGCCCCTGAGCAGGAAGGCGGGCTTGGAGTTGATCCCTTAAAAATGGGAAGAATTTCCTTTTAAAAAAACAAACAAACTGCCCACATCTGTGTCCAAATTCCACCCACCCTTCAAATGCCACTTCCTCCCAAAAGCCTTCCAGGAGCACTCTCCATTAAGTGTCCCCCTCCTCTTATCTGAAACCCAAGGCCCTCCATCCGGCCAGCGTTAGGGCTCTTATAACTTACTATGAGCTATTTTTATATTCCTGTTCTGATCCCCCTGCCCCGCCCCACACACCCGAGGGTTTCAAAGCAAACTTTTGTACACAATGTGTCATCCAAAGCGTGGTCCTTGTTCCCCATGCCAATCCAATAATGAGGACATAGTTTTGAGAAAAAGGAAAAGTTTTATTAATTTGCTAGCAAAGGAGAAGCACAGGGGACTCCTGTCCCAGAGGCTGTGATTCTGCCCATCCAGGGGAACAGAGGGGCTTTTAAAGAGGTGATTCAAAGGCTCCATTCCTTGTGTTCTCTGCCTGGAGTTGGAAGTCACTTGTTCATTTGGGAGATCTTCATTCCTGAGATCTTCTGGTACTGTCCCCAGATCAGAGTTCCTTTGTTCCTGGGGCGGGTGTGTGCTCAAGGACAGAGGACTCTGCCTTGGCGAGGAGAGAGGTGGTCCCGGTTCCCCAAGGGCTGAGAGGAGGGAGGGGAGGAAGAGAGGAAGAGAGAGAAACATGTCCTTAAAAACTAAGTCGCAGTAGCAGAGCAGCCAGTGCTGTATTCAAGGCACAGAGTGGACCCTGTCACAAGTGGGCAGGTGCAGGCCTGGGGTCTCCCGCGGCCTGGAGTCTCCCGCTCAGGCCCCTCTGAGGGCAGGTCCCGTGCACATTGCCAAACCTGCCTCTCCATGCCCTGCACTGGTGACTCATGCTTCCCAGGTCCCCAACCTCTGTCGCGACCAGTGTGACCAAACTCTCAGGTCCAGCGAGGGGCGAAGGGGGATTGGAAAATAAAGATTGACAGACACAGATCTTGAAGATTAAGCTGGGATCAGGTGGAGCCTGCTCTCTGATGGAGATGCAGGTCTAAAGAGCTACGTCATCAGTCTTTATTTATATACATCTCACGATCGGGTTAAAGACTATGCAACCATTATTCTTCGTATTCAGGAACTTTACAGAAACTAGGACATCTATGCAGCTTTTCCACAGTTGCAATTCATAGTTGCAAAGTGCAGTGTTAGGAGCTTTGTGTCACTCTCAAGAAAGCCCATTGTTAAAAGTTACTACAAGGCGGACAGGAACTGGAGAAGGGAGCTGGTGAAACATTGTGATTCTTTAGCATAAGAGTTCCTTCCTTCCCTGGAGCTGTGCCTGAGATCAAGGTTAGAACTGATAGGGCTCTTGCACAGAGCCTCCTCATGCAGGGCATTGCTACAGCAGCGAGGCATCCTGTGCCCTTGCGCAGAAACAGTCCCAGAAACCGGGCATGAGGACATCAGAGACCCCTGGTCTCAGTAACTCTCTCCCGTCCTCCATCACCACTCTCAACAAGCCTCCCCTGGCTGAACCCACAGAACACGTGGTCTTTGGGGTCCCAGGCCCAGGTTACCTGGGGGTGTCCCCTGCGGTGCATCCTCTCACCTGGCTTACAGACACAGGAGCAGAGGAATCAAACACCACCCGACTAGTGACCGGGGAGTGGTCTGCGATGCTTCCCTTCTTCTCACCTCCCTGCACACCAGCCCGTTCCCTGTTCTGGGCATTTCATCTGCTGGCTGTTTCTTAAAATCACCCTTTTCTGTCCCTGCCACTGCCACCACCCTGGCCCAAGCCCCCGTCTCCTCTTGCTGGCAAGAATGCAGTAGCTTCCCAGACTGTCTCCTTGTCACCTTCTTGATTGCTTCTGGTCTGTCCTCAACGCTGTGCCACCAACCTGCTGATTTGAAATCTTTTAACATGCACCCACAAGACATGCATACATAATAAACGCATGTATGTAATTTTACACAAGCGCCCACACGTGCCTAGAACCCACTGCATTCTGCCAGTGCGTCTCTTTCTTGTTTGGTTCCTCTTTTTCCATGTCCTCTCCTCCCCGCACTTCAGGCCAGCAACGCATGTGGCCTTCCGTACCCCGTCATTCCCAAGCACATATCTCTACTCACAGTCACGGATACAGCTGTCATTGCTTCTTTGAGAAAAGCATGGGACTGTTGGGCCAGTCAGCTTTCTGTTGCAGTGACAAAATGCCTGAGGTAATCAACTTATAAGGAGGAAAGGTTGACTTTGGCCCATGGCTTCAGAGGCTTCAGTCCTTGGTCACTTGGCCCTGTTACTTTGGGCCTGTGACAGCACAGTGCATCACGGCAGGAGCACATGGCCAAAGAGGCCAGTTCACCTCATGGGGTCTGGGAAGTAAAAAGGGAGGAAGGGAGAGGGAGGGTCTCAAGGGCACGCCCCCAATGACCTCACTTCTTTCTATGAGACCCCACCTCCTAAAGGTTCCACCACCTTCCAACAGCACCATAATTGGAGACCAAGCCTCTTTAACGCCTGGACCTCTAGGTCACGTTCATCCAAACGGTAGTGATCATATTATTAAAAAAAAATTAAAACAACATTAGAGCCAGCAGTGATGGAGCACACCCAGCGGCTTGGGAGGCTGAGGCAGGAGGATCATGAGTTCAAAGCCGGCCTCAGTAACTAGTGGCACCCTTGGCAACTCAGTGAGACCGTCCTAAAATTAAAAAAATAAAATAAAATAAAATAAAATAAAATAAAAGGGCTGGAGACATGGCTTAGTGGCTCAGTGCCCCTGGTGCAATCCCCTGTACAAAAACAACAAGAACAAACCAACACTAGCAAGTCCTGCCCCTGCCTTCTGCATCTCGGGAGCATCTTTCCGGTCACTTCGCTGACTCTGAGGCTTCCTTTGGTGACGTTTGGCGAGGGCGCCTCCCTTGCCCTTCCGGGCTTGTTCACTCTCACCCCGCGCGCGTCACTTGCTGCTGCCTCTCTTCACTCCTGGGGGCGATATGAAGAGGCTCCGAGGAGCAGCCGTGAAACTCAAGGCAGCTTCTTACCTAATTCACGAGAGGACATTGGGAACTGTCCCTGTTGCAGCCCCAGGTTCACGCTCTGCATTTCGGCCCCCCAGGAGCCTGGGTGCTTAGGGCTGAGTACGCGCAGTTGGAAGATGCCGTGGGGTGGGAGAACGGGTCGGGGCCTTAGTGGTGACAGAAGGGGAGGCCGTTTGAACTGGAGGCTCGGTTTCTAGAATCAAGGCCCCAAGTCATGGCTCAGAATAGCCCCATAGCTCACCAGACCCCCTGCTGCGTCACTCACGCCTCTTCTACACCTGAGAGTCCACCTTGCAGCCCCTGGGGAAATGCCCCCCATGCCGTAGCCCCCAGAACTGGACCCTTCTCTGCTAATGCAAGGCGCGGGGCCTGTTACAGGTGCACTAATTGGTGGAGCCCACTGGGATGGCCACATCCTAACCGCAGAGGAGGCTGATCTGGGGATGAGAGTTCCCCCAAATAAAGAGAGAAGCTGGCCAGGTACCATGGTGTACATCTGTAATCCCAGTGACTTGGGAGGCTGAGACAGGAGGATCACAAGTTTGAGGTCAGCCTCAGTGACTTAGTGAGGCCCTAAGCAACTTAGTGAGAACTTATTTAAAATAAATAAATAAAAAGGACTGGGGATGTAGCTCAGCGGTAAAGCACCCCTGGGTTCAATCTCCAATACTGAGAGAGAGAGAGAAGCTGTTTAAAATTATGGGCAACTAAATATGACAGCATCTACTACAATTTCTTGTGCCTAAGTCGATCTTACTGGGGTCTTTATTTCCATGCAGCAGATCCCAGGAGCGGAACTGCTGCTTTTCAAAATGCCTGTGACGTTTCCTGTTTGCACCTGTGATTCGTGGGAGTCCCGCTTTCTTTACCTCCCTTCTAGCAACAGGTGTTAGAGCTCTGCTAGATGTAAGGCTTCGTCACTGGGCTGGGCGCGTCTGGTTTTTCCTGACTGCCTGAGTCCATGTGAAGACCCTTCACACAAGCTTGCTGGCCGCTGCATTTGCATGGTCGTGAGCGGCTGGCCCCGGCCACGCCCATTTCCCACTGGGGATGCCCTCCGTCGGGCCGCGTGCCTGCTCTCTTCCACTCACCCCTTCAGACCCAGGCTCTGCCTTTACTTCCCCCTCTGCTCTCCTCTTACACCACGTGGGCTGCAATGAGCTCCTGGTCCTCCGATTCCTGTGGGGTTCGGCTTATGGGACGCCGGCTGGGCAGGAGGAAAGAGAGGTGGTGTGTTTATCCCAAGTGCTTACCACTGAGCTGCACCCATGCCCAGCTGTGTTCTAATCAACCATTACTTACAAAACGGGCAGCCGCTAATTCCACTCCCAAATGTCTATCCAAGACAAATAAAAATACAGGCCCACGGAAAAACCTGTACCCAATGCTCACAGCAGCACTGACCAGCATAGCCGAGAAGTGGAAACACCCCAAATGTCCATCAACGGATGAACGGATGAACGCCTGTGGTGGAAATCCTTACGGTGGAAAGTCATTCCCCAAAAGGAACGAAGTCCAGGTACACGCGGTAGCGTAAATGAGCTTGAAACAGTAGCTCGGCGTAAGGAAGCTACTTATAACAGGTCCCACATTAGAAAATCCCACTTATATAAAATGTCCCCCACAGGAAAATCCATGGAGACAGGTTAGTGGTTGCCCAGGGCTGGGGGGCTTAAGGCAGAGCAGGTTGGGAGCTCAGGGGTAAGGGATTTTTTTTTTTTTTTTTGGTACTGGGAATTGAACCCAGGAATGCTTATCCACTGAGCCACATCCTCAGTCCTTTTTATTTTGAGACATGGGGTTGCTAAATTGCTTGGGGTTGGTAAGTTGCAGAGGCTGGCCTCAAACTTGCAATACTCCTGCCTCAGCCTCTCAAGTGGTTAGGATTACAGGTGTGCACCACCACCCCTGGAAAGGGATTTCTTTTTGAGGTGAGGAAAATGTTCTCAAATTGACTTTGGTGATGGTTGCACATATCTATGAATATATCAAACCCCACTGGATAGTTCCTTTAAATGTGTGAATTATAGGGTCTGTGCATTATACTTCAATAAAGCTGCTATTAAAAAAAAAAAAAAAAAAGTCAGCCAGTTGGATTTGGCCTGTGGGTCATTGTTGGCTGGCTCTTGTTCTATGCCATAAATGTGGTTTCCTAGACCCTCTTACATTCTTTTGCATATTTTAATTCTTACTTTTAAGGTTTTGATCCATCCAAAATTTAATATTTTATGGTTTAAAATGAAGGTTCATTTTACTGATTCCGGAAAACTTGTCGTTTGTGAAATACACTATCTTTTTCCCACGGGGCAGAGGTATCTCTCTTGTCAAGTATCAATATCTCTATCCTGGGGTCTAATTCTGGATTATTTGACACGCTCCATGAATCTACTTGTCTCTGCTTTTCTAATTCCACTATGAGTTGATTTTAGCAATTTTATTGTATGTTCTGGTTTCTGTAAAGGAAGTCCCTCATCATGTTCTTTTCTTTCACACTTGACTGGCAGCAGTGAGCTTATCAAAAATGGATATTGTTCCCTGCTTAAGAGCTTTTAATGGATTCCCATTGCTCTTGAGAACCTGGCCCAAATCCTGACTGGCCTTAGTGCTTGTGCTTGGCCCTGTGTAGCTTTCCAGTTTCACCTGACTAAGGACATCTCACCTGGGACTTGGTGCTTCTGCCACAGTAAGGCTATTCAGTAAGCGCCTTCTCTCACCTGCCCCAGGACCTTTGCCCTGGCTATTTCCTCTACCTGGAATGTTTTTCCTTCTCCTTTGCCAAGCTAGCATCTCCTGTGTTTTCAACCTCAGTTTGATCGTTATTCCTGGGGGGCGAAGTCTCTGCTGACCTCCCCGACCACAACAACCCCTTTCCCACATCGTGTACCTACACTGTGTTGCTCTTACTGCACTTGTTGCGGTTCTTTGTACAGTATTTTGACAAGTGCCTCCTCCTCCAGTTCCCCGTTGCCTTCCCAGTCTATGTCCCCCCCACAGTCAGTACGGAAACATGCTGGAGGAGGGATAACTGCGGAGCCCTGCTGGGGTCAGTTTCCCCTGGTTTTACAGCTGGGACATCTGAGGCCAGCGATCAAGTGACCCTGCAAGGCGACAGTCAGGGGCAGAGCCAGGTCTCTGCTCTCAGGGTCCCAACTTGGGTTCATCTTGGGGGGGACCCTTCTCCTAGCGGGCCCCGGCCTGGCCATTGTAAAATGGTGAAGGGGGCATAGACTGGAGGTGCCATCCAGGCCTCAGACCCGGGTTTTGCCATATTGGATTTCTACCCGCACTATGATTCACTTACGATTTTTATTTAAAGGACTTTTAAGAAATGATTCACTTTGCTCAAAAGTGGTTTTAAAAGGAAGCCTCGAAAAGTAAGCAAAAGCGTAGCACCTTGGTCTTTGCACCGTAGCCGCTGGTTGCTTTTCGTCTAAGACGCATCCGAGTAAACGTGGCCCCGTCTGGAGTCAGCCGGGAGCTGCTGACACCCTCTCCTCCTGCGTGGCTCTGAGGTCCTGTGTCTGGGAGGCCCTGGCCTGGCTGGGTTGAGGTGGGCGGTGCTCCTGCTGGGCTTTCAACTGTCCAGTCCAGAGATGTCTGCGGAGTGGGGTGAGGGGCACAAAGGCCCAGGCCAGGGGCTTCCACAGCACAGCGGAGGGGGGGTCCTGTCCACGGCTATCTCCAGGGGTGTTGGGCTGGGACGGCTCGTGTGTGTCTGTCCACTGGGAAGTTTGTGAGTGTGTCCTCTGCTCGGGCCACCTCCCTGGGCTCCCACCCTGTCCTGGGTCAGCCCATGTGACAGTGCTGGCTGAGATTCACTTTCTCTGAGGGCCAGAAATGCTGAGTGACAGAGACAAGGGGGCCGCCAAGGGGGGCACCTCTATCCTGCCGGATCCCTGGAGGTCGGCAAGCAAAGGAACCCTGAGGAGTCCTCGCTGGGACTACGCGAGGTGGGACCTAGCATTCCAGAAACTTCCTGCCTCTCTCTCATTGACCAGTGCGGAAGTGGGACTTGAAAGGGCAGGAGACGCTGAGCACCTGAGAGGCAGGGCCAGGCCTCTGGGTTCTCACTGTCCCCTCCGCGGCTTCTGCACAAGCCTCCAGGGAACCTGCCCGGGACCATCTGCTGCTAAGACAACTGGAAATGAGGAGAAAATGAGGATTTTGAAACTATGAGATAAAAGTGACCTTGGCCGAGCACACGTGTATCAAGCACTTTAAATGCTTGAACGCATTTAGTCCTCAAGCCCCAGTGAGGTGGAATGACCCTTACCCCATTTTCCAGATAAAGGAAGTGAGGCCCAGAGAGGTTAACTGACTTGACCAGTCACGGAGCTGGTCCGCGGCTCTCTGGTGGGCATTCAGGCCTCTCTGTGAAGCAGAGGAGGGCGGGAGTTCCACTGAGAGGAAAAGTGTGGGCCAAGAACGGCTGGAGCCCTTCTGTCATCCTACCTCATGTCCTGAAGCCCAAGGAGCCCCCAGACCCGCCTGTCAGTTCCCAAAAAAGGAGACCAAAATAGAGGTGGGATTACTTGTGCGAAATCATATCACTGTCCCCAGGTCCCCTCTCCATTTTTGAATGGGGAAACCTGAGACTCAGTGATTAAGTAACTCACCCAGGGGCACACGGTTTGCAGGTAAGTGACCAAGGTGTCCAATCTGAAGCCTGTGACCCTCCCCACGAGGTTCTCTCTCTGCATGTGTCTGTATCTCAAAACCATAAGCAGAGAGGGCAGGGCACAGCATTGTCCCATTGGACGGAGAGGTGGTTCCTCGGGTTGCCTGAGAGCACACAGCTGGCCAACTCGGGAACCAGGATCCAGAGACCCAGGTCTATCTGATTCCCAGGCCAGTGCCTCCCCCCACTCCCACACTTGGTTCCTTCAGGAATATTCCAGAAAGTTTCCAGTTCTGTTCTATGGTTGTCTCTAGTCAGCACTTTCTGGGACACTTTCCAACACAATTTCTTATTTATTTTACTGATGGCTCCTTACAAGCCCTTGAGGGCCAGAACATGATCCAGTTCACAGATGGGCCATGAGGCTCGGAGTGGGAAAGGGACATGGCAAGGCCTTGAACCGGGGTCCCTGGGTAAGTCCACCAAGTCGGCCCAGGGCAGGGGGCTCCACAGGGGCAGGCTCTGGAGCGCTGACTCTGTCCAGCTCTGGATAGCTGACTGTCTCTCCGGGCGAGGTCATTGTCTTATCGCCTAATTGCCACCCCGAGATCTGATCCTGGCTCAGCTGGAACCAGCAGGAATTGCTACTGGGACACGCACAGAGCTGTTATTGTCCAGATGAAAGGGCCAGAGGCAGCGGGCAGGGGAAGGGGCTGAGTTTACCCTCCCCATTCCCCCTCCGAGCAAAAACCTCTGGAGACAGGGACGCTGGGGCCTGCCCCAGCAGGACAGGAGGCTTCTGCTTCTGTTTCCTGAAGGTGTCAGAGGCTGAAATCTCGCTGGGGCAGCAGGCTTGCTGTGAATAGGCAGGCAGGGCTGGAGTGAGTGCAGGTGGGCCGTGTCCCTGCCGTGCAGGGAGCTGGTCACTGATGGTTGGAGATACGAGTTGCACAATGCGACTTGCTAACACGGTCTCTCCCCACCCTGCCGGGGAAGCCCTGAGGGACTGGTGTTGGTAGGACGTGAGTGAGGGCAACAGAGAGCTGTGTGTGGAAAGGAGGGACCGAGAATCAGAAGGGAAAATGACAGTCACGCATTAGCTGCCATGGACAGAGTGGCCGATGTCGCAGGCACCGTGCGCGGTGTAAAAGGTCCTGGGTGAGTCCCAGGATGTCCGGGAGTTTGCACACATGGGGCCTCCTTGCTCACTCCATCCGAGACCTGGCCCTGCTGGGCGGGCCACTCTCCCCTTCTGAACCCCAGTTCTATCCGGGGTGCGATGGGAGAGGAATAACGGCTCCTACCTGGGAAGGTTGTCAGCAGTGGGTGCGCAGAAGGACAGGAACCGTCTAGCACAACATTGGCAAAATGGCACCCAGGCAGCGGGTCGGATGGCAGCCACTGAGCTAACTCAGGGGAAGGAGTGCTGTTGCCTGGGCCTGCAGGCGAGTGAGGTGCATGGGCACACAGTGTGTCCAGAGGAACCAGGAAGAGACGATGGGGAGGGAGAGGCTGCTGGGAAATCCCACCACTGAGTCGCAAGAAGCCAGGTGAGAAAAAGACACATTCCTGCTCTCCAAATATGGAGAACCAAGAGAGGCATGTCCTTGCTCGAGTGTCACTCAAACTGGGTGGTACCCGGTATCTCACTCTGTTTTATTTAAGCCTCAAAGCCCATTTTGCAACATCCACACTGGATAAATGGAGAAACGGAGACTTTGAGGAGTGGAGTCGTGCTTCATGTCACACAGCTTGAATGTGGCAGAGCCAGGATCAAACCCAGGACTCCTGATCCCTTTTCTTGAGCCCTGGGCGCTACAGCTTGATTGGCTACTGGCTGCGTGTGTGACCTTGGAGAAGTCACATCTCCCTTCCTGAGCCTCAGCCTCCCCACCCCTCAAGGTGGAAAGTGTGGGTCTCATCAGGTCACGGGTGTGGAGTGTTGCCAACATTCTTCAGTCGGAGAATCATTAGTGGCAATGCAGAGAGTACCCAAGGCCCCTTCCCCACCTCGGGATCTTCCTCTGAGCCAGGTCCTCAGTCTCCAAAGACCTCCCTTACATCTGTCCTGCTGCCCGGAGCAGCATAAGGAAGCATTTTAATCAACAGCTGTGTCTACCTCACATTTTCCAGATGAGGAAACTGAGACACCATGAGATAAATCTTTTCCCCCAGAGGACAGAGGGGGTGGCTGAGGGGGCGACTGCAAGCAGACCCTGACTGCACTCCCCGAGTGGGGGCAAAGGTGCAGTTCTGCTGAGGGTGCAGTGGGGGAGACAGGTCCCACCAACCTCCCAATCCCTCTTCCACCCTGCTTCCTGGGCTGGAGATGACCCCAGGGTGCCAGCCCTACCCCACCATGCTAATGACCCTGGCCCTTTGAGTTCTCACCTGCATGTGAGACTCCAGTCCTTCAGGAAGTCCTTCTTCTGGAGAGAGGAGGAGTGTGGAGCAGAGGGCCTGGGCAGGAGGGTTAGGAAGGCTCCATGGGGAGGGAAGTGGGGAAGGGTCTGGACGGCGCGGGACCCTGATCTAACCAAAGTGACATTGTTTTTTGCTTTGTTTAGCTTTAGCCACAGGAACAAGTAAGACCCAGAAAGGTGCTCCAAGTCTTACCAAAAGAGAGGAGCAAAGCCAGGGCTTAAACCTGGTCTCTTGAGCTCGGAGTCCCACCACTTGTCTGGCCTGCTGCTTTGTGTTGTGACCTGCAAGTGGCAGGAGTCCTGCCTACAGACAGGCAGGAAGCACTGCGAAAGGTTTGGAGTGAATGAGTGAATGAATGCTAGTCCCTCCTCTGGAGGAGCTGCGGTGGGGGAGCTGATTGCCCAGGCGACCGAGGGCAGGGCTCAGCTCCTCTACAACAGTCCCTCCTCAGCTTGGAATTCAATCGCCACGGCTCTCCCTTTTCCCCAGAGAATTGGGCGCCACCTAGAGGACACTAGGAGCACAGCACCCTCGTTCCACTCCACAGCTTCTGAATGACCCTCTTCGTTTCCCACCTGATGTGGGGAGGTGTGTGACCCAGATCAGCTTCCCTGAACAGCTAGCAAACAAAGACCTCCCCCCTGTACTGGCTATTGAACCCAGGGGCACTTTGCCACTGAGTTACATCCCCAGACCTTTTCTTCTTTTCTTTTGAGTCAGAGTCTCACTCAGTTGCCCAGGCTGGCCTTGAACTCGTGATTCTCCTGCCTCAGCCTTCTGAGTCACTGGGATTACAGGCCTGTGCCACCATGCCCAGCATGAAGATATTCTAGCAGCCAAAAAGACTTGAGGTAGAAAATGCCACAAACTTTCCCACTTCAGTTTTCTACTCAGTCCGTTTTGCCTCCCTCTTCCCTTTCTAGAGACAAAAGAACAGCATCGCTTCTGCGATCTTCCTGCAAAGATGCGAAAGCAGAATTAAGGGAACTATATATACATACATGCACACACACTCACGCACACATATACACACACACACACACACCCACTCACACCCACTGACACCCACTGACACACACACACACACACACACACACACACACACACACACACACCGGGGATCGAACCCAGGGGTGCTTAACCACTGAACCACATCCCCAGCTTTTTAAAAAACAGTTTTATTTAGAGACTGGGTCTCACTGGGTTGCTTACAGCCTCCCTAAATTGCTAAGGCTGGGTTTAAACTTATCATCCTCCTGCCCCAGCCTCCTGAGCTGCTGGGATTTTTATAGGCGTGTGCCACCACGCCCCGCAGTCAAGCGACATTCTATAAAATAGTTGGCCAGTAATCTTCCAAATGCCAAGGTCATGAAATTCACAGAACATCTGAGGAATTGTTCCTGCTGAAGGAAATCAAAGAGGACACCCATAATCCTAACCATGCAGAATCTCAGATGGGGGCTGCGGGTTTGAGGGTGGGATGTTAATTTCTCATCGGCAAGGGCTGAGTTTGGGTTGGTAGGACATTGCCTGTTTTGGGGAATGAACAAGAAGGCCTTTCGGGTGGGATGGGCTGTCCCTCAGCAACATGCTCTCAGATGGTTCCAGCAGCAACACTTAAGTGTGCTCCGAATTTGAGATAGTTTCAACATTTTAAAACTATATGGCAATAAAAGTAAATACAATGAATTTATTACAGGGAAAAATACAGACAGTGCCACCTCCTCCTTTGGATTGAAATGGTAATGAAATAAAAATCTATCAGGGTGATGCCACTTTCTGAGCCCTGACTCATGGCTTTGCACGTCTCATTTCCTCCTCCTGAGCTCTGACTGCGGAGTCAGCATCTTCATCCCCCATATCCCAGGCGGAGAAACTGGGGTTCAGAGGTTGACTAGACGGACTGCTAAATTTTCAGCCCTGGTCTCAGCACCTCCCAGTGCCCACCCAGTGCCCACAGCACGTTCTCCTCCTCCGCCAGGCGACATCTCCCATTCATCAGCCCAGCTTACGCCATGTCCCCGGGAAGTCTCCTTGGACTTCCTGCGGGCTACAAGGATGTGCCTTCTGAGCTCCCCACCCGAGACCCACGCTTCTCGTGGTCCATCATTCATCCTCCAAGGAATCGCTTGTTCAGAATCTTCCCGGGGCTGGCATCATCATCCTGGGGCTGGGGCTGTCTGGACTGATGTGGGAAACGCATACTGGCCTCCCCCGTGCGCCCGTGGTTCAGTGGTGGAGACAGGCGGACACACACACACACACACACACTCACACACACACATGCACTCACATATACACGCACACTTACTCACACACTCACACATACACACACATACACACACTCTCACACACACTCATGCACACATACACACACTCACACATACACATACACATTCACACATACACACACTCACACACACACACTTACACACCCACTCACACACACATACTGACACACACACATATACGCACTCACACACACGCTCACATATACATGCACACTCACACACATACACACTCACACACACTTACACATACTTACACACACTCACTCACACACATACACACATATTGACACATACACACACTCACATATACACGCACACTCACACACACTCACACATACACACATACACACATACATAGACACACACATACACACTCACACATACACACACACATACACGCACTCACACACATATACACACACATACACGCACACACACACACACTCACACATACTGACACACACGCACTCACACACACTCACACACACACTTACACACATACACACACTCACACACATACACACACATACACGCACTCACACACTCACACACACACTCACACACATACACACTCTCACACATGCACACTCACACATACACACACGCTTACACTCACACATACACGCACCCACTCACACACATACACACATATTGACACATACTCACACACACATACACACACGCACACTCACATATACACGCACACTCACACACACACTCACACATACACACATACACACACACTCACACACATACATAGACACACATACACACACTCACACATACACACACACTTACACACACCCACTCACACGCACACACACACACATACTGACACACACTCACACATACAGTTACACACATGAACACACATACATACACACATACATGCACACACACTCTCACACACACTCACACATACACATACATGCACACACACACTCACACACACACACACACACACACCACTGCAAATTGGCAGGTGCTGTGCAGGAGGACGGGGCTGGGGGAAGGCCTCTGGGGAGGAGGAGGCTCAGCCTGAGTGCGGGCAGGGCCAGCGGGCGGGCAGGGACACGGGCACCACCGGGTCCACCAGCAGGAGAGCACCATGGCTGAGGACGGGTGGTGCATGGCAGCAGGGTCGCACCGCAGGCCCACATCCTGCAGGATGCCCAGGCCATTTTTAAGGAAGTCCATCTTGATTCCACTGCAAAGGAAGTCGCGTGGGGTTGGGAGTCAGGGAGAGCCGCGAGGTTTACATTTTTCAGAGATCACTCTGGTGCTGCTGTGGCGGATCAGAGGGCCAAGAGTGGGAGCAGATGGGTCCTTATCTCTCCCGGCCTGCTTTCTGGTTGAGCTGGGTCTTATCTTGCTTTCTAGAGAGCTCCTTGAGGCCAGGGCGGGCATCTGTCTCCAAGGCTGCAGAGCTCAGACTCTGTCCCTGGCTTAGCCTCTGTCCCTGGGGACAATCTGGGACACATTCTGCTCTTGCCTCGCCAGGACACTGCGGCCCCAGCATGGGGGAATGTTTGACAGAGGAGCTCACGTGTTCTCCAAACAGACCTTGATTCATGTTTCCAAGAACAACTTGCAAACAGACTTTGGCCGGGTGCATCCATCAGAGGGGAGATGGACTCTGTAAACAAAGGCCGAGGACTGTCTCCAGCTTCCACACAGACATCCTCCCTGTGGTCACTGGTAACCCCCAACCCTGCCCTGGTCATTTGGGTCCACATTCGGTGCAGAGTCTGCAAGGTGCATTGCCCCTTTTTATAGACAAGAAAGCAGAGGCTCAGAGATGTTGAGTCAGTTACCCAAGGTTACTCAGCACAGCCAGGTGGTCAATTCAGATACTGTGACTGTCAGACTATATTCTACAATCATACTATCCTACTAATAAACATGACAGTAACTCACACTGATGGACACTCTCTGTGTCCCAAATGCTTCATGCGAATTGATGCATTTAATCCTCACAACCAGTCTGTGAGGTAAGGACTCTTATTCTCCCAGTTTTTACACAGGGAAGCAGGGGACACAGAGGGAGACCAAGCAGCCAGGCAGGCTGAGAGCAGAAGGGAAGGTAGGACTGGCACCTGGCGGGGGCCCATGTGCTTTGCACTCTGCCAGGCTTGACCTATGTGTCTCTGGCCTCTGGGAGCCAGGGCAGACCTATCCTTCTGACCCACTTTTTTCTCTGTTTGAAGGAAGAAACCAAGGCGGGCTGTACTTCTGTAGCAGGGCGGGGCCTGGTGCATGAGCCTCTCCTTCTCAGCACCCAGGACATTTAAGAGGCCTGGATTCTAGTCCCGGCAATGCCACTGACTTGCTGTGTGATTGGTCACAGCTCATGGCCCCTGACTGAGCCTCAGTTTCCCTGTCTTCTCAGTGGGAATGACTGTTGCAGCCCTGACCCACCCACCAGGCCTGCGGTGAAGCAGACTGGGGGTCGGTCGGACAGCCTGGCATTCCTGTTCCCTGCATGGAATGTCCAAGCAGCTCTTTCTGGGGTTTAAGGCCCCAGGGTGGGGCTGGGCTGGACCTCCTCCATCAGGAGACCCCCCACCTCGGGCTCCAGCCCAAATTGCCAGACGCAGGCCTGAGAGGGGGCCGCCCTCCAGGCGGGGGTGACCAGGAGCCAGCCGGCTGGCCATTTGTCCACAGATGGGCGTGCAGATAACGGCGTCTGGAGATAAGGCAGGGCCTGTCCCAGCCCAGTGCAGAGCCAGGCAGCCAGCGTGGGGAGGTGGGGTCTGGAAGTGGGGAGCTCAGGGCTCTGGGCAGAGAGGCTACATCCCAACCCTGAGGCCTGTCCCAGGACCCCTGGCACCCCTTGCTAGGGCTGGCGTCCTCCCCTTCTGGATCTGTTTCTGCTGCCACCAGGACCAAGCAGAACAAAGCACACACACAAATAAAAATCATTTTTTAAAAAAATGAATTAGAAGTGCTACTTAAACTGAAGAGAGTCCCGGGTGTGCTAAACCACCAGGTGTGATTTAGCAGCCCACTCCAGGTCCCTACCTTACTCCAGGCCTCAGTGTGCCCATCCGTGCAGTGGGCACGGCAAGGCCTCACACTCCTCTTGTGAGTGTGAAGAATGCAGAGAAGAACGCCAGCTGGACACAGTGGTGCACGCCTGTGATCCAGTGTTCAGAGCCAGCCTGCGCACAAGCCAGGAGCCAAGCAGCTCAGGAGACCCTGTCTCTAAACAAAACACAAAATAGGACTGGGGGTGTGGCTCAGTGTTTGGGGGCCCCCTGAGTTCAATCCTTGGTAACCACCCCCCAAAAAAAAACCCAGAAGTGGGTGCTGTGAAGCGGACTGTTACTGTCCCCACATTGCAGATGAAGAAACGGAAGGATAGAGGGTTAGGCCAGGAGGTTAAAAATCAGTGAGAGCGGGATTCAAATGTAGACAATTCAGTTCTAGCATTGGGTCTTAATTGCTTGAAATGTCACTGCCAGTATTATCATTATTATTTGTGTGTGTGTGTGTGGTGCCGGGGATTGAACCCAGGGCCTTGTGCGTGCGAGGCAACACTTTACCAACTGAGCCACATTCCCAGCCCCACTGGCAATATTATTAAACAAAGAAAAAAAAAAAAGAACCCCACAATTTGAATCCATTTTGATTTTTAAAATATGCACCGTTGTGCTCGTCTGATCACAGACCTCTCTGGAAACACGTACAGTCATGTGCCACCCACTGACATGTCAGCCAGCCGTGACGGCCGGTGGGGGGTGTTCTCCTGGGACTCTCTGTCCTAGTGATGTCCTGGCCACCTTAGTTTGTGTGGGTCCTCTGCCATCTTCATACAGCAAAGATATTGCCAACGCGGCATTTCTCAGAACATATCCCCGTGGTCAAGAGACACACGACTGTCTGCCCAAATATGAGCAGCACTGATATCGAGTGCCAGCTTTTCCTGTCTTGGCACTATTGACATTTTTGTCTGGTTAGTTCAGTGTGGCAGGGAGCTGTCCTGTGCAAGTTAGGATGTTGAGTGACATCCCATCTATTTATTAGCTGCCACCTCTTGTATCCCTCAAGCTATGACAATCAAATATCTGCAGACATTGCCCGATGCTCCCCACCCTCCCCCTGAACCCTGCAACCACTCATCAAGAGGATGTGAGTGGGAGGACCTTCGCTTTCTAAACCCTATGCTGGACATTTGCCACATGCAGGCACAACTCACCGAAGATGGAAAAAGCACCAATTAAGGTGAAAAATGAAGCAAAGTCACTGGATGATGGATGGATGGATGGATGGATGGATGGATGATGGATGGATGATGGATGGATGGATGGATGGATGGATGGATGGATGAGTGGATGGATAGATGGATGGATGGATGGATGGATGGATGGATGGATGGGTGAAAGAATAAATGAATGATTCTTGACTGAAGGAGTCAGACGACAATCAGAGCCTGTGCATTCCGGCAGGGCCTTTGGAGACCATCGGTCAATCCCTGCATGTTCTAGAAGAGGAAAGGGAGGCCCACAGTGGGCAGGGCCTGTCTGAACTCACTCGACGGGCTGGTGCAGCGTACAATGAGAGGCTGGGAGGCTGACTCCCGTCCAGTGTTCAGATCCCAGGAATGTGGAGAAACAAGCGGGAGGAGAGTCGCACGGAGAACCCTCCTGCTATTCAGCTGGAGGCTCCTGGGGCTGAAGAGTGGAGCCGCCACCCAGCCTGGTGCCTTCCATGGTGGCTGAGCCTTCTGGAGCAACGCACTCCACAACCTGGCCCCCACGGAGCCTCAGTCTGGAGCGTCTGGATGCATACACGTGGCAGTCTCTGTTGAGGGCCAGAGGAGGACAGGAGTTGGTTTTTATTTGCTCTTTTTAGATACACATGATAGTAGAGTGGATTTTGTATTTTGACAAATCATACACACATGGGGTGTGACATTCTAATTAGGGTCCCCTTCTTGCAATTGTACATGATGTGGAGTTTCACTGGTTGTGTGTTCATAAATGAACATAGGAAAGTGGTGTCGATTCATTCTACTGTCCTTCCTATTCCCACCCCCCCCAACTTCCCGGCAGTCTCCTTTGTCTAACCCACCGAACTTCCATTCTTCCCTACCCACTTACTCTGAGTCAACA
This sequence comes from Sciurus vulgaris, assembly GCF_902686455.1. Taxonomy (NCBI): domain Eukaryota; kingdom Metazoa; phylum Chordata; class Mammalia; order Rodentia; family Sciuridae; genus Sciurus; species Sciurus vulgaris. The sequence goes on from NC_136466.1 coordinate 25,384,583, forward strand.
TACGTGTAACAGAGACAACATTGGCCTTTGGGTTTTGGGGATTGGCTTACTTCACTTAGCATGATATTCTCCAGCTCTGTCCATTTACTGGTAAATGCCATCATTTCATTCTTATTTATGACTAAGTAATATTCCATGGGGTTTATGTACCACATTTTCTTTATCCATTTACCTGTTGAAGGGCACCTAGGTTGGTTCTATAGCTTAGCTATTGTGAACTGAGCTGCTATAAACATTGATGTGGCTGTGTCACTGCAGTATATTGATTTTAAGTCCTTTGAGTATATACCTAGGGTCAAATGGTTATTCCATTCCAAGTTTTCTGAGGAATCTCCATACTGCTTTCCAGAGTGGTTGCACCAATTTATAGTCCCACCAGCAACATATGAGTGTAACTATTTACCCACATCCACGCCAACATTTATTGTTACTTGTGTTTTTGATAATTGCCATTCTGACTGGAGTGAGATGGAATCTCAGTGTAGTTTTAATTTGCATTTTGAGGAGTTAGTTTTGCAGCTCGGTGTAGTGGCAGCATGAATTTCCTGTGTGGGCTGAGATGATTGATGGAGACCAAGGTGGGTCCAGGGAGCCCGAGCTTCAGGCTAAAAGATAGGGCAGATTAGGGCTCTGGAGAGTGGAACAGCCCCAGGGAGAGCTGTGGCCATGGTTCTGAGATCAGAACTTCTTCTAGAGTTGACCCCAGCAAGGGCAATAGCCCTCCTTCACGGACCACTAACTGTGCATCCAAGATTCCATGGTGTATCCGCAGGGTGGACACAGGATTCAGACCTGACTCAACTTCAATGGAACCCTGAGCAGCCATTAAAACAAATGAGAAAGTGGACCATTCACAGCAGGCGAGAGGTGGAAGCAAGTCAAGCGGCCACTGACCCATGAGTAGGCAAACCGAGCTTGCTGCTCGCCCACAGAGGACTATTAGTCTCGAAAAGGAAGGGAATTCTGACATACGCTACCACTTGGATGAGCCCTGAGGACCCTGTGCTAAGTGGACAAGACAGCCATGAAAAGACAAATATGGTGTGATTCCACTTACATGCGGTACCGGGTCAGTCAAATCCATAGAAATAGAGAGTGGAATGGCGGGGGGCTAGGGAAAGTGGGTAGTTGTTTAATGGGTACCAAGTGTCAGTTTTGCAAGATGAAGAGAGTTCTGGAGATTGGTGGCATGATATGAATGTACTTAATGCCATGAAATTGCACACTTAAAAAATAGCGAAGACACTAAATTTTATGTTATGTGCGCTTTCCATAATTTCTTTTAGAAAGGATGTGGCAGAATATGGGGTAATAGTCAGGGTTCCCTCAGGGACACAAGACCACTGTGGATCTGGAATAGAGGCGTGGCTATTGATGTCACACTCCTCCGCAGCTGGGGAGGTGGAAAGTCAGGCGGAACCAGAGGATAAGAGAAGCCCCGCCCCGTGGATCTGAGGAACTGGAGATCGGCTGCCTGGTAGGACTGGACCGTGGACCCGGCAGGTCTATGGAAGCGACACTTAAATGGTCAAGTCTGAAGCCCTCTCTCCCAGGTCTGGTGGCAAGTCAGACCCCCTTAGATGAGCTGGGCCGCAGTTTGGGAAGAACAGCATGTGAAGAGGGGAGTGTGAGTAGGGCCAGGAACCCACTAGCAGATCTGCCCATCATGGCCTCTGATTGCGGTAACCTTGAGGGAGGAACGGCTGTGGACTCACCTCCAAATCTCCACAAAGGCTTCTTCTGTCCAAGTGCAACTGGAAACCCTACTGCAAAGGGTGCTACTGCCCAGCTTGACCACGATGACTCAGAGGTCTGCTTGGGGTGGTGGAATAACCTCCTAGAATTAGTTAGTTGAAAATAGATGGAGGAAACAACGGATGTTAGACATGTTAATTTTTCACTACTGTAAAATATGCAGAGCATGATATTTACCATTTAAACCACACTGAAGTTTACAGTTAAGTGGCATTAAGTCTGTTCAGTGTGGTGAATCCTTCTCCAGAACATTTTCATCATCTTGAATTAAAACTACACGCACACACACACACACACACACACACCCCTCTACTGTGTATGCAGAGGATATCTCTGGAAAGATATTCGAGAAATTAGTGCTGGTTTCCTCTGGGGAGGGAGACTGGCAGGTGGGTGGGAGAGAGAGCCACTGATTTCTGATTGCGTTCATGAGGTTGGCATCTTCCCTTTTCCAAATACATCAGAGCCCCCTGGTTGCCCTTTCCCACCTTCCCCAGAAAGACAGAACTTCTGGCACAATTTGGGGTAGTGGAAAGATGGCGGAACCGTGTAAGTTGTTGTGCGACCTTAGGTAAGTCCCTTCCCCTCTCAGCCTCCACCTCTCTATCCCTTTAAAGAAAGTCTGGCATAGATGGCGCCTGAGCGTCCACCATGTTCAGTCCCTCTGGGATGTCTTGATTCTAATCAAAGTTTAGATTAAATTCCTCCTGGAGGCTGGGCCTTCCCAGTGGAGGAGGAGGCAGAGATGCAGAGGGAGAGGAGGGCTGAGAACGAGTGTCCTCAGTTACCTTCTGCTCAGAGACAGCATGAGCTGGCCCCAAACAAATTCAGCTTGAGTAATGGGAGGAAGCTGGAAAACAGGACTGTAGGCTTCCTCCCTGTTCTCATTTTATTTTATTTTTCTCTTACATATCGAAATATATTAATTACTATTGAGATGACAAATGTCCACTCCGTGCATGTAAAATCTTTGAGCTTACCATACCTCAGTAAAGGCCGGCCTAGTCAAACGGGATACAATGAGTGGGGTGTGCCTGGTGCCCCAGAGGAGAAGGCAGAAGGTGTGGGAAAAGCCTAGCTTTGCATTTAATCAAACCCCCATCCGGACTTCAGCTCTCCAGCACATGCTAAGAGCAACGGAAGTGCCATCTATAATAATAATTATTCTACACTATAAAATGAAATTATCACACACAGTGAAGTGTAAATTTAAAATAAACTTTTGCATTTTTTTTTTTTAAATGCAAGTTGTATAGACCTCATTAGGCAGAGAATATCTCCCACAAGATCCAGGAGATAGTGATAACAGCAGCTGCTTCAGGGAAAGGAATGAGCCCCGGGGTTGGGGGTCGGGGGTCTGCTCTACATGTTCTACTTTTAAAATTGCTTGATTTTGAAACCTTGTGAATGTATAGCTTAAAAAAAAAAATAGGCTGACAAGCACAGAAAGACAAATACCGTAAGATCTCAGGCATATGTGGAATCTTGAAAGAGTTGATCTCATAAGCTGAGAGTGGAATAGTGGTCAGCCTAAGCTGGGGAGGGGGGATCAGGCGGAGGGAGTTTTGGGGAGGGGTGGATCAGCCACTACTAGTTAGTTAGATAGGAGGAAGAAGTTCTGGTGTGCTATTTCACAGTAGGGTAACTGCAGATAATGATAATGCACTGTAGATTTCAAAAAGCTAGAAGAAAGGATTTTGAGTATTTTCACCACAAAAGAAAATAAGTGCTAGAGGAGATAGAATATACACACCATGATTTGAACATTATACATTGTAGACACGTGTTAAAACATCACATGCTACCCCATCAATATGTACAATTTTTAGGTGTCAATTTTAATTTTTTAAAATTTATAAATAATTTAATTTTTAAAAGCATTTGTATTAGTCGTTGATGAATCTTTATTTATTTGTATGTGGTGCTGAGAATCAAACCCAGTGCCTCATACATGTTAGGCAAGGATTCTACCACTGAGCCATAATTCCAGCCCCTAATTTAATTTTAATGGCTAAGATGGTGCGAAAAAAAAAAAAAAAAAAAAAAAAAACTGATTCCATGTTTGGGGCAGGAAATATACAGAAAAGCTTGGAACATTTTATAATTAAGATCAAGTAGCACTGGGTACAGTGATGCACCCCTGTAATCCCAGAGGCTTGGGAGGCGGAGGAAGGAGGATCACAAGTTTGAAGCCAGTCTCAGCAACTTATTGAGGACCCAAGCAGCTTAGCAAAATCCTGTCTCAAAACAGAAGAAAAAAGGGCTGGGTATGGGGCTCAGTGGTTGAGCACCCCTACGTTCAATCCCTGGTACCAAAAACGAAAGAAAAAGAAAAAGGTTAAAAAAAGGTTACAAAGCAAGGAAACGCTGAGAGACTACAGGCCTCTCGCAGCTGAAGAGGCTACCACGGGCTGAAGACAAGAGGGAATGAAAGCAGAATGGTAAGGCTAAGCAGCTGCGATAAAGCTACAGTTCATAAAGACAGAAGTAAATAAAAACAAACATATCTGTGTATATATACATAAAGCTACACTTCATAAAGACAGAAGTAAATAAAAACAAACATATCTGTGTATATATTCATATACATATTGGTTACTTCTGGAGAATGCTGTGTTGGACTGATTGCAAAAATCAACTCCATTCTTCATTCTTCCCTGAATCCACAGGGACCTGGGCATCTCTTTCCATCAGGAAGACTCAGACCCCGCCCCACCCCGCCCCACCCCGCCCACTCTGGGGTTGGCCACGTGACTGACTTTAGCCAATGGATGCTGGTGAACATGACCTAACAGAGTTGAAATGTACTTAGCTTACGGGGTTGAGCTTGGCTCTTGCCCTTCCTGCCCACCATCCCCCGAAGAGTGACAGGGCATTGAACAGACCTGACCCCAGGGGCAGCTTGGGGCCAAGCTCCACTACTTCAGTCAAACCCAGCTACCTCACAGATGTGTGGGAGACAATGAAATGCTTATTGTTGGGTACCACTGAATTTGGGGACGGGTTGTTGCTTAGCATTATTGTAACTGAGTAGTTGACTGATACGCTATGGTAATGGTGTTATAGTTTGCTTTCAAAAAAAAAAAAAAAAAAAAAAAAAACCAATAGGAGTTTAATACTCCCATGCCTTAGGCATGTAATTAATTTTGTGTTCTTTTTCTCAGGAAAAAACAAAACAAAACAAAAAAAAAAAAAACCCAAAAAACAAAAAACAAAAAAAACCCTGCCACATTAAAATATTTACAAAATAAAAAAGAATTATTCATTTTAAGAGAAAAGCAGTACTCTGTTTGGCTATGTGTCAATCCATGCGACTGTCCCCAGTGTTCTGAAGTCCCTGTGTCCTGAGGCACTTGTCTTTCCCCTGGTAGTGATTCTGATGCTAGGGGTCTGGGGTCCTGGAGTGCTGGGATTGGGGATGCTCTGTATGGCACTGTCCAGGGTCCTCATTTGGGGATCTGTGGGTCACGGGGCAAAGGGCTTCACCAAAGCTCTTTCACCAAAGCTGAGGCTCTTCAAGTTCTGACTCTGCTGTCCATTGCTCTTTGCAGTGAGAGCAGGAGCCACCGCTGCCTCTAGGCATCTCCTCCCCTCCCCAACCTCCATCCCTGGCCCAGCCTGGGAAAATCCAGAGTCGCCAGGAACTCCAGCAAATGCCATTCAGTCTCCCCCTCTGGCTGTGCAAACTCCGGTCACAGGGCCCATCCAGCTCTGTGAGGGCCTGGTGGAGACACAGGGCCCTCACAGACCCAGACGACGGGGCGCAAGGGAAAGCAGGCTCTCCATCCGGGGCCCAGCTGTGCGCTGTCACCCGCTCTGTTCTTCAGAGTCCCCACGGAACCCACACCAGCCCCTGCCAGGCCTCCTGCGTCTTGCTTCACACATTTTCTGTGGGTTGGAATGCCATTCCAATTCCACACGACTTCTCCAGCTTTGGAGTCCTAAGAAGCCTTCCACAGTCTCCTGGGTGTCGGAGGCTGTTGCTACAACCCACCTACCCCCACTAGAGAACGGGCTTTCTAGGTTCCCCAACCCCAGTTGCGTAACCCGCTCCTGCACCCTGTCTGTGGGGCCAGCAGTCTCCCCACTCGGCTGGGCCAGCTCAGCTGGAGCAGGGGCTTCTCTCTCTGTGCTTGTGCAGTTTGGGGTCCCTGGGTGCCATCTTCTAACTTCTGCGCGGCCAACCTGTGCACATCCACGTGTTGGCTCAAAAGTGGCCTCATTATGAACCTCGAGAACGGTGGTAGCAGCCAGGAACCAAAAACCACCTATCACACGATTCCTCTTTGAAGAACCGTCGGAAGTAGGCAGATCCGTGGAGACAGAACGTTAGTCAGGGGTTGGGGATCAAGGGAAATGGGGAGTGACTGCTGGTGGGTCCAGGGTTTTTTTGGGGGATGATGAGAATGTTCTGGAATTAGTCTGTGGTGATGGTTACCCAACTCTGTGAACATACTAAAAGCCACCAAATTGTAGCCTTTTACAGGGTGAGTTGTATGGTATGTGAATTACATCACAATAAAGATGTTTTTAAAAAGTGAAAATAGAAAGTGGCCTTATCGATGAAACGTTCCTAGCCGCTTTATTTGAAACTGCGATCCCTCTCTGCTGCTCACCTTCCCTGCACTTGGCTTCCCTGGTTCCATTTATCAGCACCTGTCATGGTTCCCTGTTTTTATGTATTGTCTCTGTCCTCTGCTAGAATATACAACCAGGGACATTGCTGTGCTGACCGCTGCACCCTCAGGACTTAGAACAACTCCTGACCTATAGTAGGTACTCAATAGATAGATACTGAATTGATCGCCCATTCCGATTCTGTATCAAGGTCCCCCTGCAGGCATCTCACCCGAGGGATCCCTGAGAACAGACACCTTTTAAGCATTTTAAGCATCTTTGAACCAACATTTGATGGTGACTCTGCCTTTGTGATCCATCTGCCTCCTTCGCTCCCATTTCTCATTGCCCACCTGCGTCCTACCCAGTTCCTTCAAGGAAGTTCTCCTGCATGATGTTGCTCCTTCTTCTGATTTCTGCACCTGTCTGCTGCGTGTCTGTCACCTCGATGACTGCCATATCCAGTTGAGCCTTCTCCCTCCTGTCTCCTGCACCCCTGGCATCCTTGCTCTCTGCACAGCGGACCGAATGACCTGCCTGCCAATTCACTCCTGTTCTAATCTGCACAGTTTCTTCTTTAAACTCTTCAGTGATTTCTTCCCTCTGCTCTTGGAATAAAGCCCGTTGGAACCTGGCTGATGCCACCCCACCTCCTGTACTCCAGACACACGGAGTGTCTTTTGAACTGTAAGCCTTCTGTCTGCTTCTATTCTCTGCACACTGTCCCCTCTGCTTGGAACACATCTCCTGCCCCTCTCTGCCTTCAGGGTTTAAGTGTTTCTTCCTTCAGAAAACTTTCCATAACCTCAGACTGTTAGAACCAGGGACCCGGTGTGTCCCACTTCTCTTTTTGCATTGCATTTGGATGCTTACTGTCTGCCTCCCTGGGAGGCTGAGCAACTCTCATACGTAGGAATTCAGCACCAGGGCCTTGTGGGTATTTGGTGTGCATTACATTTCCAACCAAAAAACGAATGAGCCAGTGCAGCCAAGAGATGCCATTTTCCTCTGCTCTCCCTCCCTCCTTCCTCATCACGCCCACTCTGCCAGGTGTGGTGGAAGTCCCACCTGCCCTGGGACCCAGGTTCGGGATGCATGCTGGACCAGGGTGGACAGTGCTGCAGAGAGGGCTCCCCACGCTGGACTGAGCATATCTGGCCTCCTTGAGGAAACAGGACTCAGAGGATAAGGGCTTGAATCTGGGTGACCTTGGATGTACCTCGCATTCTCAGGGCCTCAGATTCCCCACTTGCAAAGTAAAGCAAGTGAAGCTTGCTCCCTAAGGGTTTCCAGGGCATGTTCAGAGCGTCCCCCTTGGGGACCTGGGCCAGAGCAGAGGTCTAGGAGTCAGGCCACAGGAGGACTGGGAGATCCTGTCCCTGTCCTGCAGGGCTTCTGTGCCTGGGTCCAGCATCAGAATGCAGGCAGGACAGCAGTCCTCCTATTAGCCATGGCCCCACGTGGCACAGTTCCTATTCCTGAGGATTGCTCCCCAAGGCTTGCCAATCCTTTCCTGCTTTCCTTGCAGCCTAAGGCTAACAAGAAGCTGCTGGGGGCTGCCTCCCACCCCGTGGGTAACTTCAGGCAGGCCCTCTAGCCCTCTGGGCTTCAGTTTCCCTGCTCTGATTTCCCTGGTGTCTAGGAAGGGCTGCCACAGCGGACCTCAAGGCTGCAGCAGGGTTGCCCTGGTGACGGGCTGGCCAGCTCCTGTTCCCAGAGGCCTCTGTGTACCAGTTTGGAACTCTGGCCTGGACTGTGGTGCCTACCAGTCCGGGTGCTGGTGCCTTGGCGGGGCCCTTTATCAGGAGAGAGCCGGCCACAGTGGCCTGTGGAAAGAATGTGCTTCACCCACAGGAGCAGGCCCGGGTCGGGTTGTGAGTCTGGTTAATGCCTCCATGCATTAGGTCTGTCGCCCGTTGACAGGATTTTTTGTTTAATTGGAGGCATAAGAAAACAATAACATCTGTCGGCATGAGGAGCGCAGGGCACTGTGGCAGGGAGCTTTAGTGACGAGGGGGAGGTGGGAGCCTGTGGACTGGGCTCTGCCATGCTGGCTGGATATTCCTGGGCAGGTCCCTTCTCCTCTGTGGCTTCAGTCTCACCATTTGGCGGCTGGCTAACTCCAAGTGTGACACCTGTCAGAAAGTTCCCAGGAGCTTGGTGAATGCAGATTCCCAGGTGCCATGCTGGTCCAGACTCTCCTGAGACTCATCAGTCTGCTGCCATCTCTCAAGCATGACGTGGCAGGACTTGCCTCATGGGGCCAGGTTATCCCAGTCATTCCCAAGTGCTTGGCACAGGGTCTTGACCACAGCAACCATTACCCATTCCCAGGAGTTGCAAGTCAAAAGGGTAGGCTCAAAAAAAAAAAAAAAAAGTAGGTTCCCAAATGCCCACAGGGGTCTAATTCTGGTAATTTCAGTCTTGTTCCTGTTTTACTTATGAGCACTTGCTGATTTTTCTATAGTCAACATGCACAGCAGTATAATTAAAAAAAATAGACCCTGTGCAGTGACACACAACTGTAATCCCAGTGACTCTGGAGGCTGAGGCAGGAGGGTCACAAGTTTGAGGTGAGCCTCAGCAACTTATGGAGGCCCTAAGCAATTTAGTGAGACCCTGTCTCAAAATAAAAAAAATAAAAAGGGCTAGGGATATAGCTCAGTGGTAAAGTGCCCCTGGGTTCAATCTCCAGGACCAAAAAAAAAGTAATAATGATGATAATAACTATGGGGGAAATTGAGATGTCTCTACAGAGAATGACAGTCTTGGTAGATGCTCATGTGATATCTATTTAAAGTATCTTGTATGGCTTTTGGATTGCAACAGCAGACAGGCTTACTGAAACCAGCAAAACAACAGAACACAAATGCAAATACACAAAAAGTTGTTACGCAACACCCCCATCCATCCGTCCCTTCCCCTGAGGTAACTAATGTTAACAGCCTTGAAGGACTTCATTCCATACAGGTCCTCCTGCCCTCGCCCAGACCAGACACCTAGGAGCGTGGCTCCTTTGGAATTTTTTTAAAAAAATTGAAAACGGCAAAACCAAATCATCATGTACACTACTCTGCAACTGTTTTTCTCCCTTGACTATATATCCTGGACATTCTTAGGAGAGAAAATTAAGTATCTTATTTCTTCTTAGATCCACTCAGTAAGCTGAGAGGTTCCCTGGCTTATGATGGTTAGAATTTTTTTTTTTTTTTTTTTTTTTTTTTGCCCTTACAATGGCTGGTGTGAAAGCTATATGCATAGGTCCTTTCCATTTTGAATTTTGATTTTTACCTGAGTTTCTGGTATGCAGTACCATCTTCTCCTGACAACTCTGTCCACACGGAAATTTCACAAGTCCCATTGGGCTGGGAGTTAATGGGCAACTCCCTGTCACCCAGGTGATCACAGTGCACCATGTTGCTACGCTAGAACATTCAGTAGGTTAGATGTGATCGATATATTTTTTACTCACAATATTTTCAACTTACAATGGGTTTGTGAGCACATAAGCTCATCCATCATAAGGAGTATCAATTTGATTTTCCTTCTTGTCTTACTAAATGAAAATAAAAGCTACTCAGTAACATTAATATCCCAATTTGGAACTTTGACCTGGACTCATCTCCCTCCACTACACACGTGTGTAAATGCATGCACACACAAATATTACACACTCCTGACCTTCCCTCTCCTTGCATTGTTTGTGAGCATGAAAACTTACCCCCACAAAACCTTATGTCCTTCAAGAGCAGAGCATGGGTCTCAGTCACCATGAACCCTCTCAGCAGCACGGGGCTGGACTTGCACGTTAATTCAGTGCTGCTTTCTAAATGAGCATCTAAATCCAGGAGCAGCCAGGAGCCCCAGGAGCAGCCCTATCTAAAGGCTCTGGAGGTGGGTTTGGCTGAGTTGGGGGAAGGGTGCTTAACTTTCACACAACAGTCACATCAACCTCCTCTGACCCAGAGATGCAAACTGAGGCCACATCCAGCCACAGATGGGTTTAGTTTGCCCCAATCAGCACTAAAAATATGTTTTAAGTTAAAACATTTTAAAATGGGAGATTTGGTATAATAACCTAGATTCCCGTCTTTTCCTGAAAACTACAGGATTTGGCAACTCTGGGCCCAAATTCCCAAATGGCCACAACTGGGGTGACGGGACACTCCCTGGAGCTAGACCTGGCACCACCTGGATCACTTTGGCCAATTACATGCCAGTGCTCTGCTGGCAGATGGTTCCAAGAGAACACTGGACAGTCCTTGCCATGAGCCTCCTCTGGACACTTCATTGGCAAAAATCTGTTTCCTTTGTGCAGTCACTCCTCTGCGACTGGAAGTAGTAGCATAATAATAATTAATAACAGCTACAAATAATTGAGTACTAATTACACACTGGGTACCAAGTTAAGCAACTGCTTTCAGGAGCTCCTTTGATCCCTCTAATAGTCCTTCCTAGGCATGATCTGTCTCCATGGATCAGATGAAGAAACTGAGGCTCAGAGAGCGTGGGTAACTTCCCGAATCTTGAGCAAGTGGAGGAGACTGAATTCCAGTCAAACCCCAAAACCCAAGTGCTTAGCCCGCCAGGCCTGACTGCCTTAGGGAGCAACGGGGACCTGCTGATTGGCAAATCATTCTGAGAGGAGGGTCACTTCTCTGGGTTCAGATCTCTTTTCCTTGAAATGGGAGGGATAATAATCCCTGCTCCCTAAGGGGATGGAAGACTGGGATACTGCATTGAAAGACTATCTATAGATTTCTTTGGTGGCAGGCATCAGAAACAGTGGCTAAGATGTCAGCAAAAAGAGATTTGTTAGAGAGAAGAACATGCATGAAATACTTAGAGGATCTCAAGAAAAGCAGAAGAACCAGAGATGCTCAGGAATCAAAATAGAAATAATCGACGACCTGTCAGAATGCCACTCCTGAACAAATAGTTTCCAGCCTCCTTTTTTTTTCTTCCCCTTCCTAATGCAGTGTCCTTGGAGATGGGCCTGGCTTGGGTCACATTCCTACCTGGCTTATGTCAGGTTGGCTAGAAGCACAGCTTGAGATGAGGATTCTTGTGCAATTTCCTTGTTGAGAGAGAGAGCTGTCAGAAGAGAAGGCTCGGGAGCAGGACTGGCAGGGAAAGAAACTGCTTAAAGATGTAGTTTTCAGAGAAGTCCAGTTGAGCCTGATCCCTCGGTAGGTCTGGATTGTAATTTGCTCACCTTGAGGCCAGGGGACTGGGTTTATCCAACATTCCTCAGTCATTGGCTCCAGACCACCCCTGTGGGGAGAGATGCAGCTTCTCTGGCAGCCCCAGGGCCTTAGGTAATCCCAGGGGAAGGAGGTAATTTTGAGCTATCCACATCCAACCACCCAACATTCAATGGGAAACCCAGGAAGGGGATGTAGGCAGGGCCTCAAAAGTATCTGTTATCCTACCATTCCCGAATGTCCTAACCAGGGAGACCAATTTCAAAAGAAATCAGGGTGCTATTTCCAGAAGGTAAAATGGATACGAGAGCTAAAAATAATGTAAATATTCACTACAAATGGTGAGCCTTGAACCTGCCCTATTGGTGACTATTAATATGACAGCCTATTAACGCGGAAGGGTTAGGCCAGATTCCCTAGATGCCATCTGGAGTGAGGTGCGAGACCACAGTGAACATTTACAAAGCAGACAAAAACTGACTGCTCCCAACCCCTTATCCACATTATGAGTGAGTTGTAAAGGGTGGGAAGTCACCAAGGATGAAGAGAAGAAAACTCCCCTGTAACACTCATGAAGAATTTAAATTTATTGTTAGTACTTCATGTACCCAGGAGTATTTGAGGTGCATGGCTAGAAAATGAAGGCGGTTCTCAAGATGTTTACAAGGCATAATCATTATTTCCCAAGTCTCAACCGTAGGTTAGAAATGGAGGGGTCTTCCAGGATGAAGAGTATCCTTCGGGATTTATGAAGAGGTGACAAATGCCACTCATTGCCTTCTCCAGTTGGATTTGGGTGGAGCTTCTGTTCCTCCTAGGAATTTGGGCAACTGCCACAGACCCAGTTGGAAGAAGACAACTGGCAATGGTGTTGGTGGTCTGCATTGAGGTCTGACTTCCTTAGCTCCTGTGGCAGTAATTTGGTGCCCAAATAGCTGTTCAACTTGGCGTGTCCATGAAGAGACAGTCACTGGAGGGTCTTAGCCACCATCTTGCTCTGCCTCCTGAGGAGAATATTTTCAAAGAGGGCTGTTGGTGTGCTGAGAATCCCACCTGCCTCAGAAAGGATCTATGGAGGGTGCGTCCCCTTCATCTCACACGCAGGGCAGCCCTTTAAAGTGGCCACTCCCAGAGCTCCAGGTGTGTCTCTGCACTTTGGGGGACACACAGGTTGTTCCGTTTAAAGGACAACCTTCATAGTGGCCCAGTGCTTTAATGATGGAGCCCAGGGGAAATGGCTGTACTGTGGCTCACCCTGGAGCTTCTCGAAGCAGGCAAGGGCTATGCAGTGTCTTGTAGATGCGTGTGGGGCAGCTAGAGAGGGGTGCCAGGAGATTATTATCCTAGGGTCTGTCCAGAGGGGATTTCTGGAGGGACAGCAGATAGCCCAAAGTAGCTGGAGATTCTGTGAGATACCTAGGGGCTGAGGAGGGAGAAGCCACCCTCAGGGTAGACATACATTTACCTTCCAAGGGACCTGCAGGTAAGGAACTTCAGAGGTGGAGAAGGGCAGAGTGTGTCTCCAGCAGACCCAGAGAAAGGTCCTATGAGGGAACCTACTTCAGATGCCTTCCAGAACAAGGAGCCCAAACACAAAGGCACCAGGACGGTGCCTCTGACTAGGACCTCAGCTCCCTCTCCTTGACTGCAGGCTCCTACATCCTTGCGACACACACGTGGCTAGGACCTAGGGGACCAGCAGGAAGAGGGCTCGATTTGGAAGTGAAGATGGAAGCCTTGTGGTTGGGAGGTTGAACTGAGACTGTATGTAGTGACCAGAAGACTCTTTATTATCCAAAGTGAGCAGAAAAATTGTGGCTCTGTCTAATATTTCTGGAGCATAATTAGCCCCAAAAGAATAAACAAAAAGAGACAGAGGTGGGTAAAATTCAAGCTTGTTTTCATATCAAAGCCTGTATGTTCTGTGAATTCAAATACTGGCTCCTGGCGGAAAGGTATTTTTGAGACTACAGATTGGGGCCTGAAGGTTCTCCTAGGAAAATGAGGCTGTTATTTGGGGGTTTGGTGAGCCTGAGCCCAAGGTCATGCTGTATTTTGAGACTTAGGGCTCCAAGTTGGGCTGGCTGAACAGACCCTCATCTGCATAATGCCACCTGCAAAGGGTTGAGTACATTTGCAAGAAGGGAAGGGTGAGAGTGGCTTTCTGGCTCCCTGGCTCTCTGGGCTCCTGAACTTGAATTCTCTGATTCTGGCCATGCTGCTGGCTTCCAGTGTGCTGCTCTGACATCACAGGCTGTGAGTGAGGTCTGAGGGTTTGTGACAGCTGTGCAGGTGCTGGGACAGCACACAGGGCTTCGCAGGGTGGACACAGGGTGCACGCATGAAGAGGAATCTTATTTTGGAACTGGTGAACTCTTCAGAGCTGAGAGGGTGCTTAGAGCTTATCCAGAGCTCCTGCCACATTTTACAGGCAGGAAAACTGAGGCCCACGTACCACCAGGGACTTCCAGGGCTGAGTCTTGCTCAGACATGCGTGGACCTGAGCCCCGGCCCCTCCTTTGGGATGCACATAAGAGATGCATTTGGGACAGAGGGAAAAGCTCCCATCGAGGACCCCAGAAAGGCAATGAGGACATGGAATGGCGGTAGAGGTAGGAATTGTTCCATTTGGCATGAACAGTAGGGCGCCCAAGGTTCCAAGTAGGGTGACTGAGGAAAGGAAATGAAGAAGGCTGGCTTCGTGGTGAGGCACCTGTACATCACCTGCAGGCAAAGGAAAGCTCTCCAGTGGAGCCTGGTGAGAGACGTCATCATAACAGCGAGCGTGGCATGAGTGTTTACTGTGTGCGAGGCCCTGTGTTCACACTGGGATGCATTTCATCTCAGTTAAAGCTCGCTCACGCCTGTGAGGTAGGTTCTGATGTCACACACTCACTTAACAGATAACAGGCACAGAGAGGTTAGGTCACTTGCCCCAAGTTCTCTCTTGGTCTGAGTGAGGATTCCTGTCCCAAGAACCTGATTTTGGAGAACCAGAGCTTTGCCTCACCACCTGTGAATGCTTTAGAGACTGCACCCTGGTGGTCAGGGTGCACCACAGGGGAAGGGGACCCTCCCAAGCTGGCAATGTCCCCTTCAGAAGCAGAGTCAGAACTGTGACCAATGAGGACCACACAGAGCTGCCAGTGGTCCTGGGGTGGGGGGCAGAATCACAGAATCATGGGAGCAGCTCCTATAACCTCCACATGTTTATGGGCAGGGACACTGAAGCCCAGAAAGACAAGATGGACGGATCCCAAAGACGCGCCGCTATTGTGTAAGCCAGGCTTGGATCTGATTGCATAACTCCAGATATTTTAAAAAGCTAATAACATGTTCTGAGAATAGATATTCTGTAAGAAAAACCTTAAAAGTGGGTATATTCTTTGATATTTCTAGGAATTTGTCCTAAAGAATATGTATGCAGCCAGGCATGGTGGGGCAGGCCTATAATCCAGTGACCCGGGAGGCTGAGGCAGGAGGATCACAAGTTCAAAGTCAGCCTCAGCAACTTAGTAAGGCCCTAAGAAACTTAGCAAGACCCTGTCTCAAAATAAAAAATAAAAAGGGATGAGGATGCTGGGCATGGTGGCGCATGCCTGTAATCCCAGCGACTCAGGAGACTGAGGCAGCAGGACGACAAGTTCAAAGCCAGCCTCAGCAACTTAGTGAGGTCCTAAGCAACTCAGTGAGACCTTGTCTCTAAATAAAATATAAAAAAGGGCTGGGGCCTGTGGCTCAGTGGATAAGTGCCCCTGGGTTCAAAACCTGCTACCAAAAGCCAAAGAACAAACAAAAATTACCAACAATAGTGAGATTGATTAAGTGAATTATGATTTATTTACTTAAAGAATATTGTATAATATTATCAAAAAAATTCCCATTTTGTAGGTCTGGAGCTCTTAACTGGGATCCATCAGTGAATTTCAGGGCATTATGGATCTCCTAAAGTTGGGGGTGCAATGTGGAATGTGAGTTTCTCCGGGAAGTGAATCTCCATCTAGTTTAAGATTTTCAAAAGAATCTGTGACTAAAACAGGTTAAAAACGACTATTTGAAAATTACGGGGCTGGGGAGATAGCTCAGTTGGTAGAGTGTTTACCTTGCAAGCACAAGGCCCTGGATTCAGTCCCCAGCACCACAAAAAAAAAAAAAAAAAAAAAAAAAAAAATTACATTGAAAAAACCTTTGTGTAAAATGTAGATGGTAGAGTATCAACAACTATCAATTTATGATTTATGTTTTATCTCTGCTCCCTCCCGTATTATTGTTATTATTAATATATTTAAAAAAAATTTTGTTACTGGGGATTGAACTCAGGGGCACTCAATCACTGAGCCACATCCCCAGTCCTATTTGGTATTTTATATAGAGACGAGGTCTCACTGAGTTGCTTGGGGTCTCACTAAGTTGCTGAGGCTGGCTTTGAACTCGCTATCTTCCTGCCTCAGCCTCCCAAGCCGCTGGGATTATGGGCATGTGCCACCACACTTTGTTCCTCCCATATGACTTTGAAGGGAACCCCAGACATCGTTTTACTTAGAAACAGCTCAGAATAAATCTGCAGAAGGACTCTTTAAAAAGGCATAGGCCCAATATATTTACCACACTTCAAAAACTACTTAACTGTAATCAATATTTCTTTGTTTCCATCAGATGTCCAGTTAAAATAAATAACTTTCATTAACACCCCCCCAACCCATTACTAAGTGAGAAAAGTAAAAATGGATAGTCTGTGGCCCCATTGTGAAAATACACGCACCATAATGGTAACATAGTTATTGGAGGGTCATAGGATTACAGAGGTTTCTTCCTTTCCCAAGTTCCCTATGTTGTATTTTGTGTTAAAAAATAATATAAATATAAATGGAAAAATAGATGATAGGTATTGGGGTCTATTTTTTTGTACTGGGGATTGAACCCAGGGGTGCTCTACCATTGAACTATACCCCCGGCCCTTTTTATTTTCTATTTTGAGATGGGGGTCTTGCTGAGTTGGCCAGGTTGGGTCTCGAACTTTCCATCCTCCTCTTCCAGTCTTTGGAGTAGCTGTGATTACAGGCATGTGCCACTGTGCCCTGCAATGGATTTCTTCCAAAAAGTCCCCTCTGGCTCAGCATCCAAGTTCCAATATTTTATCATGGTCCATCTTGAGGTGCGAAAGTCCAGCCCCGCAGAGAGGTTGGATTCTAAGCCACAACTGCCCGGAGCAGGGGGCTGTGGAGGTTGCTGGGATGTTCCTGCTGGCCTTCCCAGCCTCTTGGGAGGACATAGGAGCAGAGGCTCTGGGATGTCTCTCAAGCTCTGGTCCCTGATGTCCTGCCACCTCCGCCCTCTTACCTTCCCACCTTTATCAAGCCTCACACGTTGGGAGCACTTTGCTGCTGGAGTTGACAGACCAAACGAAACAGAGGCGGTGGCAGATAACCAGAGCCCCTTCTTGCCACACATAGGCCTGTTGGCTTGTGGGGCCTGGAAGAGAAGGCATCTTGTTTCCCCAACACATTCCACAGTCATGTCCCCGGGGCTGTCACCCCTCCAGCCCCCTGGACTTTCATGATTGAGACAAAAAGGGAATGAAAGACCTGTCATTGTTAACATCGCTATGTTCTTTCCTCCAAAGTTCCAGTTTTGCTGTGTGACCTTGGGCAAATCCCTCCCTCTCTGGGCCTTTGCTTTTGCATCTGGACAGGGAGGGATTAGGGCGAGATGATTTCTGAGACTTCCATTGTCCTCCAAACCCCAACTCTGATTTCATCCAGAGTTCCTAAATTTATCAGAAATAGGAAGCAGCTCCACCACACCTCTAAATGTCAGCCCGGAATCTCATATCTATCTCAGGACACGGTGTGAAGACCAGTTAAAAGTTTTCTGATGGAGAGAACATAAGATAAACATTTCACCTCAAGACCTGTACACGCACACACACTTGAAATAGAAATTCATGCAGTAACACCCATAAGATGTACTCTGACATTTTCAATTTTTTAAAAATTTCTAATTGTTGGGGCTGGGGTTGTGGCTCAGATGGTAAAGCACTTGCCTAGCATGTGTGAGGCACTGGGTTTGATTCTCAGCACCACATATTTACAAATAAAGTAAAGGTTCATTGACAACAAAAAATTTTTTAAAAATTTTCTAATTGAAATCCATATTTTCACAATTCACAAAACAGATACTACTTGTACTTTGAAAAACACTGATTTGTGTAGCCATACCTTTATTTCTGAGCAAGGTGGTATCAGTCCAGACAAATACAAATAACTGTACACACACATACACACACACACAACAGATTCTATATTAACTATCTTTGATTACTAGGTTTCTCAAACTCTAATGTGCATACAAATCACCTGGAATGTTCTTAGAACACAGACTCTGGTTCAGTTCAGCAAGTCACAGATGAGGCCAGGGCTCTGCATTTTTAACTAATGTGACCCTTGGAGATGCAGATGCTGGGTCAGACTGCAAATAGACATCCATTTCATGTCTCCAACTATTATCACCAATGGGACCATTTTTCCCTCCATCCTTCCATAAATGTGTTCAGAGAATCAATGGATTCAAGTCTCTGCTCCTTCCAACTGAGGAACTTTTTTTTTTTTTTTGGTACTAGGGATTGAACTCAGGGAACCTTGACCACTGAGCCACATCCCCAGCCCTATTTTGTATTTTATTTAGAGACAGGGTCTCACTGGGTTGCTTAGGGCCTCACTAAATTGCTTAGGCTGGCTTTGAATTCTCAATCCTCCTGCCTCTGGGCCACTGGGATTCAGGCACGAGCTACCATGCCAGGCAGAAATGGTAATTAAAAAAAATCAGGTGACCAAGCATAAACTGTCATAGAAACAACTTGACAAATGTAACTGTGCCAAACACAACGTGGTCTCTTCCTGGATCAGATCCTGACCCAGGAAAAGGGTATAAGTGAAAAAAACTGGTGACATTGGAATGAAGCCTGCAGTTGAGTTTAAATGTAACACGTCAATGTTAGTATCTTTTTTTTGATAAATGTCCCATGGTTATGTAAGATGGTAACATTAGGGGAAACTGAGGGCTGAAGGGGATAAAGGAACTTTTCTATGTTATTTTTACAACTTTTCTACCTAGATTATTCCAAAATAAAAAGTTTATAAAAAATGTATGCACTTCATATGAATTATATACGTTTGCCATTACCAAAAAAATCGCGTTTACAATGATCCTGACAGTGAGTATGTATATTGAGCATCTAGTATGTGACAATTCTCCTGAAAGATTATTCCGCCCACCACATCTTCCTAAGCACCCACCAAGGAATGGGGCCATATGGTAGACTCCTGGCTGAGCATATTGCCCATGGCATCTCCTCAGGATTGCTTGTATCACACAAGTTACTGTTCTTTTGTTAGTTTATTAGACACATATGTGTTAGGTAATGTCTATGTGAGTTGCTGTGTCAGGTAGTGGGTAGGCCTCAGTGATCTGGACAGTCTTGACTCCTCTCCTCCTGGGGCTTCTAACCTCATTATGACAAGTCACATAGATGCCACCTGCGGAGAACCTGATGCTACCGCTCAAACTGCTGAACATTAACTCTGTGGAGTTAGGAAATGATGTTTAGAGTTAAGGGCATAAAACAGTCTACTGCCCAAGTAGCAGGTTCATATTCTTGATTATTGTTGATATTTATTATAATTTACTAATTAGAAATAAAGTATAATAAATAATATGAGTTAGTGTTTTATAATTTATTTCAACTACTTTTGTTTTGCTATTGTTAATTAAAAATACATTTAAATTTTTATTTCCCATGACCACATAATTGTAGTGATTAAAAGCAAGATCTTTGCAGTCAGAGAGATCTAGACTTGAATCCTAGTTCTCCTAGGTCCTAGTTGGGGACACATGAATATTAAAATAAAAGTGTGTGCTGCACATAGTAAGAGCTTTACCAGCTGCCCTTAGGGTATTGTGATGAAGCTGGAGGGCCGGGGTCCTGCTTCAAGATTTCAGGAAAAAAACTGCATATTTGTGAACTGAGGATGTGCACCTATTCTGTTCTGGTGTTTTCTGTGCAATTTGCTGGAGTCTTAAAAAAAAAAAATCTATAACCACTGCTCTCTTTGGTACTGGGCAGGACAGCCCCACTCGATTCCAATCCACACTGATGGTTCAGTTGCCTCAGGCAAAGACAACTCTAAACTAATATCAGAGCAAGTAGAAAGCTGTCAGATCAAGTGACAAGACACGGAGAAGAAACATACGCATGTTTGAATGTCAAGAGTCCAAGTGACAAATATATCTGGGTTTGTGCAATTACATTTTTTTCTTACAACAGAGAATGAAAAACAGGGGATCCATGTGGGCAGTGACTTTGCAGATCATCTAACTCCAGTTTCATTTAACCAATTGTTTCTCTCAGCAAATAGATTTGGAGACTCAACTCTAAGTCAGATATGTGCTGTGTTAGAGGTAGGCAGCATGCCCTCTAGGAATCCGTAGACTTCAGTTAACAAAATTCAGTCCAGGTAAGTTAAATAACTTGTTGGACTTAAGGAAATTTAAGTTTTATTCCTTTTTTTCCCTACATTTTCACTATATCATATTTAACTGTATATATAGACTTTGCTGGAGCCACACAGCTAACAAGAAAAGAATTTTTATGCATAAGTAGTACCTACTATCCTCACATAACTCCAGATGCTCAAAGCATGATTTGTGCAACAGACCCCGCAGGTGGTCTTTACTGAAAATGCAGATTCCCTGCCCACCCCTGATTGCAAATTCCTGCATCACCAAACTAGAACAACTAGCACTTATTAGGATGATTCCCACGTGGCAAAGAAAGCAGCAAAGATTTTTTAAAAATGGCCCCAGAAATTTAAATTAACGAACTAAGCTAACAAAAACAAACACCATTTACCTTTTATTGGAATAAAGTCAACTCCTACCTTTTTTCCTCTGGTGCCACAGCTAATTGCATCCATTATGTGTTTTTAACAGGTGCTGTAAATCAGGGTGCCCAGGAGAGCAGAGCGCTATGGAGGGGCGGGGGAAGGGCGCTTTCCATCTCACAAAGCAAAACACAAAACAAGTGTCAGTCCCTCAAACAAGCGCCCAACCGCCCACCAGAGCTCTCAGGCCCGGCTGGTCTCCCCTTCCGCTCAGCCCGCCTCTCCCAGCCGCCCCTGCTTGCCGGGGTTGCACAACAGCCTCTTCCGGGCCCTACAAATCACAACCCTGTCCTAATTCTTGAGCAGGCGCCCTTTACACTGCCCAGCCACACAGCCTTCAGCATTTGTAACCTCTCTCTTTTCCAGGTTATCATCATCTGTCAGATCTGAAGTCAAACAACAAAAAACATGTCAGGTGAGTGGCTGGGAGAGACACTTGGCTGTTTATGAGAAATATTCCATTATAATCTGATGCAAAATGTTAGGATGCATCCGTCAGTGCCCAGGCTCAGAGAGGGTCCCCCGCTCTGCAAGCGAGCTGATTAGTGTGTGGTTCTAACCCATGTTTATCCTCTCTGGCTCCGCTGCAAACGCCCTTGGAAAAACCTGGCTCAGTGGATGCCTGGCCGCCTGGTCCACTCAGTTTCATTCAATTAGGATACCCAGTTTGAGACTTAATGGGTTTTGGCGAGCTCAATAGACTGATTGGGTTTTATACACATGTACAGAAAGATTTGATTTCCTCTGCAGAATTTATGGCAGGGGAGAAGAGGTAATTAGATTAATTTCTGCTCTGGTTTCTGGAGCTTTCCTTTCTGTTCTCTCTTCTCCTGCCACCTTTTTTTCTTTTTAAATAGACTTTTTTTGGGGTCTTGCTTGCACGAATGAAAATGAATTTAATAACCGCCAGCAGTTGGTTTGAATTTGGAGCTGGGTTTCACTGTGGCTTCTCGTTCGTTGCTTCATACTCTGGGTGGGTTTTAGGAAGCTAATGAGGACAATCTTGTGTCCCCTGGCATGTGGCTAGGGAGCATTGTGTAGATGGGGGGACAGATGAAGTGCCCAAGCCCAGACTTCCTGGAAAGAAACCTGTTCTAACATTAAGTCAAAACCAGAGGGTAACCCCTTTCTCCACCCAGCATTCATGACTCTCGCCTTTCATTTTTTAATTTTTGTTTTTTCCATATTATCTCCTCATCCCCAACCCCCTCCAGAGCAAAATTTGGCAATGGTAAAACAGAAGGAGGCAGAAACTGGAAAAGGCATTGTCAGAAGACTGCCAGCCACAATGCGAAGAATGGAGATGGAATTTGCTGCTTTGCCCCTGCGTTCCCTTCTCCAGTCCAAAGCCAATGTCCTTTTATCCATCCGCAGCTTTTTAATGAAGAACTTCCTTCGTTAAACTAAAGAGACAACGAAGACCCCTGAGAGACTTAAAAATTCAATGGAAAAAGTGAAAAACACCGAACACTTAACTTCTCTCCCAAAGGACGGGAGAGTCTGCCAATTCCCCAGCAACACCAGAGCTAAGCATTTTCCCAGCCTCGACCTTAAATCCCTTTTTTGTTTTTCTCTTTTAAAGTGTGTTTACAATTGACCATTATGGGAAAGATGACGGATATAGCCTGGCCCTGTTTAAAATAATAAGACTAATCATGACACAGTCTCTTGCCCACAGACTCTTCCTAAAAGCTTGTAGGCAGAACAAAGGGTTGGAGAGCCCAGAATTTTCACCAGTTAAGTGCAGTCAGGCCTTGGATCTGCCCCTCTCCCCCACCCCCACCAAGCCACTGCTAGAACGCTCAGCCTCCTGCGGACAAGTGCTGACTTCCAGAGCTGAATACCTCCACCTTAAGCAACCTGAACAGTCCATTTCTTGCTCCAGTCCTGTCAGCAGCGCTGAAGAATGTGTGGATCCCCTGGTCCGTGGGAGCAAGGTCATTTTAAATCCGGAGAACTAAGACTACAGGAAGCTATTCCTTCCTGAACCCTCAGCCCCAAGTTCTAAGAGGGGCTAAGTGAAGAGGAGCCCTCTGTGCCCCCACCATTTCTGATACATTCTATCTCACATTCGTTCTTATCTTCCCGTGCAGACGAGGTTGATCCAACTGGGTTTTCTCTACCAAAATTTATTGCATTTCTTTGAACTAAATGCTACTGTGTATACATCACTCCTTGGCAGGTAGTGACTGAGGGCTCAGGCGAGGGGCTGGGCTTGCAAGGCAGGCAGCCTGATGGAGCTGGCCCACTGGGATAAAACTTGACCCATAATCTCACTACCTTGCAGATGCTGCTGTTCTCATGTGCTCTTTTACCTACTCTGGAGGAAAGAGCCATACAATTTTGAATGAATCCCTAGATTCTCTCCCTGAGATAGCAGCATTTAAGATGGACAAGTAGTGCTTAGATGGACAAGCTTAGATGGACATGCTCTGTTCCCCATGGGAACTCTGCCAGGAAAGAATGTAGCTCAGTGGTAGGGTGCTTGCCTAGCATGCAATTGTGAGGCCTTGGGTTCCATTCTCTGGATATATGGATACACACACACACACAAACACACACACACACACACCTCACACTCTGGGGTCTTTGTGAGCAATCATTGAGTTAGGCAAAAACAGGGCTAAAGGAACCATACCTCTGTTGTCTGTTTCTCTCTCTCTCAGATGACAAAGGTATGGTTCATTTAGCCCTATTTCTGCCTGACTTGATGATTGCTCATGAAGGCCCCAGAGTCCAACTCCACCAGGATGTACCACTATTGAGGACTCAGTCTCTTTGGCCACTGTCTTCAGCCTTGGAGACATGTTGCCAGTTCTAAACTTTCCCAGCCCGCAGCTGGGGTTGGCTGGCAGTTGATTTCAGGAGATAGGTGAAGTGGGTTGATTTAGTCCTTGCTGTGGAATTCTGATTAGACTGAGAAAGGAAAATTCCCCTGGGAAGCAGTGGTCGGGCAGTGAAACTGACCTTCACGGCACTGACCAGAGATAAACCTCTTGGCATAAAACAGCCTCACGCACAATTGATCAGTGGGTCAGAAGTAACCTGCAGAGCAACTAACAAAAACCAGAACAAAACTGATATGCCTAAGACACACGGGTGCACAATAGGACATTTTAACTGACCATCTGCAACTGGTGCTGTGGAACTGATCAGAATAAAATTAGATGAGCCAGAGAGAAATCCACCTGCTAACTGACCCAACACACAGCTAACCACAGTGAGGGGCTGGAGCAGGGGCCCGAGGGCCGCAGGGTGGATACTTGGGGATACTTGGCCTGAGTCACTGTGGTGAGGGGGACCTGGCTGGGGAGGAGGGTGTCCAGTGCTTTTTGATTTACAACCACCTCGCCCCAAGTGATCCCATAAATTTGGGAGCGTTTTCACCGAAACCGTGAGTTACGATTTTTCAAATAAATACATTTCCCAATCAGACGGGGTTCTGTTTAGGTTGAACGCTTCCCGAAGCAGACATCTCTCTGTGCAGAAAATACACAGAGGAGGGAGAGGAGCCTGGATGAAGCTCAGACGACATAAAAACTTGTGTAAACACGTTGTCATTTACAGACTACGGAAGAGAAAGGGAATGGGGGGGGGGGGAGACAGAAAAAGAGGGGAAAAAACATACATGTTTAATTCTCCCTTGAATTCTCTGGTCCCAGCCCGGAGGGAAGACACGGAAAATTTAATATTCTTTTTCCACGAGCTTGATTTATGTTACTCATTAGACAAAGGGCAGCAGAAGGTTTACCTTAAATAGGTTTTGTATTTTTGAGGTTGTTATAACCTAAGAATGGACAGGTCTTCTCATCCCTCGCACACACATAAATGTACACACGCTCTTTTAAATTTTCCTTAGCTAAGGAAGAGTGTGACAGAGAAACTAGAGTGGATTGCTTCTGCAGTGGAGTGTCTTAGATTTCTAGCTGTGTGCCCCTGGGTGAGTCCCTTCCCATCCTCTGGGCCTCGGTTTTGCCACCTGTAAAACAAGGGAACAGGACCAGGAATCAGAGGCTGGATAGCACAGAACAGCATTCACACACGATTGTGTGCACAAGAAGCCCAGGAAGCCCTAAGCTAATAAGTAAAAGTCACTTGCAACTGGAATCCACTGACTGGACCGCTCCTTACGCCACGAGAAGAGGTAACAAGGGGGAGAAAGGTTGCCATCTCCCCTGAAGACCTGCGATAGCGCATCTCTTCCACTCTTTGGTTGTGTTCTTTTGGGGGAAGTTCCTTCCCTTCTCTGGGTCCGCTTCCCACCTAAATGCAGATCTTTCCGCAGACTTGCAACTCCCGGATACCAGCAAAGGCCAGGAGGCGTCACGTTCTAAGAGCTTCCAGGAGAAATCGACTCCCTGCCTCTGTCTTCCCGCCCGCCTCCCCCCACCGCCCCCGACAATCCTCAGCTCCGGAGAACAGCCCCGGCCAGATTGGAAAGTCCTAGACCCTCTTTAGATACAGCAGAGAACTGTTTAAGGGATTTGTGCGCTCAAACTGCGGGGTAAATGGCCCGCGGGCTGATTTATGGCGCGTTACTTCGCGACGCGATTCCCCAAGACAGCGGGAATATTTTACACCGCGCTAATATAAACAGGCGGCCGGCCGGGTCCTTTTTATGGAGTTCCTGTAATTACCCGGGCCCTGACAGGTCCTTGATTTACTGCCCTATTTAGATAAGGGGTCCGGTGCGGGGATTGCCCGTGGCGTCAAGGTCACGGGACGCGGCGGGGAGAAGGTTTTGCGGTAGGCGCCGAAGTGCAGGGTCCCCAGGCCTGCCAGTCAGGAGGATGGAGTGAGGGAAGAGCTGGGCAGGGCGGGACAGGGGCCCTGAGGACATCTGGAGCGTCCGTGGTACAGCCTGTCCAGCTGTAGAGATGAGGTGACAAGAACTCTCCTCGAAATCATTAAGCAAAGGAAATGGTGGGGTGGTTGCGGAGTGGGGATCTGGAACTGGAATTCAGGTCTCTGGCAATAGAATCCTCGTACCAGTGACACTATCCTCTCCCGCCTCCAGCCTTATTATGGCCACTGGGTTCTGTAGGACCCCAATTTGGTCAGAATAGAGCAGTACAAGGGGAATCCAAGGATCTGGCCTCTTCTTCCTGTCCAGGGCTTTGTAGTGGTTGGTGGCCTGTAGCCCCATTTCTCCCTCTGTAAAATTAATATTCCTAAAACAGACCCACCATTTTTCCAGAGTTATAGTTACCCAGATAAGAATCTTCTCTATATTACTTCACTTAATTTTACTCTAGCACTCTGTGGTGGGAATTATCATCCCCGCAATTTACAGGGGGGAAGACCGACTCCAGAGTGCCCAGTCTCAACATAGGTGGGCTGGGTCCCACTGCAAGGCTGTCTTAAGCCCTCCTTCAACACAATCTTCAATCTCTACAAGCTCATGCTCTCTTGAGGTGAGAGTTCCTGCTTGCACAACTTGGGAAAGAACTGAGAAGCCTGCCTTGGAATATCCTAAAGATGCAAACCTGCTCAAGGCACTGTCTAGGTGAGCAGTGCAGGGGAGTGTGGAACTGGCCAGGACCACCAGAGTCCTTAGCTCCCCGTGCTTGGTCTGTAGAGGTGGATTGGAGGAGATGGAGTCCTTTTTCCCTTTGGGGCCCAGAAGCAGAGCATTAAGTCAGGGTGCAAGCGGAATCAGAGTGGGCCCTGTGCAACAATGGGGAGTAGGAGTCCAGACTATCAGTTCTAACCCCCTTTTCTGCAAATGGGGAAACGGAGGCTCAGAGCTGGAAAGGAACAGAGTAAGGTGTAGATAGTGCCAGAACTCAACTAGAAGCGACATCTTTTACCTGTCTGCTGAAAGCATTTTTGACCCAAGTCCTAGGTTCCAGATCCTCCCTTATCACATAGCCTGAGGCAGAGGGAGAGAACACCTTCACCAGGTCCTCATCCCAGGAGTTCTGCTGCACTCCTCACACCCCTGAGCCTGGCTGGTGTTAGAAGCACTCTGGAAGGCTGGGTATGGAGCCTAGACACCTTTCTCTCTCTCTCTGGCAGTTTATACTGATGGGGGACCACCTGGTCCCAGCCCCAGTGGATCCCAGTGGGGCCACTGTAATATAGCTCTCCCAGGCATTGGTGACCAGAGAAGTCCTGCTCTTTAATGCTTACAAGATGGTGCCAGGCAGTCTTGGGGCCCTCAAGGGGTCTCTGTGACTGGGGCCCTTCATTTAGTACTGATAAGGCATTCCCCACTAGACTAGCCAGACCTGACATTTGAAAGGTGAATGCAGCCATGAGTCAGTGGATGGGTGGGAGAAACTATGTGTTTGCATGTGGATAGTAGTGTGTTCTTATGTGTCAATCATTGTGGGAGCCTTCATGATGTGCATACAACTGAACAACTTGAGGCTTGTGCTGTGACTATATAGGTAAGGCTGAGACTATATGTCCAATTGAATGTGTGGGGTTTGTGTGTCTCTGTGTAATGTACCAATATGTGAGGATATCCATTTGTGAGCACCTGTGCACATATAGTAATATATAATTTTTGCTTGCTTGTTTGTTTAGGCTAGGTCTTACCCTGGTGGTGTCTAATCCAATTTCTGGGCTCCAGTGACTCCGCCTGCCTCAGCCTACTGAGTAGCTGGGACTTCAAGGATGCCACCACTGTGCCTGGATGGGTTGTTAGAAATTTGTGATGTGAATACCACTGTGGGAAATTGTAAGAAAATTGTGCCCAACTGTGCCTTCATGTACTTGTGACGGGAAGATTACGTGTAAAATAATCTGTGTGGAATTTAGTATTTATGTGCTTCTACTAGGTGACTTTGTATGCATACCTAAGTGTATGTCTGGAAGTGGCACCTCGTTGTAACACATCTGAAGGGTGATATATATGCTGGGCGTAAAATCCTAGGAATGTATACGTATTGCCATACTGTGTATATTGCTGTAAAAATGCACAAGTATTTGGGTTTTCGTGTGTGCCAGTGAAATTGCGAGCCCGCGCATTTACAAGCGCAGGTATAATGGTAGGGCCTCCTGTGCTAGTAGGAGCAGCTGCAGAAGATCGTGTTGGGATTAGGACAAATGCTGGGTGTGTGTTGAGGATTGAGGTCCTTTTCCATAGTAATTACTCTGTCTACCTGCATACCCTCACTCTAGAGCGCCTCCAGGCCGGGGAGGCGCGGGATCCCGCGGAGCCGCCGCTGAATCGGGCGCCCGGCGCTCCCTCCCTGCGAGCCTCCGGCTCCGCGCTCGGCCCAACCCCAGCGCTGCTGGCGCCAGGCGCCGGGAGAGCGGCGGGTTTCCAGCCAGCCTCGGGCAGGAAACCAGGACCTCCCTCCGCCGCTCCCCCACCTTCTGCACCTCCAGGGTCCACAACCACACTGAGCTCCCACAGGTGGAACCCACAGGCTCAGACCTAAGCGACTGTCCCCCTTCTTTCCTCAAATAAATACATAATTTACAACCAAGGGACCCACCGTATCTCAATACTGAGGCATTCCTAGGATTTTACACACTACGTCTGTCACTCACCGGGTGCACATCATGCTCAAGATGTGTTTCCACCTACCCACTCATTCTTGGATCTTGGGAATCGCTCATCCTGTCTGGACCTCACTTTCCCTTTTTGTACAAAAGAAAGTTGGCTTTTCTTCCTCTGCCTTTGGACTAGTAACTGTGCCAGGCACGTCGTGGGCGTCACTAAATCATTTTTGAATGAATGGATAAATAATGAATTTGCCCTCTAAAAACAGCACCCATCTCCTTTACCCTTACCTTGATACCCTGATTGGGAGAAAGGCACATTTCTTTACTCTGCCTAGGGGAGGGGCATGCTGGGACAAGTCGGGGAGGTTGGAGGGCCTCGGTTTTGTGGGCATCGTCTATACAGCTACTGGAACACAAGGTTAAAATAGAGTTTGCAGCCTGCAGCACTGCCGCCATGGGATTGCCAGGTTCCCAAGGAAAGACGCGTGGGGAAAACCAGACAGGCGGTCAAGGGTCCTGCTTGGAGGGGGAAGTTGCAGAGGTCTGCGCAGTTTGCTCCACGGCTCAGCGCGGGTGGGTGTGAGAAGCCGGGCTTTGCTTTTCTGAGTCCCCGAGAGTCTCACGGATGCTGTGCAGGTTGTTTCCCTCTGCATGTTTTTTGCGAAAGGCTGGTTTCCAGAGGTGTGAACAACTTGGGTGACAGTGTCTTTAGAGAGTCAAACATTCTCAAGGGATGATGATCTGGGTGGAGTGACCCAGCATTATTTTGCTCCCGGCCCAGTACCGGAGAGAAACTAGGAGAGTCCTGGGAGAGTCCTGTGGATTCGATGCCCTAGGGCCAGGGCGGACTCCAGGAGGTTGCCTCTGCATCAGCCTGGCCTGCCGGTTTTTAACTGAATCAGGCGCCTTGCAGGCGAGAAGAGTAGATTTCAGGCCCTCGAGCCCGGAACAAACTGGTGAAAGCCCATGGGCTCGAAGTGAGTTCCATCTTCCCGTCGCCCACTCCCACCCCAGCTTCAGTAACGCTTCTCTTTCGGCGTGTAGCAGTCTGCCCGTCTGCGGTGACTTGGCGAGAATTGGCGGGCTGGTAACCACCTGGTGCAAGAGCGACTCCCAGTCCCACCAGACGGTGCAGATGATGAAAGCACAGGGCGGGGAGATGTTAAGGAAAAACGTTAGGAAACCATCCTGCCTCCCACAGCCTCCTCCTCCCTTTCTCATCTTCTGACTGTCATGCCGGGCACAGCAGTTGGAGCTCGGGACTGGGATCTGCTGCAGCTCCTATTATGAATTCCCGAGTCTAGAAACAGGAACCGTCCCCTCACCCCCAACCCATCTCAGTTTTCCTATCTGTAAAATCAAGGGGTAAGCTGTGTGGAGGCCTTCTTTTCGCTTCATGACTCCAGTTTCCTTTCCTTGGATCCACAAGGAGGGGGTGGCAGCAGGTTGGCAGGCCTGTGCCTCAAGTACGTAGCCCCCGCCTTCCCCGCCCGGGAACCGGCGGGGAGGGGAGGGACGGAGGCGTGGCCGGTTCCCTGTCCCTGCAGGCGGCCTGGAGTCGAGTGGCGTTAGCCTAGCAAAACCTGGGACGGCCACCCCCCACTTTCCTCCTCTCCGCCCCCATGCTATTGGCTCCAGGGAGGGGTTGACATCAAAGCCGCGGCCTTATATAAGCCAGACCCCGAAGGGGAGTCCGGAGAAGGGTTAAACCGGTCTTGGGGCATCGGCGTCCTCGCCTGCGACAGAAACTTGCAAGAAGGCGGCGAGCCGCGTGTGTCACCTTCAAACTTGCCCAGGACTCTCGTAAAGCCGGCGCCCAGCAGTGCGCGGCCCGGGAGCCCACGGGTGGCCCCGGTCCTCTGTGGGGCACATGGGGCGGCGCTAATCCGGCTAGCGGTTCAGGCCAGGAGCCTTTCCAACATGAACCTCGTGGGCAGCTACGCACACCATCACCATCACCACCACCCACACCCTGCGCACCCCATGCTCCACGAGCCCTTCCTCTTTGGCCCGGCCTCGCGCTGTCACCAAGAGCGACCTTATTTCCAAAGCTGGCTACTGAGCCCGGCCGACGCTGCCCCGGACTTCTCTGCAGGAGGGCCACCACCAACAGCCGCTGTGGCTACCGCCCCCTACGGCCCGGACGCCAGGCAGGGCCAAAGCCCCGGGCGCCTGGAGGCGCTCGGCGGCCGCCTGGGCAGGCGGAAAGGCTCAGGACCCAAGAAAGAGAGGAGACGCACAGAGAGTATTAACAGCGCGTTCGCTGAGTTGCGGGAGTGCATCCCCAACGTGCCGGCGGACACCAAGCTCTCCAAGATCAAGACTCTGCGCCTGGCCACCAGCTACATCGCCTACTTGATGGATGTACTGGCCAAGGATGCACAGGCTGGCGACCCCGAAGCCTTCAAGGCTGAGCTCAAGAAAGTGGATGGTAGCCGAGAGAGCAAGCGGAAAAGGGAGCTGGTGAGTACTGGGGCCTGTAAGCTCCAGACAGGGTGCAGGCTGGGTGAGCATCGCTAGCACTGCAAGAAGCTGGAGATATTTTGTGTGTGAGATTTTGAAAAGCTATGGATTGTTCTGAGATGGTCACAGTGTGTGTTTGCGTGTGTGGAGGGAGGCAGATTCATGATTGAATTCAGTTGTAATGTGGGTTAGTGTTTGTTGAGCCTGAGTGAACGCAGAATCTTAAACCTTTTGGTTAGGGTCTTAGGGCTCTCTTTAAAAATCCTTTGAAAGAGTTGGATTCCAAGAGAGTGCACACACCATGTTGCACTTGCAGTTTGGAGGAGACCTGATCCATTCCTGGGTTCTTCTGGAAGCCAGGTTAAGAATGTGCGAAAGAGTTCATTAATTTGCTTGAGCGTGGATTATAATATCATGCATTTGGGTTCAGTTTCTGCTTTCAAAGGGCCTTTGATGGAGCAGTTAATCTACTTCCATTCCTGGATAAAAAGGAAACTGAGGTCCATAGTGGGTGAAACATGAAAAGCTGCTACACAAGCAGTAAGAAGTGGAGGGTGAGGTAAAAGAGGTCAGGCCTTCCAGTCCTGGTCTGGAACCCACCAGATCCACTCTCCATGGGCTGGATTCAGAGGGCAATCTCAATGGCTTTGTATATAAACAAGCAGGAGCCACTTTTGGCTTTGGAGATCACAGTCCCTAGTACGCCTTTCTGGATCCTCTCCAGTTGGGATAATACTTTTTGGTGCTCAGTTTCCCAGCCCAGGGCTGCAGGACCCCTAAGCAAGTTGTTATTCAGGCTGTCGAAAGAGTTCTCCAGGTTGGTACACTCAGGCCCACCGAGTGTAGAGACGGTTTTATCCAAGGTTCCTGTGGTAAACTAGGAAAAGTACACTTGGGGACACGGGAAAAAACAAATAGGCATCAAGTCTCAGCCGTCGCCCTGAGTTGGGGGAGATGTAGGCCCTAGGGGGTGCCTCGTTGCCAGTAGTTATTGGGCGGATCCGCACCCCCCCCCCACGCCCTCCGCCGCTCTGCCTCCTTAAAGTTGCACCGCCGGACGCCCTACTACGGAAGCCGGGAAGGAAGCCCCGGGTTAGGCCGACTCCTAACCATCTGAGCTTTCACCACCAGTTCTAGAGACCCAACCCTGTATCCAAACCAGATGGTAAATCAGGTTAGGAAGTCAGTGGGACGTGTAGGTAGCGGGGGAACAGGTCCGCTGGCCGGGAAAAGTTGATTCCTACCTCTCCCATTCCAATCCCCTGAGGTGTCCCTTAGGCGCTGCAAAGCCAAATCAGCA
Source organism: Sciurus vulgaris (assembly GCF_902686455.1). Classification (NCBI taxonomy): domain Eukaryota; kingdom Metazoa; phylum Chordata; class Mammalia; order Rodentia; family Sciuridae; genus Sciurus; species Sciurus vulgaris. Next base: position 25,416,319 of record NC_136466.1, read on the forward strand.
CAAATCCGTTTCACCAGACGCAGAGAAGTCTGGTTACCAAAACTCCCGAAGCTGCCTGTCCTATCCCGGATCCCAGGAACTTGGCGCATAAAGGCAAATTTATGAGACTGTTTGCCTATTTGGCAAACAGAAATCCGTCACTTATTTAAAGACTCCCAGTTACTGCTCTCGACGCCTTTTCCCTCACCCCACCCACTCCTAGGAGCCGGGTGATCAGAACCATTTAAACCTGTCTCTCTCACCTCTTTTCTTGTGTGTGTCCTTTGGCAGCCGCAGCACGAAGGCTTTCCTCCTGCCCTGGGCCCAGGTGAGAAGAGGATTAAAGGGCGCACCGGCTGGCCGCAGCAAGTCTGGGCGCTGGAGTTAAACCAGTGAGCCGAGGACCTGGCCACGGCTGGGCGACCCCGGAGCCCTGGGAGGAGATGAAGGCGGCGGCCAAGGCCAGGCTCTGGGTTCCTGCGGCTTGTGCGAGAGCATTGCGCAGAACCCCTGGGAGCGCTGGCGGGTCGCGGGCTGCAACCCCACACTTGGATCGCACGTGCAATGTCATTTGAAATTGTTTTAAATACATTAAGAGAAAGAAATTTATATATATCCACCTCCTTTAACTGAGGGCGGCTTTTGGAGGCGCGATGCAGGAGGGAGGGACTGCGGAACCCAAGTGCCTAGAGACACACCCTTCCAGCCCTTCTGAGTCGAATTGAGAACCCCCAACGCCATCCTCACTCCGCCATCTGGCTTTCTCTCTTGTTCCCCTCTCCGCTTTGCGTCAGAATTCCCAGACTCCGTCTTCTCCAAGTAAAATGCAGTAAGAGGAATCAATATTTTCTTCCAGGGAAGGAGAACCCAAAGCAGGAAGACGGAGGGCTGCCTTTTGTTGTTCCCTTTGAAACAGCAGCGTTTTGATTTTCTTTTTGTTGCTGCACATCCTACCTAGTTCCAAGGGGGAACTCTCCCTTTCCTTTTCTTCCTTTCTTTTCCCTTTCCTTTTCTTTTTCTAAATAAAAAATTCCCTCTATGTTGCAAAGTTTTAATGTATTTAAACTACCTATCATGCCTGTTGCGCTCAGGTGTTTGTTATCTCCCCATCCCCATCCCTTTTCTACCTCAGATCTGTATGACCACTCACTGCCCCTCCCTTCGCCAAAGCAGTATCTATGCTCTTGAATAATAAAAAGTTTTCGGAAATTCTCGGAAGTCTGCGTGATGTTTCAGCCTGGATCCCACTGCAGGGTTTCTGCTTGGAGCAAAGCCTGTCCTGGATCTCCTCCTTTGATAAATATCAAACCAAACTGCAACTCGAGTTGAGGGAAGGAGGCATATAAAGGATTTCTTTCTGGAACTAAGAGTAAAGTTCTTAGACTACACGACGACAGGACAGGATAACTTACCTGGACCGAAAGAACTGGAAGCTGGAAAAATTAAGACTGACGAGTTCTATCTGGGTGGATATTCACAGGTTAGTATGCACACTGATGTCTGCAGACTGTGGTTTGGTGGTTTTTTTGGGTGGAGTTGTCCGGAGGGTAGGAGGGGAAGGGGATCTATCTCACAAAGCAGGGACGACTCTGGCAGAGTAGCTTGAAAGAGGGGGATTTTGCGGGGAACACATTCGTGGCTGTGAAATTCTGAACACATAGGTGTGCACATGACGGTGCAGCAATGCATATGGAGCCCTGTGTCTGTGCAGGTCCTATGAGGGTCGCTTAGCACAGCTCCAAGCACGCATCAAGGACTCGATCAGTTGTAGCAGATATTATTTCATACGTGAGTAAAACAAGCTTGGGTCATGGTTAAACTTAGGCATTTAGCTTCTCTCCAGCAACAGAGCACTCAACAAGTATTTATAAGAGCATATGGGTTTTGTGCTGGGCTGCGTGTGCTGCGGGCACTTGTGCGCGAGAGCTGGTCTCTGAGTCCCCACCTGCGCGCCATTTCTGGGCGTGAATAAATGCGGGTACATTTGCCCAAATGCGAGTTGGGCTAAACTGGGGTGGGCAGACGCAGGCGTTCACATGTCCACGAATAATAACAATAACAACAACAACAATAATTACAATAATGTATAGTTTTATTTGCGCCCAATCGGATGCTGGGCGCTCTGCGAAGTGCTCTTCTGTCCCCTAACAGCCGCCACGCTTGTCTGAGAGAGCGCCGAGCTCACTGCGAAGGAGGCGGGAAGACGCGCACGGGTCTCCGGGCACTCTGGTGCTTCTGGGCTTTGGAACAAGGAGACCCCGGGCAGCTCCAGGGCAGGGCTACACGGGGCACCAGGCGTGCCCCAGTTGCCTAGAACCGCATGGGGTGAATATGGGGCCCCATTAGTCCTGGCTGTAAACACCGTGGCAGGGGCTGAGAGGCCACGCGGGCCTTTCCGGACGCGAAGGAGTTAATAAAAGGTGTTTTATGGGCGCGAGGAAATGGTGGGGGAGGTGTGAGCTTCTCCCCACGCTCGCCCCCCTACTCTTTTCTTTTTTCCCCCTCGCCACCCGCCGCCAGATCAAACAGGCCAGCGATTTAACTAGGGCAACACCTCGCCGTAATGAGCCAGCCGACGCGCCCCTCCCCCGGCTTCAGTGCGGGCCGGAGGCCCAGAGGCCCCTCAGGGAGGAGAAGAAAGAAAAACCAAGGTTTTTTTTTTTTTTTTTTTTTTTAATTTTTTATTATTATTATTTTTTCCCCCCAAGAACTGGGAATCCTTTTGGAAATTCTGACATGCATGGGGAAACCAAGGTTCAGGCTGCGAGATGATTGCTGGCCCACAGCACAAGAGCACCTTATCTGGATTCGAACCCAAGACTCCAATTTAGCTCAAAGACAAACCTCTGGCTATACATAGGGCCCCGCTCCTTTGACTATTTTTAGCAGGGCAAAGTATCCTAGGCACGGGAAGAATGCGCACCCGCGTCCTGCTTCCTTAAAGCCAGTAAAAAGAAAGGGGTACCTCCCGCAGCAACCAGAGCCAAGACTGGCATGACCAGGAGAAACCCCATTCAGCTGGTTCCAAAATTTTTGGGAAAAGAAGAGTGGACTCTCTAAAATCTGTCTCAGTCATGTCTGGTCCGGGTCTTAGACCCTGAATCTGGGAACTGAGACTGGCAGTCGCTGCCCACTAAGGGGGTCGCTGGATAGCAGCAGTGGTGAACGCCCAAGCCACTTTCCCAGCCCTAGTCCAAAGCTGGAGAAACGGATCCCGGGATCCCCGGAGAGAGGAACGGAGTTGCTCCAGGTCCCACAAACCAGCCTGCACCAAGGGGTTCCAGACTCCCGAACCAGTTCTCCGGGCCACCTAGCTCTGAAGGTCCTCAGCCTTTGTAGCCTCTCCTTGCAAACATCTTTAGAACTCGATGTTTACTTTCTTATTCTGGACCCACGTTTCAACGCTGTCAGACGCTTCAAGCAGGCTGTGGAGAAGCAGTGTCATTATTATTTTAATTTAAGTCCATTCTCCCTTTTCCATAGGGGAAGAAAACCAGAATGATCATGAACTTAAAAATAGACTCCAGGAATATATCGTAAGGAAACAGTCCCTGATGTTATAAAGCTTTAACTGTAGGGCCACCGGGCTAAAGAATAAGGACAGGAAAAGATCCCTAGGCCTTGGTCTAATTAGAGAACTGATTGAATCAATTCGTCAGCACAGCAGGTTATTACTCAGTCATTAGGAAAAAAAATGGGAATTGATATGAAAGTTGTTCAGTGTATATTAAGCAATATCATGGGAATACCCTCTCCCCCTTACTAACCACAATGATTGTGATCCCCTTTGTGTGAAAATAAATAAGTAAACAACAACAACAACAAAACCCTCAGATGTCTTTCATAGAGAAGGAGTGAAAGGATATGCATCAAAACATGGACTGGGGTTGAGGCTCATTGGTAGAGCGTTTGCCTAGCACCTTGGGGCACTGGGTTTGCTCCTCAGCACCACATAAAACTAAATAAATAAAGTTATAAAAACAAAACAAAAAACCCCAAACATATCTATGCCTCTGACTTGAGGGAATGAGGGTAATTTTTACTTTTTTTCTTGCTTAGCAATATTTTTCTAAATTATTTTGTACAAGGAATAAATATTACTTTTGAGATTAAAAATCTACAATTTCCTTCTAATTCTCTTGTTGCCAGCACGATTTCAATACCACACATGGTGTAGTCAACATCCCTATTTGAGTTTCTAACATGTGCACTGTTGGGTATCACTGTAGGTAAAAGTATCATAATAAGAGAAAACTCAAATAATGATTAGCAATTAATATAACAATAATAAATACCTGTCTGGAAGAGTTATTAGTTGGGCTGGGGTGGTGGCTCAGTGGTAGAGTGCTAGGCACTGGGTTTGATCCTCCGCACCATATAAAAATAAATAAAACAGAAGTATTGTGTCCATCTGTAACTAAACAATAAAAAAAATTACAAAAAAGAGTTATTAGTCCTTCCACACAGCAAATGAGTCTTTTTCTTACATTTAAGACCTATGGCTTAATAAAATTTTAACTACAGCTAAAATGTACAAAGTAAACTATTTAAACCCTTAGCACACATTATTTTATCTGAGCCTCACAAGGGTTATGATGGGTTAAAATTGAGGCAGCCGAGGCTCAGAGAGGTGAAAGGGTTTCCTCCAAGGTCACATAGGAGGTAAAAGGCAGGCTGGACTTGGATCGAAGTACAGATCTGGCCATCTTCAAAGACCTGGCTTTTTCCCATATCTTGGAGCCCTTCCAGGGTATGTACGCACGTGCGCACACACACGCACACATATGCGTAAGTCCACATACATCTAAATATGCTTCAGTCTGATTTCCTTTGGTTGCCAAAATTAGGCAGAGAAAGGGAAGGAGTTTTGTGAAGGGTCTGGGATTCCAACTCCAGCCTTCCCCTGGAAACCTCCTCCTTGCTGGGGCTCAGAGTAGATGCTCTCTATAAAATAAGGAAATGGGCATCCCCTGAGCTCTAGATTCTTTCTTGGCTATAACATTCTGTTCCAGACACTTCCTTTCTGCTGGTGAAAAAGTCTGCAGGTTATTCTTTGCAGCAACCTCTGCCGTTAGTTTGTATAGCTAGCATTCAACTTTCCTTGGTCTTTCCATTTCTTGAAGCACATTTTCCTCCTGGTAATGTAGAGGGGAGCCAGGCAGGAATGATGCTCCCTGTGGACCAAGGGGAAAAGGAAGAGCCAGAGAGAGCTGATGTGACCAGTTCAGGGTCACTTATCCAGTCAGAAGAGGACCTGGACTGAGGCAGTTCTGCAGGCAGCAGGCCCAGAGCTTTCTTGGAAAAGGCACCAGATATCTTCTCTCCAAGCAGCAACCAGCATTTAAGCGAATGGTCTTGCTAAATCCTCATAAAAGAAATGAAACTGAAAAAAAAAAAAAAATCAGTCAACCTCATCTTTAAATGAAAGGTGACTGGGAAGAAAATATATGCTCACTCTGAAGTGTCTGAAACTAGCCTCCTGATTTAGACCCGATTTGTTTGAAAAAAATTAATCTTTTTTTTTTTTCAGCTGAGTTTTTACAGCTGAGCTCTCCCAAACCCATAAAAAACAAGGTTTATATGGGAAATAGTGAAAGACTCTTAACTATAATACACAGCGTCTAATGTAAGCAGACATAGACACTATATAAAGTTCCTACAAATGTTATTAAAACAAACAGAAATGCCCATTTATTCCCACAGAATGGACAACGGGAGGCATTGGACCTTAGAGGAGTCCCAGTGTTATGTCACTGAAATGCTCAAAGCATCCCCCAGCATGGAGACCTCAAAGATCTTTACCCACATCCAAATATTTCCCTCACTTTACAGAAGGGGAAACTGAGATCCTTGGAGAGGAGCAACTTCCCTAAGATCACAGGGAACTGCATTCTTCTCTCTCTTACCCTTATCAATCTTTACTTCTAGTGCAGGGTATAGAACAATCCTGGCAAGGAACCCTACTCAAATCACTGAGCCTCGGTTTCCTTATCTGCAAATTTGGAGAAATCATTGCTCCAACTTCCTGGAATCTGTGGCATTGAATGAGATAAGGTGTTATCTGTGGTGGAGCTTTTTATTATTTTATTTAAACCTCCTACAGCCTCCTAAGGTTATTTTGGTCTGTTTGCTTGCTTTGGAAAAGGAAGATATCTCTCTGGTGGGTATACATTACACTGACTTGCCCCAGAACACAGAGTCAACAAGTGGATTAAGGGTTCAAAGCCCTATTTCACCTCATTAAGGTAAAAGCTGAGGGGTATACAGGACTGTAGCAGTTAAATTTCTGAAACTGTCTTAAGGCAGCTTTGTTCAGTAGATATATACTGCAAGCCACAGATGTCACTTATATAGTTAAAATTTTTCTTAGCCACATGAAAAATGTGAAAACAGGTGAAATAATTTTAAATGTTTTCTTTAACTCAATCTATCCAAAATATAATTTTAATGTGAATCAACATAAATATATATATATTATATTCTTTTTTCCATAGTAAACTTTCAAAATTTAAGGGTGTGTTTTTTTCTTGCAGTCTATCTTTGTCTGAAACACATTTCAGACAAAGTACTTAAGACCCGTATGTGAAATGGCTACCATATTGGATGGTACCAGTCTAAGGGGTCTCTCAGCAGGACTCTTTAGGACATGGAGCTTCAGTGAATCATATCAATGATCTGAATATTTACTGTGTTTTAGGCAGCAGTGCTCAACACACTTGGGCTCATCTTCTCCTGATAGACTCAGAGGGTGAGTCTTTTTTAGCCACATAACTTCAACCGCAGAGCTGGATTGTAGACCCAATTCCAGACCTTAAGAGTTAGCCACTGAGCTGAGTTCCATGACTCCCAGGGACATACAAGGGGCTGGAGTTGGGCAGTGTAGTGTGGAGTGACCTTTAGAGAGTCCCACCCAGTTCCAGATCCAAATCTGCTAAGACTCAGGAGACCTTGGGCCAATCATCCTCAGGGCCCCCAGTTCTTTAAAGTCAAAGATGGGCTAACGATAGTGTTCCTTGTTCCCACAGCAGTCTTGTCAGGCTAAAATGGGGAATAGTGTTTTGAAACATAAAGAATATAGCACAAAAGACCTGACCTAGGTCAAGAGGGAGGTCTGGACTGGCCCCCAAGCCTGTACTCATAACTGCTTGAAGTGGTTAGATGAATTATGGGGCACTGGGCAAGTTTATTAACCTCTCTGAGCCCCGGAGTTCCCAGAGCGAAAGGGAAGGCAGAGATGTTGTGAAGGTGCATTAAGGGCTGGAGAACCATTGGAAAGCGGCTAGCTTGGCAGAGTGGGCAGGTGGTAAACATGGACTGTTAGTATTGCTGCTTTTATTGGTAATTGGGCGGCTGGGCCACTTCAGAAGCCAGAGGGCATGGCAGGAGGCTGTGAGGGATCGTGGCCTTTCCCTACCCCAAGATCAGGCTTTTGACTGAGGCTCATATGCTGGCAGTCACACACAGGCAGGGTGAGGGTGTGCCAGCGTGTGAGAGCAGGTCGTGTAGCGGAAAAAGACAAGACTCAGGAGTCCAAAAAAGGAGGTGCAATTTGCTGTGTGACCTTGGGCATTTCCTTGCCTTGCTGGACCTTGATGTCATCTATAAAACAAGGGAGTGGGACCAGAGAGCCAAGTCCCTTTCTTCATTCATTGCCTGGGATATTCATCATGGAATCAGTCAAAGCATTTGTCAAATATAGCATCTCTGAGGGGTGCAGAAAATACCCCCTCCCACACACATCTTCCTACAGGGCCAGGGACTGTCACTGACCAGGGGGAGGGTGCCACCTGGTGGCTACACTCCCTCTCTGCATTGTCAGTGCAGAGAAACCAGGGTGAGCCCAGAGCCTCAGGGTTCTTCTCTAACTTCTAGGGCAGTTCATGGTTGCAGAGAGGGGACTCAGTAAGTTCATATTGGTGTGAGGCCAACTTCCCAGGGAATGTGGAGGTTTTGCGATCAAGAACTCTGAGGTTTTCTTGCCTAAAGATATCTTAAGGATGTGGTCTGTGTTTCCTTACTATGCAAAGTCTAAAGCGCACCCCTCCCCCATTCCTTTGAACAGAAGCTACTGGACAAAGTACAGTTGTCTCTGGATAACTGGAAAGGCTTCTGCCACTAACTACGCTGACCAAGGGAACACAGGGTGGTTTCCTACCGTGCTGACTGCCCCAGACTGTGGGATCCTGAGTTCTTCTTATCAGTGTTTACTAGTCTTCCATCCCCGCCCTCCCCAACACGACCAGTGTTCTGCTTCTGTTTGTGGTTGATGGAGGTTTCCTGTGCATTGAGGAGGCAGGTGATGTGGGTCCATGACTAGCCCACTAGGAGAACTTGGGCAAACCTCCTAGCTTCTCTGAATCTCAACTTCTCTGAAACTTAGGGTAACAGCTTCAATGCAAGTTCATGTGAGGATCATGACCATATACATAAATATTCTAGTATAGTGTCTACTTCCTCTACATACAAATAACAGCTATCTTTCTGCAGGTCTGCCATCCTGAGCATCTCTTCACTGCCAGCTTTTCTAGATAGAAGTATGAATCGTATGCATTTGGAAATGGGTATTAGCAACCCAAGTAAAGCAAACAAACAAACAAACAAAAAACACCCTTAGCTGAAAATGAAGAGCCTCTTTGGAACTGCACACTGACCGCCAAGTTCAACTTGATCTAGTTTAGATAACCCCCAGGAGGCAGGCTGGGGTCTTGTTGGTAATTGCTTCCCTCAGTTCTCCTTATTTGAGCTTCATTAGATACAGTTTCACCTTCTGGCAGTCACTTGTTGACCTGGCTGAATCCGAGCCCTGTGGAGTGGCTCCCAGCCCAGCTGACTGACTGGCTTCCCCTGCAGCTGGTCCCTTCTTGTCACTTGTGCCAGGAGAGCAGGCTGTTTGGGCAGAGGTACCCTCCCATGCCTCCCTTAGCAGAGTCCAGTCTTGCTGGTGGCCATGAGCCTTTAGGAAGTCTCATTAGCCATCTTAGCTTCATTAAGCTCGTTACGTTCACTAAGCCTCATTGGCTTCTCTAAGACTTCCCGAGCCCATAAGCACTCTCTGTCCTCAGAAGTAGGACCGGCGCAGACTCAGGGCCTTCTTCACAGACCCTCTGACTTTTCCAGGACCCAGAGTGGACTACTTTCCACTCCTCTCTGTATTAACTCTTCTAGCTCCAAGAGGATAGAGTCCATTCCTTTAGGCACCTGGCCCACAGACACTGGGGACATCAAAACATTTTTTTGATTATATTTCTCTTCTTTTCTTTTTTTCAGTCCTAGGGATGGAAGGCAGGGACCCTCTACCACTGAGCTACATTCCCAGCCCTTTACATCTTTTTAAAAAGTTTTTATTTATTTATTTTTTCCATTTTAAGACAGGGTCCCTCCAAGTTACCAAGGTTGGTCTTGAACTTGTGATTCTCCTACCTCAGCCTCCCATGTAGCTGGAATGACAGGCGTGTGGCAGGTGTGTGCCACTGTGCCTGGCCTGGATGAGTTTTTAATAATGGCAGTTTTGGTGACACCACGTTGCTCATCCTGTCCCTGAAGCTTTCTGCTCCTAACTATAGTAACGTGGGCGTGGACCTCTCCTACTCTCAGTTCATCAGACCTTCCATGTCCTTCCAGGGCCTGTAGCGGAGCCTCTTCTTCCTGGAAGTTCCCTTGGTTCTCAGGGTGCCTTTGTCTTCCTATTTCCCCTTACTCATATGGCTGTACAAGGAGTGGTAAGTAAGAGGCTCTAAAATTCCTATAGTTTGTATCTGGAATGCCCCTCAAACACTCATGTGTTGAGGACTTGATGGGGACCAAAGCAGCAAGGTTCAGAGGTGGGACTTTGGGGAAGTGATTGGATCTTGAGGACTCCGATCCCATCTGTGGATTAGTCCTTTGATGGGCCCGTGGCAATGGCATTATGAGGAGATAGTAGGAAACAATAGGAAGCGGAGCCTAGTTGGAGGAGATAGGTCACAGGGATGTGCCCTGGAAGGGGATCTTCTCCCTGGCCCCCACCTCCCTGTTTCCCGGCTTCCTGGCTGCCCGAGTGAGCGTTTTCCTTTGCCACACCCTTCTGCCATAATGCTCTGCCTTGCCTCAGGTCCTAAGCAATGGAGCCAACCAGCTGAAACCTCTGAAACCAGGAGGCAAAGCAAATCTTTCCTCCTTTAAATTGTTCTTTTCAGGTAGTTTGTCCCAGTGATGAGAAACTAATACAGACATAAATATGGACACAGTTACAGATACAAGTGTCTGTGTGCATGTATGGACACATATACACACATGTGGTATAAATACATGTATCCATACACATACATATTGCATACAGTATGTACACATATAGATATACTATACAAAGGAATACATAATGTAGTATTTTTAAACTGATACAGATGTTTTTCTGTCATTAAATATTATTCTACAATAAGGACAAACATAATACTTTTACAACTAGTCTCCTATTGTTTGATAGAGAGGCCATTTCCAGTTCTTCCCTGATCTAAACAATGCTCCTGAGAGAGAGTATCTTGTCCCATTAGTAGGCAACATGGCACAGAGGATTCTGGGGCCTGTGTTTTAATTCTCATCCACACCACTTTCTGGCGACCCTGGACAAGCCATTTCACCTTTCTAAACTTCTATTTCTTCATCTGTCAAATAGGGATGATAATAGTGACAAGATCGTCCAGGCTTGCAGAGGGCTTAATATTGGCCTGTCACATAGTAGGTGCTTGATGGAAAAAAAAGGTAGCAATTTAAGAGACAGAGATGAAGGTTTGCTTGGCTTCCCTCTGGCCAGTGTGACCTTGCATATCCCCGCGTGTGATGAGAATCCATAGAGATCAGTGGGCGACATCCCCTTTACGATACTTAAGCGTTGCCCAAGTTTAAGACTGTTGTTATTGTTGCTTTGACCTCTCTTACTATTCTCTACACCTTTCTCAAATGTGGAGCTTAACCTATGCAAGCAAGTGGCTTTGCTACTTTAGTAGGGTGAGAAGGGTTCATGCCCAATGTAAACAATTTATATGATACCCAGAAAGCACGGAGGAGAAAGGAAAACTTGCCCCCAAGCCCACCAACCAGGACCATGTTGGTTGTGGCCTTTCCTTATTTGTCCCCCTCCCCCCACCACCCTGTGGTGCCCAGAGCAGGCCAGGGCAGGCTTCAGCTGTTTAATTACTGTCCGTTGACCTCAAGCAGATCGCTCATGAACAGCAGCATGCTCTGGTGCTGTCCCTCTCCCCAGCCTCTGACAGTTTCATTAACCCCATTAAATCACGCAGGTGCCTTTGCACCTTCTGCGCTTGTTAATCTCTGTTCAGCTTTGGTGGGTTAAAACCTGGTTGGAAGGTTGGATGTACCTTGTTAACCTCCATTAAACCCTATTAAATTTCCTAACTAGAGTATTAGTGACTTCTCAGAATCCCTCATTAAAATTTAGTAAATCCCATCAAGGGGACCAGGGTAACTTGCGGCTGCACTGCTTCAAAGCTTGGCATTCTGAGCTCTTAGACATGGGCTTGACAACAGTGTCCCTAGGCCAGAGAGCCTTGGAGTCAATCCCAGAAGTGGCTCTGGCTCTCTCATATTTCTTGGGCAAGTTCTTCAACCTCTCTGAGTCTATATTTGCACCTCTATAAACTGGAGTTAATAACAGTTTTCTACTTTATGTGATTGTAGTGAGATTAAATGAATTAATGCACATAAAACTATTAGCACATTGTTTGGCAAGCACTCTATACTTGGTAACTATCATTACTTCTGGATGTGGAAGAGCCTTGTAAACTAAAAAACAAAACAAAGCAAAAAACAAAACAAAACAAAAAACCAAATGTTTAGTAAATGGAAGATTCAACCCCAGACAGTGTCCTCCTACATGCCAGGCCCTGCACTAGGACTGTGGGGGTATTTTCATTCTGGTTTTATCTAGATTGATGACCATCCATTGGAGTAATTTGTCTCAATAGTGTCTTTGTGGATGTGCAAGCCACTGTTTGACACATTTAAACTGTCTTGGGGTGGAATGTAGCTACTTTCCTGACCTGATTCTTAGGGGGTTAGACTCAGTGATTCCTGAATCTGGATGTACAAATAAATTCCCAGGAGATTTTCTAAGATGGTTCCTTGGGGCCCACTTGAAAAGATTCTCATTTAGGAGCTCTCACTGGGAACTCTAAACCAGTATTCAGATGAAGCTGAAGATGTTCATCTTCAGACTGGGACTGGGAAACCTCTACATCAGATAGGTGCTTTTTGATTTAATGAAGTTTTTGGCTGGGTAAATAGAAAATCCTATTTCTGGCATTCAGCCTGAGTCTTTCATTCTAAGGAGGTGGGACTGGGGCCCAGGAATTAGCATTGCAATCGAGTTGTTAGGGGATTCTGATGGAGCTGGGGAGTGGTTACTGCCATACTTTCAAAAAATGCTGGAACTCAGATAATCTAATCAATATTCTAAAGCTCTATTTTGGGGGCGGGGGGTGCAGGGAAGATGTTTCCTAGAGAAACTTCTCTTGGTACGTTAAGATGAGGGTTCAGGATGGGACTGTGGTTCAGTGGTAGTTGCTCAAGGGCCTGGGTTCAATTACCAGTGCTACCAAAAAAAAATATGGGTTCATCCTTTCATTAAACATGATGTTTGTGGATCCTTTCGCTCCAGCAGGGGCCAGCCAGTTGGGGGAACACCTGGGGACAAAGCACCTCTTTGCAGTTCAGCGTGTGAGGGGTTGGAGGGCAGTAGACAGAGGAGTAGAAACAACTGGTAATGCTGTCCCTCAAAAGGAGATAACATGGATTGAAAATTGGAGCTTCCTTTGTTTTCTACAGGAAATCAATTCAGGGACTCTATGAGGCCATCCTTCAGTAACAATCTATTATGAATTTTGTGGGCTCTGGAGAGAGCAGGACAGCCTACCTGCCCTGTCCCCCAAATGTCTCTGAAGAGCCCTCTCATGTGATGTTTACAGAGAGTGGGGTGGGGAGGGTGAGGATGGCAAAGGGAGGAGTGTACTTTCCAAATTTCCATTAAGTTTAATATTTTACAGGTAGGATGCATTACTTCTACTCAACTAATATGACAAAGAAAAATAGTTTTGTCCTTTTCATTCTGAAGACAGAGATGTCACAAAGTGGCACCTGTGCCTGAGGCTTGCCTTTCCTCCTTACCAGCAGTGTGAGGCTTGGTAGGACTTGGGGACCTGCAGTAGGAAAGCTGTCATGGAACCCAGCTTTCTTAAACTGTAGCATGCATGTCACTTAACTTGCCTAGGGACTTTGTCAACAGATTGATTCAGTAGATGGTCTGCAAGAGGGGGGCAGAGATCCTGCATTTTGACCAAGTGTGAGGTGGTGTGCCAACCTTAAAGAGCAGGGTTCTACTGGAGGTAAAGAAGCGTCAGTCCATTAACTCAAAGTTTTTGACACTTTAGACATCAGGATATTTATATGAAGGCCTGGATTTCCTACACGGCAGTGCCAGGCAGGAGCTAGCAGTGACTGCCCTTAGGAGGGATCTGGGTTTTCCAGTTCTTAGTCCGCCCTCTGCAGGCATTTTAGTTTGTAAACCTCCATCCAGTTTACTTAGGGTCTTCATGATGAATAACTGCAAACCCAGTGAACTCCAGCACCCAGGATATCTGGCATACCATATGGAAGTTGAGTTCCCAGAGTCTCCCTCCTCGTGAGGAGTAGCAGGAGTTGAACTTGGGCCCAAACTTCTGTCTGGTCTTACTTGGTGTACCAGGATTTCAGTGGGTGCGGTGCTTGGAAACTCAGAGGAAAGGCTACTATTATTAACCACTGTCATGCATAGCCAGGTGCCCAGACTGAAAGCATCTGACTTTGGTGTAGAAATTCAAAAGGAACAACAGAGTGTGTCTCTTACTCATTCAGATCATTTATTAAGAGCAAAAGTCGGGCCATCCCAATCTGTGTGATATTGCAACATGAAAAATCACATACATACCAAGGAGACTCTACGGAATCGAGAGCCTTTCAACAGTACAGAGCCATAGGTTACAAAATTAAAATACAAATGATCCCCCAAATTTGGCAGGAAATGAGTACAACATGAGGAGGCCTGGAATGGAAGGGCACTTACTTTTCAATAAGGCAGTTACAAAATGGACACCCCCCAACCCCATACCCCAAAATACAATCTGATGAGCAAAGCAGACAATAGAGGGGTAAAACAGGGATCTGTACAACCCTCTGTTGTTGGCAAATGTGTTGATTAAGTAAGAGCAACGGAAGGGTTTGTGTTGTGAGATGTAAGCTAGATGAAAAAGATGAGTGCAGACATTTCTGCCTCAAGAACAGGTCCCACTTTGCCTCAGGCTGCATTCCACTCCAAAACACAGACCAACTTAACCCTTCCTACCCACAGCCTTGGAATAAGCCCCATGCTTCCTGGGCATGATCTTGGGCTCATTTGCCCTTCAGATCAACTGTCTAGCTCCTGACAATAGACCTGGAGCCAGGGCCAATGAAATCATACAACCTTAAAGGCAGAAGTCCCACCAAGGGACCACAGACTAAGTCCACTTCATGGAATCTGGATTTTAGGACTAGGGCTTTACATCCTGGTCTGAAATTATAGGCTAGAACTCTTCTCCCTTACAGGCATTTTACAAAACTCAAACTGCCTAATTATTTCACTCAGCCTTGAGTTCCACAGGTCAGGTCAGTCCCTGAGAGTCAGGTTGCTGGGGGCTGCTGTGTTACAAGGTCTCAAGAATCTGAAGGCAGCTTACCTGAGACTGCACTAGAGTTGTGCTGCAAATGAGAGTGGGGAGTGCTGGACAGGTCAAGAGTACCAGAGGCTAGTTCCCATAATGCCATGTGACCCTAGGCACATCTTGAACTTTACTTCCCCATTCTCTAAAGATGGATGATTAGACAACAGCAACCTTGAAGGACTTTCCAGCTTGAAGATCTGGCACTTCTGACCTTGAGACACTAGCCCTCCCCCACAACAAGCTTGGTTTTCTCAGTAAAAACCACATGTGAAGTCCTTACAGGAATCTGAAGGCATAATCCCTCAGATACCATGGAACCTCAAACTCCATGCAAAGCAATGACATTATTTAATAATCTTCTAGTTGGAAGTTTTTCCTAAGTGATGTCGTGAGCGTTAGTTTTTGTGGGACAAGCACAGAACTAAGGCTTCAGCTGTCTGAGGTTATTTTTTAGCAGGCTGGTAACATCCCACTCCCACTTCACCAATGCTGGCAAGAACAAGTGAGCATAACCAGGCTGGTGGGGGTTCTTCAAGGTTCCTCAACAAGGAGCTAAGTGGACTAAACTCAGGGAAAGGACAGGCAGGACACCAGAACATATGGGTCCTTGCCGCTCCTTTTTAGAAGACAAAGGCAATGCTATGGGCCAATGACAGAAATGAGGTCCTTGCCAAGATGAGTAACTTTTTCCATGTGGCCCTCATGGGGCAGAGACTAAGATGAGAATTACAGAGAACACAGAAAAGCCAGAGGTTTACAAAGATAGAACAGGCTTCCCCAGGAGGTAGTGAGTTCTCTGTCCTCGAGGTGTGTAAGCCCAGACTGCTCCCTTGGTGGGACAGTTGTAGGCGGAATGTCAGCACCTATGGGGAGACTGGACTGGATGACTTAAATACCCTTTTCCAACTTCTGGATCTTGTCATGGAGGCAACTGAGTCTTCAGATGATTTCCATGAAGCAATTTCTCTAGGATCCATACCTGGGACAGCCTACTAATGCATGCACGGCCCCCAGAGAAAGCGTCTTCCCCCGTCCTCTGCCTTCCACCAGGCAGTTGCTCTGTAGGATATGAAAAAAATTCCTACAAAACAGCTCAAATGCCAAGGTTAGATGCAACATTCCATCACAAACATTATCAATATTGTTCTCTGAGAGGCTAGCAGTGACTATTTAGCTACAACAGGAACATCTAACACTTGGCAGCTGTAAGACACAAGTGAAATTCCTCCTCATTTATAACACTGGTCCTGAATCCTTTGGCTTTCAGTCTTTTGTGAGATTCAGTTATGATCTTTTTCACATACCACTGTCAACTTAAGATTTTTTAAAAAAACTTAAAATGAAACACGAATGGTAGGATATTGACATTCACATGTGACAACCTTCAGGGCACACGAAAGAACCACACCAGGCTGGAACTGAGGCAGGAACTGTACTCTTTAAGAAGACAATGCCAGTTCTGGATCTGAAATTCCAGTTTTGCCCAGGAGCACCAAGAGGAGAGAAGGCAATGCTGCGATGTCACAGGTAGAGGGAAGTGTAAGAGTCCTTGACAGGTGGCATAGAAATGCGGGCAGCCAGGATGAACACTGCTTTCCCCCAAATCCACCACTCCCTTGAGCCAGATCCTGTGGCTCTGGAGGGCCTGGTCATTTCTCACAGGCAGAAGTCTCCTACCCATGGATAAAGCCATCAAAAACTGCAGAAGAGGCTAAGGCAAGTGGTTTAGTGGTGTGATCAAAGAACAGACTTCGGGACGTGAGAAAAACACAAGTTCAAATAACTTTGTCTTTTCTCTCACCTGTTCTGAAAGGTTGAAAAGATACCCACAACCTCTACTTTCCCATGGCAGCCCACTTTAGAGGAAAGACAACACAGGACCATTGTGCATGGCAGCTGGCTCAAGGTGAAAAGCTTCCCCGGCTTTGCTTTGGAACAATAGCATTCTTACAGACACAGCCGAACACATGGCCCCCAGCACACCTTATCCAGAAACATACTGCTTGCATCTGGGAAAACAGATGTGCTTTTAAAGAAACAGTGACATGACCTATGTGCCCACAATTTTGGTTCACATATCAGAAAGATACACTTTCTTCCTCATTAAGACATGGATATGTTCATGGAGCAGGTTAATGATGCCTCTTCCTGCAGGCCCATCTGCTCCTGAACTCCAGCCCCTGCTGAGCCTTTTTGATAGCTACGCCAACATCCGTTAGCTATGAAGGAGGGACTCGGTCCCTAGATACATACTGAACTGGACTGAAAACACTCAGAGCACCTTGCTGTGCCCTCCACGGCCAGGAGATTTATCAAAATAGGCCCCCTCACAGCCCAGAGTATATTCTATCTACATTCATTTACACATACTTTGAAAAGCTGCAATCTGCTAGACATGCATTTTGAACACTGGCAAAAGCTTTGGGGCAATGAACGCACTGCATTTTAGTGAGAGAGATGGCCCTGTTTGCATTCCAAGAAAGTATGGTACTCTGCTCCACAGAACTGAGACCTCCAGACATTCTACCACCCTGCTCAGTGTGGGTTTAGTTCTGACTTCTCTGAGATGGTTCTCAGATTAAGCTCAGATAAGACACTAAAACTCTGCCAGCCTGTCCATTGCTCCTCTTATTATTTAAGGCTTAAGAAATAACTCAGAATTGAAATCGGGAAGGAAAATCATACCTTTGACCATAATAATACATGTGAAAAGGTTGGAAATTAGAATACAAATGCTTTTCTTATCTTTTTCTCCCGCTCTCTTATCTACATCCTCTGCCCCCTCAACACACTGATAAGAGAATTTTGCACAAGTATACTTTTGGATATAAAACTTTACTTTCACAGGATACTCTGGCTCTGAGATAATCAGATAGAAGAATCTGACTTTCCAAACAACAACAAAATCAGGTTGAAATATTTTGAAAAATTATTTTAGTGATCTTTCTCCCTAAGGGGGAGGCACATTTCTTGCAAAACTGAGGATCAGGTGGCACCAACCTTTTTTGCTCCAACTCATGATTTGCTGCCTACAGAGCCCAGGGAGTCAAGGCAGCCAGTCTTTCCCACAGCTGGACACCTGAACAGGAATCACATGGTCCTTGGCAGTTTCCTGATGTCTGTGAACTAAGAACGAATACTTCTCAAAACATTAGTCCCACACCACTAAATTTCTGGTTTGTCGAATTACTTATTGCCCAGGAGCCTGGCTGAAGTCACAATACATGACTTTGCCCCAAAGAGAAAAGTGTAGAGAGGCATGCAAAGGACCCTCCTGTTTCTGGAACCTCAACAAATATACATGCAACCATCCTAAAACCCTCGTCTGATTTGAAGCTTCCCTGTTTATGCGTCAGGACTTCTTCCACACCTAGCAGTTAAGGAGTGAGCGACAGAAATGGCAGAGGTCTCAGTAACGAGAGGACCGGAGCAGATGTTACAGGGCTGGCGCTGTTGTGACAGCTCAATTAGCTAACAAATACTGATGGAGTGCCCACTGTGTACAAGGCACAGGGCAAGTGAGGGGGACCAGTGTCAAACTGATGTGCTAATCAACGACAGAGCTCGCAACAGAGCAGGACGTCGATGTCCTCAGTGGGCGGTGTGTGAGCCCACACAGGTCTGCTCCCACGCCTCCACTGTCAATTGCCCCTTGCTGCTGTTCCAGGGCCATGTCTCGCATGTGGCAGCCTGGCATTACAAGGTGACTACCAAAATATTTCTTATTCCACGTTTCCAGCAGGATTGACTTAATGCTTTGTTGAATGCTGCAATACATGGTTTTAAATTCTTTTTATGATCCTGTTTTTTCAGTCCAGTAGTTATCTTAAAAGAAAGTCTTTCTATACACATGCTGAATCATGAGAATATAATCCTCCTGACCAAAAAGATTTACAGTATTCATCATTCAAACTTTTTTATTTACAATAATAACAGTCTTTATGGGCTTAACTGTCACAGATATCACCTGTGCATTGAGCATTATACTTCATTTCTTTAAGATGTGCTTCCTCCTCACTCAAGCTTGCCGCCCTCTGATTTCTGGTCCAATCTGCTCTTGTTACTCTTCACCATGTAGATAAAGTATGCAAGAGTCTCCTTTTCATTCACCGGTATGTTCCTGAAGTGTCGGCTGACGGTCTATGTGGGGGAAAGAAACCAAAGGCCCTTAAACCATGCATAAATATCAAGGCCACATATTCTTGACTGTGCAAAAGAGAGAAGAGGGAGTTGCTTCCAACCCTATGGAGGGAATTCTGACTACTACAGGGCTTGCCATGTACTGCAGAACTCAGGATGCCTTTCCGCTTTTGGTTTGCTTCCAAAAGCAGCACTTTCACTTACAGTACTACCAAGGTGCAGGTCTATTTCAATGACAGCCAACCATCCATCCTGGCATTTCAGTTATTCTCATGGAGGGAGAGGTTGGATTGCTCTGGTTGGCCAGTGGCTACCAAACCTTGCTCAGGTCCTCAAAGTGGACAGAAAAGTGTCTTTTTAAAATTGTGTCAAATGAACAGTCAATTGAACAGATGCAACCTTCTGAACCATGAATTGCCCTAAATAATATATAGCTACCTCGACAGATATAAAGGAGTTGAAGGAAGACGCATAATTTACCATATATCCTGGCACTTTGCAAGACATGAAAATGCAGATCTCTTCTTGCCCCACCTCATCCTATCCCTTCCACCAGGGGTGAAATTTTAAAGCAGGTGTCATTTTAAAGTAGGAAAGGCCTGTATGTTCCTATGTTTAATCTGGACACTGGTGAAGGAAAGATTTAAGAAAGCTACAATAGATCAGCAAGAAACCTCTAAAGGAAGACCCAAAAACAAGTAGGCTGGGAGTCTTTTAGGAAATCTCTGAATGGATGGATAGAGGTGACTGGGACAAATAAAAAGAGAACAGAGGACTAGAAATGAAGAGTGGTTATCTTAGAATGGGTAGAACTTTATTTTTTCCCATTGTCCAAATTTCTATAATAATGGTCAGAAAAACACATTAAGAGGGATGATACAGTCGAATGTGGCGGCACACACCTATAATACCAGACACTGCAGGATGATAAAGTTGAATGTGGCGGCACACACCTATAATACCAGATCCTGCAGAAGCCGAGGCAAGAGCATCACTTGAGCTCTGGAATTCTAGAGCAGCCTGGGCAACACAGTGATATCCTGTCTTGAGATGGGGGTGGGATGGGGGGATAGAGGGATGGGATGAATGGGAGGCTACACAAAATACTAAGGGAGAATTTTCTCCTTTCCAAACTGTTACGAACTCAGGATAGGAGAAAAAAATTTTTTGGTTGCCACTCATTATAATAAATATTCTATTACCAACATCAAGAGAATATATCAAAAGAAAAAAATGAAGGAAAAAAAAGCTCTTGTAGAACCTTAACAAAGGTTTTAAGGATAATTAACCTGATAAATCTGATGTGCAAGGACCATATCTATAAAGTATCTTGTGAAAAAGATTCAAACAAATGAAAAAAATAAAAGAACAATTAAGAGCCAGGAGTCCTGAGATTCCAGACTCAATTCTGCTACCAACTTCTGTGAGATTTTTTTTGGCCCCAGCCCTTTCATTTTTATTTTGAGACAGGGTTTGGTTAAGTTGCTCAGGCTGGACTTGAGCTTGAGTTCCTCCTACTTCAGTCTGCTGTACAGTTGGGATTACGGGTGTCTGCCACTGTGTGCCTGCCTTGTTGTGATTTTGTTTTTTTTTCCTTTTCCTTTTTTGGTACCAGAGATTGAACCCAGGGGTACTTAACCACTGAGCCACCCCTGCTGTAGGGAAGAATCAGGATCACACCAGTGGCACAATTCTAGTTCGCTCTTGTCTCTATCCAAATTTTATCTACCTACTTCTGCTAACTGGGCCTTATTGAAGCCTGGTCTCGTCTGCAACTTGTAGTGTCGTTTATAACGTCGTAGAGTATTCACCTGCAGCTGGAACAGATCGACCTAGATAGAAGAGGAGAAACACATTATCCATCACCTGACTAGTAGTACTCACCAAGAGCCCACCATGTGCCCAGCATACCCTAGGTGGGGGTGAGGATGGGGAGGGCCACAAAAGAATTCTTAGAAATTGTCCATTGAGGACTAGTGACTGGCAAGGGGGACAAAAACAACAGTGGAAAAGAGTTCTGGCTGGGTGGGTTGATCCTAGGAGGCTGAAGGAGGAGGAAGTGGAGGAGAGGCTTAAGCTAAGGAGGGCTAGGGTCTAGAAAGGCAGTGAGGAGTGGAGGAAGGAATATGGAAAATCATGAGCACACACAGCCTCAATGTAAAGGGATGGGCTAAGGGGTCACCGAGTGGGCGTGAAAGGTGTAGCGTGTCTTGAGAAGAAGGAGCTATCATCGGTGGCAGAGGGTGGTGTTTCAGGAAGCTGGAGCTGGTAGAAGTTTGCAGGGAAGACGGCATGAGGGAGAGAGAGGGAGGTGCTATAGTGAGACGATGAAGTTGAGCTTTGAGGGGGTGGTGATGCTACAGAGGGACACCAAGGATGGAGTAAAAGGCAAAAACTGGAGAGACATCATGGAGGAAGACATGCTAGAACTAGGTGGCAGACTGGATAGAGGGGGCATGAAGGACAGTGAGAAGAACTGTAACTTTGAAATAGTTCTTTCCTAGGCTGAGCCTTCAGGTATTAGAATTCTTAAAAATCCTCCAAGGAAAGATCAAAAGCTACTGTAGTGGATGGACAAATCAGCAGGTTAGGGTCAGGGTCTCTGCAGATGACTGGAAAACAGAGGGGAAGGGGCCCCCCCAGTTGTTTTTTCTAACACAGGAAGAGAGGAAAGCTGCACAGTCAGGAAACATTGAAGGCCCAGAAAGTTGGGCTGCCTTTACCTGCCTCTAAAAGAGATGTTCTTGCTTCAGGCAGGTGGAGAGCACTTAAAAACAAAATGAATGATCAATATGAGGGACCAAAGTCCTTCATTCGTTTCAAAACATTCCTCAAAACCTTTTTTTTTTTTGTGAAAACCATTTAGAAACTAAATACATCTTTATAAAATAATAATAATGCTAAAGGCAACAGACAGACACTGTAAACTAATGTTGGAAAGGGGACAGGGGAGGGGGCTGAGGGAAGGGCTTGATTTTCCAGGGTTTTCTCCACATCTGCAGACAAAGGCCCGCCTACTCTTTCTATTCCTACACAGTCATTTTCACTCTGAGTGCTAACAGGCGGTTGCCTTATGAAATATTCATGTGTCAAATATTCAATGTACACTATAAACGGTTCTTCTTTTGCTGAGTCTTAAGTGAAAACAATTTAGATAGAAAGAAAATCCAGTTCCTTCCAGGAGCCTCATTAATACCACAGCACCCTAAGGAAAGCAGCCTTCTGGTGGGGAGACCTCGGTCTCATGGTCCATCACAGTGGTCTTCAACTCGGGACAATTTTACACTCCAAAGAACATGTAGGAATGTCTGGAGACAATTTTTGATTGTCATGACTCAGGGAATGGTGTGACAGGCATTTAGAGGGTAGAGGCCAGGGATGCTGCTAAATATCCTGCAATACCTGGGACAGCCCCCACAACAAAGAATTATCTGGCTCCAAATGTCAGTAGTGCCAGCGTTGAAAACAGTGCAACTGACTTTGAAATGGATCCTCGGGAACAAGCCTTGATCAACAGTCATGGAATTAGGACATGAGAGAAAATCAGAGCTGGTGTGAACTGACAACTCCCATGCTCATTTTGCAGACCAGAGAACAGATGGGAAGAGACTGTCCCCAGATCACACATACTCAGTCTCTAAGGCAAAAACAAAGTTTGAAAAAATTTGACCTTGTGGTTGTATTCAAGTAGGGGTTTCGAAGAAAGGCAGTGTGGTCTATTGGAAAGGGGACTAGACCAGAGTCTCCAAACTATGTATGTGACCTCAGGTTTCTGTGCCTGTCTGGAAAATGATGGGGCAGCCAGACCAGTTGATTTCCAAGCTTTAAGCTCTCAGATTCAATGTTACTATAATTCTACCGTTCACTTTTCAAATAAAGCACACAAAACAAAGGAGACCAAAATTACTTCTCAGCACAAAAAGGAGACCAGGTCAGAGGGAAGGATCAGATTAGAATCCGTTCTTCCAGCTCTCTCTGGCTGATTTTTTTGGCCTTTACCTCAGGAACGTCAGTGTCATGCTCAGGAGAATCTCCACCATCGTCACTTGTCTTCCTCTTCCTTTTGTTTCGAACACTCTGGATGAAATTTTTGTGGAAATCACAGATGTACAGGTGCCTTACCTGATGGGAAGGAAACTAAAGTCAGTGTTGCCAAATCCAAGGAAACAGTGACAGGGATCTGTCAAATTGGGGCTTTTTTTTTTTTTTTTACAAGGCACTGGAGAGAGAGAAGGAAGAATGAGATGTAGGCCATACTTTCCAAAGCTGACTCTGAGTTGTAGAACAAGAACCACACAAAGAGGGCTGAGGGTACAGCTCGGTGGTAGAGCGCTTGCTTAGCACGTGTGAGGTCTTGGGTTTGATTCCCAGCACTGGGGGTAAAAAAAACAAGAAACACATACACACACCACAAAGAGAATGCTAACACCACACAGTGTATTACGGATTAAGTCTCCACTGAATGGTGAAGACAATAAGTGGCACAGACTCAGCACAGGAAGAGATCCCTACAGCAGAAAGAGTCAGGATGGAGGACCCCACCTAGAAGGAAGGACTTGAGAGGCAGACAGGAAGCATTTCACATGGGAAGCAAAGAGAAGACTGACAGGTGGTGTGGCAGTGACTACCCATGCAGGAGCATAAGGAGAGATTCTGGGGTGGGGGCATGAGGACTGTTTAGATATTCCTTCAGACTAGTCAGAGTCCTTCAAGGTTTCTGAATCTGTGACACTTTGAGAAGAGTACTGCCCTGGGGAGGAGGGAAGCTGAGACTGGTAATAGTAGATAGTACATTCTATTTTACATTTATAGTGGTCACTGCAATCTGATGATAATTCTGAAAAACTTTATTTCCATGCATCAGTGTATAGTTCTTGCGTTACCTCACATCTGATCCACAAAAAGATGGATATGAACGCTGATTTCCTAACATAGGCTGGAGGCATACTGGTAAGTAAAGGTGCCAACAGCAGCTAAGATGTGAAGAATATGTTTTTACTTAAGACTGAAAGTACCAGGGTTGCCTGGAGGAACCATTCAAAACCTTACAGAAACCGAATGCCTGTGTAAATGAGTTGGGGTTGTTGATATTGAAACAGATGTTGCACAAATGTTCTGGAGAGACTTCTAAATTTGAGTTTA
This sequence comes from Sciurus vulgaris, assembly GCF_902686455.1. Taxonomy (NCBI): domain Eukaryota; kingdom Metazoa; phylum Chordata; class Mammalia; order Rodentia; family Sciuridae; genus Sciurus; species Sciurus vulgaris. The sequence continues at coordinate 25,440,309 of NC_136466.1, forward strand.
TTCCTTAAATCCCTGAAGATAAAAGTAAGCTGACAGGAAATCAGCATCGATTAATTCAGGCCTTTTTATGAAGAAAATAATGAAAACTGTTTATTCAGATGAATTATCACTTTCATGTGGTTGGATTAGTGAGTCATGAATAATTTTAAATTTATATTGTGATGGTGTCTTGCAGACAGCAGGCACTCAATAAATGCTGATGCATCAATATTGGCAGTACCTACATCTAAAAGCAGCGTAGGCCAGTAAAAGTCACCACTTATAGAGTTACAAACTGGGATAGCTTTGCCAGATTCTCCTCTGTCAAAGGGCTTTTACACTCAGCACCTGCCACTGTCCCAAAGAATCCCCCCAGAGATATATGTACTACAGGAAATGCTCTTCATCTGGAAGTACACCGGAGCACACTGTCCAGTCCTGAGAGGCAGCTGGTGTTCCATGTGAGCTAGGCCAGCATGTGTGTGCTGTGAGATCTAGCTGCTATTCAAGTGCACAGGGACAGACAGACTTACTAGAACAGGCAGAATAGTAGTTCTTAAAACTCCAGCTAGGAGGTTTCAGGTCCTGACATGCGAATAAAGAAATCCTAGCTAGAAGAGAACTCAGCAAACACTAGTGCAACCCCACTGGCTCAATCTCATTTTGTAGAAGGGTGAATTGAAGCCACCCAGAGTAGGGAAATGGTCTGGCAAAGGTCACACAGATCTCTGACCCCTAGTATGTGTATGTCCTTTTCTACCTCAACATTTTCCTTTATACTATTCTTAACTTCTACTTTTCTCCAGGAAAAAAGCAAAAATAGGTTAGGTATGTTATATCTTGCAAGTACATTATATCTTATTAAATCACGCCCAATAAAAATATGAAAAAAAATCACAGAACACTGCCAATGTCTACATAAAAGTCAAACTGTCTGAATTGGATTTTAAAAGGGTTATTTTATTAAGGCTGTTATTTTAAAAAGGTTCTCTGCTAGATCCTTTTACAAGATAAACAGTCATTGTTTCTCCTTAACCATGCAAATGTTCTAATTTTTTTTTTTTTTTTTTCTTTCAATACTGAGGATTGAATCCAGGGGTGCTTTCCCAATGAATTTCATCCTCGGTCCTTTTTATTTTTTATTTTGAGACAGCAGCTAGCTAAGTTGCTGAGGCAGGCCTTGAACTTGTTATCCTCCTGCTTCAGCTTCATGAGTTGCTGGGATTACAGGCAAGTGACACCAGGCCTAGTTGTGTCATTGGCTCTTATTTTTCCCTCCGTTTTACTTTCTGAAACAGCTAAAAATTCTTGTAACACAGCAGTTACTTGAAATTGAATTCTTGCCCAAGCCTGAGAATGAAATCAAATCCCTTTCAGAAATGACTCCACAACACCACCTTGAAACAAACTGTGAGTAATTCTGCTTCAGAACCCTATTATTGCTTCAAAGGCTCTACCTTTTGTGAATGTTAGTGCTAGGTTTAGGCTGCCTCCCTTTTAGACTGCGCATGTGAAATGATCAACATAGCCCAACACCACCAGCTTTCCTGGGGGTAGAGGGATGGGGGGTCAGGAGGGGTAATGGTTAAATGGAGCCTCCACTGCAGCAACAAAATCATTCAGGTGTGAAGGCATCCAGAGGTTTAAAAGGACTGAAAAATGTTATCAGGTGCTCTAGTAAAGGCTGTAAACAACACATGCAAAGGCAGGCAGTGTTTCCAAGTGGATCGGTCACTGCTGTCCTATAATTAAACATTTTACTTCACCATGTGACCATCAGGGACCACCATGGTGTCTAACCTATTGTTTGTTACAGATGAATTCCATTCATTCATTCATTGACTGATAGAGATTTGTAGTAAGAAATCTTTTAACTCACCCCCAATCACTTAAAATAGCACCTTTCCATACAACAGCTGCAAATACACTATAATGGTTAATTTTAAATAAAATTAAGGGTAGAAGGGAAGAGCCTGAAAGAAATGACAAGGAAGATTTATTTATTAAAGACTTAATGAATGCTTATGTATGGGGCTTGGAAATAAATCAGATAATGGGTTTAGGAAATTAACCAGGTACTGTGTACATTTGGCACCATCACTTCCTGTCTCTGGGCCTCAGTTTCAACTAAAAAAATCCTAAGTGGAAAAGAGGGCTTCCTTTCAATTTATGACTTTCCCCAACCGTGGAGAAATTTTGGTTCTTAAAAAACTAACCAACTAAACTCTTAGCTTACCTGAATATTAAATATTCCCTTAATTTGTTTCCAATTCCTAATCATGAAGCAGCCAGCAAGGCTTGCAGCAACAGATGTCAAACTAAAAAGTTCTTAATTGGTTGACAATAGGCACATCTTTAGAATTGTTAACTAGAACTGGTGAAATCACACAGGAAGTTTCCTATAATTAGGCACAAAACACCGGGCAATCCTATTCAAATTTAAATCTCCACCTCCGCATTTCCAAAGATTCTACCCTTAAAAAATTGATTTTTTCCTCCCTTCCAGTCTACTCGACTGCAAGAGTCATCTCCCAAGACCTGGCCTTGGCCTCATTTTTGCCACATCCTAGAAAAATTCATTCTTACAGTTGCCTGCGAAGCAAGCAAGCTCTGTGACCCTCTGTAGAAACAGGCCGCGGGAGACAAGGAAGTTACTGTCACCTTTTCCTAGTCTGAAGGAGTAACAGGGTTGCTAGAAGGTGGGAGAAGTTGAAGAGCTGGATCCCTTCATTATCATCTCCCCGATTCTTTTCCTTCGTGGGCCAACAAAATTAACCCCCGTCTGGTTGCTCTAACATTCGAAGCCAAAAAAAAAAAAAAAAAAAAAAAAAAAGCCAGAAACTGCTGTCAGATCTTCCCAGGAAGGAATCCTCGAAGCCCCCCCTCCCCCAAACTATCGGATCTGGGCAGAATCAGAGAGCATGTCAGCGCTGAAGCGGCCTTTAAGATCCCGAGTCCAGCTCTTCAATTCTGCAGATAAGGGGCGGCGAGGCCCATAGCAAGGAGTGCTTGGGGAGGACGGACCGCAGCCCTCGGCGGCGGCCGGAGAGCGGCCGGGCGCTGGGGCCCGGACACGGTGGACTCACGCTCTTGTCGATGTCCAGCTTGAGTTTCTTCTGCGAGATGCTCTTCTGGACCCTCTTGCTGAAGGAGGCGTTGCCCGCGGGCCGGACGCAGCGCTCGCCGTCCTCGATGAGGCAGCAGCTCTGGCCGTAGCCCGGGGCGGCGGCGGGGGCGGCGGGGGGCCCTTCGCGGCTGTCCTCCTCCGTGCTGAAGCCGTTCATCTCCCCGCCCCGGGCCGGCCCCTCTGGGGGAGGGCGCCCTGTAGGCCACTCCGCGGCCGCGCTTCCCGCGGGGCAGGTCGCCGAGACCCCCGCACCCGAGAGTCCCGGAGTCCGTCTGCAGGCAGGCGCTGCCCTGCCCCGCGTCCAAGAGGCCCGGCTCCTTCAGCCCCCGGCCCGCGTCTCCGGAGAGCCCCTGCCTCCGGGCTCGAGGCCCCAGGGTCAGTTCCCGCGGCTCGCAGGGCCCCGCCGGGGGTCACCCGGAGCCGCTTTCGGCCGGGGGCCCAGAATCTTTACCCTGCGGCAGGGGTCTCCCGGGGGGCGTCCCAGGACGCGGCGGCTCCCTAGGGACTCCGGGCCCCGGCTGCCAGGGGGTTTCGAAGGCCCCCGCCGGCTCCCGCCTTCTTTCGGTTGCGGGGCAAACTCACCACCCGGCAGCTCCCCCGGGGTGGCGCGGCCTCCCCTCGCGGGGCCGGGCCTCGAACCCGCGGCGCCCGGGCCCCGCGGCGCGTCCGGCCCGCCCCACCCCTTCAGAGGCTCGGCTGCGCCCCGAGTCCCGAGGCAGCCCCTGGGCCGCCCGGCCGCCGCCCGCCCAACGCGCCGCACCACAACAGTTCGCTCCCCCCCGCCCTCCTCGGGACAGCGGAAGTCCCGCCTCCACACGTTCAGTGGTCGCGTTCGCTCTCTGGGCGGGGCCTCCGCCGCCGCTGGCGTGCCCCATTGGGCACCACCGCCGCCAGTCTTTGGTGCCAGGCTACTTCCTGGACTCTGCTGGGATGGGTTCAAAGTAGAGAAAGTGGAAGAGGGAAGAGTTGGCCGGGCGAGGGAGGGGACCCGGGCTGCGGCCTCTCCGGACCCAGGGAGGGATGGTGAGCGGGGACCTGGCTGGAATAAGGAACAGACTCCGGGGGCAAAAGAGCACGTTCGCTGGCAGACCCAAGCACCGACGTGGGCGGGGGCGCGGAGGGGCAGGCCTGGGGGAGGGGCGTATGAAGGAGACCTAAGGGGATGGAGGTGCTGTCACGAGAGCAGACTGGAAAAAATGAAAGGACCAGGGCCACAGGACCCGCAGACCGAAGGGTAGGTGAAACAGGACAGAAAGTCAATCATGGCGGGAAAGACAGAAGGACAGGCCCGTACAGACACGTGTAAGGAGGTGCGGACGAGACGGCGGGGGTCTTGTCTCGAGGGTGGCAGAAACCTCAGACTGTGAACTGGGACTGACTTGGACGTTGGAGGGGAAAAAGAAAGGAAGGGAAGGAGACCCCATGGGCTTGGGCGACCCCTTTACTGGGGGAGAATCGGAAGACCAGATAAGATCTGGAGGGTAGATCGGGTGAACCCGGGCTGCAGAAGAGCCAGAGAAGAGGCCGAGGTGGGAGACCAAGAGCCAGTCATTCAGGATGAGGGAGGACTGGCGGTGTCTTGTGCCCTCCCAGGAGCTCTAAACTGTAGATTTTTTGCTTTAAGCCTCCGGGTCCACCCTCGACGGGACCGCACCTTGCCAATCCCGTGCGCTTGAAGTTTGACGCCCAGGGTGCCACCCCACCCTCCGTGAAGGGCCACAGGGGAACCTCCAGTTGGCACCTCCAGTCACTCCACCCGCAACTGGGCAGCTTCTGGACAAAAGGGTGAATGGGACTAGCTCAGGACCCTGCAGTTTTTTAGGACCTGGTTGTAATTTGTGAGGAGAGGGTCGGGAGAGAGAGACTGTGTTAGGGGATAGGTGAATTCGTGTTCCTATGGTAGGACTATAAGGCAAAGAAGGAGCTTCAGCTTTGTGTCCTTTTGAAAAAGGGAAAGCTACCATTTCTGAGATCAGAAGCAGTTACCCCATGATCTTCAATTTTACTCAGTGGCCTTAAATGCATTTGTAACATCTAACCTAATTTCATATGTGAGACAGGAATCTTAGGAAATAAGTCTACCAGAGAAAATTTTAAGCATATGTTATGGAATTATTTTTAATAGTAACAAAAAATAATACAAAAGTCCCAAAAAGGAAGTGATTAAACACTCAACATTTTAAGAATAAGATGCTGTGCAGTCAACATTTAAGGTAGTTCCAACATCAGTGTGTGTGTGTGTGTGTGTGCAATTCACCATCAACTCTTTGAGAGATGATGAGTTGAAGAAATGCTTTCTATGGGTCAGTGTCTGAGAGTGTAGCTCAGTGGTAGAGGCTTGCCTAGCATGCATGAGGCCCTGGGTTTACATACCAGCACTGAAAAAAAAAAAAAGAATAAAATTGCATAATGGATATGATGTGTGTACATCTATGTTTAAGGGAAAAAAAAAATAAAACTGTGCATAAGAAGTATACCAGAGTATTAATAGTGATTAATTCTGGGTGATAGGAATATGGTTGGTATTTTTCTTCTTTTGTTGTACTTTTACATTTTCCATAATAAGCATTTTTTGCTTTTACAGAAGAAAAATAGGATAAAATAATAAACTACAATAATAATAAAAAATAAAATAAAAATTAATGGGAAAAAACTGTTTAATAGGAGGCCTCCCTTAGAGTTCATATATTCAAAAGGACCTTATTGAACTTGTGTTTAGTGTAGGATTGGCTGCAGGAGGAGGATGAAACATAATCCTTGTTCTAAAAGAACACCATCTAGCTGGAGGGTTCAGGTGTGTACACAGAAAGCAGTTGGTGTCTGTACCAGGCAGTGTGTAATGTTGGTTCCAGAGTTGATTGATAGGGATAAAATCTACTTTCCCAGTATATGCATTGCACTTAGATATTTTCCAAAAAGGCATTTGCATGCAGTGCAAGGCCTGGTCCCTCCACACAGCTTCTTCAGCACCAGACTCCTCTGGCTGGAGGGGAGAGGAACCCTATCCCTCAGGTTCTCTAGTCAGCCCTCAGGGTAGTGGCTACTTCTTATATCTGCTCTTCCTGTATTCTATAGAGTTCTCCTTTCTTCTTACTAGGCAATCCCTTATTACTATAGTCCCATGCTATAATCAGCACATCTTTATGTTAATATTTCTGTTTAAAGTCTGTGGATTCTTTTTCCGGATTAGACCTAAACTGATACCTTCAGTCTCTATATTTTGCGACTGTGCACACTCGTGCCTCAGGCCTTTAACTGTCCTTTGTGTGCAGTTTTGCAGTCTTTCCTTGAGGTGCTACATCACAAGACTTTCCCCATGTAATGCAGTTCTCACAGTTGCCATTTTATTTTACTTTACCTTTTTTTGTGCTGGGGATTGACCCCAGGGCCTTGAGCATGTTAGGCAAGGGCTCCATCACTGAGCCACACCCCTAGCCCAGAAATACAAGTGGGTCACATGGAACATTGCAGTGCTTAAGACAGTTGACTTTGCTGTTTCACATCTGAGCTCTACTTCTTTCTTGCATGATATAGTAGCAAATTATTTTACTTCTTAAGCTTGATGAAATGGGTTGTGACACTTAACACACTGTCAGAAACATTGATAGTTAATAAAATCTTAGCTGTTATTATTACTGCCATAGTTTACTAGTGTTTATCTCCAATAGTTGGATATCTTTTTTGTGTGTATTCTGTGTAAATATTTTTGAACACAAAACTTTTTTTTCCCCCAATATTTAGGGTTATTACTTTAGCACAGTGTCAGAAATAGAATCATGGTGAAATACTTCAAGGTTTTATGTGGTCTCTATTTATTTATTTATTTATTTATTTATTTATTTATTTTGGGTGGTACTGGGGATTGAACTCAGGGGCACTTGACCACTGAGCCACATACCCAGCACTATTTTGTATTTTATTTAGAGACAGGATCTCACTGAGTCACTGAGTGCCTTGCCATTGCTGAGGCTGGCTTTGAACTCACGATTCTCCTGCCTCAGTCTACTGAGCAGCTGGGATTACAGGTGTGCGTCACCATACTGGGCTCTGTGTGGTCTCTTGACCAGGTTTCCTGACCCTCTTTCACTCCTAGCTACCCTGCCCAAACCCCACCCCCCACATCACTCCTTCTGTCCAATCAAGCCCCAATATAGAAGTTACCCCATTACTAAGTCTTCATGAATCAGGGTTGGACACTTCTGCCGAGTGGTCAGAGTCCTGGAAAGCACTTCCCTCCCCTCAGCTCTCCTCTTTCCCCTTTTTAGGGGATGTGTCAGATGACTTTGGGAATAATTTCCAAATATTGCCCTTCTTTGGGAACAAGTGGACACTTAGGGCTTGGGTTCTTCATTCTTGAGTGTCCCTGGATTGCAGTGGACAGTTGCTAGGTCAGGCCTCTGGCTCCAACTGCACTGGCCAGTCTTTCTCCAGTGAATGTGTCCACTGGAACAGAGTGGATGCTGGAGTGGTTGGAACAGAGTTGGAGGTCCTTCCTCCCGTGCTCCCCAGAGTCTGATGGTTGATGTTGTCTTTGAATTCTGAGAGGTACTCACAGATGCATCACTTGTCATGAGGCTGGAAGCTTTGCAGGGACAGGGGACTGTGCATATGTTTCATCTTCAAGTTTCCTGGCCCTGGTATTTGGTTGGTATCTGTTGAGTGGGTAGGTGGGTGCTGAATGATGACCTCTGGAATCAAGTAGCAGGGCAGTATAATGGTTGGGGACACTATAGGTCTGGTTGGCTTGTGCTAGAATCCTGGCTCTGCCACTTATTGACTTGGGACTTCAGGAAGATTATATGGCCTTACTGTAGCCCCAGTTTCCTCATCTGTAAAATGGGGATGATAATATAAGTCTTAGGATGTTGTGAAGATTATCTGAGTTAATAAATATCAACCACTTACAGTGCCTGGCACATGTTAGGTGCTTAAATAAGCATTAGTTATTTTTGGCAAAATTAGCTATGATTAGGTTTGACAGGTAATAGAAGATGCTAAAATAAGCTGAAAATTTCTCATACCTTCAAGAATTCTAGAGGTGATCAATAGTTTTCCTCTGGCAGAGACCAAGTTTTCTCTTTTGTAGCTCTGCCATGTGGGGCTTCCATTCCCAAGAAAGTGGGGTGGAGAAGGAGGGCTCACCCCTGCTCTTTAAGGACATGTTCCTGAAGTCTTGGGTGGACCTCTCTTTGGTCAGAATTTGACCATACCTAATGGCAAGGGGAGGGCAAAGAAAAGTAGCCTTTGTTCCTGGTGGCCATATGCTTAGGTAAAATGGGGGGTTCTGTTACTTGGATAGAAGTTTGGAATGTAGAATGTGTATTTGGGGCATAATCTGTCATCTCTGCCGCAGTTCTTTTTGGAATTTTCCCATCTCCTAAATTCCAGGTGTATGCGTTGGTTGAATTTGGGTCCATTTCTCCAGTGAACCTTGACTAATACGGGATGCTGAGTCCTGCAGTTTCCAATCTGGGGAGCCCTGCAGCTTCAGAATCTTGCCATATGTCAAGTTTCTGAATCTTAATGATGTTCTCTGTGGCTTGCACTGAAGGGACTGCTACTGTGCCTGACACAGTGTGTATGACCCAAGTCTTGCATCTAAAGCTTTCCAGTTCCTATAGTCAAACTTTGTTCTACATCACAGTCACCTAGGGAACTTAAAAAAAATTACAAATTTCTAGGCCTCATCCCAGACATACTAAATAAAATCTTGGAAGGAACAGCTCAGAAATCTACATTTTAAAACAGATTAATTTAGTCTACATTTAAATTAAGTCATCTCAGATGATTCTTAATGCCATTAAAATTCAGGACACGCTGATTTAAAGGTTAAAGCATGTAATAAATCACTGGAAGCAATTTCTCCTCTAGTTTAACTGGCCTAACTCATTTTCTTCCAAACGTGTTTTCTTTTTCTTTTTTTGCGGTGCTGGGGATTGAACCCAGGGCCTTGTGCTTGCAAGGCAAGCACTCTACCAACTGAGCTATCTCCCCAGCCCTTCCTTTTTTTTTTTTAAATTAATTAAAATCTTTTTTATTTTTACAGACTGCATTTTGATTCATTGTACACAAGTAAGATAGTACAAACATGTTTTCTTATATTTGCCCTTTTGCTTACAATGCTCCCTGACTTAACTTATTGGATGTTAGGCTTCAAAAGGGTCTTAGGAATCCAATCCCCATTTAAACCCATGAAATCTGAGTTCAGCAAGGTCGAGCAACAAGTCCAATACACACAGTGATTAGTGACTACTAGAATTGGAGAGGAACCTGGAGGAAGCATTTGCTGAGCTTATCTGGAACATCCCCCGCCTCTCATAATGAAGAGCCCAATAAGAGGTTATGCACATTGTATTTAGCAGAGTCAGGCAGTTCCCTCTGCTGGGCTCCGCCTGTTCTACCAGTACGAGACTTGATATTGACTTTCAGGGCACCTGTTCTTTCCATACCTCTTTATTATATCATTTGTCCTCATCACCATCATATGCTAATGCCACCTTGTCAGTCATATTCAAAAACTCATGAGCAAAATGACAGATTTGAGAGTGAAATACATTGGTTGCCATTGATGATATTTTGGGGGAAATTCTGATTTCTTTGTTGGGGGAGTAACTAACTCTGGAAAATTAAGAAATATTCAGAAGGTGAAATAAATTAATAAATATTTGGATAATGAAAAAGAAATACAACAGGAGAACTACTGTGATCCTTGTTCTGCTTTGTGTAGGACTTAGGGTTCTTGAAATAGTCAAGAGAATCTGGTTTGCTACTTTCGTAAGTTTAGGTCATTAATTTACAACAGTTGTTTAGGTACTTAGAAGGATTTAGCTTTTTAGATTTTATAAGTCTGCCCTGTTGGGCATTTAAAATGTTTGAGAAAAATCAAGCACATTAAATTTGTAATTATAGTTTGAAATGTCCAAGAAAATTTGATTAATTAAGGCAGTAATAAGTCTATTAGATGTTTAAGGAGGATTAAATCTATTAACAGTTCAACAACAATCAAATATGGGTGCAAGTGATTGTTTTTATTCTTATATGAAAAGTTACTAGATTTAAAATGAAATAACAAGATTTGTAAGTTGAACCTAAAGAAGAGTTAGGCTTTATTTTTATTTCTTTATTTTTACTGTGAATGTTAACCCATGGTAATTGTACACATTAATGGGTCTCACTGTGACATTTCCATACATGCATATGTGGTATTCTAATCATATCCACCTTCCCTAGGACCCCCTCTCCCCGACCTCCCCTTCCCAAACTCTTCCTGGAATTAGGTTTAAAAATGGCCAGCCTGAGCCAGCAGCTGTAATACTGCTTTCCATACCGCAACCTACCCCAGACACTTAACACTGCAGCTCACTAACTCCCAGCCTCATGGTTCTGCCTGGGAGTCCTTGAACTCTAGATAGCAACATCCAAGCCCTTGCCTGGGGTGCTCCCGCCATCGCAGAACAGGATGTTCCGGCTGAGCCCATCTCTAACACCCGAATCCTGCTTCATTCACTAAGCTGCCTCTGCCACCTGAGTCTCCCTTCCTCTCTCCACACTTGGCACCAACCCATCATGGAGGTTACTTTCTTCTCCCTCCAATAGGTGTTTAGAATCCTTCCCTGTTCTCTATTTCCCACAGCCAGTGGCTGGTAGTCAGCCCAGGACACAGTCATTTTTTTTGCCTGAAGGCCATGAGCTGGTTGCTAGACCACTCTATGTGGCAAGTGTCTACATGAACTAGACCATGCTACCCCTCCGTAAAGCCCCTCACCAGCTTCCCAGTACCTTTGTGCAGGACTTCCTGCCCTCTCTTTGCCTTGTTCACCACGACTCAGCTCTGTTGTTCTTCCTTGAATTCTTCAAATGAATCTGGTTCCTTCCTACCTCAGAGTCTATATTTGCGGTTCCCTTTGTCTAGATGCTGTTCTAGCTGATCCTTTCATGACTGGTTCCATCCCTCAGGGCTTGATTTAAGTGTCACCTCCCCAGAGAGCCTCCCCTGATTAAAAGGATTTGGTATCCCCTCACCCCCGTCCACCGCCATTTTCTTATTAGCATTCATCCCAATCTGCAATTATTCTGTTTTGCTATTCTTCAGCTATTTCTCCTGTTAGAATATAAATCCTATGAAGGCAGAAACTGTCTTTGTTGCAGTAATTCCAGGGCACAGAACACTGATTGTTTAGTTGTTGGCAAACAGAGCAGGGACTCAGAATAGTTTTGTTATTTTTTGTACCAGGGATTAAATCCACTGATACTTAACCACTGAGCCACATCCCTAGCCTCCCCTTTTAAAATTTTATTTGTTCTAATTAGTTATACATGACAGTAGAATGCATTTTGATACATCATACATAAATGAAGTACAACTTCTCACTCTTCTGATTACACATGATGCAGAATCACACCAGTCGTGTAATCATGTATGTACATAGGGTAATAATGTTCAATTAATCCTACTATCCTTCCTACCCCCGTACTCCCTCCCCTCCCTTCACTCCCCTCAGCCCCAGCCCTTTTTAAATATTTTATTTAGAGGCTTGGTCTTGCTAAGTTGCTTAAGGCCTTGCTAAATTGCTCAGGCTGGCTTTGAACTTGTGATCCTCCTGCCTCAGCCTCCTGAGCTGCTGGGATTACAGGCATGCACCATTGCTCTTGGCCCACAGTAAGTAGTTTCTACAGTACATAAATAAATCCAACTAGAGAAAGATATTAAGTAAAAAAAGTAAGATACAAAACAATATGTAGCATGTAATTCTATTTGTGTTCTTAAAAAATGTAAACACACGGACATACATCAAAGATACACAATTGCAGTTCCCTCTAGGCTAGGTACCTTAGGTCAAGGAAGGAAAGTGCTATGGTTTGGAAGGGTCCCCCGAAGGCCTATGAGTTAAAAGCTCACAGACATCATTACCTTATGTACATGTGTGATTACACAAATGGTATGAATCTACATTGTGTACAACTGTAGGAAAAAAAAAAAAAAACTCGGCAGCTTGTGGTGCTACTAGGAGGTGGAACTCAGTTGAAGGAAGTTAGGTCACTGGGGGCACCTTGAAGGGAGTATGTGTGCCCTGCCCCTTCCTGTTTGTGTCTCTGCTTCCTGGGGCTGTGAGGTGAGCAGCGATCTTGCCATGCCCTCCGGTTATGGTTGACTGGGCCACCCCAGGACCAAGTCAACAGAGCCAAGTTACCGTGGACTGAAACCTCTGAAACCATGAGCCAAAGTTAAGCTTTTCCCCTTAAGAGTTGATAATCTGGGGTATTTTGTTACAGTAATGGAAAGCTGGCTGACACAGAAAAATAGGAAGAATTTTAATTTTATAAAGTCTTTCTCTATTTGGATGTTTCATTATATATACATCTCCATTTATTTTATAATGATAATAAGAATACATATCCATAGTTATTTTTTATTAATTTTTTGTAGTGCTGCAGATGAATTCCAGAAGTTTACACATGCTAGGCAAGTGCTCTAACACCCAACTGCAGCCCCAGACCTTTTAAAGTTCTTTATTCAGGGTCTTGCTAAGTTGCTCAGGCTGGCCTCAAACTTGTAATTCTCCTACCTCAGCTTCCTGATTAGTGGCATGTACCACTGTAGCTGGCAAAGCTGTCTCGTGCGTGTGTTGCTGGGATTGAACCTAGGGCCTCGGGCAGGATAGGCTGGCACTCTTCCGCTGAGCCACACCTCCACCCGCTAATACTTTTAAATGGGAACATGGTATGCCCAAAGCAGGAAGAGTCTCAGAGTAAAGGACAGTCATTTAAGTGGAATAAATTTAACTTTATGCAAACCCCACAAGGTTGTCCTTATTTTCCTCATTCCACTGAGGACCTTGAAAATTTCTTCTGCTTCTGATGCTGGTCTGAAGTCTGGCACTTGACAGGCATCATGACTAAGCGTTACGGATAAGAGCAAAGGCTGAGGACAATGAAGCACTTGGTTGGAATCCAGTTCTGCTGCTGCTTACTGTCTGTAGAACTATTGACAACCTTATTTAAACTCCATAAGGTTCAATTTCTTCACCTGTGAAAGGGGATGACAGTACTTCTCTAATAGGACTATTGGTAAACACTTAGCACACAGCAAGTGCTTGATATGTGGTTGTTATTATTTCACACATCATATGTTGACGCCCCTAAGCTTCCATTGTACCCTGGGTTCAGATTTCGGTGTGTTACAGGAGATGTCATATTCTAGATGGCAGGATGGTGCTACTTATCAGCCAGTTGCTCAGTTTCCACATAAAGTGGCTTCCAGATCTATGTGCTCAGAAACAATTGGGAAAGTACTTGATTATTTTATTGCATCTTGTCCTCATAAAGTCGTGTGACTGGAAATGTGAGAGTGCCAATAGTAGTGATAAGAAGTGTGTGCAGATCAGGGAAGTGAAAAGATAACTGTGGAAAGGGAGAAAATGTTTGCCAATCATGTAGCTGATGAGGGTCAGAATACGGAGGCTACTTAAGGTGGGATACGTCCAGTTACATCCATCCTAGGCTGGAAATATTGTACATTGAAAATGCATTTAATACACCTAACCTACCAAACATCATAGCTTGCCAACACAACGCACTGTAGACTGTTGGTTGCTTACCCTGTGACTGAGTGGCTGACAGCTGTGACTCACTGCTGCTGCCCTGAATTGAGAAAGAGAGAGTAACATGCTATGTACTGGTCACCTGGGGAAAGATCACAATTCAAAATATGATTTCTACTGAATGCGTATGGCTTTTGCACCATCATGAGAGAGAAAAATCCTAGGTCAAAACATGATAAGTCAGGAACCATCTGTATATAAAGAGGCAACCCAGTTAAAAGGTGAGCAAAAGGTTTGAAGAGAGAAATCTCTCTCCACAGAAGATAAACAAATGTCAATATAAACCCACAAAAAGATGCTGAACATCACTAGTCATCAGGTCAATGCAGATGAAAACTACTAGTAAATGTTACTTCACATCTACTAGCATGGCTAGTGCTAATAAGATGGACATAGCAAGTGTTGGTGAGGGCAGGGAGAAATTGAAATCCATACTCACTGCTGTAGGAGTGCAAAATGGTGACGTCCCTTCCAACAGCCTAGTAGAGTCTCCAAATGTTAACCATTACTTTATTACCTGGCAATTCCACTCGGGTATTTACCCAAGAGAAATGAAGCCATCCGTCTGTACAATCACTTTTATATGAACGTCAATAGCATTTATAATATTACTTATAATAGCCAACAGGCAGAAGCAAATGTCCATCAACTGATGAATGGATAGAAAGAATGTTGCGTATTCAGACCATGGAATATTTAGCAATAAAAAAAGCGAAGCACTGATGAGCCTTGAAAATATCATGCTCAATGAAAGCAGCCAGTCACCAAAGATCACATATTGTCTGATTTCCCTATGCTAAAAAGTAATTCGCCAAGAAAGGCAAATCTACAGGGACAGGAAATAGATGACTAGCTCCTAGGAGCTGAAGGAATAGGAGGCTTGGGTGGGCAGTGCCTGTTATGGGTACAGATTTTCTTTTTGCAGAGACAAAAACATTCTGAATTTAGATAGTGGTGACAATTGAACAACTTTGTGAATGTACTAAAAATGTTGAATTGCACATTTGATTTTTTTTTTTTTTTGAGTACTGGTAATTGAACCCAGGGGTTTTTAACCACTGTCCACATTCCTACCTCTTTATATTTTTTAATCTTGAGACTGGGTCTTGCTAAGTTGCTTAGAGCCTCACTAAATTGCCGAGACTAGCTTTGAACTTGCGATCCTCCTGTCTCAGCCTCTGGGGCCACTGGGGTTATAGGTGTGAGCCACTGTGCCTGGCTTGAATAGTACATTGTAAATGAATGAAATACACAGCATGTGAGTTATATCTCAATAGCATTGTTTAAGAAGGAATGTGTCTCACGGACTCTTTGCTATAAAGACGAGAAATCATTAGATTCGTTGAAAGGGTTGAGTCTTTAGACTCTACTGGATGTTTTTAAACCTGTTGCTGGTTCTTTGATTTATCAAGGAAAATAATACAATTGGAAATGTATCATTGAAGGTTGTGACTAAAAATGAAAGTACAATCAGAAATATGCCATTTTTTATTCCTATGTATAGTTGTCTTTGTTTACAGAATGAGTTTGTTATTTGATATTTGTACTTTGGACATTATTCACATTTTCAGAATAGAATTATGTGTGCATTTAGGGACTGTGTATACTGTGTAATGAGGAGGCATAGGATATCTCAGCCTTCTCTACTTCCTGTTTCTTTTCTTTAAAAACATTTAAAAATAATTTTGATTAACAAAATAATTTTGCATATTAATGGGATTTGGTGTTATAGTTCAATACAAGTGTACAGTGTGCACTGATCACATACAGCCTCCCTGTATCCACTCCCTCCAGTTCTTTAGTGCCAGATCATCAGGCAAACTTTTTCTAAAGAATAAAGAATCATAGATAATAGGAGACTGCACATAATTATTTGGGTTACTGGAAAATTCTAATGCCCAAGAAAAAAATTGTTTTTCAACACTGGAGATTGAATTCAGAGTCTCACACATGCAAGACAAGTGCTCTACTCCTGAGCTAATCTCTAGCTCCCTAGATCAGTCTTTTGTGAAATTGGTCAGGAAAAGTAAGCCCTTGATTTTGGTCACAAAGAGGGAAATAATAGTGATGTAAATATAGGATTATTAATCTCTCACAAAACAAAAATCAATCCCAGAGGCCCAAATCAGTTCTGCTAAGAACCCAGGGGAAATGATGGGGACCCAAACAGTATTGCCCTCCTGAAGTCGTGTGGAGGAGAAAGACATTAAGCAAGTGAACAAATGAATAAATAAAATCATCAGACACTATTCATAGATTCTGCCATAACTCACTATTCACAGATTCTGTATTTGAATCCACTTACTTGCTAAAAGTATAATTGTAGCCTCCAATTCAATGTTCACAGCACCTTCAAGCCCACTTGAAATGCACGTGCAGAGTGCACAAAAACTCGAGTTGTCCAGTAGACACTCCCATTGAAGGACTGTTGGAATCCTGACCCCACTTCGAGGTGCGGCCTTGGGGAGGTGGGCAGTTCATGGGGGTGGAGCCCCTGTGGATGGGATTCGACCTGATGAGAAGGACTCTGGAGCGCTCCCTCCTCCTATCCACCATGTGAGGACACAGTAAAAAGACCATAGCCCAGGAACCGGGAAGCAGGCCTCCCAGACACGGAGTCTGCTGGTGCCTTCATCTTAGACTTCCCACCCTCCAGGAGCGTGAACGCTAAATTCCTGTTGCTCACGAGGCTCGAGGCACGCAGGTTTGCTATACCAGACCTCACTAAGAAGCACAGTCCCAGCTGGGGCTGAGCAACAGGAGATCCTGTTGAGCTCTTGGTTTAGCTCTCACGTAGCGATCAAGTGTCCTTTTAGCCGACAATTTAGTATCACATTTTTCACTTTTTTTTTTTTTTTTTTTTTTTTTTTTTGGCAGTTTTGGTTTAAATAGTCCCCAGGCAGAGTGCTCAAGTGCTGCCTAGGGTGTCTGAGCCCACGAAGGCTGTGCGGCTCCTTACAGGGAAAGCCCCGTCAGATCAGGTGCACGAGGCGGAGCCGTGTGGGCCAGGAGCTCCATGTCAGTGAATCAGTGATGAATATTTAAAAAGGTGTTCCTAAACAGAAACGCACACGCAACGAGGCAGCGTCCCGATTGCCAGACGAGCCTGTGACCAGAGGCTCCCTCCTCCCCTAGGAGCAGCGTGCTTGGTGTCTGCTAGCTCAGCGTTCTCGGTGACTTAACAAGACAGGTACCAGGAGCAACAAGCATCTGCTTCCTGTCCGGATAAGTGCTACGCAGGGACTGAGAATGATACGGGGTGATGGGTACGTGGTCTATTTTTTTAATAAAAATAATTTTATTTATTTATGTCTCTATTTTATGTGGTGCTGAGGATTGAACCCAGGGCCTCCCACATGCTAGGCAGGTGCCCGACCACTGAGCCCCAGCCCCAGCCCTGTGTGGTCTATTCCTAACAGGCTGCTCAAAGAAGGCTCTTGGGGACAGGGTGACAGTTAAGCTGAGGCCTAAAGGATGAGAGAACTTCAGAGCCAGGGAAGACCTGTTCAAGCAGCGTGGACAGCTGGGTCCTGGAAGAGAGAATGCCGTGGACTTTGTGGGGACCTGGGGGTTGATGCCTTTGGGGCCAAGCTAAGGAGTTCAGGTTTTAGTCTCAAGACTCAGCGTAAAGTCCAAGCTGTGAAGTGTTCAGCAGGGCAGCAGCGCTCGAGATCTCTTTACCTGTCTGCAGTAGGCCAAAGAGGTCGTGGACCATCCTTAAGGGACCTTTGTATTCCCAGGGCCGAGGACAGAGCTGGGATCAGCCACTGTGGTCACAGAACTGAGGACCGCCATTGACCTACTATTCATACATCAATAAATATTTAAAGATTCATTGATTAAATGACCAAGTTTTTTTTTTTTTAATTTTTTTTCTTGTTACTAGGGATTGAACCTGGAGCACTTAACCACTGAGCCACATCCCCAGCCCTTTTTGGTACTTTATTTAGAGACAGGGTCTCACTGAGTTGCCTAGGGCCTTACTAAGTTGCTGAGGCTGGCTTTGAACTTGTGATCCTCCTGCCTCAGCCTCCAGAGCTGCTGGGCTTACAGGCATACCACCACACCCAGCAAAATGACCAAGTTCTGAAACTGCTATTTCACCCAGAATATGAACAAACCCAGAATTCAGGCCTGTGCTTCCAGGCTGACCCACAGGCAGCTCAGCCTGTGGTCCTGGTAAAGGCAGATTTCTATCCTCTTCTGGACCCCAAGGCCCAAGCTGTCAGGAGGTCAGACACTCCTTCAATTCCAGGTAGCATATGAATGAAGGCTGTAAAGCCGCCAAGAAACCTGCTTTCCTGAGGGTTCTCTGTGCATTCTTTTGTTTCCATGGCACAGTGTGTGTGTTTGAGTATGACTGTCCCCCTGCCACCCGGAATAGAGTCAGGTTCAAGGGAACAACTGCAGGCTTGCCTGGGCTCCACCTTGCATCCTCGGTGTCCCCAAGCTGGGCCGCCCAGGCATTGAGGATCAACAAGAGGAGTCAGCTGCCCCTGGCCCCAGGTTAGCAGAGCTGGAGTAGCTGCAGGCGGGGAGCATTAGGTGCTGGACCTTGGACCCACTTGCGTGAAAGGCCAGAAGCCCAGGTTTGCAAGGTGTCAGCAAGAGAACTGGAAGAGTTCCTCGCCCACCCGCTTGCTGAGCTCGGGAAATAAATCCTTCACAAGGCCAGGGTCATCTCAAAATACTAGATGCAGTATTTATAGAATAATAGGGTCCTGGCTGACCTTGATTTACTCTCCCTCCCTGTTTTCCCGTGGAGAATGCAAAGGTCAAGGGAGGGAAGGAACTTTCTCGAGGACACGCGGCATCTCTGCCCAAGAGAAGGGCCGTGGGCTGAGAGGGCGGAGGGAAGGTTGACTGACGGAAGCACCTCACTCCGGCTGTCAGCTCTTCAAAGACTCACCAAGCTCCCGCGGAGCCCTGGGAACCCCAAGCCCTGCTCACAACCAATACGGAGGGAGGGAGAGCCTAAAACTTGGAGCCCACTCTCACCTTTTCTGAGTTTTCCCCCAATAAGTACTTCAACAACAAGAACCAAGACCCTCCCTGTGCGCGGCTCACTTGCGGGCTTGGGAGGAGGAGCCGAAGTGGAGGAAAAGTGGCCGCCCCGCCCGCTCCTGCCTCCTGCTCCAGGGAGGAAGGACCTTCCCCTCAGTAGCTAGTGTCTTCCCAGTGCACCAGGGAGCCAGCCGCCCTGGAGCCGGTCTTTACTCTGCCAGCGTCTGGAGCAGGTCACTTCCTAGATCTGGATGTCATTCAAGGGTACACCTGCTGCTCTCTCTCTGCCCACTTAAAAATCTTCTAGTGGTTTCTATTGCTCTTAAATAAAGATGAGAGACTCATGACCCGCAAGGATCTATAGGATCTGGCATCTGGCTTCTGGCTTCTGCGTTCACTGGCTTCCTGTTCTCCTCCTTACCTTTCTTTCATCCTGGTCTGTTCTCACTGATCTTCACAGCCTGTGGCTCTGACCACAGGGTCTTTGCACATGCCTCCCCGTACATCTGGAATATCCTCCCTTCCCCTTCTCTTTCTTCGCTCCCCTCTTTTCTCTTCCCATTAAGAGGAAATGATTAAAAAATCTAGAAGAAAATAAAGATGAAAATTTATCTCATTCATGAGTTTTAAAAGAGTCTTTAAACAAAACCCAAGAGGTTACAAAAGAAAGTATACATTTGACCACATACAATTTAACATAGGCATATAACAAAATATTCTTTTGCACTAACAACAAAGGAACTAAAATGTTACCACTTGCCCCCAACAGCTCTTCAGCTCTGTTCCTACTTTTTAAAAAAACAGATCAAATTTATATACCATAAAATTCATTAAAGCATACAACTTAATGGTTTTTAGTATATTTACACAAAGTTATGTATCCATTATTACCTCTGGATTCCAGAACATTTTCAACACCTCCCAAAGAAAGCCCATGCCTATTAGTAACTCCAATTCCTTCTTTCTACCAACCTACTTTGTCTGAATGGATTAGCTATTTTTGCCATTTCATATAAGTGGAATCACATGTCCATGACCTTCAGTGTCTGATTTCTTTCAGTTAGTATGATTTGTAATATGTGTCAGTACTTCATGCCTTTTCATGACTGAATAATATTCCATTATGTGTGCATTCAAATTGCACATTTAATTTGTACTTTCCTAATGACTAATGTTGTTATTTTTGTGTACTGTTTGTATGTATTCAAATTGTATATATTTGTACTATTTGTTTATATTTATACATCTTCTTTGAAGAAATGCCTATTCAAATATTTGCTTATATTTCAATTGGATTATTTGTCTTATTGTGTGTTACAAGAGTTCTTTACATACTCTGAATAGACCAGGTCCTTATCAAATATTGGATTAGAAAATATTTTCTCCCTCTGTTTGTACATTCACTTTCTTTTGAAGAACTAATTCTTGGTTTCGTTGTTTTTCTCTGGTTTCTTCCAGTGATTTCTGTTCTCATCTCTATCACTGCCTTTCTTCTGTTTGCTATGGGTTTGGTTTGCTCTTCTTTTTCTGATTTCTTAAGATGGAAAGTTGTTATTGACTTAAATCTTTCTTCTTTTTTAATGTAGACACTCGTAGCTACGCATGCCTTGCTGCATCCTGTGACTCTGGTGTGTGGTGCTTTCATGTTCCTGCATCTCACATCATGTTCCTGCATCTCACATCATTAGAGCCACCCGCTCTCCTTTTATTGTTTCTCTGACATACTTTTTCCACTTTTTAATTTTCAACTTGCCTTTGACTCTAAAGTGAGTTTCTTGTAGACAGCTATCGTTGGATCATTTGAAAAATGTATTCTGCCAGTTTATGCCTTTTATGTGTAAAGTTTAATACATTTACAATTAATGTAATTACTGATATGAAAGTATTTACTTCTGCTGTTTTGCTATATTTTTTTCTTGCAGTGCAGGGATGGAACCCATGGCCTTGCACATGCTAGGGAGGTGCCCTACCACTGAGCTACAGCCCTGGCCCTTGCTATTTGTTCATTGTCTTATTTTAAAAATAGTTTTCAGTTCCTCCATTGTTTTCTTTTGTGTTAAATATAGATACTTCCTAGTGATCTTTTTTTTTTTTTTTTTTGTACCAGGGATTGAACTCAGGGGCACTCAACCACTGAGCCATGTCCCCAGCCCTATTTTGAATTTTGTATAGAGACAAGGTCTCACTGAGTTGCTTACTTGAGTTGCTTAGTGCCTAAATTGCTGAGGCTGGCTTTGAACTCTCCATCTTCCTGAGCTGCTGGGATTACAGCAGCCTGCCCTAGTGTACCATTTTGATCCATCCTCTCTCTCTCTCTCTTAGGAATTGAACCCAGGGGTGGTTTACTAAGGAGCCACACCCCAGCCCTTTTAATTATTTTTTTTAGAAACAGGGTCTCACTAAGTTGCCTAGGGCCTAAGTTACTGAGCTGGCTTTGAACCTGTGATCCTCCTGCCTCAGCCTCCTGAGCTGCTGGGATTCTAGGTGTGTGCCACTGTGCCTGGCCCCTTTTCTTTTTAGCTACATATTTTAGGTTGTTTTTTCAACATTGCCCTGAGGATTACAATTAACATCTTAACTAAAACATGCTGGTTTGGCTGATCTCAACTCAGCCTCGAAGTATGCAGCGACTCTGCTCCTGGGTGGCTGTGCTCCTTCCCTTTTTTCTTGTCATGTTACTGTCACAGGAAGTCCATCCTGCCTACACATGCGTTTTCAGTAACAGGGTCATAATTATTGATTTATGCAGTTTTCTTTCAAAATCAGGAGAAAAAAGAGTCACAAACCAACCCACGGAAGCTCCATTCATACCACCTATGGGCTTGCCTAGGTCATCGGTTACTTTGCCCAGGGCTTTTATTTCTTCACATGGACTTGAGGGCTGGGTTCAGCCTCCAGGAGGCAGGGAGGAGAGGACGAGGCCGGAGAGTGGGGTGTGTTCCTGTCTCCCCTTCCTGTCTGGGCGGCGGCTGCAGTTTTCCACCGACACCAGCAGTTCTGCCGGGAAGCCCCCTCCCCGTCTCGCTCGTCCCGAGGGGCTTCACTAGCCTGGCTCAGTGCCAACCACACTCTTAAACAGGCCCTTCAGCGCGTGGGCTGGCTGAGGCCGAGGTGGCCCGGCAGGCCCGACCCCCCGCCAGTCCAGCTTCTCGGCACATGACCGGGGTGGCTCCTTGCACGACCCTGGCTACGTGCTCTTCCTAACAACCGTTAGATCCGCACCTGTTCCTCCAATGAGACCGCAGGCTGCGGGCAGAGGGCGGGTCTGTCTGGCTCACCGCCTGCAGCCTTGGCATTTCCGGCAGAGCTTCTGGCGTACAGGAGGCCCCGGAGTGCGTAGGTCGCAGTTGCGTCTTATCTATTTCATGGAATTCTCCTGAGAGTCTGGGGACAACAGGTGCAAAGGCTCTACGGGTGGCAGCTCCCCACGTGTCCGCAAGGCTGCCCAGTGAAACTGAGATAGCGCGGGAGCGGGGCTTTGGGTCAGGGGCTTCTCTGGGCTCCTATTTCCTCATCTGAAAAAACAGGACTTAGACAGCGTGTTCTGCGGCTCTGAGGCCCTTCTCCAAGACCCTCTGGTTCCAGGACTCAAACCCCTTAGTGCTGGGCTCCCCTTTTGCCCGGCTCCACAGCGCCCTCTGGTGGGCTCCGGCTGGAGAACCGGGGCAGCTTCTGCCCACCATCACCTGCGCCCGCCACTTCCCGGACTCAACCACAGGACCATTGGTGGGGCAGACGTATCATCCAAAACCTTGTCGCTTTTCTGTGAGCTGAGGCCTCAATGGGGATGGATGTATAAAAGATCTCGCTGCGGTGTCTGTAGAGCTGGGTGGGCCAATGCTCTTCCTGTCAAATGGTTTAGACAATCTAACAGCCAACAGCACAGAAATGTTTTGTTAAACAAGTACTTATGATTGGTGAGTAGGCATCAGAAATGAGTTTAGCTTACGCCTATTGTCACTACCCTCCAGAACTACTCCACTCCTGGGTGTGGTCCTAAGACCCTTGTGGGCTCTCAGGCCAACTGTTTGACCTCTACTCTAGTATAGATAGGAACTCCTTCCTACCTCAGGACTTTTGCACTAGCTATTCACTCTGCTGGAACTCCCTCCCCCCAGTTCCTCTTCATTCACATCGCCTCAACTTCTGGCTCTCACTTAGAGGCATGCCCTGACCATTCTAGCTAATGTTACCCCCCAACCCCAGTCTCAGATATTGTTTTATATCCTTCAGAGTCCTATTTGCATCTGCAACAGTCTTTGTTGCTTTAGGTCTGTCTTCCCCTCTAGAATGATGGCTGGTGGACTTTGTTCAGCACCCAGCAGGGTGCCTGGGTACTGAATAGGTGTTCATAGTGATGTGTACATAGTGATCAAATGGAGACCTGCACACGACAAGGAACATGCCAGAGACCACTTTAGAGAAAGTCGGGAGGTTTACTCAACAACAGTCACAGTCACGGTTGTACACGGTGAGCCTCGTTTTCACAGAGGCTCACTTTTCCAGGCAGGAGGGGAGAGGTGGGAGTCTTGAGCTTTCTCTATGGAATCCCTGTCTGAATTTCCAAACATCCCTTGCCTGCGACCCCCTGGGGATTCTGGTCTTCAGGCCAGTCAGTCACAGAGCAGGAGTCTGACCCTGTTGGCTGGCACAGCCGCATCAAAGCCATTGGGAGCAGATGTGCAGAGGACTTTGTCACTAGGTATGGGGGTCCCACTGCCCCCCAGAGGCACTCAGGATCAAGTCTGAACTAAAACACGACTTGGACTTCTCACAAAGAGCATCGTTGAAAGCAATGACGAATTCCAGAACAGCACTGCACTCCTTGCCCCTCTTCTTTCAAGTCTTCAGAAAATATTAGAAATGCAAGGCCTCCTCGGAGTTACGATCACCCAGCCTGTGAGGCTGCGCGATCTGTGAAGCAAGGGATCCCGATTTCCCAGCTCCCCCGTAAAGGGCTCTGCTGTTCTTTTGAGACTGCAGAGACTAGAAAAGTGGAGATTCACAGAAGGAAATATGGAGCCATCTTCAAGGACATCACCTGTGTCTTAGGTTGAAAAAAATTCGGCACATAGGGGAGCTTTGGAAAGGGGATGCCGTGTGGGCTCTGGAAAGCCACATGCTGCGTCTTCCACGAAACTGCTCTTTCTCTCCCAGCCGGCCCTCGGGCCACACCTGCCCATCAATCTCGTCTGTGGAGGTACCCCTCTGCCTCCCGGCTGCCTTCCAAAGGGAAGAGTCAACAGTTTCTGAACTGTTTTCAAGTTGGAAGCTCCAATTGGAGGCACAAGCTGGAATGGCTTTCACACATGTGCTGCAAATTTAGCCACCTTCGAAGACCTTGAACTTGATTACCAGCAAAGATGCTCTCTGCATTCCAAAATGTTTCTGGAGCCCCCTTTGGAAAGCTGCAGGGGGGTCTGCACGGTCACTGTACTTTCTAGCCACACCCTGTTTTGTGGTCTCATCCTCCAAATAGACGCGTTAGAGGAGAGGGCCCACACCTCCTGTGCACCTTAACCCTGAGGGACAGGTGGAGCAGTCTGCTTGGGGGTTGGGGTGGGGCCACAGGCAAGGCCCCAGACAAGGGCCCAAAGAGGCACATCAAGGCCTCCTCTCAGGGGCTGCCAAGGCCCTTCAAGGCCACAGGCTAAGCAAGTGGCTGCACAGCCCGTGAATTTGCAGTGTTCCTGCAATGACGGAACAACTCTGGCCTCTGCCCTCGGGGGCCTCTGGGTCTCAGGTGTCAGGCCCAATGTCTCCTGCTTGAAATCAGACATCAGGAAGCACACTCATCCCACGGGGACTGCACACGCCATCAGAAATGTTCCCCTCCCCCACCCCGCCCCTTTACATGTGTCTAGCAAGGCACTAGGAAATGGTTCAAGTTTAGGGATTTGCTGTACATTTGCATTTTTTCTTTTTAAAAGGCACAGTTTTTACTTTAATGATGCTGCACTGCTCTTCCCCGCCTCAGCTCCCCAAAGGCGCCACGCTCCTGCCATCCTCAGTTGAGATTCCAGAGGCAGCCTCCTCTTTCGACTCCTTTCTAGAGAGGGCCACTTGTAAAGATATAGCACTCATCTGCAAAAGGACATGAGGGGTCAGCAAGCAAGCTCTGCCGGCACAGGCACCGCGGTGGAGGCGGTCCTTTGCCAGCGACAGGCTCGATCTGGGTCGGGTGGTTGGGAGTGTTTCCCTTTCTCCCCCTGATAACTGATGGCTTGAGATCGGCCGGCATCTCAAAGGCAGATCCGTGGCTGTGTTCCCAGATTTCTGTCAGTTCCTTAACTGGTAAAGGACACATTCGAGTGACCCAACTCTCACTGGAATACTGATTTCAAGTATTTCCTGGGCTAGCTGGTGGAAGCCATAGGTTGTGGAATGTGATTTTCGTTTCTCAATCAGTGGGTGGCAGGTTGGTTACAGAAATGCCTCCTCTTAGTTTGGGAACCTCTGAGAATCTGACATGTAATTGAACAAAGCAAAAGGTAAACGTAAAGTGCTGGCAGGGAGCTGGGTGACTATCTGGTTGTGGGACCTCAGGTCCTTTTCCCCACTGCTTGGAGGCTCTGTGGTGATGGTGGTGCGAGGTTCTGGGCTTCTGGTCTGGCTGAGCACTGGTTGCACCAGAGCCTCTGGTGATAGACACAGGTCCCCAGCCTGTCTCCCCAGGACCTCCAACCTTGGATTCCACAGACAGCCGCAGGCTGGGGCCGCCTTGACTGTGTCACACCCACCTGCTGCTTTAATCAAAGCATTCTAGAAACCACACTGGAGGCTAGACTTCCAGAATCCTATGGATCACTCTCGTTTGGACGAATCAGAGTTCTTTAGAAACTCGAGTTCTATGAGAACCAGAACCACAAGGAGGTCAGAGGTGTCCTGCCCACAGTTGGTCCTGGAAGCACCCAGCTTCTGGGCAGTGAGCACCTTGAGCACCCGCTCCTCTCTCGAGGCAGGGACTTGCCCGGGAGAGAAAGGGAATTGGAAGCGTGGATGCGGAAATTCAGCATCTCCAGTTTGGAGATCTCCTCAGCTTTTTCCACGGGCCCGAGGCCGTCTGAACCACCCTCAGAGCTGGTTGCTGGGCTGTCCTTGTTCCTGGAGAGCACTGAAATGGACATTTCAAATACCCAGAGAGCCAGAGGGAGACAGCTCTATGTTCATGGCTGCAACGGAAGGTCTGGGGTCCCTTTTCTGACCCCATGACTGCCAGCTGGTCAGCGTTCAGTATCGAACCCTCTGAGGGTCACAGGTGTGGCCTGTGAATCGCCCGGGATCTGGAGAGAACAGAAGCTGGGCGGCACTGGCAGTCACCCTCCCACAAGGGCAGAAACCCAAAGGCCCCTCGAGGGGGACTGCTCTCCCTCCCGCTGCAGGTGGGCTGACCAGTCCTAGAAGCTGCCCGCACCAGGCAGACGTTGCCTCTTTCTAGCGCTGTCGCGTTCGGGCGGGACCCTGTGGGCTGGGCGCCCTGCGGGACTCGTTTCCGGGTAGCTTAGGGCTGCCTGGGGTTCTCCCACAATGCTCCAGCAGCACCGCAGGGATTGAAGTGGGCCCTGCCCTGTTGTGGGCCCTTCTGTGGCGTCTGCGCAACGCCGCACCCCCACGCCTCGGGGCTGAAGGACCAGGCAGACTCTTTGCTCCAGCTTCAAGAGCACTCTGGCCCTGACCCACCTGGCCAGCACCTTGCACACCATGGTGCCCACAGAAGCCCGGCCTCCTCAGGGGAGGGGCCCGCACCCACCACAGGGGACCTCCTGGGCCTGCCAATGGGACGCGAGGGCTCAGTTTCTGTTGAATTTTTCCAAGACTGTTGAGTTGGTGTGTTCAAACAGCCACTGCTGGGTGAGAGAGGAGGGGTTGCAGGTGTTCATGAAGATTCTGTGGTCACTTTCACTGCAGTCCATGCAGCTGCCGCTGACGGGGTGGTACAGGGTCTTGTCCTGCAAAACAGGGGGGGTCTCAGCCAGGGAGCACTGGGGACACCAACGAACAGCAGTGGTGATAACGTTATAAGTAGGGGAGGAAGTGCCTGGTAGCTGCTCCCAGACCCCTCGGTATCCCTGGGGCACACAGCCAGACGCGGCCCAGTGCCCCTGGCAGCTCGTGTCTGTCCCTGGACCCGGGCAGAAGGGATGCGTGCCACTTCTAGGCCTGGGTCCTCCACACTGCGGGCCTCCAGTCAGGTCTCGCTGGCCCTCATGGTAAGGTTTTGCTTTCTTTTTAAATGGACACAGTTACCAACAATTAAGATTTGGAGCTTTCACATGAAAGTCTGGTTTTCTGACTTCTCTTGAGTGGCTGGTTAGGTTTGTGGCACAGGTGAGCGCGGGGTTGGGCTGCTGGGGGAAGCTGTGAGGCACTACACTGCTTTAAAAAAGTTCATCTGGCAGGTTGCCCGTGCCCTCCCTCCACCCCCCCAGGTCTTCCCCTTCCACCATCGCCCCCGTTCCCTCCTGGCCCCACGGCGCATCCTGTCTTACCTGGCGGTATTTCCACAGCTGGTTGCCCTTCATGCTGTGGCAGTCATAGAGGGTGACTGGGCTGGTGTGGGAGACGGCGTCAAAGCAGAACTTCTTGGTGTGCTGAGGGTCTCCAGGCCGGATGTCCTCTCTCCAGGTGAAGGTGAACACCTGTGCACACAGGGACGTCACCATAGGGACAGCAGAGCCTGAGAATTTTCTTTTTTCTTCACATTTTCTTTTTTTTTTTTAATTTGGGGAAAAAAAATTGAAACACATAGGCCAAAAAAGAGCCCACTGAAATTAGCTCCTGTTCTAATTAGCCAGCTTCAGCAGCTACCAACTCAGCCAATCTTGCTACACTCTACCCGCGTCGCTCCTTCTACCCACGCTATTGTGTGGCAAATCTCAGCTAGCATGTCCTGCCAGGTATAAATAGCTCAGCAAGCGCCATCATAACACTTGAAAGTGACCACAGAGTCCTCGAGGTCATCCAGCCCCCAGAGTTCAAGTGTTCTTGGACTGTCTTGTCCATTTCTCCTCACAGGCTGTTTGAATCATGACCCAAACTGGGTTCACATATTGCATTTATTTGATGAGCTTCACCCCTGCACCCCACCTCCGCAGCTTTATTGAAGAATAATTGGCATACAGTAAACTGCACTCATTTAAAGTGTCATGTGATATGGTTTGACATGTTTATACCTGAAAGCATCATCATGATCAAGGTAATGAACAGATACATCACCCCCAAAGTGTCCTCATGCTCCTTGGCAATCTCTCCCTCCTGTCCCTGCCTCCAATGTCCTGAGGCAACCACTGATTTGCTTTCTCTTTTTAGAGCTTCTTTCACAATTTCTAAAATTTCTCAGAAAAGGAATCACACAGTATGCATTCTCTTTTGTTTGATTTCTTTCTCTCAGCAGAATTTCATTGAGATGCACCCAGGTTGCAATAGCATCTGTCAGTAGCTCATTCCTTGTTTTGCTGAGTGGATTTCACTGCATGGGACTTCATTTACTGGTTGTTGGACATCTGAATTGTTTCTAGTGTTTGGCTACCACAAAGAAATCTGTGATGAACATTTGCATATAAGTCTTTGTAGGGAAGTGTTTCCTTTTCTCTCGGATAAATACCTAGAAGTAGAATGTCTGGCTCATATCATGGATCGATGTCTAATTCTCCAAGAAACTGCCAAACTGTTTTACATTTACATCCCCACCAGCAGGGTACAGTTCCAGTCCCTCCGCCTCCTTGCTAACCTTGGGTATGGTCAGTCTTTATACCAGGTGTGCAGTGATGTCCCACTGTAGCTGTAATTTCCCATTTCTCTAATGATTAATGGAGTTAAGAATTTTTAATATGCTTATTTGCCATACCTTCTTTGGTAACATGTCTGTACAAATCTTTTGGCCTTAAATTTTTCCCATTATTGTTATTGAGTTCTGAGAGTTTTTATATATTCTAAATACAAATCCTTTACTAGATATATGCCTTACAAACATTTTCTTCCAGTCTGTGATTTGCCTTTTTATTCTCTTAACAGTTTTTTTTTTTAAAAAACAGACATTTTCATTTTGAAGAAATCCCAGCCTTTTTTTCTTTTCTTTTGGTATTGCATTGTTGGTATTGTTTGTAAGAAATCATTGCTTAACTCAAGGTTATAAAGTCCTTTGTCTATGTTTTATTTTAAAAGTTTTTCAATTTTAGATTCTATGTTTAGGCCTCTGAGTCATTTTGAGTTAATTTTGATATATGGTCTGAGACATAATGATTTTTTGCATGGATATTCAATTGCTCCAGCATCATTTGTTGGAAAGACTTTCTCCACTGAACTGCCTTTATACCTGTGTCTAGAGCCAGCAGTCCTTGTATGTGTAAGTCTATTCTGAACTTCGTTCTCTTCCACTGATCTTTCTTTAGGCCAGGGTCATACTGTCTTGATGACTTCCATTTTATAGTATTATCTTGAAATCAGGAAGTGTTAGTTCCTCAACCTTGAATTTCCTTTTGAAAGTTGTTTTGGCTATTTGAGGTTCTTCCTGTGCATTTCCACTTGAATTTTAGAATAAGTTTTTCAAATTTCTACCAAAAAAGCCTTCTAGAATGTTAGAATTGTGTTGGAACTTTTTCCCTATGTTTCCCAGGCTGGTTTTGAAGAGCGGGTTCAAATGATCCTCTTGCCTTAGCCTCCCAAGTAACTGAGACTACAGGTGTGTACCACTACGCCTGGCTTCTGTTAAATTTACATATTGGTTTGGAAAGATCTGATTTTGATCCTGTCTTCCTATGAATATGGTATATATCTTCATTTATTTAGAGTTTCCTTACTTTCTATCAATAATGGTTTATAGTTTTCAGTGTATAGGACTTTCTCATCTTTTGTTATATCTAAGTATTTAATTTTTTCTGTTATAGTAAATGCCTTTTTAAAATGTTAATTTGATTCTTCATTATTAGTACATAAGATGATTGATTTTTGTATCTTGCAATTTTGTTAAAACTGTGTTATTAGTTGTTGTAGCTCCTTTGTAGATTCAAAAGCATTTTCTACACAGATGCACATACAGTCTACAAATACAGTTTTCCTTCTTCCTGTCCTGTCTGGATGACTTTAGGCCTCATGCTGGCCACAGATTTTTCAAAGGTTCCCTTTGTTAAAGTGAGGAAATTCCCTTCTACTCCAGGTATGCCAGCAATAGTTGGATTTTGTCAAATGCTTCTTCTAAACATATTGAAGTGGTTTTCTTGTTTTTCTTTTTCAGTTTGTTAATGTGGTAGATCACAGCAATTAATTTTTTTAGTTGTAAATGGACACAAGACCTTTATTTTATTTATTTTTATGTGGTGCTGAACTCAGTGCCTCATATGTGCAAGGCAAGCACTCTATCACTGAGCCACAACCCTGGTCCACAGCAATTAATTTTGTAAGTCTAAATCAACTATGTATTCCTGGAACAAATTATACTTAGGTACTTAAATACTGTTGAATAGAGTTCTCTAAAATTTTGTTTAGAATTGTTACACCTATGTTCATGAAATATGGGTTTGGGGTTGGTCTAACAACAGCTTAGTCTGGATTTGGTATTAAGGTAATGCTGGTCTTACAAAATGAGTTGGTAAGTATTCCTTCCTTTCCTGGAGTTTTTGTAGAATCGGTAAAATTCTCTTCGTTCCATGTTTGGTAGAGCTGAAGAGTGAGTCTCTCCGGGCCTGGATTTCTCTCAGAAGTTCTCTCCCAGTCCAGTTCCGACATTCTGTTTTGTGAGTTCTAGTGGCCTCTCTCCTACATGCTCAGCTCTGTCCCCTCAAGGCAGGGAGTCACCTGGCTCTTCTTGGGTTCTGTCTCCGAGGCGTGGTTCAGAAATCCCTCTAGGAAGGCAGGTGGGCTGTTCTAGGGCTCCATGTGTTGACCTCTCTTGTATCAGTCATTATCTTTTACTGGTTATTGTCTACCCTCTTATTATGGTTTGGATGTGAGGGGTCCCCCAAAACTCACATGGGAGACAATGCAAGAAGGTTCAGAGGAGAAATGATTGGGTTGTGAGAGTCTGAACCCAATCAGTGAATTAATCCCCTGATGGGGATTAACTGAGTGGTAACTGAAGTGACAGGGTGTGGCTTTGGGTATATATTTGTATCTGGCGAATGGAGTCTCTCTCTGCTTTCTGGTCACCATGTGACCTGCTTCCCTTCGCTACTCTCTCACCATGATGATCAGCCTCACCTCAAGCCCCAAGAAATGAAGCTGGCCTCCTATGGACTAAGACCTCTGAAGTCACGAGCCCTCAAATCTTCCTCCTCTACGATTTTTCTGGTCGAATCTTTTTGTCACAGCAGTGAAATAGCTCACTAAAATACCTCTTAAAAACTGCCTCCTAATATTCATTTCCTAGCCTCTTCCAGGGCAGGAGCTGTCTTCCTGTTTCACCTCTCTGTTTAGGGAGGCTGAGGGCCAGGAGGCATGGATCCCAATGGGGCTGCCATATTCCCTCATTGGAAGGCGAAGGCTGGCACAGCCACACCCTCAGGCACCCTGTGGTTGCTTGTGAGTCCTCAGACACTGGCCTGGATTCTGCCACACATGGAGGCTTTTCTGAAGCTGAGATTCCTGGGCTCTTTTTAACCAGGTTTCATGCTCCCCTTGGTCTCTTTCGGAGTCCTAAGGTGGGGTGGATAAGTCACATAACAACACTGGAGAAATCTGAAGAATTTGTCACAGAAGGCCACTACCTACTAAGGACGATGAAGAAAGGATGAATTTCAGATATGAATTTCAGAGGGACAGGCAGATAGCACCAGCCTGTGTGTCGTGCCATCTGAGCGGTCACTGTGGTTTGGGGGGGATCCCCTGGAATTAACCTGTTAGAGACTTAATCCCCAAAGTTGTACGTTAATGATATTTAAAGGTGAGGCTTTTGTGAGGTAATTAGATGAAGGTATGAGGGTTTGGGACCTCCAAGATGGCATTAGTCACTTTAAAAGAGGAGAAAATGAAAACCATCTTAGCAAACACGCTCCGTGTCCCTATCTGATGCCCTCTTCCATGTCATGACGCAGGACGAGGCCCACCAGGAGCCAAGCAGATGGTGGCACTATGCTCTTGGACTTCCAGCACCATGAGCGACACAAACTGCTCTTCTTTATGAATTACCCGGTCTGTGGTGCGCAACTACAGTGACAGAAAACGGACCGAGGCGGAGGTGTTGTTGCCTGCTCTCGGTGCCTCCGTAACCTGCTCCTTCTGGGTCCTGCTGATGCAGAGGACCCACGTGACTAGGCTTATACCACTGCGAGCTTCCAAAATGCCAAAAATGTGCACGGGGACATTCAAGCTGTATCCTCAGACCAAGGATCAGTGGTGCTGGGTAGCTTAAGGGAAGACGAGACGGCAGAGAACGAGATGCAGTTTCCTGAGAGTGAACGCCCTTCCCACAGGCTGAGTTAGTCTCCTGTAACATCCTGGGGATGATCCCTCAGACAAAGAGCCCTCTCCCACTAACCGCCCTGTCCTTAGGTGAGGTGACCAGAGCCCCAGGTCCCACCCATGAGAGGACACCCTTACCTGCCCATCGCAGCACTCAGGAACTAGGGCGGAGAGCCCCAGGGATTCGCCAGAACTCTCGGAAGGGGCATGCCTGTCCACTGGGGGGCTGCTGGTGGTCACATCTGCCACCACACAGGAAGAGCCAGGTTGAGAAGGAAGCCCAGAGAGGCAAGAAGATTCCGAGGGACCCAGACAACTTCATCAACATTTCTTGGTGACTTGAGTCAATAACTCCCTCTTTTAGTTGAAGGCCATTTGGGCTGGGTGTCTGTCATTCATAACCAACAGTCCAGATGGATGGTCTTGCTACAGTGTACACGATCACCCTATCCGAGACGCTGAGGAAACTCTTACAGCTCGTCCCCGGGGCTGGCATCTGTCACTCATCACTGGCCCGCAGCCCCTCCCTCCTGGCCCTGAACACGCGAGCACTTGTGCAGCAGATGATGCAGGGACCCCCTGGCCAGCCCCCAGGAAGTGGCCCTTACCTGCATGTTGTTCCAGGCGGCCTCCCCGCGGCCCCAGACGCAGCTCTCCAGCCTCAGCGGGGACCCCAGCGTGCCATGCTTGGTGTCTGCACACAGCCCCGTGCCCACGTTGCGAATCTGAGAGGGAAAGGGAAGGAGTGGGCCAGTGAGGAGCCTCAACGTACCTCTGAGTGGTCCTAACGAGGCTCGCCCTGGGCTGCTGGCAGGGCCTAGCTGCTCAGTGAGGGGTGCTTATCTGCAGAGGAAGCCCCTCGTGCTGCTGAGCTTCGAGCCTGCAGTCAGCCAGGGAGTGGGGCCTGCAGGCAGGGAGCTGCCAGGACTCCCGCCCAGGAATTGAATTTTACCCCATTCCAGGTGACCCAGGTAGAGGTAGTCCAGGACCGTACCTCAGAAACCTCTAGAACAGGACACAGAATCTTTGTCACAGGTCTTGAATTCTCTGCCTTTTAGGGCAGGTGAATAGCAAGAGGTGACAGAGTCCACTCAAGCTCCCATCCAAAGAACAACAGTGGTCTGTCTCCCTTAGCCATCAAGACAGGTGGGCTGGGCTGGCCGCTGAAGTGCTCGGACGCTCACTCGCTATAGGCAGGCGGCATGTGCGGGTGCTCTCACGTCACACAGCTCCCACCTCACGGCTGTCACTCCTGGGTGTCACAGGGTGGGTAGGTGCGGCAGCTACGAAAGCACCCCGCCTGGACTTTCTTTTGCGGGGGCCTAGCAGCCCCAGTCCTGTGTTCTGGGCCCAGCGCTGTGTCTTCCCATGGGCTGCTCCCAGCCCGGGGATGAGCGAGGCAGGGAGGCTATGGCAGGTCCATTCCTGGGAGGTGCTGGACTCCTCTGGAGGTGATTTGGCTCAAGGAGTCCATATTAATCTGGCTGAAACTTCATCAGCCATATTGTGACCTAGGACACTTCTTCCCAAACCCTCCTTCCTTCCTTCTCCCCTTTACAGAGGCCAGACCAGATGGCCATGGCTGCTGGCTGCCCCAGTCCCCCTCGTTCTTCCTCTCGGTGTTTCACCAATGCGTCTCTTGCACATCTAATCCCACATGGCATCCGCTTCTTGGAGGATTTGAACTAACGCAGGAGAAAAAGGCAGTAGCTTGGTAAAGAACCACAGAGCTCAGAGGGAAGTCGATGTGGTGCCTCTTTGAGAGAACTGGTGGTGGTGTTGGGTGGGGCTCGCCGGGGGGCTTATCGGCCAGGGTCTCTCTAGTTTGCTGTGTGCCTCTGAGCAAGTCCTTTCTGGTGCTTCTGCCAGCCCAGCGTCAGCTCTCCTTCCTCTGGTAACAACTCTGCTTTGCCCCTCACCTGCAGCCAGCTGGCATACTGTCCTCCCCTTTCCTACCCTTGCTTTCCCCTTGCCTGATGGCCACAGCAATTGGTGCAGGATCCAAGGATGAGACTTGAGGCCTGCATCCTTGCTGGCTTGATTGGGAAAGGGGCATACATTTTCTTTTGGGATGGCCGAGCGAGGGGTGTGTCAGCCTGAAGCTTCTGAAGTCACCCTGCCTCCTTCAGCAAAGAGGTCCACATAAAAGGAAAGCGGGTTAAGCAGCAGAAAAAAAGACTGACATCACTGGAGACCCTGGGTCCAGGTCACCTGATGCCACAGTTACATCAGGCTTCCATGACTCAACACATCTCCCCTTTTTACTTAAGCTGGCCTCCCAAAGAGACCTAACTCTCGTGCTCTCCCCTCTCCCAAGCCCCAATATGTCCATCTGTCAATGAGTAGGTGCTCCTGGCGGGGAAGCCAGGACGGATGGTGGTGGTGGCGTGCTGGTCCACCTGGTGTGACTGGCCTGTGTCCTCCAGCAGAGGTCTAACAGCTGCTACATGTGCAGCAGCACAGTTCCACGCGCAGGGGCCTGTGCTGGGCTCACAGCTCTGCTGTGGCTGTTTCAGCTCTTAAGCATTTTGTGTTTGACTTTGTTGTGTAAACAGAGATCCAGGGACGACGCAGCATGAACACAAGCTGAGGGCACACGCTGTGCCAGTGCTCGCCGCTCCTCGCTGCCCTGTTTGCTTACAGCATCCCCCAAGCCCATAAGCTTTAATCTGCGGTGGACCAGACACTCGGCAGAGCCCGGCAAGAGTTGGTACCAGACAAGTGAGTCCTGTCTGACTAAGCGGAGGTGCCGGCGGTCCAAGTTTCCCCTCAGATGGGGTCTTGCTGCCATGCACCGAGGAATCAGCACTCTCAGCCATGAAAGGACGATGGCGTCCGTCCTGCCCTTTCCTGCGTGGCTCCACTCCCCTGTGCTGGCCGATCACTTCCAGGCTCATGAGTAGCTGCGGGCAGTGCTGGAAGAGCACGGTTTCCCCAGGGTGAGGTTTGTGCAGTGAAGCCACTCTTCTGCTAGGAAAGAACTTGGAGATGGAACACAGGTCTTGTCACTGCACGCATTCTGAATACGAGCTGTGCGCTTTTCATCTGCATTTAAAATGGCACTGTGGCCGGGGAGCATGTGCAAGGCTCCGGGTTTTAGCCCCAACACTGAAAAATACCACCCCCCAAAACCACGAAAAATGAAAACAAACTAGAAACAAAAACGCCAAAGACATCACCACCACCATCATCGCTAACAAAAAATTGGCACTGCATAATATAAAGATGCAAGGTGAAATTTATGCTAATAAAGTTTTTTTGGGGGTGGGGGGAATTGAACCCAGGGGCGCTTAAGCACTGAGCCACATCCCCAGCCTTTTTTTTTTTTTTTAAATTTCGAGGCAGGATCGCTGAGTTGCTCAGGGCCTCACTCAATTGTTGAGGCTGGCCTTGAACTCAAGATCCTCCTGCTTCAGACTTACAGGGTCGCTGGGAGTCGCTGTGCGCCACCACACTAGCCTAATTAAAGTTTAATTTTCCTATACTGAGAACATGATATAGTAAAACAAAACAAAACACAAAAGCAACAATAACAACAACAAAAAACAACCAGCAAAACTAAAGAGGTAACAGGAAAGGAGGAAAGAGATTTATATTCCTACTTTTCCCAGGACGGCAAGCCCTGTGCTGTGTGTGACCAGGGGCTGGGCTTTTGCAAACTGTGTAGCCAGCCACGCCCTCCCCACTCACCTCCCCCCAGGCTGCAGCAGGGGGCTCCACGGGCGGGTAGAATTTGGGCAGGTCCCAGGCGATCTTGGTCATAAACCACTTGAAGCTCTTGCAGTTAAGGGAGCTGCGCAGCTTCTTCTGGGCTGCTACGTCCCCAGCGGAGAGGTGGCGGTACTCCGGCCGGCGCTGGTAAATGTACTCGGCATACTCATCCATCCACACTTCGGCCACGCGCTTAAGGTTCTGCGGGCAGAGGCAGGTGGAAGCGTCAGGCTCACTGCAGAGCCCAGGCCAGGGGTTGGGGTGCAAAGGGTCCTGGCGGGTCGAGATCCACCGTTCTTATTTACATACTTCAAAGATCGTAGTTCCACCATGTTTTCAGATTTTCTATACAGTCAGGGCCACACTGACAGTTGGGTCAATGATGGACCACATACATGAAGGTGTTCCCATAAGGCCATATTGCCTGGTGACGGTGGAGCATCTCAGTTGGTAAGTACACTCTATAATGTTCTACAAGGATGAAAGCCTATTGGTGCCTTTCTCAGAATATATCTGTCAAGACATGTCACTGTATTTCTAATTATTATTTATGCACATTTTAAGGACTTTACAGTTGGATAATAAACTGCCATTGTTTTGCCTGCCCATCTTCCATTCCCTCTCATTCCAGTGATAACTCACCAACTTTCCTTTGGGAAGCTTCCCCTGCCTCACTGCCAATTCATGGGGGTGGCAGAAACGCCCATCTCCCAGTCTGGCTAAAGTGCCTAATGCATGCAGGGATTGGTCAAAAATGAGCATGTGACCGGAGCCAAGCCAATCAGATCCAACAGGCATTAACCTTGGAATTCTTGCAGGAATTATTGGGAAGAATTGTTCTGTTTCTGTTTGGATTGTTGGGTAAGACCCCCTGGGTAAGATGCCAGCCATGTAGTAACCACAAGCTTATCCAAGGAGGAAGTCAACTTGGAACGGGGCAGAGTGGTTCTTCTCGTAGCATTAATACTTCTTGCTGCATGGATTCAGTCACACCTGAAGCCAGTACTACCTGAGAACCTTCCAATTCCATGAGCCATTACATCTGCCCCCCTCTTCTTTTTTGGAACTAGGGATTAAACTCAGGGGCACTCTACCATTGAGCTACACCCCCAGCCCTTTTTAATTTTTATTTTGAGACAGGGTCTTGCTAAGTTGCTGAGGCTGACCTTTAACTGATCCTCCTGCCTCAGCCTCTCATGTCGCTGGGATTGCACCTCTGTACCCAGCCATCAAATTCCCTTTCTGCTGAAGTAAATAGGAGTTAGGTTTTTGTCATCTTAGCTAGAAAAGTCCTGATCAAGTTACATGGTGAAAATAAATTATAACTTACAACTGAAAGGTATAATCCCATCAGCTGCTAGAATTTCTAATAATCCTTTGAGGTTTGAAGGTTGCATCTATGCTTATAATAAAGCACAAGGATAACGTACCCCCCCCCCCCCCCCCCACACACACACAACCCCAGACTTGGAGATAGAGGGGGAAGGAATGCTTGTGTGAAGTTGTGATGAGAATTCTTTATTCCAGTTGCTGTGCAGAGGCCCTTCAGTGAGAATTGACAGCAGACACTTTGAGGTTTGGGGAAATTCCCTACCCTAGGACATTGTCCTCTAGTCCTCTGGAGTTGCCAGGACTGGTGTTCCCACCTTTCCCCCAAGATACACGCAGAGCAGGCTTTATCTCTCTTATAAGGTTTTTTCCTTTGAAGGGTAAAGCATGAGTTAGCACTTTACTTTTAATAGCTGTTCCAGTTATTCACAACTAAGTTCACACCTACGTGTGAAGGACTACTCTCTAGGAACAGAAGGGAAGGCAGGGTGGGCAACATGTTCAAATGCTTTCCATAAAGAACCTGAGAGTCCATATTTTAGGCTTTGCAGACCAGATGGTCTCAACTCTGATGCAGCTATAAAGCTACCAGAGGTGCTGTCAATGACTGGGTCTGGCTGTGTTCCAATAAAACTTTAAGGACAGTTACATTTGATTTTCATGTGTCTCAAAGTATTCTTTTGATTTTTTTTCTCCCCAACTATGTAAAAACATTCTTAGCTGTGAGCCATACAGAAACAGTTCGCCGACTCCCGAGTCAGGGGGAGGCCGCCAGCACGAGGGAGGCCATACACGCAGACCGAGTCACCAGCTTCCCAATTTTGCTGGCTCCAGTTTGGGATCAGGAAACCACTGCATTTCCTTGCAGTCACCTAGGTCTTCCTGGGTTGAAGTGTTTTGGAAAACAGCTCAGGTGTAGGGTTTCCCCGCCAGGCCCCTGCACGGCAAAGGCTATGTTTAATTAAAAAGCCAGATCATGAAACCCTGACAGAGCCTGAACACCTCAACATTCTGAAACACAGATTTCATCTCCCAAGTCCTTGGCTACTGTCTATTTAAATTAGAAATGCGCTATTGTACTTTTAAGACGTGGCTTAATCAGCCGTTTCTCCCAGATCTGGAATTTTCGTACAACTCAGGAATTGTACTAGACCAAAGGAAAGGACTTCACATGAATTTTTCTTGCGTTTCCTTTGGAGTCACATAAAGGACTGTAGGTCGTCATGGGGTCTGTATACCTCAAAACCCCGCCCCCCCCCTTCTTAGTCCTGAGTCCCTTCTTTATCCCAACTGCACTCTTTGTGCTTGGAGCGCAGAGACCTGCCTGGCCCTTGCAATCAGTTTCTATTTTTGTTGCACCAAATTTGAGAGGGTTTCTGTTGGGGCCTTCCCTAGGATGCCATCCCAGTCAAGAAGGAGTTTAGCAAGCTTACTAAAGGAAGAAAGACCGGCTGCTCCGTCTAGAGGCTGGCAAGCTGCCAACTGCTCAGTCTTCCTAACCTGCTGCTACCTCGTTGCTGTCTGACCTTCGGGGGCCAGCGAGACAGGTCTGCTTCCTTTTGGCTTGCTTAGACGCTATCAAAATGATGTTTTAGTGCTCCCCAAGGCTTAGAACTTGGTTGTTGAAAAGCTCAATAAACATTTGATAATATCTGCAACTAAAGGGGGGCAGTGAGGCACTGTAATAAAGGGCTGTGCTTGACTCAGGCATCTGTGTGGTCCTGCAAACTTACACAGAGCCAGACCCACAGGTTGCAGAATGAATGTGGGAGGAGCTTAGGAGAAGGCCTGGGGCATCACCCAGATTGTTTAAAGTCAAACTTGGGATATTGATTCAGTACAGGTAGCTAAAGAAGCTGAAATTCCTAAACTCAGAATTCAGATAAGACTGAAATACAGCTCCAGTCTTAATTGTGAACATTGATGCAGATGCTAATGTCGACACCAACAATAGCAGTCACTATTTCAGGAACCAGGCACCTGTCAGACTTAAACAGGTTTGCACTGAGCAGGAGCTCAAGTTAATGTCTCCATGTTTCCCTTTTCTCATCCCTAAAGTGGAGATTAAAAATGGAGAATGGAGGTTTGGAAGATGCTTTGCAAGACGCCTGGTTTGAAGGAAGTTTCTTTTTTTATTGTTAATAAAAGAAAGTTACTGCAGTTAGCTACTACACATTGCATTCATTTGTGATTCAATGAGGAGGAGGCTGTGGTATCTTTCTCAGGGGGCCTTTTAAATGACAGTTCTGGATAGGAAAAGGATGCTTTGGGATTGGTCCTCTCAGGGGTTAGCGTCCCCATGCTCCTTATAGTTGGAAGAGAGGCAGTATTGGGCTCACCGAAGTTGGTATGCAGTTGGCATCCTTAGGGAAGGCCAATGGTGTTTCAGAAGATGCAATTTTTGCCTCGCAGGGCTGAATTTATAACCCAAGCCCCGTCGCACGGGATGGGGCTGTGCAAAGCGCTAAAGGCCCGGGAGGCTGTGGTTAGAAACTTCTACCACTAGAGGGCACTGCCGGCTCTCCTTTCCCTCCACGCCGGCCACAAAGCAGCCCGGCAGTCCAGAGCTCAGCTCCCACCCACTGAGGGAGTCTGGCGTCCTTTTTGAGCCTCTGTTCTCGTTATAAGTTACTGGACAACGAGTCTGGGTGAAGAGGGACGGGGAGTTTGCAATCTTGCCGGAAGGAGGCGGCGTTGGGGAAGTCAGACAGGCTCACACGGGTCTCATTTGGGCTCCACGGAGGCTTGCCCCCAAACCTCCCGCGGTTCTTTGCATCGGGGATCCTCCCTCCTCTTCGTTTCTCTTCTGTGGTCACCTTGATTTGTTTTTTCCCAAGACATTTAATACTGCTCCTCCCCTCTCCCCCGAGTCTGGCTAGCATTTCCATTTGTAGCCAGTGGCCAATTTAATTCAAGGCAGGATTGATATAGACCATTTTAGGGCAGTGAAATAGCTTGTCACCTAGTTCTTGGCAATGGAACTGGGAAAAGGGTGGGAAGAAGAGAAGATATCTGTTAACCCCTCCTTCACAACGGGACCTTTTAAACACCGTCTCTGGTTTTCCAAACCACTGCACACCAACTGTATTAGTACTTATCTATCATGTTTCTTTAAATCACCTGTGATCTAACTTCACACTTACATTCATTTTAGTCCTAATATCTGTGAAGTTACCAGTTTGCTACAGTAATACGCATTCATTTTTAATCCACTTCAACTTAAACACATGAAAATAAAAATGTTCCTGTGCCTACCACCTCAGATAATTTCATGTGTCACACTTTGAGACACTGTATCATCATCTCCTTACTTTTCCGAGCAAGGCTAAAAGTTGAAAGGAATTAGCTCTCTTTCAACAAAGAGAGAAACAGGTTCAGAGGAGTTAAGCAATCCTCCCGAGGTCACACAGCCTTTAAGTGGGTATGCAGGGATTTAAGTAAGTTCTTTTAAATTGGGTTCTGCCTGGAGAAGGGGGCACATCCTCACTCCTAGTGCTCACTCAGCCTGGGGCCCTAAGGTGCCTCAGTGCTGTGGGTCAACTTCAACCAACCCCTGCACCCCCCACCCCAAGGAAAGCCACCACCTTACCCGGGCCAGGCTGACTCCAGCAGGGACCTTGTAGGGTACATACTTCCTATAGATATGGCCCACCCTGGAGCAGGGGATGTCCTCCATGCGGCCCCCACACATCCACACCTGCAGGGTGAGAAGGGAGAAAAACGATCATGCTTCTGCCTCCAGTTCACTGTCCCCTCAAAGGCCAGCACGCTCCAGTGTGTTCAGACAGCCTCAGCCGGACGGTCTGCCGAAGCCCCGTCACACAAGCAGCGAGGTGGGCAAACACAGACAAAGCAGCAGCAGTAGAGAGAGCTGACGGCTCAGGCACTATGCTGAGGGACATTACAGATGCGGAAACTGCCGCCAGAGTTGCTGAGAGCTGTCGAGGTCATGGAGTCAGGAAGTGGTGGAGCCGGAATTTCAAACCCAGTTTTAACCAACTCCAGGTCTGAGTCTTAAACACTATGGATGCTTGAGTACTGTGTTGAGAATTCTGAAGAGGCAGCGGGGGCCCAAGCGTGGGCAAGGCCACAGCGATGGCCCAGTGAGGTCTGTCACAAGTA
This sequence comes from Sciurus vulgaris, assembly GCF_902686455.1. Classification (NCBI taxonomy): domain Eukaryota; kingdom Metazoa; phylum Chordata; class Mammalia; order Rodentia; family Sciuridae; genus Sciurus; species Sciurus vulgaris. The sequence goes on from NC_136466.1 coordinate 25,481,577, forward strand.
GGAGAGGGGACAAGGTGGCACATAGGTTCTGTGCATCTACTGACTGTAGATCCTGGAAGTTTCCTCAAGATCTTTAAGCGTCCTGCTGGGTCCCCATGGGCATTCCGCCAGCCTCCTTGCCCCAGCTCCTCTGCACTCTGGCTCACTAAGCCATCAGGGGCTGATGCTTCTCTTCCTGTCCCCCTTCCAGGGAGGAATGTCTGGCATCCCAAGAGCTCCTGAGTTTGACTGCATGCTGACCTGACAGCAGCATGGGAATCCATGACAGTTACGCACAGTTAGTACTGACTCATACCACGGAGGGGACCCAGCCTAAATGGACCCTCCCAGGCGGCCTCGGTTCAGATCCTGACCATTTACCAGCTTTATGACTCCGATCAAGGTAGTGCTCTGTGACTCTCGCATGCTCGACTAAGAATTAGGGAGTATCTGCTGCATGTCACATACTGTGCTGGGGACACACAGCAGTGAATTAGCCAAGGACCCTGCTCTCACCGGAAGGGGAGTGTGGTGACCAGCCTCTAAGGTGGCCTGGAATGGTCCTCACCTCCTAGCACTTGTGCCTCGGGGTGGGGGGGATGCCTCCCCAAAGCGTCACACGAGGACTGACCATTGTAACCAGTGGGATGTGACAGAGGTGACGGTCGTAAAGATGCTGTGGCTTCTGCCTCTTTCTGTAATCACTTGCTTTGGGGAGCAGCTGACAAGCAGTGCTAAGGTGGGACTGGGGTGCAGCTCAGTGGTGTGGGGGCGGGGGAAACAGTGCTCTGGAGAGGTCCATGTGGGGACAGCTGTCTGTCTGACGCCCAAGTGCCAGTCACGCCAGTGTGCCATCTTAGAAGTGGATGTTCTAGTCCTAGTGAAGCCTGCAGGTGGCGGTGGCCCTGGCTTATTTCCTGATCACAGCCTCATGATAGACCCAGGCCAGAACTATCAAACATGGCCAGTCCCCAGCCCCAGACCAAGAGCACCTGGGAGACAGCAACTGTCGGTTGTGTTAAGATGCATGTCTGGGGCTCATCTTCTGTGGCGGCAGCAGGAGCCAATATGGGGACAGTTTCCAACGACAATGTGCATTACTGGATGGGCAGCAGGGCGGTGACTGGAGTGGAGAAGGCAATGCGGGGCACAGGCCCGCAGCAGGGAAGGCCTAGGCAGGCTCTGGCGACAGCCCAGATTGGAGGCCATCATGGCTTTGGAGGAGGGGAGGCGTGGCCATGGTGAGACCCTGCTGGATCTGGGACATTTTTATTCATTTCATTCCATTTTCTCTCATTTGTGGAGTGACGGGTAGAACTGGAGACATCGGTAACCCCAATTCTGTGCAAAAGAGCCCTTTTTCTAGCCTGAACTGCTCGCGGGATGCTGGGGGCTGGGCCTCCGTCCCGAGGAATCTGGGACTCTAGCGGGACCGCTCAGCCGCCTCACATCTAAGGGTACTCCCCGCTCCCTCCTGTGGTCTCCAGCCTCGGCTCCCCAAGAGGGATCTGCACGGGGCACCAATTAGGAGAAGTGCCACCGGGAGGAGCACAAGTACATTCAGATCTGGGGAGAAAAGAATGGAGCAAGTCAATAGAACAGAACGGAGGTCTCAAGATAATGGGCTCCTGACGGTGGATTAATGTCAAGGCCAAGCCAAGAAGTTGATTTTCAAAGCGGGAGATATTGATCAGGTGCCAGCACCCCATAACGATGACTCTTCCCTTATACAGAGCTTGATGTGGACCTGTCCCTTTGTCTGGTGGATATGGCCCAGGCCGCTGGGGCTGCCTTCTACCTCTTGGTGGTCGAGGGCTGAGCAGGAGAGGGACTCGATTTCTGACTGTCTCCTGGGCAGCTGAGCGGGCTGGCGTCCAGCTTCCTCGGCTCCATGTTAAACTTGCATTAGCTAACGGGGCTGCGTCTCCCGCTCTGCCTGGCAGGGAACCTTCTTTTTTACAGACAGATGATCCATTTCTAAAGCCTCTTTGCTGTGACCTCTGGTTCCTTTGGCCCTGACCATGCTGGCCCCCAGCCTGGAGGCTCCTGAGGAACCAGGGTGATCTCGATCTGCCTGGAGGTTCGAGGCACCCGAATGTTCTCAGGCTCCCCGGATGCGTGTAGCTCAGGGTCGTCCTGGCTTCCGGTGCTGGGTTGGTGCCATGTTCCCTTGCCCGGGACACGATGCCCTGGGGCAGACTCAACGTAAACTCCCTCCAGAGACACAGAAAGTTGTTTAGCAAAAGCTGCTGCCAAACTCCCAGTCCTTTGTGGGGACTCCAGTGCCGGCCACCCAGAGTGCCTCGCACACAGACGTCAACACGGTGGCGCTTGCTGTCCCTGCAGCCCTTCACCTCTCTCATTCCACCATCTCTTGCCTGCCACACTCCTCCCTCCAACAGCCCAGCTCGTGCCACAGGCTCCTCCCTCTGCCCCACGCCTGACCACCTCCGCTGGGCCCCACAGTGCTGGGCGGCCCTGTCCTTCAGGGCCACACACAGCGCTTGCAGTTTGCCTCTGTTGTCTTTGTCAGGGGTGCGATCTCAATGAGCCACATGGTTAGCCCTCAGGTCGGACCTCCCTGCTGTTGGCACTCGGTGTTTTGCCTATCCTGCACACCTTCTCTGTTCTGGGGACTGTCCCTCTGCAGCACTTGGCCTGGTGGCCTCTGAAGCTGGTGTAAGGCAGGGTGAGACAGCAGGGTTCTTTTTTTTTTTTTGCGGGGGGTGGTGCTGGGGATGGAACCCAGGGCTGTTTAACCACTGAGCCACATCCCCAGCCCCATTTTTATTTTCTTTTGAGACAGGGTCTTGCTAAGTTGCCGAAGGCCTCTAAGTTGATGAGGCTGGCCTCAAACTTGCCTTAGCCTCCCAAGTGGCTGGGATCACAGGCGTGTGTCACTACGCCTGGCTGTGATAGAGGATTTTGATGGTTGCTGATGGGTTGAGGGTGCCATGTATTTTTCTCTGGGATGGAGTGACAAAGGGGACCCTGTGCTGTAGCTGCCAGTGGCCACCTCTGCCCCCACACAGTGAAGGAGGACCTGCCTGTGACCTAGCCAGCACAGAGGGAGGGTGGAGAGGGAGACAGACCCCCAGTGGAGACCTGGGTCTAGTCATGATGAAGACAGTCAGTCCCCAGCCTTCTTCCTGGCTACTATCGGTTAAGATGGCTTTCTGTGGCTTTTAGTGTAAGAGTCCTTACTGGCCTCTCTGCGCCCCCAGCCTCAGCTCAGTGTGGGCAGGGGTCGCACCTGCATCTTTGCCTTCAGACCCCCAGAGCTAGCACAGTGCTCTGTCCGTAACAGGCACCTATGCTGTCCCTGCAGAGTTCACAAAGGAGCAAGCGAGTGAGACTGATGCCAGTCTCGAGGACAGGGAGCTGACCAGAGAGAGGGTTTCATCATGAATGCTCTTATATCCAGGGGAAACGCCCTGTGGCTTTTAATCTTGGCAAGAGTGTGAGTCCTGGGTCTGGGCGGGAGCTGCTATCTTGGGTACAAGGTCCCAATTCCGTCCTTCTCAGGCTGGATCCTGACTGAGTTTTGTCTTGTGTGAAGTGGGACAGACACAGGAGGCCAGACATGGAGGCCAGACACAGGAGGACAGACATGGTCACCTCTCGGCCCCCTCTCTCTTGTGACAATCAACTCTCAACTCTGACACTGGAGAGGTAGGGCCCCGAGACTGGCTGGGGAGGGGACCTCTCTTTCCAGGGTTATGAAAGACAGGCAGAGTGGTGGAGCTGGCAGCTGGTCACAGGTCCCAGCCTTGCAGATCTGCTCAGGGCCTAGGTCACTCTCGCAATCCTTAGGCCCCTCCCTTCCTTCATGGCTGAGGTGATGGCCATTTGAGACCTGGACAACCAAGGTGTGGATGCAATGAGTGCACGCTGCAGCCTTACCCGTGTCAGGTCCCAACGCCACCACGCCATCCATGGGACCTTGTGTAAGTGGCTCAGCCTGGGGGCCTCACTCTCCCCACGTGGGCACGGACAGTCATCTCCAAGGCTGCGGGGACAGCCGGACAACTGCACAAAGCTCTGAGCTTGAAGCCCGGCCCCAGCGATCCCGATGGACAGGAGTCATTTCTACTCGCAGCAGGAGGGGAAATACACCACCTTGAACTCACAGTGTTGCCCTTCTGCCGACACCATTGTGTTGTCTATCCCGTGGTCTAGTTTCCCAGCTGACTTGGTGGCCAAATCTGGAACTAACAGGGACTGATGGGGCCAGGTGGGTGAGGCAAAGCCACTGGGTGCCATCTTGGGGTCTGGCCATCCAAGGCATTGTTCTTTCACCCACTGGCAGGAGGTCAGCTGGTGGCAGAGACAAGGGAGCTATAGGCGGGTTGCAGTCAGGTCACACCTGGCCCAGGACCCATCATGTTTGAGATGGGACAAACACAGGCACCGAGGTGACATTTTTGCAGTCCTTCTCCTTGAGGTACGTTTTGTCTGGTGCCAGCCAGCTCCTCCCCTCCTGGCCCCACCCCCAGGGGATTCCAAGCATGGCCTGCCAGCTCTTTCCGGCTGCCCTTTTCCTCCCCTGAGGAGGAGTCGTCTTCTCACGGAAGCACAATGCCACTAGACAAGTACAAATCTAATTGTAAAAGCTGCTCCCCATTCATTTCCATTGCTGCTTTGATTTATTTTATTAGCAAACTTCTTTTGTGTGATGACAGGCTTCATTGCCATGTCTATAAAAGACAATTACTCGCTCTTATCTCCCAAACGGAGGAGGAAAGAGGCGAGCGGTGATGTGCATCAGGAGATCACGAAGGGGCCTGAGCGAGTGCGAGGGGCCATCCCACCGGGAAGGCGGCAAGCAGGGGCTGGGTGAACCTGTCGGGAAATGGCTGCCTGGACGCTGGCCAGGAATGGCACAGCCCCACTGGCTCACGACAGGGAGAAGACCGGCAGCCAGCCGGTCTGTAGCAGTTGGCATCGTAGCTGAGGACCCCCGTGGTGTTCAAACCCTCATCAGTTGTACTTGGAGAAAATAATATGATAGTAATTGTCTCCAATTATTCGGCATTAGCTGTGTGCTTTGGAGGCACCTAGGGTGGTGGTCATGAGCTCAGCTCTGGAGTTGCCAGTACTGAGGTCTAATTCGATCCAAGCTCCTAAGCAAATTTCATATGGGTGGAAGCCTCAGTGTCCTCATCTGTAAAATGGGAAAAACAACCACGCCTCCTACCTCCTAAGGTGGTGGTGGGGCTGAATCGAGGCCCTGGGGAAGTGCAGAGGACACTGTGAGCTCTCCGCATGGGTCACCTGGACACACGGCAGCTGGTGTGGGCACTGCATGCACCCCACCCAATTCCCCAAAAAAGAAACTCAGAGTATTTAGAATGTAATCGTTTTGAACAAGAAGATCTTATTTCCAAGAAGTCTCGCTGGCATGAAATGACCTCAGCCATGCTAGTTTTTGATGTTTATAATGGTTACTAGATACTGTTAGGAATAAAAAAGAGTAGAAAAGTACAATTTTATTTTAGTCTTAAAACCAATTTTAATTAACATCTAAATTATATATTATTTTTATGCAATATGGTTTCCAGATGTAAATTCAGCTATAAATTAGTAATTAAATATTTGACTATTTTGCTGGACACTGTGACATATGCCTGTAATCCCAGTAACTTGGGAGTGGAGGCAGGAGGATTGCAAGTTCAAGGTCAGCCTAACAGTCTCAAAATGTAAAATAAAAAGGGCCAGGGAGGTAGCTCAGTGGTAAAGGGCCCTTGGGTTCAGTTCCCAGTAATGAAAAACAATGGACTATTTTAACATTTTCCCTGCTTATAGTTAACCAGTCTCAACAAAGAGGGTGTTTGCCTTATATTAGGCTGGCTCCTATTTGGAAATGTGGCATCTTACAGCGGCCCAGCAAGAAGGCACCATCACGCCCTTTCACACGGAGTAAAATAAGGCCCACTAAAATCAAGTGTCTGCCCCAGGCTTCCTCAGCTCAGAACAGGAGAGTCCAGAATGAAACCTGGGCGGGTTTCCCAAAACCAGGCAGATCTGAGGTCTCCAGTGAGCCTGTGCGCTCCCCATTTAATGTTCCTCGGGCGGGTCCTAACCCATCCTGGTCTTCCTCAAAGGCCTCTAGGGCTCTTGTGTTGCCTGCAGAACACAGCAATCACCCTTGGCTTGCAAACAAGGGCCTCTTTCCCAGTTCCTGTCACCTCCTATCCTCACTGCACCCGGCACCACGTGAGGATGAGAAACAGCTGCCGACGCTCAGTTCTCTGACTTGGGTGCACGTGTGCTTTTCTTCCCATCAGTGTCGTGGCCCAGTGCAAACGTCAATGAACTCATTCATCCAGGCACACACGACCCTGGTCATTAATCAGCTTGCTTTAAAACTCCATTGGAAGAAATGGAACAGAAATCAGCTGCCAAGGGTGGACCCAATGATACAGAACCTTGAAAGCTGGAAGAAGGTGCTGGAACCTGTTGGCCAACCTACCAAACAACCTGCCCATTTCCACTGTCATTGCACACCCAAGCCTATGCATCTTCTCTGTACCAGGCCCCACCTATTCTTTACAGTGTGGGGGAGCATCAGAAGAACCCAGAGGGCTTGTAAAACACAGATGGCCGGGCAGCCTGGGTACAGCGTCGTCATTTCTACCAATGCTACAAGTTCAGTTCTCAGGTGCTGCTAACACTGCTTGTCCAGGAACCATACTTGAGCATAACTGTGCACTGTAATAGTGAGTCTCCCTCAGGTGAATGTATCTGACAGCTCACATGATACCTCCTAACTGTCCTGTGAACTTGGGATATTAGTGTCCCTTTGTAGATGAGGACACAAAGCTCAGGCAAAGGTCTCACTGAGAGTCTGTTCCAGAGCTGGGCTGGGAGCCAAGGCCTCCACCTCTGTCTGGCCAGACTCAAAGTTCTTTCCACTCCTGTCTTCCTGCGACCACAGAGTGATTACAAAAACCGCAACAATGACAGCTACCATTCATTGATGGTTTGTTTTGTTCCAGGCTCTGAGCTAAACTCACAGTATACTTTTGACTAATATGCTCATGCTCAGTCCTTACTATGAAGTAAGGACTATTCAATCCCCATTTTACAGATGAATTAAGTCATTTTCTCAAGCTACTGGTTACTCATGCCTTCACTAGAACCCAGGCCCACAGACTTAGTCCCCTGCTGTCCTGCCTCTTTACCTAATGTGAGGGTTAGGATCTACAGCTACCATTGATCACATGCTTCCTCTTTGTCCAGCTCCAGGCCACATAAATGTATTATTTAGTTCTTGAAACACTCTTTGAAGAAACTATTATTACCATTTTTAGCACTGAAGAGCCACAACACGAAGAGCTTAGTGTGTGGTTAGGAAGTTCTGTACTGAAGATGATCCTTGGGCCTTTGAGCTGTTTCCCTGGAGGCACAGGGGAGAGCCACACTCCACAGATGGACACTCATGGAATTTCAAAAAAGGCTGGCCGGGAGTCAGGAGCAGAGTGCCACATATCCCTGTTCCCAGCAGACAGCTCCCTGGGATGAAAAGGTGCACTCAACAGAGCATGTTTCCAGCATACTCAGACACCCCAGGAAGCAAGCAGGGGGCGCCAGGTTCCTGGCAGTGACGCTGCAGCTGGCTGGAGAAGCAGACCCCTGGAAGAGGCTGGCGTCAAGGACATGGAAATGCACTGCCACACAGGTGCTAAGAGGGTGGCCAGATCGCCCCTCCTACCAGGGCTGCCTTTGGAAATCATTTCCTCCTCCTGTGCAGCAACTTAAGGGCTCCTCAGAGCTGGTCCTGACCTTACAGCCCTGCCTGACAGTGGCCTCTCGAGACTGGACACACCTTTTCTCTGTTTCTCCCACCAGGTGGAAGGAGATGTGCCCAGACACCTGGAATTTAGCCCTGGCACTGCCACCTTCTGGCTGGGAGACCCTGGCCCAGTCACCTAACCAGTCTGAGCATCAGGTCGCAGTATCACCCTTGAGCAGCTTCTGGGGTGTGTGCTGCCTCTCTATTTCACTTGATTCTCTTGAAACACTAGGGTTCTTGCAGCTGCCCCCACCCCTGTACTGGAAATTGAACCCAGGGGCTCTCTGCTACTGAACTACTTCCTCTGTCCTTTTTATTTTTTATTTTGAGACAGGGTCTTGCTAAATTGCCCAGGTTGGCCTCCAACTTAAGATCCTTCTGCCTCAGCCTCTCCAGTTGCTGGGGTTATAGGCGTACACCTGTAAACCTCACAGCTAATGCTGTTGAGCTTTATGGGAGAAAAGTCTGAGACCTTTTTAGTGATTATTTTGACTTTGAATCTGCTGGAGGTGGTCTAGGACTGGGCTACCTTTTTGGTGATTGTATCAGTGTCAAACCAAGCAGACCCCACTTACTCCAAGGCTTCGGCCTCTGTAGTTTTCCCTCTAGAACAAGCTTCAGGGACCTTCCTGACTTCTGTCCCTCCCCCCTTGAACACTCAGGTGGTTTTCCATCACTCTCACCCACCCCTGCTCCATGACAGGAAGATGGAGACAGTGGGGTGCCCACTTTCCAAGGACAGTGGGGTGCCCGTCCCCTATAGCAGACCTTGCAGCCCACGCTTAGTGGGCCTGGCCTTCCCTGGGAGTCTTCTCTGCCATGCCCTGTCGGTGGCCTGACCTCTGGGGACTCTCATCCCTGAGCTTGCAAATGGCCCAAACCATGCAGTGGAATGTATGTGAGGAGGGGTGGCCAGGAGCCAGACATTTTCCTTTGTGGTTATGAAACTTCCTGCCTTTTTTCCTGATCATGGAAGTGATAAACAGTGATCATGAACATGTGCCGTGTTTCAGAAGCACATCAGGCGGACAGGCACAGCTGTTCTCTGCAGCCCTCTTACCCCTGATGGTCACTAGGGACAAGAAGCCTGAAAGCACGTGGGTCCTTTTGGAAGTGATCTCACCTAGGTCTCAGTTTGCGCACCTATAAAGTGGGGAGGGTGGAGAGCGGAAGTGCTGCCTCAGGAGGAAGAAGGACGCAGTAACGTGGGGCGGCGGGTAACAGGGAGGAGAGGGAGAGCTTGGGGTCGGGTGAAAACAGAACTCCGAGCCGTGCTGGGGCGTGCAGACGCAGGGCCAGCGTTGGCATGGTCCCTAAGGGCACGTGGGAGGCTCTCAGGGCTGACGTTCTGTTTCTTTCATTTTTAAATTTGTTCTTTCTAGAGATACGTGGCAGGGTCTATTTTGACATATTATACATACACAGAATAAATATAACTTGCTCCAATTAGGATCCCATTCTTGTGGTTGTATGAGACGTGGAGTTACATTGGTGTGTATTCATGTATAAGGAGGGAAGATACATCCAATTCATTCTCCAGGCTTTTCTATTCCCATCCCCCCCCCTTCCCTTCATTCCCCTTTGTCTAGTCCAATGAACTTCTAATCTTCCCCTTCCTTGTGGTGGGTTAGCATCAGCATACTACAGTGACGCAGCCACTTCAATGTTTATAGCAGCTCAATTCCCAAAAGCTAAACCATGGAAACAACAGATGAATGGATAAAGAAGCTATGGTATATACACACAACAGAATATTACTCAGCCATAAAGAAGGATGAAATTTTGGCATTTGCTGGTAAATGGATGGAACTGGAGACTATCATGCTAAGTGAAATAAGCCAATTCCCAAACATCAAAGGTTGAATGTTCTCTCTGATGTTCTATTTCTTGATCTGAGGACTGGTCGTGTGGATGTATTCATTTTAAAAATTAATGGACTGTATACTTGATATTTTGAGCAACTTTCTACATGTATATTGTGCTTCAGTAAAATTTTACATACACACACAAAAAAATGGTACAGGTCTAGGCACAGGTCCCCACACATTACTGAGGGTAAGTGCTCAAGAAACATTGGTTGGTCTAAGGATATTCTAAGGTTTTCCTTTGCATTTGTCAAATGGCTAAAAACAGCCATTTGACAAATTATCTATTTATTTTTGCAGAACGGGGGATCAAACTCAGGCCCGTGGTGCTACACGCCCAGACCTTTGTCATGAATCATATTGTGTGTGTGCGTATGTATGCATATACACACACACTAGTTTTCAGTCATCTTTTTAAAACTTAATTTTGGAGGCATCTAACTTCTTTTATGTAATATTCCATTCTTTATATGTGCTCTAACATATTTATCCATGAAGGAAATGTAAACACATTTTTAGCGATGATTTTAATTTGGTATATGCTAGAGGTCTTTTTTTGATCTCACCCAATTGTAAGTAATATTTCAGCAAAGAGCTCCTACCTAGTTCTTTGCTTACCTATGTGTTGTCTTTCTTGGAATTTCTGGGCATGAAATTTTAGGTCGAAGGATGTGCTTACTCTGAAACGTAATGGATTTTGCCAAAATGTAATGGATTTCACTACTCACAGAAGATACAACCATTTACATTGCCCCAAGACACACATTTTTCTTAGTCTAGTTAGGTGCTATGGCTCTGCTTGGATTCTTTCTCCTGTGTCTCGTAGTTGAATACATTCTAGTCCTGGCCTCCTGGGGCACAAGGTGCAAGCCCCTTTCTGCTCATCTCGTCTCTGCCCTCTCTAACTCAGACCACCCCTGGACCTGTGAAAGCCACAGGGCTTTCCCCAGAGCATCCTACTCTACCCTGGCTCATGGGGGAGGAAGGACCCCATCAGGATGTGAGGGCCAGGAAGGTGGAGTGATTGGCCGGGGCTCTCCAGATGGGTGGAGAAGAGAGACAAGAGGCCAGGGCCCTGTCTTCCTGCTGAACGCCTTGCCCACAAGGCAGCATCACCCAAGATGGTACCATATGTACTGGGGGGGGCGCAGTGCAAGGTTTATCAGTTGGAAGTGATGTCACAGACAGTCATGGAGTCCTCCACTCTGATGGCTTGTTTTAGGATTTTTTGACTTTACAATATGCAAAAGTGAGAAAACTTCAGGGGAAGCCTTACTTTGAATTTTGATTTTTTTTCTCAGTCTAGCGACGTATGCTAGGCTCTTCTCTCACGGGGCAGGACAGAGGCAGGGAACTGCCGCTCCCACATAGCCACATGGTCACTAGGGAAAGGACCTCCAGTGTGCTGTGCTGCTCAGCTGGGGTGGTTGGTAGGTTAGTGGTTTTAAATGTATTTCTGCGTTTTATTTTTGGTTTATAATGGCTTTATCAGGATGAAGCCCCACTGTAAGCCAGGGAGCATCTGTATTTAAAACAGCTTCATGAGTCAGAGACTGGGGTGTAGAGGTGGAGGAGAACACCCCTGCCTCCAGGGAGCCCAGAGTCCAGCAGGGAGAGCAAGATCTTGAGGTCGGTAAAAACGGGGTATCCTGAGCCAGGCTGGGTGCATGCAGATGGGAGGACCGACTTTGGGATGGTCCCTAAGCTGCAAGGAAACCACTCATATGAGCTGCGACTAAGGTAAGGTGCCTTAGGAAGAGGGAACGGTGGAGGACAGTCCTGTGAGGTGGACATCTGTGGCTTGCCCCTTCTGGGCATGGCACCTGGGCTTTCCACCCAGGGAGGCCAGGCTACCGAGTTCCATATTCATCCAACCACTAGGACTGGGAAGAGTCTAACTTCTAACTCTGAGTGGGGGAACTCTGACCGTGTGACCTCACCTTTGGGAAACCAAAGCTCTGCTGGGTCAGAGATGGAGGGGGACGGAAAGAGAAAGAGCCACCGGCTCTTCTAGAAATCCCAGAACCTTTGGGACATATTTTCTGGAGTTTTCCCATCAGGATAAACAGGTTGGTCTAGAATCAGAGCCAAAGTATTAATCTATGAGTCCCGATGACAAATATTGATTTACCTTAATTTCTGGAAATACGCTTGTGTCTTTTAGGCCAGTCTCTTTACTCTTTCACCAGGAAGAGGAGCTGAATGGAGATTAATTGGAGGGAGTTTGGCCCTTGGTAGATGCCTGGCTCTGGCTGAAAATGAAGTTGGTTTCAGCAGCGGGGAGCTGCTGCAGATGGCTGGGCTCTCCGGCTCCCTCTGCCTCGGCAGGCCTCCGCAGGGCCGGGACACAATGCACTGGCACATGCGGTGTTCTCAGAGCCAGGAGAGACAGAGCCAAGGGAGAAGAGTCCCTTCCAGACCTCGGAGCCTCTCATTTCCCCTCGAGAGTGACAGACATAATTGGATCAAATGGGAATGCGAGCCAGCCTTCTTCCTTCTCCTGGACCAGAGACTTCCAATATGGCTTCATTACCAAGCCTTTGTAAATAAACCATGTGGGGAAAAATGCCATTTGTTCTGCCATGATTGCCTGATGAGCAACATTAGATGGGTCTTTGAAACACACAGAATGAAAGCGTTTGGGGTTTAGACATTCCTTTGTGCACACCTTTCTCTTTTTGCTTTTCTCCATAGCCCTCTATAGTTTGTGAAAGTGGGTTTTCTAAACCAAAGAGCTAGATGGGAGCTGGGAGCTGGGAGCCGGTTCTGGCCAGTGGCACAACTGCTTTGAGTATTTAATCACCAAGTACTTATTAAGTGCTTTTCCACGCCAGGCAATCCTTCAGGGATACAGCTGGGAGTGAAACACAAGCTGACCTACCCTACTGCAGTTCAATCCTGATAAGAACTTACGACTCAAATGTGCCCATTTCTGGGTACTAACATAGATCAATATTTAATCAATGGATCAATATTTAATAGACAATTTGGGCAACTGTGCAGTTCAAACTATTTTGGGTATAATTTCACTGTATCTGGTTTTGTTACTTCTGACGTGTCATTTTCTTTTTTTCTTTTTTTTTTGATGATTGAACCCAGGGATGCTTTGCCACTGAACTACATCCCCAGCCTTTTTTATTTTTTATTCTGAGACAGGGTCTTGCTAAGTTGCTTAGAGCCTTACTAAATTGCTGAGGCTGGGCTGTGATTCTCCTGCCTCAGCCTCCTGAGCCACCATGCCCAGAGGAATGTGACATTTGGAAAGTTAGATTGCATGGGTCAGGGATATTAAATAAATGACCTTTGTGCCAACCTCACCAAACCCACACCTGTGGCCCTGGATCCAGCCTCAGAATACATATCAATGTTCAATGCAGCAGCCCTACAAATGCTCCAGAGTTGGCTAGGAGACAAAAGTTATCTGGTATTTCTGACTTAGGTTGTTACTAATTCAATTCGCTAAGAGAATGCAGAATATCCAAGCAAATAGGAATAATCCCAAGAAGAGAAACAACTGAGAAGAAAGGGCAAGCAATAGCAGCCACTTTCTTAGGCTCCTTTCCCTCTCAGTGGCTTTCCTTTGATGTTTCCACAAACACAGCTGGTTAGAGCTTTGGATCAGGCAGGCCTAGGTTCAGGCCCAGTTTAGCTACTTCTGACTGTGTGGTCTGAACCCTCCACATCCCCCTGTGAAGTAGGTGCAATTCAGGCTGTCGTGAGGATGAAATGGGCCAGGATGTGCAAAGGGCCTGCACAGTGTCCTGTCAGGTGGAAACTCGGCTGTCACACACCACAGTGGATGCACATTGCTTATGGCTGGCATCTGACTGGTTGGTGCTTGTGCCATCAGAGCTGTTAAATGTGTTGGATGTCACACCTGGATATTAGCATTTGTTTTATTTCGGGGGGTGCTGCTATCCTCAAGGGAGACAGCTTCAGAACTCTGGAGGTTAAAGCAGACACAGACTGCCTTTCAAACCAGGATAACATTTCAGCCGCATTCTAGGTCACTGTCTTCCTGCTGATAAAGGAGGATTGCAAGTTCAAAGTCAGCCTCAGTAATTTAGCAAGACTCTAAGCAACTTAGTGAGATCCTGTCTCAAAATAAAAAACAAAAAGGGCTGGGATGTGGCTCAGTGGTGAAGTGTCCCTGGGATTAATCTCCTGTGCAAAAATAATTATGTTCCCCAGTTCTGACTGGCTCAACCAGCATCACAGGTAACACTACATTATAGGTTGATAATGATAATAACCTTTAGGATATTTATCAAGAGCACCCAACAAACATCATCTAACTTAATCCTCTCAACAACCCATGAGACTTAAAGCATCACTACACTCATTTTATGGAACCAGAAACTGAGGCCCAGTGAGGTGGATTCCTCCTGCAGGATCACACAGCTGGTAGGAAGTGGCAGGGCTAGGGTCTGACCTTGGCCATCTGCTGCTGGCCCTTTGCCCAACTCTTGGGGAGGGGGCATCAGGGTTGTGTGTTCACAGGTGTCAGCTCAGTAATGTCGCTGGCCATCCTTGTGGGCTGGGGATCTGCCTTACTCAGGTTCTGAACATGCTGGAAGATGGTGGACCACAAGGGCACAGGGCAAGCTAACCTTCCTCTCACAGGGCTTAGCCTTCTTCACCTGATAATGCAAAGGAACCCCAAAATAAAGAGGAGAATGTGCACTCACATTTGAGTAGTTAACTAGATACTAGTTAACTAGAAACTCCTTTACTACCATTGTCAAAAGTTTCTATAGCCCACGGGCTGATTAAACAGGTTATAGTAAATATTCGCTGCACCCTTAACAATGTCTACCAGTTATTAATCACTGGCCACGCTCCCGTGTTGTAGGCTAAGCACTGTCTAGACATTTGCTCATTTGATCTTCGCAGTAGCTCTGTGAGATAGGTAGTGTCACTATTCCTTTACTTCAGATGAGGAAAGAAGGCTTGAAGTCAGACAGTTACCTAGTGTTGGAATGGGGATTTGAACTCAGGTCTTTCTGAGTCCTCAATTGGAGCTTTTATCCTCTGGCCTCTATGTCAAACTCTTGCAGTAACAGATACAAAAGAGAGAGAGGGGTGACCTAGTGGCTATCTTTGAACCTGTGAGGCCACACACTCACTCTCAGAGCAGAGCAGAGCAGAGCAGTCCTCTATGGCCTATGCATCTTGTGGCCTTCCTTCCCCACTGTGGGCTGCTGGACATGCCATCTTGGCTGGAAGGGAGACTCATCTTACTCCAGCACGTTTTTGCAGTGCTAGGGATTGAACCCAGGGCCTTGTGCTCACAAGGCAAGCACTCTACCAACTGAGCTATATCCCCAGCCCTTATTCCAGCATCTTAAGAAGAGATGTAAGGCAAATGCCAGCAAGACCAGCCTTTGGCCTTAGGGTGCCCCCACAGCAATCCCACCCTTGTCCCACACATGCAGACACTGAGTGGCCCACTGAGGAGCAAAGGGACTACAGAACCCTGCGACCCCCGAGTCTTCCCAGGCTCAGACTCCAGGCAGGCAGCCTGCCAGGCCCAGGACCAAGGAGTGGTGGCACCGGGAAGCGGCTTGTGAGCGCCGGCTCACCTTGAAGGAGATCTCATACTGCTCTCCTCCCCAGATCTCCAAGCCGGGGTCGTACCCGCCCAGCTCCCAGAACCACTTGCGGTCCACGGCAAACAGCCCACCGGCCATCACGGGAGACCTGTCAAAGGAAGAGAACGTGGCGTGAGGATGCATATGTCCTGGCCGCTCCCCAGGGATGGTGTTCTGGGCTGCTCCTGGGACACAGCTGCGTCCACCTGCGGCTTCAAGGTCCTTTGGGGGAAGGGCACCAGGCTTTCCTATTTCTTGGCCCTTCGTAAATGCTGCATTTTAACCAAGTAGATCCAAAGTTCCCTCACACAATTAACACCTGAGAATGCCTGTGGAATGAAATCACAGTAGTACTTTCCCACGGCCTCGCAGCTGCTTGATAGATATAAATATCAAATCTCTCTATGTATCCAGTCCTCCCCCGAGTTAAATGGTCTGAATCAGGTGTCTCCAAGCCTGTCTGTGCTGCGACTCTCCTAGAGGATGAAAAAGTATAGAGCTTGCTGGGCCCTCGCCAGGCCTTCTGAAACCACCCTGGGGCTGGCACCTAGGCACCTGCTTCTCTGATGGCTCGTGTTCAGCTAGCCTGGCACAGACACTGGTGGTGCGTATGGAAGCCAAGGTCTCTGTTCTTTCAGTTAAACCAGGAGGCAAGATGAGCTCCATCCTTTTGATCCCCCACTGGTTTATCTGCTGGTCCTGGAGGGGTACAGAGGTAAATCACTTAAGGGGAAGCCAGTGCATGGGGCAGCCACCTCAGGACCCAAAGATCCAGAACACAGGTGGAGTGGAGTAAGGGCCTCTGGGAGGAGCAGACCAGAGCACCACAGGAACATGAGGGGAGTGTTCTGCTTCCCTCCTACTTCTGGGGCTGAGCAGGGCAGGGGGAGGACAAAGATGGGCACTCAGAGGAGATGGCCTTTGAGTGAGTCTGGATAAGGGAGAAAAGGCAAGGGAAGACATTGAGGATGAAGAAATGACATCAGCAGGGCACAGAGGTGACAAATTGAGGGGCACCCAGGGGAACAGGGAGTCAGCCTGCACCATGCTCTGCTGCTGGCCAGCACCCCCCAGTGGTCCTCACACAGGGCCAGCACCTGGTAGGAGCAGTGTTTGCTGTGTGACCATCTATTGGAGGGTGGCTGTGTCCCTGTCTGGTTCCACTGGAAGACTCTAGACCTTCATACCAGAACATTTCGGCAGCAGCCCCCACTCGCCTGCCTGGCTGCGGGAAAGGTCAGCTGGTGGGCAGTGGGCCTTACTTAACCCTCCTGGGGCAATCCTCCCGCAGCAGGTGGGCCTTTCCAGCACAGGAGGGGCCTCCTTTAAATGGGATGCCCTTGACTGCTTACTGAGGGCTCGCATACGCCAGGTGCTCTGGCTACTTACTAATAAAACAAATCCACTCCTCACGAGGCAGGCCTCCTTACGGTCACCTGCATTCTGCATGCGCGGAACTGGAGCAGAAAGGCGACTGCTCCTAGGTGGTGCTGCTGGGATCCGACCCTCTTATCACCCCAGTCCACACCCTTCACCACCATGATATGCGGCCTCCAGTCAGGGAGAACCTTGGAGAAACAGGTGGTAGCGAAAAGGAAAGGGGACCAGGATTGTTTAACCCTCCCTCCAATTCTGCTGTCCTTAACCTGCTGTGTCCCTGAGGTCAAAGGTCTAACATTAAACCTGTTGCTGCCCAGGTCAGCAGCCACTGGCCGCAGGTGACTGAGCACTTGGAATGTGGTCTGAATTGAGATGTGCTGTGAGTGTAAGTCACCCATGGAATTTCCAGGTATGGAGACAAGATACAGAACTTGTCAGTCATTTTAGCATGACTTGCAGGTTAAAATAATACTTCAAATATACTGGTTTAAATAAACTATATTTCTCAAATTTATTTTGCTTTTTTTTTTTTTTTTTTTTTTCATTTTCGTGGTGCTGGGGATGGAACCAGGGTTTCTCACATGCCCTTTTCTTTATCTTTGTTTTGTCTTAAATGTGGCTACTAGGAAATTTAAAATGATATATGTATATTGGACAGAGCGATGGAACCTCTTGCAGTCTGATCCCCTCCCCACACCATGGAGGGACAGCCCACTTCCTGTCTCACACTGCGAGTACATTTCTAAAAGTATCCAGTGCGGCAGGAACAGAAGGTGTCCTTTGTGTCCATTCCCCTGTCTTCTGAAGGCTGTGGGGTTTTGGGTTGCTTGGCTGGAGAGTAAACGTACAGCCTGGACAGGCAGAGACTGTTTCTGACTTTGGGCTTCACAGGAAATCAGACCCAAGACTGCGCTTGGAAACCAGCCTGGACTGGAGCTAGTGACAGAGGCCAAGGCAGTGTGCGGAAGGAAGGAGATTAGCCTCAAGGCATTTTGGATGCTCCAGGCTTTGCCTCGGGAGGGAAGCTTTTCCTCCTGGCCTGCTCCATTTCCTGCCTGTTCAGCAATAATAATAACAACAATTCTGAGTGTCTAGCGCTTGCCACTCACTTTACTGGCATTATCTCCAGCTCCCACAAAGCTCTGCTACTAGCCTCCTCCTCAGATGGAGAAATTTGAAATTCAGGAATGCTACATAGCTGCCCACAGGCATGCGGCTAGTAGGTGGATGAGCTGTGATTCAAATTGGGGTCTGCCAGGAAGCCCGAGTCTTTCACCAGTTATGCCGCCGCCGTGCCTGTGGACCTTCCACTTGCTGGCACCATGGGGAGGTATGCAGATGACCAGATTCCTCTCGGGACTGCGCTCTGGGGTTCCGTCCAAGTGCAGTTCAGAAGAAGGCTCCTGAGCAAACCCACGGACACGAAGGATGGAGAGCCCTCAGAGAGCATCTGGGCCAGTGGCTCTCTAACCTGCCACATCAGTGACTCAGGAGCTTTAACAAACAGTGATGCCTGTACCCCACTCCAGAATGAGGGCGGCCTGGGCATTTTAACAAGTTCCCTAGGTGATGCCAACATGCAGCCAGGGTTGAGAGGCACTGCTCCAATGTCCAGAGGAGGAGACTGAGGCCCTAGAGGACATTAGTCAGGCCCTGTTGCTTGCCAGCTGCATGATGTGAACTCATGGTAGCAGGGATGAGGGGCCTATCAGTCTGTTTAGGACAAAGTTTCCTATAATAATAATAATGGGGGCTCTTACTACCTTTGGTTATCCTGAACATTCCATTTTCTGGGACTGCCCATTCGGACCTCAGCCTCTGATACTATGTCAACTTGGGCAAATCTCATTTCCCCTCTGAATCACAGGGTCTCAGTGGTCAAATGGGGACAATGCTACCTCTACCAAGGATGCTATTATAAGGACTGTTCACAATAATGTCAGTTGGAATTGCTTTGCCACCTCAGGCCAAATGTTAGTTACTTCTGCTGTTGGTCTCATTCCCTAGGAACGCAGGTCAACCGAGGATTGACTCGGAGTGCGTGGAGGCTGGCGCTGACTGCATGATGCCTCTTGGCTAAACCACATCTCTGGCTAGGAAGGAGCTAATGGCGGCGAGCATGTTTAAGGTGAAGGAGGTCAGACCCACTGAGGAAGCACATGGAATCAGCTCCTGGTTCGTGGTGCTCCATCACCTGGCACCTGCCATTTCCACAAAGAAGCCTGCTGTTCTGACCTCTGAGCCTTTGCTGGGGCTCCCATCAGGAACTCTGGAATGCACTGTGCCTGTGAAGATGGCCGAGCCACCAACAACCCCCTTTCTCAGATGGGGAGAGCAAGGCAGAGAAACTGGGGTCCGAATGTGGCAAGGCAGGTGTGCCCCTGGGCATGCCTGGGCAGACGTAACCTTCTGTGGAAAAAGAGACTGTAGATGTGACTCAGGTTAAGGGTCCTGAGATGGGAGAGGATCCTGGTGGGCCCCATGCAATCACCTGGGATCAGGGTCATCACAAGGGCATATCAAGGGTAGGAGGAGAGTCAGGGTCAGAGAAGGAGACGAGAGGATGAAGGAGCGGGTGAAGACAGGGAGCATGAAGGAGGGGGAGAAGACAGGGAGGATGAAGGAGGGGTGAAGACAGGGAGGATGAAGGAGGGGGAGAAGACAGGGAGGATGAAGGAGGGGGTGAAGACAGGGAGGATGAAGGAGGGGGTGAAGACAGGGAGGATGAAGGAGGGGGAGAAGACAGGGAGGATGAAGGAGGGGTGAAGACAGGGAGGATGAAGGAGGGGGAGAAGACAGGGAGGATGAAGGAGGGGGAGAAGACAGGGAGGATGAAGGAGGGGTGAAGACAGGGAGGATGAAGGAGGGGAGGAGACAGGGAGGATGAAGGAGGGGTGAAGACAGGGAGGATGAAGGAGGGGAGGAGACAGGGAGGATGAAGGAGGGGGAGAAGACAGGGAGGGTGAAGGAGGGGGAGAAAACAGGGAGGATGAAGGAGGGGAGAAGACAGGGAGGAAGAAGGAGGGGTGAAGACAGGGAGGATGAAGGAGGGGGAGGAGACAGGGAGGATGAAGGAGGGGCGGCAGGGAGGGAAACAGATGTGAAGATGCTGTGCTTCTGGCTCTGAGGACAGGGAGGGCGTGATCCAAGGACTGTGTGCAGCCTCTGAGGCTGGGAAGGCAGGGAAATGACCCTCCCCCAGAGCCTCTGGAAGGATCACAGCCCTGCTGAAACCCGGATTCGGCCCAGGGAGATTTCTGACCACCAGAACTTCAATTGTCGGTTTAGCCACTAGGTTTGCAGTGATGTATCACAGTGACTCAGGAAAGTAATACGGTAAGGGAGGCTGGCCCCTGGCTTCATGCCCAAAGATCTTCCCTAAACCTTTGGCAGGTCAGCCAGGGGAGCTTGACGCAGCTGCAAAGACGGCCAACCTCCTGCTGAAGAGCTGGGGTGCCAGGGAGGAGCGGCTCAGTTCTCACCCATGTGCGCCCCAGGCCAGCTCCCTCTCCTGGGCCTCGGGCCCTCATCTGGCGGGGTGGAGCTCCTCATCCAAGGCTCCCTCCAGCTCCCACACTCCAGGCTGCTGAGTCCAGTCCACACCCCGAACCCCTGGTGGGACAGGCTGCTACTGCCCTGACATTTCCAAGGGGGTCTAACAGAAAACTGGCTCCAGGGGCCCACAGACCGGCACTTGCTCTAGCCTCTGCCACTTAATGGCTGTGGGATCTGAGCAAGTTACTTAGACCATGGTGCCCCTGTTTGGAAACTAAGGATACAAATGTTTACCACCTGTGAATGCAGGGGTTACGTGGGGTCAGGGAGCACCCTGCTCAGCACTCTGCCTGGCACCCGGGGACGATGACGATGATGATGACAGCTGGGAACAGGCCTGAGAAGGAGAGAGCGTGAGCGACTCTACGCACCCCTGCTGGCAGCCCTGGCAAAGTCCACAGAGGCGGCCAAGGTGGAGGTGACCAGCTTGGTAGTCCTGAGCTGGGCTCTGTGACATGCTGGGAGTGGGGGATCCTTCTGGTTGGGATGTCTGACACTTGGTAGCTCCTGGGAGGGTGGTGAGCCTGAGCGGTGTGTGTGTTGAGAAGCAGCCTTGGGGTCAACCACTGGGATAAGCACGGGTCAATCGTACTTACTCAAATGGGTCACTGGGGTCAGGCTTCTGCAGTTCTGGAGGGATAGGGATCCGCTTGTAGTACATCTCCCAGTCAAAGGCACCCCGCATGGCATCCCCTGCCTGCGTCTCGTATCGAAAGTCATCGTGGTCGATCACATCGATCATTGGGCACACGATGGTCTTGCGGTTTCGAGCGATGCGGTCTGAAAAAGTCAAGAGACGCCCGTTAGTTGAGGCAGGAGCGAAGTGCCTTTCCTACTCTGCTGCTTAGTCTCCGGTTTTACACGTTCCCGGGTGATGTCTCTGACCGTTTGAGTTTGAGAACACAGAGAGGAAGGGACAGCGTGGGCTTTCGGCAAGAGGGACCACGAATCTCCTTTCGGACTTGCCACCCACAACAGGGTCACCAATGGCATCTCCAAGGCCCAACGTTCTCCTCTATGGACTGGGGAAGAGGCTCTGCTGCTGTGGAAAGAGACTGACTTCCTTCTGGGAGGACCCCTGTTCTGGACGGCCAGGCTCCCATTCTAAGTCTGCTCTCACCTCGTGGCCCAAAGCAGCCAGGCTTGGCCTGCGCCTCGTGGCAGACCATCTGCCCCTGACAGTGCACTGGTGCTCCTGGCTGCAGTCGGCAGCAAATGGCCCTCCTCAAGCCAGCTCAGCTCAGGCAGAACTACGGAAGTGTGAAGGACAGTCCCTGCAAGTCATGGCGCCCCCAAGGCATGCTACATTTAGACCATTTAAGTTTGCAAACGAGGGCCTTGACCCAGGTAGCTTTATGGTCCCTTTCAAGCCTGGAAGAAACTGATTCTCTCTGAGTTATTCTCCGCCTAACCTACCATCAGAGTTCCGGCTTTGACTTCTCTGCCCTTCACCGTTCCTCCTGCCAGACAGACCTGACGAGCCAAGGGGTGTCAGTCAACTGTCAGGGATGATCTGCCAGGAGGGCCAAGTGGGCTTTGGGCCACAAGTCAAATTCAAGACTTGCACTGTGGAGCGCTGCGGGGCCAGAGCAGGCCGACAGCAGCCAGGGCCCACGTTTCATCAAGCTACTGTACATTTTTCTCCCAGGAGAGGAAAGCAGCATTTTTGTCTTTTTCAAAACTGAAGACACAATCAATTCATAGGTGAAGCATGAAATCAATTGTGTGTGTGCCTGTGTGTGTGTGTGTTTATAATGAACAGAAATGAATACTGATTATTGGACTGCATTCCAGGTGCTAAGGAATGCCGTGATAGATGGAATTATTTCAGGAAATATGCTGGGCTCAGTAGCACGTGCCTGTAAACTCAGCAACTCAGGAGGCTCAGGCAGGAGGGTACAAGTTTAAGTCAGCCTCCGCAATTTAGCAAGACCCTAGGCAACTTAGCAAGACCCTGTCTCAAAATAAAAGATAAAAAGGGCTGGGGATGTGGCTCAGTGGTTAAGCATCCCTAGGTTCAATCCCCAGTATAAAAAAAAATTCAGGAAATGTGTTTCAGCTCTACTGTGTGACCCTGTGCAATTTTGTATTGGACTGAGATGTCCAATGTGTTTCTAACTGTGACACATGGTTATAAAAATGTTTGAGGGCTGGGGTTGTGGCTGTGTGGTAGAGCACTTGCCTCACATGTGTAAGGCATTGGGTTCAGTTCTCAGCACTGCATTAAATAAATGAATAAAATAAAGGTCCATCAACAACTAAAAATAATATTTAAAAAAAAAGTTTGAGAAATACTGTTTTTGGCAGCTGTACCTCCAAGGATGGAGGGCCAGATATACCCAGGGTATGTTTAAAAAAGTCCCCATGCCTACCTGCATCCCATTTAGAATTTGGGGTTGGCTTGGCTCTGCTCTCTGGAGATTTTCTCTCCCTCCCTGTCTCTTGTGGTTAGTGCCGGGGAACCAAACCCAGAGTGTTAGACATGCTAGGCAAGCACTCTACACTGAGCCGCAGCCTCAGGCCCCTCCCTGAGGATTTTTAATCCTCAAAAAACTTTTTAATCCTTAAAAAACTGATCCAGGGAAAAATCTAGAGAAGGGCCTCCTTTCTTAATTACTCATGGCCATTCAGGATATTTTGTGTCCAAGGGGAGTTGGGGTTGAGGACACAGCACCCCACTGGCTGCTGACTGACTGTGGGTGGCATCAAGCCAAGGACCTCAGAAGGTCACATTCTGTGCATTATGCTCACCTGCCAAGGGAATGACCAGGTTTAAATCCTGCTTTGTACACAGCATCCATTCATGTTTAAAGCACTAGAAAAACTACGTATAGGGACTGGGGATGTAGCTCAGTTGGTAGAGCGCTTGCCTCACAAGCACAAGGCCCTGGGTTCAATCCCCAGCACCACACACACACACACACACCCCTCAAAACCAAAACAAAAACTAGATATAGAAGGAACATACCTAAACATTGTAAAAACTACCTCATGCACATATACTATTACCTCATGTACACATGTGACTGCATGACCAATGAGATCCTACAATATGTACAATCAGAAAAATGAGAGATTATACTCCATTTGTATATGATGTATCAAAAGGTATAAATGTATTTTTCTGTCATGTACAACTAAATAGAACAATTTCAAAAATCAAAAAACTATTATGGCAAATCCAAGGCTAACATCATTCTAAATGGAGAAATATTGAAAGCATTCCCTCTAAAAACAGAAACAAGACAGGGATGCCCACTTTCACCACTTCTATTCAACACAGTCCTTGAAACCCTAGCCAGAGCAATTAGGCAAAAGAAAGAAATTACAGGGATACAAATAGGAAAAGAAGAACTCTGTTTGCCAAGATCCTATATTTAGAAGACCCAAAAATCTCCACCAGAAAACTTCTAAAACTTATAAATAAATTCAGCAAAGTAGCAGTATACAAATTTAACACCCAGAAATCAACTGCATTTCTATATTCAATGACAAATCAGCTGAAAGAGAAATTAGGAAAACCATCCCATTCAAAAATAGCCTAAAAAAATACTCAGGAATCAATCTAACAAAAGAGATAAAGGACCTCTACAATGAAAACTACAGAATACTAAAGAAAGAACAGAGGGGGTCCTTAGAAGATGGAAAGGCCTCCCATGTTCTTGGATAGGCAGAATTAATATTGTCAAAATGGCCATCCTACCAAAAAATACTATATAGATTCAATGCAATTTCCACCAAAATTTCAATGTCATTCTTAATAGAAATAGAAAAAGCAGTCATGAAATTTATCTTGAAAAATAAGAGACCCAGAATAGCCAAAGCAATCCTTAGTGAGAAAAGTGAAGCAGGAGGCATCATAATACCTGACCTTAAATTATACTACAGAGCAACAGTAACAAAAACAGCATGGTATTGAAACCAGAACAGTCAAGAAGACCAATGGAACAGAATAGAAGACAGAGAGACAAACCCACAAAAATACAGCTACCATACTTGGTAAAGGTGACGAAAACATACATTGGAGAAAAAGCCTCTTTAACACATGGTGCTGGGAAAACTGGAAATCCATATGTAGTAGAATGAAATTTAACCCCTGTCTCTCACCCTGCACAAAACTCAACTCAAAGTGGACCAAAGACCTAGAAATTAGACCAGAAACACTGCACCCACTTGAAGAAAATATAGGTCCAACACTAACATATCGGCTCAGGAACTGAATTCCTTAACAAGACTTCTAAAGCACAAGAAGTAAAATCAGTAATCAATAAATGGGATGACATCAGACTAAAAAGCTTCTTCACAGCAAAGGAAACAATCAAGAACATGAAGAGAGAGCCCACAGAATGGGAGAAAATCTTTGTCATCTGTACCTCAGATACAGCATTAATTTCCAGGATAGGTAAAGAACTCAAAAAACTTAGTATAAAGAAATAAATAATGAAATCACTAGATGAACAACAACAACAACAAAAAACTGAACAAACACTTCTCAGAAGAAGAAATACAAAGTCAACAAATGTATTAAAAATTTGTTCAACATCTCTAGCAATTAGAGAAATGCAAATTAAAACTACACTGAGATTTCATCTCGCTCTAGTCAGAATGGTGATGGTCAAGAATACAAGTAACAATAAATGCTGGTGAGGATGTGGGGAAAAAGGTACATTCATTCATACATTGTTGGGGACTGCAAATTGTTACAACCACATTGGAAAGCAGTATGGAGATTCCTCAGAAAACTAGGAATGGAATCACTATTTGACCCAACTACCCCACTCCTCAGTTTGTTTATTTATTTCCACTCCTTGGTTTATATCCAAAAGATTTAAAATCAGCATACTATAGGGATGCAGCCACATCAATGTTTAAAGAAGCTCAATACACAAGAGCTAACCTATGGATCCAACCGAGATGCCCTTCAGCAGATGAATGGATAAACTATGGTACACACAATGGAATATTACTCAGTCATAAAGAAGAATGACTTTATGACATTTGTAGGTAAATGGATGGACCCAGAAGTCTCTGGGTTATGCTAAGTGAAATAAGGCAGTCCCCCCAAAACTTAAGGTCAATGTCTTTCCTCACATATGGAAGCTAATGAGTGGGGAGAGGGGAAGAACAGATATTCAGTAGATTAGACAAAGGGGAATGAAGGGAAGGGAGGAGGAATAGGAAAAGGAAAGACAGTGGAATGAATCAGAAATAATTTTCCTGTGTACTTATATGAATACATCATAGTGAATCCCACTACCATATACATCCATAAGAATGGGGTCTTAACTAGAATAAGACATATTCCATGCTTGTACAATTATATCAAAATGAATTCTACTGTTATGTGCAACTAAAAAGATGCAATTAAAAAAACAAATCCTGTTTTGTGCCCATTAGCAGTATTACCTTGGATGAGGATTTTTGATGCATCTGAGCCTCGGTTTCCTTGTCAACAAAATGGAGGAAGATGTCACCTATCTCATGGGGGTCTTTGAGGAGACCGAGCAAACACTGGAGCCAGGATGCTCAGCACAGCCTCCAGCACCATCAGCACTTGGCCGACAGTCTGTGACGGGGTGACCGAGAGATGCCCAGAAGCAGGGGTTGGGAGACTGAGCAGTTCCTTCATTCTCTTTGCCCTTCAATTTCCTCATTTGCAAACAGTGGATAATAATGCCTAGCCTGCCTGCTGTACTCGTGGCAGGCAAGTTTAAATGTGGATGTGGCCTAAAATGCCAAGGGGCCATCAGCGCCATGATGATGATGACAACGATGATGGAGAGAACGGGAAGGGGGAGGAGAGGGTGACCCACAGCGACTTCCCGGAGGGGGTTAACCTTCGGGGCTTGGATGTGTCTAATCTCTCAGGAAGACAGTGAGCCATGCATGCGGTGCTAATGGCTTCACAGACAAAAGCCACGCTGTGCTCTGTCAGCTGCCGGTATTAGAGGGAGAGACTTTAAACCGACACTACCGGTTCACATTTCTATTAGGGAAGAAAAAGAGGGGGGGTGTTCTTGCACGCACGTCTGCAGATTATGAAAATGGCCCTCATACATTTCCATAGAAACAGAGTTAAGGGCTATTTAGACCACAGCTCGGCTTGTGCCCCACCACTCATTGTCTTTATGAGCCACAGAATGACCCTACAAATGGGCTGCTCCTTCAGGACCATCAATTAGGCCGTTTATGGCGAAGCTTTTTACTTTTTCACCCTCGTTCAGTGATGAGAGGCAGATGCGGATGGTCTCCTAGTTTAATTACATAAACAGTTTACTAGAAATCCTGGCTTGTATCTTTTTCCTGACCCCATGGGATTCTGGACCCAGGGTCTCAGAGGCACATCATCTAGCACTGAAGCCCCTGCCGATCTGTGTGAGGGATCAATCTGCTGGATTGTCCTGCTCAATGATGTGGGTCTAGATTTTGCTCCTTGACCCTGAAAGGTGGCATTTGGTAGCCTCAAGCCTGGTCTGGTGCCAGCAGCACAGCGTCACCCAGGAGCCTTAGAAATGCCCTCGTCAGGCCCCACCCTGGACCACCCAGTCAGAACCCCAGGATGGCTCACTGCTGTCTTAAGAGCCCTTCCAGGTGGCTCTGACACTCGCAGTGGTCGCCCTCCGCCTCTGTCGCACTGCCTCTGCACTCTGGGGAGGCCTGGCTGGGCCACTCCTGAGGAGCGCACTTTTTCTCTGGGTTGGTAGCTCCTCCCAGGCTGCTGCAGCCTGGCCCCGGCCCTCACCTGCCTCCCACTCTCCTCCACTACTTCTTCCACGTCCTGCTGTCAGCCCGAGCTCACTGCCTGGTCTCCAGTCGGCGGTGAGGCAGCCAAACCCAGCTCCCAGACCTCAGGTCTCTTCTATGGAGGACAGCTCCTGGCTCACACTGCCCTCTGTCTACAGCCCTATCCTGGCACCTACTAGGAACTCCTAGTAGAGAGAAAATGAACTCAGGAGGCAGGGCAGAACTGTGCAAAAGAACAGCCAGACAGATGGGGACTTGGACACGGTAGCCCACGGCACAGCCAGTCACTCAGTACCTCTGAACTTCAGCCTCCTTACCCTCAAGAAGGGGCTACTCCAGCCTGGCCTGGCTTTGTGAGGATTAGTCGTGCTTCTCACCTGCCTGGCACGGTGAATGGTCACTATTCTAATTTGACATAAAGATGGCTCCTTATAATTTAGGTCTTAACAGGGGATCCCTTGGCTTGCCTTCTAACAAAATTTAAAGTGATGGGAGAGAAGCAGTCATGACACTAGACACTAGACACGCTCCCTCTCCGAGTCTCAGCTCCCCTCTCTGTGAAATGAAGGGAAAGGACTGAATGGCTTTTTAAGGTCCCTTTGAGTTACTTAAGGGCCTGGTGTCTGCTGGGTGTTTTCACATGGACAAGGGGACACTGGCAGTGGACCGGGGCCGGCAGCTCCCTCACTCCAGGCTCCTCCATCCCCCTTACCGAGCAAGGGGGGCAGCCAGTTGACATTGGCTTCACAGTGTGAGTCCAAGAAGGTGATGACGTCCCCAGTTGCCGCCGAGGCCCCCAGCATGCGGGTCCTTATCAGGCCTTCACGTTTCTTGGTTCGGAGAATCCTCACGCTGGGGAAAAGGGCCATGTAGTCCTCCAGTGGCTTCTTCAGGTGCTCTGTGAGGGAGAGGGAGGGCGAGAGGGCTCAGATCATCGGCCTTCTGTGCTCCTCTTACCTGTGTGGCAACGACCCTTACCCCTTTAGACAGAGCTTTCTAGAACACCTCCTCATTGAACCTTTCAGATAGGGCCAAGAAGGGCAGACATCATCACACGCAGACTGCAAATGGGGAAACAGGCTCACAGCGTCTAGTGAGAGCGCCAGACCTGGAACACAGGTCTTCTGTACCAGGGCACAGGCGTCTGTGACTCAAGCCTGGCTGGGACTTCTTCCCTTATTTTCTAATAACAATACTTTTGACTGTTCCTTAGGAAACTGCCCCTCCCTTCTCAAGTTCACCGACTTGGGTGGGGCCGATCCCGCCCCCTAGTTCCCAGGGGGAGGAGCATGTGGCTTGGGCCTGACCAGTCAGGGCATTCCATCCCCTTGGCCACAGTGGTTGGTTCAGGGATGGCCATGTGACCTGAGCTGGTCCAAGTAATGAGTCTCGAGAATGTTTTTCAGAACTATTGAAAAATGACACTGTCTTTTTGCTAGAGTTGCTAAGCCGGTCGGCCATAGTCTCGAGCTGCTGACGTCTTTAGCAAGACGAGGCGATGAGCGGTGTGTGGGGATGATCTGAGTCTAAGGATAGTACGGAAAGAACGCGTGGAGAGATGGAGCTGATGGGGGACAGACCGATGCGAGGTGGGAACACGAGGTTCAGGGAATAATGCTGTAAACTGGGCCCAGCTGTGCTGCCCCATGTGCTTAAAAAGGTTTTAAGAACCCTTTACCTGCAGCCCTGCCTACCTAGCTCTGCAGAATTTGTTCCACTCCTCAGCAAACTCCTGCTAGCTGCAGGAGAAACGGAGGCCCTGAAATGCTGATAAGAACACAAGTTACCCTGAAGCGGGTCGGGTGGGGACTTTTGCAACCTTTACACAGAACAGATCCTGGAACTCAGGGAAATAAGGATAATTCGCCTTAACCATAAAATCTGTAAGAACAGGTTCCAATCAGAACCTGTCAAGCATGGGCCAAAGTGACCCACAGTGGTCGTGGCAGTGGGGATATAAAGTCTGATGTTATCCTGCAGTCAATGAAAAATCAAGAGCTGGATCTGAGTGGGGCTCTCTGGAAACTTCCCTGGGCCCCCCAATAAAACTGGAAAGCAGGAGAGGCACCCTGTCCCTCTCTTCTTTGAGAGGACTGACGCTCTCCCTTGAGAGTGTTCCCTTTTCCACTTTCCTGGCCCTTCTAGTAGATTCATGCCTGTACTCTGAGTGATGTGTCTGAAATATTCTGACTTGATGGCAAGAACTGGGTATTGAAAGGGGTCTTCACGCTCCTCAGTTTCCCAGAAGGTCCCAGTCCTGTAACAGAGACATCATCTTGATGACATTTCCATTCCTCAGATGCCCAGTACCTGAAGCAGACAGACTCCTACTTGTTCTTATTACATATGACAACATTTTCCTTTTTTGCTTATTTTCCTGTGGGTTGGATCTGACCCATATCTGGAGAAGTTGTTTGGAATAAATATCAAAGATAGTCCCTTTATACTTAAAGTCTCAGCCTTAATATTGGTGCCTTGGATTTTAATCAGGGTTAGAACCCTTTATGAAAATTCTAGTATGACCAAAACAAACACACAAACAATCCCAAACCAAAACAACCTCTCTAGCTTACATCATTAGTGGTTTTCCCCCTAGGATCAGGAGAAAGGCCTTGTGCACTCACAATTTTTATTCAACACTATTAGAATTTCTAGCCAGGGCAACTGGTAAAAAAATGAAATAAAGGAAATAAAGATCTGATAGAAAAAGGCAAGAGTGTCTTTAACTGCAGGTAACATCATTACACAGAAAATCCTGTAAATCTGCAAAGAAGCTAGAACAAACAGGTAAACTTTACAGGACTTTAGAATACAGGTCAATATTTCAAACTCAGTTGAACTTCTATATACCAGCAAATAAAGAACAACTGGAAAATGCAATTAAAATGGTAAAACTATCAAATACATTGTAACAAAAGAAGTGCAAAATGGGGTTGGGGATATAGCTGCCTGGTTGAGAGACTGTTTAGCATGGAGGAGGCTCTGGATTTGGTCCCCAGTACCACACACACACACACACACACACACACACACAAACTGCAAAATGCTACTCTAAAAAATAGAACATTGTTGAAAGAAGTTAAACACCAAAATAAATGGAAAGCTATCCCTTGTTCATGGATCAGAAATTGTTAAGAAGGTATATCTCCAGAATGGATAAATAGATTTAATGCTGTTATAATCATGGTCAACTTCTTTACAGAGACTAATAATTAACAAACTGATCCTAAAATTTATGTGGCAATGCAAGGGATTCGGAAGAGCAAAACAGTCAGAAGACTCACATTTCTTGATTTTAAAACATGCTGCAAAACTACAGTAATTAAGACAGCGTGATAATGGCAGGAAGACAATATAAGTCAATAGAACAGAACTGAGAATCCAGAAATACAACCCTCAGATTTAGGATTGACTGATTTTGCTAAACCCATTGAATGGGGGAAAGAAGAGTCTTTTCAACAAATGGTGCTGGTACTACTCGATTTCTACATGCAGAAGAATCAAGTCAGGGGCTGAGGGTGGAGCTCAATGGTGGAGCCTTGCCCAGCATGCACAGGCCCTGGGCTTGATCCCCAGCACTGCAAAGAAAAATACGATAATAATAAAGTTGGATCCCTTCTTTACCTACTATGCAATCAACTCAAAAGAGATAAAAGGCCTATATGTAAGAGTTAAACCCATAAAAGTTTGAGGAAACACAGGGGTAAACCTTCATCACCTTGGACTAGACAACTGTGTCTTAGGACACGAATTGCCTAAGCACAAAAGAAAAAAATAAATTACACACTAAACATTTTTTATGCATCAAAGGACATTATTAAGAAAGTGATGAGAATAAGTGGATGATGATACATAATGGGCGGTGGGAGGGAGGCAAGAATGGAGGAAGGAGGGATGGTATAGAGGAAAAAGAGGGGTGGGGAGGAGGTGGGGGGAGGAAAAATAACAGAATGAGACAAACACCATTACCCTATGTACATGTATGATCACACAAATGGTGCGACTCTACTTTGTGTACAACCAGAGAAACAAGTTGTACCCCATTTGTGTACAATGAATCAAAATAAATGAAAAAAAGAAAGTGATGAGAAACCTACAGAATGGAAGGAAACACATGCAAATCATGTGTCTGATAAAGGATGCACACATGCAGAACACAGAACTGAGATCACTCAGTAATGAAAAGAAACAACCCACTTAAAAAGCCGGCAAAATGCTTTTAGAAAAAAATGTAGTGGTTCTTGAGGATGTTAACAATAGAATTACCATATGATTCCACAACTCCACTTCTAAGTATATACCCCCCAAATTTGAAGGTCGAATTTTGAGTAATCCAAAAATGAAATTACAGAATAGCTGAATGCACAAAGATAGAAAGTAAATTAGTGATTGCCAGGGTCGCGATCAGGGGAAGGAGCAGTGGCTATTAATGGGTTTCCTTTTGGAGTAATATTTTGGAACCAGATAGAGGTGATGGTTGTATAACACTTTGAATATACTAAATGCCATTGAATTGTATCTTTAAGATGACTAATTGTGTGTTATGTGTATTTTACCTCAGTTTAAAAAGTGGGAAAAAGATTGTGTTTTTTTCCAAACACACTGCAAAATGGCCAAGAAGAACATAAAAAGATGCATGACAGCATTAGTTATCAGGGAGATGCAAATTAAAACCACAGTAAATACCACTCCATGCCAGCAAGAGGGCTATAATCACAGTCAGACAATAACAAGTGTTGACAAGGGTGTGAGAAACCAGAGCACTCACACACTGCTGATGGGAATGTGAAATGGTGCAGCCACTCTGGAAAGTAGTCTGGAACTTCCTCAAACAGTTAAACACAGAGTTACCACATGACCAGCAACTCCTCTCTAGGAATAAACCTCAGAGAGATGAACACACATGTGCTCACAAACAAACACTTGCACACCAATGTTTCCAGCAGCAATATTTATAATAGCCTCAAATTAGAAACCACCCAAATGTCTATCAACTGGTGAATAAAGAAAATGTAATAAATGGAATAATAAATGGAATACTATCAGCAATACAAAAAGGAGTGAGCTAATGTAACAATATGGGTGACTCTCAAAAATATTATTCTAGGTTACAGAAGCCAGAGAGATAAGACTAGCTATTGTAAGCCAGGTGTGGTGGTGCATGCCTATAATCCCAGCAACTTGGGAGGCTGAGGCAGGAGGATGGCAAGTTTGAGGCCAACCTCAGAAACTTGGCAAGACTATCTCAGAATTAAAAAGGGCTAGGAATTTAGCTCAGTGGTACAGCAACCCTGGGTTCAATCCCTAGCACCATAAAAAAAGACTTGATGTTATATAATTCAATTTACATGAAATTTCTAGAAAGGCAAAGCTACAGAGACAGATCAGTGGCTACATGGAGCTGGGTTGTGGTTGGGGTCTGACTGCAAACAGGCACTGAGGAACTTTTTGGAGTGACAGAAATATTTAAAAAGTGGATTATAGTGATAATTCCACAACTACATTTATTGAAAAATATACTGAGCTGCAGACCAAAACTAGATGGTTTTTATGATATGTAAATTATATACCTCAATAAGTATAAAGTTCTAAAAAAATTGTATTTCTATATAACAGCAATAACCAAACAGAAAGCTGAATAAAAATAGCATTTATGGTAGCCTCATAGATAGGCCAACCTAAATAAATGGAGGGATGTCATGTTTATAGATTGGAAGACTCCCTATTGTGAAGAGTCAGTTTTTCTTCAAACTAATCTATAGATTCAGTGCAGCCCAAATAAAATCATAGTGACCTTCTGAAATTGATAGAAGTGGGCATGAGGGAGCTCCCTGGGGTGAGTATTGTTCTCTAAGGTTTATCTGGGCACATAAAGGACCTAGAAGAATCAAAATAATCTTGAAAGAGAACAAAGGTTGAGGACCCACCGTAATTTCAAAACAAATTATAACTAAGATAATCAGAATAGTGTGGTAGCTGCTGAGAGTGAACAGAGGTGGACAGAGCAGAGCAGAGGTTGGAAGTGAACCCCCATCTAGTGACAAAGGCATCGAGGTACTTCAATGAGGAAATAAAGAGGTTCCAACAACTTACACCAGAACAACTGGATAAAGGTATGGACAAAAATGAGCCTCGGTTCCTACCTCATAACCATACACAGAAAGTAATTTCAGATGGGCCATAACTGAAGCATAAGAGCTGAGGGCTCCTGAAGAAGGCACAGGAGAATACTTTGGTGAATTTGGGGCAGGAAAAAAATTGATCAACCTAACTTGATTAAAATTCAGAACTTGCTCTCCAAAAACTTGCTCAATACAAGACAACGATAAGGATGTGACAGGGCAGGTCACAGGCTGAGGAATCGTTGTGACACACACAGCTGACAAAAGCCATGTATCCAGTATATATAAAGAATTCCTACAAAGTCAGTAATAAAAAGACAACCAAATTAACAATGGGCAAAACACCTGAAAAGTCATTTCACAAATAAATTGATACACAAATGGCCAATAAGCCTTTTAAAAAGGCATTCAATTCACTTGTCACCAGGGAAATGCAAATTAGCAGCAGGAGACACCACTTAACGCACACTTACTGGAATGGCTCAATTAAAAACAGGAACAGCAGCAGCTGGGGCAGAGGTAGATCCATCAGCAGTCCCGCTCACTGCTGGAGGGTGTAGTGGGCCACCACTGTGGGGAGCTGTTTGAACGCTTCTTACAGAGCTAGATACCCAGCTGTCCTACGTGCACAACCTGCTCTAAGAGAAATAGAGATCTACACCTGCAGAAAGTGAGTAGCTTTATTTGTAATAGCCTCAAACTAGAAATGGCCTGCAAATCCATCAATAGAAGGGACAGTGCATATAGTCACACAATAGCTCACCACTCAATAACACAACACATCGCGGATACATCCAACCACACGTGTGAATTGCAAAGTTATGATGTTGAACCAAGAAGCCAGACTCATACACAAAAGAACTCTGTGTATGACTGCACTTATTTGAAGCTCATTCACAGCCAAACCCATCTATGACGACAGAATTAATTCTTTGCCCTTGGGGCGTGGGGATGGAACAGAAGGAGGCACCAGGGAGCTTACTGGGGTGAACTGTGTTCACTCTTGATTGGGGTGTTGATCTTCCAGGTGTACATTTGTTAAACCTTGTGGAACTTTATTCTCAGGACCTCTGTTTGCAACATTTGCCTCAAAAACCAAAACTAAAACAAACAAACAAACAAACAAACAAAAACAAACAAACAAACAAAAAAACAAGAAATAACTGGTCCAACACATTCTCTCTCAGCTGTGGAAGGTGAGTGCTGTGGAAGTTTTATTGATTAAGAACCAGGATACTGGGCTGGGCGCCCACCTCCAGCGGAGTGAGCCCATCATTTACCTCCTCTGGGTCTCAGAGTTGTCTCTGAGTTGGGGCTTTGGACCAGATGGTTTTGCAGAAGCCCCAGAGGCATGTGACCAGAGCTGCTGGGCTTTCCGCTCTGCCAACCCCTGGGGTGATCACTTCCCCTAAACTGAGCCCCAGATTCTGCTTGGAACTAGGCTCAATCAGGAGTTAGAGCTTGGAAGGGTCCTCTAAATCAGCAGATGTGGCCAAATCACCCCCGGGGGCAGCTCTTCACTCCAACCACCAGGGCACAATTGCAGGCAGGTGTGATTGGCAGACCCAGGGTGGCATCTGGCAGTGTTAGTTCTACTTGGCCCACAGGTGATTCTGATGCACAGCCAGATCTGGAAGCCACATTCAGAAAGTTGAGGCAAAAAGAAGCAAAGGGACCACCACTGGCATGTAGTTAATAGTGAGCTGTATTTCAAGTTAGGGTCTCCTGGTTGGACATTTTCTTTTTCTAGCCCCTTAGAAAAATGAATCATTTTTGCTGGGAAGACACATGATCTGCAAAGAGGCTTCACGTATTTCATCCCCCTTGGCTCATACAACCATGCTCTCTGTATTTGACAGTCTCCCATGGGACGGATGACAAAACTAAGGCTCAGAGAAACCAAGAACCTTGCTCATGGCCACACAGACAGCGAATTGCTGGCTCCTCTATAGAAAATAGATGCTTTCCTCAACCTCTGGCCCTCAAATACTACTGTCATGATTTTTGTCACTTCCTTCTACTTTATTACAATTTTTAGTAGTTTCTTAAAAATCAATTCATTTTTAAAATTAAATTTTGTTAAATTCAATTTATTTTAAAAAGGAAACTTTAAACACTTACCACAAATGAAAAACTGGTATCATTGATAGCCCAGAGCTAATAAATAAAAATCCCCAACAACTAAAAATAAAATAACGGTCTTAGGTTTTTGCCAGATACTCCAGTCTTCCTGATTGTGAGCTCCAGGTCTGCTCAGCCTGTCAAGAAGGAAGATGTGGGAAACCACTGGAGACTCTCCATGTGAGGTGATGAGAAGAAATGAAAGAGAATGGGAAAGAGAACGCTTTCCCATGACCCGGGGGTACTGATCTAAAGTCTCTGGACCACTGGAAATCATCCGGGGTGCCCTGGGAGATGCTGCTCCAGCCACTCTGGTTTGCCCTTCCGGAAACTTGGCATCTTGTGGGGTGGAGTGATTAAAATACGTGCAGAGAAAAGGTTATCTACACACACGCGACCAGAGTGGAGGAGGCCAGGAACACTCCAGCTCTCTCCTTGCTTGCACACGAAGATTAATATGGCTTCCCTCGCCCTCTCCCACTTCTCTTTAGAACAGTGACTTTGTAGAAAGCAGAAATCAATTTGCCCTAATTGAGGGACTAAATCTTCCCCAAAGAGACCTTCTTGGGCAATGAGACAAGTCAGCAAGAGGCATGACCAGGCTCCAGATACGCCGCTGTTCAGGTAGCAACGCTGTCTTTAGAAAAAGAAAAAATCCATAGTCACTGCCGGGGACCACCGCTTCTTTTTGGTTAGGTTCAACTGGTAGGTCATTAAAACGAGAATGAAATGACCTCCTGTACCACACGCTACTCCCCTCAGAAAAGAAATATCACCGTCCAGCTCCGATTATCCAGGGCCCCGCCAGGGCAGAGCCCCAACACTAAATCACCGCCATCGCAGATGGCTGCTGTCATTACACGGCGGCCAATTAGGACCTCTGACAGCTTGTGCTAAAGTTGGAGTGATTACTTAGGGCCATTATCCTCCTCCTGTCCGTATTAGAAGGTGCATTTACACAGAGTCAGGACTGCGGCCTTATTTTCCCACCCAAGAGAAGACTCTTGGGTTGAGGGCATTACATAAGGTCATAGAATCTTAGAGCCAAAAGGGGCTTTAAATGAAGTAGATGATGATCATGATGATGACAATTACAGGGAGCTCCTGCTCACATATGGAGCTTCCCTTCATATCCATTATCTTTGACACTTACAATAACACAAAAGACTGTATTTAATGACCCCATTTACAGAAGAAGATACTGAGGCTCAAAGTGGTGATGTAACCTGTTTAACTCACTGCTTGACTGTAAAGAGCAGGCTCTTCCTACCTGCCTAACCCCATCTCTGCCTCACTTTGGTGGGTCCCTTCATTCTACCCAGAGAGAAGTGGGGAGGTCTAGAGAAGTTAAATGTCTTAGCTAGAATCATAGAGCAAGACTGGGACATGTTAGATCTCCATCCAGTTCGGGGTTCAGGATTTCCCCCAGTTTCATAAACCCTGGGGCAGGTAAGGCGAACTGGCTTCACTGAATGGGAGTGTAACAGACGGCTAAAGTTGTGTTAAGAAAGATTCTGAGGCTCTAGCCTGGCTCCCCATCAAAGTACCAGGACTGAGAAGTCTGCCTGATGTAGCAGGGGGGTGGCTGCCCTAATGCCACCATCCCCGTCCCAGGCGCTGCTCTGATCGCAAAACAATTCAGAAGAGCTTTTGCCTTAATTATCCCTGATTTAGTGAAGAGTCAGGGCCTTCCCCGACAGCGATGGAGCCGATTCTGTAGGTGGTGAGACACCACACGGGCCAGGATTCTCGCGGGTGTGAGATGAGCACTTTAAGAGAGCGCACAGAGGATTCTGCCGCACAGGCGCGGGGTGTCCCCAGCGCCCTCAGCACTAGTTCCCCCATGGCTACCTGTCTGCCTTCCACCTGTCCACACCCGTCCCTCTCCCATGAGGCTCTCTGCGCCACATGACTGCTGCGCTGCGGAGAAGCCCGCTGCTCTGTCGCCCTCGCTCGGGTCCACCCTGAGCGCAGGCTCTCCGAGGGCTCCCGGAATCCAGTGGGAGGGGCGTGGCCAGTGGTGTTGGGGCCACTCACGGCATCCTGGAGGCCACCTCCCTTCCGTTCTCACTCTCCTGCTTTTGCTGTTGCTTCCTGACAGCTCTTCCCAAATGAACTGTCTGCATTCAGATCTTTGTTTTAGGATCTTCTCAAAACCCAAACTCAGGTTCCAAGTAGCAGGTATGACTCGAAAGCTCTCCAGACCCGGGTCTAAGTCTGGGAAGCTCACGGCTGTGACTTCCCTGCGGAAACTCATTCTTTGGTGTCCAGTTTCTGGAAATAATGCCCGATCTTTGTCTATTACGTATCCATACCACTAACCCGGGGACTGTACATCTACTGACTTAATCTCTACTGATTCTCTGTCTTTTCTTCAGTACTCGGGATTGAGCCCAGGGGTGCTCTACCACTGAGGCACACACTCTCAGCCTTTTTGAAATTTTATTTTGAGACAGGGTCTGGCTAAGTTGCCCTGGCTGGCCTGGACTTTGTGATCCTCCAGTCTCCAGAGCAGCAGGGATTACAGGAGAGTGCCACCATATCTGGCTTTACAAATACTCTTAAGAGGCAGGTCACTGACTAGTATCCCCCTTTTACTGATAGGGAAACTGGGGCACAGAGAAGTTAAGTAACTTTCCAAAAGGGCAGATCTTGGATTAAAACTCAGGCAATCTAGCTCCAGAGAGTAGTTTTATTTGCTTTGCTAAACATTGTTTTAAAATTAAGAATCATTTCAAACATACTTGAAAAGTAGAGTAATGAACCCCAGGGGCCTGTCACTTCAGCTTCAGAAATGATCACTGCTGGGTCTAGTTCACCTTTGCCTGTGCCCCTGGAATAGCGCTGAAGCTAATGGAGGCTGTACTTGTAAGAGAAAAGCCAAGGGGGTTTTAAGGCAGAGGGATGTGGCAATGTGAACTGGTTTAGCTCTTGTCCCTCTCTCAATAATCTCACTGCTGGGCACCGAGTATCTTCTCAGGAAATACTCGGTTATTTCACTGGAATCCCCCAAAGCCAACACAAGGAGGATGGGGGCAGGCGCCATCAGTCTGGCATTACTGGAGAGGAAACTGAGGCCCATGGAAGAACGGGTCTCCACCAAGTCAAGAGCAGAGACCTGCACCCGCCCGCCTCCCTGACATGCTGTCCTGAGCTCTCCCTCCCTGGTTTGCTCTCTCTTCTCAGGGGCTCTTAGGACTCGGAGGCTGGGTCAGTGGTTGCAGTCAGAAAAGCTGCTTCGGGCTGCGTTTTGTTCTCTAAAATGATATGCTCAAGTCCTAACTCCCGACACTTGTGGAGGTGACCTCATTTGGAAACAGGGTCTTGGGGATGTCATCTGATTATGACACAGTCATCCTGGATCAGGGAGGGCATGGATCCAATGACTGGGGTACTTCAGTAAGGGAGAAGTTTGGACAGACAGAACATCATGTGACAGTGGAGGCAGACACTGATGTGTCTACAAGTAGCAGGATGCCAAAGTTGCCAGCGACACCAGAGGCTAGGAGCAGACAAGGGAAGAGCCTCCTCTAGAGTTTGCAGAGAACAGAACACTTAGATTTTGGTTTTCTAGGTTCCAGAACAGTGACAGAAGTAACTTCTGCTTCTTTTTTCTTCCCCAGCACTAAGCTTCTTTTTTTAATTTTAGAAGCATGTTTTTGTTTTTAATTGGCACATAGTAATTGTACATATTCATGAGGTACCGTGTGATACTTCAAAACCTGTATACGGTGTGTAATGGTCAGATCAGGGTAACTGGCATATCCATTGCCTCAGACACTGAGCATTTCTTTGGGTCCCTTCTGTCACTTTAAGCCACCCAGCATGTAGCTCTGCGCAGCAGTCCGAGGACTCCAACGTGGTAGAGGCCAGCTTCACACATGGCTTGCAGCAGCGACATGGCGGGATATGATTACAGCTATCTGTTGCCTGGATCCCTGCAGTGTATGGCCCCTCTTCAGTCTAGTCTGCATAACTGCACGCAGCAGTTTGGGTGGTCTCTAAAAAGAGAAGTAAACCGCATCCTATCGCCCTTCCACTCCCCCATTTAAAACCCTCCCGTGGCTTGGAAGGTCCAGTCCTTTCCAGGGATGAAAAGGCTGTGCATAGTCAGTCTCTGCCTCTTCTCTAACTTCATCTTGCTCACTTCCTGCCCCACTGACCCCTTCCCCAACATCTTCTTTCAAAGACCCCATGATGTTGCCTTCAGCCTTAGGGTCTCTGCCTATGCCAGCCCTTCTGCCTGGATTGTCTGAGATCCCAAACCCCTCCACATATTTCCCTGTAGCTCACTTTTGCACATCGTCAGATCTCAGCTCAAACTTCAACTTCTCGAAGAACTTCCTGACCTCCTGGACCAGAGCAAGGGCCCACCTCAGCCCATCACAGAGGCCTGGAACTTGTCCCCCGGGGCATCCAGCTCAGATCTCTAAAACACCTTTGTGCAATTTCTCACTCTGTTTTGGTCACTAAATTCCAATCTCCAGGAGGGCAATTTGTGGTTGCTTGGCTCACCAGGTACCCTCGTGCCTGGACTACCCCAGGGGCTGCTCTGAGTCACTGCTGAGTTCTCCTGCATTGTTGTGTCTGATTTTACACAAACCCCATGGGGAAGCAGGTCTCAGTCCATTACTTTGAGATGAGAGAAGTCAAGCAAGAAGACGTTTCTGTCCCATAGCCAGCAAGCTACCTGCCAAGGGCAGGACTCGAATCCAGTTTGGCTCTTCAGGAATCTTTACTACCCTGGCCATCAATTAATTCTAGGTGCAATATATGAGTTTCAACCTCTGATGCCACTGACTGAGCCTGGCAGAAACACCTGCGAGGAGCCCCGTGTGTCCTGCGCTCTGGCAGGGCAGACCTTAAGAAGATGGAGCAGTTGGCAAGTGTGGAGCAGGTTGCAGCCCAGATAAATCAGCATTGCTCCTGGGCTGGGTCTCTGGCCTCCTGGATGGTGGGTCTAACAATGCAAAGGCTGCTGTGGTGTGCCCGGCCATGCTGGGGCTGACTCCTGGGACCTGGAGGTGTTCTGGGCCTTGTCATGTCTTGGCTCCACTGGATTTTTGGCCATTAAAGTATCTTGCTCATCTGCTTCCTGGGATGGATTTACTCACCTGTAAGTCTTAGACAGTAATTTCTAAGGTGCCAATAATTCCTTTGGAGGAAGGGGAAGGCCCATGGTAATTGAAAGCACCTCCCTTTGTCCTGTTGTGACATCAGGTATTTTCCAGGCAAAGGAAAAATTTTCAAGATGCCATGAAACCTCATTTTCATTACCAATGTCATTGTGGTGATTTTTTTAAGGGCATATGGTGAACCTAGCTCTGTGTCATCCTCTCATTTCATTCCCAGAACTCCAGGAGGTAGGTGCTGATCACACTCTTGTCTTAGAGGGAAACTGAGGCTCAGAAAAGTTCTATGCAAAGCTACATGCAGACAGTTGGGAAGTGACCGGGTGCTTACAAAGCTGGTGTTATTAACCATGCAGTTGCACCCCCTCTATGCCCCTGGTTGCTCCACTCTGCTTGGCAGGGACCAAGTTTCCAGTCCCCAAGTCCCAAGCCTCTGGGTTGACCAGGGTTTTCACTTGCTTGAAAAGCTTACAGACAGGTAAATATAAATAGCAGGAAAATTCAAGAGAGAGGTGGGGAGGGAAAGCTAGATGCATCAGGATGAGTGCTGGCCAGTGAAAGTCTCAGGGATTAATGCCTTGTTTACTGTGTGGACAGGGAAGCAGACTGGCCCTTCAGCAAAGATCCTATTCTTTCTGCAAATCCAAGGAAGAATTTCAGGGAGTGGCAGAGTTGAAGGAAGCCTCAGAGTTCAGCTAGAAGACCTTCTTCGTTCTCCATAGACATGGGTCTGCTCAGAAGATACCTTAAGCATAAGGGACACTTTCGATGTGGCTTTGGAAAACCAGCCCTTTCTTGCTCTGCAAAGGTACTCCTGCTAGGGAGAGTTCAGTTCAGTTTAACAAGGAAGCATCGCCTGAGCTCCTGTGTGTGCCAGGAGCTATGCTGGGCACATTCTTCTCTGCTGATCTAATGTGGAGGTTTCCTAAGCCTCATTCCAGACCAGATGCATCAGTGTTACCTGGGCACTTACTGAAAACGCCAGTTCTTCGGTCTCAGCCTGGACCTTCTGAATCAGATAGGCCCACTGATCTGGATTTTAATGAGCCTGCCAAGTGATGCTCATGCTTGATGAGGTTTGGGAACCATGGATGAAACAATGCAGAAAGTGGGCTGAGAGAAAGAAACGAGGCCAACTTGATCCCATTAGGATCTTGAAATGATTAAAAAGAGAACCCCAAGCTTCCTGCTAGAATAATGGGAAAACTGAAGTTCTTCAAGTCATCCAAGACATTTGCTGCCCTCCCCGACCCCAGTAAACCTGAGAGGGATGGGTGCTGGCTTGGATGCCTCCTGTTATGGTCTGGGTCTGGACTGTCCCCCTGAACCTCATGTACTGAAGGCTTGGTCCCCAGTGCAGTAATGCTCAGAGGTGAGGTTTTTGGGAAGTGACTGGATAATGAGAGCTCCAACCTCACCCATGGATTAATCCATCGATGGATTCATAGCTGAGTGGAGGTGGTGGAAACAGTAGGAGGTGAGACCTAATTGAAGGGAGTGGGTCCTTGCGGGTGTGCCCTTGGGGACTATACTTTGTCCCTGACACCTTTCACACTCCCTCCTGCTTCCCAGCTGCCATGAGGTGAGCAGCTTTGTTCTGCCATGCCCTTCCACCATGATGTACTTCTCATCACAGGCCCAGAAACAATGCAGCCAGCCGACCAAGGACTGAAAACTCTGAAGCTATAAGCCAAAATAAATCTTTCTTCCTTTAAGTTATTTTTTCCAGGTATTTTGTCATAGCAATAAAAAACTATCACACCTGTCATCCTCCTCCTGTCTCCCAACTTGGCCCTCAGAACCAGTGGTCACCACCCGGCCTGGCTTTCCCCTCGCCTCCCTCCTCACGTGCCTTCCCTCACCTCCTCAGAAAGATCTGAGGAGTGACTGCACTCCGGACAGGTTCCCTGCAAGGGTGCTTACGCCCAGCCCTACGAGTCCCCGGGAGCTGGTTTTAGGAGGCTGCCTGGGCAGTCTACAGTTTCTCATTCTACACATCTGGGAAGAGTGACTTTCAAACTTTTTGACTACAACCCATAAGAAGTACATTTTACATTGCGACCTGAAATGCCATTCATACAGATGTACACACACATATATTACTAAAATATAAAAGCCCTGGGATGTGCTTTCTATTCTATCCTCTGCATTCCTTTTCTGTTAACATCTGGGCTTGACGATGCTGTAAACTGCTTTCATGACTTTCCTATAATGAGGAAAACCCTGGCCTAGGGCTCCTGGACCTACAGTGTTAGAAGATGACACCCTTGATCCTGGGATAGGCGATCCTCTGCTGTGGCCCATCCAAGGTGAGTGCTCCTTGGACGACACTCCAGTGCTGCTGCTGCTGCTGCTATTATTATCAAGCTTCTCAGATGCACAGACATGTATGCAGGGTTCAGTTCTATAAACAGGACTGTCACTGCATTGCTGCCTCAGTAGGTCATTATGAGAACTGTTTTCCGTTGATCTGAGACCTCTGGAACACCAACAGGTGGAGAAAGTCATTCCTCCCAGACAGCCAATTTCATTCAGCCAAAGACTCCAGAGAGCATATTTTACTTCTCTCCTATCACCCTAAGAGCTGCCAGGAAAATGTGTTATCAGCTTTTGGCATCTATGGGTCT
Organism: Sciurus vulgaris; assembly: GCF_902686455.1. Taxonomy (NCBI): domain Eukaryota; kingdom Metazoa; phylum Chordata; class Mammalia; order Rodentia; family Sciuridae; genus Sciurus; species Sciurus vulgaris. The sequence goes on from NC_136466.1 coordinate 25,524,488, forward strand.
ATTGTCTCAGCTGCTGGAGCACAGAGAGGCCACTGCAGAGCTGAGGGGAAGGGCCTACAGCCTTTGTCAAAGGCCAACATAACCCCAAACTTTGGCTGACCTGCTTTTTAAAAAAATTATTATTTGTTTTCATTAACCTTTTTTTTTTTTGACAGTAATTTTTTTTTAAATATTCTTTTCTGACCCTCTTTTAGATCAGATTTTGAACACTCTCTGACTTGATGCTCCTTTATGTCATAGCTATTTCACATGGTGCCCTTTAATGCCTTAAAACAAAATTCATAAATAATACAACCTGCCTAATACCCTTTTCAAAAAATTCCAAATTCCATATGATGTTCCCACTATGATATGAAGGAAAAAATGGTAAAATAGCAAGTATCTGCTCTGTTGTATTTACATTTTGCAGTGTGTAATGACAACGAGAAGCAGCCAAAGGCTTGTTAATCGGCCCTCCCTGTCCTCGGATGACACATCCTTAGATTCGACCAACAGTGCATCCCAAGTATTTGAAAAAAAAAAAAAAAAAAAAATCACATCTCTACTGAACAGATAACAGACTTTTCTTCTTGTTGTCATTCCCTAAACAATAGAGCATAAGAATTATTTATACAGCATGTACATGGCATTAGGTGTCACTAGTGATCTAGAGGTGATTTAAAGTACATAGGAGGTGTGCGTAGGTTATGTGCAGAAACTAATGGTGGCACAGGAGGGACTTGAGCACCCGCAGACTTGGGATCCACAGGGATCCAGGAACCAGTCCCCTGAGGTTGTAGAGGGATGTCTGAGCTCGGAACTGTCATATTCTGGAACGCGTATTATTTTACCTAAGAGAACAGCCCCAGTGTGCAGCTCAAGAGCCACAAGCAGCACTGCTCTGCAAGATGCATTTAAAAAAATTTAAACAACTTCTGGCAGAATTTCAAGCCAAATAAGTAAAGCGTGCCCTGATATAATGTGTTCCTGGACAAGTCAGGGCGGTGGCAAAGCTGGGAGGGAAAGCAAAGTCGTGGAGACAATTCCCTCCATCTGCATTCACCCCGAAGACAGTCCTGGGCGTGTCTGTAAGCTGTTTTGGGTCACACATGGCAACAGGGGCAGTAGAAGGGGAGAGGTGGTTGGGGAAGTGCTGATGGACACAGTCCAGGAGCAAGACGCATTTTGGAGGGACATCCATGACCAGGAGAGAGGAGTCAGCAAGGCTGGGCTGTGTAAGGGAGGGTGAGAGAAGACCAGCCTGGGGACCTTGGGAGAGCAGCAGTGCCCGTTGGGATTGCAGGGGCCACTACAGGGTCTGTAATGTCATACCCCTCCTTTGCCTCTTCCAGCAGGAGCTCAGTTAAGCCAAAGTGGGCCCTGAGCTGAAACCAGGGACAAGGAGGCAGCCCACTGACTAACAGCTGCTGGGCCCTGGGCACAGACCCCACTCCACACAGTGGCCTTTGCCACTGCCCTACAAAGTTAACCCTACTTGACACTCGTGGAAACAGACTCACAGTGGGTCCCACCCAAGGTCACACAGCTCTTGGCATTGTCTCCCGGGCTCAGGGCCACATCTGCCCCTTTCCACCATCCTACATGCTCAGGGGCCTGCTGGTCCGATGGCTTAAGGTAATATGTTGAGATTTTTTTCCTTTGGCATTTTTCTGGAATTGAATGGTCGGAACAACCACAATCTCTAGACAAACTGTACACCTTCCCCAAACATTTGCTTTGAAACCGCAAGCCCCTCTGTTCTCTGGCATCACATTACAAATTACCCCACTCTTCGCCACACAGGTATCTGGCCTGAACATGCCTTCGGTGATTTTAAGAATGAATTACGCTCCTTCCACAAGCAATCGCATCCACCAGCCAGCTCCCAGAAATAGAAAGCACTTCATCACACAAATTAACTCCTCTTCCCCACTCCGCACACGATGAGTAATCTATTAAAGAAGAGATGCTATTATCTAAACAGGCAGCCTTGTCTGCACTTTTAATTTCAACTAAATGCCTCGGTCCCTTTTCAGCGGGTGGGCAGGGTCATAAATCTGTTTAATAATCAGAACTCGAATAACAACACTTCAGAAAGCACCACTATCGAGTTAATTACAGCCTCCCCTGATTTCTGAAAGCGACTCCCCACCAATCAGCTGCACACGAGAAGAGAAGGCGGGTCCCTCGGACTGGGCCCACCCTGCCTTTTCACTGGTTGGAGCCCTTCCAGGGGAGCAGATTCATGAGCAATTCTAGTTGTGGGCTCTTGGTAGCTGCTCTTAAATTATGTCGGGTTGTCAGGTGTCGGAGAGCAACATGTGTTTCATTTAGGACGCTGGCTTCCGTGCCTATCGTTTAAGGTTATTAAAAAAGGGGGAAAAATTCTCCACTTCAGCAATGGTGTTGGCCTGAGAGTTTCGTATTTGTTAAAGGGCAAAACTGTCCCCTGGGGAAAAGTTTCCTGCTCAGTTCACAAGAAGGAAAGGCTGAACATATGTCAGGGCTTTAATGGCAGGCTTTCCAGTGCCCGTCAACCCTCGCCTTCCAAAAAGCCCCAACCCAGTCCAGCACTGAGAGTCTGGAAACTCTCCATCCAGAGCCGCTTCTGCATTGGTTAGTGTCAGAGCAGGACCTGTGGGATCTCTGGCTGCTTAGAGAAGCTTCCACCCCTGGGATTAATCTGTTGTGCACAGATCTTCTGGCCTGCTCGCCATTCTGACCACATGGTGGCCACAGTACAGACCTGCTGGTGTAACAAGGTGGTACTTCAGGCCTATGAGCAAAGGCCGGAGCTCCCCTTGTTAGATCCACCTCCCACCTCAACCTTATGCCTGATCCACTCCTTGCTGATGCCATTCCATGAGTTTCCTTGTCCCTCTCCTTTACTCTGGCACACCCCGTGGCTCAGAGCATCCTTCTCTGCTTCTCTGTCCCGGGGAGGCCCACGCCCCCCTCCAGGTTCAGCCCACGGTGCTCCTGACGCAGCATCTGCACGATGCTCTCTCCTGGCGACCCTGCTGGGCAGCACCTGCTCCATTCATGACTCTCTCTGCCTCCCGCTGTTCAGGACATGTGTCCACCTGCCTGACACAGGCTTCCAGAGGGCAAGATCCAGCGGATTCACTTCCCTCCCAGCACCTGACACACTGAAGGTGCTAACAGATGTTTGGTGAATGATTCTGACTTGATGTATTTTTCTTGTTACTTGCTGCTTTTATTTATTTTTTAGATGCACATACATGATGAGCTTCCAGAGGACTCACCTGAGGGAAGATGTAAGCCTGTTTGTTTGGAGGCCCTGCAATTCAGATATTCACTTCTGAGTCTCCAAACATAGGAAGTAGCATTGGCAAGCAAGCCCCAGCAGGGTATCCATCAATGTACTGAGCACTCATGAAGCTGCCACTCAAACATCAGTCCCCACTTAACCAAAGGGTACATCACTGTCTATCACATCCAAGTGAGACAGCTATGTTTCACATGTGACTATCAGCAATAGAACACAAGTTGATAATAAGCTACTAATAGGGGGACCAGATAGAAAGGCCATAGGGTGGATCAGGCAGGGTCTAAAGCAGTCACTGACTTTGTTTGTGTGGTTAGATGATGAAGTCCATTTCTTGTGGACAGACATTGGCACAAAATCATATCAGGATGCACCTTGGAGAGTCAGACAGCAAGCCCAGAAAGAAACACAACAGAACAGTTGGTCTCTGTTTTGGGATATAAAATGTTCTAGGTAATTCATCTTTTTCTTTATAAAATGGAAATGTCTTCATTATCGTTTTGTGATTCCAAATGTGATGCATTAAAAAATGTTTTAATCACCATGAGAGAGCATCACGGCTGAGTGACAAACCACACCGGTCCTTCCCACTGGAGATGGCCATGCTGAACAATTTGCTGTATTTCTTGCTCAGTTTCCCAGTGCTTTGGTGTTTATATATCCCTTCTGAAACTTGCTCCCCCCCATTTAACAGTACGTACAGTCATTTTTCTATATTAATACCTGCAAATCTAGCAGGTCCTCTCCCCCGCCCTCGATACTTGGGTTACCCCAAGTGAGGGGAGTGACCTCATTATGACATGGAGATGAAAGTTGGAAGGGGAGGAGCACTTTCACCAAAGCTGGCAACTCGTTGATTAGCAGACTTGACTGGACTCTGTGATTCTTTAACTTACGCCCTGCCCCTGTCACCATGCTGACCACCTCCAGAAGATAGGACCAGAACTAGAAGATAAATCTCATAGAAAGCTACAGTTCAGCTCGATGTAAGAAAAGGACTTTATATAAAATCTGTCTAGAGAAGAAATTGGATTTCTCATGAGACAGTGAGCTGCCCATCACTGGAAGAGGCCAGTCAGAGGTGGGGATTACAGATATCACTGATAAGTGGATGAGGACACATAATGGGGGGAGGGAGGGGTTAGAGTTAGGGTTAGAGTTAGGGTTAGGGAGGGGGCCAAGAATGGAGGAAGGAAGGACTGTATAGAGGGAAAAGAGGGGTGGGAGGGGTGGGGGAAGGGAAAAAAAGTAACAGAATGAATCAAACAACATTACCCTATGTAAATTTATGATTACACAAATGGTACGCCTTTACTCCATGTACAAACAGAGAAACAACATGTATCCCATTTGTTTACAATTAAAAACAAAAAAGAGGTGGGGATTACATGCAAAGCGCAGAAGAGACCCAAGCGTTGGCTAAATGGTTGGACTGTGTGGCCTCAAAGGCTCCCTCCAACACCGGAATTGTGATTCTACAGTCCCAACACGGCATGCCTGTCTGTACAACGAGCTCTAAGAGTGGTAAAAATCCGGCTCGAGCTGTGCTCCTTTAACCCGACAGCTCCTTCTGAGATGCACTTGGTAATTAGTGTAGAGAGAATGTGGTTTTTCTTCCACAAGCTCTAGCCTATTTAATCGAGCCCTATAATTTTCTCTCTACTCTCGCTGTGAGTAACTTTTACTTTTCAATGTTGTATTTGCTTTCTGTGTCAAAGACTAGAAGACACATGGAATTGTGCCCCCAAAGAACCTCCATGATTAACACGGGCTGCGAGCTCTGTGCATTCTGAACTCAGGTCAATGAGACACAGGAGACTTGCAGACCTTTAGCTGCGTGTGAGCTGACTGGTGCTCGTGTGTTCTGAATTGTTCTGTGTTCAAACACACGTGAACACACACACACACACACACACACACACACACGTGCCCCAAAGCTCCCTGTGGCTGGAGTGAGGGTGTTACTTTCCATACCACTGGGGTGCTCTGGAGAATAGAAGGAGCCATCTGCTGCTAGGGCACTGGAAGTTCAACACCAACCAAGGAACACTGGCCCTGGCACGCTATGGCAGGAAGCTCTCAGCCCCGGAGAGGCATGTTGTTCTCATGTAGCAACACAGATGGCGTTTGGTCATGGAAACCATAGACAACCAGCATTGCCCAGAAGCCAGATGGTAAGACCCAGGCACTCCGGCATGTTCTGTGGCTCCTTGGTACCTACTGCATCTGGGTCTGTCACAGGGCCTGTCTGTTACTGGGGGTGACCCCATTCCTGTGGATTGTCATTGCTCCTCTCTGGAGGGGTATTTAAAAAACTATGCAAGTAATATGTGCTTATTTTGGAAATTATTGAGAAAAACCAATGTAAAAATAAATCAAATATCACCAGTTAACCCACTAAGTGGCTTCTTTTATTACTTTCTGGTCTGTTGGGGCTTTAATGACCCTTTCGTAGAAAATCCCCACAGTCCAGAGAGCAGCCTTCCTTGTTCTGTCCCGCACAGTGCAGTGCCAGATCACACCGAGCAAAGCCTACAGTGCTTGTCAGTCCACGCTGATCAATGAAGATGACCACTACCAGGCCCCAGGTCAATTGAGAAAGACATTTCTGCTTCAGGAACAGCATGAAGAACAGACACACACAGAGTGCATTCTCTACTAGACACAGTGCTAAGCTTCCTTCAAGTATTATCTAATGTCCACAATGTCCCTACAAGGTGGGACTGCCATCCCCATTTTGAAGATGGGAAAACTGAGGCTTGGGGAGTTGAAGGATCTTAAACACTGCCAGTAAGAGGCAGAGAGCAATGGCAGCTCTGCAGAGGTCTTCTGAGCAGTCGAAATGGAATTCAGCAGGGCCGGCAATCTAGGCAGAAAGAACCACCCCTTCAGAGGCGCAGCATCCTGAAGCGTCCGGGTACGCAGGGAATCAGAGTCCAATGCCACTTCACTTGTGATAAATCGTGGTAAGGAACAATAAAGAATTTATAATTTCTTTCCATTGAAAGGATTCTCTTCTTGAGTATGTGCGAGTATTAAATAAAGGATTTCCTAGGAATCAAAAATTCAGCTTTGGAAGGATTAGGACACCAATGCCCCCAGGGGAGGATGAACATGTTAAATCTCTAAAAACTTGCAGGAGATAAATTAATGGATCAACCACCTTCTTTTCACCAAGATGGTATTTTTTAATAGATGAGAAATACATGCACGTATTCACCTTATAAAAAGTAAATATAAGTTTATAAGTAAAACAATACAAACACGAGAGGGTAAAATTTCTTTTGGTCTTGACCCTGGTTCACTCCCCCGTCTCATGGGTAACTGCCGTTAGCATTGGTGCCATTCCTGTGTTTATATGCACATGGATGCACAATCATACACACCTTGAAAACACTGAGTATTGTGCTGTGTGCAGAGTGAACCCATCCCAAGCTGCGGGGCAACTTGTGTTTTTCCTTTATGACACACTTAGAGCTCTGCTTGTGTCACTCAGATCCAGCACACGGTCTTGAACAGCCGTATCATATTTCATGTTAATGTCATCATTTATTCCCCGTCCCCTGCTGATGTCTATTTAGGTCCTTTCTGACTTGGTACCATTAATAAGCAGCACTACAGTGAGCGCCCTTGGGTGTACTCATGGTATACAAAGTGTTTCTCCAGGCTAGAAACCCGGAAGTGGAATTCTTAGATTATAGGATATCACATTAAAAATTTTTTTTGATATTTCCAAGTTTCCCTTTAAAGTGGCTTTCCCAAGTTTCAGTCCCAAAAACAGCTCCTGTTGAGAAGCTGAGCATCTTGGGAAGGAAGGTGGTGTGAAATGAGGAGAGAGAGTACATTTCATGGGACATGTTCAATGTAAGATTTGGAAAGTAATGATTTTGCATAATATAAACTAGATGAAGTGGCACAGGCCTGATGTGATACACAAAGAGACGGCCCCTCTCAAGGAGGGGGCCATGTCCTGCATCCCCCCCCAATAATGTCAGGTGGAGGGTGGGGAAAGGATAGGCCTTCACTATATATTTTTTTAAAGTGAAGTAAGTATTTAAAGAAAGAAGAGTAAGAAGCAGAGCCCTGTGAGGTTTGGGTGAGGCCACTGATCCAGAAGGTGGCCTGCAGGCAGAACTCTCTCCTCTCTGGGCCTCTGAGGCCACCTGTATTTCTGGAGGTACGTCTGGTCACCATCAAAGCCATGGAGCTGGGCATGAAGGCGGGACTGCTCCACCGGCCTCATAAACCTCTTCCTGGATCCAAAGCTCCTGCCCAGCTGGTCTGAATGAAGAGGGAGGCCCAGGGTTTTAGGGGTGAGAAGTGAATCCAGGGGTCAAAGCAGCCTCTGTGGACAGAGGTGGTTAGGAAGGTGCGCTTTCCACAGCGTTAATGGAACAGGAAGGAGGAGACGACCATTCAGACGAGGGCCCTGCTCTGCTCCGAAGTGTGCACCAATTAAGATGATTACTGGTTTCCTTACAACACAAATACTAATGGCCTGTCACACTCGGGCATATTTTTCTTGGTAACCTTCAACTCTGAATGATTAATAAGGCTCTTGAGGCATGGCTCACACCAACAGGCAGAAGGCAGGAATAAACCAACACAAACTCTCCCGTACACACGTGCAACAAGGCAGAGGTCTGTGAAAACAACTTCTGAAGGGCGGTGACAGCTAGGGAGAGGCTGGCTGCACTTGGTGGGCCAATGTCCTGAGAATGCCCGAGGAATCGGGACAAGGCCAGCTGGTCCCCCCAAATCACTTTCCCTCTCTGGACCCCAGTGTCCTGTCTGTAAAACGGGGAGAGTAATTCCATACCTGTGTGCCAGGAGATGTTTGTACAGGAGGGTGCTTAAAGGAGCAGCAACTGGGAAGGTCGTCATTGTCAGCATAGTGACAACGAAATGGGAAACAGCAAGAGTAGGAGCTTGGCATGGCGGTTGAGAGCAGGCCTCCAAAATCAGGCAGACTTTGGTGGGATGGTTACCTTTTCTGCAGACCAGCTCTGCTGAGTTACTTAGATCTCTCTAAGCCTCAGTTTCCTCACCTGGAAAGAGGGCATAATAATGAGAACACCATGTCTTAAGGTGTGAGGATGAAATAAGATGATGTATGCAAAGTGCTCAGCAGGCTTAGTGACAGAGAAGGACAGAGGATTAATTCTCATTAGCGATAGTGTTTTTATTTCTATTATTGTTACTTTAAATCAGGAAGAATGGTATCAGCCTTGGATTCCCCATGGAGACCCTATCTCCCCAAGTGACATTTACTAGGCCCCTCCCGCTATGCCAAAGGCTGCAAATCCCATCTCTTCCATGTACTCAATGTCAGACACCCCTCCCCTCATGTCCCACATTTGATTCCCTCTCAGGGTTCCATGAGTGTCATTTAGGGAGAAAAAGGCAAAGACTGTTTTCCATTTGACCTTTTCAGAAACGTGAACCGCTAAGCAGAGGTACCGACACCTCGCGGATGCGTTTTGTTTAATAGTCAGTAATTAATGAGGATGTGGTCAGAGAGGCGCCACCCGAGGGCTCTGGTTTTCCGTACTCATGTCAAGGGCTGCACAAACAGGGTCTCCAAGGCTTCTCTCCCAGCCCAGCATCTTTCTAAGTCTTCCCACCAAGCATGGCGGGTCTCATGTTAAGTCAAATCCTCTCCTCCACTTGCAGGGGAAACAGTCCCTAGGTGAAGCTTTAAAAGGCACAGTTTGGAGGGCCAGCAGTCCTGACGGCTGGCTGCCAGTCCCTATGCTCCCTGGCAGTGTGGGGAGGTGTGGTAATGGGCCAGAGCGGGAAGCCAAGACCCCACAGGGCTCAGGCTGGGAGTGCAGGCCCAGAGAAAGGACAACAGGAGAACAGGAGAACCAGGAGCTCCCAGGCTTCTAGACACTGGCCATTCAATCAGAACTTAAAAAATCATTCCGAAGGTCAAATAAGGAGGTCTGTGGGCTGTATCCAGCACCTCGGAAGCAACACAAACACTTCAAAGTTTATGACCAAGAGCAAAGGAGGAGTAATTCACCAGAGTTCTCTAAGACGAATGGCATTTAATGGATGGAAAAAAAGAAGACAGTAAAAAGCCCCTGTAATCCCACTACCAGACCACTATTAGCATCATGATTCACATAGCTTCCGAACATTAATATATATTTATACACACAAACATATGCATATAAATTATGTATATGCCATGGGCGTTCCATGTGTTTACTGTATTTATAGGAATGAACTCAGATGTAAATGCCAGCTTGTGGCCTTCCTTTCCTGACCTCCCCTATACTGCAGTCATCTCTGCACACTGTCCTGTTTAGGCAGCTCTTACACCAAACCCTCCTCCCTGTCAAAATGTGCCCATTTGGCAAACACAGGGCTGAGCCATGTTTGCCCGGTTCAAGTGATAAACTATCTCCTTTAAAAGAAAAAGTCACTGTGGCTACTCCCATAAACATACCCAGGGATTTACCTGAGAAATACTAACCCAGGCATTGGCATAGAAATCGAGGTTTCTATTTTTTTAATTATGAATTTTCACTGCAAAGAGAAGTTTTATGTTGGTAAAATAATTTAAAAGACTAGACATCAAAGTGAAAAGATAATATGTCAAATCCCTGTCTGCCTCCTTGACCCAGAGCCTCAGCCCCTTCCTCTCTGCAGGCCCTGGGGGGACCTCAGAAGCCCCAAAAGGCTCTGGTTTGTGCCCTGTGCACCCTCAGGCCTGGAAGATCACCCAGCTTCTCCTAGATCTCCTTATTTCACCTTCGGGGAGAAACCACACTTTATATACGTTCTATGTCAGGTTCTTGGGTAAGAGTTCTTTTGAAAACATTCTCACTATTGAAAAAAGAAAAAAAAAAAAAAAACCCACTGGAAAACACAGACATGGGCCATCCTCCTCCTACCACAGATGACAGACAATGACCCAGAATGGGCAGGGCCTTCTGGATTCCAGGAAGCCTGTGGGAAGGGCCTGGGGACTCAGGCACCCTCCCTCCCTCAGCCCCACACCTCTGATCCCTCCCCCACTTTTCCCCTCCCACCTCCCAGCACTCCCAGGGTCCCTGCCCACTCTGTCTCCCCAAAATTAGCATCAATTTTCAAGAGTTTCCTATGCATTTCGTCTGACATGCAGATGGAAACACAGAAGAAAGGGATGTGAGAGTCTCCAAATTGAGTCCCGACACCAACCTCGAGGTGTCTGCAGCTGGAGAGTCTCCAGCCACCCCACAGACAGGGAGCCACTGCACTCGGCAGGTCCATACGCAGGCTCATCTCTAGCCAGAGGCGGCCTTATGATTCCACTGAAGATGAAATGTATTCACCTCTGGAATCCATTCCCACTCCAAACACCAGGCCAGAGGCTTTCTGGAAATGAAGGCTCCTTGCGTTCTGCAGCCAGATGTCTGGGAGGTGGCCCTGGGCACCGAGTTTGTGACCTGGAAGGGGCAGCACTGGCCTTGGAGGTGGGGATGGTCCTTGATGTGGACCTGGCTTCAAACTTGCCATGTGACCTGAAGCCACTCACTTGTCTTTTCTGGGCCTCGATTTCCTTACATCTGAGCTGTGGCTCCTGCCACGCCGAAGCCCTCACCAGACTGTAGTGAGAGTAAGATAAGGGGTGGTGCCTGGCCTTGGTCTGATGTGTTGTGTCACTCACCCTAGGCATTCTGCTGACCTCATCTGCAAAATAGGGGCAGACCACCTAATTAAAGCTGGGAGAGGCAATGAGGATATGGGAAAAAAGTTAGCTGGACTGGGGACGCAGCTCAATGGTACAGCCTGTGCCTAGTGTGTGTGAGGCCCCGGGTTCTGCTGCCAGCACCACAACAAAACAAAACAAAACAAAACAAAACAAAACAAAACAAAACAAAACAAAACAAGAAAACAAGTCAGGATACCCAAAACTCATTTCTTTCTTTGACATATGATAGCATTTGCTGCCTCAAAGGCATCATGTTTTGGCAAGTGCTCACACGGCCAGCAGGCTTTTAAGGCACGCCTTCTCCCACTGTGCCTGGCCCCTTGCCCTTGAACTGCTCACTCTCCAGCTGGAGAGGCAGGTGCCAGGCCCAGGACAGTAAGGTCCAAATGGTGAGGGCTTGAGCTGGGAGTCTCAGCCTTCAAGCTTCAGGACCTCCAGGGAACAGAGCAGAACAGAGGTTCATGGACGTGGATTTGAACTGATTAGCACACGTGGCTGGGCATGTACCTGCAGTGACAGGATCTCACAGACACACCCGGGGTGATTCACAACTGGGCAGGGGGTCTAGTAGCTGTAATGCCATCACTTTTTCTCTCACCCTGGAAGGCACAGGGGTACAGCCAATGTGAGTGTCATTACCATAAAGATACAGTAGACACAAAGCCTGTGTGCCTTCTCTCATGTCCTCAACTGTCCCCTCTCCCCAACTGCTGCCTCCCACCAATAGGCATACTACCAACATCCATCCCGCGGGGACATACAGAAACATCACACTTTACCATCAGGTATGGGACATACCTGTCAAGTTAGTTTGAATTCTGACCAGTGGGAAACAGGAGAAGAGAGAGACCAGTTGAAAAATGCTCTCTCCTCTCTCTTGTCTCTGGGTTACTCCAAGATGCTGCTCCTTCTGGTGACCCACTGTGGGAGAAGGCCCTTGGTTGACCGAGTGCATGTGCTGAGTGCGGCAGTTCACGCTCACCCCTGCCTCTGGCTGCCAGTTGCTAAGTCTCTTGGCAGTGGTTGCACAGCCTTCAATTCCCTCTCGGATCCCAGCCCTTCTGGTTGGGGCTCATGTCTGTGGGTTCATCAAGGTATCCCTATGATCTTACTCAAAGCCTGGTGTGCAGCTGGGGCTCAGCAGAGATTTCTGGAAGCCGGGGAAAGCACAGACAGCCTTGCTCAGTGATCCACCCCTACACCCAATGTGTGGAAGAGATGCGGCTCCCTCCTTCCCCAGGGAGGCAGGGATTCCCTGTGTCGGTTCCCTGTGGGAAGCGGGGATACTGAGGATTGACAGAGCTCTCTCTGCGACTCGTTCCCTGTGAGAACTGGGGGCAGGCCGGTCAGTGATTAGACTGAGTCTGTCGGGACACCAGGTGAAGGCTTTCTGGGGCGGTGGTGTCCCTGCAGTCTATTTTTACAATTGCCACTTTACTCTCTCCACCATCACCCCCACACAAACTAAAAAACTAAAATGCCTTGGCCTTCACTGCCCCTGGAGATGGAAGTCATAACTAACATTAAAAAAGAAAAAAAAAAAAAAAAAAAAAGAAAGAAAGAAACAAACAAACACAAATTCTTGGCCACAGCCAAAGTTCTCAATAAAGAATGCATTTGGAAGAATTTCTGCAGAGCAGGAATCCAACCCCACAGCCCTCAGTCCTGCCTCAAGCTGCAGACCTTCCCTGGGGAGGGGCGGGGATAGAGAGCAGGGGACCAAGTGAGCTGTTAGGACTCTAGATCCAAGAGGCACCTGCAAATGACACAGAGCTCGAGATAAGGACATTCCAACTCCAGTCAAGGGGCGTCCCTGCTACAGCTACAGCTAATGGGAGAATGAAGGGCAACCAAAGGTTTCTTTTTTTTTTTTTTTTTTAATATTTTTTAGATGTTGAGAGACCTTTATATTATTCACTTATTTATCTGTGATGCTGAGGATGGAACCCAGTGCTTCACGCACGCTAGGCAAGTGCTCTACCACTGAGCCACAACCCAGCCCCACAGTGAATAAAATTTCCTAAGCGCCCATGTCAAAGTGCTCCTGAGCTCAGCAGGGCTCACCTTTCTTAATGTGGCCAATGTCCAGTTTGCACACCAACGCGATGTGCCACTCAATGCAGGCTTTGCCTAGTTAACACCAGCGTTCAGAAGGCTGTGCAGCACTGCATGCCACCAAGCAGGTGTCTGTGTGAACAAGCACGCCACTGGCATGACTGAAAAAAGGCACGTGATAGTTAACGGACCAAGGCCAGCTCCTTTCTGCTTCCTGATGGAAGGCAAGGCCTTGGGGAAAGTGGTGAGATGTAAGGGTACAGTGGTGGGAACCTGTGGCCTGCCTGTCCCACTTAGGAGCTGTGTGGTCCTAGGCGCATCACTTAACCTCTCCCTCTCGCAGAAGCAGGGTTTTCTTGGCACACCTCTGGTTGTTGCGATTGGTTTTTGCTATTATAAACAACACCACAGTGAACATCCACGTACATATATCTGCTTGCTTATTTTTGATTATTTCCTTAGAAATATTTCTAAGATGGAATTGCTAGATGAAAGAATGAGTGCATGTTTAAGGAGTTTTGATAGGGACTGCCAAACTGGCCTGTTGATCTATACTCCCACCAGCAGGTGGTTGCAGTGGACCTTGGAGTGAGGGACTGTGGACCCAGCCTCCTGCACCTGGGTCCAGACACCCAAGAACAGGGCAGGTCCTGACATCTGCACCTACCCCGGGTCCTCCCACTCTGAGTGAACTAACGTTAACAGCTGCGTCACGGGCTCGCTCTCTAGAGTAGTGCTGTCTAATAAAATTTTCTGTTATGCTCCATATCTGTGTTGTCCCAGTTACATACGGCTACTGAGCTCATGAAATACGGTTTGTATGACTAACAAACTAAACTTTTATTGAAGTTCAGTTAATTTAAATGTGAATAGGCATATATGGCTAGTGACTAGTATATCGTACAGCACAAATCTAGGCATTTAGGAGGGCCTGTGGCTTATGCTTCCTCTGTAATTGATAACCATGGTGGCCAGAGATCTTGCATTATATGTGTCAGTTCTGATTTCAAATATTCTGTTCCCACTGGCCCATAAATGTTGACACGTTAGAATTTCTTAAGTGTCTAGAAAGTCTGATATTACAACTCACAGGCGAAATTTCCTGCTTGGAATCCTTTGTCAGATTATGTGTCCCTTTAAGGACAAGGGAAGGATCTCCCAGCCAGGCAGAGAGGACAGAGGCACAGCTTTCCACTAGGACTACAGATGAACCTTCCTGCCTCTGAGCTTCTGCTCCTGTGCTCCTTCAGCCTAGGGAACCTCCTTCACTAGGCAAGGACACCTCCCCTTGGAAGCCCTCCCTGATTATTCCCATTTAGCATCAAAGGCATCCCCCTCTAAACACAGGTGTGTGCTTTGACACACCCTGAGGCCCTAATCCCCTATTTCAGGTAAAATCCCAAAACTTTAACAACTGGATTTATCATTCCAAAGCTTACTTGGAATATCAAATTAGAAAAGAAGGTTCATGTAGGGACATGTATAGAGAAGGTGACAAGAAATAAACATCATCTGAGTCAATGTTAGACAAAAAACACAAATTCCTGTCTTGGGCTTCCAAAAACAGAGCCATTGGTCACTCTATACAAGAGTGAATCCTTCCCAAACTCAGGAGTTCCTAAGGGTGGTGTGTCTTTAAAAATTAAGACAATTAAAGACATCAAATTACAACTCTCAGCTCTGGGGAAAGAATCGAGGAAGGTCATCCCAGAGTTGTAGGATTTAAAGCCTGGTGGGATCTTAGAAGTCATCTAGACAGACTATGGACACAGACACCAAAGCACAGAGAGGGGACGTCATTTACTTAGGGTCACGAAGCCACGACTGGCAGGACTGGAACCAAAGATGGTCAATTCATTTTCACCAATACCTGGAAAAGTCACTGGATGAACTTTGTACTCCACAATGCCACTGAACTGATGAGGCACTTATGGAGGAAAAAAAAAAAATGTATCTTCCCCACCCCACTACACAAAGGTATTTTCTCTCATCACCGATGATAGACAGTGGGAAAGGATATTTCTTCATAGAGAAACAGATGTCAAAAGCAAGAAAGAAACCAGAGTTGGCATTTGTATCTTTATGACTACCATGACTTGGAGGTGATAGAATATCGGAAAGGTCAAATTGGGGCAATTAATATACAAACTGGTATTACAAATGGGCAATGTGACCCAAGGCTGAAATAACAGTGAAATCCTCTAAACATACAGCTGTCCATCAAGATGTAAATGACAGGAGAGGAACAAGCAACTGATGATACACATATGATTTCAATTCCCTGTGCATCACCAGCCATTTATTTTGGGGCTTGGGCCGTGGAGGAAGAATAATAGGATTGATCTAAGGCAGTTATAAAGCACCACTGATAAATAAATATATATCTTCCTGTTCTATGCAGGAGCAGGTACTCAGAACAAGGTGGCTCATACAGACAGCTTTTTAAATGATCCCTTGCAATTCCATTACAGCCTTCCAGCAGATAATAAACCTTCATTGTCTTGAATAATTTAAGATTTTCCAGTGTCATGAAGGTTGAATGGAAAGAAAATCACACTCTGCTTTAGAGGGGAAAAAAAACCTCAGCAAATCAGCAGTGAGAATTCTGGCAGAAAAACGTCCGGGTTTTCATTCTTTTTCCTAGTAGGTGGATAGGTGGTCTGGCTTAACCTGGCCCCTGATTTTCAAGGTCAAAGTGCCAAGAATGAATGGATCTATGATAATAAACAAGGAGAATATAAGGCAGTGTATCCTTTGAGATTATTTCTACCAACTACATTCAAGTACGTTACTCTGGACTACAAAAAACTTGAGTTTAGACCCTATGCCACCCTATCTCTCGCTATCTCTCTGGTTGGGACCTTCCTAAACCTTAGTTACATCATTTCTAATGTCAGGCGACAATGCCGATCTCACAGGATTCAGTGAGGTTGTGAGTGAGCAGTTCTTAGCACATCTTAATAATTGATGGCATTTCTTCTTTTTGTTTCACGGATTATTATTAATAGTGGTAACTTAAGTTTGAGTCTTCAAGGCGTACCTAGAAAGGGTAGATGAAGGAAAAAGAAGGGACAAGTGACCATGAGAATTCCTGCTGTGGAATGCTGTGGCACCAAGGTTGGGATTACTGTGTTGGGTGCTGTTCTGAGTGCTCCAAGGGCAGTGTCTCAGTTACCTCGCACGGCTCTTTGCAGGCCAGCCCAGCTTTGTTCACGGAGGTTCAGAGAGGTTTAGCACCAGCTCCAGGTCATGTTGCCATCTGATTAGAGTTTGGGTTCTTAGAACCCAAGGATCCCAAGCAACTTCAGGTTTAAGTCTTGCATTTAGTTTATTTTTAAAATTTGCATGAGTGTGATTTCACACCATTATCAAAGCAGCAGTATCTATAGAGGAATTGGTAGTTATAAAATTTGGTTCCTGGTACTGCCAAGGTGGGCTCTTGACATTAAGCTGGTATAGACACAGCACACTGGAAAGCTGTCATGACACAGAATGCCTTTGTCACGTGACTCGCAGTGCTGTTCAACACTGCTCAGCCTGTACTGCGTGGGCCGCGTTTGCAATTGGCTGGGACGTTCAAAGGGGGCAGATATTCGACCACACTAATGAAGAAATGTATTCAAGGATGATCTTTGGCTTATGATTCCCATACAGTCATTTTGGAAAGCAGTACGGAGTTTCCTCAAAAAATTAAAAGCAGAACTACCCAACAATCTAGCAATCTCATTTCTGGGTACATACCCAAAAGAATAAAATCCCTACCCCAAAGAGATGTCTGCCCTTCCATGTCCATTGCAGAATAAATCAAAATAGCCAAGTTATGGAAATCTAGATGTCTATTGATGGATGAATGGATAAAACATTTTCTTTATATATATATATGTATATATATATAAAGAATATATATATAAATATAAAGAATATATATATATATATATAAATGTGCGTGCACGCACACAGAAGAATATTATTCAGCCTTAAATATGAAGGAAGTCTTGCCATCTGCAAGAACACAGATGAACCCAGAAGACCTAATGCTAATTAAAATGATTCAGATGCAGAAAGACAAATACTTTATGACCTCATATCTGTGTGTGTAATCTGAAAAAGCTGAGTTCAGTAATAGAGAGCAGAGTGGGGAATCTGAGAGGCCAGAGGGTGGGGATGTTTGTCAAAGGGGACAACATTTCTGTTATAAGCTGAGTAAGTTCTGGAGACCAAATGTACAGCATAGTGACCACCATTAATAACCCTGGATTACACACCTGAAATTTTCTAAAAGAAAATTATGTATTTCATCACACAGATAAAGGTAACGATGTGAGGTGGTAGACATGTTAGTGAACCTGATTGTGGCACTATATTCACAGTGTGTACTGAATCACTGTGCTGTACAACTTTAATACAGTTTTTATTTGTCATCTATTTCCATGAACTAGGGTTGGAGAAGGATGAACTTTGGCTCATATTTGATACATATATTCAGTGAAAGAACAGAGAAGGACATGCCTGGAGTGTCACATCTGCTGCTGGTGGCTTTGCCCTTGAGCACAGTGGAGGACCTCACAGCAGCAGCAGAGTCCTGGGACAGCCTGGACTTTGGGGATCTGCGTATTGACTTCTGGAGGGGACTGGCAGCTTTGGGAGCTGTGGCGGGCGCAACAGGTGCCCCCCGAGTGAGGAGGACACTTATCACTAGCCACCATATGACTTCAGGCAAATTCCTAACTGCACATTCTCTTCTCTAAAATGTATAGATTGGGAGCTGGCTCCTGAAAGCCGTGCAGAAATTCCCTGGATTTCGGTCATGCTGCCTGGGGACACTTAAGCCTTCTATCAACATGGAAAGCCTTGATTTCTTCCAGATTTAGAAATAAACTTTGCATGTGGGTAACTTGCAAAGCTTGAACTTGAAGTTTCCACGTGTAGAGCACGTCAAGAGAGAGAATCCTTAGGAGTGTGGAAGAAATATTTTAAAATAAAGGTTGAAATGTGAATAGAGCCGAGTGGCTCTTCTTGAATTGGTTCTCCCACCACATTTTTTTAGAAATTTATTTTCCAATGGAAGGAATTTGGGGGTGAGGATACAAATGGGGTCTTCCAAAATCTAAGGGAGTCATGGAAAGATTAGGGTGGAAGTGGACCGCGGATGGAACATGAGAAAAAGGTGATTTAGTTCAATGAGGAAAAGCTCTCCTGAGGGCTGTCCTGTTAATCATGACACAGCAGGGTAAACAGCACAGGTGCACAGAGCCGGCCATCAGTGTAAGTGATACCGGTAGCATTGCCACACCAGCAGCACACCCAAGCAGGTGAGTGCACGGAGCTCAAAGAACCAAGACCTGGGGTGCTTTGATTTGAGTTGTTCTGTTCCTGAGGCATGACGGAGGTTAGGGGTGGGCTCAGATGGAGGACATTTGGGGGCAAAAATGTTCACGGGAGAGGTTCATTTGTCTCAAGAAAGGCTGGAAATCCGTGTGCCAGAAAGCAGGGCTTTTAAGCCAGGTGCCCTGAGTTTGGAGGAGATGCGATCTACCCCAGAACAGACGGGATCAGATAACAGAAAATGCAGGAAGCTTCCAGCTGAGGATCAGGATGAGCCCCAAGCACATATTCCCATCAAAAAACAAAATTTATTAGACATTTCAGGAGGAATTTATTTCATGCCTGGTGAATTTAGAATCATGGGCTTTGTTGGGGCCTCAAACAGGTGATTATGATAATTTAGAGAGAAAGTACCAAGCCATTTCTGTCACAAGGCCATTCCAGCTTGAAAATAATAGTGCCTCCTTGTATTTATAGAGTGTTGAATACTTTCCAGAGTGCTTTCCCATCTATTATCTCATTTGATCCTTACAAATGAGGTCAGAGATAGTGGTGGTGTCTCTGCTGTGAGGTTCTCAAATAGAGCTGCCCCCTCTTTGGGCTTTATATTCTCTATTGAAAAAGGAAGGGACTATTCTCATCACTCAATATATATATATATATTCTTTTGTTTTTTTCATCAAATGCTGTTCTGGCTCCTTCCAGTGCTAATATCTAAGACAGAATTTCTCATCTCTAGGTTCCAGGATCACTTGCATTAGCACCCAGACTGCTGGTTATGAAGCTGAGGTCTGGGAATCCAGACCGAGGACCTAGATTGAGGACCTGGGAATCTGCATGTTACACATTTCCTGGGTGATTCGTAAGCACATCAGTTTTAGAACTCCTGCTCTAGTATTTTTCATAACTTAGTTCTGAGATATTGTCATATGAAACACACACAGTCTGCAACTCTGAAAAAATATAAAATTCTGCCGAGTGGGAAGAAAACAGTCTAGTGTTGGCTGAGTGTATCTGATCATCCAGATAATAACAGCTCTCAAGGATATAATTAGTGCCCTCAAAATTGGAATATGACTGTTTAATAATTTAAGTGAGATCATCAGGATTAATGAATAGTGGTTGAAATTAAATGTGGGACATAAATCTACATGGGCCTGTTGTAGTGGAGCAATGACTTATGACAGGGCATCCTGGAAACCAGGGGTCTGGCTGAGGCTGAAGGCACCTTACCTCCTCCCACAAGGGCCATGTGATTTTTGCACAAATGATGATGCAGGGTACAGGATCCCAGGGCATCACCATCCAGCGGCCTGCCATGCCCGTAACCTGGTGTTTTCTTTCTTTTTGTTTTTGCGATGCTGGGATCCAGCCCAGGCCTTGCACATGCTCAGTAAGTACTCTGCCACTCAACTACGTCCCCAGCCCTAAATCTCAGCATCTTTTCAACTTTACAGAATAATCTGGAACATCTGTTAGAAATGCAGATTGCTGGAGCCCACGCCTGGACAGCGAGTCAGAATCCCTGTGGGTGGGTCCTGGGAACCTGCATTTGGACAAGCTCCTCAGTCCATGCTGATATGCGGAAGAGTCACTACTTGAATTCACTTTGAGGTGGAGACTGATGGTGACACACCCCAGATTAGGACCTCTGAAGTCACTTGTTTTACAGCCACCAGATTGAGCATTCTCAGGTTTTTTTCCTGTGGAAAACTGCAGCCTCTTCTATGTCCTTATTGCACTTTTTAGCTCATTAAAGCAATTTCACTTTGTAGTTTCATCTAATCCCTGTAATGAGACTTTGAGGTAGATGGGGTAGCTCCACATTCCAGTTAGTTAGTAACAAAAACAAGCACCATTATGAACAGTAGCATCATTAACCACTCACTGAAAGCTGACCTGTTGCTGGGCCTTGTCATAATACATAATCTCACTTAATCCTTGCCTAGCACATGAAAGGGGAGACAGCAGTGATGGATTTTGGGTTGGCAGGGACAGTAAAGCAACTCTGACTAGTTTACACCTGAAGAGAAGACCTAGCTTTTGGGATGGGCGGATGTAGGCTGGCCTGAAGCACATCTGGATTCAGGATAGACCCAGCTAGCCCGATGAAGAGCGGAAGTATTTAAGGAGCGATTCAGCACCTTACTGTGCTCCTCACCTTGCCCCCGCCTCAGTGGGAGCAGACTTGTTTTGTGTCCACTATAAAGAAAATGTACCTGGAGTCACCTCTGCTCAGGAAGAAGAGCTGTTTACAGGTCTGAGTTAGCACTGTCTCACAGCAGTAGGAACGTCTTGACTAGGAGAGGCCAGGGCTGGGTCCTCTGTCTGGTTAGAACAGATCTGCTGGCTATTGTGGAGGCTGCAGGAAGCAGCTGTTAGCCTGAGTTCTCCATGACCAGAGGCTGGAGTGCAGATACTCCTGAGAACATTCTAGAATGCATTCTGACAACATCTAGGGGGAAAAATCTGCTCCAGAAGACTGGGAAGAAAGCAGAGTTTTCTAATTCCACCTGTTTTCACCCTGACTTCAGATTATTAGCAATGACCCATAAATCCCATTCATTAGTGGGCCTACGAGTGGAGAACGGGAAGTTATTAGTTATCTAGAAGTTTGTGGTTGTTTGCAAATAATGTGGGCATCTCAGGAGGTCTGCATTTAAATAAAATTTTGTTTGCAAAGAGTTAAGTTAAAAAATTATTCAAAGAGGAATGAATAGGTTGGACTTTAGAAGGAACTTAGTGTATGTAAGGATCCCCAAAGGTTAGAAAAAGCAGTGCACATCTGTTAAAACTTTATGAGAACCAATGTCACTAAATTGTACAAGAGGGAGGAATATTACTGTGGTTTTGACACATGCCTATATTTCTGTTCTATGTAATGCTGCAAAAATTACACTTTCATAAGATTTGTCAATTTGAGGTAGTAAAACACGAGAAAAATACAGAAAAGAGAAATGAAACT
Source organism: Sciurus vulgaris (assembly GCF_902686455.1). Lineage (NCBI taxonomy): Eukaryota > Metazoa > Chordata > Mammalia > Rodentia > Sciuridae > Sciurus > Sciurus vulgaris. The sequence continues at coordinate 25,545,803 of NC_136466.1, forward strand.
TTCAACACCCATGAACGCTAATTGATTTACAGTGCTACAATTTTCTTCTTTAAAAAAACTTTTGGAACAAGCAATGTGTAAACATGTGGATTTGGCCTTCCTGATCTTCGGAGCTCTCAAGCATGGCTTATTTTTGGCTATGAACACTGGTAACATTTTAAGCCTCCAGTGTTAACAGCTCCAAAGTTGCCCCTGGATTCAAGTCAAACAAAAATTGGCCATGGAGGCAGGTTTTTGGAGTCTGTGAAGGTGTGTTTGAACGTTTCAGGGGCTGGAAGTTCTGTAAGGCAAGAGGGGCGGATCCCTGAAGTCCCTCTGTTGGCAGTGGGTTCACCTGGAACCTCCTTTGGGTTTGATGTTGGGCTGCAGGTTGGAGCTCATGCCTAGTTTTAGGCCAATGTACTTCAATAATCTGTTAGAACAGATGCTATTTAGAGGATTCGGCTAATATTGATAATAAATGAGAACAGGAAAACACCTATTAGCTATATGGACATGGGTCAAATATCATGCTTATTTAGTTCATATCTTTACCTAAGAGTTTTTGCTGTTGTTGTTTTATTTAGGAGAGGGGAGGGATTTTCTTATACTTTGGCTTAAACACTCTTAAATATGAATTTTTCCCTTTAGGCAAGTATAAGCTGTTTAGAGTCTTCCTGTAAATTTAGAGATAATGTGTTGAAGTCGCTTACAACAGTATGTGGCATGCGGCAAGTGTCACACAGGTGCTGGGCAGCATTATTATTGCTATTATTGCTTATTTCCCTCTGTCACGTTGACAAAATCAGAACTTCCAGCTCCCCACTTACTGAGCTAAACGTGATTGACAATGAATGGCGCTTTGCAGGTTTGTGCTGGACCAAGTTAGATATTAAGGAACCTTTTACTTTTATTTCAGTCTTAAATCTCATCTTCTTTTAGACACTGAGTAAATAACAATGCACGTCAGACCTCGGCTGGCAGAAAGGCCCAGGAGCTTTCTGAAGGCAGACTGGATGGAAGGGGGCAGGTCCACTGCCCTCTCCCTGGGGACCTTATTCTGAGGACCTCCAATGCTATGCTACGTTGGGTTTTGCTTCTCCTCATCACGCTTTGAAGGAGACACTGAAACAGTGGGAAAGGTTAGACTTTAATCCTCAGAAGGAAATCAGGAGAATCTCTGCGATTTAGTGGTTTTCCTGTGCCAAGTTTTTAAAATGTAGCCAGTTCAGCTGCTGCATTAGGAGTGTCACCTTTCTGAAAATATATAACACAGCTATTTCCCACTACACAAACGATTCTTTCCCAAACATCACAGCTTCTGATGCTTCAGATGCAATCCGAGCTACTTATTTGATTTTTTTGCTCTCACAGTAAATCATTTATACAGTGCTTGATTCACAAAATCCTAGTTTTTTAAAAGATGCACAAAATGTCCCATAAATTTATCGACTCCTGCATCCTGTGTTCCTGCCAGCTATCCACCAAAAGGTTTATAGATTTCCTTCATTACAAACTAATTGATATTCTGTAAGAGCTTTAATCTTCTTAGCAGTTCTCTCCTTTGGAGTTGAAGGGAGAAGTGTTTCAGATGTCAAAATATTAAAGGAGAAGAGACTTGAGAAAGCCTGTGGATGTTCTTAATGGTGACTCCCTAGAGATTGATACTTAGGATCAGGATTCTCAAGATTATAGAACTAAGAGTGGGGAAGATCAATCCCTCCGGCCAAATGTGGTTATCATCTAGGAGGAGACTATTCTCAGGGCAGGGGAGCAGTTTTGACACCTACCAACAATCTCTCTGAGCCTCAGTTTTACCATCCGTAAGGTGGAACTGCTTCCCCTGCCTTCACATGTGTGAACAGGGAACGCTGTTTCATGTTGAGGTGGCCTGGTGGGTGAAGCTGGGCAGGCTGAAGCACGAGGGTCCCTGTGGTGAGCATGTTGGCAGGGGGCTCCCCTGTCTGGGCCTGGGTTCCTGGGGCTAGTCCTGGGCCTGGGTCAGTCAGTTCAGGAGGAAGTGCTAGAAAAGAGACCCGTGCTGGGTTCTCTGTACTGCCCTCGGCCACAACACTGCTGATATTCTGGCCTCCTTTGTCTCCTGTCTCCATTTTTACCCTTGACTTGGAGAAGATGAGGTGTGGTAGTCATTTTACAATGAAAAGGGAAATGGCTGCGTGAAGTTAAGTAAAAGAAACCGGATACAAAATCATGTCTGGTTGTGTGTCCACCACATAAGGAAGCCATGAAAAGGGGCCGAATTCAGATTCACTCAGTGGTTAGAACCAAATGAGTTAGCTCTGTTGTCTCTTATTGACTAAAGAATATCTGTGACACATGCACATGGGAGAAACAGGAGTCATAGAGTAGTTCGACCCTATTAAAAAAGTGAAAGAAAAAAAAGTGAAGATCAGGAAAGAATGTTCTGGAATAAAAATTCATGATTTTAAATCAAAGCTCTGCCTCTCTGAGCCAAGTACCCATCAGCAACTCAACCTCTCTGTGTCTCAGTTTCATCATCAGTAAAAATTTTAAATTTGAAAGGAAGTCTGAGATCACTGGGACCAGTGGTTTCCACCCTGGCCATGACAGAACCTGCCATGAACTGAGATGATGAATGAGTGGGTACTCTAAGCACATAATAGAAGCTCAACAAATATGAGCTCCTGTTATTACAGGCCATTACAGGTTAGCAATTGTGAAGGATGGTCTGGAAGGCACAGACTGCCATCATTAGTTACCTCAGTTGGGATGAGACTAGGTGGAACTAGGAGGGTATGAAGGGGAAAACAGAAGTGAAAAAACAAAAACAACAGGAAACAAACTGCAAGTTACAGAAAAGCTTAAGAAAAGATGTCCCATATTATATGTCATTAGGAAATTCAAATTAAAATAATGATATACTACTACCTGTCTATTAGAACAGCAATTACCCCAGACACTGACACCACCAAATGCTGGATGAGGACATGGAGCAACTGGAACTCTCGTTCATTGCTGGTGAGGATGCAAAATGGTACAGGCACTTTGGAAGACAGTTTGGTGGCTTCTTATAAAACTAAACATACTCTTATCATTGATCTGCAGTGGCACCCTGGGGCATTTACCTAAGGAAACTCGAAACTTATGTTTACCCAAAGACCTGTACACAAATGTTTATCATAGCTTTATTAATAATTGCCCAAACTTGGGAGAAACCAAGATGTCCTTCACTAGGCAAAAGGATAAACTGTGAGCATCTGGACCATAGGATGTTAGTGCTACAACAAAGTGAGCTTTCAAGCCAGGCAAGACACAGAGGAAACTTAAGTGTATATTACCATTGAAAGAAGTCAATCTGAAAAGCAGGACTCCTATTGCAATCTGGCAAAACAGTAAAACTACAGAGAGGGTAAAAAATTTGGGAATTAGGGGAGGGAAGGCTGAATAGGTGGATCACATAAAGGATATTTAGGGGAGGGTAACTGTTTTGTACATTATCATGGTGAATACATGCCATTATACATTTATCTACACCCATAGAATGTACACCACCAAGAGCGAACCCTAATAAAACTATGAATTTTAGGAGTCAATGATATCTTGATGTAGGTTCATCAATTGTAACATATGTACCACTCTGGTATAGGGTTTTTGATAGGGGGGGCTATATGTGTTTTTTGGGGGGAGGATGAGGGGTATATGGTAGCTTTTTGTACTTTCAGCTCAGCTTTGCTATAAACCTAAACTGCTTTAAAAATACACTCCTTTAAAAAAAATGGGGTGGGGGGGTCTATTTAAATATTCATAGTAACAGCTCCAGGTGAGGAGGTCATGGACGGCTCTGTCTGTACTTCCTCCCAGTGTGCAGGTGTGCTTGGAATATGCTCCCCTCCCCTGTTCCGAGGAGTAGTAGCTATGTCTCCCTTCAGACTGAGCTTAGCTACATCTTCTCTGGGAATCTCCCCCATCTCCTCTGCTCCACAGTACCCGAAACCCACCAGGTAGCATGCATTCCATGGTCTTAAAATTTCCCTTTACTTTGTCTCTGTCCCCTACTGGAGGTGAGCCTTCAAGGGAAGATGATGATGCTGATGATCATATTATTATTATTATATTTTGTACCAGGGATTGAATCCAGGGGTGCTTAACCATTGAGCCATATCCCCAGCCTTTTTAAAATTTTTTATTTAGAGACAGGGTTTCCCTAAGTTGCTTAGGGCCTTGCTAATTGCTAAGGCTGCCTTTGAACTCACCATCCTCTTGCCTCAGCCTCCCGAGCTGCTGGGATCACAGGCGTGTGCCATTGTACCTGGCTGGGAAGCGGCTCTTTTATTCCCTTGGATCCCTAGGACCTAGGACAGCATCTGGCACAGAGTTACTTCATGAAGATCGTTGAACATATGAATATGAATTTCTTTGATAAATCAACACAAATGTAGAGAAAAACAAACTAAGCAGTACAAAACTTGAAAAAGATGAAAGATCCCAACTAATAAAACGGAAGTGGGGAACGGCACTCCAGCAGCTGTGCTGGTAAGGCCGCGGCACAGGTGGGAGACGTGAGGCATGGTGCTTGCTGGGCACTGTCAGGAGCGGGGCTGTGAAATGCAAAGCAGGACAGGATGAAATGGGCTTCCGTAGCGTGCTCCCGTGACTGGTGTGGTGTGAGTGCTGTCATGGCAGAGAGCCCATCAGGGGAAGGGGACCCTGGCCCCTGGCTCCTCAGTGAGGGTCCCTACCGTGAGTGATGCTGGGCCACAATGCTCGTACTCATCTCAGCACCAATCCATCCTCTGACCTCTCAGGAGCCCCCCCAACACTCCCTTGAGAACTTCCTGTGGGGAACCTTCCTGTGTACCTTTCTGATCATGTCTGTGTGTGGATGGAGGCAGAGCTGTAGAAAGTGTTGTCAAGGAGATTGTAACACAGCCCCCCGCCTCTGAACCTCATAGACCCAGACAGTCCACGCTGACCAGAGACAACCCTTTCCATGACTACATATCCCACTTTCTGGAAAAACAATCCTGTTCAAAAGTGGGGAGGGAAGAGGAAGAAGAACAGAAGGAACAAAGAAAGAAAGACCTCTCTTGCTTCTCCTGATAGAACTCTGCCATCCTGCACAGGTCTGCGGCCAGTGCAAAATCACCTCCAAGTCCTCCTAACCCTTGAGCAAAGCTCATACATTTGCTGAGCTTTTGGAGACCCCTGGAAAACTCTGGAGTATGCTATTTGCGAGGCTGGCTGGGATTATCCTGGTTCCAGTGCTTGCCTCCACTCTGGTCTCTGACGCTGCCTGTGCAAAGCTCCGGAGCTTATTTAAAAAATTCATCTGTTCCAATTTTGTCTTCTGCCTAGGTCTCGACCCTCGGCTGGATTATAATTAGTTGCCCTGGGGACGTGGGGGGAGACTCATTTAGGAGGAAAATGCCTTCCGCTGGGCAGCACCAATCTAGCCTGTAGTTAGCATCTGTGAATTTCAACTTGCAACTGCCTTTGCCAACGGGGCCCAGAGAAATCTGTCTTTCATGATGGCCCATATTTGCTGTACTTTAGACAGGCCTCTCCATAATTCTGAAATCGCTTCTCCCAAATCTCATTTTTAAAACAATCACTGCTGAGTAAGTTTTCTTCCAGAGCCGCCTTGAGAATTCCATCTTGGAACAAGAATAATGATTACTTTTCTGAAAAATGCAGGTCACAACATCTGAGCACTGATGCGTAGGACCAAGGGGTGCGAGGAAGAGAGTTCTCTGCTGAATCCAGGCCTGATGTGTTGAGAAGAGGGCACTGGTCAGGGGCCTCGGTTATCTTCTCATCTGTGAAATGGGACCACGCTTGTTTTTCTCTGTTTATTGGGATGTGTGAATGGCACCACAATGATTTCATATTTTTGTGCTCTGGAGAAACAGGCATGGGGAGAATGTCATATTTAGGACATGAAGTTTTTTCTCTGGCAAGTTTGATACACTCTTTTTTGGGGACAGCTGTGTTGTTATCTTTATAACCAAGCAGGCTATTAAGGAACTGGTATGTTAGAGGTGCAAACCATTAGAGTCCTAGACTGACTGTTACTGATAATAAGTTCTTTTTAGCAAGAAGTCAGCTCTTCAATCCTATGGGAAAGTAATTTATTGAGAAGTGTCCTTGGGAACAGTTAGGAGCAATGCCCTTCTACGGATGGGTCACCTAACCTCTGAGGCAAGGAGGGCCAGGGCTGCACTGGGAGCCCAGGGACAGGGTTCTTGCCTTCCTCTGTGGTCAGTCAGCTGTGTGCTCTTAGTTCTGTCTGCCCACTGCTCCGGGCCTCGGGTTTCCCATCTGTAAAATGGGCAGGTTGAGTTCCATATGTGCCTTTTATACATATTTAAGCAGTAGGAGCTCCTCCTAGGGAACACTGCTTCCAAACAGCAAATAAGACCAGTCCAGGAGAGGCACTGGAAACACCCGTGCCTGTGAGGTTCTGCACCCCACCACAGTGCTCCTGCAGACACCGGGTACCAGCTGCTCTGATGAACAGTCAAAGCCACCAGTCTAGACGATCTTGAAATTTTTTTAACTGAGCAAGGAGAATGGCTTGTTTCGAATCTGGCTGATGCTTGGTTTCTTCTGACATGATGCCCTATGGTGCTCATAAAGGGGTGCTGCTCAGTGCTGGGGTCCATCAGTGGAGATGATGCTTCAGAAAAACAGGTAACAAGAAGCTGAGGGCCTGAAGCTGCAGATGCCCTGTCACTGGTGCCGGTTTCCAGAGTTGGACGCAGCTGCCACCTTCCCTTTCTTCCTCCTCATTCACTCCCTCATTCACACATACTTGCTAGTCACCAACTTGGAGACCACCAACGGTCCGGAGGGAAGGAGGGAAGGCTGACAGTACGAGGTCCACGAGGAGCTGCGCCATCGTTCAGGAGAACCGCGTCAGGGGATGGGCGGGGCCTAACCCAGGACCCTCCAAGGAGCCATGGGAGCAGGAGCAGAGGTGCCCAGGCAGAGGTGCAGGCACGCAGATCCCAGGGCGGGAAGGAGCTCGGTCTGCTCTGGGAGGAGGCAGCATCCCCAGGGGAGGCTCAGTAGGGCCCCAGAGGGAGGGTGCTGTTCACACTGTAGGCAATCAATGAATCACTTGAGCCATGATCCCCTGTGTTTTCTCCTGTCCCCTGCCCGGCTCTGGGTGCGTGGCCTGTGGGTGGGGGTCCAAACTGGGAGAAGGAAGAGGGGGGAAAGGAGACTGGAGAAAGGAAAGCAGGAGAAGGGGAGCGCCGGGCGCAACAGCATGGGCCCTGGGTTCCGGGTCCACGGCCCAGGCGTCACTCAGCGTGGGTGAGTCTAGCCACATGGAAAAACCCCAGGCTTCTCGCCTGACACTGGGGTTCTAAGGACTCCCCAGGGTGGTTGTCAGGAACAAGTCAGATAAGGTATAGGCCTGGCACATCAAAATAGTTTCCTAAATGATGGCCACTATTATTAGAAGGAAGGGACGGGGCATAATTTAGGTGGAAGGTGGCAGGTGAGCGACAGCTCATTCATTTAGTGCTTCAAATTGGCAAAACACTTTCACCCCCAGGAAGGTGAGACTGTGCCTGTATCTCCATGTCTGTGCACTCGTCTCTGGCTCTCTTGCAAACTAGCCATAACTCATCCCAGCAATAGTAATAGCAGCAGGCTTAATGTTTATTTATAATGTCTACTCTGTGCCAGGCACTTTACATCTCTTAACTCACAGAGCAGTCACAGTCTCTAAGAGTAGTCAACACTAGTGAGATCCTCGTCTATAAGACAAGGAAACTGAGGCACAGAGAGGTTAGGTGCCTGGGTTAAGGTCACAGAGCTAGTGGGTGGGAGGAGCAGGATCTGAGACATAACTATTGCCAGGCCCTCTGCTAAAGACTGCGGGCCGAGGAAGGCACACCCTCCCATCCAGGGGCTCGCAGACTGCACTAGGTGACACAGTGGATGATCTAGTTGGGGAGACACATGACAAACCAATGGTCTACACAAGTAAGTATTTTAATTCCACTTGTGATGGAATTTAAAATTAAAGGGTGCCGTGAGAAAGAGTGTGTGTCAACAGCTAGGGCAGGCTTCCCAGGCTGGTAAGCATGGGGTTGTGTGTGTGTGTGTGCATCACATACACAGAGACGCTGGGCCAAGGATGTAATTAAGAGTCATATTGAAAGGGGCGCAGGCAGGTGAGGGCCCCTGAAGCTTCAGCGCTAATCCTGTTCGTGTGCACTCCCGCCCCTCCCCGTGTAGCTTATTAGTGCCTCTGTGAGACTTGAACAGAGGAAGGGGAGTCTCCAGCCTGCAATTGGCAAAGGCTTTGGTGCAAAGACTAAGCTGGAGCTTGCCAGCTGGAGGAATCTCATCTTTGGTCCCAAGTGGGTCCCTCACATCCCAAACCGAGAGATAGTTCACAGATCGTGTGCTTGGGGCCAGACGGACATGGCTCATTCTCCAAGTTACCTTCTAAGAGCTATGCGATCACAAGGGTAAGTCACTCATCCTCGCTGGGGCTCAGTCTTCTCTTCTGTAAAGTGGTATGGCAGGGCTACAGGGGACTTGACTCAACATCTCTGTCCCACTTCTCCCTCCCCTACCTCTACTGCAGAGACCAAAAAACACTCATTATCAGCCACCCATGCAGACAGAGGCGACCAGATATCAGGGTTCTGGCCAAAAGTCTCTGGGAGACTTTCCTGAATAAGAAGACAACACTTGAGTCCTTTGCCCTTCCTTCGTCTCCTGCCTGAAAGGCAGACCTTTTGGAGGTTCGGCAGCCCTTCTGTAACCATGAGAATGAGAAAGCAAGAAGAGAGAAAAAGCCTGGTTCTTTCAAAACAGGCTCAAACAGCCAGTTGAAGGGCTCTGAATCTCTTAGTATGAGAGAGATTAGATAGCTAGATAGCTAGATAGATAGGAAAGTAAACAAATCCTTCACTTGTTTGAGCTATTGTTTATCAAACTTTCTGTTCTCTGCAGTTTAATGCATTTCTAAATTGATATATAGGGGATAAAATAGGATTCATTTGATAGGTTATTATGAGGACTAAAGGAGATAATTTGTGTATGGTGCAAAGTCCATGGCATGACATGTAGTAAGTATTCAGAAACAGTGGCCCATACGCTGGAGAAGGGACACTGTGCCAGTCCCTATTTTTTTTTTTTTTTGTACCAGGGATAACTCAGGAGTGCCTGACCACTGAGCCACATCCCCAGCTCTATTTTGTATTTTATTTAGAGGCAGGGTCTCACTGAGTTGCTTAGCGCCTCACTTTTTTGCTGAGGCTGGCTTTGAACTCTCGATCCTCCTGCCTCAACCTCCAGAGCCACTGGGATTACAGGCATGTGCCCACCATGCCAGGCCTATGACAGGCCTTTTGTGATTGCTGGGTGGAGTGTGGGAGGTGCAGGCTGCGGGAGGCAGGTCCTACCTCGGTCACTGAAGTCATCGACCAGCACGATCTCTGCCACCAGCTCTGGAGGCGAGCGGTTCAACACGCTGTGGACGGTGCGGAGGAGGGAGGACCAGCCCTCATTGTGGAAGGGGATGATGATGCTGGTGTTGGGAAGCCTCTCCAGGTAGCGTTTGCTGTTGCAGCTGGAAGGAGACACAAGGAGGGGGGAGGACTGTGTCAGCTCTCGTCTTGCCAAGAGAACTCAGGCCTGGGCTTCGGCTTCTGCAAACCCTGCTGCCTCTCCAGCTGTCAGGGAACCAGTTGGGAAGAGTGCGGTCACTGTGGAACCCTCTTTAGCTTAGATCCCAAAGTCTTGCCACCAGTCCCTTCACACACGGCACAGACCCCCTAGCCTTGTGTGAGTCTTGATTCCCTGTGGAGGCGAGCCCTCAGTAACACCCTGGTCCCTCTCCCCACCTCTGATGTTGTGATTTATAGTAACAAACACGTATGTTTTGGTCTATGTTCCTAGTTGCTGGCACAGAGCTTCTAAAACCCTTGCAATGTCCTGAGCAATAGAGGTGGATTGGAGCAATCCTCCAATGTATAGTTTTTGACCCTGATTCCTGATGCAGCGCTCCTAACTCCCTTGGAATTTCCTGGGTCATGGGGGCACCTTTTGATTTAATGAGGCAACTCTTAAAGGGCTCCAGTAGGGGGACAGAATCTAGAAAGGTCACACCATTGTCCAGAGCAGTGACTAAATTATGGTTCATGAGCCGTCCTGCGACAGAGACCATGCCTCTTCTAGGAACTCTCAGCGCGAAGGTGCTGATTAAAGATTTCTCAGTTGCTATGGTGATGCCCTGTTCAATAGGTGGTTTTGAGCCAGCCACAGAGCTATCAGTTCCTGACCTTGAGGTTCAGATGTGAGCTGCCTAGAGGTAGAAAGTTATGGGTGCAAGCTGATTATCATAACTGGGCTGCTCATACCTATGACCTCGGTTCTGCTTTTGAAGGAACTGTCTCACAATAATCTTTTAATGATAGGGCCTATATAATAAATGTGCTAAGCTTGTTCTGGGTCACTATCTCCTACCAGGGTTTAGTGGTTCATTGGGCCCCAGCCTTTTCTCTTTGTGTGTCTGTTTGTCTTCTTTGATCCCCCATTGCCCCTCATCCAGTTTCCTGATAAACACCATGTGGGTTATGGCACATCATGATTGGAAGCTTAGAACTTTGGGCCCCACCTCCCATTCTCCATGAAGGGGAGAGGAATAGACGACTGAGTTAATCATCTGTTAAACCTGGTGATGAAGCCTGCATACAATCCTGAACCAAGGGATTTGAAGGGCTTCTGGGTTGGTGAACACATGGAGGTAATGGGCAGGGGGTGTGCCCAGAGAGGGTATGGAAGTTCCATGCCCCACCACATAGAACTTGCCTGGGCAGCTCTTTACCTGGCTGTTGGTCTGTACTCTTTGTAATATCCTTTATAATAAGCTAGAAAAAGCATTTCCCTGACTATTTCTAACAAATAATTAACCCCAAGGAGAGGATCATGGGAACCTATAATGTAGAACTGGTTGAGGCCTGGATTTGCAGCTGACATGTGAAGTGGGCCAGTCTCAGACTAAGCCCTTGCCTGTGGGATCTGACTAACTCAAGATAGTCAGTGTCAGAACTGATTTGAATTATGGGACACTCGACTGGTGTCAGAGAATTGCTTGTTGCTGAAAAAAAAAAAGTAGACTACATATTTGGTCACAGAAGTATTCTGTATTGAGTCTGTAAGTAGTAGAGGAAGAACAACCTGTTTTATCCCATCTTACATACGCCAACCTTTGCACGTTCCTCCCCACTGGAGGAGAAATGATTCACCCGTGCACTTGGAAGAATAAACTAGGCTGCACTGGCTTAGCCATCCTGGTCTCTGCTTTCCACTGGCCACATGGAAAGCTTGGAGGTGGAAGGCTTGCCCACTGTGGGCATTCAAATCACTAAAACACCCAAAGGAATTAACATCTTTCCTTAATAACATCAAATATCTAGCTAGTGTTCAAATTTCCTTGGTCTTATGTCTTTTTTTAATTTTTTTATTTTTTAAGCAACCGGTTTGTTCAAATTGAACTAAAACAAAGTCAAATATTGCATTTAGCTGATGTGTCTGCTAACTCTCTTTTATATATAAGTTGCCTCCTTTCCCCTTAAAAGTTGTTAAAAAAAACCTACAGTATCTCCTGCAGTCTGCATTTTGCTGCTTATATCTCTGTAGTATTTAAAAATATGTCCTTCTGTCTTCCTTCTGTAAACTGAGAGATATAGAGGCTTGAGATAATTTGATAAGATAGTCTGGCAACTTCTTCATAGCAAGTGGTGTATGCATTCCTTAGGAGAAACCTAGTGTCCATTATCAATTCTTAGGGTGTTCAATGTACATATATAGACATATACATACACACAATTACATATCTATTAATATATGTAACATATTAATATAATGTCATCTACAAAGAGAGAGTGTTTCACTTCTTCTTTCCCAGTTTAGATGCCTTTTATTTCTTTTTCTTGGCTAATTGTCTTGGTTAGAGACTCTAGTACAATGTTACTAGAAATGGCAAGAGAAGATATCTTCTTCTGATCTTATGGGGAAAATCTTTCAGTCTTCAACTATTAAGTATAATGTTTGTGTGGGCTTTTCATAGATGCCCTTCATCAGGTTGAGGAAGTGCCCTTATACTCCTAGCTTTTTGATATTTTTAATCTGAAAAAGCATTGCATTTTGTCAAATGCTTTTTTTTTTTTTTTTGCATCTACAGAGATGATCATGTGGATTTTGTCCTTTTTAATATGGTTTATTACATTGATTGAGTTCCACCATTGGACCAACCTTGCATTCCTGGGACACTGTACTTGGCCATGGCATATAATCCTTGCTGAATTTGGTTTTCTAGTAATTTTTTGAGGATTGCACCTATATTTATTAGGGATATTTCCTGTGTTATCTTTGTCTGGTTTTATACAATACATAATAATTTCAGGAAAACAATATTAATATTATTACAGATTTTTTTGTCTATAAGGTATATTTCACTAGGGATATTCAAATTTCGTGGTTTTTTTTTTTTTTTTTTTTTTTTTTTTTTTTTTGGTACTGGGGATTGAATTCAGGACTTTGCAAATGCTAGGCAAGCACACTACCACTGAGTTATATCCCCATCCCCAAATTTCATGCTTTGAAGCTACTTGAATAATTCCTTTCTCCATGGTTCTTTCTCAATACACAGTTGAGTTCATTTATTTCATTTAGTTTTTTGTTTTTAGAGCTTGCTTTTTATTTTTAATTTTGGCCTAATCTTGTTTTTATAATTATGTAAAGTATTTACATGGTTTCAAAGTCATACATAAAAGATGATAATAGAAGTTTCAGGCTTTATCCCAGTCTCCTCTACCTTGTTTGGTGCCTCCTTCCCCGGATCCCATTTTACCCTGTACTTATAAGCAGCTACATGTGTGAGCTGTTATTCCCTTGATCTTCTCTTGAGTACCTGGTCACATGCTATAATAGTTTTCCTTGTCATTTTCACTTAGCAAAATACCCTGGAAATCACACCTTAAGAGCTGTAGGGTTTTGTTTGTTTTTTGTTTTCTTTTGTTTTTCAAAGAAGTGGGTAAGTTAAATTCAGAGAACAATAAGCAAGTTCATTTGGTCATACCAAGACCATTTTATAGAGAGAAAGCTTAATTATTTACTTCATAATAAATTTTATGATTTAATAGCTTTAGGAGAGAAGAGGGATGAAAGAAAGCAAGCTACTGAGCAGTGGTTCTTAGGTTCCACTTGGACCAGTAGCCTCCGTGTCACCTGAGAGCTTGTGAGCACCATTGGCCCATCCCAGACCACTTGAATGTGTGGGGTCCAGCAACCTGCATTTTAACAAGCCCTCCAAGCCATTTCAATTCACTGTCCTAAAATATTCACATTTAGGACTGGTGGAATGGGTTCCCTGTAAATAAATTCCGAGGGGAAGAATTGCGTGTAGAAGGTTGCTTGGGGAGATAGCTCTGTAAGGAAGCCGGAGAGGCAGGGTGAGGCAGGATGAAGGAAGAAGGTCAACTGTGAGGCTCCAGTACACTTCACCAGGAGCTCTGGAGCTCTGCAACCTTTCTAAGTTGTCTAGATTGAGACAAGGGCCTGGCCTTTCTCTCCAAGCATCAACTAGGCATCAAGAGGGAGTGAAATCTTGAGCCAGGTAGCTTCCTATGGTCAGGGGCAATGCCCAGTGGGAAGTGGGACCCTGAGTTGCTCCCTGCCCCCACTGCTGACAGCCTGGGGATGGGTGCATCAGGTGAAGAGGGAATCTAGGGAGAACAATGCCTGTTCACTGTAACGATGACAGAACCACCCTCCCAGGAAGGTACTTCACCCTCCCCACTTCAACAAACCTGCAGCACATGCCTATAATCCCAGCAGCTCAGGAGGCTGAGGCAGGAGGATCTCGAGTTCAAAGCCAGTCTCAGCAACTTAGCAAGGCTCTAAGCAACTCAGTGAGACCCTATCTCAAAATAAAGGATAAAAAGGGCTGGGGATGTGGCTCAGTGGTTGAGGGCCCCTGGGTTCAATCCTCAGTGCCAAAACCAAAAACCAACCAAACAAACAAAAAAAATGAAACCTGCAGTACAGAGAGGTCACAGACACTTGCCTAAGGTCACACAAACAGAAACAGGTAGGATCTGATGTTGGGTGCCCACCCCAGAGCCTGCATTCCCAGCCATTGTGTGACCACAAGAGCCCCGAGAGCAGCAAGATGGGCTCACTATTTCGTTTGGTAGAAGGCAGAGACCCGAGGCAGGGGTGCAGCCCGTGCAGGGTCAAGGAGTTCCCGCTGGTGTGGCACTCCACAGTGTGACATGGACAGGAGCATTGTCCTTCCTGCCATGCCTGGTCTCTGGTTGGCAGAATCTCAAGTAATGCTCAAGACAGCCCTGTGTGGAAGAAGGGAATCTAGGGAAAACTCAGAGGGTGAAGGAACCCACCTAGGAATGAGAGCAAGAAGCACGGAGCTTTCCCCTGGTCCTTGGGTGCAAACTGGGGTTGCCAAGCTTTCCCTCTCTGACTTGTGCCCACTCCCGTATCCCACGTCTGTCACCTGATTGCTTGGCTGGTTTCTTCTCAAACCTCCACATCCTAGCTTAAATGTCACCTCTTCAGAGAGCAGCCTTCCCTGACCCCTGCTTCCCTTCCTGAGACTCCATTGAGGGTTCAGTCCAGACAGAAGCTGAGGGACAAATCTGACAGATGGTTTGTGTCAACCCTCAAGCTAAAATAATATGACACTTTTAAAGAGTTGTAAAAAACAAAACACAAACAAAAGATGAGCAACCAAGATGGAGAGAGGGTTGGGAATGGCAGAGGGAGTTCACTGTGGAATCTAGATGGTGGGAACATGGGGGTTCACTGGACAATTCTTTCAACTTTTCTGCATATCTGATAATTTTCAGAAAGAAATGTTGAAGGGGAAAACTGGTCAGGGGCCCTGGTCCTTAGTTTTAAACTCTCCCTCTGCTAGAGGCACCAAGGAAGCAGACCCCCACCCCAGTTCTGGCAGGAAGGAGCCCTGGAGTCTGGCACTGAGCTCATTTCCACCTGTGTGAACTGACCCCTGAACACCAACAGCCCAGTACCGATGGGCGAGCAGTCACTGTCCCTTGCCTTTGGGGACTTCCCGACTTCTTTCATGTCCTTCTTGCTCTCCCATCTTGCTGGATGGTTTTTATCCAGTCCCCAAGAAGCCCTAGCTGGTTCCTTTTCCACCTCTCCAATCCCTTTGATCATTTCAACTAGACTTCTCTGGGAACCTTCTGCTTCATTATGCTGGCTTTCACACATAAATGAAAGTACCTCTTCTTAAAAGTCGCTTTCCCTTAACTTGGCTGAGTCCTCTGTGGCTAAGAAAGACAGGCACTATCTAGCTTTCTACAAAAGTTCCTGCCTTCCATCCAATTTCACAGGAGGTCTGCTCGACTGAAGCAGGTTTGGGGTTGGGCAGCTGTACTCAGTGGCCTGGAGTGCACGGGTGAGGTCCAGTAGTGTAGCTATTGCCCAGCAGAGAGCCCTGGCTCTCCCCAACCCGAGCTGGGCCTCACCAACTGCCAAGAGACACACGAACACTAGCCCACATTACGGGAGGTAGATAAAGCCACAATAGGCTAAATTCACTTCTAATTTAATTCAATCATGGAAATAAAGATTACTCAGATCTTGAATAAAAGGCTCAGCTCGGATCACAGCCTTGAACATGTTCCTTTCTCTCTCTCTCTCTCTCTCTTTCTTTATAACCTACTGTTTCTCTCCTTCTCCTCTCCATCCAGTCATTCATTTACTAAATAAACACAAAATGCAACTCGGCTTTTGCCATGAGCACAACTCATTAGTTTGTAGAAGCCCTTTGCTTAAATAAAAATTTGCAGCATATTCTCAAATTATTCTCTCCGGAATTCAGCAGAGAGCCTGGTTCTGCATACCTGCCCACAGGCCACCTTCCAGGTGAGAGTCCAGGCAAAGCCTGGTTTCCCCTTCTCTCACTAGGTCTCAGAGGGCAGCAGATAGCGGGGCCCCAGGGATGGTATGGGGGAAGTCAGAGGCCCACTCCATTTTGCTAGCCCCATGGGAGACCTGTCTCACCTGTGAATCAAGGTCCTAACACTGGGGCAGCATGCCCAGGGCTTTTGTGTATGATAAAGAAGAATCTCTTTGTCCAGATGAATTTGGGAAGTAGCCACAGTGCATGTGG
This sequence comes from Sciurus vulgaris, assembly GCF_902686455.1. Classification (NCBI taxonomy): domain Eukaryota; kingdom Metazoa; phylum Chordata; class Mammalia; order Rodentia; family Sciuridae; genus Sciurus; species Sciurus vulgaris. Next base: position 25,561,950 of record NC_136466.1, read on the forward strand.
TCTCCAGGCGGGGGACTGAGGCATTGCTCCTGTTGCAGAGGGGCTGGGGTGGTTACCACAGTGACCAGGCAAGGACCGCCCTTGCTCCACGTGCTGATGGTTTACGTAGTATGCTTCTCTCTCCTCCAGTCCATGCCACACCCTGGGAGAGAGGCACACTAGGCAGGACACACCCATTTTCCAGATGAAGAAAATGGAGCCCACAGGGGCAAGTGGATTCAATCCAGGTCTCAAATTCCAATTGTGTTTATTAAAAATAATATTTGTGTTTTTCATGATTTCTAGGTGACAACTGCTCACCATAAAATCTGGAAGACCCAGAAAGGCTCAAAGGAAAAAGGATAACGGCAGCAAATACACGTTTCCCGACTTCTGATGGTTCCGCTTAACAATTTTTCAACTTTATGATGGTGTGAAAGTGATGCCCATCCATGGAATCTTTCCTTCCCATTTTGAATTTGGATCCTTTCCTGGGTGAGTGACACGTTCTGTGCCCTCCTGTGATGCTGGGCAGCGGTGGTGATCCCCAGCTCCCAGTTGGCTACATGATCTCAAGGGCGAAACGCCAACGCTGCACGGTGTACTGTGTGGCTAAGCTATGACTTCATAGGGAAGGTGTATCACATCCATTTTTGACCCACTATATTTTCCATTTATGCTGGATTTATGGGGCAGTTGGGCATGAAGCAATGTCTGTGCTCTGGGGCCGACTTCTGCCAAACTCTCAGGGTTTGTGTCTTTCTGTTTTCTTCTCTGCACACACATCTTCATTTCTGCACGTGGACTCTCCTGTGCTTCTTCTGCTCTGCCTATATGGAAGTCTTGGTGGGCTTCTGGATGCAGCATGGCCTCCTGGGAAGCTTGGAAAGGCTGCAGTGGGGGCAGGATCGGGCATAGCAATGCCACTGAGGTCCCCACAGAGGGTGGAAGTAGTGACCCTGTGAAACTCCCAGCACATGCCCAACATCCATCTGGAGCACCCCTCAACCCAGGCTCAGTGTTTCCAACCCTAAGTGGCATTATAAAAGAAGAGCTCAGACTCTAACAACTATGATTTGCATGAAAAACATTTGACCCTTGCAGGAGCCCGTCCACTGGCCTTTGTTTCAGTCTGACCAGGTCTCAACACTGACTGGGTTAAGTTTGGTCAGGGGCGCATGGCATGGGAACGGGAGGCACAGTGGGGATGCTTGCTGAGTTACTGTTTGCAACAGTGAGAAGAAACAAGGTGAATGTCTATCAGCAGGGGAAATTATAAAAAGGATGAACAATTTATTAAATACTAATACGCAGTTAAAAAAAATAAGGTAGATGATAATGACGACAGTAACATGGGTAGAGGATTTCTAATAAGCCAGGCAGTGTTGTAGGCACTTAATATGCACTAAATCATTTTGTGGTCACAATTATCTTATGAGGGATGGACCATTATTATCTCACTCAATAAGGAAGAAACAAGGCACACAGAAATCATGAGACTTGCCTATGGTCAAACAGCTGGTAAGGAATGGAGTCCAGATTTAAGTCCATCTGTCTGTAATACACACTAATATTTTCATAGGAACAATTTGTCAGTGTTGTTAATTGTATAAGCAAACACAGGAGTGAATGGGCAAAACCCCAAATCCGAGGAAACTGAGTAGGAGTCTGAAACCCCAGCTTCTAGCTTTTGCTCTGCAGTTATCACAAGTTACGTTCTTGCTGGGTCAGTTTCCTCTTATGTCAGTAAGGAGCTAGACTGATGTGTGGGCCACGCTTCGTGCCTGCTCCACATTCCTTCTCTTTCTTTTGGTAATAGCATCCTGATTTTCCTTGGGGAATCTCCTGCCCCTCCATGGACAGGGGTTTGGGGGGAGCTGACACCTCTCTTGCCTCAGGCCTGGGCAAGGGAGCCTGGCTCAGTCAAGCACAGCAACACTCCCCTCCAGCCACAGTGATGTTTCAGGGCTGGGCACTTGTAAATCAGAGGAAAACTTTGCTGAGAGGACTGGGAGAGAAGTAAGCTCTTTTCTGTGAAACCGAACCTGGAAGGACATAAATCTGGTCTGCCTGCAGCTATGATTGTTCTCTGCCTCTGAATGAAGTTAACAGACTACAAAACCAGAGCCAAGAGTTGGAGAGATTCCTGATGGCATCCATGGGAACCTGGATCCAGCTGTGCCTGAAGCCAAGGTCTGCCCCTGGCTTTTTCACTATGTGAACTAATGCGTTTTCTTTCCTTAGATCAGTTTGATTTAGATTTCTGTCACTTGTAGCTATAAGAATCCTTATTGATATAACTAGATAATCCCCAAACCCTGTCAGTTGAATCAATTTTTTTTGGACCCAGTGATGGCTTCTGAAGGACAAGGAGACAAAAATCTGGCCCGAGAAGCCATCTCTGATCTGAGGGGTGGCCTCTCTCTCCTGTCGCAGGAGAACTTTGCTGACTCACTGAAGAGGACAGCAACCTGACAGAGAGAGGGTCCTGGCGGGGGCAGGAGGCAGCAGGAAGGACGGGGAGACAACTGAGCTCCACTCTGAGTACCCCAAATTTAATATTCGCTAAAGGATTCTGAGCTCTTGGGGCATAAAGATTGATCTGATATACTAGCTCTGAACATACACCTCAGGGCTTAATACTGGCTATAAAAGAAGTCAAAATATAAAGGAAGCATTTCAACAATAATCTCTCTGAGTCAACTCTGAGGCAGGATAATCAATCATCTTAAAAGGACCCATAACACACATTCAGTTCCCCAGTATGCAGCAGCATCCACACACGGAACCGAAAAGCAAGCCGGCTGAACAACCCTGACACCCACGTGCCTAAGGGAGCAAGATATGAGGACGGTGACACCTGGGAATGTCACAAGCACCAGGTGAGTCAGACCATTTAAACCACCATGTGAAAAGAGAAGTGTCTGGCTCCATCCCTGGAGAGGGCAAGCGCAGTGAGAACTCAGCAGAGGATGATTCCCTCTGAGCCAGGGCTGGGCACCCCAAGAAGGGCCCAGGGCTTCAGAAAGGCTTAAACCAGAGCTCTGCTCTTCTGGACATGAATCCCGGTCTCAGCGCCGTGGGCCTGAGCCCAGGCCGGCTCAAAACATCCCGTTCCTCACTCTCTCAGTCCTGTACACATTCAAGAAATGCACAGCAAGCACCTCCCATGGGAGGCCCTGTGTTGAGCCCTGGGATTAAAATGTGAGACCATGTTGCTGTCCCTGTCCCTCAGGATAAGAGTCCAGTGGGGGAGGGGAGGAGGCAGACAAATAATATCAACACTAATGAATTATTAGTGTTCTCCTGCCTCACGGCACATAGCTGTGACCTGAGAACAGGATGAAGACAGCCAAGAAGGAATAAGTGACGCGCTGCGGGTGGGGCAGCCCTCACGCCCAGCCCTGCCAACATCGAGCAGGCCACTGGTGGCTGCTGGGTTGAACTGGAGTGGAAGGGGCCTGTGCAATGATCTTGCTTTCCAAGTAAGGAGGTGGGCGCTCATCTCAGAACATGCGGCCGGCTGGTGTCGGCTGGGGGTGTGGGCCTGGCTCCTTTAGTCACGATACAAAGGGAAAGCCCTCTGGAGACCCTGGAGGTAAACAACAAATCTAAGTCAGACACAGTCTCAAGGAACTGGCATTTGTCGCCATGTTCCGGGTGCCGCCTGTCTTCTAGGTCTATGGGGGCTAAACCAAACAGCCTAGAACAGGGGGATCTGCAGGGGGTGTTGATGAATTCAGCAACTGAAAACCCCCAGGAGAAATGTGGGGCCCCAGTACACCCGCTGATGTCCATTCAACGCGCATTCTCATCTGTTCATTCGCGTTTGTTCCCATTTATCGGAAGTAGTTTGGTATGGATAGTGCCAAAGAGGTCACTTATTAACCACATAACCTTGGGCAGATTACTGACCTCTGCAAGCCTCAGTGTCCTCCTTTATAAAGCAAACTTGCAGGTTTGAGCTGAGAAGTGATTGGGAAAGGAACATGCTGGTATACACAATGCCACCTTGATCCAAAAAGGAAACTCTGGGCCAGTCAGGTCAGACTTGGGTCCTGCCTTACTGTGCCTTTCCTCCCAACAGGAATGGCCTTGCTGAGGAAGGGCTGTGAGTGGACCTTAGGACTGCCCCATCCTTGGCTACAGCTACTGGGCAGAGCGGATTCCTGACCCAAGGGCACTGTCTTGCCAGGTGTCAGTGGCCTTGAAAGAAGGCAGTGCCCAGATGGCATGTACCAGGCCAATTTAATTCTTTCTTGAGGGTATGACCTTGACGTTTGGGAAAAGAGTCATAAAGTTAATGAGGGAAGCAGAGACAGAGTTACACAGAGAGGTAACTGTGGCCTCTTAACAGTGGAATCCAGAAATTCCTGGTGTTCTGGAGTCAAAATCTGAAGGCCAGACTTGAAAGGATATGACCCCACCTCTTGCTCCTCCTGAGAGCTTGGCTGTCAGACTTTTTGCAATTCCAACTAAGCAATGCCTTTGGCTCTTACGTGGGAAGCCCCATTACATGAGGTAACATGGAAGCCCAGGAAGTCTATCCTAAGGCTAAATCCATTCCCTGAATGAAAAACCAAAAGCAAGCAACTAAGGTTGCACTAAAGTTCATCAATTATCTTCATTTTTTCTTTTTCATTTTGAAAATAATTGAATTCTTTTAGAATTATGAGTTCTAAACTATAAAATATCAATAAAATGGAAATCTGGGCTTCCAGGTCATGGATGCTGAGACTGCTGGACACACTGTTAATCTAGATGATGTGTCCTATCAATACTGCATCAACTGGATCACCAGGACATCAAGAATGAACACCTGAAGAACCCAGCACTCCGCCACCTCTGTCTTCTGCACATTATTACAAATTGTCCTTTAATGGTTACAAAAGTGACTTCTTTCTTTTTCAAAGGGATGATCACTTTAAAAATTCTTATGGAGACTGGGCTCTTTGAAAGCTTCCAATGCTTGGTCTCCTAGATAAACAATCTTCTGGAAATGGGTGCCATTTTAGCACCTTGTCATGGGAACCAAATCTGACATACCCTCCTTTGTAGTAGAGAAAGACTTTAGATTTTCCACCGACCACATGGGGCCTGTGGTGAACTGCCCTTGTGTCTTGGGGGTGGCAGAAGACAGGAACTCTTTGGGTTGATAAATAAGGCAGATAGCCGGCAGGTTTGGTCCCAGGCTGTGTGCAAGGCGCAACCTGGGAAGTCAAGGAGAGCCACTGTGCCCTAAGGCTGGAAGGCCAACTCTCTTCTTGTCTGTGCCCCTGGGTTTACAGATGAGAGGACTGAGGTGCAGGAGGGAGAGGGATCTTCCGAAGGTCACAGTGAGACAGCACATGCACATCTCAGATGGTGGCCCTCCATTCAGGGTGAAAAGAAAGGTTATTTCCTGAGGATACAAATACAGGTGTGGTGAGGGTGGGACGTGGGACGAAGACACCTTTGGATCCAGGTTCAAAGCCCACTCTGTCACGGAGCAGCCAGCTTGGAAAAGTGTATCTTAGTTTCCACTAGGGTAAAATGGGGATATAGGTCCCCTTCCTATTGAGGCTGTCACAAAGAATGAAAGAAGTGCTGTGTATGAATGTCCCTGGTACGCCATCTGGAATGATTTCAGGTTCCACTCTGCAGAGGCCACAGTGTAGATCATTTTCCAGCAAATGGTTCAAGTTCAAAATTCTGAGATTCTCCCTTCTCTGTTTTGCAGAAAGGACAGTCCCTTATAATAACGACTTTTTCAGAAAGACTATGTCCCATGGACGCTGGAACCACCAGGAAGTTGACTAAAGAGAAGTTATAAACACCTCCAGGCTGATGGTACACACCTGTAATCCCAGCAACTCGGGAGGCTGAGGGGCAGGAGGATCACAGATTTGAGGACAGCCTCAGCAACTTAGCAAGGGCCTAAACAACTTAGCACGACCCTGTCTCAAAAATATAAGATTAAAAGGGCTGTGGATGAAGCTCCCTGGGTTCAATACCCAGTGCCATAGAATAAATAAATAATTAGCTGCCAGCTCCAGGCTCAAGTGGTGAAAAGCCTTCCTGCCCCCCCCCCCCCCCCCCCCCCAATGCACATGGAAAGCCCTTTCCTGACGCACATCAACATGCGGTCCCTTTTTCTTCAGTGGGCACTGTCTTCTTGACTCTTCTCTGCCCTCCCCTGGGTTCTAGGAGGCACTGGCTTTCTCTTGAACACAGTCAGTTGGAATCAGAGGAATCAGAAAATGACCCTGTGTCATGGTTTGGACGTGTGCTGTCCCCCAAAAGCTCACGTGTGAGATAGTGCAAGGTTCAGAGGAGAAATGATTAGGTTGTAAGAGTCTGAACCCAATCAGTGACTTAACCCCCTGAGTTTATCCACTCAGGGATAAACTGAGTGGTAACTGAAGTGGTAGGGTGTGGCTGGAGGAGGGGGGAACTGGGGCATGGCTTTGGGTATATATTTGTATCTGGTGAGGGGACTCTGCTTCCTGATCCTGTGTGACTGCTTCCCTCTGCCACGCTCCTGCCCCCCCATAATGTTCTGCCTTACCCCAAGCCCCAAGGAATGGAGCCGGCCTTCTAGGGACTAAGACCTCTAAAACCATGAACCCTCAAATAAACTTTTCCTCCCTTAAAATTGTTCTGGTCAGATCCTTTAGTCACAGCAGTGAAAAAGCTGACTTCAACACTGTGACAACACGGGCCAAGACAGACATCTCTGTGAAGACCCTTTTCCACTCGAGGAAGCTTTGCTGAGAGCTGGCTGGACCCACCTGCTGTTCTCTCCTCTTCTCAAATGACAGCTAGAGAAAACCAGGAGTCACCACTACTACTGTGACTATGAACCTCAGTGCTACCAGGTCACCACCGATTCTGCACCAGTCGGCCTGTACCAGAGATGACAGAGTCAAGCAGTATTTGAAGGCTCTTGGACTGTGCTGTCTTTTCCTACCTCTGTGATCCTAAGTTTATTCAGCTTGTATCTAATTTTAGGATAGTGATTAAAAATAACACATTGAAAAAATTCCAATCAAGTTTCTTCTCATTTCCGTCCCACATGATAAAATGTGAGTTCTTCCTAAGGATGTACAATGTACTCTGCCTACTCAATCTTTAAACAAAGGCTGGAGTGAAGGAGTTCTGGTGAATGAATATAGTATATAAGTGGGAATTAACCACCGTAAGGACCACACCTCAGATTCCAGGTGGGTGCCAGCTGCCAGGCAAAGTTTTAGGAGAAATGAACTTGAATACCAAGACACCCGATGATTCATGAACGAGGAGAAAAGATGAAATAAATCGTAAAGTGTTCCAGGAGGTTTCACCACACTGTTTCTGGAGGCAAAGAGCTGGAAACAACCTGTATGCCTGTCTATCAAGGAGCAGCAGAATGATCACACAGTTATCAGAAATGTCTTACAAAGGTGACCCAAATACGCTAAGTGAAAGAAGCTACTTGTGGACTGAAATGCTAAAATACAATCACATTTTTATAAAATAAAACAATACACTACACCACATTTATATGTCTATACATACTGCATAAGCAAAGGAGAAAATGGTGGGCAGTTACACACTAAATTGTTGCCATCTGCTACGTGGAAGATTAAGGCTGTGAGCGTATAGGCAGCGAGGACGGAAAGGACTCTGAATGTCCTCCCCAGGAAAGGTATGGAGAAGGAGATGCAAAATCAGAAGTGCCTCGTGTTCTGCTCCAGGTAACAGTGCTCCTGAACTGAGGGTCTCTGCTTGTCTTATCACCAGGCTGCCCCCGAGACCATCTTAATGAAGGGAGAGAACTGATAATCGCCCTTATCTTTGAGTCGTTATTTCCTCTTTCCCTAAGCCTGTTCAAGGCTGACATCAGGTACGGTGTGGCTGGAGGAAGTGGGAATTGGGGTATATATTTGTATCTGGCAAGGAGACTCTGCTTCCAAATCTTGGGTGAGATGCTTAACCAACTTTACCAAATGCTATCTATCTGCTCCTGGACAAGCACGTTACCTTCAGCACAGACAGCAAAATGCAATGGAGGAGTCTGCCTGTCATGTTTATTAGATTATCGAGCAAATCCTCCTCACAATGGCTGTCCAATAAGCTTCATGCACAAAGCACAGAATTTAAAAATGTCTCCCTCCTTCTCTGTAAAACCTGGGTCTCAGTTTGTCTGTACACCTTGCAGTAGAAGGAACCACATGCTTGGATTCAGGATTGAATATTCATCTTCTACTAGCAGTTCAAACTGGAGCCAAGAGCTGAGCTTCTCGAAGGCTCAGTCTGTGCATCTGTAAAATGGAGCTAGTGATCATCATTGGATACAATCCATTTTGGAGGAGACAGAACCACAAAACAGTCAGGGGCAATGTTGAGCATAAAGGAAATAAAATCATCATCACACAAAAATGCAGAGTGAAAACGAGTAAGGTAAATCTGGTAAAGTGCCCAGCACAAGGCCTGGCACAGGGATAAGTAAAAACACTGAATAACCGGGAGATGTTATGAACGGGGAACACAGTATCCATTTCTAGTAGATGTGGAAAATGCGGAAATGAAACAAAGTAAAAATCACCAACTACACATCAGTCTGTGTCTCTGTCAAGCGGGTTTTACCTTGCATAAATTATAGGGGTAGGAATGTGTGCATATTGTGATTTTCAGCTGATAGCATTTTTGCTTATAAGCAATTAATCTCCCCAATTGCAACTCAAGGGTTGAATTGACTTAAGTCTGTTTAAAAAAATCAAAGAAGTCAATTTGAAAAATTTTATTGACTGCCATTTTATTTTAAGGCTCATGAGCATCTTTAAATCCCAATATTGGGTCCAATGGGTCAATAATGGTTCCCTTGAAAGACACACCATTGTTCAGAAGGGAGTCATTTAATTTCAGAGAAGGAGAACTGATTTCAGTCTCCTGAAAAATTGGTGCTACTCCCAAGAAACCTGGACTCTTTCCTTCCTGGCTCACAGCTGCCTGGCTAACAACCTGCCATACGGGAAGTCCACCCTGCACCATATCCTGGGTACCCTGGCACTAATCTTGCCCTGAAGTACTCCATTATAAAAGTGTCAGGTAGGCTTACTCAACCACATGAATCATGATAAAAAGGACAAAAACTGCTAATAAGTACTACATATGTCTTCCAAGCCTGTCCCTGCTCGGTGGAGGGTCCGACAACAGGCTCTGCCCCGTGGGGGATCAGGGTGGGCACAGACTCCAGTCATTCCTCCTCACTGGAAAGGGCAGGAGGTGGTGGGCACTGCTCCTGCTGAGTCCTGAGCACGGAACATAGTGCCATCAGTCCCCACACCACAGATGACAGCTGGGGTTCTTTTTAGACTTCCTCTCTGTTTTGCCTTAGGCACTGCTTGCTACTCAAGGGAGATAAGTTACTTAAAACCACGACACAAACACGGTGACAGAAAAGAATCCTGTCACCATTTCCATTTTTCACAACTCAAATGGCGTCATGTCTTCAACTGCCTCCTGACACTGGCATTTGGGTAATAATAATGTCTCAAACTTGTCTGGAATAGAAACAAACTATCACCCCCAAAACCCCTTGATGTCCCCTCGAAATCTGCTCTTCCCAAAGTCATCTCCATTTCTGTAAGTGGCAACTCTATCCCCTGTTGCTCTGGCCAAGAATGCTGGTGTCATCTCCGGCTACCCACTTTTCTGAGTGAATCCTGCCATCTCCACCTTCAAAGCATACCTGGAGTTCAGCCACGGATGACGCCGCCACTCACACTGTGGTCTGAGTCACTCTCTCCCTTACTTTGTGGTAATAGACTCTGAGTTTCCACCTGTGGCCACCTACAGTTTATTCTTAAAATAGCAATGAAAGTGATCCTTTCAAAATGAAAATCAGATCATGTCACTCTCTGCTCAAGAACCCTCCAGTGACTTCCTAACTCATGCACTGCAGCAAAAGCAGCAGTTCACCATGACGTCTGGCCCTCCTAGACATCTCTCCAGCCCTGCTTCTTGTCAACATGGTGCCAGTCACATGAACCAAGAAGGATGGCCTCAGGGCCTTTGCATTTGCTGTTTCCTCTATCTGCAGGTCTCTTCCACCAGCTAGCTGCCCAGCTTGGACCCTTGCTTCTTCATATCTCTCCTTATACGTTACCAGAGAGGGCTTCTCTGAGCCCTGAAATATAGCACCCCCAACCCCATCACTTTGACTACCTTTTACCCTGCTTCTACCTCTCTTTTTCCTACATCACTTACCATCATTTTGAAAACTAATAAACCTGTTTGCTTGTTTACAGTATGAGTGCCCCTTCTCTAGTGGGGTGTAAGCTCCAGGAGGCGAAGACATCTTGCCTACTTGTTCACCGTTTCCCCAGGGCCCAGACCACAGGGGAAGCACACATCACAGCACTCAATAAACATTTGCTTCCTGAGGAATGAACACGTGACTTGCAGAGACAGTGGCAAGTGAACAGCAGGCCTGCAGTCTCTTCAAGGCAGGGACCATCTCTGGGTCACTTTACTATAATAAGCCTGAGCAGGGCTGGCTGCACATCAGAGGTGGAAGGGTGGGAAAGGAGTCCCTAAAAAATACACAGTTACCTTAGGTTTCTGATTTTGTTAACTCTAGGTCTATCAGTGAGGTGGCCATGCAGGGCAGGAGCCCAAGAGCACAATAGCAGCTTTGTCAACAGCGTCCACTGGTCCCCTGACCCCATGCAGGGACGCACAGCTGAGATGCCTGCTGGGTCAGGGAGGCTAGTCCCTGCTACATCCCTGCCCTTCTTGATAGGGCTTACATCACCCATCAGGAAGACTGCCCTTCTGCTAGTGGGGCTATTTACAAACACAAGGCATCCCTGGTTCCCACACCAGCCCAGCATCACCGAGGCCACGCTATCTTGCGGGGAAGGTGGTGGTCCCTGAATCGGACCTCAGTTACCAGGTCTCCTGGGTCCAGAAAGCTCTTTCCTTACTGCGCACTCATCCTGAGTCCGCACACTTTTATTAGGGTGCTTTGGAATGCCGTAATGGGTGGCAAACCACGATGACAGATCCGTTTCCGACTGGACTCTGGATAGACTCTGCTCAGGGGCACCACCCATTGGATCTTGGCACGCCTCCCCACCCCTCTGATTCTTCTGTTTGCTGAGTGGAAAAAACTGAACAACGATGCTGTCCAGTGGCACGCAGGGCATTGGTGGCGATTCTCTTTCCTCAGAATATCTTGGTCTGCTCTCTGTCTTGGGACAATGCTGGCTTCACAATGAATCAGAAAGTACCCCATCCTCTTATTTATTTATTTATTTATTTTGAATAGTTTCATAAATTGTTGGTAGAATTCACCAGTGAACCCATCTGTACCCCAAATTTCTGTAATGGGAAGGTTTTTAGCCACAGTGTCAACAGGCAAAAAGCTGTTCATAAAATTACATCATTAATATTCTCTATAGAATCTCAGCTGGGCACAGTGGCACATGCCTGTAATCCTAAAGACTTGGTAAGTTGAGGCAGGAGGATGGTAAGTTCAAAGCCAACCTCAGCAATCTCAGCCCTAAGCAACTTAGAAAGCCCTGTCTCAAAATAAAAAATGAAAAGGGCTGGGGATGTGGCTTGGTAGTTAAATGTCCCTGGGTTCAATCCCTGGTACCAAAAAGGGAAAAAAAAAAAAAAAAGATAAAAAAAAAGTTATAGAATCTGCAATTTCAACACCAACTTGAGACCATTCTTCTTTGTAATACATGGATTTAATGCCACAGATTCCCCTAAGTACTGCTTTAGTGACACCCACAAGTTCTAATACATTGTTTTTTTTTCAGTATCACTCAGTTCAAAATACTTTCTTGTTTTTCTGTTGATTTCTTCTTTGACACATTTGTTATTCATAAGTGACTTACACAGTTTCTAAAAGTTTGGAAAATTTTAAGAGATTGTTCTGTTACTGATTTCTAAATTTAGTATCATAGTGGTCACAGAATACACTGTATATCACTTGACTCCTTTTAATGTATGAAGTCTTGTTTTCCAGCACAGAATTTGGTCCATGTTGGTCAATATTCCATATTCACTTAAAACTGTATATCCTACTGTTATTGGAGGAGTATTTCATAAATGTCAATTAGGTCAGGTTGGTTGACAGTGCCATTCAAGTCTACTATATCCTCTATGATTTTTGCTGTATTTGTCCTACTGATTATTAAGAAAGGGGTGTTAAGTTCTCATATAACTGGACATGTATGTTTCTCCTTGTAGTTCTATGTTTTTGCATCATGTATTTTGAAGCTCTCCTACTAGGTATATAAATGTTTAAAATTACTGTGTCCTTTTTTATTTTTGATTAGTGCATGACAGATTTACATTATAGAGGGGTTTGTTTTGATAAACTCATAAATGTATATAACAGTTTGCTTCATTTCAAGTCCAGTATTTCCTCTTTCCCTCCTCTTCCCCCCCCGCCCCCATCTTCTCCCTCTACTTTACTGGTATTTCTTCTATTTATTTTTAATTGGTATATTGGAGTTGTATATAAAATTAGAATGCACTGTGATATATTCATATGTGCATACAGCATAATTTGGTCAACTTCATTCCATAGTTCTTCCCTTTTTGCTGTGTCCTCTTGATGAATGGCCTTTTCATTATGAAATGACTTTCTTTACTTCTGGTACTACTTCTTTGTTCTGAAATCTACTTTAACTGATATATATATATATATATATATATATATATATATTTTTTTTTTTTTTTTTTTTTTTTTTTTACCTTTTACCTTCAACTTAATGGTTTCTTTATATTTAAAATGTTACTTGCTGGCAGCACATGGTTGGACCTTGCTTTCTTATTCAATCTGACAATCCTTGCAAATTAACTGAAATCATTAGAGCATTTACATTTCATGTGATTTTTGATATGGTTAAGTTAAAAGTCCATAATCTTTGTGTATTTGCTTTCTATTTTCCTTTCTGATCTTTGTTTCTCTTTTTCTGCCTTCTTTTGGATTAACTGAGTATTTTTCATGATTCCATTTTATCTCCTTTGTTATCTTATTAGCTGTAATCTTCATTTTGTTATTTTAGCACTTGCTTTAGGGTTTTTAGTATACATTTTAAACTTAACAAACTCCATCCTTGAATGAGAGTATAGCGCTTCACATGTAGTATGAGATCATATAGTATATTACTATTTCTTCCCTCCAACATTTATATTGGTATATATTTTACTGTGACATGTTTTCAATCCAATAATATGTTGTTATTATTTTTGGCTATAGGGTCAAATAGCTTTTAAAAGACTTAAAGAATAAGAAAAAATATATAGTTACTAGTCCTAGTGATCTTCATTTTTTGTGAATAAAAACTCCCATTTCCATCTTTTTAAAAAGATATTTTCATTGAGTCAGAATTATAGGTTGACAGGTTTTTTGTTTGCTGTACTTTAAAAGATGGTGCTATATAACATTCTTGCTCGTACTATTTCCAACAAGAATTCTATTATCTTTGTTCCTCTGTATATAATATGTTATATTTTACTGACTGCTTTAAAACTTTTTCTTTTCATTGGTTTGCAGCAATTTAATTATTATGTGCCTTGATGTAATTTTCTTTCTTTCTTTTGCTATTACTTATTTATTTACTTATTTACTTATTGTACCAGGGATTGAACCAAGTGTTATACTCTGAGCTCAAGTGCTATACTTGAGACCTTTTCAAATTTTATTTTGAGACAGGGTCACCCTTAAGTTGCCCAGGCTGGCCTTGAAGTTTTGATCCTCCTGCCTAAGTCTCCCAAGTAGCTAGGATTATAGGCATGTGCCACCATGCCTGGCCTTTTGTTTCTTTTCGTGAGCTCAAGTTTCATTGAGCTTCTTGGACATGGTTTTATAATTTTCATCCAATTTGGAGAGGTTTGGGTCATTATTTCCCTCCGAATCTTCAGAAAGTTGGCCCACAGTTCACTGATATTCCTTTCATTTTTAAAAATTCTTTTTCTTTCTGTTTAATTTTGGTATTTTGCTTTGCTATGTCTTCAAGCTCACTATTTTTACCCCCTTGTAAATCTAATCTTCCATTATCCCATCCAATGCATTTCTCATTTCAGGCACTGTCAGTTTCATTTCCTGAAGTTCACTTTGGGTCTTTCAATATTTTCTATCTCTCTACTTAACTTTTCACACATATAAATTATAGTTATAATAACATTTTTACTGTCCTCTGCTAATTCTAGTATCTGTGTCTAATAGCTGGACTGGTTTTGATTCAGTGACTATCCTCAACATTTTGTGTCATGTTTCCCTGCTTCTTTGCACACTTAGTAATATTTGAATGGATTTCACATTGTTCAGTGATGAACACTTTTGTTTTTCCATAAATATCCTCAAACTTTGCTCTGGAATACATTAAATTCTTTGGAAAGAGTTTGGCCTTTTGGGGTCATAATTTGTGATTTTTTTTTTAGGCTTGTCCAGGTTAATGTTCAATCTAGGGCTAATTAGTCCCCTTTAAGGCAAACCTTTTCTAAAAACTCTACCCAACTGCCCATGGGATATGAATTATGAAATTTTCCATACTGAGTGGTGAAGAAAGGCACCATCCTCAGCTCTGAGTGAATGCTAGGCACTGTTTCCTCTGGCACTTTTGGTTGATCTGCTACTGCTGCCTGCCCCCAACCCCTAGCCTCAGGCAGCTTCCTCAGAGGCTTAAGCTGATCAGAACCTCTGCTGAAGAGTCAAGAGGATGTCCTAGACCTCCGTGGATCTTTCCTCTTTAGTACCAGTCCTGTAAACTCCAGTTTCTTTGTCTCCTTGGACACTCAGCTCCATCGCCCTGACTGGACAAGTCCTCCAGGCTCCACACAGGGTCTCTATCCTTGTACCATGACCTGGGGCAGTAAGCTGTGGCAACTGTAAGGCTCACCTCATTTGATTCCCATCTCCTGGGATTAATGCATTTCACTGCCTGATGTCCAAGTATCTTAGAAAGCATTGCCTCACATATTCTATCTGTTTTGCTTTTGGTTGTTTCAGGCAAGAGTATAAATCTGGTCCCTATTACTCCATGTTGACCCCTAAATAGCAATTTTATATCTATGTGTACATTCCTATTGGGGAGCTATTATTATTATAACAACAAATGTGGTTGACTTAAAATTCTTATGCTGGCAAGTTTTTTTTTTTCCAGAATATGTAGTTAATATATGTTTGTCAAAGGTAATAGGCTCTGACTTCTTTGTTGTGTTTTGTAACCTGTTAGGATTATAAAGTTGCTCAATAGAATCCTGGTCTAGTATAATATAAGTTCTTCTGAAGAAATTCACCACATACCATAAATTAACCAAGTTAATTTAACAAAAAGGGGGGAAAATGCAAAAAGGAGCACAGAAGGAATCAGGAATCTGGTAGACAAAGATTCCATTCAGGTTCCTTCACTACTGAAGCTAACCCCACAGCATGAAGAAAGCAGATGAGGACTGCCGACTGCTTTCATTCCCACTGTGGATAATCTGTGCAGGGAAGAAGCTGACCACCCAGCAGCAGGACCTGCACAAGAATGAAGACACCAGCTACTTCTGCAGTTGCAGCTCCCCTGTGCCTCCAGTTGGGAGCCATGGAGGAGCCTCTGTGCTGGGTTGCCAAGCAGCCCAGCAGGGCTCCCCAGGGAGTAGGAAAGTGGGCCAGCCCACCAGCCAGCCTCCGTTCACACTCACTTGGCAGGAGGCACAGAGGGCAGGCCTGCTCTGAGCCAGCTGGCCTCCTCCCACATGCAAGCCCAGCAAGTCAGTGCCCAACTGCCTAGCTGCTGTTCTCTGTGGCTGTGCACTCCCCAGAGCAGCTTCTGGTGCAAGCAAAGGCAGCTGGCACAAACAAACAGCCCCTCCATCCTGTTCTTGACATGCTGTTGCCAAAATTCAGTTTGAAGGAATAAAAGGCAAATGTAAACCTCAGCTCCTGCTGGAGAAGTTGTTTAAGCTAAAAGAAACTGAGGGGAGTGAGTAGCTCTAATTTACTCCTGCATTCCTGCTGTCAAACTGTGGGGAAGTATCCCCCTGGAAAGCAGAAGAGCTCTTCAAGACATCTGTCAACTCATTTCTGAAAAGTCGGCTTCCATACTTGGCAATTCTAAAAAAGGGGGGTTGCCAGGAGCGCTGGATTTGGTGACATCTTTCAGTTAGTAACTTGGATGCTGACTGGGTGGGCGGATGAGCTGGTAACAGAGATGCCTCCCACCTCCTAGCTCAATTTCCACCACCTGCAACAGGTGCTCTGCAGCTTACCAATGCTGAGGGCCCTCTGCTAAGCTGGTGAAGCCTCCAGACGTGTCTCCAAATAATGTTCACAGCCAGAAAATAAAATACATGAAATTATGGAGGAAACTAATGAGACTGAAATACAGATGGTTCCCGACATGCAATGATTCAACTTAATGATTTTTTGACTTCACAGTGATGCAAAAGCATACCCACATAGCCATTCTGTTTCCCTTTCCTACTGTATTCATTCCATAAATGACATGAGACATTCAACAGTATGTTATAAAATTAGATGATTTTTCCCAACTGGGCCTGAGATGTGGCCTTGGGGATCACATCATCCCTGGGTCCTTGTGCTCTCTGTTTTCGCCTGCTGTGACCTCATCTCAGGCTAATGTAAGTTTTCTCAGGCATGGAAGGTAGGCTGGGCTTAGCTATGAGGTTCAGTAGCTATGAGGTTAACTGCATTTTTTACTGACGATACTTTCAACCTATGATGACTTTATGGTGATATAACACTATCATAAATTGTGAAGCCACTGTGTAGATCACAGAACAAAAGTTTGAAATTCAGTAGTAAATATGCTCCTTTATTAACACACTCACAGTAAAATCTAGATATAAAATCTAAAACTACCTTCATTTCAAAGTAATGCCAAGCGCATATGCCATTTTAAGAGGCCTATAAAGTGATGTAGAATGGTTTCTTTGGGTGACAGTGTCATGGGGGCTTTAATGCCTACGTTAATAACTAGAGGGAACATCGTATTTCAGCTAGAGGTTGATGGAAAAAAATGCAATATTTTTCTCATCCAAGTTTACTGATGACCTGAACTGTCCACAGACTCATCTGTGGATTCCAGGCAGGACTCCTCGATAAGAAGACCTTCTTTTTCTGGGCTGTTGGGAAAGAACTGGGCTTTGCCCTCATCCTGGCTCTACCTTCAGCCAGTGGAAGGGTCATCTTAAGCCCTAAGCCAGAGGATGTGTGCTCTCTTTCTCGAAGGCTTCTTGCCAGGCTTTTCTCCTACCTGCAATGTCCTTTCTGCTCTCTAGCTGGTCTTTTAGGGTGTGACAGATGGCACTCCTTCAGGAAGGCCTTTTGAACTCATAAAAGGCTGGTACAGAACCCAGAATTCTCTGCTGTCCCAAAGCATCCTGTGACCGCCCTGTTATGGTTTAGATATAAGGTATCCCCTGAAAAGCTCTTGTGTTAAGACAATGCACGAATGTTCAGAGGTGAAATGATTCGATTACGAGAGCTGTAACCTCATCAGTGAATTAATCCATTTGATGAAATAATAATTTGAATGGACAACTGGATGGTAACAGTGGGCAGGTGGGATGTGGCTGAAGGAAGGAGGTCACTGAAGGTATGGCCTTGGGGATCATATTATCCCTGGCTTCTTGTGCTTTTTCTCTGCTTTTGGGTGCCATGACCTCAGTTGCTTTCCTTTGCCATATTCTTCTGCCACGATGTTTTGCCTCACCTCAGGCCCAGAAAAATGGAGTCGCCAACCAGGAACTAAATCTCTGAAACCATAAGCCCAAAATAAAATTTTCCTTCCTTAAGTTATTCTTGTTGGGTATTTTGGTCCCAGTGATACAAAGCTAACTAACACACACCCGTATTATTGATCTTTTAAACTGTGGTATAAAGCCCTGCTTATGTCATCTGTCACCACACCTTGCACAATACACCAAGTAATGATAGTTCATTTACCTCTGTGTTCCTGGTGTTGAGCACAGGGATTTGCTCATAGAACATTTCTATGTCATTACTGAATGACTAGATGAAAGGGTAGATAAAAGCTGTGACCACACCCAGCCTTTCTTTTTCTCTCATTGCAAAATATTCCTTCTTTTATATCAGTGATTCCTGGCCATACAAGAGCATTACTTTTGGAGATTTCAGAACATACTGAGACCCAGGCTGCATCCTCAGAGAGTTAAGAGTCCAGCAATTGGAGGTGGGACTCCAGCCCTTTGTATTTTTTCAAAAACCATGCAGATATAGCCAGGGTTGAGAACCTACAGTACCACAGAACAGCAGCTGAGGTCAGAGAACCAGGTTCCCAAGTGAACTTCTTCCCTAGACCCAGGAAGATGAAATTACTGCAGAATTTTGAACCTGCAAGGGGCTAAACACAAAAATTGAGTTTCTGACCCTCAGAGTTAGGTCACAGTTCCGAATCCAGCTGAACTACATGCTCAGGCTTAGATGGAAAAATCAGGGGCTTGGCAGTGAAGATCATGAAACAAATTTCAAGCCCTACAGGCAAGCACACTGGGGTCCCTGCTCATCCCCACTTGGCAAGGCACAGGGCCTCATTCTGGGTGGCAGCCCATCTTTTAGGTGAAAGTTCTCCACTGTGGCATTTCCTCATCTACAAGGGGGAGATAACAATGCCCACCTAAAAGTATGGTTGCAGGAAACAAAAGAGGTAAGGAGATGAAAGCATTTGTAAATCACCGAACACGCTCCCAGGATTCAGTCTTGACTCTCACATTTTGTGACCGAGTTTCAATAGGTGGAAAGACCTTCATGGACCAGAGATTAAACATGGATTCTGAAGCCAGACTCTCTGGGTTCAAATTCTGTCTCCACCTCTAACCAGCTGTGTATCTTATGCACACATTATTTAACACTATTTAACCCTTTGTGCCTCAATTCTTTTTTTTTTTTTTTTTGGTATTAGGGATAGAACCCAGAGGTTCTTAACCACTGGGCCACATCCCCGGCCCTTTCTATTTTTTATTTTGCTCAAGGCCTCACTAAGTTTCTGAGGCTGGATTTGAACTTGTGATCCTCCTGCCTCAGGCTCCAGAGCCGCAGGGATTACAGGTGTGCGCCACTGCACCTGGGTCCTTAATTTACTCTGTAAAACGGTGAGTAATAACAGTGCCTAGGGGTTCTGGAAGTTTTGGCTGAGTTAATGAACTTCAAGTGCCTAGGACAGTGGGTCTCAAACCTGGGCTTGCATCAGAATCAATGGGAGTGCTTATTAAAACACTGATTTGTGGGCCCCTCCCTAGAATCTTTGATCCAGAAAATCTGAGCTGAAGTCCAAGAACTTACATGTCTAACAAATTTCCAGATGAAGCTGATGTTGCTGTTCTGGAAAACTACACCTTGAGAGTCACTGGCTTAGAACAATGCCTGGTATAAGTAAGCATCTAATAAAGGCTGGCTGTTTTCTTTCCCTGGGCTTTATTGTCTTAGGTCCTGAGCAGACACTTTATGCTCCAGGGCTCCTCAGTACTGCCTCATTTAGAAGCAGTTTTGATACCTTCTCCTTGCAGTGCTTCTCAAAGTGTGGTTCCCAAATAAGCAGCACCCAGTGTCACCAGGGAGGTTGCTTGAAATACCGGTTCTTGGATCCCAATCCAGACCTACTGAATTAGGGACTTTGGGGATGAGGCTTGGTATCCTGTATTCTAGCAGTTCTCCAGGTAGTTCTAATGTGCATCAAATTTGAGATATGCTCTCCTTGAAAGTCACCATCACCATGGGAGCAAACCTTACTGAAAACATAGGAGGGCTGAAGGTCCAGAGCACAGTTCTTATTGAACTAAGATCTGGCTCACTTCTCAGTCATCTTGGGGCCTTAATTGAGCCATGCTACTTCTTTAAGCCTCAGTTTCTTCATCTGTAAAATGGGCAGTATTCCAGAACTTACCTCACAGGAACCTGAGATGATACAAATGAAGTGCTTGGCACATGCTGCCTATTCAATGAATGTCAGCTGCCATTATCATCTTTATACTTGGTGAGATGTGTCCTCTCTCAATATGATTTGGGACAGTTAATAAACAAGACAATACTAAAAAATAATACATATTTACCAAAAAAATAAATAAAAACATCACTCACAGAAAGTGGAGAGAATAAGGGCTGAAAAGTCACTGCTATGATCCTCTAAATTGAGGTCCAAATATCCCTGGGGACCAGAGCAAGGGACAAAAGGCAGGGGTTAAGTGGTTCCAGCTCCCCTGCAAAAGAGGGAGACTGATTCTTCTGGAGAGCTGGCACATTCCTTGCCTCATCAGCTCTACATTCCAGGAGAACCGGATCACGTGAACCTCTGCCAAAGGCCCTCTGTGCACCAGGAGGGAATCTCCGTCAGCAGTGCTTCCTGTACCTGTTTCTTTGATTAGTTCTCACACAAGCGCCACAGGTGAAATCCTTAGATCCCAGAAGATGAGAGATGTTACACTCACTTTGGGTGCCGGATATCAGGGAGAGAGCGATTCAGGGAGATTTTATCACTGACGTAGATGTTAAATCCATTTTCTCGGTATGCCTGGTCCACTCTCTCAGCATCCGTCATGGGGTAAGGTCTCCCTTGTTCTCCATTTCCTAGAGGTAAAGAGCAAATTTGGTGTTGCTAATTACCTAGCATCTATGGGGGTTCTATGAATGGAAAGGGGAAAGAAGGATGGAAAATGTATCTAAATCACAAAGATAAAGCTTTATACTTGGATACTGGGCATGCTTCCAGATTTTGCAGGGGGAAGTGGAAAGAGGGGGAGGGGAACTATCATCTATTCAGTCATGGCCCTATGATGTACCTTAAGGATATTGTTCTCATGTAATCTCCATAGCAACACTGTACAGTAGACATGAAAGCTCTCAATCTACAGAGGAATATACTGACACTCAGAAAAGCTATAAAACCAAGTGTGTCGGTGCCCACGTTCCCCTGGACCCCCAAATACCCTTAACCTTGGAGTCCAACCACCTGGATGTGCAGCCAGGTCCCCCACTGATGAGCGGATCAACCTGGAGCAAGCCACACTAGCTCTGAGCTGCAGTTTCCTCGGCTGATACCCACAGTATTTGGGGGAGAATCAAGAGAGCTGCACACGTGAGCATTTTTTGTAAACTATAAAATGCTATATAAATTTGAGGAAATATGATTACTCTCTAAGGGAAGCAAACTTTATATTTAAATCAAAATTACCATAAATGATGATGCTTTCATTTTTTTCTTTTGAGAGCAAATAAATTAAGAGCTACCTACCCTAAGCTAGGATTGCCTGAAAGTGTTGCTTTCAGTCACAGATTTGGGTGGATGAGTGCTAGCTTTCTTTTCTCTGTGCAATCCATCTGGGGAGTCCCTGATGCTTCAGGAAAGTCTCTGGGTTCCCAAGAGACTTGGTGTGTGGGAATTGTATCACAACCACTGCAATAGTAGCCCAAGAATCTGCATAGATGAGTTTCAAAGAAATGGTAATAAGATAAGCAACTAAAAATCACTTCAACTTCTGGAATTGGTGGCCTTGTTTACTTTGCAAAGTAAATGCTGGCAACATCAGCTTGCCAAGAAGGTGCAGCAGAGTAGAGGAGTCCAAGGCTCCTCCAGTTCATCCGGATGAGGGGAAGGATACTGCCCTTTGCCACCTGTACTGCTCCACCATAAGACACTGTTGACCACACCCAGGATAGAACCCTCGAAGGGTACAAATGCATGAAGCAGAAAGACTAGACCAGAATGTTGGCTCTGAGGGATGCTTTAGCAGGGCCATCCACAGGCTGACTCAGAGCTCAGGCCCTGGAGTTGGGCAGCGTGAAGTTGGAAGGCCAGCCCTGCTAGATCCAAGCTGTCACCTGGACACGCTTTGGCCTTCCTAAGCTTTCGCTCTTGTACCACCTGGAAAATGAAGGTTCACTGATGACTCAGGAGGCCACTCAGGGCAAAATGCCTGCATACAGCTAGCACTCAACCCCTGCTGGTTCTTCTTGCTGTCTCCACCGCTCTTTCCTTGATGGCCAGCCCCACACTCTCATCAATCTGGCACAACTGTCTGGCAAATAGGCTCTTTGCAAATGGCCCCTTTCCAATTTAAGCATCGGCCCCCTCCATTGTAAACCACTGGCACACAGGGTGGTGCATGTTATGGTCTCCTGACCATTGGCTCGGTTACTGTATCAGCTCTCTTCAGAGCCTTGGGGGAGGCCGGTTTTGTCATGACATCATTTAAAAAAACCAATAGTGGGGTCTGCCTTTGAGATAAAAATGAAGGACATGCCGATCTTTTATATTTCTGTGGTGCTTTCCAGCACAGTGAAGCTACTTCACACCCATCACTTCTGTGTCACCCTCGCTACACCCTGAGGTGGTCCAGGCAGGGGGGCAGGAGCCCCAGTGACGGCAGAGACACTGAGGCCCCGCGAGTACGGACTGTATCTGACAGGCCCGTGCCTGGTAAGTGGCATCCGTGCTGCTCTCCTGATCCATGCCCGGGCTCTCTAGTGCTGACTCTACAAATGGTTTCTGTGGCACCCTATCCCAGCCCTTCCACACTCTCCAATAGGAACTGCTCCAAAGACCAATTAGTCAAAGAAAACTTGAGCTAATTAAACTTCATGGCTGTGGTGCTGGGTGGGATCAACCCGCCTTCCAGACCTGGATTCCCATCCCAAGTTGGCCTTGCTCTCACTGTGTGCCTACAGGCAGGTTACTGCACCTCTCTGAGATAGAGGCCCCCTCTAATTAAATGGGCCATAAAGGTTAATTCAGCGTTGTACAGAAAAAATGCACAAAACACAGAGCATGGACCTTGCTCCCCACAGGTGTTCAATGCGTCTGGCTCTTGTTACTACGCTCTTTGAGTGGCAAAGTATCCTATACGGTGGAGACATTTTCAATCACCCAACAAAGGGGGCAGGACAAATGCTTACAGGCAAGGGATCTGGTGATGTGAGTGGAAAAGAGGAAAGAACAGATGGAGTGGGGGCAGAAATCAGGGGAAGGAATGATTGCAGATCGAGGAAGTCAACAGGAGGTCCGGACACACATGCTAACACCACCTCCCACACACGCCCTCCGGGGAACCCGCCGGTGCACCATCTTGCCCTCCGTACCTATGCGCTGAGCGTCCCTCCTGATGGCCTCTTTGTCATGCCAGTCCTTCAGCTTCTGCCCATCTCCCAAGAAAAATGTCTTCTTTGGCCGATTGTGTGAGCCCTTAAAAAAAAAAAAGGACAAAAACTGTAAAAAAGAAGAAAAGTGGAAATAAGGTCCGTAGCCTTGCTGCACTTCCAGAGGGAGCCTCTGGGGATTAACGGGCGTCTGTCACTGTCGGTTCTTCCCTTGGTCTACCCAGGGGAGGGCCTCCCCTGTCCTGGCAAGCTATGCAGAGGCCAGAGAGATGACACAGCTCACTGTCCACCCTGTGGGACCTCCTAAGCCAGGAGGGGAGAGAAAAGATGGGCACGTTCTTCTCACCCAAGGGAGGAAGTGCTGGGTGCAGAGTTGCCTGAAAGAAATACTATGTGAGCAAGATACATAATTTGAAAATTTCTACTTTTTACATTAAAAAAAAAAAGAAAAACAGGTGAGTTAGTTTCAGTCATATTTTTATTTAATCCAATACAGTCTATTTAGAGTGGTATCATTTCAATATGCAATCAAGGTAAAAATTAAAATATTTTACATTCTTTTCTGTTCTTTGGGCACTAAGTCCTCAAAATTCAGCATGTCCTTCACACTTGCATCTGGCTCAGTCCGGACTGTTTCCAGGGCTCTACAGCCACATGTGGCTAGTGGCTGCATGTTGGACAGGGCAGGGACAGGGAGCCTTAGGTGAGTGACTGGGAGAAGGCACAGCCAGAATTCACATCCCCCGGGGAGAAATGGAGACTGCTTCATGGACATGAGGCATCCCTTGGGCTTCAATAAGGAGAAAAGGAAGGCCTACAGGGTGAACAGACTGCGAGACCCAGGTGGGGATGGCAGAGCTGGCATGGCCTGAGGGGAAGGGCCCCGGGAGCAGAAGTGGTTCTTGGTCATCTCTATAGTCCCGAGGGCTCAGGGGCAAAAAGGGTGAATTTTGGCAAATGTGTGCAAACTGTACGAACAATTGAGAAGCTGAAAGAAAAAATATGTACAGCAGCCCCAAGAGAGCAGCCCCAAGAGCTGGGCTGTGGCAGCTTTTCATCAGGTCCAGGGAAGTAAGACCACCCTGATGGCCCCATTAGGCAATGGCTTCCCAAATTAAAGGAGGCTGTGCTCTTGGGTCCCAGTGTCCCCATGCCAGCCATCAAGCCTACAGGTGTGGCCCAGGCTCAGGCCTTCCCATGTACCCTGTGTGTGGCCATTTGCAAACCTTCTGTGTGTACACAAATGACAGCGGCTCTGCAGATCACCCTGCCCATTAAATCCCTGCGGGCTTCTTTTGCCACGGTGGGCAGAATCCTATAGGCCTATTTCCTATATAATTGACTAGGAGGGCCTGAATGTGAGGTGGTCTGAAACAGTAGTGGTAACAAGAGGCCCCACGCCTGTTTATTTAGTCTCTGGCTCACCCTCAGGTTAGCAGATTTTCCACAAGCCCAGCCTTCCTCATGACAGGTCTGGGGATGACTAGGATCCTTCATATTCTCTCCTGGAGACCTCTCTGAATTGCAAGAAGATAATTCTGACAGTTGGAATACTAGCTGTCTTGGTCAGAGTGAGAAGGAAAACTATAAAAACAAAGGCCACATGCCTGCAAGCAGGCCTAAGGGCTCTTAGAAATCACAGACGCTGAGCTGGAAGGTCCTTAAGGGACCCTCTAATCAGCTGAGTGGGTTTCCACCAAGTTGAGCTACAGTTCTGCAGGAGGTGCCTTGGGTGCTGAGATGGGAAGGGGAGGATGAGCGTCCATGTGCTTTGTTCCAGTGGGATTTCTCCTCTACTAAAAACCAAAGGATGGTCAGCAAACAAGCAAACGAATACATTTGGAAACTGAGCCAACCCTACTTCCCTGTGCTACAGATGGAGAAATCTGTTTTGGTTTGGTTTTTTACATTGGAGCTTGAAAAACAGGAAGATTTCATATTGCTTTGTCACGATGTTTGGATTCTTTTGAAAACCCACGATGATGTCGATGCCTGGGCTGAGTTTCCTACACCCCACAGAAGGGCTATGTGAGGCCTAACCTGTTTGAGTGGGGTTTATCTGCCCAGTTTGCCACAGTCCCCATCGTTCCTCATTGAATTTCTCTCATTTGTGTTCCCTGCAGGGCCCCAGATAGTCTGCAACATGCTGGGATGTGCAGTGACGTATCCTACATGGGGAAGATTAGAAATTGCACTGAGGATGAGATTAGATGTTCTGGGGAACATGGGAGGAGTTGTCCTGTGCTGTGAAGTCCTGAGGCTGAAGTGAGTACCCATGGTAGAAGCTACTGAATGATAGAGAAGAAATTCTAAAAGCTGGATTGGTGCTGGAATCAAACAGGACCACTTGGAAGAAGATGTTAGAGGAGTACAGGGATAGGAAGCTTGACGGTTCACCAGGCTGCAGAGGACAAGAGTCAAGTGCTGGGTTAGGGCTAGTACTTCTCAAATCTTAATGTGCAGTGGGTAGCCTGAGATTCTGCATTTCTTTTCTTTCTTTATTTTCCTTGTTTTTTTTTTTTTTTTTTTTTTGTTGTTGTTGTTGTTCGGGGATTGAACCCAGGGTGCTTTACCACTGAGCTGCATTCCAAGTCCTTTTTCTTTTTATTTTGAGATAGGGTTTCACTAAGTTGCTTAGGACCTCGGTAAGTTGCCAAGGCTGGCTTTGAATGCGCAATCTTCCTGTCTCAGCCTCCTGAACTTGCTGGGATTACAGTCATGTGCCACCACACGGAGATGATGCATTTCTAATAAGCTCCCAAGTGATGAGGCTCACAAATGACACTTTGAGCAGCAAGGGTTTGGCAACCTTTAAAGGACGTCTCAAGTGTCTAAGATTCTGTGAAGGACGGTTTTCTCCACCTGTGTGTGAATGTTCTGATGCTACCAGGATTAGAATACAGGGATGTCTCTTGACCACACAGATTCAATCTTTGAAACTTGTCCCTTAAATAAAACAGTGGACTTTGAACTGACAGTGCTGATTTCAGGATCCAAATTCATGGGAGTTTCCCACCACTGCTTTTGCCTTAAGGATATGCATCTACCTTCAAACCTTAATAAAAATTATGGTCAATCTCTGTGGTTTAGGAGTTCCTGAGGTCCACCCATGGAATTCCTAGAGAGAGAAGGCAGTTTGAAACACCCCAGATCATTCAAGTTATCACCAGATGTTTATTGACACCCACGCTGTGCAAGGCTCTGGGTATGTAGGTCCTAAAGGCGCTGTAGCCAGACCAGCCTCTGGCACAAGGTGGCTGGGGGGACCTGGGCCTTTATTACAGATGCTAATTCCTGGACACCACCCTGGACCTAAGTCCAAGTACTTGTGAACAGGAGCCTAGAAAAATAAGGATTTTGTTTTGTTTTTGTTTATTTAAACACATGGTATTGTGATTCACAGTAAAGTTGGAAAAACGCTAAACCCAGCTGCCTCACTCTACATATATGAAATCTGAGGTTAACCAAGTAGAATAGGTTTGCCCTAAATCTGATAGTTTATCAGCCCCAAAGGCCAAACAGAATCTGGCTGTTCTCTTCCTGGGATAGGCTGGGAACTTCCTGAAGGTAGGGCATATTTATTTGGGCTAATCAGTACACATTCCTAGGCCAATACCTGGCTCTGGAGAAATGCCAGCTGAGGACAGATGGCTGGATGGATAGATGACTGAGGCAGGAGGTCTAGTTTAATGGCACACAGCATTCTTATTCTAGAATCTAAGTTTTGCTTCGTGGGCAGCTGGACCCCAGTTTCCCGATAAATAGTGAAAACTAATTAACAGTATCTACTCTGGGGATGTTGGGGATTAACTGAACTAATCTATCCAAAGTATTTAGCTTAGTGTCTGGGACAAAGTTAGGACCTCTCAGAAAGAAGAGCTATTATTCACACATTGATTTTAGAGAAAGTTTATAAAAACAAAGTATGTTCTGGTGTTTGCGACAGCTAAGTTTGGGGGAACGGAGAGGGAATGGGAATCTAATAATAACACCGTGGGTCCTGCAGAGGCAACCTATTTAACACCTGATCCGATTCAACTGGCTCCTGCTGATAACAGGATTTAGTGAGTTTCCTCATTAACAGGATGTCATAAGCCCATGTGGAGACTTAGTGTTCTTTAAGAAAATAAAAAAGTTCTTAGTTATAGTGGCATTCCACAATAGAAACAAACGCCACCGACCTTTAACAATAGGAAAGGAGTGAACAATGCTTCTTGAAAGACGGCAATTCTTAAGCAACAGCAAGAGCACCCTTACGTAAGAGAGCGTGTCTGGATTTTCAGTCCAGAGGTAATTTCAAGTTTCCTTAGTCCTGTACACTCAAAGATTTGTCTCTGAAAGCTGTGATTACTTGCCTTCCTTGCAACCTTCTTTTGTGGGTTTTCTTCTCCCTTGGTTTCCAGAATGTCCTTTGGCTATTGCAGGCAAAGGGGAGGGCAAGCAGCATGGCAAGAGAAGTAAGTTTGTGGAGGAGGCTGGCAGAATTAATGTGGAAATCACATTAAACAATAAATTGGAAATGGATTCTGACTGGCTGCTCTGTATAACTGCTCACCTATCTGTGTGCTGTTGACTTCACATTCCACTAAAAGAATCAATTAGTGTTCAAACAGCCACACCCGCACACACAAATGGAATTTTAATCTTTGTTTAATCACTACTTAGTGTGCCTGGCACCCTTCGGAGGAAGGGAAGAATGGTGGTGGAATAGGCCAGCTGTGTTCTGCTCAAGAAGAAAGATCCGTTGAAGTGTGTATTCTGGTCCCAAGACTGCAGACGTGGCAAAGCTCACTCTGCAAGGACACCTGGCCCTCTGGACAAGCTGGCCTGAGTCCCCAAAACAGCCAAGGGCTGGAAAGAAAATCAGGCAGGTCCTGTGCTTCTGCAGGGTCCCAGGCTGCACTATAGACCAGATTTGCTGCAGATTCTAGGATGGCTTGGCCCGCCCCTTCCCCTCAACTAACCCTACGAAGGCGCTGAAATGATTTTGCTTTGAGCTTTCAGTGACTCTATATAATTCCAAACATTTGTTTATCTACTAAGTAGACTATTCTAATAACCCCTGTCTCTCTCTGTCACACCAACAGTCACAGACACACCCTGTACATGTCCAGCTACAGAGCAAGTCACCCTCTTCAAAGTGACCTCATAGGTTACACCTCAGAGAGGACCCCATAGAGCTTAATTTAGCCCAAAGTACAAAGATACTTTAAGCCAAGGAGTATGCACACTTGGATAATCGCACTTTCTTCATAGGTTTTGAGGACATAAGCTGAATTGTTTTCATTTATTCATCTAACAAATGATTATTGAGGGTCTGCCATGTCCACAGAACAAGGGAAGAAATAAAGATAAGTAAGATAGTGCATGGTCTCACCAAATCATATGGACACAGTACATAAGAAAGGAAACACACACACACACACACACACACACACACACACACACAAAACACTATAACACAGTGCCTTGAAACGTGTATATAGAAAAATTCTATAGGTATTTATAAGATCCCCAAATTAAATTCCACCTGGGAGGAGCAAGGAAGAATTCCTGCTCTTTGAAAGGAGCCTGAATGGATGGCGATGGTCCTGAATTGTTGCAAGGGGCATAGAATCCAGGCAGGGAAAGCTGGGGGAAGAATGGAGGCTAGAAAGTAAGGGACATGTTCCCTTAATGGCAAGGAGCCTGCCTGGCTGGAGTGAGCTGTGTGCAAAACAGAGTCATGAGCCACGAGAGCAGGAAGGAAGACTGGACTAGAACTGAAGGCCTGGCATCTGAGCTGCCTGGCAGGTGGGTGCAGAGGGTCTCTGAGCAAGGAATCGGCTAGAGTAGAGCTCCAAGAATAAAATAAGTTACCACCCATTCACTTTCAGTTGATCTCAGAATCTGCTTCCTGAGGGAGACGCAGGGAGAAAGACAATTTTGTTTCATTAGGGGAAAATGTTCCCTCTTCTAAGGCTGAAGACTGCTCTTATTCCAGGTCCTGAGAATCAGACTCACAGGACACTGACCTACCCTCAGCTCTACTCAGCTGGCGGATGCTTTGAGAAGGTTTTCCTTTCACTTCAACCAGAACCATGTCGCAAGAGAAAATCATCAAATCTGAAGGGTACCGTGTGAACGCAAGGAGACACTACAACACGGCAATCGTGAGACAAAGTCTGCTGGGCCGTGTCAGGCAAGTCCTGTTGTTCCAATCGGCAGTAGGGCCAATAACTCTGTTGTCTCAACACCTGGGACTTGAGATTCCAAACCTGGATGGGGCCTCATTCCTTAAGAGGGGAAGGTCACTCACAAATAGAAGCCATTGAATAGAAAGACTGATTTCATGCTACCAAGGGCAAAACCATACCACCCATCCATTTCACCTCCTGTTTTATACAGATGACTCTAGAAAAAGTCATTTGCTACTTAAAGTGTGAAAGCCTATTAAAAGACTGTTTAAACAGTAGGAAGAAAAAAAAAAAAAAAGCCAAGATCCTTGGGAATGTCTACTACCTACAGAGTAAAAGAAACCTTCAGTAGCTTTTTCTTTCCAATTTACAGGAGAGGTGGCTATAATTTTTTCAAAGGACCCAAACGTTTTATCATGAGGGGGAACAAACCCTTCCTGACTGATAATTTGATAACGTCCCTTTGTGTCTCTCATTCATCCATGTACCTGTCCACCTACCCACTTAAATATGGAGTGAGGAAAGCACTGGCCAGCCTCTGTGCGAGGTGCTAAGGCTACACTGGTGAGCAAGACAGACAGGGCCAGACTCTCAGAGCTTATAGAAGTGTGTGGCAGAAGGGAAGCATTGACTTTATCTAGAGCTAAAAATAAATTAGAATAGTCACAGCATCAGGTGCATAAAAGAGAAATATGTGGCATAAAGTCCCTCTATGTCTGATCAAACGAGCAACAATTTGTTCCAGTCAGCAAGGCTTTCCTGAGGAAACTGGATAAGGAGTTAATCCAATAGAGAAAAAAAAACCCAGCATTCCAGACAAAGGGAAAAGCAAGGACATGCAAAGGCCCTGTGGCTGAGTAAACATGAAACACGGGAGCCAGAGAGAGTAGCCTGTGTGGTACACAGAGGAGGAAGGGAAGGAAGCCTGGAGCAGATGAGAGGTAGGCAGGGCTAAAGATTTTGTCCTTCCCTATTTGGAAATGCTGGTGTTTTCTATAAGGAGGTGGCAAGATCTGGTTGTACTAGAAACCTCTGTCAGTAGAGTAGAGAAGGAATTAGGAGGCCAGGAGGAAAAGTGGAGGCCAGGAAGGAGGCCACAATAGCAGCACAGGCAGAGATGGTTCTAGTTTGGGCTAGGAAGGTCGAAGTGCAAATGAGTGCACAGAGACATTTGTTTTTAATAGTGTCACAGGGCCCTGTGGGGCTGAATCAAAAAAAGGCAGCCTGAGAACGTGGACACGGGGTGAGAAGTCACCTGCAAGGTCCAACGCCCACGGTCACCCAGGTGTGGCTGGGCCTCCCTGGGACCTGAGCCCGGCTCCTAGATTGGCGTCTGTTTCAACACATGTTTTGTTTAAGTCTCAACATTATTGAGAGAAAGCAGGGCAGGAAATCTGACCCTCAGATCGTGTCCATTCACCTTCAGGTTCAGTGGCATGTGTCCTAAGGAGAGAGAGAAGCGACCTTGAGGAGGCAGGTGACCCTCATGACATCCCTGGAGGCCCCAGCTCCCTCTGGCCCCCTGCAGTGTGGGCACGCTGGGGCTGGGTGGGCCTGCTCTTGGGAGATAAGCATTCCGTTACCTCAGAAGCACTGTGATTACCCCAACCAAACTAACAATGATTGGTTTTCATGCTGGAGGAAAAATGGCCTGAACTGGGCTTTTGAGAGGTGGTTTGACTTCACAGTTCACGGGCAGTTGTCTGGGGCGATTCTGATTTCATCCTCTTTCACCTTGAGTGGTAAGTTTACCGCAGCCTAAGGCATGAGATGAGACTTGACTACATTATTATTGTCATTACATCCACTTTGTAGATGACAAAACTGAGGCAGGGAGAAAAAAATCAACAGGAAAGTGCTTTGCAAACTGCCTGCCACCCCAGGAGTGTGATCATCACGGCTGATAGTGGAGGCCACACGTGGCCGCCCGCCCCTTCCCATCTCAGTGTGGGAGGGCTCTGGGAGCACAGCTCAAGAAAGGCCCGTTCACACGGAGTGCAGAGAACGTGGGTCTAGTTGGTCACAGGAAGCCCTGCAGAGTGCTCTTCTTGGAGCCTGATGAGTAGAGCGCTGTGGATGGGCAAAGAGAAAGCAGGCAAAACTGGTGAGCTTGATAAAAGTCCCAGCCTCTCAGGGGCTGAAAGTGACTGTAAACACATCCTATTAGTCTCCTAGCTCAGGACTTAGGGCTGGGCCACCAAGTAATAGTCATTGCCCTATTAATAATAATAATTAATTATAATCCCTGGTGTGAGTCAGCTTTCCATCACTATGACAGAATACCTGAGATAATATACTTGCAAAGAAAAAAGATTTACTTTGGCTCTGGGTTTTGGAATTTCCTATTGAGGGTCACCAGACCCTGTTGCTTTAGGCCTTAAGTGGCATAGTGCATCATGAAGAGAATACTTGGCAGATGAAGCCTATTCACCTTATGGTGACCAGGAAGCAGAGAGAGGGAGGAGCGGCCAGAATCTCAATATCCCCTTCAAGGGCACGCCCCCAATGACCTGACTTCCTCCCACCAGGCTCCACCTCCTAAAGATTACATCGCCTCCTGAAAGTGACACAGGCTGATGACAAGTCCTTGAACATTTAGGCCCTGGGGTATACTTAAGATCCAAACCATAGCACCCCTACATCCTGAAGACAGCACAACAAATCCTATAAGAGAACTCGCTTTGGAGCCTGGAAGACTAGACTCATGTCACAGTCACAGGTCACGAGCTTTGCGAACTTGGGCAAGTCATCCTATTTTCCCAAGTCTTGGTTCCCCAACTGTGAAGTAGAAGAAATTAATAAAATTTAACGCAAAGGTTATTAGGTTATTGTGAGGATTAAATAAGATACAGAAAGCACAGCTCTTAGCAGTGTTAGGCATCTAAGAAGCACTAAAATCTGTAGCTTCCATTATTTGATATTAGTTGGATGGCATCTTACATTTTCCCCATTCCCTGTTTCTTCATCAGTCACACTGGGGCAAAGGCAGATATTACTGACTTACTGTAATAACCCTCCCTGCGGATCCCAGACTCTGAGGATCTCAACACCACGTTCCACGTGGCCCTCAGCACTCGGCTAGCACTGGCCAGGGAATAGGACCTATCTTCCACACTCGCCATAAGCTGGAAGAGTGAATTCTCAAGGATCCCTGGTCAATAGTGATCCGTTGCTTAAATTCTACAATCTTAGATATTTAGGCCACTGTCCACTTAATGCTCATGAAGGCATCTCAGGAGAGTGGGAGGGTAACGAGGTGGAGAAGGGAATGTAACCTGTGGTGGCCCCTCCTCTGGTGCTGTCCCCCTCTTGCCCATGAACACGGGGGTCTCCCCTTGTTCCATGCCTCAGAGGGTCTCACAATCTAGCTAAGCAGTGGGAACTGAGAAGCCCCCTCCATGGATGGTCCACTCAGACCAAAAAGTACTAGCTCATTAAGTTCCTTCCTGGCTCATGAGGAAAAATCTCTGCTTGGACGAATCTTGGTCCCTTCCATCTGCCATGCTGGAATTCTGAACTCATCTCTGTTTCTTTGGGGTGGAGGCCACAGAGGGCTCTGAACGCCCATGGCAGCACTCACTCCTCACCTCCTCCACCTCACCTTGCCCTGGCATCCTTGCTCTTTCACAATGATCTCTGAGACACGGGGTGCCCCAGGCAGGATACATGAGATATACCATAGCACAGCACGTGGGACGGTGCTCCAGAACACACCATGCTGCTGTGAATGCAGGCAACCCTGAAGGAATGCATCCGACCCCCGGGGAGCTTCCCTGGCCCCCTGACTAGACCACGGTCCTTATGGGTGCCCTTATAGCAGCCTTTTTCCCTTATGTGGTTTCACATTCATTTGGGTGATCATCTGATTATTGTTTGTCTCTCCCAAATTGTGAGTCCCACGAAGGTAAGAAAGGTCAATTTTTGCTGGATGAATGAATGGGTGGAAACACCTTTTGTTTTATCTTTTCTAGATGAAAGGAAGGTCACCCAGGGATTAGACATGCCTCATATAGTCACAAGGATTTAATACCACAGAGGGGTTCTGAGGATTAACTTTATCCTATGATTAAATGGCTTCAGGTCAATTTAATGGGCTGCAAAGATCTAAAGAGAGATGCTCACCTGATCCTAAAATGATTTCTAAAAGATGCAACAGACTCTGAACTCTTGCACCTTCTTCCTTCTTTATTTTCAAATTGTTTCCTGTCTAGAGTCCTAACCTGAAGGCTTGTGGCAGAAATTGTTGTAAGTCCCTTAGGAGCTGCTCTCTTTCCTTTCACGGTAATAGAATTTTAGTTGGGAATATGACTACACAGTAATGATGCTCTTTCCCTGACATCCCTGCAGATTGATGTGGTCTGGAGGCTCCGTCTGGTGAGATGTGAGTGCAGGTGTTGTGTGGAAGCTTCAGGAACCTTCCTGGAGAAGCGACTATGGTGTACCTTGGCCCCTTGTTTTCGTTCCTCCTTCCAGTTTGCTGCCTAGAATGCAAATGCCACCATAATGGAGGTAGGAGCCCATGCCTTAGGGACGGTGACACCATTTGCAGGAAGGGGTGTAGGTTCTTGAGAACTTGGTGGAACAGAACTGTCCTACCAGGCATGGGCTGCAAACCTGCCAACTTTAAGTGAAAGAAAAATAAGCTTTTATCTTGTTGATCCATTCCCATATAACCTTAACTGTAAAACAAGAGCTGCTTCTCTTGAAGCCTGAAAGACCAAAAAGCAACTTGGTGGGGTGGAGAGGACTCTGATGAAGGACCCAGAAAACTCAGGTTTCTGATTCCTGCTCTCCATTTATTAACAGTAAGACCTTAGGCAGATCCCCTTGTCTTTTCAGGTCTCCCTCCATTCTTTAACTGTAGAACGGAGATCAAAATAATATCTAACCACAACATGACTGTCAACGGAGGGGAAGGGGTGTGGGGGAAGGATTGCTAGTACAGTGAGGCAGACATTAGTGTACCTCATGTACATGTGTGACTGCATGACCGATGCGACCCTGCAATATGCATAATCAGAAAAACGAGAGATTACACTCTATTTATGTATAATCTATCAAAATGTATAAATGCATTCTAGTGTCATGTACAACTAATTAGAACAAATAAAATAAAATAGAATTTTAAAAGATTCTAAGGGATATACAAAAAAAAGCTACTAGAACTAGTGAGGTTAGTAACACCACGGGATACAAAGTTGATAAACAAAAACCAATTTGATTTCAAAATACTAGTAATGAAACTAGCTGGGTGCAATGATTCTTACCTGTAATCTCAGCGGCTCAGGTGGCTGAGGCAGGAGGATTGAGAGTTCATAGCCAGCCTCAGCAAAATTGAGGTGCTAAGCAACTCAGTGAGTCCCTGTCTCTAAATAAAATATAAAACAGGGCTGGGCATGTGTCTCAGGGGTCGAGTGTCCCTGAGTTCAGTCTCCAGCAGCTGGCCCCCCAGAAAATTGGAAACTGAAATAAAGAATACCCTTTACAATGGTTTCAAAATACTCAACACTTAAGGTAAATACATACACACACACATATATATATATAAAATCCTTTACATTGCAAATCACAAAATACTGCCAAAGAAATTAGAGTGCTAAATCACTGGGGAGATATATCATGTTAATGAGTCTGAAGAGTTGATATTGTTAAGATGTCAGTCCTTCAAAATTGATCAATAGACTTAATGCTCTCTTTGTGGATACCGACATGAGACCTAGAAGAATAACCAAAACCACCATACACAAAAGCAAAAGAGGAACCAAACTGGAGAACATACACGTACTAACTTCAGGGCTTGCTCTAAGGCTACAGTGACCAAGGGAGTGTGGTAATTGAGCTAGGACAGACAAGCAATCAATGGAGCAGAGTGGAGATGAGTCCATCAGTGTTGTACAAAGGTGCAAAGGAAATTTAATGGGTAAAGGATAATCTTTTCAACAAATGATGCTGGAATAATCAGGTATCTATATGCTAGAAAGTAAACCTTAATCCTTACCTCCCACCATACACAAAAATCAACTTGAAATGGATCACAGACCTAAATGCAATAGTCCAGACTATAAAATTCATTGAGTGACAAAATCTTAGTGGCTTTGGTTTAGGCAAAATTTCTTAAATAAGATACAAACAGCATAAACTAGAAGTTGGAATTCATCACAATTAATTAATTGTTCTTCAAGGGACAGCCTGGCCTGGGAGGATATATCTGCAAAGCATGCATTTGATGAAAGACTTATGTTCAGAATGCAAAAGGAACTCTGCAACTCAACATTATTAGTTGTTAGGAAAATGCAAATCAAAACTACCAAGAAATATCATTTTATACTTGCCAGCATAGCTATAATTTGAAAAATGGGAAATAACATGTATTGGTAAGGATGTAGGTAGAGAAATTGGGAACTTTATATATCGTTGATGAGAATGCAAAATGGTACATCTGCTGTGAAAAAGTTTAGGGGTTCTCTAAGGAAACACAGAATTATCATGTGACAGCAATCTACTCCTAAATATGTAAAAGAGTTGAAAGCAGGGACTCAGACATGTTAGACCAATGTTCATAGCAGCATTATTCACGATGACCAAAAGGTGGAAAGAACTCAAGTGTCATCAACAGAGGGAAATGTAAACAAGATGTGGCACATACATCTAATGGAATATTATTCAGCCACACATGGAATGGAATTTTGATATATGCTACCACATGGTTGGACCTTGAAAACATTATGATTAGTGAAATAAGCCAGATGCAGCAGGTCACCTATTAAAAATGAATCCACTTATATGAAGTACCTGGAATAAGCAAATTCAGAGACAGAAAGTACAACAGAGGTTACTGTAGATAAGGGGAGGAAAGAAGGGGGAATTCTTGTTTGAAGGAACTTAGTACCGTTGGGAATGAAATAAAAACAAAATGAACGGTATAATCAGTGGTAATGGCTACATAGCACTGGGAATGTAATTAATGCCAGGAACTGTACAGTTATAAATGGTTAAAATAAGGATGATATATTTTGTATTGTATTACACACACACAAACACACACACATACACACACATACCAGAATAAAAAAAGTTATACCTCCCTCCTTTCCCCAATAAAAAAGCTAATTCTTCCAGTTTTCAACCCTTATATATTCTAATGGCCTAGAGAGTCACAATGTATATTAGCACATTAATGGCTCTTTGAAGTCCCACAATAAAGAAATATGTCCAATTTTGTTTAATCCAACATTTCACAGATTTATTTGGCTAGAAGCATCCTGTTATGGTTTAGATATGAGGTGTCTCCCAAAAGTTTTGTGACAGACAAAGCAAGAGAGATGAAATGTCTAGATTATGAGAGTTGAAATGCAATCAGTGGATTAGTTCACTGAGATGGATTAACTGCGTGGTAGCAGTAGGGGGTGGCTGCAGCAGGAAGGTCACTGGGGGTGTGCCTTTGTTCCTGGTGAGCAGAGTTTTTGTTGCTTCCTGGTTTCCATGTCCTGAGCTGCTTTCCTCTACCACACCCTTCTGCCATGGTGTTCTGATTCACCTTGGGCCCTGAGCTATGGAATTGGCCAACCATGGACAGAACCTCTGAAAATATGAGTCAAAATAAACATTTCCTTGTCAGGTCATTCGGTCCCAGCAACACAAAGCTGACAAACAACTCCCCACCCACTAAGGAATGACCAATGTCCTAGGGAACTCATGGGTCTTATTTTGTTGCTAAGAATTTATGGGGTTTATGAGAAGGAACGCAACCCAGTTCTTCCCTCGGCAGTGTGAAATCAAATTTGTTTGTTTGAAGCAGGTAGACATGAAACAACTACATGAACATTCACTAACTTGGAAGGAGGGAAATAGTTTATGATCATACAACATCTTCTAGAAGAAGCTTCAATCAACTTCTGAAATCTCTGTCATCCATCAGTCTGCTGTCCTATCCATTCACCACCTAGACGTTTAGCAAATATGTGTTTAATTTGCAATACTATTTGTGGCCCTTAGAGTAGGTGCTTTAGGGAATATGGTAAACAATGGTTTTTGTCTAGAAAACAGGCCAGATTTGAAATTATTTCATTCAAAAAATTGCTACTGTGACCCAACAAAAGAACAATGAATTATTCTACTCCTGTAAGAATGCTCTGGGAACAGTTTACAGAGGGGCATGGGGCCTAGGTGTTGAAATATGAGTATTACATGGGTGGTGGAGGTACCACATGAACAAAGGTAATGAGGTGTTCCTGAAATATTCCTTTATTGTCTTTGACTCACAAAGAAGACAGCAGACCATTACATAAGACCTGTGTCTTATAACCCTGGCTAATAGATCACTCTACATTTTCCAAACAGTATCTCATAGATCAATTTCTCCAAAACCTTTTGTTTAGCTTTAGATATAATGCAGTTGAAGTTTTTATTCTAGAGAATAGGAAATTTTCTCAGCATAACTGTGGTAGATTGGTTGGAAGTGACCCCAACTTTCCACTCCTCCCATATCGGAGCCCTTTGCAATGGGATCCTGAAGTTCCTCCCATCAAGAGTTCATGATTTGCTTTGGTCAAGAGAATCACCAAATGTCACCCGAAGTGACAGGGTGCCAGTGTTGAGCCTAAGCCTTAGAGACTTGTGTTCTTTTACACCACTGTTGGTTCCTCTGCTTCCTGTGAGATCAAGCCCAGTCTAGGCTAGAAAGATGTGAGTGGCCCATGGAAGATCAGATGTACAGAAGAACAGAGGCCACCCTTGACCATTGCACAGACAGCCAACCCCCAAAGATCTGAGAGTGCCCAGGTGAGAGCAGCGGAGGCCCCGAGGTGCAGGAGACAGCACAGCTGAGTCAAGAGAACCCACCCAGTTGGCCTGCACACTTGGGAGTGGGAATACACAATAGTTGTTTGAAGTCACAGAACTTTGGGGTAGTTTATCACACAGCATGGTTTTGGGTTAAAAAAAATAGCCATAAAATGATCTTAGAGAGAATTTTTCAATTCTGTGTTGGCAACCAAAGTGCCAAAACAGACAGAATTCCTTGAATCCCCTTTTCCCTCCTCATTTTTTAAACATCCAAATCATTCCTGTCTTCCAAATCCTGGTTCAAATGCCACATCCTTAATGAACATCAATTCTGTGCCCCTCCACTTAAGAAACCACCTTCCCTCCTACTGACTGCTCACTGCACTCTTTCTTCTCTTTCTTAAGTTATGGCTGGATTCCTATTAGACTCTAAACCAGTTTTTAAACTGTGATGAAGAATCACTGTGTTTTAGTTTCCGATTCACTGAGAATCCAACCATCTATGGTAGGCAAAGTTCTAAGAATGACTTCCAGTGACCTTCATCCTTTGATGATCCCCTCCCCTGCGAGTGTGAAGGGAACTTGTGTGATGGATATAACATACTGCGTGATACAGTATGTTATATGCAAAGGGAGGTCATCCATACCAACTTAACCTAATCACACACAAAACAGTCAAGAGCTTTCTCCACCTGGCAGGAGAAGAAGAAGGCAAAGTGATTCAAAGAGTAGAGAATTCCATGTGGTACTGCTGGCTTTGCAGATAGAGGAAGCCATATGTGGGTGGGCCTGAGGAGCAGAGACCAGTGCTGGCTGACAGCCAGTAGGAACACAGAGACTTTGATCCTACAACCCCAAGGATTGAATTCTGCCAACAACCAGAAAGAGTCTGGAAGTAGATTCTTCCCCAGAGTCTTCAGATAAAATCCCAGCTTGGCTAACACCTTGATTTTGACCTCATGAGACCTTAAGTAGAAATGTCAGTCAAGTCCCCTTAGACTCATGATGAACACAGTTCTGAGCTAATAAATATGTATTGTTTTAAGCCACAAAATTTGTCTTAATTAGTTATACAGCCATGGAAACAAAAACACCTCTCAGTGGTATGGTAGATTACATTTTCCAAAGCTGGGTGAAACAAAATCTGTCCTATGTGCTCTTCTAGAACCTTTCCATCAGCAGGTGAAATATTTGGCCCTTCTTTTAAACTTGGGTAGACCTTTGTGAATGCTTTAATCAATGGAGTTGGGCAGGAGAGATGCAATGTGATTTTTGAGATTAGATTATAAAAACGCCAAGCACTTCTTCCTAGTCTCTTGGGACATTCATTTTTGGAACCCAGACACTATGCTATGCAGACACTGCCCTGTGGAGGCCAATATTGAAAGGAATTGACAGTCAACACCAACTTACCAGTCACATGAATGACCCATCCTGAAAGTGAACCATCTGGTCCTTGCTGACCCACCCGGCAGGCTCCCCTGGGCAGAGAGGAATGGTCTCAGAGCTGAGCTCAAATCATACATACATTCTTTTTTTTTTTGACAGAGGTGGGGATGTGGGTGGGGATACCAGGGATTGAACTTGGAGGCACTCGACCACTGAGCCACATCCCCAGCCCTGTTTTGTATTTTTATTCAGAGACAGGGTCTCACTGAATTGCTTAGCACTTGACTATTGTTGAGGCTGGCTTTGAACTCACGATCCTTCTGCCTTAGCCTCCTGAGCTGCTGGGATTACACGCGGGCACCACCACACCTGGCTCAAACCATACATTCTTGAGCAAATAAATGACTACTGTTTGAAGCCACTAAGTCTTAGGGCACATCTGTTAAGCACCCATAGTAATGGCAGCAACGGTGTACCTGTGCCACCACAATTCACCACGTAAGCTTGACAGCCTGTGAACCGATCTATATTCAATGGGAGGAGTCACTGGGCATGCACTTGGCTGTTAAGGCAATGTCAAATTGTCACAGAAGTTCCTGAATGCTTTTCCTCAATTTCCGTATTTATCTCAGTGAACTGGGGCCAGCTTGCAGACTACACTTTGAGAGGCATTGTTGCAAAAACCTGTCTGGGCTTGGAATTTCTGGAAATAGGAGGGACTTGGTAAATATTTGTGGAATGAATGGAAGACACAAAGAAAGCTGAGGCTGGAAGTTCAACTTAGTCCTTTTAAAGATGGTGGACTGGTAGTCCAGTGGGGTTTTTGTGAAGGGACACATTTAGGGTCACCCAACGAGCTAGTGATAGGGACAGGATTAAGGCCCTGCAACCTTCAATCCAAATCCAGGCTTTGCAAACCCAGCTGCCTATGTGTGAAGCAGGTATGGGACAATACACAGAGAAGGCAAGTGCACACGTGCCAATGTCAGGGGGCAGCTGCCACCCCAGCTCCAGTCAAGTGTCACCAGGGCCAGTAGAACTGGATTTTTTTTTTTTTTTTTAAGAGAAGCTGCAAATTTCCAGGGACTATTTCTTGGTCCTTAACATGTTACACTGGATAAACAAACAGGCCTGCAGGCCACATTTTTGTCCAGCAGGTCACCAATTTGCAATTCCTGAGCTAGGTGAACATCACTACCTTATAGGTAAGGAAAATGAGGTCCTGAGAAGTTACACATTTCATCAAGAAAGTGCAAGAAGAGGGAGCAAGGCCACTGGCTGACTTGTCCAGAAATCTGATAATGAAAGGAGGAGGAAGAGGTAGAAGAGGAGGAGAAAAGGAGTATTTCCCAGGTTTATTCTGTTTTGTTTCTTTGTCTGAGCTACATCCCCAACCCCCACATTTATTGAGGTCCTGCTTTGGGTAAGGCCCTATGCCAAGCACGCAGCCTTATGATCTCATTAAAGCTTTTCAGTGGTTTTAGAGTAGGCACATGTCTTTCCCCCTTTTTATACTCTTAGAAGGGAAGTTAAATAACTGGCCAAAATCATTATAAGTGGGCAGCAGGTCTGTGTTCCTGAGCACATTTTTTTTTCAAGGCAAATGGGTCTTCTGCCACCTCACACCATTTCATTGTCTTTTTAGCATCCTGCTTATCAAAGCCCCAGAGGTTCTGTTTTGTTTTTCTTGTTTTAACCTAGAAGAGTTATAAATTCTACCATTTACTCTACCATTTCTCTATCATTTGAACCCAGGAGAAGCAACCCAAGGGTGACATGTATCCTTCCTCCTAGAGTCTGAGACACTACCCAAGGGCCAGGGGTGGGTCTGTGGCAGCTATAGTATAAACAGCAGCCAGAGCCACAGGGCCACAATACCATACCTTCCTTTGCTAAGTAGAAAGGAGGCAGAACTGAAGAGGTAAAAGGGGCCCCGAAAGAAATCCTTTAAGTCTGTTATTTTCAAACTATGTTCAATGGATCCCTTGGAGATGTCACCACTGGGAGTTGGAGAGAGGGCCCCAGCAAGAGGGGCTCTGATTTCGTTTTTGTTATGCGTTAATTAGGCTTTCAAGTAAGATCGTGTGTGAAGTGTTCCATTGCTTTAAAAAAAAAAAAAAAGCTTAAAAACCAATGATCTAATCCAACCCTTCATTGAATTTTTTGAAAGCCAAACCATGTAATTTGATTTGCAATTATAAAAATAATAAAGGCAAATGGTGAAAGATTCAAATAGTCAAAAGGGTATACAGTGAAAATAAAAATCTCTCTCCACTCCCAAGCTCTAGTCTCATGCTCTAGAGATAAATATTATTAATAATTTCTTATGTATTCCTTCTAGAACTTTTAAAAAGGAAATTGAGGCCCAGTGCTCAGCTTGTCTGAGCTATTCAGCCACGTCCGGCACTTTTTACTAGACTTTATGGTCCCAGGATCTGCTGGCCTCATTCATGGAACAGGAAGATTCCATGTCTTTTCTGTGATATCCTGTCTTCCTATGGCCTCTGCCAGAATCAGGTTCTTGGCACTGGCTGGCGTTCAATCCAGGAGCATCAAGCTGTGAACTGGCATGCTCAGAGTGGTCTGAGCCACCCACGGGAACTCAGGCTTGGACCAGTGTCCTGCAGGGGGCAACACCTCCATATCCCTGACCTCAGAAGGCCCACCTCCCACAGCTGCCTCCCTCTCCCGGCCCATGCCTCTCTCACCGTCCTGCCTGCAGGCCGTGCCCAG
Organism: Sciurus vulgaris; assembly: GCF_902686455.1. NCBI lineage: Eukaryota > Metazoa > Chordata > Mammalia > Rodentia > Sciuridae > Sciurus > Sciurus vulgaris. The sequence goes on from NC_136466.1 coordinate 25,604,115, forward strand.
GTGTTTCAGTGGCATTTCCCATCTGCAGCCCCGCTTCTCACTGCTAGAACCTCCAGGTTCATCACCAGGGTCACTTTCTCCCCTGGAGGGCTAACATTTGTTGGGCTCCTGGTGTGCCAGGCCCTGAGCAAGGCTATTTTCACTCCTTGGCCTCACCACGGGACTAGGAGGTGGGACAATCATTATCATCCTGATTTTACTGATGAGGAAACCAAACTGGAAGTGGTAACTGGGACAGGGACATGGAGTTGGCTAACCTGAGGCTTTGGCATCATATCTACCTCTTAGGCCACCCATTTCATGTTTCAGAAGGGGACAAAGCATGTACTAGCAACCCCAGCAGATTCCTACAAACTTCCCCCTCGGATAGCCAATAGCCCAGATCCTTCTTCAGGCTCTTGAAGTGGACTTGGAGCCCCAAAGAAGGCTGTAGATCTGAGGAGAGATTAGTCCCACATTACTTGTCAGCCGTGGTGCAGACTCCCTGTTGTTGCCATGGTTACCTGCCTGGAGTCTAAGCCAGAACCGAACACTCCCTATTTACCTTAATTAATCAGACTGATGTGGTTGGGGGCAGGGTGGGAAGCCCAGCCCTCCTTGCACCCCTGGACTAAGAGGAAGTTGGGGAGCATTTCTTGGTGGCCGACTGACGTGCTGCAGGGAGGCACCCCTTGAGGCTAGAGCGGGGAGGATGACCACCACTGAGGGTCACCTGGCACCTGGGGAAGGAGTGGCTCACTCATCCTCAATGGCTTTCACTTGCTGAGAAATTTCAACTCTCACTCAGAAGGCAAAAGTACACCACCAGGAACGCATAATTATATGTTGTATCACTGGGACTATTCAAAAGGGAGGCTTGAGACTCGAGAAAATAGCTGTCTCCTATGTGAAGGACCCCATTTCATTTGCACACTTGGAAGCTGCACAGGAAGGAGGAAGAGGAGGGCCACACCTCTCTTTCCTAAGAAGTGCACCTGAACCTGAGCCTGCGCTCCACCTGCAGCTCTGGCTGCCGAGGCTCCCCTCTGCTTAGTGTGTCTTTTCTTCCTTGAAGGAGTCACAGATGACTGAACATGTGGCACTCATTGGATCATTGTCTAAAATACGCCAGGGCTGGAGGGACACAATGATAGATGCATTGACCTCAGCCTCGTAACCAGATTCAAGTGGACATAGGACGTGAGAGAGAGACACACAGGCCTTCACACCCACTTGAACTTGGAAAGCTGGACTGCAGCAGATATGTCTAAAGAGGGGCTGCGACTCTGTCCTCAGTCCCTTACTCCCCTGTCTGCTCTCCATTTGGCCCCACCCTCATTTGTAAGACTTCAGTATTTGTCCAGGCTGTTGTTTCTTTCATCATGTTGTGTGATCGTGTTATTTATTTATTTATTATTTGCCACAGAATGAGCCACACAAGCTATTCCCAGAGGGTTAATCCCAACTGGCCATTTGGTGTTCCACGGACTATGAGTTCACAAGTTCTACACATTAATGACCAGGTCTCAATGTCCTCATGTGATGAAGCGGGAAGATAACAGTGCCCCAGGCTACCTCTGCCAGCTGGGGGGATGATCAAAGAGAACGCGTATATGAAAGCATTTTAAGACAGTAAAGGGCCACACACTGACGTGGTCATTATCACTATCCTCTGAACTAGGTCACCTCTGAAGCCAGAGGTCTCATGTTGTTCAGCTGGGGAGGTGGAACTCACTCGATCTGCTTCTTGTTCTGTGGAGGGCAGGCTGAGCCTGCAGGTCCAGGCTTTGCCTGCATCTTAGGAAGAACAATGCAAAGTTTTCTTAATTCTACCCTTGGCTCTGCAGCCACACTAAAGACTAAAGAGAGCTGGGCAAATAACAGAACCAGAGCAAGTATGTCTGAAGAATACAGACTATGCTGTTGCAACTTCAGGATTCACCACAAGAAACAGACAGCCGTGTGGGCAAATGCTGAAAGATGGGAAATGGAAGCTTTTGGCAAGCAGCTAGCTGAGTTTCTAGGAGTTGCAGCTGTTAGCTAGAGAGCTGACATAGATATATTAAAAGTGCCACACAGAGATGAACTAAATGCATCCTAAAAGTTGGGACCACTGATCCCTACCAGGAGCCTCAGTCAAGCTACCTGACTTTGGGGTTGTCTGACCTTTGCCAAGATCCCAAGTTGTGGGGTTCATTTGGGTCAGACTACCTGGACTTCCTGTACTAGCTTCAGGGCGGCTCAGACACTTATTCCTTCAACAAGGGCCTACCTCTCACCTGGGTGGCACTATGGGCTCCCCTTAGTCTTCTGACTCTCCTGTCCTCTGCCTGGATCTCACTGTCCAGGGAACTCAGACTATCTCATGCTGATGTCCTGTCTGCTACACCCATGCCAGGCTCCCTCTGAGGAGCCACCAGTCTGCATCTGCTTGCTCTCAGAGGCCTGGCATCTGCTTCACTATTGAAGCTGATCAGGGTCACCTGTCCTGCCAAATCCGCTGGTCCCAGCCATGTCCAGCTGGGCCCTGCTGGGGATTGGATAGTCTGTTTTCTGTCACAGATCTGGGCTCCTCTGAGTGCCCTTCTGATAATAGGGAGGAGGAAGCACATGACAAGAAGTCCCATGGTTCTGGTGTTTGACAGATCTGCTTTCACAACACGAAGTGGATCAACACAACTGTGAATTTGCTTGTGTGTGTATTTTTTGTTCGTTTGGTACCGGAAATTGAACCAGGGGCACTTAATCACTGAGCCACATCCCCAGCCCTTTTTTAATATTTTATTTCTAGACAGGGTCTTGCTGAGTTGCTAAGTGCCTCGCTGAGTTGCTTAGGGCCTTGCTAAGTTGCTGAGGCTGGCTTTGAACTCGCAATCCTCCTGCTTCAGCCTCCCCAGCTACTGGGATTACAGGCGTGCACCACTGCGCCAAGCTGCTTGAATGTGTTTTAAAATTACGTATTCATAATATCCAATAAGAGAACCAATAATGTTGGGATGGTAGTATAAAAGTTCTCAGAAACAATAATGGAAAACATCTCGAATTCACTAACTTTTAGCCCCCTTAAAATCCTTCAGTAGCTTCCCATCGCTCTTAAGCTGAAACCAAACTCCTTGACAGGTTTAGAAGGCTCTGTGTGGCCAGGCCTCTGCCTACCCTCCAGCCCATTCCATGCCATGCTCCCCTTGGTCTCCGGTAACTCTGCTAGTCCCTCACATGTGAAGGATATGGAAAGTAACAACTCCCAGGGACAAAAGAAGAACACGGGGCCCCAGAGAACTTCCCTTATCTACAACTGTTCCCCTACCCACCTTCCTGCTCTGCCCCAAATGAGCCCACCACCTGGTCCTGCTAGGCCCTACAAAACTCAGATCCATGTTGTAGCCTGTGGCCATTTTCCCCTTGAAAATGTGCCCCTCTGTTGCTTAACTAAGCATCGCCGATCCATTCAGGTCTGTCTCCATTTCTTTTTCTTCTTGTATTCCCTTTCACTTGCTTTCATTTGGTGCCGAAACAGGGATGGAGTTTGGGGCGCTTTACCCCTCCCCCATCCTAATGCACCTCTACCACTTTTTCATATTTCCCTCCCATTTCTCTCTCTCTCTTTTCACCTTATATTCAAAGGTTAGTTACAGTCCTGTTAAATGGCCGATGAGATCTGGACAGTGAGCATTGATTGATTGGCACTTCTGTGGCTCTCTGAAGTCCAGGAAGCCCCCAGCCACTATAGGTTAGTGGCAGCTGCTATGAGACCTGAAACTGATTCCAGTCTTGGGCTAGATTTTTGCTGCCTTTCTGCCACGTGAATGGTGCAAGGATCTGCATCAGGTCCTTCACTGGTGTTGGAGGCATCATCCTCCTAACCTATCCTCTTCAATTCCTTCTTTCTCTTATGTATTCAGACCTCTGGATCAGAGGCCTCGTTCTGCCATTTTGTTCCCACATGCAACACCAGCCTTCTCATTCTTTGGAGAGGTAAGATCCCTTTCAGTATCTTGCAGAGATGTCCTGCCAAAAGGCGAGGGGGTCCTCCACCAATGGGATTGCAGGAGGGGACACTCTCTCATTCTCCAGTGGAACTCTGTCTGGTGATGGGAGACATTAAAGAGATGCTTTGATCTTGACAGCCACCCCAGTCAAACCTCTCCAACATGAGTCTAATCAGTTATCCCATGGGGCTCCCTCTTAGGTTGTTTCATTAAAAATTTTGAAATCCTCCACTTCCAATCTGACCTCAAAAGTAAACACCTCTTTAGGCTGAGTACATAGATCTGGCTGCAATCTCAATTAGACTATCTAGTCAATGGTCTGAATTTGGAATTTGGGACCTTTGACCCTCAAATCCTCCAAGACTTAGACAATTTCCTCCAATGAAATGACAAATGGCCTGAGGAGCCTTACTTCCAAGTTTTCTTTTAACTTTACTTGAGGCCCTCATATGCCAACTCTGCTCTGCAATTAATTATTGCTGACTCCCTGCTCCATAAACACCCTAGATCTGGTCCTGACCCCCGTCCCTCTTCTTCACTTACTGCCCTTGAAATAGCAGATGAACCCCTACCAAAAGTAAGTAAAGCTAGAAAGTTTCATGGACAGGAATGCCTGATAACTATCAAAAGAGTGTCAGAGTCACAAGCTTTTTTCCGAGTCAACATGAGACCTACAAAACTTCCTAACATCCTACATAGGCAAGCTTGATCTTTGTTTCTTTGTCTGCTAGTATGATTATCTAGCCCCAATATTTATCTCTCATATTAGTTTAAAAGATGTAATGTGGCACTTAAAAGTTCTAACTAATTTGACTAAGAAAGCCCTAACTGACACAGAAAAAGGGATATCTACTAAATACAGAGGTAATGCCAAAAGAAGTTTTTGCACAAATCAAATGGCATCTCTAAACTATAGTTTATGAGGACACCTGTGACATTATAAAAGCTAACTCTTGTGTATAAAAATTCTATCGAATGGACCCACTGTGCTGACCCCCACATGATTTCTTTTCCAAGAAGCAATTTACCTGCAGCCCTGCCTGGCCTCTGTGGACAGGATGTGTTACATTCCTTAGCAAAGTAACTGTTCACTGTAGGAGAAATGCAGGCCCAAAATAATGTTGATAAGAGGAACCTAAGCTTCCCTGAAGAAGGAGACGTTTGTGACCAGATATTAAAACTCTGGGAGATAAGGATAGTTTCTCCTCCCCATAAAACCTGTTAGAATATATGGTTAGGAATCCAATGAGAACCAGATAGCATGGGCCAGCGTGACATGGAGTTGCCATGACAGTGGGGACTTGAGAGTCTGATGTCACCCTGCTGTCAAAAGTCAAGAGTTAGGTTGGACTCACTTTCACCTAGGGGTTGGGAATGTCTGTCCTGATTTGCTTTAGTTTCTTTACTGTGGGAGAAATTTGGTGTGTGGGACAGAGGAAGGCTTAAGGCAGGTGGCTGGAGCTACCCCCTGATGCTGCATGAAGGTCTCATGTCCCGAGTCTGACACCAACAGCCCTCAGGGGTACCAAATATCAACCACTATCTGCCTCTCTGTTTCTGATTGACTCAGTCCAATGGTGGAGGACACCCTCACCCAATGAATCTTAGAAACTGAGATAAAATCTTGGTCTGATCTGAGGTCTTTGGGAAGGAGGTGACCCATTAATCCCTAGAGTATGAGCCTAGCAATTTCTCCCTCTTCAGAAATACTTCTACCATAATTCTGTCCATTCTGTCTGCTTTTTAAACAGGGACCCATTATGAGAGATTCTCAAGATAGAGCTTCCCTAGCTTTAAAATTAGACTACCTTCTCTAGAACCTCACAAGACACACTTTCTTCTGTACTCCCCTCATCTAGCAAGAAAAAGACCAGAAAATCTGTCTCAGTTAATTAGAGTAAAACTATCCCTCATCTGTCCTAGTTCAGGAATCCAAACTATTTATTTTCTCTAGTGGAGATATCCCCGGAGCACTAACAGGCTTATCTCCCACTTCAAATTTAGGAATATATATGAAATCATGGTCCTGAGTGCATGAGGACCCAAAAGGACAGAGGGAACATATAAGAAATTTTAAGGGCACAACTAGCTGGCAAATGTTCTCCCTTAAATTAAAATAGTTATCAAAAAGTTAGTTAGTATCCTCTATTCTGAGTGAGGCCTCAGCCAGAGGTCATGGAAGGAAAGGCAGAAACAGCTAATTTTCTGCATCCAACCTGGCCTGATTAACAACTGGGGAAATGACAAAGAGGGGAAATGTAAATTACAGGACCACACCTTAAGAGACCGATTTTACAAAAGAAAAAATGGTTACAATCTTGAAGACCTAGCAAAAGCAGTTATAACCAAAGTACAGCCATACCTGATCATTTAAAAGAAAAGACAATAGTTCTTTTAATAGAACTTAATATGTACACCTGTGTGAGCCCCACAGCCCTGGTACTCCCCAAATTCTGAGGCATTTTTTCCCTTGCAAGGCTCATATTTACCCCTGGCTACCAAAAATTGGACTGGTCTGTGTACCTTGATCTTTCTTACTCCTCAAATTGATGTTTTACCTAACAACCAAAGTTTGCCTATCCCGATAAAGGCGCACACCAGGCACAAGAGAGCCCTTCAGTTTATTCCCTTACTCAAATGGCTAGAGATATCCACTGGGATTGGCACAGGAGCAGCAGGATTAGGAACTTCTATTCACCCCTATAAAAAATTGTCAGTACAGGTTATTGAAGATACCCAACAGGTCACCAATTCAGTACTGACTTTACAAATCAATTGAATTACATGGCACTGCTGACCTGCAGAATCATCGGGGCCTAGATTTCCTTACTGCTGAACCAGGTGGCCTCTGCCTCTTCCTCAGGGAAGAATGTTGCTTCTATGTGAATCAATCAGGATGGCACAGGATAAGGTTAAACGACTACAGGACTGATTGGAACTGCGGAGATGAGAACTGGCCGATTCTTGGTGGGCCTCACTGGGACACCTAAAGCGGTGGGCCTCCCGGCTTCTCCCTCTTCAAACCCCTCTAAACTCACTTTTCTTATAATAATCTTTTCCCTTGCTTTGTTAACTTTACACAGAAGCAACTTCTGTGACCCGTCTAGCCCAGACCACCACCCAAGAACATGCAAAGCCATCTTCCTCCTTCACTCACATGACTCTCCTGAGCCCCATAAGTAAGGAGTCACCCACAGCAATGTCAAAGTTCCCTCCCTCTACACCCGCCTCAGGCCACAACTGCCAGGACTGTATAGGAGCCTAAAATACCCTCTACCTCCTTACCCTCTTCCAGATCTCTGACAGGGGATCCCCTACTTCACCCCTATTCAGCAGGTAGTAGCCAGACTTTGCCCCAACTCATTATACCCCTTCCAGAGTCTGGAATGAAGGATATGGAAAATCACAATCCCCAGGGAGAAAAGAAGAACAATGGGCTCCAGGGAACTTCCTTATCTACAATGGTTCCCCTACCTGCCCTCCTGCCCCACCCTAAATGGGCCCACCACCTGGCCCTGCTAGACCCTATAAAACTCAGACCCTTGTTGTAGCCTGTCACCATTTTGCCCTTGAAAATGTGCCCCTCTGTTGCTTAACAAAGCATCACTGATCTGTTACAGTCTGTCGTCATTTCTTTTTCTTTTTTTGGGTGCATACTATATGTTGGTCTCTGGAATTCCTCCTCAAAGCATTGTCTCATTTGACCCTTAAAACAACCCCATGAGGTGGGTGCAATTATTATTCCCAACATTACCAGTAGTAGCTAAGGTTTTTACCATGGTGAATGATTTCCCCATGGCCACAGATGTAGCAAGTAGTAAAGGATTTGAACCCAGATCTGTCTGATTCTAATGCCTGGAACTCTGCAAAATTTGATCCCCAGCCAGGCAGTAGAGGACATTGCAAATGTTTACCTGTTCCCTTTGTTTTAGAGTATATACTCTTTCAGAGGGGAGAGTATAGAGATAGTAGAATTTTCTTCTTTTCCATACACCTGGGTTTGACCTACAGAGAGGAGGGCATCTCAGATTCTTTATAGTATTTTCCAAAGCAAATTTTAATAAAGTTCCCTGGGAACTGCTTGAGAATTCCACCTCCTCTTCCTCATCCCTCTTCCTTCTGGGGTATCTTGAGACCTAGGCTAGAGTACAGTTTGAATTGAGTGGTCACTGCTCTGATACCAGGGTTGATCTGTTATCCCACTTACCACTATCAATAAAAATGCAGGCCTGTAACTGCTCACCTCTGTGCATCCTAGAATGGTCTTTGCTCGGCAGAACTTAATATTCCCTCGTCAGCTTGATGAACCTAAGGATATCCTAAGCTACTGCTGAAATGTGTACCTGTTTGGTCAAACTCATCTTCACTGATGTCCTAGATGTTGTCATCGGGTGCTCCTCGATGCTAATGTGATGTTTAGTCTGGGGAGAGTCTGAAGGTGGAGCCACCTCTCTTGTGAGGAGTCAAATTGCCCAGACATTATTTGGTGAATCTCTTTGCCAACCTCATGGGAGTCTGAAGCTCCATGAACAGGGTGATCCTGAGACACCATGGTGTTCAGTGGGCTGCAGTGTCAGTGGACTGTGCTACTCTCAACATTTGGACTGATATCATGGGTGACCTCGGGGGAAGGAATCTGTTCCCTCATGAGGAGCTTGGCTAACTGCTTTTTCAATGGCGTCTGCTAATTGCATTACTGCATGTAACATTTGACCTTGCTAATAACTGCTCAAGCTGCAAACCTGCTACTAAAGTCACCATGTTATCAGCAATTATTTGACTCTGTGCAAAAATGTTAATTTCATGCTTTGTAAACACATCTCTTGTAAAAGACCAACCTGCCTACAAAAATTGCTTTTGACGTTCCCAAGATAATCTTTCGGGGTGGGGGCAGTATTTTGTTCATCAGTTTCTGTAACCTTCTTTCTTGAGGGTTTTTACTCCCAAATAACAAAAGAGGTATAACATCCGGGTTTACCAAGGAGGCAAAGAAACACCCAAACAAATGAAGACTGACTTCTAAGGATGTTAAGTTGCTTGCCAGCTTACTGTGCACTTTCAAATAGGTACTAGGAATTTGGGAAACCTGGGAACATCAAATGCTTTTGGCTGATTGAACCTCAGCATCTTAAGAGTTCTAACTGGTTGAACATCTCATTCTGCTGTCAAGGAAAAGGCAACTAGAGGCAAGACTCATACAGAGGTCAATGTTGAGGTCAAGAATTGAACACATGTGGAAGGCTTTCCTGTAAGCCATGAGCCCTAAGACAGAGAGAGAAAATCTGAACAATTTTTTTTTTTTTTTTTAAGTGAAAGAGAGGGTCTCTAGTGATGATTCTCCTCTAGTGACCCTACAGTGCTGTATGTTCTGACTTCCACCTTCTACCCAGATGGATGGGGACAAGAAAGCTGAAGTATCATACTATCTATTTCAGTTGCAGAAACATTGTTTGGACATCAACCAGCACTGCTTCTCAAACTTGCTGCCACCCTTCACACTGGCCACCTGGAGGACGTAACCTGCTCAGAGCAGGAGCACTTGGTGAGGCTTTGGACCCACGGCGGCCACTGCTCATTTGCTTTGCCATAAATATCCCTCTCATATCTCCAATCTTACTTTCTATTCCAGAATTTGGGTGTTTTAATCTTATAAAAAGCATGTCTCTTTCTTTTTTCCTCCTTATAATTTGAGTAGACCCAATCCTTTGTAAGATATGCCTTGTTTATCTAATATGCACCCAATGTGCAAAATCACCCACCTTGAAGGCATGAATCCAGGGAACTCTAATATCAGCAGATGGTGCTAAGATCTACAGTGGACCAAGGTTGAGCAATAGGCTGTTCATGTTTAGGGAAAGGAGCAAGAAATTACAAGTTGGAGCCAGGTTTTCAAAAGGATAGAAAGGTACATTTTTTAAAAAAATGATAGTCCTTTTAGTTCTTAATTTTATTTTTCTTGACTGTAGATTATTTGGAAAAGAGATAAACAAAGGAAAAAATTAAAATTCACTATAGGAAACTGGGTAAGGGTTACACAGAATCTCTCTGTAATTCTTCTTACAAGTAACTCAAAATAAAAAAATTGAATTACAGAATGCTCCATAATTCCACCATGCAATAATCACCACTACTAATAATTTCATGGTTACCCTTTTTATTTTGTTTCAGCTCATGTATCTGCAATCTGAAGACTAATTGGAGGTCCAGAACCAGCTTTCCTCACGTATTATATGTCAAGAGAGATTTCCTGTTATTGAAAGTCTTTGAAAGTATTTTCAGAGTACATTACATTCTAATAATGGTGTATCATTTCTCCTAGTGTTGGACAAATAACTGCTTCCAGCTTTCCACTATTAAATTTTTTTTCATGTTACATACATTTTACTGTGATAAAAATTTTAATTTTCAACAAACATCCTATACATCCTGCCTTTCTGATGATCTCCTCAGGCTAGATGCTCAGAAAGAAAATTTCTAAATTCTTTTTTTTTAAGTTCCCATTGTATGTTAACAAATTTCTTTATTGGTGGGAGTGGAGGGAGGTGAGCAACATTTTTTAAAGAATAAGATTGAAAAATGACTGGAGAAAAACTCCAGGTGACTGTGAAATGCCTAATTGGTGATTTTCAAAGGCAAGGTTATGTGGGGGCTGGGAAAGAGGGTCCAGAAACAAGAAAACCCACCTGCCTGCTTCATCCAGCTGTCATGCATCCCTGACATCTCCATGCAAAATGATCTTTAAGGAGAGAGGCAGTAAACCAGACATATGGACTGTCTTTTCCAAAAGGAGGCTGTTCACTCTTCTCCTAGGAGGGTAATAACTTGGGAGATATGCATAAACCATTGCTGCTAGGTTATAAACAGCATGAAATTATCCAAACTTGGAGCCATTAAAGATGCACATTGTGAATTTAGAATCAAAACACTCTATAAATTCATAGCAAATCTGCACATTGAAAAATCAGCCCGCACACTGTAAAAGCAGTTGTTGGTTTAAAGGCTTTTGCAAATGCTCCTGGCTGTATTTCCTGGGTGGGTGCGAGGTGTGAAAAGAGTAGATTTCTCTTGTAGCGGGCCTCCTCACCATCTGAAAATGAGAAGCTCTGAGGTCCCTTCCAGGTCTGACATTTCGATTATTAGTTTTACCATTTGTTCTGGAAGAGATCTGGCCAAATTCTCCTTCATGAGTCTGAAAGCTGCTTGGTACCTTGCTGATTTTCTTCATATTTAGGGTGTGAGGACAGGAAATCAGAGATTTGAAAAGTTACCACAAGGTTCCATACATATCTTCCCAAAACATAAATATTGTAACATGGGGGAAAAATGTAAGAACTAGAAAAATCATTGAGAAGTCTGTCGTCCTCTCTGGAAATCATGCTTACTGGCTATTTCAGTGTTTCCCACAGAACAAGAAAGGAAGTCTGTCTGTCACTGTTCCTGGAACGATCCTGGAATGAGGTCAGGAAGGGAGCTGTGGTGTTGGCCCCATCTGTCATCACTGTGGGGACACCAGAGGTCAGAAGAAAGCTCGCTTTTCAACAGTGGGCATGAAGGGCCCGAGGTATGGGGCCGTGGGCTTCAGGCTTTCCCTATGAACAGCTGGGCTGGGGTCTGTACTGCTCAGCCATGGAATTCATTTTATGGGAGGATGGCCGAAACAAGTGTTCATTTATCCTTGACTTGGACAGAGACGAAAGGGTTGAGCAGACAGCCAAAAGTCCTTTGACTTTCCTCTGTCCCTTGGTATTCTAAAAATTCTACTTTATTCCCCTGTAAAAATATAATGTGGCAGCCTACTATTTTGGACAATTACAACAGAAAGCTTGTGAGAATAGTGAACAGGGCACATATACTCTTTGCCTAGATTTACTGATTGTTAATTTTTTGCTACATTTGCTCTTTATTTATACATCTTTATCTGAGTCACATGAAAGTACACTGCAGATGTGATGCTTAGCCACTACCTTGTTAGCATGCACCTCTCAAACGAAAGAATGCTCTCATACAAAAGCCACTCTTATTACACTGATGTAAATTATCTGATACACATTCCATATTCAAATTTCCCCATTACTCCCCAAATGTACTTCATATTTGTTAATAGACATATAATCTACATAACACAAAATGTACCCTTCTAAAGAGTATATTACACAAATGATATGAATCTACATCATGTATAACCATAGAAACAAAACGATGTACCCCATTTGTGTACAATGAGCCAAAATGCAGTCTGTAAAAAATAAAAAAAATAATTTAAAAAAATTTATGGTTTCCAACAAAAAAGAGTATAATTCAGTGTTTTTAAAACTGTTCTCACAAAGTCGTGCAAGCATCACCCCTATCTAATTCAAGATTATTTTTATCATCCCCAAAAAGGAACTCTGCCCGTTGCCAGTGCTATGATCTGTCTTGTCTCCACGGAGTTTTTCTATTGAAATCCTTATCCCAAGGTAATAGTATAGGAGAAGGGGCCTTCGAGTGGTGACTTAAGTCATGGGGACCTGGATGAGTGTCCTATAAAAGAGACCTCAAAATCCCTCCCCATTCCCACCGTGTGAGGATGCCAGAAGGCAGCTCCGATGAAGCAGGAAGCAGCCCTTGTCAGACGTGCAGTCTGCTGCTGCCTCATCATGGACTTTCCAGTCGCCAGGACCCTGCGAAACATGTTTCTGCAGCTTATAAGCTATCCAGTTTAAGGCACCTTGCTAGAGCCTTCCAAGTGTTCAAGACCATCAGTTACTCCCCACTTCTCCCTTTCCCCATCCCTTAGAAGCCACTAGAGTCTTTTCTGTGTCCATGGATTTGCCTGTTCAGGGCACCTTGTATAAACGGAATCATGCTACATGTGACCTTCTGTGCCTGGCTTCTGTCATTTAGCATAACATTTTCAAGGTTCATCCATACTACGGCATGTTCCAGTACTCCATTCCTTCTTACCGGTGAATGACATCCCATAGTATGGACCACAGCACTTGTTGTACATCCATTGATAAGATGATAGACATTTGAGTTTCTTCCACCTTTATCTACTGTGAATAATGCTGCCATGATCACCCATTTCAAGTTTTCCTGTGTCCATATGTTTCCATTTCTCCTGGATATGCACCCAAGAGGCGGATTGCTAGTTACATTGTAACTCTATGCTCAACCTTTTGAAGAACTGCCAGACTATCTTCCAGAGTGGTTGTACCACTTCTCAGACCTGCCACCAATGCCTGAGAGCTCCACTTCTCTGCATCCTCAGAGGTGGTAACACTTGTTACCACCTGTTCCCAGATTGTTTTGATAGCTATTCTTTCCTCAAACCAAGGACCAGTCTAGGATCCTACCTAGTTATGGCTCCTTTGCTTTCTTTACTCAGGACCAGTTCACCAGTTGCCTTCTGCCTCTCCTTAGGTTTACACTTGAAGAGTAAAATAGGTCCTAGTCCAGAGGAGGCTTTAGTTTTGATTCTGGGGAGACCCGTAAGCACCTTTCTCATGCCCTCTGCACTGACACTTGGGAGCTCTAGGGGTGCAGCCTCCAAGATAAGCTAGAGCTCAGCTTAGTCCCGAGCAAAAGGATCCCGTGGCTCTTGACTGGGGGATGCTCCTCAATACCCTAAGCCATCTGTGTGACGTAACAGGGGGCACAGGGGAAGGACAGCAGGTCAGACTGTGGCGCAGAAGAGGGAAGCTGAAGGGCACTGGGGAATGTGGGTGCCAGCCTCACAGTGGCTGGGCTGTCTTCCATGTGGGAGTTAATTGGGGTTGCTGAACTACAGCAGGGTGCAGTGCTGGAGAATGACACCCACCAGCCCCACCACAGTAATGAGCTCTGACACATCTCACATCTCACACTGCAGCTAATTAAATACTCCACAACCTCTCCAACAGGAACGGAGGAAGCACTGAGCTGCAGAAGACAGAAGCAGGGAACCTGGGACCTAGTCCTGGCTTGGCCAGATTCCCTGTGTGACACCAGGAAAGTCAACCAAACTCTCTGGGCCCCTGCCTACTCTAGCATGTGCAGGGAGAGGATCACATGTGGGGTTTCTTTAAGTTTCCGGAGTCTCACATTCTAGGCAGGACACTGTCAGTTAATGTCACTGACAGTAACTCAGGTGTATTTCTTGTCAACGGGAGACTGTGGCAAGGACTAAATGCAATACTGCTAAACCTCATGACACTACCAATAACCTACAGGAACTGCTGTTTCACATTTATGGAGTACCTCCTGGCTCCTGTGCATACGTCACCTTGCTTGTCCCCACATAGCAGAGAATGGGGTTATCATTCCCATTGTATAGGTGAAGGCTCACAGATCTGAGGCTGATTCATTCTTCCTTGGACAGTACTGAGGACTGTGCTAGACACTCTGTTGGACTCTGGGCATGGCATGGAGTTTGAGAGGTAGGGGTTTCCTCTGCGAGTCTTAAATGGACAGGGAAGACAACTAATAAGTGACAGCAACAGAATGTAACTAGGGAACTAGCAGGAGTTCATGGAGGGACCCTCATGGGGCTGGTCATTTGCCTCAGGTATGGCTCTCACAGGTGTGCCGCTGAGACCTGACTCTACTCCACCAAGGCAGTGGGAGGCAGGAGCCTCAGGTGCAGAGTGGCACTCCCCTGGGCAGGGCCTCAGGTGGCAGGAATTATACTGCCCTGGGGCGTGGGAAGCCTCAGGTGGTAGGAATAACACTCCGCTGGGACTTCCTTGGCAGTGGAAGAAGGTGGTGACGTGGTTCCTTTGTTTGGGGCTGAATCAGAGCAGCGGGATACCTGCGAGCCAGTGGCCAAGGGCATCTCCCAAACACAGGTCAAGTCTGAGCAAGACTCTTAGGGCTTTAGGCTTTGAATAAACTCCCTGAGGCCCTGGACCCCACCAGCAGCAGGTGGGGCTGCTGGCCAGGGCCAAGAGAACAGTCCCTCCCTCTGGGCCTCCGTTTCTCTGCCTGTAAGGGGAATAGGTTGAGCTAATTCTTGTTCCTAAGTCCAAACCTACTTATGAGCCTTCAAAACTTTCTCTCTTCCTTTCTCTGCCAAAAGCCAAAGACATGGCATGAGTTGATGAGTTTCAATGATGTCTCATAAAATTAAATTAACAGCGTCAGGAACCTTTACTGACCTCTGAAGTCGAATTCTTCAAGGCTGATTGGTTGGACACAGCTGTTTAATAATGGGTCCCCCCGCCCCTACCCAACCTCACACTCCTTTGTAGTTAATAGGGCCATCCCATAACTCATCCCATGAGAGAAAAGAGAAAGGAGGCCAGTGTCTGTGCTTTCTGCAGAGGCTGGTTCATAAAGTAATATTTATACATTCCCTTTAACCTGACATTGCATAAGATCTATTATCAGTTAATTAAATTGTAACAGTTTTATACATTGACTTCTGGTTGTGATCAGCATCTAAATTTACAGATCCACGAGGCTGCATTGACTCGCGTGATGAAACTAAATAATATTCACTTAAAAGAGCATTAAACTGTGCAGAACCATCATGAGCAGTCAATAAAGGCTTCATGTTAAACAGAATTTAGAGGGATGGTATTCGCTACTTTATTCCCTGGAGTAACACATACTTTTAAAAGTTATTTCCTCCCCTTGAATTCCCTGTGACTGGGATGGTTTTGACAATTTTCTGATTTGTTTAAAATGAACGATTATAAACCTTCGTTGAGGCATTTGCATTCATTTAAAAGGGGGTGCATCCTGGGTCCTGCCACTGTCATAAAGGAAAAAGAGACAGGAGACTAATTAAGTAACAAAGGCTCAGCCAGCAGCCTCGTTTCCAGAGGCATAATCTCCTGTGCCAGGCGCAGGGCAGATGACTGGCTCCAGGCTCGCCCCAGCCTCCTTGGCCTAATCCTCCCTCCTCAGCAAGCAGCATTCCGGCAGTGCCTGGAATAATAATGTAATTACAGACAGCTCAAACACCTGATCCATGAAGGGCGAGAATTGGGGTCCTTTCAAATACGGGAAGGAGAATCAAAGCCACCAAAGGGTGGCTCTTTTGTGGGGGGGAGGTCATCAGAATTGTATCTCTTTCTTCTTTTTTCCTTACTAATGTATACAGGAGTCCCTCATCATCCTCGGGGGGGGGAGGGTACGATGGGAGACCCCAGTGGATGCTTAAAATGGCAGATAGCATTTAATCCTTAATGAACTGTTTTCTCCGATACGTATACATCTATGGTGAAGTTTAATTTAGAAATTGGGCACAGTAAGAGGTTAACAACAATAACGAAAGATAAAATCAAAATTATAACAATATACTATAATAAAAGTTATTTAAAACTCGTGAACTGTTTATTTCTGGAATTTTTCATTTCCTATTTTTGAACTGCAGTTGACTGAGTAACTGAAACTGCAGAAAGTGCAACCTCAGCTAAATGGGGACAACTATGTACACTTCTCAGAGGGGAAGTGATGGCCAGTCAGGCCAAAGTGACCCCTGTACTCAATGGAAGTCCAAACAAAAGGTCCTAAAGTATATTCCCCACCCAAAAAGTCAGTTTTGTTGGTTTTCCCCCTCATGCTTCCTTTTTGGGCCTAAGTTATAAAGTCCTCTCTGTTCTGAAAGGAAAGATGCAGGATTAATGCACAGAGATTGTGTTGTAGGGATTTCAAATTCCCTAGACTTAGCACAGTGACTGGTACACAGAAGGTGCTAAATAAATGCATGCTGACTGGTATCAGTTATACTTCATGTTGTTTAAGTTACACCTAACTTTACTAAGTTGAGTTTAGGAGGGAAAAAACATCTTGCAGCACATTTCGAGGATGGCATACTTAGGAATCATAACAAGCAAATGCCAAAACCAGAATCTAGAGCCACAGTTTTCAAGCAGCATCCCAGAGGCTTCGGGGTTCTACACAGGTGACCCAGGTGACTTAAGGGCAGAGTTGGAAAACCCTGCTGGGCTGTTGCCCAAGCCAATGTCCATGTCAATCAACGAGATTCATCTAGCCGGTTTCTTTTTTTCCATATTTTTAATTGGTGCATTATAGTTATATGTAATGGTGGTATTTGTTAAATATGCATCCATGCACACAATATAGGAATATCATTTGGCTGATATTATTCCCATTATTTGCTCTTCCCTCCCCTCCTCCCTCCCCCTGGTCACTTTCCTCTACTCTCCTGTCTTCCTTCAATTTCATTAGACACCCCTCAGTACTGACCTTTCTTTTCCTCAAGCTTCTACATATGAGAGAAACTATGACCCTTGACTCTCTGAGTTTGGCTTTTTTGTTCTCAAATTCCATCCATTTTCCTGCAAATAACATAATTTCATTCTGCTTTATGACTGAATAAAACTCTATTGTGTATATATACCACAGTGTCTTTATCCAATTATCCACCAACAGACACCTAGGCTGGTTCCATCTACCTATTTTCCAAGCTAGAACCTCACATAAAATATTCTTTGGAAGAAAAATGGCCTGCACCTGGATATTCATATAGCTTCACAGATCTCCCAACAAGATACTTATTAATTGCAAGGAGGAAAAAGCAGGTTTATACTAAGAAACCTGGCAGACAGCACCTTAAGCAGGTGATCAAAGCAATGTGACGATAATAAGATGTTGGTACTGCACCTCACACTCAATGAGAAGGGCACAGTGGCATTCCCACAGAATCTGTCAAACTAATCATGAAAAAACATCAGACAAAGCCAAATTGGGGGCTGTTCTACAAAGTAATTGGCTATTCTTTCTGAAGGCTTCAAGGTTATGGAGAAGAAAAGACTGAGGAAATGTCACAGATTGGAGGAGACTAAGGAGAGATGACAACTAAAGGTAACGCAGAATCCTGGATTGGATATTAGAACAAGAAAAGGACATCGGTAGGTAAAACTGCTGATATTCAAATAAGGGCTGTACATGAGTTAATAACGCTGTTTCCACATTAATTACATGGCTAGAGAAGTAAACTGATTGTGTCTGACGTTAACAATAAGTGAAGCTGCCTGACAGGTAAAACTGAAGTCACTGCAAAATAAAAAAAGTTAACCAAGTTTAAGAAATCACTCTTCATGAGAAATACAATTGTACTTTTGCTTGGGATGACCTTCCAATAAGACAGAGGCAGGCCTCGCTGGGGGCCAACAGCAATTCAAACTCAGGTTCAAGGCCGTGAGTTTTGAATGATCATGAATAGCCAGGAGGTGAGGCACCCCACCAGCTTGGAGGAAAAGTCAAAAGAGCAGAAGTAGGCATCCTCACAGTGAGAGGCAGGCTGACGCTTGGTGCCCTTGTCAAGAAAGCACAGAAAACCCACATCCTTATAAGTGACAAGGGTCACAAGCAGAATGGAAGTCCAGGCTGACTGATGTTCCTTTTATCTGGGGGTCAGAGTCCTAACGACCACCAATCTCTTCCAAGTGTGAGTCTCCGCTGAACAAGTCACACAGCCTTGAAGCTATTTTATAGAGAAAGAATAGAACCCCTGTCCTGTCAAGGCTGCTGTTTCATGTGTGAGGATCTTGATGTCTTTCATCTAAAATCCTCGACTGTGTTTCTCCGCCAATGCCCTGCTCTTCCCTGGCAAGATGGAAGACTGCGCAGCGATGGAAGACTGTGACGACGGTAGACAAGGAAGAGGGGGAGGCTCTGTGGTTTGAAGACAGTGGTGAAGGGGCAAAGGACCTCAGCAGGCTGGGAGTGCCTCCTGGAAGCTGCTCTTCTGATGGCACATGGGTATGAACAGGAGAACAGGACCAGGAGAGGAGGGACTCCAGGCAGGTAAACCATATCAGGTTTGACCAAAAGGTCCCCAAGGCTTTATGTTTTACTTCATAACGTTCCTGGGTTTACTTTCACCTAAAAATCATGGTCCCTCCCAACTCAGGTCTTGAAAAGAAGGGGTGTATTTATTCTGCAGATTCTCATACCTCCTGGCATGTACCCTAACTTCTAGAAGCAGAATGCAAATGGCTCAACAATCATTCATTTATATTTATTGTATCAGGATATTGTGAGTGCAAAGGAATGTTTTAGGAAAAATTTTTAAAAATAGATTTAAATCTTAAAAGCATGGATGTATCTGCAAAATCCATTCATCCAGTAAAACTCACTCCCTAATGATGTCAGATAAATGAAGCATGCTCCACTAGGAAGCTGTGTTAAGACCCCAGGAAATCTGTATTATACATATATTAGTCATGCATGGGAAAATGGAACTTGCCCTTTCTTTTCCTATTATGAAAAGTGTGGGTTTGGTAGCTATCCCAAGGGTCCTTTTCTTTCCTAAAGAGAATATACGAACTGCTGATAACACATTACTTGTTTCTTAAAGTGTATAATCGTTCCTTATTGGTCCCTTTTATTTTACTATGAAAGCCACTCCTTATGGTGTTGTTGGTCCTGGGATACTAAATGAACACCCAAGTCTCTGTTATTTTAAATATAAAATCAGGCAACTGTGTGCCCAGCTTTAGCCCCACCCCCTTTTCTAGAACCTACCTCCTGCCCTTGGGGAACGAGGCTTGAAGGAGGGCCTCTCCCACAGTGTTGTGAGAGGAGATGCAGAACATGGTCCACAGTGAAGCTTTAGAGTTAAGTGCTTGACCCAAAGAAGCCAGAGGAGGCACAGAGGGCTGGCCCAGTGACTCTGACCACAAGCCTCAGGCAAGAGCTGCTGGGGCAGCCACTCTGAAGAAAGTGGCCTGGAACTGCTGGAAGGTGCTTGCTGTCACAGCAGGAGGACAGCAAACATCACCAGCACTGAAGGAATCAAAGCCTTTGGATCCATCCTTGCCTGAAGGCAGTACATATCCAGTAACAAAAATTCTTGTTTTGGTTTAAACTACTTAGAGATGACATCTTTAAAAAAATTAAAAAAAAAAAAAAAACATTAAGAAGGGAGAGATGAAATGGATTTAAATTTTTTAAGCTATAGATGGACAAAATACCTTTATTTTATTCATTTATTTTTATATAGTGCTGAGGATTGAACCCAGTGCCTCACAAGTGCAAGGCAAGTGCTCTACACTGGGCTACAACCCCAGCCTGATGAAGTGGATTTGTAAGGGTCCTACACAGTTTTGTTTGTTTGTTTGTTTGTTTGTTTAAAGCATAAACAGCCAATATTTAAAAATCCAGAAAGTTCTCTTAAAGATTCAAATGTTCAGCCCCCCTTGAATAGACTGGCAAGCCTACTGCTGTGTTCCTGCAGGGCAGCAGTGGGCAGGAGCCACGGTGCCAGAGGATGCCTCTGGGTGGGAAGGCATGTTCTCATCGGCACTCTGCCAACTGTCCCCAACCTCTCACAGAGGCAGGCACCTCTCACTGAGGAGTCCTGCCTGAACCCCCCTAGGGACCTGCACTGGCTATCTTGGAGAAGGGACCATGAGCAGGCTCCTCTGTCAACCTCCCTACTCCAGAAGCCAAGCCACTGGTTGCCGAGAAAGGACAGCGTCACTGTTGGTGGCATGCGGAACCCTGTGGATATATTAAAATCTGCTGAAATGCACACTGCAAATGTGACCTTTATGGATTATATTTAAATAAAGTAGGGAGAGAAAGAAGGGCTTCCTATAGGACAAGGTTGGGACCAGACCGTGACACAAGTTGGTTAACTTCCCAGCTCCCCTTTAACATCCTTTTCCTACTCCCGGGGAAAGAGACTTGGCTTTCAGTCAGCCACCAGGTGGAAAGTAGAAGCCATGCTAGAGCTGGAAACCCTGATTTGTCATTTCCTGGCTGTGTGACCTTATACAAATCAGCTGGACTCTCTGGTCCCACTGTCCCTACTATAAAATCAGGCAACCCTGAGCTACTCAGGAAGAAAACTGTTTTGACCAACATTAGAGATGACATATGTGAAAACATCTTTTTAAACTGTGAAGAGTCGCATCAGGTATGATAAATTCATGACCCATGTCATATGTCTCTGTCCTATGCCCGTGGCAGAGGAGAGCCCGTAGATCACAACACTCCTCCCAGTCGCAAACACTGTCAGTCCAAGAGTCGCCCCTACCCTGCCATGCTGGCAGAGCCCTGACTCTGACACAGGAACCAGACTTCAACACATGATCGAGGTTATACCTCTAGGTGAGTCAGTGCCTGTCTTGGGTGGGCCTGGCATCCTTGCTAGGGATCGGTTCAAGGATAGATGGAATTGAGGGATTTTATGAAGTTAGAGACAAGTCTTGGGGAAAGGATTTCCTCACTGACTTAAAAAGTGACCAAGGAAAAATACCCCACATTCTCTGCTCTGCAGGAAACTCATATCTCTGAAGGTAAAAAGAATATTGAAGATGATAGAAATGAAAGATGGAAGGGGCCGGTACCTGATGGCATTACTGAGCTGCAAAATTAACCAGCTGGGAAGGTGTCCCGCCCTGAACTTCTTGTTATTTGCTGCCAGTACTCTGGTCATTTTGAATTGGGTTTTCTGTTACTTGCAGCCCAAAGTATGCTACTTTATAAACTAAGTGAGGTGGGACATGGCCTTAGACTCTCTGTTTTATTGTTTTGTTTTGTTTTGATTTTGGTAGTGGGGATTTAGTCCAGGGGTGCTTATACTGAGCTACATTCCCAGCTCTTTTCATTTTTATTTTGAGACAGGGCTTCACTAAGTTGCTGAGGGTCTGGTTAAGTTGTTGAGGCTGGCTTTGAACTTGTGATCCTCCTACCTCAGCCCCCCAAATTGCTGGGATGACAAGTGTGGGCCACCATGCCCAGCTTAGGTTCTTCCTTAACATAATGCTTCAGAAAGGTATTATCAATTGATCAGAAATTCCATTTGACATAAAAATATATGTGCCTTCTTGGGGCAATATAATTTTTTCAAAGAGGTCTTGATGGCAGTAAAACATTCCTGATTTTCTGTCGCCCTTCCAGGAACATTAATAAAATGCCCCTGAAGATAGGCGAAAACCTACAGGAATTTTGGGACTGAAAGGACTTCATAAAGCAGAATAGCTCTGGGTAAATGTTTCTCTGCCATCAGGAACACTTTCCTAGTGTGAGCTCTGTATTTATGAGCACCTGATATGTGTGTAAGAGTGCTGGAGGAGTGGAGTGATGAGGAAGGACGGCCACAGCTCTGATGCCCCACAGAGAGACACACCAAGCCACCCGACAGCAGAAGCACTGGACGCACACGTATGCACCAACTAGCTCACGGGCGTCCTGGGGCCCTGAAGTGCAAGCCGGCGGAGCAAACCAGCATTAGGCACGAGGCCTGCGTGCCATTGGGGCCTCTGTGGGAGCAAGGGCTGCCAGTCCTGAGAGCAGAACTCCATCCAGCACAGCCTGCGGGAGCCCAACGGGAAGGCACAGCAGCCCAGAGCCAACCCCAGGAGGTTCTGCCCAGTCCAACACCAAGGGGCCCGGGGTCTGCAGACAGCCAGGGAGAACGGGGTAGTCCAGCCCCGTGAACTCTTAGGGCTGATCTTCCAGGGAAGATGGAGCCCTGCTCTGAGGAGAAGCTGCAGAGAGCAGGATGGGAGCAATGGCCACAGAGAATGAGCAGCTGCTGACAAAAGTGGAGAGAGAAACAGCCAGGAAATATAAGGCAACAGGCTGCCTTTTTTTTTTTTTTTTTTTAATTTTTTACCAGGACATAAAAAAATGAAGAGGAGGCTCATGAAATTAGAAGAGTCTTCCTGAAAACTAACTTTACAAAAAAATGGACAACAGAAAAATACTGATGCTAAATCCTTTAGGAGGAGGGAGGAAGCAGAATAGCATCTCAGAATGAAAGCAGGCTTGAGGAGATCCCCTCAGAACAGAAGGGAAAGAATCATCTTGTAAATGAAGACTAAGACCAAACTAGAAGAAAAAAATAGCTTAAAGATACCAACAGTAATGCCCTAAAAGGTGAAAACAGAAAGATGATTAAATCAAGACATGGGGGGTGGGGGGTGGTAAAGACTCAAGAGAAACTGATAGTGACAATAAATATCTAATATGCAGACAGGAAGAGACCCTGCAGAAGAAGAAAAGCAAAACAACATAATACAAAAAGAAAGAAAAAAAAAAAAAAGCCTAAAAATTTTAATTCAAAAAAGAAATGTAAGAGGGGCTGGGACATGGCTCAGTGGCAAAGCAATTGCCCAGAATGTGTGAAGCCCTGGGTTCAATCCCACTTCTGGGGAAGGAAGTGTGAAAAAGGAAATGTAAGAAAAAGAGATTTGAAAGCACAAATTGAACAAGCACACTGTATAAATAAGAATATCAACTCAAATCAACACTACAGAAAGATCCAGTACATTTACTAGACAAAGTGGAAGGAAGGTAGAAAGGAAGAGGGGTAGAGAGTATCTTTTTTTTTTTTTAAAAAAGGACTTAGAAAAGAAAATGAGATTATCACCAAATGTTTTAACAATACTTTATGTCAGAAGAAAATGGACCAACACCTATGAGACACTCAAGGAAAGAAAATGTGAGCCCCAAATTTTATACTCAGCAAAACTGAGTTTCAAGTGCAGGGGGCAAAAGGGCTATCAACACTCAGGGACTCATGAAGTTCTGTTTCCATGAGCCCTTCCTAAGGAATCTACCAGGGAATGAGCTTCAGACAACTGAACCGACTAGAGAGAGGTCAGCCTAAGGACTGAGGGCAAACATTAAATAGTCACTGTAGAACCCAGAATAAGCGAGAGCTGGGAGGGAGGAGTGTGGCACAAAGCAGATGCCAAACGACCATGAAAACAACGCAGGCAAGTAGAGAGAGCACATGCAAAAGAGGGGTCCCAGTGTTTCCATAACGTAGTGGCCGAAGTCCTGGTTTTGCTATTCTGACACTGCTGCCTCCATAAAGCAGGCTGCAAGAATGAAAGTGTATCATCTCCTGTGTCCTCGAAAACCTGGGATCTAGATGTGAAGATGGGGCATACAGAACTGGAAGAGAGGGAGGGAAAACGGACTCTAGTCAAGAAACTCTCGCATTCAAATTAAACACAAATTTATGCACTCATGGTATTTTATCTTTAAATGTAAATAAGATACAAATAGAAACATATTTATAATTTTCTCCCCTGTTCAGTGAAAAGGCCAGGAGCACACGCAGCAGCAAAGAGCATCCCTATCACCCATTTTGTGGTCTTAACATACTCTTTTTCCAAGGCAGAGAAACGACTGACTGCAGGTTTGGGGCAGGAGAGGTGCCCACGAACCTGGGAATCTTCACATGCCAGCGACCAGGGAAGCTGTCAGAGAACACTGGGGTGCTAGCGCCAGGACTCAGTGTCCACCTGAGAAACGCCCCCAGATAAAAGACACCATAGAACTGGGTGACCATAGGGCGTGGTATGCTTCCTGATGAAGAAGCACAGCATCACTGTGTTCTTGCCAGAGGGATGAACAACCATCTGATCAACTCTCTGGATCCAGCACTGAGCCACATGTTAACCTGAACCGCGAGCGTGCCATCAGCAAATCCAGCTGTGGGAGGCTCGCCAGGCCGGGGCGCCTCAGTAGATAAATTATAAGAGGAAAGAGGAGGGGGAACCTGCAGATTCAGAGAGACTTGGAAAACACCACACTTAAAAGGGGGTACTTCTTAACTACTGAGATGCTCAGGCAGGTGGTAAATCTGTCTTTATAGTGAAAGAAGGCAATGGCCATAAAAGTGAGTTTACCACTGAGGGGAGAGAGGAGACATGATTGGGTAGAGCACAGGGGCTTCTGCAGAGATGGGGATGTTCTATTTCTTGGCTAGTGGTGGCTGCCAAGGGGGTTCACCTTGTAATAATTAAAGAAATTTATAGTTTCTTTATGGCTTATATGGTTTTCCATGTCTTGTATTTTATTTTGCAACCACAGGTTTTAAAAGAAACAGGGATGGAAAGAAGAGAAAGGCTCTGTTCCTATCCCATCCCTTCATGTGCTTTGTGCTGAAACCAGGGGATCATGGACTTCGTGTATTCCAGATAGAAGGCACAGCCTCAGCAGAAACAAGGAGTGGCAAATGCTGGCGATAGCCAGTGGTCCCATTTGGCTGCCCAAGGGCTACATGTAAAAACAGAGGGAAGGGAAAGTAGGCAGTATCAGTTAAAGTGCTGTGCAAATCTCATGCGGCCAGTAGGAGATATTTTTCCTTAATGTTGTAGGCAAGATAATGAATAAGGATTGACACCTGGATTGAGCCACCCCAGTGATCATTTCTCTCTCCATCCCCTTTCTCTTCCCTAATGGAACTCTGACTTTGTCCAGTTATCCATCCTGCAGGTTTCTGTATCTACATGTGCTATCTGGAGCGGCAGCAGCTATATCGGGACAATGAGGAGCTCTATCCCAGGGAGAACATGCTGAATATGGTGGAGCCAAAAGACAGCAGGAATATGAATATCAGATGATGTTGTTAAGCCACTAAACTAATTAATTCACAGTCATTCTTCTGCCAGGGTTCTTGTTACATGAGATAATACATTTCCATTACCATTAATGAGTTGGGTCTTCCATCAATTACCGATGAAAGCAGTCAAAATTATGCATAGTTTCAGGGAAAATAATTTAAAAGACATCTAAAGTCTTAGAGCTGAGACCATAAGAAACTAAGACTAAAATGCATTTAAATGGTCCCCTGCCCTCAGCAGTCCCAAGGACTCATGACACACTAGTTATCTTAAGTAATCTCCCAGTTTTGCAGAAACACAAGTGTTCCAGCAGCCAGCTCGAGTTTACCGCTTAATCACACAAGTCTAGCTGGTGTCAGACTCTTAGAGGAGCTGATCCCAGGGAATGGAGAGAAAAATGAAAAGGAAATAAGATTGAACAGTTGCCTGCAGAGTACACCAGCTGCGTGTGATTGATTTCCACGTAATCTCCATTTGTCTCCTGGAATTTCCTCATCAGATCTCTGGCACAGGGTCACAGGGAGGTGCGGCACGGCTCACACCTGGAGTGCAGTCAGAAACATCGAGGACCAAGGGGACCGCAGTGGGTGATCTCCAAGGAAGCAAGAGAGAGACGTTTTTCCTCTCCCTGCCCAGGGGCAGTGCTTGGGCCACTGGCCTCTGCAGCAGGGAGGGAGAGTGGCCCTACGGGCTGTTCTACTGGGAGCTTTCTCTCAAGCTGGTGGGCTCCTGGGATCTGGGGAGTGTGTGCCTGCTTGGGTGTCTGTCATCCACCAACTGTTCAGGCCGGGTGTCTTGGCCCTGACGACAGCTGGAATGCTGGGCTCTTTCACTGGCCTATCCATTCTGAAAGCCACACAGGAAAGAAGCTATTAGGGAGTCTGGACTTGGGGTCTCTGGTGGTAGGGATAAGGATTAAAAAAAAAAAAAAAAAAAAGGAAGAGTAGGAAAGAAGGGCAGGGCAGAGCCCACCCTCCTGTCCTTCCAAGGTGCCCCTCCACCTGTCTATTTAATGCCCCTTCCCTTGGGCTGGACATCCTCTGGTATTAACACTGGGGTATGGGCTTGCCTGATGCTTCCTGCCCACTGGGAAGCACCCATGTGCTCCAAGGAACAAAGAGGACGTGCAAGACAGAGGCTCCCAAAGCACATCCCCCAGGCCAGCACCACCAGGAGCCCCAGAAATCTGGGAGTGCAAACCCTCAGGCTACCTCAGGGCTGCTGAATCACAACCCTGGGGCGGTGAGCAGACATCTGTGCTTCAGCAAGGCCGCCTGAAGGCCAGACCAACAGCCTCATTGCGTAGGGAGGACGAGGGCTATGTAAGGACCTGGAGTGTACGCTTCCAGGATCAAATAGCTGGAAAGGGCAGAGACTAAGACAGGAGCTGAGTCTGCCTCCCAGCCTGGTACCCTTCCTGTTGAATCAGAAAAGGAAGCAAAGTGACCGGGAGCTATTTCAAAACCCACTGTAGCCATGTCTGTATACATCTCAGCAACCCATCTGCAGCCTGGAGCTAAAACACAGCCATTCCTAACACAGGACTAAGACCCCCACTGCCTCTCCCTTCAGGTCCATCCATATGGCCAGCCTTAGAGAAAAGTGTCTGTATTCACCCAGGGGCCCCGAGGCAGAAGCCCAAGGAAAGGGGGACAGAGAAGTCCAAAGCAGGAGCGCAGGGAGCAGGTGGTCTGTTTAGATCCCAGCTACAGGGCGGGGCTGTGGCACAGTGGACCAGCCTGCCAGCTGTAGTGTGGCGCACACACAGCAGGTTTACAGGGAGAGCGCTGTAGTGAGAGGCTCAAGCGAGGTCAGCACATCGGTGCTGGGCACATGGTTACATGCTCCTGCTCCCTGACACCACCTTCCACCCCTCCCCACGCCCACCTGCTGATCCGGGCCTGCCGACTCCAGCTCGGACCGTCCTGTCCTGCATCTGTCTGCGCATCTTGGTGTGTGCGTGCCGTGGCTCCAGTCCCCAATCATCCCCTGGGCCTCCACACAAGTGCCCCGGCAGGCCGGGCCCCCAGCCCCCTGCAGCGTGCGGTCAGCCGCGGTGGGCGAGCTTTCCGAGGGCAAAGCCGGCAGCTCCATCTCCGGGCGCCTTCAGGGAGGCACTCCTGCCCAGGAGCGCGGCAGCCCCACCTTCTCTCACACCTGGGTTCTCCCCTCCCTGTGCTCTGTATCCGTCACTTCTAAGGCCACACGACAGCTCTGCCCTCTGCCAGGAATGCGGGGACCCTGACACACAGCCCTGAAGACTCGGTGGTGCCGGCGCCTCCCTGGCCGCTACTGCCTGCTGTTTCCTGCCCTCTCGGCTGTGCGCTGCCCACCGGGGGTGGCTGTGCTGGGCATCCGCCGCCCTCGCCATCCCCAGAACGATGGCTGTCTCCCTGGCACATGGAGTGTCTAACCCTGCTCATCTGTGGGGAACGTGGAACTCCCCCAGGTGACCCCCGCTGTCCTCTGGGCTCTCGGAACAGACCTGCTCTGGCGTTCCCCTTGCAAGCCTTCCAGGTGCTGGAATCTCCTCTCACTTGCGAGGCAGCCTGAAAGGAGTCTCATACAAATGTGGCTATGGTCTCACAAGGGATAAAGCACGGGCCACGTGACTGATGGCGATCGGGCGCCCGTCACCCGGCGGTCATTCTGTTCCCAGCAGGCACAAAGCTCCTGTCTGGGAAGAAAGGCGCCTTTTCATCCCTTAGGCTGTGGGACGTGATAGAATCAAAGAGCTTGCTCCGGCCAGAGATGCAGGCTGGAGACGCCACTTCCGGTTCCAGTGCTGTCCCTCCTGACAGGGCAAGCCCCCACCTACTTGGCCTACTTGGCCTCAGACCTCACCTGGGACACAAGGGTCGGCCCTCGCTAAGCCCCTTCAGAGCGCCAACACCTCAGGAATGCAAATGCTGGCCAGGCCCTGGTGGGGAAGAGAGGAAACCAACTGAGAGGAGTCCAGCCAGGGCGAGGAAGAACCCGAGCTGCAGCCCAGCTCCTCCTGCGACTTCCTGAAATGGCCTGAGTGCTCCTCTCCCCAAAGATCCTAGAACACAATAATAGCTTGACAACTTCTATCAAGCGCTGACTCTGAGCAGGCACCATTTGAAGAATTAACTGTATTGAGTCAGCTTGAGGATTAAAATAGTTAATGCAGCCAGTTCCAAGCTGTAAGAGACCACAGGTGAAGACAACAGAGTGGACAGGCTTGCAGCACGTTTAAGAGACAGTAGCCACTCTGCTCCAAGGAGGTGATAAAGAACAGGAAGGACTTTTTTGTTTCTGGCTTTTTTGGTACTGGGGATTGAACTCAGGGGCACTCGGCCACTACGCCACATCCCCAGCCCTATTTTGTATTTTATTTAGAGACAGGGTCTCACTGAGTTGCTTAGAGCCTCGCTTTTGCTGAGGCTGGCTTTGAACTCTTGATCCTTCTGCCTCAGCCTCCCTGAGTGGCTAGGCTTACAGGCGTGCCACAGTGCCTGGCAGGAAGGACTTTTTGATGCATGGGATACTTTTTGATGTTGGAGTCTGGATGGGGGCAGAAGCCGAAAGGAGTTTTGGAAACTGACAAGGCTAAGCCAGGATCTGATCATCACGTAGGACGTGGGTGTACTCCCACCAGTGAGGAGAGTCACGGGCTTACAGGAGAGGGACAGGAAGAGAGCAGGAACTGAGGAGCAGCGTCTGGGCAGAGACTTCCTGCAGGCTCAACCCCACAGAATCACCATGAAAGTCACCTGGGCAGATACGCCAATGAATACACACCACAAGAGAAGCACAAGTGACCAGGAGAGCAAGCACAACCCCTGCCAGCAGGGCGAAGGGCCAGTGATTCCCAAGGCACTATGGTCACCCTAGAAAAGCTGTTGAAACCCAGCTCCCTGGGCAGTCCCAGAGAAGTGCCACCCTCCCAAGTTCTCAGGTGGGCAGGGCTGCATGTGGGACATCATCTTCCAGCAGGTGGCTGTCCTGCAGGGTCCTTCATCCAGCATTGAAAACTGAATGATTTGCCGTCAAAAGGCTCATTCTGAAGTAGAATCAAGACTCTAGCAATTATCATTTGTTAATGGCGGGACTCTGAGCAAGTAATTTAAAAAGTTCCTTGGGCTTCAACTTTCTAATCTGCAAAAGGAGGACCGACCGCCAACACTGCCCACTTCACGGAGCTGGCCAACTGAGATAACGATGGAAAATCCTTTGTGGCTCTCAAGGGCTGAGCATTGTGAGTTACCATGGTGATGATGGTGAGGAGGAGCGGGAAGTGTGTCCCTGAGCTCCAGCATCCTTCTCTTAGTGCCACTTCCAAGTCCAGAAGTGGCAAAGAGGAAAAAATGAGCTATTCAAAAAGCCTCATGCCAGCTCCAACTCTAAGGTCGTACACTGAGGAGGCAACTGGAAAAATAGCTAATGTGTGTGGAGGAGGATGCTCACCATGTGTGGCTCATGATAATGAAAAGCTGGAAATATTCTCAATGCCCCAAAACACAGGAATGGCTAAAGGAATGAGGGTCCAGTTCCCAGATGGGGAGAGTATCCAGTGTTTTTAAATGGTGTGCAACTCCATTTCTTAGCATAAAATAATTCCCTTTCACAATCTATTAAGTGGAAAAAGTTCACTCAACAAACCTCCCGATAATCCCCTTAACACAGAAACAGCATACCAAAAATTTCCAGCAGACAGACCCAATGCAACTGTGGTCACCTCCGGAAGGTCATGATCACTGGGGATTTTCTGTTGGCTTATCTGCATTTTGTAAACTTTCTACAGTGAGATCATATTATGGCTTTGGGGGGGAAAGGAAGCTCTTGTGTTCTGCCTCCAACATCCCTCTCCTTTGGCCAGACCTCTGCACATTCCAGGGACTAGGCTGCCTAATCCTGTAGCTCTGCCCCCAGCTGGGGCCCAGCGCTCCCAGGAATTGCCAAACCCAGCACTGTAAGGAGAGGGGCCTCATCCAACTGGCAAGAAGACATTTCCAGTAAGAATCTCAAGTCTGAAGTCGAGCATCCATCAACCAGAGCCCTGGGGCTCAGAGTCTTGGCAAGGGGCGCCCTTGAAGCAGCACCTCCAGCTGCCTGCACGGCGGGTCCTGGCCGGAGCCGGGCCCTGTGCACTCAGCACGTCCTGATCTGGCGGCCAGAACCCTGCAGCAGACAGCACACTTGGGGCTCTGCGCTCCCTCACCCCGGCTGCATACCCAGAAAGTGCCCCAGAGGGCCTGGACCTCAGGTCCCTCTGTGGAGCAACACAGCACGGGAACCTTCCCTGTAGCCCCCCGCACCTCAGTGCACCCAGCCCTGGGCTTTCTTCCTCATCCAAGGAACCCAACCCTTGTGG
Source organism: Sciurus vulgaris (assembly GCF_902686455.1). Lineage (NCBI taxonomy): Eukaryota > Metazoa > Chordata > Mammalia > Rodentia > Sciuridae > Sciurus > Sciurus vulgaris. The sequence continues at coordinate 25,634,720 of NC_136466.1, forward strand.
ACACTCAGAATCCTGAGAAAAGTACATATGGCCACCCCGGTGACCTTCCCCTGCTCCCAGGCTCCGTTCCCCAACCACACAATAGAATCGCTGTTTTCAGCCACTGGGGGGAACTTGCAGTGGAGCACACATCTTTGTGCTAGGGAGGCTCATGCCTTTAACCCGGGACACAGAGACTGTCAGAAAGGACTGCGTCCTCAAGCATCTAAACATCTCTTTGGAGTTCTGAGACCAACAGACCAGGCTGGCCCCTCACTGGCGCTCTCAGCTGTGACTGGAATGTCATTAACTTAAGAGGCAAATGCTCCCATTTCCTGGACCCACCACAGATCAAGTGCGTTGTGAACTTCCTGTCTTCTAACCCTCATCATAATCCTGGAAGGTATGTCTGATGGCTCCACCTTATATGTGAGGAGCCTGCGGCTAAGAGAGGTTCAGAGACTTGCCCAAGGTCATCCAGAACCAGGAATTGTTCTTTGGCATCTGTGATAGTCACATGGGAGAGTTATTTTGGGGTCTATCAGATTCATGCTCATTAAAGCTAGGGATGTGTCCCTCACTGACTTAGTCCTGTCCATTTTGTGTGGCAAGTATATACAGCCTACACACACACGCGCGCACACACACACACACACACACACACACACACACACGGAAGCAATCTTGGCAGCTCAAAAGGAAGTCTCTGAATTCACACAGATCTGGCTTTGAATAGTAGCTCTGCCATGTCCTGAGTGTCTCTTCTTAAGCAATTTGGTCTTCTATAAGCTTCAGTTTCCTCGGTTATTATCTGAGGAAAACCAACAGCTTCACTGACGAGGACAGGTGTGAGGAACAAAAGTGTCACAGATGTTGACTTCTGAGCACAAAGCCTGGCATGTAGTAAGTGCTTGTTAAAACAGACAGCTATCCTGCAAGGCCAGAAACAGAAGAGCCCAATTAAGGGACACCTGGAACTCAGGTGTTCCCTTCCGCTAACAGAATAGGAGCTCACTGAGGGCAGGGTGGGTGCTCACACCTGTAAACCCAGCACTCGCCAACAGTGCTCAATGAGTTGGACTGATGGCAGAAAACTTATTGCCCAGGGTAGTGACTTGGGACCCAGTACAGAAGGACTGGCAGAGGGCAGAGAGGAGAGAGAACCTTGTGGCTGCACTGAAATATCCTCAGAAAGCCTTCTTCCCACCTGGGATCAGCGGAAGAGGAGGGTAGATGTGCTGGTCCAGGGGAAAACAGGCAGTGAGGCTTGAGTGGTAGGTAAAGAGAGGCCTGGAGAGGGCTGTGCAGTCCAGAGTTCAAACCCCAGCCCTGATATTCACCAGCCTTGAGAGTTCCCCTTGGGGAGCAAACAATAAGAAGCCAAGGAGGAATTCGACTTAGTGCAACTAAAATAAAAATAGGAGAGAGGAAACCATTTCTTAGGATGACTATTTATGAGGCCAATTTCAGTTTCCGAGTGCTAATGAATCCCCCCGGCAGCCTCTGTGCAGCTCCGGGTCCAGAGAGGGGGATGGCCCTCCCTGGAGTCGGGCAAAGCACCGGAAGCCCCCCAGACACCTGTGGGGCTCAATCAGCGTTGATCATCTCTCCAACAATCCTAATAACGATGGGATAAAGAACAGGGAAGGGAGAGGAGATGCAGGTGGGCACCGAGAACACTTCGGCTGTTTTGTTTCCTCAAGACAAACTTCTGCCTGAAATAGATTAATTCAATCTGCATATTAATGTGGATTACTAATTAATGACTGAAAACTGCTTTCAACATGAAAAGTACTATGCAAATGCTCAAAAAATAATAATATCCAGGAGTCTCAGGGAAGGAAATATGCCAATCTTTTTTTTTTTTTTTTTTTTTTTTGCCTCTAACATTTAACACTTTATGGCTGAAGGAAATGGAAGGCATTAGGGAGGTTGACTTCAAGCAGAGACAGAAAACATGGAAGCCTGCTGTGGGGTGACTTCCTTTGCCTGCTGTGGCCACTTCTCACTGTTTTCTCTCCAGGTGGCTGTAACCGCTGGCAAGCATAGCTGTGTAGCCTTCCAGACCCCACGTGCCTAGAGGGCACAGGTCATGGCCTGCGAATCCCACAGCTCTGGCACCCAGCACTGTGCTAGGCAGGCAGGGAGCAGCCAATGCTGTTTAGTGAAACCAACTCTTGCCAGAACCGGAGGCCAAGGGCAGCCGTCCTGAGACCCTTCCAAAGACTACAATATGAAGTGTGGCACCTCCACTTCCACAGTGGAGAAATGTGAAGGCCAGTGATCAAGGTCAAATCTATATCGAAAAGGCTCATTAATAGTAAGGGCATGTATCCGATGTTGCATGCTAATCAGGTCCTTTACTTCTGGGGTCTTCCTCCCCAAAACCCTTAATTCCCATTTAAGCATCAGGAAAACATCAGATAAAAAAAAAGATTCTGAAACATGCCTGACCAGGGCTCCTCAGAACCGTCAAGATCATGCAAAACAAGGAAAGTCTGAGAAACTGTCTCAGCCAAGAACAGCCCAAGGAGATTCAGTGGCAACGCGATGAGACATCCGGAGGGATGTTAGAGGGAGAAATCGTCTCACGGGGGCAGAGCTCCACCCAAGTCTCACAGAGACGGCAGGGTCAGGCCTCCAATCCGACCCCAGACTCCCCAGTGGACAGATAATCACCAGCAGGCTGATGCATTACAGAATGGTGGATACTGAGACTATCTTGAGTTTTTTAAAAAATAGTAACTTTAAAAGGAAGCTCCTTACCTCTCTGAAACCAAAATTCCCATATGATTTGGCCCCACGCACCTCACGGGAACTGAAAGATTTGGTGGGTGGAAGAATGGTCCTCGGATCTTACCAAGACCAAATCCTCCCCTTTAGCAGAGGAAAAACTGAAGACCAAAGCAGGGGGCAGTGTCTCGCCCAGTGCCAGTTTAGGAAGTTGGTGCCACACTTAACTCATACTTCCAAAACTCTCTCTGCTACCCGGGACACAAAGAACCAGGTTAGGACCACAGAGACGCTGCTGCCAAAGCCCAGGTCTGTCTTCACCAACCTTGAGGCTGTCAAGGGCCTCTGTGTGACAATGGTTTGGGATTTAGCCATGCATCTTTTTGCCCACTACACCATCACCAAGCAGAAAGCCCAGGCCCAGCAGGATGTGGCCCCACACAAAGCTTACAACCCGGGTGTGCGGAAAGGGCACAGCTCGGCCTGGCAGGCAGGCTGGCCACGCTTCCCCTGCGTGGCCCCATCCATCAGCCTCCCCGGGGGATCTCATTTTCCAGCTCTGCGTAGGGTACATTTTCTAAATGTGACCCTGTTTCTGTTATGAGTATCAAAGTGCTCCAACCGCAAGATCATAAATACTCAAAAGTGACTGCTAATGGCAGTGGCAGTTTGCAAAATGCCAAATGGCAGCGAGAAGTGGGCCTCATAAATTACATCCCGACTCCTCCATTCTCACCGAGGTGTTTTGTGGGTTTTTAGTGATGAGATCTGCTTTCAAGGGGATTTACAGGGGCTCCCTGTGAATCCGGGCAGGGCTTTTAAAAAATACTTCTAACTGATGCTAAGAAGAAAACCAGAGGAGCCTACATTTTACTAAAAATTTGTTTAATATGTAATGGCAAAAAAAAAAAAAAAAAAAAAATAGAAAGTGGCCCAATTGGAGGTGAATACATTTAGTGTGGAAGTGCTAATAATTATAAGAACAGTAACAATGACAGCTAAGATTACAGAATCAGGCACTGGGCTAAGCATTGTATGTGAATCATCTCTGAATTCTTACAATAGTTCTGGGCAGTAGGTGCCATGATTATTATTTTGGACATGAAAAAATTCAGATTCCGAGAGTCAAGTCATCTGTCCAGAGGACACACAGCGGCGAGTGACAGACTGGAGGTGTGAGCACCAGGCAAGTTAGGAGCTCGGATTTGCCTCCCCAGGCTGGGGACTGTGTCGATGAGAAAGTGTGGGCCCCTGTCATCAGCACGATGAATAGAAGGACTGATTTTCAGGAAACACAAGGATCCCTATGATGACATTGTGAACCTCTTCCTGGCGTGGCTGCCTCCCAAGTCTTCTCGGCCTCAGCTCCTTTACCAGTAAAATGAGGGCAGTACCCTCTCTGACCGTCAGGCCAAGTAGGTGAGATGGAGCACCTGAAGCCTCTTTTTGAAAACCCCAGTGCGCTGTACAAATTGTGTTATTAGTGAGAATACCTAGATGAAAAAACCTCAAGTCAATGCTGACATTCATTCTCTCATGTCTCCTTCACAGAGGCAGAAATTGAGGTGTAGAGAGAGTAAATGGCTTGCTCAGGGTCACAACATCGAGAGTCAACGGCTCAGCCGGGTAGAAGGGCTGGAGAATTATTTGTTCTTTCTGAGCTCAATTCCATCCCTAGTCCCCCGACATACACACACTCTCCTCTCTCCTGGGGTGATCAACCCCTAGTCCTTTCCTACAACTGAAGCTGCCAGTGCTAGAGAATGGGCCCATCTGTGCTGCCCACGCAGTGTTCACGGCCACTGCTGTGCTGGCGACCCCTGGGCTGAAGGGCAGCTCACTGAGAACGGGAGCTGCCCCACCCACCATGGGTTTCATTGACCCTCTGCAGGTCAGACACACTTCTGATGTGGTGGGGAGAGAAGGAGGTCTCTGCTCAACTACTCAGGGACTGCAGCCCAGCAGGTGAAGGAAGAAATCTCCAAGTTCCTTGTCCTTCCACAAATTTCCTTCCTTTGGGAACTGTCCCACTTTTCCCACAAAATTCACACACTACACCATTTCCCTTAGGCCCTGCTTCCTCTATTTTCCTGATTTTCAGTGAAACTGTGGAAGGGAAAGTTGCAGAGTCCTAGAATCTCAGAGCTCAGAGGCTTTAGATGCTAAAGGCTGTCTAACCCAACACCCTCCCACTTAGACCTTGGACCTCCTCTAAAAGAGTTTCTGAGACCTCTGGCTCCTGCCCCCACTCTGCCAGCTTCACCTTGAACTCCTCCACAGGGGCACTCACTACTTCCTGAGGCAGCTTGTACCATTTTCTGCCTATTGTTAGAATAATCTACCGAAAGATTAAGGGTGTGGATCCTGATTGGAACTGACTACAAGTTTTGCAAAGGCAGGGTTCCTTATTTAAAGATTATTAATTTCCAGGTGGCAAAAGGAGTGTGTTATAGCGTGTTGAAATGCAAGGCCCTTCCAAGTGCACTGGTCCTGTGTCCATGCAGCCTGACTCTGACACTGGATGCAGTGGATTTGAATCCTACTTATTCATCAATACTAGAAGCTTCCTTGACCTCACTGTACCTTCCTTCCTGCATGTGTAAAATGGAGGCACTGCTTGTTCATAAGCTTGTTTCTAAGGGTTAGAGGAGCTAACTATGTAACATACTTAGAAGATCTGGGGCACAGGATGAACACTACCATTTTTGTACCCAAGTTGCATATGAGGGACAGAGAAAAGTAACTTGGAAACAGCCCTTGCGATATATGCAGATAACTCATACAGCCTGCTGGGCCTTTTCTTTTCCTGTAGCAAAACTGCTGGCCCCTGCCACCACTGCCAGTTACTCAGGCCCCAGGAAGGAAAACTCAGATCACCACCATGCTTGGAGCCAGTCTCGTGGGACCCGCTGTTTATGCACTGGGGTCGGGTGGGAGACGCTCCTTATGAAGAATATGGAATTAAGGCAGCACATGATACATTTTCTAAATGCTGACAGATGTACTTCCAATCCAACTTTCCCACCACAGGATCTTAAAAATGTCTGTGGCCACTTCTCCACCAAAGAGGAGGGTAAGTTGGAGCAGAGAGAGACGGAGGTCAGACTGTGGTTACATGATCTCCTCTGTACATGTTAAGATAACAGATGACTATGGAAAGTTCTGCTAGGGCCCCTCCCAGGGCCTTGGCAGAGAGGGACTCTCTTGCTTCATGGTAAACCTGGCTCTGGTCATCATTCTAGCTCATGATATCTGACCAGATAAGAATAGTCAGGGTCGAAAGTCCTGTTGAGTGTCACCCATGAGCATCTCCTGCGTGTGTTGCTGCTTTCCATCATTTCCTGCCTGGCTTCATGGACTCACAGATGGCACCCTGCTGGCATCCTGCCCCTCTAGGCCCACCTCCATAAGCAACAGCAACCCCTACAGAGTACACACCTGGCCACATCCTCTTCTGCTTAAATCCCTCCATTGACTTCCCCTGGATGTTAGGGTAAAATTCAAACTCCCTATCACCGACCATGATTTCCTTCCAAGGGCCTACACCCTCCCTGGTGACAGTTCTCACTGCTCAGCTTCTCAAGTCACACCTCTGCAGGATGCTGTCTGTCTGGAACCCTCTCTTCATCCCATGCTCCAGCCTGGCTAATGTATTCTTTGGATATTTGCTTAAACAGCTCTTCTCCCAAGAAATTTTCCCCAGGCCCCCTTTTCCAACAAAATAAAGCTCTGGGTTTGGTGCAGCTACGTGCTTGCATTTCATCCTCTACTTGTCCCATCAACATGCTTATGTCACCTTCTTGGTCCTGCAGTCCTTGTTAACAGCCTGTCTTCCAGCTAGCTGGACATGCCACGAGGGAGGGCCCTGCCTACCCTGTATCCTCAGAACCCAGCACAGTATCCAGCACACGATAAGCGCTCACCAGGAAGGCGTTGCTGAATGACTGTTTCACAAGGTCCCAAAGCAGAGGGCAGGGGAATAAAGACCACTGGGGTGGCACCCTGAAGAACCAGTCTCATGCCAGAGTAACTGCTGACCCGATGGGCTCCCAGGACAAGGCAGTGGCCTCACGCACTCTTCCAGGAACAGAGCCTTTGCACCGCGCCGTAGCACATGCCTTCTTCCCCTCGAGGAGTCAGAACAACGAGACGAGCTTGTTTTGCCGCCTTTCTTGTACACAGACATCTTGCAGGGGAAGCCTGACTTCACGTCTTTCATTTATTATTCATTTATTTCCTTGTAATATCATTTCTGCTGCACTTGAAGGACAAGCCCTAGCACAGGCTGCCCACCTGCAGGTAACGCTGATCCAGCCCCGCCACGGCACAGCTTGGGTGAGAGCAGCCAGACAAGCCACGAGGCACGGAACCGACTGAGCCAGGATCTTCTCTTTCTCACTAGCGACACCCCTGAAACACTCCAAGCATTTTCATATCCATCACTTCCTTTAAACATTTTTTCTTTGGGGCTGAGGAGATAGCTTAGTGGTAGAGCAATGCCTAGTATGCGTAGGGTGCTGGGTTCAATCCCCAATATCCCACCACCACCATTTACTTTCATAACAATTCTCTGAAAGAGAAAGCTCAGGGTTGCCATCCCATTTTACAGTCAAGGATACAGAGGCTCAGGAAGGCCGAGTAATTTCTCCAAGGCTGGAGGCTCATAGGTGGCACAGCGTTGCGGGCCCAGGGAGACTGAGTCCACAGTCTGTGCTCTGGAACTCCAGTCTTCTCCCTCTGCATTCTGAAGAACAGATCTGTATGTTATCTTTGTTCCCCAAGATAAATGAGCTACAAAAAATCAGGAAGAAGTGCAGGGAAAGAAGTTGAAGCTACTCATTTCCTCGTAAAAGCCACCACACTCTGTCACACGCTGCTGGGCTCCACCGTACCACGCCCCTTCCTGGTCTCAAGCCAGCACTGTGCAGCCTCAGGGCCTCTGCACCTGATGATCCTTCTGCCTGGATGCACTTCTCTTGGCTTCTTCCCAGGCTTTAGGTCACAACCTGACCTTCATGACACTGGGGCTCAGGGAACGATACTCCCAAAGTACCGCACTTGGACCAGCAGAGCACTTGAGGGACAGGAAGCTGGAGAGCCTCAGAAGCCACCTGAGAATCAAGGTCTCTCTAACCTTCCCTCGTTGCACTCCCACCTCAACACAAGAAGGGGCTCGCTCTGAAGTTCCCTCATCTGATGAAGAAAATGCTTCCAAAAGCAATCCAATCGACTTGGACTCCCTCCCCCAAATCTCATTAGCCAGGTAAAATTAACCGCCGGGGAAGAGACTGGAGTTGTTACATGCACAGACGTCTATTCTTCTGAGGGCAGCTCCGGGGATTACCTGGGAGATGTCATCTGTGAACAAGACAACCTTTGTTCCTAAAGCAGTTCCTTCCGCCCCTCACCTTCCTGTAACTCATCACCACCTCCCTCCCCCAGATGAGCCTTGTCCCACGCTACTGTCAGCTCTTTGGCCCGTTGATTTCCTCCAAGGATCACGTGCCATCCCTCAGGGTTGCCCACACTCTCCTTCCCTCTCCTCGTGCAGAGAAGTATGTAGCTTTCTGACTTTGCTGGGTTTTGGGTGTTCCTTCCTGTGACTCTCCATGCAGAAACGTGGTGTGTCTACCTTTCCTCCTGTTAAGCCGTTTCCAGTTTATATCAGCGGACTAGACCCTTCAGAAGGGGAGAGAGAATGCCCTTCGCCCTACACTCTCTGCAGAGAGGCCTGACCCTGTGTCCCTGCCCGTCCCTTCACAGTGCCACGAACCGCTGACATACATGTTTGTTTGCTTGTCTACTGTCTGTTTCTTCTATCAGAATGAAAGTTTCCTGAAGTGAGTTTTTCTTACCACTGCGCAGAACCCTGCCTGGCACACAGTGGGTATAAGGAGTAAATGTTCTGAATAGGCAAATAACTTATTTGCATTTGGCCCCTGTCCTAGTCCACAGTATCTCATTTATAATGACTGAATCATGTACAACAGCCAAATAAACTTCCAATAACTAAATAAAAGTAGGCCAGCTAGTAGCTTTCTATTTTTAATTAAGGTACAAATAAGAGACCCAGAGAGGTTAAGTGGCTTGCCTGAAGTTACACAGCACTGAGAGACAAAGGTAGGCCTTGAACTCACCCATATGTTGGCTTTCTAACTCACTTTCTATTAAAAAAAAAAAAAAAGCCTTCTTCAAACAGTTGTTCCTTTGTTTCTTCCCACTGCCTCCGAGATTCTCATAAGTCACTGTGTTGTCTACTGAGCCCCTGACTCATTCTCCCGAGGGCAGAGAGCCACCCATGCCCACAGCATTTCTTTGAAATGACAAACAGAAGTGAAATATCGGGGTCTCTGGGGTGTTGCTGACCCCCAGCCAATACGTACCCAGGATTCTGTGCAGAAAAGCCGATGGGTACAAAGACCTGGGTTTCTAGCATTCTCAGCAAAGGCAGGTACACATGAAAGCATCAAGGGACTTACTTTTCTGTACCCGGAGCCAGGAAGGTGTATGGAGGCAGAGACACGCCAGCAATGACGCTCCTGCAAAGCCCCTGCCCGAGAACATGGGCACCACCTTGAAACAATGGACCAGGATGCTGCCTACAGTGACCTCACTCCCCCGAGGGAGTGGGGTTCACTTTCATTCTGATATAACCAAAATAAAAAATAAAATAAAAATTAATCAAAACCCAAATTGTATAGCAAAGCAGAAAGGGCAAGAGTCTCCTGCTTTCTCCATAATCCACACATCAGAAGAGCTGAGACTGCTCAAAGTCATCTAACCAGGCGGTTCTGACTTCTAAATCCAACGGACTTGAAAAGATATTCCTCCAAAAAAAGGGTTGGATTTTAGAGTCACCAGCTCTAAAATCCATTCAGTAAGTCCATTCAAACCAGAAAGAAGATGGACAACCTACCATTGGATTTTACCACCATTCCAGAGGATAAAGCATGGTGCACCCACGGAGACATGCCACTCAGGATCAGTACTACACTGAGCTTTTTGAAAATTCCTGACTTTCTCCTCATTTTCTCTTTCATTTTACCCTGGCCTGGTGAAAATTTTAACAGGAACCAGTCTGTGGGCCAGTGACATGTGACTGGGAACCCCAGCTACAGCCTATGCCCTCCTGCACATTTAAGGATAAGGAGGCCTAGGGAGGCCAGGCAGCTGATTGGAGTTGGTCTCTGAGACTCTGCAGAGGCCCGCGGTATCTGGTGTATGCCTTGCCATTTCTGTGAAGAGATGTCAGAAGAGCTTGACCTTTTATTTATCAAATGCTGCATCTCCAACTCTTGGGTTAGGCCAGATCACAGGACTGGTCTGGTTTCCACTTTTCAGAAAGGGAAAAATGGACTTGGGTCAGGTTCAGTCACTTAACTTTGGTTGACCCCAGGAGATAGTAGTGAGCTATGTAGAGGAAATGCCTTGGAGGCCAGGATGCAGAGGGATGCAGAGCTGCCCACTGAGGCACCTCTAGGGCCCCAGGACTTAGGCAGCCCATGCAAAAGACATCCACAGGCCTGAGAAGCAGACAATTGTGAGTTTGTGACTTTTTACCAACTCTAGCCTCATCACAACTAGAAAACAACTTCTAAGACCATAAACATGCACTCAGCAAGCCACATGCAGAAGTCTAAGGTGCAAATTTGGGACCTTGAAATTTTGGCTATACACCAACATCGCTGTTCCTTCAGGATACAGGGCCTAGGAATTTTCTTTCTGTGTCCACTTAGAGCTTTTATGGGAAGGTCCAATAGTTTCTCTCCATGATCTCCACAGTCCCTAATTAATAAACTTCTTGGGGACAGGACAGTTTAATTTTAAACTTAACATTTCCCAAACAACCTGATGCACTCCTGAGCATAGAGAAGCACATGATAATTAACTGAACTAAAGTGAGAGCTGAGATAGGGATTTGGGTATTGCAGCCCAATGAGCCCATGTGGGGCTATTTCTGGGACATTAAAGCTTTGTTTATAGAGGAGTACAGTATTGGATAATTACATCCCAAGACGAGATAAGGAATTTACTCATAAAATGATAAGTTCATCATTCAAGTTCCGAAATTCCAAAAGTGGAAACATTGCCTTTTCTCTACTGGACTGAGAGTTCCTTGAGGGTGAGATATGAATTTTGCTCATTTTTACATCTTCCAAATATGCTTGGCATGAAGACTGACACACAGTAGGTCTCCAAGAAGGGCTGATGAAATAAAGTGAGTTATCACAAATTCCTACTCCCTCAAAGTATTCTGACAGATCCTGTCATTCATTCTTCATCCATCCATCCATCCATCCATCCTGTTCATCCATCCATCAATCCTGTTCATCCAATGCTCTTTACAAACCATGCAATATGTCAGAAAATAGAGATGCTATGGGGAGAGAGCAAGACTGTTCTGGTGTCTGATGACATGGAACTTATATCCTTAGCAGGAGAGAGAGATTTTAAATCCAACAGTCACACAAATAATCACATTGTTTTAACTGCAGTAAATAATCTAAAGGAGAGGTAGAGAACAGGAGAGTTTATAACAGAGGACTAACTCTAGACGTGGTACAATGCAGGAATTTTAATCACAGTCCAATTTAAAAAAAAAAAAAAAAATAGCTCCACTGTTGGCGTAGGTGATTTAGGAGAAGGGGAAGAAGCAAAGCCCAGGGGCTCATTCACTGCTCCTACAAGCAGTCTGTACCATGGTGCACAGATCATTAATTCGGGAAAACTAAGCACCTTTCTCCCAGTTCTCAACTGCTCACCAAAAGAAATGAAAACAAAACAAACAAAAACACAATTAATCCCAGGTTGCCGAGAAGAAACAACTTCTAACCACAAGAACACAAAAAGACTGAGACCCAACTTACATGCCCCTGGTAGACTGAATACCCTGATCAAACCACTAGCTGGAAAAAACTGAAAAGCAGACTGATGGGCAATAGCAAAAGCAAAATCACATATTTTTAAATGTATGGGCAAAGATGCAAGGAAGTAATAAATAATTAAAATCGAAACCCAAGTGAAAATAGAAACCTACAGATAAATGGAGAAGAACAGGAACTGTTTTTTGTTTTGTTTTGTTTTGTACCAGGACCCAGGGGGCGCTTACCCACTGGATGTAGGGGTACCCACATCCCCAGCTCTTTTTTTTTTTTTTAGTGACGGGGTCTCACTGAGTTGCTTAGGGCCTCACTAAGTTGCTGAGGCTGACTTTGAACTTCTGATCCTCCTGCCTCAACCTCCCAAGTTGCTGGGATTACAGGTGTGTGCCACATTACCCGGCAGGAATTGGTTTTTGATTTGAGAGCATTTATTAAACCAGGTCAACACAGGCATTGATTTGCACATCCTCTTAGGACCCAAGACACAGAGGACAAAGCCCAGAGTCCATGGAGGAGTGTGACAGGTCCCTGTATACCACCATCCAGATGCCTGGGAACCCTTACCCCTTTGATACCAGTCAGAAACAAGCCCATCCCACCAGAGAACTGGCTCAAATTTTCGTAAGGAGTAAAAGGGTGACAGGGATTCCCCTTTTTTTATTGGTTCTTTTTAGTTATACATGACAGTGGAATCCATTTTGATAAAATTACGCATGCACAGAATATATCTTATTCTAATTAGGGCCACAGTCTTGTAGATGTATATGATGGTAGGTTTCACTGTGGTATATTCATGTGTACATAGGAAAGTTATACCCAATTCCTGCTACTTTCTTTCCTATTCCCATCCTCCTTCCCTTCCCTGTGTTCCCCTTTGTCTATCTTCTGAATTTCTATCCCCACCCCCTTATTGTGGGTTATCTTCCACATATCAGAGAAAATATTTGCTCTTTGGTTTTTTGGGATTGGCTTATTTCACTTAGCATGATAGTCTCCAGATCCATCCATTTACCAGCGAATGTCATAAAGAATGCCATTCTTCTTTATGGCTGAGTAATATTCCATTGTGTGTATATACCATAATTTCTTTATTCATTTATCTGTTGATGGACATCTAGGTTGGCCCCATAGCTTAGCTATTGTGAATTGTGTTGCTATAAACTCTGACGTGGCTATATCACTATAGTATGCTGATTTTAAATCCTTTTGATGTATACCCATGGGGTGGGATAGTTGGGTAAAATGGTGGTTCCATTTCTGGCTTTTTGAGGAATCTCCATATGCTTTCCAGAGTGGTTGCACTAATTTGCAGACCCACCAGCAATGTATGAGAGTACCTTTTCCCTGACATCCTCGCCAACACTGTTACTTGTATTCTTGATAACTGCCATTCTGGTTGGAGTGAGATGACATCTCAGTGTAGTTTTAATTTGTATTTCTCTAATTGCTAGAGATGTTGAATGTTTTTTCATGTATTTGTTGACCAATCATATTTCTTCTGTGAAGTGCCTGTTCAGTTCCTTTGCCCATTTATTGATTGGGTTATTTGGGTTTCTTTTCTTTTCTTTTCTTTTTTTTATTGTAAACAAATGGGATACATGTTGTTTTTCTGTTTGTACATGGCGTAAAGGCATACCATTTGTGTAATCATAAATTTACATAGAGTAATGTTGTTTGATTCATTCTGTTATTTTTTCCCTTCCCCCCACCCCTCCCACCCCTCTTTACCCTCTATACAGTACTTCCTTCCTCCATACTTGCCTCCCTCCCTAACCCTAACTCTAACCCTAACACTAACCCTTCCCTCCCCCCCATTATGTGTCATCCTCCACTTATTAGCGATATCATTTGTCCTTTGGCTTTTTGAGATTGGCTTATCTCACTTAGCATGATATTCTCCAATTTCATCCATTTGCCTGCAAATGCCAAAATTTTATCATTCTTTATGGCTGAGTAATATTCCATTGTATATATATACCACAGTTTCTTTATCCACTCATCAATTGAAGGGCATCTAGGTTGGTTCCACAGTCTGGCTATTGTGAATTGAGCAGCTATGAACATTGATGTGGCTGTATCTCTGTAGTATGCTGATTTTAAGTCCTTTGGGTATAGGCCAAGGAGTGGGATAGCTGGGTCAAATGGAGGGTCCATTCCAAGTTTTCTAAGGAATCTCCACACTGCTTTCCAGAGTGGCTGCACTAATTTGCACTAATTTGCAGCCACACCAGCAATGTATGAGTGTACCTTTCTCCCCACATCCTCGCCAACACCTGTTGCTTGTATTTTTGATAATCGCCATTCTAACTGGGGTGAGATGGAATCTTAGGGTGGTTTTGATGTGCATTTCTCTTATTACTAGAGATGTTGAACATTTTTTCATATGTTTGTTGATTGCTTGTACATCTTCTTCTGTGAAGTGTCTGTTCATTTCCTTAGCCCATTTGTCGATTGGATTATTTGTATTCTTGGTGTAGAGTTTTTTGAGTTCTTTATAGATTCTGGAGATTAGTGCTCTATCTGAAGTATGATTGGCAAAGATATTCTCCCACTCTGTAGGCTCTTTCTTCGCATTGCTGATAGTTTCCTTTGCTGAGAGAAAGCTTTTTAGTTTGAATCTATCCCAGTGGTTGATTCTAGCTTTTATTTCTTGTGCTATGGGAGTCCTGTTAAGGAAGTCTGATCCTAGACCAACAAGGTGAAGATTTGGACCTACTTTTTCTTCTATAATCTGCAGGGTCTCTGGTCTGATTCCGAGGTCCTTAATCCATTTTGAATTTAGTTTCGTGCATGGTGAGAGATATGGGTTTAGTTTCATTCTGTTGCATATGAATTTCCAATTCTCCCAGCACCATTTGTTGAAGAGGCTATCTTTTCTCCATTGCATATTTTTGGCCCCTTTGTCTAGTATGAGAAAATTGTATTTATTTGGATTTGTGTACGTGTCCTCTATTCTGTACCACTGATCTACCTTTCTATTTTGATACCAATACCATGCCGTTTTTGTTACTATTGCTTTGTAGTAGAGTCGAAGATCTGGTATTGCAATACCCCCTGTTTCACTCTTCCTGCTAAGGATTGCTTTAGCTATTCTGGGTTTCTTATTCTTCCAGATGAATTTCATAATTGCTTGCTCTATTTCTGTAAGGTACGTCATTGGGATTTTAATTGGAATTGCATTGAATTTGTATAGCACTTTAGGTAGTATGGCCATTTTGACAATATTAATTCTTCCTATCCAAGAACATGGAAGATCTTTCCATCTTCTAAGGTGTTCTTTAATTTCTTTCTTTAGTGTTGTATAGTTCTCATTGTAGAGGTCTTTCACCTCTTTTGTGAGATTGATTCCCAAGTATTTTATTTTTTTCGAGGCTATTGTGAATGGGGTAGTTTTCCTAATTTCTCTTTCTGAAGATTCATCACTTATGTATAAAAATGCGTTGGATTTATGGGCATTGATCTTGTAACCTGCTACTTTACTGAATTCACTTATGAGTTCTAAGAGTTTTCTGGTGGAATTTCCAGGTTCCTCTAAATATATAATCATGTCATCAGCGAACAGGGACATCAACAGGTTTCTAGAGACATATGAATTGCCTAAACTGAACGAGGAGGACATAAACAATTTAAATAGACCAATTTCAAGTACTGAAATAGAAGAAGTCATCAAAAACCTACCAACAAAGAAAAGTCCGGGACCAGATGGGTTCTCAGCCGAGTTCTACAAAACCTTTAAAGAAGAGCTCATTCCAATACTTCTCAAAGTATTCCATAAAATAGAAGAGGAGGGAACCCTCCCAAACTCATTCTATGAAGCCAATATCACACTGATACCTAAACCAGACAGAGACTCATCAAGGAAAGAAAATTTCAGACCAATATCCTTAATGAACATCGACGCAAAAATTCTCAACAAAATTTTAGCAAATCGCATACAAAAACATATTAAAAAGATAGTGCACCATGATCAAGTGGGTTTCATCCCAGGGATGCAAGGTTGGTTCAACATCAGGAAATCAATAAACATAATTCACCATATTAATAGACTTACAGTCAAGAATCACATGATTATTTCAATAGATGCAGAAAAAGCATTTGATAAAATACAGCACCCCTTCATGCTCAAAACACTAGAAAAAATAGGGATAGTGGGAACATTCGTTAACATTGTAAAGGCCATCTATGCTAAGCCCATGGCTAATATCATTCTAAATGGTGAAAAACTGAAAGCATTCCCCCTAAAAAATGGAACAAGACAGGGATGCCCTCTTTCACCACTCCTATTCAACATCGTTCTTGAGACTCTGGCCAGAGCAATTAGACAAACCAAAGAAATTAAAGGGATACGAATTGGAAAAGAAGAACTCTTTTCTTTTTTTTTGATGTTACGTTTTCTGAGTTCTTTGTATATCCTGGAAATTAACACCCTATCTGAGGTGGGGGTTGAAAAGATTTTCTCCCATTATGTCGGCTCCCTCTTCATGCTCTTGATTATTTCCTTTGCTGTGAAGAAGCTTTTTAGCTTGATGCCATCCCATTTATTGATTTTTGATTTTACTTCCTGCACTGAGTTGATATGTTGGGAGTATTGGGCCTACATTTTCATCTAGTAGGTGCAGTTTCTGGTCTAATATCACTTTGAGTTGAGTTTTCTGCAGGGTGAAAGATAGGGGTTAAACTTCATTCTGCTACACATTGATTATGTTTTCTCAGCATAATTTGTTGATGAGGCTATCTTTTCTCCAATGTACGTTTTTGATGCCTTTGTCTAGTATGCATTTAAAAAAATTGTTTTTAGTTGTAGATGGACACAATATCTTTATTTTATTTATTCATTTTTATGTGGTGCTGAGGATCAAACCCAGTGCCTCGTAAGTGCTAGGCAAGTGCTCTACCACTGAGTCACAAGCCCAGCCCAAGGTAACTGCATTTATGTGAGTTTGTCTCTGCATCTTCTATTCTATTCCATTGGTCTTCGTACCTGTTGTGATGCTTCTTGAGAATGTTTTACCATAAGCCAGTTCTCCTACTGGTTTTTGGTCCATAATCAGAGTACCTGGGAGGTCTGAAAATCTTCAGGCTGAAAACGTAAAGAGATTCTACTAAGTAGTGGCAGCAGCACATGCCAATCATTTTTGGAGGAACCCTCTTTCATCCAGTCCTCAAACAACTCTGACAGAAAAGGGTCCAAGAAATACATAGTAGACAGCAAAAGAATGAAAGGAAGAAAGGGAGGAAGGGAGGGAGGAAGAAGGGAAAGAGGGAGAGAGAAAGGAAGGTAGGCAAACATACCCATACATAAAATATATAAAGAAATAGGGTACTAGAAAAGTAGTGAGGAAAAAACCCAGCAAAATTAGACCCATGAAAAAATTTTTAAGAATTTAAATTACCATACATAGAATGTATTTAATATTTTATAAGAATTAAGAGGAATTGAAAATATGAAAACAAGAGACCATGAGAAAGACCAAGCAGATTTTTTAAAAGATCCATACACAACTTTTATAACTCTAATAACAAAAAATTCAATAGAAGATTAAATATAGATTAAAAAATGCAATATAGCTGTAAAATTCCAAATAAAACTTTAGCAATGACATCTAACGATATATAAAAAGGTTAACAAATAAGATTGGTAGAGTTTATCCTAGGAATGCAAGGTTGGTTTAGCATTCCAAATCAAATTATCCATTGTAGTTACAAATTCAGAAAGAAATTATCAATGCCAAAAAAGCATTTACTTGACTTTTGTTACATAGTGTTGGATTTTTCCAACATATATTCCTGATTAAACATGACATCAAACTAAAACTACTAGGTATTTCCTCAATCTGATAAAGAACATTTATGAAAATCCTATAGTTAATATTATACTTAATGTCATAATTTAAGACCGAATATTTTCCCAAGATACGAAAAAAGACAAGGATATCCAGTCCCATCACTTCCATTCAACATTGTACTGGAGGTTTCTAAGTAGTGAAATGAGGCATGATAAAGAAATGAAAAGCATCCAGGTTGGAAAGAAATAAGTAAAACTCTCTGTAGATGACATGATAGTCTACATACAAAATCTGACAGAATCCACACAAAAATCACTAGAACTGAAGAGTGAGCTCAGCAAGATCATAGTAGTCAAACAATACACAAAACACTTATGTGTAGTTCAATATCTTAGCAATGAACAACTTAAAAATACCATTTACAAAAGCATAAATGTTATCGAATTCTATGAATAGAGTTGAAAAATATGTAAAGACCTAAAACTATAAAAGATCAGCAAAATAAATGAACACAAAATTGAATTGATGAAGATTTAAAACATAATATGGGTCAAAAGACTAAAATGTTGACTTGCAGATTGAATGGAATCCCAATAAAAATCTTTTTAAATCCCAGAAAGCTCTTTTCAAAAAATTGACACACTGATTCTAAAGGTCATAGGAAATGCCAAGGGTCTAGAAGAGCCTAAACAACTTCAGAAAAGAGCCAACAGGATAACTGACACCTGATTCCAAGTCATACTATAAAGTAGTTGTCATCAAGGTAACATGGAATTGGTTCAAAGAAAAACAAATAGATCACTGAAACAGAATAGAGGGTACAGATAAAGGAACAACTAATTTCTGATAAAAGTGTGGAGAAATGACTGTCTACTCAACTGGTAGAATAATTAGATATGAAAATGGGAAAAAGGACCTTATAGTACATACAAAAATTAACTCAAAATGGATCATAAATCTAAATGTAATATCTAAAATTTTAAAGCTAGCTAGGATGAAACATAATCTTAAAAATTTTGTGACTCTGGGTTAGGGAAAGATTCTTTAGATATAAAACTAAAAGCATGATCCACATAAGAATAAATTGATAACTAAAAACTGCAACAAAATTTCAAAAGACAGTGTTAAGAGAATAAAATGACAAGCCATGGGCTAGGAAAAAATACTGCAAAGTACATATTTAATAAGGGACTTGTACATAGAACAGAAAGAACTCTTAAAGTTCAATAATGAGAAACTTAACAGTCCAATTTTTTAAATGGGCAAATGATGTGAATAGATACATCATAGAGGAAATAAACAGAAGGAAATAAGCTCATGAATAGATGTCATTAGTCATCAGAGAAATACAAATTAAAGCCATAATGAAATACACACCTTTTGGGATGGCTGAAGTTAAAAAGATCATACCAAGTACTGACGAGGATACGAAGAAACTGAAATACACTGCTGCTGAGAACAGAAAATGGTACCACCACAGTCAAAGACACACCTAACACAACCAGTCACTCCACTGCCAGATGTTTACCCAAGAAAAAGAAAAGCATATGTCGGGGCAAAGTTTGTACGCAAATGTTCCCAGCAACTCTGTGACAGTCCCAAGCTCAAACCAACCCAGATGTCCATAACCAGTAAAGGGATAAGCAGACCGACCTGTCCATACAAAGGAATGCAGGAAGCTATGGGTGATTGGTATGAGAACTGGGAGAAGTTCAGGCCATTAACCAGGAATGCCTGGCCTCAAGAACACAGTCGATATCCACTGTTCAAGAACGCCTGAGTCATGTGGTATCCTGCATTAGCTCACCGCTCAGGTTCTAGTATATGCACTGGAAATGGGAGTGACTCACTAGAACCAAATGGCCTGCTTACCCCCACCCCTATCTCGCTTTTCTCAAAGACGCTACTACCAGTCCCACAAGCGTGGGCTCCTTTCTTTGTTAGAGCCAGACGCTTCTAGACGCTCAACCAGTCATGCCCCTGCTCTTAAGATATTCTTGCCTTTTGTCTTTATTTCTGATATTTCAATTTCATAGCTTTTATTTTGAAGCCATCCCATCCCTCCAACAGAACCCTTTCCCTCCCTTAGCTGGACATGAGCGAGAAAGGAATATAATTTACAATAAAAAGGAACAACACTTTTGATGCATGCTACATGGATGAATCTCAAAACAATCATGCTCACTGAAAGAAGGCAGATTTTCAAAAAAGCGTATACTGTATGATTCCGTTTATAGAAAATACACACTAATCTCTGGATCAGTGGTTGCCTGAGGTTATAAATACAAAGGGACCCAAGGAACCTCTGGGGGTGATGGATAGGTTCATTATCTTGAGGTGGTGATGTTTTCATGGGTACATATATATGTCAAAACTTATCGAACTGTACACTTCATATCTGTACAATTCACTGTATATTACTTCTATACCAGTAAGAGCTGCTTTGAAAAATCCATGTCAGAGTGAAACACTAAAAATAGAGACATCATCTTAAGAATAGGCAGATAAAAAACAGATTTCATTAAAGCAGTAATCACTAAGTGACCCCTGACCTCTCAACAGCTGTAATGGAATCCGGGAGGCAGTGGGGAAATCCACCCAATGTACCAAGAATAAACCCTGTGAATTAGAATTGTATGCCCAGCAAGAGCAGGAGCAAAAAAAGATATTCTCAAGCAAAAACTGAGTTTGCTATCATGAGGCCCTCACAAAAAGAAATTTAAAAGGACACACTTCAGGCAGGACAGTGACTCCACTCAGAAAGCCTGTATGAAGCTACAGCAGCACAGTCTTAGGGACTCAAAAAGAAACAACAAAAACATGTGACAGCACGCACAGAAGTCAGACAAGGTGAGGGATCAAAGCTAGCTCTCACTCAATTCCTCATATTGGCACAGTAGGGTAAAAATATTGATTAACTGTAGACTCGAGAATGCATACTAACATTTCCTGGTTACGTATTCAAAGCAGAGAAAGAGAATTCTGACCTTACTTACTAGAAGAAAGGGAAAAAAAAAATAAATAAAACGAGGGAAAAAAAAATCCCAAAGGCAAGAAAGGAGAAGAAAAGAAATACAAAAAGGTGAAATAGAAAGAAATCTCTAGCAGGGCATGGTGGGGCATGCCTGTGATTCCAGTGACTCGGGAGGCTGAGGCAGGAGGGTGGCAAGTTCAGGGCCAGCCTGGGCAACTTAGCAAGGCCCTTGCCTAGCATGCACAATGCCAACTGTGGACAGAGGGAAGGAGGGAAGGGGCAGGTAGGAGGGAGGAAGGAATTCCTGAAGCAGATGGCAGAGCCAGTCCTCCACTAGACCTGGAACTTCTTATAGGCAGAGACTGTGTTCTCTAAACACTGGCTCTTCGGTGCCTACCCCAGGGTCTGGCACATGTGAGATAATACCACTGAGCCAGTGTTTATTGAAAAAATTTTTTTTTAATTTTGAACAATGGATGGTAAATAAATGAATTTGATTACTTGAATGAATAAAATGAATGCATGAATAACATTAAACTTCATTTTGGTCCAAAATTTCCCCTTTCGCCAGGTACCACCTCATTAATCAGAATTAGTCAACAAATTACAGGCTGGACAAATTGAATTTCTCTCCACCCTGGCTACTGTCTGGAAGCAATGAGGTATGCAAAATACAGATGGACAAGGAAGGAGGAGGCTGCAAGGGACAGGTCAGGTTAGTTTCAGATTATAGAGAAGTTGATAGAATGAAAAGAAGGCATGGGAGGTGGTTTCTACTTGTGAACTGGGTATTTATCCCTTCTCCATTTGTGCATCTAATGCTCTAGCTGGGGCCCTTAGACCTAGGTAAGGGCCACAAGGTCCCCAGCTGCTCCCTGCCCATCTCAGCCCCATGTCCCTCTAGGACACATCACTACCTTTGCTCCTAGACGTTGATGGATCACCACGGCCTTCTGAAATCAAATTCAGATTTCTTAGTCCAACTTTCAAGGCCCTTTAGAGTAGGGCCCTTCTTCTCACTGTGGACCCTCAGGGATAATAGGCTTCTGTTGATGCCATGACTGTTCCCACCTCTGCCCCTTTTCTTTCTTCGGATGGAGATGGAGATGATACCTTTATTTCTTTATATTTATGTGGTGCTGAGGATCGAACCCAGTGCCTCACATGTGCTAGGCGAGCATTCTACCACTAAGCTACACAGCCCTGCACCTTTTCCTATACTGTCCCCTTCAGCTGCCATTCCCCTTCTGCCACCTCTGTCACTGAGGTCACATATGTCCTTCAAGGATCAGCTCAAATGCTAACTCTGTCATGGTGCTCTATGGCACAAAGCTAAAATGTAAATTTCCACTTCGTATTCCACAACATTGTTTAAGACTCTTACGGTTTCTTAACACATTCTCTTAGGCACTACTTAGGAGACAATTTAAATCGAAGACTAAACGAGGGCTCTGAAGACTTGGGATTGAATTTGGGTCCCCCCATCCCAGCTGTATGAATTAGGGAGATTACTCAACTTCACTTAGCCTCAGTTTCTGCATCTGCCAAATGGAAAGATCTCCCTCTAGGATTGTTTGGGGGGTGAAACAGCAGCATGCCAATAGTGCACACAGCGCACGCCCTAATAGCAATGATGAGAAGGCAGGCTTCACAGCTCCTCCTCCCAGAAGGGTGCCCCAGGCAGAGGACCCATGTCCGACTATGCTTGTACCTTTCCTTCCCTCTCTTCTAGCACCTAGTGGGGTGCTCCACACAGTGTTTTCCTCAAACTATGCAAAACAATTCCCAAATCCAGAGTTAAAATGATGATAAATACACTCTTACTCATGTTGGCACCACAGTCAGGTCCTACAGGATTCTTAAGGTTGACTACATTGGTTAAATATTCAGCGTCTTTCTTATCCCCAGAAACCCCGTATGCTCCATATTTTACCAGATGACACGAACATCTTCTTAAGAAAACACAAAGGCAAGCCAAGGAATGGGGGAATATATTTGTAAAACACAGATCAGATGAAAGATCTGTATGCCGAATACACAAAAGGCTCTTAAAACTCAACAATAAGGCAAAAAGAGAAAATTAAATACAAGCAAAAGATTTTAACAGACTCTTCACAAAAGATAAAACGTGGTCAAGAAACACATGAAGAGGTGACGATCATGAGAGCATGTAAATCTTATATAAGAAAAGCAAATTTCAATTCTTCTTGCCATTCCCCTCCAGAGTATTTACTCAAGAAAACCAAACACACATGTCCACACACAGACTCGTACACAAATGTTCATGGCAGCTCTACTTCTGATAAGCAAAACCTAGAAACAATTCAGATGGCCATCGGCAGGTGAATGGATAAGCAAATTACAGTATGCTCTTGCAGTATGCTACTCAGCAGTAAAAAAGAATCAACTATTGGTACACACAAGGGTGTGGATGAATCTCAAAGATCCTCATGCCAGGCTGGGACATAGCTCAGTTGCAGAGTGCTTGCCCAGCATGTGCAAGGCCCTGGGATCGATCCCCAGCACCACAACAACAAAAAACACAAAACAACCACAACAAAAATCATCACACTGAATTTTTAAAAAGCCAGGCAGAAGGGAACACACACACTGTGTGATGATGCCTTCTGCATAAATTTCTAGAAAATTCATCTAAAGAAAAAGAAAGCAGGTGAGTGTTTATGCGGGGATGGAGGGAAGGAAGGAGGGAGAGTTGAAAAGGGGGGCACGAAGAACCTACGGGTGCTAGAAATGTCCAATACCTGACGGTGACGACGGCATCACAGGGCTACACGTGTGTTAAAGCTGATCAAGTCACACACTCAAAATGTTTATTATACTTCAACTTTATATCAAGAAAGCTGTGTGGAGGAAAAAAAAGTACTGAGAGCATACAAAATAAAAACTTTAATTAAAAATCAAAGGGGAAGTTCATTGCTGCAAGCTGCTTTTGGAGCTAAGGAGAGGCAGGAAGGCTGAGATGCAGGAAGCTGGGCAGACAGGCCTCAGCTGCATCAGGAGCCCCATAAATGTGGTTTGGACATGACTGGCTTTTTGAGGTTGCCTTTGTGGCAGAGCTGATTTATTCATGCCCAAGTCCCTGGCAGTCCAATACCTAGAGCCTGAGACAGACGTCGGGTTGCATTCCTGTGGCTTTTCTTCTTTTCCTGTGTGCATTCTGAAAGAGACTGCCGGGTCCTGGGAAGCCTTCAGCCAAAGCAGGGTTATGGTTGGAGGCCTAAGACGCAGATCCCTGAGGAGGAGGAGAGGCCAAGCTCTGGAACACGCCAGGCCTCTGCGTGCAGATATGCAGACCACACGGAAACTGCAGGGGCACCCCAGCCCCAGGGCAGTGCAGGGAGAAAAAGGAAAGCACCTTCTCACCCAGCACTCCTTCATCAAGCATAATTGTATAAGAAGAGCTTAAAAATGCAATGGTAATGAAACAGGCAAGGGAAGTAGCTGAGCATTCCTCCTCCTCCTCAACCCTGATCCCATCATCTGTTATTATCTGGCAGTGGGTCTTTCTGGAAGCTTCTTGGCTCCAGATGTCCTGGATCCCCCCTCTGTTGGAGAGAGAATCCCTACCTTACACACTTCGCTCCCCTCACCTCTGAAGGACTGCACAGAACCTAGAGAGCCCTGGAAGTGGGGGGAAGAGGTCAAACTGGAAGGTCTTGGCTGACACCTGGCAGACAGATGGCTCTATTTGACCTGCATGGTATTTAAAACCCAGTAGAGTCCATATTACAAAACCCACAAGTCCATCTTTTCTTGATGAAAATTCTATCCTCAATGGACCCACATTCCCATGCCAACCACTGGAGCTGAGTACCAGAGGGCTCCCCACCAGAGAGCCCCTCACGCGTTTAGGCATTGGCTATGCCCTCGGGGCCTTGGGTTAGCCCTGGGGACAGTCAGAGGGTATGTGGGCCTCATCTGGTCCCATGTGCCCTTCACCCAGGACTCTGAGAGGCCCATAACACTGCCCAGCCCCTAAACATGTGTCTTGCTGTGGGAACTCTTATCTTTAACATTGCTCACTGGGCTGGGTGTAGTGGTGCACGCCTGTAAGCCCAGCAACCCAGACGGCTGAGGCAGGAGGATCCCAAGTTCAAAGCCAGGTTCAGCAACTTAGTGAGGCCCTAAGCAACTTAGCAAGATCCTGTCTCAAAATTAAAAATTAAAAAAAGGACTGGGGATGTTGCTCAGTGGTTGAGCACCCCTGGATTTAAACCCTGGTACCAAAACCCAAACAAAAAAAGAATGCTCACTGGCAAGATTCCATTTGCTGCAAAGTTCTTCCTTACATTCAGGTGGAAGATCTTTCCCAGGCCTACTTTTCCTTAATGCTCTCCTGCAACCCCCAGGACTCAAGCATTTATAAGCCACTGAGTTCTATGAAAGCGAAAATACCCGGTTTCTTCAGCCCTTCTCTTTAACACAGTTTCTTGATCCCATAGTGTTCCAGAGCCTTCCTCCAAACACGCTCTACTTAATCTGTGTCAAATGTGGGCTCTTCCCTCCCATTTTGTCCTGGTGAGCAGGTCGAATGAATTCCTGACACATGTTCCTGCACAGCGCTCTCCTCTGGCAGGCTTTGCCTACACTCAGGCCGTGTCGCTGAGCGCTACAAGCAACATTAAACGTGTCCCGTCAGTTTTAGCCTCAGCATCCCAGATGATAAAAATAGATTTCATGGCATCAGGCAGGATAATTCATCCTCTCTACAAATCAGTTGTGAGGCAGAAAAATGAAACATCAGGGATTTTCCATGTTTAAAAACATGACGTAAGTTCCATAGTGAAAGTAATTATTTAGAATTTAAAAAATAAGTAGCTCATATTCTGAGGCTGAGTACTTTTTATGGAAAGGAAAAATAAACTATATGCCAGGATTCTCCAGTTGAGACCTAAGGTTAAAACAAAAACACAGATTCTCTGTCCTGTGCTTCTGTGGTCTTCTCAAGACCAACACTGTAGGAATGTAAAAAGCATCAGGCCCTCATGTCATCTCACAGGCAAAATCTGTGTGTGTGTGTGTGTGTGTGTGTGTGTGTGTGTGTGTGTGTGTGTGTGCGTGCGCGCAATTGAAAGAGAAAGAGAGAAGGGTTGGGTTGGGATCTCACAGAAGTCAACTCTGTCTCTGGATCAGTTCCCTCTTGCAAAATGCTAGCGTTAGGGCAAACCACTGAGAGGTCCTCAGATGATTCTTGGCTCACCCACAAAATTCTGAATCTGGAGGGCCGAGAGCTGGGCTGGGGCTACCAAGTAATCAGTTTGGCAAGTGCCTAGTGATTCTCATTCCTAGTCAGAGAGTAACAATCTATGTCCTTCCTCTGCGCCATGATTTGGCTTGCGTTCTGTGGCAGAAGTGCCAGAGGCTGCAGGCTCTAACAGTGAGCAAGCTGCACGGTCCTGCCCACGAGGAGCACATGCACCCACAGGGTAGGTGAGGAGAGTCTGCCAAGAAAATGATGACGGCCCTGGGGTGCGGGCGGGGCCTTGACACCTGGGGCATCACAGAACACTTCCAGACTGAAGGGTGGTCAGGGAAGGCTCGCAGGGAGGGCAGTGTCTCAGCAGAGACCTACAACATGGGGAGGAACTGGCCAGTGGAATCCCAAACTGGTATCCTGCCAAGGACTGGGGTCAGATGAGCACGTCCAGGCTACAGCTGGAACTGAGGGTGACCTGTTGTATTAGTCAGCTTTTCATCACTGTGACTAAAACACTTGAGAAGAACAACTTTTGGCTCACAGTTCCAGAGGTTTAGTCCATGCTTGGCCATATCTGCTGCTCTGGGCCCGAGGTGAGGCAGGGCACTGCAGTGGAAGGACGTGCTGGAGGAGGGCTGCTCTGCAGTGAGGAAGCAAAGGGAGAGGGACAGGGAGGCTACAGGAAGGACACACCCTTACACGGCATGCCCCCAGCGACACCTTCTCCAGTCATGCCCACATGCCCACAGTTACCACCCAGTCAGGGGTGGACCCAAACCAGGACTGATTAGGTATGGCTCTCACAATCCAGTAACTCTGAATATTCCTGCGTGATCACAGGAGCTTTGGGGGGGACTCCTCATACCCACCACACCTGGGGAGAGCAGGATGCACGGCTGGAGAAGCTGGCAGGGGCCAGATCATGCAGGGCCAGGGCAGCCACTGCAAGAACTCTGGATTCTGTCCTAATGGGCATGGGGAACCAGGAAAGGGCTCTGCGCAGGGTAGAGACATGACCAGACTTGTGCTTTAGAAAGATCACTCTGGCTGCCGTGTGCAGAATACAATGTGGGGAAAAGAAAGGAGGCAGGAAGAAGGAAGAAGAGACTGGCATAAACAGGGAATCCATTGTTCACCACAAAGAACCAGTGCTGGTGGTGGTCAGAACGGTGAATGGTGCCGACTGTCGGGAAATCCCAGACTTCTAGCTTCTCATCCCGGGTCACACAAGGAAGGTTACCTTTTCCTGGAGGAACCGAGGTCTGAGAACAGAAATGTAGTGCCCTCTGCCCACCTCACTTATCCCCCTAATGCTAAAGGGGCTACTTGCTTCTCTCAGGCTCAGGAAGGAAAGTGGAACCTGCCACTTAGCTTTAAGATAACAAGTAGCAAAGCAAGAAGGTTCTAGATATGGCAGAGAAAAACTTCATGCTCACACTTGGAGAACTTACTGAGGACCATCACTCCACAGTTGACCGTATTTTAACTGCCATGCCTTTTGGAAGCCTCCAGACACTCCTGGGAAGTAGGCATTCCTACTCTAGAGAGGAGGAAACTGAGGCCCAGAGACGTAGCAACTGGTGCCAAGGTCACAGAGCTGGAAGCAGGGCGGAGGCTGAGGATTCATTCCACAGCTCTTTACTGCTATTGATCTCCGGACGCACTGGGACTGTGATTAATTAAAATGTCTCTCCTCCGCTCTGGAGACAGCAAGCTGGAGAATCCACAGCAGTGATTTGCCCATTGTGAGAGTGTCTTGTCGTGAAGTCCTGGGAGGGCTCCTGAAATGAGAGGGGACCCCTGAGGCGGGAGGGCAGCGAGGCGGCGGCCTATGAGGAATGCCACCCCTGGCTGCCCACACTTGCTACAGAAGGCTCAGGCCGCACATCTGCGCCATCTCTGCTCTGGGAGGCGGGAATACGCCTGGTTCCAGGAGGGTCCAGGCTCGGGTGGGGACGTGGCGTGCAGGAGGAGCAGAGGGGACAAATGACCAGGAATGCCCCCTTCCTCTGCCCTCGCCCCCTGTTTTTATCCAGGTCAAATCAAGTAAGTTAAACTGTACAGTTTAAAGATGGGAAAACAGTCTCGGAATGTCACAGTCCCCCCAACATTAAGAACTATTTTTGAACTCTTACAACGTGCCAGATACATTCCTACACACACTATCCAATTAATCATTAGCATGCCTGTGAAGTTGGTGGCTATTATTTCCATTTTATGGCTAAAACGGAGGCTCAAAACTCGTTAGGCATCTTCCTTAAGGTCTCCCTACAGAGCCAAGATTCGAATCCAGGCCTTCCTGACTGCTGAGCTGTGACACAGGGAGGCCAGGGCCCACTCCCCATGTTGGTCTCAGTGACAAACACAGCCCTCGAGGCATGTTGTGAACTTCCACGGACTTATTTCACCTGGAAGGCAAGCTGAACTCTCTTCATCTTTTTCTCCAGCTGCTTTCCTGGACTGAGAGAGTAGTTTGTCAATGTACTAACAGACGGACGGGGGTGCTGAGGGTGAAGGGGCTCAGATGACAACTCTGCAGGGAAACCGCTGCAAAGCTTCCCATTCTCACAGGGCTCAAGTACCCCTCTCCTTCACTTCCCTCTCCCCGCCCCCCACCCCCACCCCACCGCCTCTCTTGCCCCTCACAACAAACCCTGTGAGGCAGGAAGGGTGATATGACAATCCCTTCCCATGGGGAGCCTGCCAGAGGTCACAGAACACACACATCGTGGGCTCCATCAGCACCTTGCAGATGGAGAACAAGGCTCGAGGCTGATGTCACTGCAGCTCCCAAAGGCTGGGAAAGACGAGAGTAGAACCAATGATGTTCAGACAGACAGACAGACAGACAGGGTGGAAGAGGAAGCCAGCAAGGCAGGAAGTGGGGTTGCTTGGCTTCCAAGAGGCTGAGGACTAACCCATTTATCATCCTAGGTGTTCAATAGCTGCTGGAGTGATTTTTATGGGCAAATTGCCCAACAAGCCTCTAAGAACATGGGAAACGACTCCATCAGAAGGCAAAAGGTAATGGTTTTATAATTAAATCATGACCACCTGGGGTTGGGCAGTGGCAAAGATTTCTCTTAGGAGGACAGCAGAAAATGTTTTCTTTTATGGGTTGAGACTATCCAAAAGGGGAAAATCTGCCAGGGTCCGCTCACAAATAAAAAGCAATTGCTGGGATGTGAACATGAAAATATAAATGTACTTGCCAGTAGATAGACCTTCTTGTGCAAATATCAGGTTGCTACATTAATGAGCTGGGACATAATTTAATGAGCAAGAAATGATGGACTAGCAGGGCATCCCAGCTCAGTGTTCTCCAAAACACTGACGGGTTTTCAGAGAGTCAGCCTTTCATTTAATAAGACAAAAAAGTTGCATCTTATTATTATGAATTTTTAATTTTCAAATTAATGATGTTTATTTACTATAAAGTTAACTGATGAGATTGTTTTGATCAGCATGAATAACTGGAACTCAGAAGTTGGAGACAACAGGTTGAAGCTTACGTCTGCTTCTGTTTTGCTTCAGCTAACCAATGCCGAGAAAATCTGATTTAATGGATGTAGATGTATCTGATGAGTAGGCAGATGCATTTAAAAAAGTCCATACAGCCTGCCCTACCTGCACTCCTAGGATTATCTTCAATTAAACAGATGCCATGAGAATAAGCTGGTGATTTTCACCATATAAAAATGTGGAACACAACCTAGAAGGTTTTTTTTTAAATTATTCTTATTACAACTTTGGAAAGACTTAAGAGAGCCACGCACAGCAACTTGGGAGGCTGAGGCAGGAGGACTGCAAGTTCAAAGTCAGCCTCAGCAACTTAAGAGAAACCTGTCTCAAAATTAAAAAAAGAGACTGAGAATGGAGCGCAGAGCTCAGAGGTAAAGTATCCCTGAGTTTACCCCCCAGTATAAAAAAAAAATTAAGAGAAGTAGAAACAATGTTTATAGGACATTCCCAATACTGACATAACCATTTGGACTTCCAGAGTTTGTAGCGCTGGCTGGGATGGCCTCCCAGGTCTCTGCTCTGACCCCTCCTTCACTGTGACATTTCTGAAAGGAAAGCAGTGAAAATCCCAGCAGCAGAAGCAGGTCTGAAGCGAACAGGTTTTCTCCCCCATTTCAGAGGGGGAACGGAGGAGGGAAGAAAGAGGCAACAATTACTGTCACGACTGTACCTTCACAGATAAATCCTCATACACCTCGAGCTAGGAAAAACCACCTGCAGTAAAAGAGAAAGGTGATCGGATGTACAGAGCTTAGAGTGTCCTGCTGAGTCCTCCTCCTGCCCCAGGGCAGAAGCCTAATAACTCAGCAGCTCTGGAACAGAAAATACCAGATGCCCTGGACAAGCACTTCAGACCCCCCGGAGGCTGGCGGGCACACCTGCAGCAGCCCTGGGCGACGGCGGATCTGCAGAATGCATGCCGGGGCACGCTTATTCATTTTTAACCACGACAGCATTCTTTTGTTGTCTTTCTTAGAGAAAAGGGGAAGAACTGCCTCATCCTGTATCAAGAAACACTAAGAGGCTGGGAAGACGAAGGGAGGAAAGGAAGGGGAGAGGCGGTGCCCGCCACATCCTGGAGTTATTGGAGCTGCATCCACCTCTGCGGGCAACTGCACGCAGGTTCCTCCCCAGACTGGGATGTCATGCTGAATGGCTCCAAGGCTCCTCTGCAACTCAAACTCTGTTTCTAAAAGGAAAAGCCTTTTAAAAATGAATTTTTAAAAATCACACGAGTTCTACATTTATGCAATTGTATCTCAGTCTGCACAAGAGTACCTGGGATTTATGTGTTTTCTCAGGTCACTGTGACCACAGCCCTACAACACGGCTAGTCCTGTTACTACCCCCGGTGAGAGGTGGGACTGGGGCTGTAAGTTTAACCACTCCGAGGTCAGACTGCTAGAAAGCGGAAATCACTGACAGCCCCAGGTTTCCCTCTGACATTTCTCCTCCCCTTTCTATTACCTCTTTCCTTTTTGTCTTCAGGGAAATATAGTTTAACAAAGAGAAAATGGAGGAGAGAAACTGAGCCTCCTGCACAGGGAGCTGGTGGCATCTCCTCCCGTCACTATGCACCATGATCCAAAGCAGATACACTCATAACCCCAACGTGTAATGAGTACAATGAGATGCGCGGTGATTTAAGAAAAAGTGGTTCATGCCTATCTAAACCAATTTTAAAAGTAAAAAAATTAGTCACTTTGTTTTAAGCTTAAATAAGGAAGTGTTTTAGTCTAAAGTGAGGAAATAAAAGGGAGGAGGTTTGGGATTTTTTTTTTTTTTTTGTCTCAAAGTAGGCTCTGTTGTTCCCACGGGGTGAGGGATGCCGCCTCTGTGATCCCAGTCAATGAGACAATGAGACTTTCGGTTGAATTCCACAGTGAACCAGCACAGACCGCAAATGCCAATTCATTAAAGAAGAAAAAGGGTCACTTCTAGAAGACAAGTCCCCAGGTTGGTTCATGGATTTACATTTTCAAAAGGAGAACCACCTGCTTCTTGCTTTGGTTTGGAGGGCTGTTTTCATCCTCAGAATTCAGATCAAAACCGTTTTTTCTCAACGATGCTTTAGCAAAGAGGGTGTGGGGGGCAGGGGTAGGCAGGAGGACGCCCATCAGACAACCTTTGTGTTTTCCACTTGTTTGAAGAAGCCATATTTCTCAAACGGCGGGAAAGGAATGAAGAGTCCTGAGATCTCGCACTGCACTTGCATGCTTTCAAAAACACTCCCTCCTCTTTTTTCTAGTGGAGAACTCAAAGGGAGGGATTGCCAAGACTGTTTTATAAAGGAGGTTCTCAGGGTCCAGAAAGACTTAGTAACTGACTCAAGGACACACAGCACAGACTTGTATCCTAACTTGCTTACACTGCTTGCTAAACTGACTTATCCAAGTCAGGTTCCTTGCTCCTCCACAGGGACAGCACTTCAGAGAAAGTTGACAACTCATGTTTAGCTTCCTAGAACCCAGGTCAGCCACTATCTGGGCCTGCACAAAGGACAGAACTGGCAGGCATCCCTGGAAGCAGTCACATCCTCATGGGAATAAAACAGAAACAGGGAAGAGCAGACTCTGACAGCACATTGCTGGAATGTTCATCCTGGACATGTTGTCTCTCCCTTCCAGTTCTTAATCCGCACACGAGAGCAGGTTGCTGTAGTTACCGCTTGCTTCTCTCATCTCAACCCTATATAACAAACCCTATATAACAACCCTATATGCAAAGAACTTGAGCAGAGCAGAGCAGTGTGTGCCCCTCTGAGCTGACTACAGCAACAGCAACCAATGCTTGTCACAAACCAGGCACGGTGCTGAACGAGGTGCACATTACAGATGAAGAAGCCAAGGACAGAGAAGTCTAAGTTGCTTGCACAAGGACCTGAAGCAGAGAAGCTGGAAGTTAAACCTACAGGTCTGTCTCAGGGGCCTGTGGTCTAATAGCTCTGCCACTTACTAGCCGTGTCATCTGTGTAAGTTACTTAATTTCCTAAGGCTTCACTTTGTTATCTGTGTAATGGCACTGACCCTATAAGGCATCTCAAAGACTTAAATAATTGTGCAGCTGGATGGTCCACTGTATAATTCCAAGGGATGTTATTCACAAATAGAGATGTGCTACAAGGCAGGCAGCCCTGCCTGGCATGGGGCCTCCTGCAGTGAAAATGTCCAAGTTCCACCATGGTTATTCATTATCATTGTACGACGATGTCAATAATCAGGGTCAAGAACCAAGGGGAAAGCTGCTCATCTGTGAAGGCAGGTATCAGCTCCTCCCGAGAGCTTCCCTGTGAACCATTCATTCTGAATTCTTTCCCAGACCTCTCTCAAGTAGTCTACCATGGACTATGTTGGCTCCTATGGTCAATTTCAAGACATTTCTTACTTTCCTACCAGATGTAAGTTTCCGGAGGCAGATGTCGGTCTGAACCTTGGATCCCTTCCATGTATCATTTAATGTCAAGCACACAATAGGCTCTTAGCAACTGTGGTGGTTTTAAAATGTCTTCAAATTCTCTTACACTCCTCACTTCAAGAGGTGGAGTCTAATTCTCTCCTTGCACATGGGCTGAACTTCATGTCTCACTTCTAACTAATAGAGTAAAGCATCAAGGATGACATACAAGTTCAGAATCTAGATTAGGTCATGGAAGGAACGGTGGCTTCCGCTTGTGCCCACCTGCTCTTTTTTGTGAGCTCGTGCTCTCTCTCTTCCCCTTTGTTTCATAGATCACTTGCTCTGGGAAAGCAAGTTGTCATGCTGTAGGGGCATTCAAGCTTTCTTGTGGAGAAGTCCACGTGTTGACTAACTGAGTCCTCCTGCTGAGTCCTCAGATTGCTGGGCCCCAGCTGGGACTCTAGATGCCAGTGGAGTTGGCCAACATCTTGACTGCAACCTCATGAAGGCCGTTGAGCCAGAACTTCCAAGCAAAGCCCAAATTCCTGACCCAGAGAAACTGCAATAATAAATGCTTGTTGTGCTAATTCTCCACATTTTGAGATAATCTGTTATGCAACAACATATAACTAAAACAGGAAACACATGGTGCACTTAAGAGTAAACCTCTACAACAGGAAAGCTATAATTTTAGGACAGAAAGAGCAATCTGCATTCTTGGATGCCAGCTCCCTATTATTAAATGAAAAAAGAAATCAAATGGAAGAACTGGAGATGGTCTGGGTTCATGTGATCAAACATTACAAGGAACAGAGACCCTCAAGCTAAGCTAAGCAGCACAGCACCCCAATCCCTCAAGAGTCACCCCCAGGAGGGTTCCAGCTTCATCCCTTGCTCTTCCTTCCCCAGCTCGGGGCCAAGCACCAAGCACACAGCCCTCCTGGCAGTCCCCTTTTCTACCCTCCTGCTTTTGCTCTTTGGGGGAGGTCTCCTCCCATGAAGTCTTCCTTTCCCCTTTTGTTTATTCGTTTCTAGTCACTGAATTTTAAAATACTTAAAAAAAAAAACATTTTTTTATTGTATTTGTTCTAATTAGTTGTACATGACAGTAGAATGCATTTATACATTTTGATAGATCATACATAGAGTGTAATGTCCATTTATGATTGTACATATTGCAAGATCACATCAGTCATGCAATCTCAAACTTACAGAAAAGATGCAAGAAGTACAAAGATTTCCTGTATAGCTTTCATATATGTTCATATTTTTCATTCTCTCTTCTTCTCCCCTATTTATGTCTAATTTTTCATTTGAGGGAAAGTTGAAGATATGGTAAAACTTTACTCCTAAATTCCTCAGTGCTTATTTCCTAAGAATAATGACATCAAAATCAGGAGATTTAACACTGATACAACACTGCTATCAAATCTAAAGTCCAAAGTTTGCCAGTTGTTCCAGGAATTTCTGTTATGCCTAAATTTTTTCTTTCCTGGTTCAAGATCCAAGATGGCAATTCCTTTTTTCATTCATAAAATATGTCATATGCCATTGTGTAGAATACCAGGGCTAAAGTAGTGGGGGAAGGAAGAGACACAGTCACAGTCCTCAGAGCACTTATAGTTTAACAGGAGGACAAATCAGTCAAATAATCGTACTAACTATAAGTTTGCATAATCACAAACTAAGACGTGTGCTTTAAAGAACAAAGCCCCAAATGGGGTGAGGGCTAGGAAAGGGGGCTCAGAAAGCTCCCCTCAGGCAAGGACACCTGTACTGAGGTCTAAAGGATGAGGCTGTGTTAGCCCAGCACATTGTGTGTGTGTGTGTGTGTGTGTGTGTGTGTGTGTGTGAACTGAAAGAGCATCACATGCAGTAAGAGGGAAGTGTCCAAAGGCCCTGTTGCAGGACAAGTCGTTGAGTTGGGGTCAGTGGGGCTGGAGGGCAGACCTGGGGTGGGGAAGACAGTGTGTGGTCCTGGAGTGTAGTCCTCATCCTAGGGCAGGAAGCCACTGATGGGTTCCCAGGAGAGCCAGTGGCATAATTTACATTTCCAAAAGATCTGACTGCTGTGTGGAGAAAGGTAATGAGGTCAACCATCCCTCAGCCTCAATTCCAAAATCCAAAAAGCTTTTTTTAATAACTCTTTTTTAATAACTCATTTAGTGACAAAGCCTGACCTGAATAGATATGAGGCTATTAATAGTCTTTATTTAGCTACTTAGTGTGAATACATTTTTGCCACAGGGAGAAAAAAATGTGTTTGACTACTGCCGTTTACCCCACCAGGCTGCTACACAACAGGGTACACCCATGGGACAAACGTCCCCAAGTCAGAGGGACCCTGCGCCAGGGTGAGAGACCGAATGGTACCCCCCCACCAATGCCTCACCAAATTCATGCGTTGAAATCCTACCCATCAGCATGACGGGGTTTGGAAGGGGCTTTGAGAAGTACTTAGGTCACCAGAGTGGAGCCCTCATGAGTGGGATTAGCGCCCTCAGAAGTTTCTTGTGTGTGCACGTGAGGACACAGCAGGAAAGCAACCAGCTGTCAACCGGGAAGAGGGAGGCCCTCACCGAGAACCTGAGCACCTGATCTCAGGCTTCGTAACCGTGAGAAATAACGTCTGTTGTTTAATCCACCCGGTCTCTGTGGTATCATCCTATCAGCCCAAACTGACTACGACGGGCAGTTAACAATTTATTACCTCTCAGCCACAAAGCCACCTTCATTACCTGCCACACAAAAATGGTTCTGGGCCCTTAAACCTGTTTTTCTTACCAGCTAATCTGGTGTTCATGTGGTCGGGGGAAGATGTGGACAGACATGCAGGAGGAAGGGATTTCCATCCTGGTTCTGGGGTTTGCAGTGAGGTGGCTTCACTGCGCTAGGCTCCTGCAGGGAGCAGCTTCTCTGTGCCCAGCCCCCCAGTCCCTCCTCCCACAGCAGCCAACAGCTCCCAGGCCAGCAGCTCCTCACAGTGCCCACTTTTTGGATGGTTTTGTAGCAAACGCCTTCCATGAGACACCTTGCCATGAACTTTCACTGGTGGGCACTGCAGCAGCTGTTCTGCCGGTCAGTAAGCACAGCTGTGCGCTCTCAAAGGTCAGGGTCTCAGCCCGAGGGCCTCTTCCTTGGACACTCTATCTCAGCTCTGGAAGGGACTTCACTGGGACTTGACCTCAACACCGGGCGGCTGGTGCTCCTTAGGCACTAACTTCAGCCCCACATGGCTGCTCCTGTCTCTGACATTCCTATGTTCTTTACAGCTCCTTCTACTTCTAATTAGCCCATTTTTATTACTGTAATCTCCTGTTATAGTTAATAATTCCTTAAACTTCTGTATTCAAAGTTCTGTGTGCTTTCTCTCCTGATTGAACCCTTACTAACATAATCCTGAATCCTAAATTGTGCCTAACACAGAGAGATTAGCCTAAGACATCCCAGACCTGTAACATTAATGGCATCTACATAGCACTTACAAGTGCTAGACACTAGTCTAGGTGCTTTGCATGTGCACTCACATGATCGTAGTAAATAGCCTCTGAAATAGGGGTCATTATCATGCCCCTCCTTAAGTGGAGGAAATGAACAAACAAAGAGATTAAGGAACGTTCCAAAAGTCACAGCTAGTAAAGGGCCAAACTGAGATTCAAACCCAGGCAAACCTGTGGCCTCAAAAGCCCAGGGGTTAAGGCAGGGAGGGGCAAGGAGAGAGGTGGCAGGAAGGAAGCCAGTTTGAAGGCTACCCTGTGTCCTTTACTGCGCCCTCAGGCCACATTCACTCCTTCAACTGCACACACCCTGCCTTGGAACTGTGTGCCTAGTGGTCCAGCTGGTCCTCATATCTTTTCCTCTGAGAAAGTCAAGTGCTTAGCAGAGAGCCAGTGTGGGGCACTTTCAGTATTTTGTCAAATACTGATGGATAAGCGACATGCTGGGTGAAGAAAAATTACAGGCCCAAAGGCCAGCAACTCAGCAGGCTGAGCCTTCCAGATCAGGTCCCAGGATTGGAATGCGGGACTCTGGGGGCCTGTCCCAGGAGTTTCTCTGCCTCACCTGGCCTGGATGCAAACACCTGACTGTGGCTGACAAAATGGCCTCCCTCTTTCAACTACTGTACCTCAGGACCCTTGAGAAAGCAAATCTGATCACATGGCTTCACCATCAGACACCCTCATGGTCCCAAGTACAGGACGGTGGGTGGAGTCCAAATCATGGGCCTGGTCCCACCTGCATTCCAGATCCTTCCAGTCTATTCCGGCTGTACTTTTTGGGACCAGCAACACCAAAATTGGAGGCCCTTGCAAATTTCCCATTCTGGATTTTTTTCTTTTTCTTTTCTTTTTTTTCCTTTGGTACGGGGGATTGAACTCAGGGGCACTCAACTGCTGAGCCACATTCCCCAGCCCTATTTTGTATTTTACTTAGAGACAGGGTCTCACTGAGTTGCTTAGTGCCTCACTTTTGCTGGGGCCAGCTTTGAACTTGCAATCCTCATGTTTCCACCTCCAAACTGCTGGGATTACAGGCATGCACCACTGTGTCCGGGGCCCCCCTCTGAATTTTTGACACTTCTGTCCCCTCTGTCTGAAATCCCCTTGCTCCCCACCCCACCCCCAGTATTCAATGTCCGGCTACAACATCCCACTCCCCTTGAAAGACTGGGCCAGGATCGCCCTTTAGGAAAGCCCTCCCTGCCGAGGTGCCCAGGTTCCCTGGCTCTCTACAGGCTCACATCAGCCCATACAGCCTGGTACCTACAGCTGCCAGAGCAACCTGAGTATTCTGGCTTGACCTGTTTGGTCTGTGGAGCCAAAAGTGAGGCTCAGGGCGCTGCAGGCCAGTCAGAGCTCCTTCAGGGACCAGTTGTGAAACAGGGTGAAACATTTCATCTCCCCAGTGCTTAGCACCTCATCTATACAATGGGTATAATTATGGCATCTATGTTATTGGGTTGCTGTGGGGCCTGAGAATGATAATGTACGCAAAGGGCTTAACACTGCCTGGCAAGAACAGCCAGCAACAGTTGTCACTATTATGAACACCTTGAGTTCAGAGGCAGCAGATTACACATCTTGGTGGCCTCACTACCTACCCTGGTAGCAGGATAGCACAGGGCACAGTGGATGACTGAATGGATTTATACTCCTTCCACCTCAGTAGCCTCCAAACTGGTCCCCCTGCCTCCAGTGCCTCCTGCATTGCCAGGGTTCCCCTTCCAAGGCATACCTCTTACCAAGCCATCCTCTGCTCAAAACCCTTCCTCCCTTCCCTCCCTCCCAAAATTCAGCCTCCCCAGCCCAGCAATCAACCCTCACCCACCTCTCCAGCTCCTCTCTGGCAGACATCTGAGTTCAGTGGCTCTGACTAACCCACTATCATGGGAATAAGTTCCCCCACCTGCTGCCACCTTAGAGGCCCACATCCTACTGTGTTCACAGTGCTGAAGTCCTAACTGTCCTCAGGATCACCTTAAAAGTCACCACTTTGCAGAGGTTCTTTCTGACCTCAACTGTGCGCACGATCTGTGACCTCTTTTGGTGCCCCACACACTTGTTGGTCCCTCCTGCACTGCTGACCACTCTGTGCTCAGCCTGTGTGCTACACCACTGTGAATCTGCCTGTGGCCCCTTTAAAAATCAGAGTTCCAAGGGCACTGGCTGTTTTTTGTACCTACCACACAGCAGTCCCCCAAATCAATTTAACTGGGACCCAGAACAAAAATAATTTGTTGAAATGAGTGTAGCTGGAACTCAGAACAAAATGAGAGACCATGCGGTAAAGTAAAAGGCAGTGTGTTTATTCCACCCGCATTCAAGGCTAATGAAGGAGTTTAAATAAAGAAAAGCAGAAGTTGATCTGTTAATCAGGAGCGTGGCTTTGAAGAATACCTATGCGCAGTGTGATATGCTGATCCTCCATAGGAAGAAAGGATGGTTCCCATGAGTTAAAAAGGAAGTAGCCAGAAGAGACTAAGACAATTACCTCTGCCTCTGGCCGCCCCCAGCGTTCCGAGGCTTACATTAGCACGCCTCCAATCTCCACCTCTGTCTGACAGGGTCACTATCCCTCTTGGTGCCTCTTCTCTTCTTATAAGGACCCCAATCAATCATACAGGATTAAGGGCACAATCACTCCAGCGTGACTTCATCTAAACTAGTTACAATTATAACCACCCTATTTCCAAATAAGGCCACATTCTGAAGGACCCAGGCTTAGGACTTTAACACATCTTCTTTGGGGACATGATTCAACCCATAAAAACCCATGTATCCACCTGATGGGAGCTTGGTGCTGGGGACGACTGGCGCCCTGGCCAGCAGTCTTCTCCCTAGGCCACCTCTCCTGGGCGGGAACCGGCTCAGGGGTAGAGCGCTTGCCTAGCACGTGTGAGGCTGGGTTTAAGACCTCTCCTGACTGACGGGCCATTTTGCTTCGCCTCCAGCAAGCACCTCCCCAAAAAGAAGCAAGTAGGGGCCTACATTCCCAAGAACCAAGGGAAAAATCCCAGCAAAGTTATCTGCTTCATATGCTAAAGACTGTCTGAAAGGAGAGAACTCAATGGCTCCTCCTTCAGAGATACCACCAATGGATCCCTGTGGGCTGAGGACAGGGGCTGAAGCTCTGGCCTGTCCTTTGGCCAGAGGCCCTCTGATCTCAACAGGGGAGAATCTTCTCCCCATGCTATGAGAACAGGGCCCCCTGAGAGTGAGAGGGTGCAACTTATTCCAGCACCAAGAAGAGAACACAGGACAGCAAGAAGTCCTGCCCGGGTGGGTCCTCAGGCACACAGGCATTGGTTCATCCGTTCATTCAACATACACTGACACCTACTGTGTGCCAGCACTGTGGATATCATAGTAAGAAGACAGATGAAGTCCCCCTGAGCCTTTAGTATCTATTGAAGCAGAGAAATAAACAAGTAAG
The DNA here is from genome assembly GCF_902686455.1 of Sciurus vulgaris. Classification (NCBI taxonomy): domain Eukaryota; kingdom Metazoa; phylum Chordata; class Mammalia; order Rodentia; family Sciuridae; genus Sciurus; species Sciurus vulgaris. Next base: position 25,674,143 of record NC_136466.1, read on the forward strand.
TAAATATGCAGTGTAATTCCAGACCCTGCCAAGTTGCTGCATGTACAATTCACAGTTGGTCGTGTTGCAGGGTGATTGGAGAAGATGTATTCAGCATACGGGTTCAAGGAAAGCCTCCCTGAGACGGTGAGACTGGAGCTGAGGCCTCAAAGTGTGGGGAACCAGTCATGTAACAACCTTCAGGGAGAACACTCCAGGGAGGACCAAGGGAAGAACACACGTGATGTGTAAGAAGGCCAACATGGCTGGAGTGTGAAGAAGGAGCGGGAGAAGGGAGCAGAATGAGTCGAGAGGAAGTGGGCGCCAGACACGGCAGGAGTTTGAACGGTAGGTACTGTAATCACAGCAGTGGCCAGCCACTGGAGAGCTTCCGAGAAGGGACAGGAACCTCTGATTGACACTTGTAAATGCACTCTCTGGCTGTGCATGAAGAATGGACTGTGATTTCATGGAGGAAGTGGGGAGAAGAGCCCTGAGGCTGGGGAGGGAATCCAGGTGAGATACCACAGGCCAGAGGGACCACGGAGTCAGATACGCCAGACCCAGACTCAGTAGTTCACCGAGTGTCAAGAACTGGCAGGACCACTGGAACTCATCTCCCAACCAACACAAGTTGCACATGAGAAAACGGAGGCACTGTGGGTAAGGGCACTGCCCAAGGTCACGCAAGAACCTCAGGCAGCTCCCATCTAAGGTTCAGGCTCTTCCATTAGGAAGAGACCAGAGCAGGCATTGACAAGCAACCAGTCTGCCCAATCCAGCCTGCTGCGTGTTTTTGCAAATAAAGTTTTACTGGAACATAGTACCTTCATCTACCTGTTTATGGCCACATTACTCCACAATAGCAGAGTTGGGTTTCTGCAGTAGAGACCATATTGTCCACAGAGCCTAGATTATTCTCTGGATGAAAAGAGCACATAAAACACACTAGCCATGTTTAAGAATGGAAGTTTTTAGAGCTGGGGGAAGCCTAAGCTCACATGGTAGCTCCCTAGGTCCCCTGCTTCCACTGGAGCCTCACCCACAGGGCTGTCCTGCTGAGAGGGCTCCTTCAAGTACTTGCCTCTGCCTGGGGAGAGGGCAAAGCACAGTACCACAGCACCCGTGCCATTATAGTGGTACAAGTTAAGTTCTATAAACAATTCCAAGAGACAGAGATTAATCCTGACTGGAAAGATCAGGGAGGGCTTTCTGGGAAAGGAAAGATTGGAGAAGAGAGAGAAAAGCTGAGTAGAGGGTACTTAAGTCACCCTGAGACATGGTAGATTACCTAGGACCTAGGTGAGTTAAAGGGAGTGAGTTCCCCATCACTGTGGGTGTTCGAGTCAAAGATGACTGCCCATTTGGCAGGATCAGATTAAGAGAGACAGGACAAGATGAAAGGTATAATCCCTTGAAACCGTGGGGTGGTTAGGCCTATGGCTTCTGCGGTCACATCTTTCATTTTATTTGCTGAGACAGACACACACAGCACAGAAACAAGTGGGGTGGGGGGAGGTGAAGGAGAGGCAGAGAAGCACACAGGGAGAGGAGAGGGCCCAGAACAGGAGAGGTGTAGAGGCAAACTCACACCCAAAAGGCAAAGAGAAGCCACACGAGGGAGGAAATCCACACCAGAGCTTTTGTGCCCTTTAACCACTGTAGAGAAAAAAAGAGCAGAGCCTGACAATTAGGGTGAAAACCAATCAAATGCCCCTTTAACATCTCTGATTTGGCACCTGGCAGCCTTCTTAATGCGCCCCGTTGTTCCCTGGCAGGACTTTGGCAGAGGGAGCCCTCAGCTGCCTCTTCTGCTGCCAGGCAGAGTGGAGAGCAGCAGGATCCAGGCTGGGGAAGGAGGGAGCAGGGAAGCACCCCAAACCCACGGGGTGACTCTACTGGGGCACTCTGTCCTACAAGCAGAAGGGCCCACCCAGTGGGAAGACTACTCACCTCATGCCATAGGGTCTGGCAACTGCTTCATATGGGACGGCAGAAGAGTTATGAGTCAGAAAAGTGCTCACAGGCCAGGAAGGTATAATCCCACCTTGGAGGCCAGGAAACAGAGGCCAAGAGAGGTTAAACGACTTGGCCACAGGAGTCAACCAAACATGGTAGCTAACAGCGCATGTCTGAGAGTCAGAAATCTGAGTGGGAGTTCCAATACTTGTTTCTTGCACAGGCCTGGGAAGTTACTTGAGTTTCCTGAGCCTTAGCTTTCCACTGAAAAATGACAATAGTCAGAGCACTCATCTCCTGGGGTCACCGGATGAAATGAGAGGGCACAGTACATGGCATGTAGTAAGAGCTCAATAAATAAGTGATCTCTGCAGTTGCTGCTCTGGAGCCAACCCAAAGCCCAGGACTGGCTGCCATACACAGCTGTGCCTCATACCCCATGCCCACTGCAGGGCAAAGACCCCCCAAGACCTCTCAGTAAAGGTTCCTGGATATTGGCTAGAGCTGCAGCTATCACGCCCTGGCTAAAGGTCCTATACCCAGAGACATGAATAACCGCATTCACCTGAACTGCCTCACATGGGAGCTCTTTTCCAGAAATGTCCTGGATGCCTGAGGTTTGCTCAGACGAAGGAACATAGCATGAGCGATTTCTGCTGGGAAAGCTGTCTTTACCCTTACTTTGCAGGATCCTAACATTCTTCCAATTACTGGCATGCACAAGGAAGAAAACAAAGTAGCATCTGTATCCAATCATTCCCCATAAATCTACAGCAGCCCCAGGCACAACTGGGACAAGCTTTATTACCTAGGGTGGACCTTAAATTCAAATGCCTAAGGAAGGCACCATGGTACACACCTATGATTCCAGAAACCAGGGAGGCTGACACAGGAGGATCACAAGTTTGATGCCAACCTCAGCAATTTAGTGAGACCCTGCCTCAAAATTAAAAGAAAAAAAAAAAAAAATGCTGGGGATGCAGTTTAGTGGTAGAGCACCTCTGCATTCAATCCCCAATACCATACCAAAAAAAAAAAAAAAAAAATCAGAAGCCTAGAGACAGAAGCAAATAAATGGTTTCTTGGACCACAATAGAGCAGGAACCATCTGATTATAAACTTGAGTGAAGGAGTTCAAGAGCCCAAAGATAATATATTTTATATTTCCAAGCGATCTTTACTTTCTTTCTGAAAAGTCCATTAGTCTTAGAGAGAGAAAGCTTAATCTCAACATACTGGTTCTGTGACTAGTTGTGTCACTTCAAACTTCGGTCTCTAAATCTATAGAGTGGAGACCACAGGCCCTGCCTCACCTCCACTAGGAGACAAGGAGAACTAACAAGGAGCTCGCAGACTGTGAAGCAGGGCTCCACACTCAAGTCTCCCGAGGCCAGCCTGGTTATGCGAAATGGGGGGAACATCCAGGTTTGAGACCACAGGGTAGCAGGGGTTCTGGTCAACTGGAGAGCTGGGCCAGTCTAGAGCAGGCAGCGGCTTCCCAGATCCAGCAAATTTTTTATGATAGTGGAACCTAGGTCCAGCTGTCGGACTTTTTTATTTTGGCTCCCCCAACCCCAAATTAGAATTTCGTTTCCTAAAAATATGAAATATTCTAATGTTTGGGTACTGGCAAAAATAAAGACATCCAATCATCTATGGGCCAACACTGGGTGAACAACCCAAGAAGTATCTCTGGGACACATCTGAAGTGTGCAACCTCTGTTAAAATATCCACATAAGGTTTCTTTTTTTTCTTTTTAATGTAAAGGCCAAATAAACAAAAGAAGCTCTTCAAACAAAACAAAAACTAAGCAATAAAACAACCATAAGGCTTATTCCCAATAAAATAACCGGGAATCCAAACCACAGACCCTGGTGCTCTAAGAACAGAATCATTAACTTTTTGCTAAAGTTGGGTGCCAAATTTAGAAACCAGTTATTTCACAAATAGACACAGACACACATACACATTTTAACTGTCAGCAGCTGACTCTGATCAATACTCAGGAGGAAACATGCAAAAAACAACAGTTTTCAGTTGAGAACATACAATGTGCTTCAGCAGCAGGAAGCCATTTTCACACATACCCTGCCAGCTTTCGAACCTGTTCCCTTTAATACCCCTTCCTCCAGAAGTCCTGCAGTTCCCAGTGCTCAGCAGCTGACTCTCAGAAGAGGCTGACATTTGTGACTCACAGGGGAGACCCACACACACAACCCTGCTGAACTGGGCTCTTGGGAGACTGCCCGCATGTGGCTCGCAGGCGGCACATGGTACCAGCTGTACGCCCTGCCTTGGCACTGCTGCCCAGGCATTCAACTGAAGCAGAGCTTTCCAGAGCCAACAACAGAGCTGAGACACAGGCTCACCAGGTCCTTAGCGATGACCTCGTCCCAGGGAAGGGGGCTGACTCGAGGCCTCATGAGATCGAATGATCTGGGGATCTCATCTTGAGATGGGACAGTGGGCAGCTGCTGGGAGCGGCAGAGGGAAACATCTCGGCCAGGCTGGAGTTGTTCCCATCACTTCCTAGCTGTGTGGCTCTGGATGTACCACTTCATCTCTTCACACTCTTTCATCTCACCTTTATGTTAATTTAATCACCAAGACACTAGGAAGTAGTGAAAACAGTGCTCATTTTAGCAGAAGGAACCTGAAGCCTCAGAGTCCTGGCACAGAGCTAGCAACTGGCAGAGCTGGGCCTGGGTCCCAATTCCATGCTCTCCCCTCTGCTCTCGCCTGCTCTGGGGAGAGGTTCACAGCGTCTCTATAATGCTACCCCTTCCCAGGAGGCTCTTACCCAGCCCCTCACATGCTAACAGGTGCCTCATGCTTGCCCCCTTGGCAGGAAAGCAGATCCCCCACACCACCAACCCTGCGAGCCACTGCCCCAGAAGGGCATCAGAAGAATGCCTGACTGAGCTCTTGAGTCCCAGCCAGTTCATACAGCCCACAGCAGAGGGATTCCAAAGAGCACCACCCAGATTGGATGGCAGACTCCGAGTCTGATCTGCTGGCATCTAATATGTGCCACTACTAATAGGCACCACTGAGCTCCCCAGCAGGTGCTGACTGGCAACAAAGGAAGCTGCAGATAAAGGTACTCCCCAACAATGGAGGCTCAGAGGCAGCACTCCCACAGCCTCCTGGGGAGAATGGAGTGAGCCCCTGGGGAACAAGAGGTCTGTGTCCTGGGGTGTTGGGGGAAAGAAGAGCATTCTCTGTTGGATCCTCAACAGAATTTGTTAAGTATGTGATCCAGGCCAGCCCAATCATGCTTCTTGGATGTGGGCTCTGGATTCTCCATCCTTAACAGGCTCCCTGGGGATTCTGAAGTACCCCGAAGCTCAAGAAGAACCAGTCCTCAAGGGGAAGCTTCTTGCCCTCTGCCAGCAGTTATTCAGTACAAGCCATATCACACACTTCCTCCCTCTCTCAGACCTTCAACAAATAAGCTGGGCAAACAAGAGTGACCAAGGCAGAGGTTAGTTCCTGTCTCCAGGAAGCAAAGGTTGAAAATAATTAGTATGCTGCATGCAGATTTGTATGAAGGGCTTTGGGCCACCAAGACAGCAGTTACCCAGGCTGGCCTTCAGGGATGCAGTAGGGCTAGGGGAAGGCAGCAGGGAGGAAGGGCATTAGGGTCTTCCTGGAAGGGTCTCTGATCTACGTAGGCAAATGAGAAAACCGAGGCTCGGAAGAACTAAGACCACCAAGTGACTCCTGGAGGTACAGTGAGGGACTTCCTGAAGACAACAGGTTATGAGCTGAATCTAGAGGGACGCTGAGGTTCAGGGTCCTCTCCCAGGGCAGGAAGTGGAAGGTGCCCCTAACAGCTGCTTCAGGTACCAAAGAATCAGGGAGCAGGGTAGAAAAAGAAGCCTCCGCATGCATGGTCTTCTCCCTATCTGTGAGGCACCCGCCCCGCTCTCTCTGCTTCTGAACCCCAAGCCTGGCCAAGCGCTTAACCTCAGAGAGCTCGCCTTCCAAACACTGTATGCAGCCCTCTCTGTCCCAGCCCCAGGGAAGTCGAGTCCTCCCTGTAAGCCAGAGGCAGCAGCACTGCAGTCACTTGCAGAGTCCTTGTTCTGTACCCAGTGTTACACTCTGGGTTTCACCCACAGTGACTTGTTTACCCTCAAAAGAAACCCCCAAAGAGTTAAGATCGGTCCCATTTTACAGAGAACTTCAGACACAGAGGTCACGTGACATGCCCAGTAATCAGGCAGTATAGCTCCAAAGCTAAGCCCTATGCACTCAAACGAGCAGGGAGGGTGAGTCACTTTGCCAGTGGGACCCCAGGAGGCGTGGAGCAAAGTGACTTACGCCACTGAAGAGGGTCAGTTTAGGGCAACAGCCTCTGTCCTCTGCTCAGACATCCGAGCTACCGTAGCCATCTTGAGGAATGGGTGGAGGGGAAGGTGTGAAGGACAGGTCCCTTGTCCTACTGAGATATGGAGGAACAGAGTGATTAAGGACTTGTGCTGAGTCTGAGGCCCACGGGTGCAAAGCCAGCCCCACACCACAGGCTGAGTATCAACCACCTACATCTCTGTGAGTGTCGCTCCCTCATTTTTTCCTACCTGTTTCAACTACGGGTTTTCAACTAGCTGGGAGAGTCACAGGCTTCATAGCGTAAGTGCTGAATAAATAGGAATCGCTATTACTACTACTGACATCCTCCCCTCCCCACCAGCCACAGCCACATCATTCTGTGTATTCACATCATTTTATGCTGGGGCTTCCCTCACCAGGAAGGCTGAAGGAAAGTCAGCCCTGGGGGCTCAGAATTCTCTCAGAACCTAAAGGAAGAAAAGGTGGGTCTGCTTTTTCCCCTTCCCTCTCCTATCTGCACTCAGCAGAGGGCAGCAAACAGGAACCATGGAAAGATAAGAGAGAGGAGAGAGACACATGGAGAGAAGGCGACACAGGCGTAAACACACACCCACCCACCGCAGCCAGCGGGATTGTTTAGCTTCCTCTGGCTTTCACAGCATGAACACTCCACCTCCTCCAGTTAAGAGGGCCAAGCAGAAAAAAGTCAAAGCTGAAGAGACAGAAGTTCTTTTTTTAGCTTGAGAGAAATTTTCAATGAATTGTCTTTTCGTGTGTATGGGGAAGGCAGTTCTTGGGACACCGGCGTGGGGAAAGGCAGGCAGCAGCAGAACCACTAAGATCACCTGCCGCCCTCCACGGTGTGTTGGCAAGCTCCAGCACATGGGCCCAGATAGCAGGCATCTCAGCCCAAGGGTGGCGGAGCAGGTTCAGGGATCAACAATGAGGCCAGAGTGGTTTTCTGTTACCAAGTCTGATCTCTAGGGAGTGACCACTGCCTAGGATGCCGTGTCTGCAGGACTCCAGAGTGGACATCCATTGCCTCTTCTGGAGACATCTTCCTCCTCCTCCCCACAGAGCTCCCAAGTCTCCTCTAGGGAGCTGCTCTCTCTACAATCTGGGTGGCCACCTCAAGGAGAACAACTTGGCTCTTCCTCCGGACAGGTGGATGGGAGTGGTTCTAAGCACACTAGATCCAAACTGGCCTTGCTGGAGTTTACAGGAAAGACATTTTTTCTCTCTCTCTCTTCTGTAGAAGCAACCAGAGGAGACAGACTCTGTCCTCTAGGATCTAAGTATGGAATTGAGGTTGGAATCACATTTTGCTACCATGGGGGCTCAGACAAAGCTGACACACAGAGAAAGTCAGAATCAAGGGACATGAGAGGAAAAGAGCTGAGTCCTAATAATACCACAAGATCGCACTGTACCTAAACTCCACGGCAGTCCCAGGAACCCATCTATTCCCAAACTCACTTCAGTCAGCCTGCTTAATTCATTCTTACTTGCAACTGATACAGAATCTGAGCTGGCTCTTAGGCTCAGTTAGCTCTGTCTGCCATCAATAGCAGAAAGAGCACCACATGCCACGCACACTTTTAATTCCTCTACTCCCCTGCTGGATCCCTGCACCACCTTAAAGTTTAAGCCATTTTACTTACTTTAAAGTATAAAACATTGGGAAGAAACTTTACAAAAGTGGATCTGCAAAAAAGCCAGGTAAGTTCCAGCAGATAATTGGTCTCATTAAGTACTGGCCTTCAAAACTTGGCATGATCATCTTGGCTCATGAGGGAAATAAGGATAGAAAAGGATCAAACATTAGTATGGGGAGGGAAAAAAATCTTCATGGGGAGCTCCGGCAAGAACTTGGAGCACTGTGTCCTAGGGGGCATCCTCCCTGTGGGAACTTGTTTACATGATTCCCCTTCTTCTGGCCTTAGTTTTCATACATACAAAATGTACTAATGACCTCTGAAGCTCTGTGCCTGCTGTAACATGTTTCAATTGTCCAGCAAACACATCCTGACTGTCCTCCAAGGGCAAGACCTCATGCTATGTGCCAGAAGAGTTCACTTCCAGGGGACAAGGCCAAGCCAGGATGCGCCTCTGGCCCACAGGAGCTCAGACATGTGGGCTACCTCCTTTCCCCACTCCATGGGCTCAGGAGAAGCAAGACTCTTACGCAAGTCCTTCCTTTACTTGCTCTGACACATTCATGGGCTGCAGAGGGTCAGATACACGCAAAATACAGAAACTACTGCACACACCATCAGGAGCATTTAGCTGCCATGGGAAATGCTTCGAACTGCCAAGTGTGCCTGGAGGTGTTTTACACTGAGATGAGACCCTGACGCCATTTGGTAAAGAGCTGACTACAGACAAGGTACAATTAGCAGGCTAGATGGTTATCTTTTAAATGGGCCTTTGCTTTTTCTGTCTTGATTCCCTTATCTGTTATCATGTCACTGGAGCCAACAGATTAAAGGCTGAATATCTTTGGATGACAACCTGAGAGAAGGCATCAGAATGTGAACAAACCCTTAAGTTGAGGCCTCATCACTTCCCAACTCACAGAACCCCAGGTTGTTAAAATTAGAAAAATCTTAACAAACTATTTGTTCCTTACAGCACAAATAATTTCAATGTCATTAACTCCACTTAAGTGACAATGTTAAGAAACAGTCTGAGGCCAAGTCTGGGTTTCCTGGGAAGAAAGACTGATTGGTAACATCTGCCCTGGTCATGGAAGGAGAATCACCCTTATACATACACATTTGCCTTTCCCCGTTCAGAGTGTAAACTCACTTCACAAATAAGGAATCCAAGGCCCAGAGAGATTAAACCACTTTCCAGAGGTCACACAGTGAGTTCAGGGCAGGAGAGGGGACTAGAAACCAGGCCTCTCTTCCCAGGTCTTCCTCAGCAGACTCCTTGGGAGGCAGCAAGCCCAGGAGGAGAAGAATGCAGGGAGATTTGCTCTGGTAAATCAACAGACCTTCCCTAGTGGCATCAGATTTCACCTGGGCAAGCAGACAGAGAAGTGATTAGCAACCTAGAGGACACCGGCCCCTCTGTGGAAAATTAAAGAAATCATTCCAGGTTACATTTCCATGGTACTTAACTTTCTGATGGGCACGGTTCTGCTACCAGAAAGACTGGGGGGGGGGGGGGGGGGGGAACGGGGAGAAAGTAGTGATTTCTGGATGTTCTAAGAATAAAGTTCAGCTCTGACACAGTGAGAAAAACTCTTGATACTTGAAAATTAAAGTTATTGGTATTCCATTATCCCACCAATCTCTATTCTGCAGACGCTGTTACCCAATGAAGTCATTTCTCACCAGGGATTAAGGCTCAAAAGAGGGGAGGGACTGCATCAAATTTCCTAACACGGGTTTTTAATAATCAGTTTCCCAGCCTGGAATATGAAACAGACTCTAGAATTAAACCAAGATGTCAGACAGAATAGGGCCAGGAAGGAGAAGGACCCCCAAATTAAAAGAAAGATGGTTTCAAGATTGGCTTTTCTTGCTTGGCTTTGTAGCTTTCCAAGAAACCAACTGTTTGACCAGAGGAGTGCTGAAATCCTAGATGCACTATGTGTCCCTATATATCAGATGCCCTACCCACCTCCAGAGGGACACCCAGGATGAGCTAGTGTGACAATTACGTAGACTTACATTCTAGTAGATGACAAATGCTCTTAATTTGAAACAATTCTTCAAGTCAGTGAAGTTGGAGGACTGCTCAAACAGTGGATATGTTACCCTCAAAGAAACTTCCCTCAAACCCACAAGGAACCGATTTTTCATTTGGGGAAAATCCTGTCAAGACTTCTCTCTAGACTCTCTGCAGCTGTTTGGATCAGAAAGATCAACGAGGTGCTCTGGAATGGTTCTCGACAATCAAAGGGTGACAGCCTGATATCAGAACGGGTCAACCCTGTCGAAAAAGCTCTGTGCTCAAGATGCCAGATTTCCCAGCAGCAGCCTAATGTGTTACGTGCATGTTCCAGGACACTGGGATGAGGGCAGGAACAGCACCGCTGGGAGAAGTCAGCTTCTTCCCTCAAGGCCAGCTGACATTCAAACAAGGGCCTGGGGGCCCAGCACAGAGCTCTGCATCTTCGGGAGAATGAAACAAAAGGGCTGTGTGGGAACTTGGCAGGGTGTTCCTGGAAGGCAGCAGATGAATGCAGAGTCCTGTAGCACCTAGAGAACTTAGGATTGGGCAAACAGCTCCCTGCTGCTGCTTGCTGGAAGCAAAGAAATGGTCTTTAAAGCAAGGACAATTGGTTGGCAAGCCCCACCCACACCTAACAAACCCCTTCACCACTTCTTCCTCCCCCTCTTCATGCTAGGCCAGGGAAAAAGAAGTGCACAAGTCCTGGATCTGCCCAGATGAGCCTGCTGTTTTCAGTTAGGGGCTCCGGCAGCACCCAGCTGTGGCTCCCCTCTGCCTCTGCCCAAAAGGTTGCCTTACTCCATCAATAGCCTCTTGCACAAGTGAGTAATTTACTTTGAAAGCTCAGGCCAAACTGGCAGTTAACCTTGACCTTCTCTCTACACATCTGGGTGTGTAGAAAATGAAAATCGGGACAACTCTGGCATCTACAGCAAATGAAATACAAGGGCTTTCTCCAGGCAGTAACAGAATGTCGAGACCTATTTTAGAAGTGGCTACAGCCCATTCCAAAGGAGAGTTTGCACTCTCCCAGGACACGCCCCCTTGGCCTAGCCCTTCATCCAGTATGGAGCCTCCAGAAGTGAGGAATGCTACAAGGGGCTCCTATCTGAGGAAAAGAAAAAGTTACCCACTGTGCGCTTCACTGATTCACTGACAGTATCACAGAAGGCTGGTACTGGCCCAACCATCACATTTTACAGTTGGAGAAGGTAAGGCTCAGAGAGGGAGACTGGAGGTGACCTAGGACACGCACAACAAGTTAATGGTAGAGCTGAGGCTAGAACCTTGGTCTCCTGACCTTGATGCTGGTACAGGTAGGGACAGAGGAAAGAGATTTCATGAAAGAAAAACTCATACAGACATAGAATTCAAGGGAGTGTCAGACAGGGCTTGAATCAGGTTCTAGGAAAAGAATTGGGTCCTTAGACTCTAAATAGTAATATCTACCAGAAAAATTAAGCGGACCCTCTGGGATGGTTTGCAACAATCACCAGAGTGACAGGCTGAGCTTAAGTTGATCAGCCCTGCAGCAAAGAACCCTCTGTGCTCAAGATGCCAGAATGCCCAGAAAGCAGCCTGATACTGGGAAGAGAAAGGAAAACCATCAACCTCAAAAAGTCATCCTCTTCCCTGGAGGGCAGCCAACAATCAGTCAAGACTGACCCTGATGCACAGCTTACCACTTCCCGTGGGATCAGAGAAATCCCATAAGAAAATGTGAAAAGTCCCACTGTATGAAATAGTTCAAGCATGAATATGCTTGCCAGGAGCTGGTTGGTTTGGAGTGATGTGACAGAGCTTCTCTATCAGGAAGCTGCTAGTCCAAATGTATGTACTCATGCACACAGCACACAGACACACACACATGCACACACACATGCACACACACAAACACAGGAATGTTCATGGGTGAGTTCAAAAGAAGCAGAAATTAAGATCCCTGTTTTGACTGCAACTAACACCACATCTAATCAGTTCAGAAGAGACATGGACAGCATCTGGAGATCTAATCTCAGGGCACTGGGCATCAATAGTCCCTACCTCACAGCATTCACCTTCTGGACTCCCGGAGGGTCAAAGTTGGCAAGTTCCTTAAAGACCAGGAACTTACCCCCACCTCCAGGGAGCATGATTTTTGCATCCCCAAGAAATGTGCAGGACCTGAGAAATTAATAGGCTGAGAGGGGGACAAACAAATGAGGACAGTCAGGAGGCCCAGGTGTCCCTGTGCAGATGGCACAACAGGAAGGGATGGATCTGAGTAGAAACACCAGGATCAGCAGGTGGCGGTGGGGGTGGGGGGGAGTGAGAATAGATTTGGACATCTTATAGAAGGACCAGCATTTCATTCTCATCTGCCGAAGAAATCAATGCCATAAAACAGGGATGCTGGTAGGATCTTCCAAGACAGAGAATGCTGGAAGAGGTCAAGGAATAGCAACAGCGACAGAAAAGAGAGGAAAATGTAACAAACTGAGCCCGGATTAAGTACCAAGGGTCTTGGGTTCTAGTTCTGACTCTGGCTCTGAGTGTAGTGAGACCTTGGGCAAGTCTCTGTCCCCGGAGCCTCAAATTTCCCAGTCCGAGAAATGGGAAGAGTAGAGTCTTGGAGGAGACAGGCAGGGGAAGGTGGAGGAAGGAACCGCAGGCTAGAAGTGAATTCGGGGGAAGGTGTTCCCAATCCCATGGCCACCGTGGCACTCACCTGTCCTGCCGCCGGGGCCACCGCTGCCCCAGAACCCCCGGGGGTGCCGTCGGGCTGCCGTTCGCGGTACAGAGCCCAGAGCCCCACGTTGGGCAGGAGGACCAGGGCCGCCAGCACCAGCGCCACCGCCTGCAGGAGCCGCTTCTCCTTCCGCCTCATCGGGGCCGGTCAGCCCCGCCGCGACCCGCCGGCCCGCCGCGCCGCCCCCAGCTCCGCGCGTCCGCCCGTCCGCCCGGCGGCGGCAGCAGCTCGGCGAGCAGACGCGGTCGCGGCGCCGGCCCCGCTCCAACTCCGCGGCACTTCCGCCGCTCGCCGGCCGGGGAGCCGGCCGCCGCCACCGTGCCGCCGCCGCGGGGGGATCGTCACTGCCGCCGCCGCCCTCGCGCCCCGCCGAGCCCCGCGCCGCGCGCCGCCCTGTCCCCGATCCGCTGCCGGGAGCCGCGCGCCGCGGACCTCGGCCTTCTCGCCTGCGGTCCAGTCCGCCCCGGCTCGGTGGGGGCCGGCGCCGCACCGCTTCCCCCTCTCGGGCCGCGATGGTGCGTCCCGCTCCTCGGCGCTCCCCCGCCCGCGGGAGCTTTGCGAAAGTCCCGGAGTTGGGGAGTTGGGCGCTAAGTGGTGCCCGCTGGGCGCTGGTGGGCAGGATGCGTGTCCCCCGGCTGGGGGGCGCCCGGGACCCCAGTGCCCGCCTTGACAACCGCTGTGGCGGATTGCAGCCGAGAGTTTGGGGATGGACGTGCAAATTGTGCTGGAGCCCCGGAGGCTCAGCATCTGCAGTCTTCGGGGCTGTGCCTTCCCACTCGCCCGGGCTCAGTCCCGAGAACAAGCAGACCTACTTCGATCCGGCAGACTCAGTGCTTTCGGTGGTGAAATGGGGCCATAGCTATGCATGAGCATCCTTCCACGGGTGGGCCCTGACGTTAAGTGTAAACGCCCTCTGTAAACTGTGGAATGATATGTCCGCCCACCACCTGTCTGTTGTCGCTGAAAACCGGCGGGGAGGTGACCGGAGAGACTCTGCAGGACCTTTTCTCAAGCAAGTTCAGCCCCCGTGGAGTTGGAATGGCTTCCAGTCCCACGTGTGCTTCTGGACGCTCGGCGCACGGAGCCCTTTCCTAAAACCTCTTGTGGGTTTCTGATTCCATTCAGCCACTCAGCGAGCCATCAGCGAGAGCCACCTGTGTTGCAGACACTGTGTCAAGCTCTGGGAAGAAATGAAAGCAGTTCCCTGACGACTGGGCGCTGAAACATTACACACGTAATCGCACTGGACAGGTAATGTGTGTATAACTGGTGAGGGCTCTGAAGAGGTCGGGCTGCCTGGGCGCTGGCTCAGCCCCGGAGCCTGAGACAGACAGCACTCTAACTCTGACCACGAAGCCTGTGGCTCCTCCCTGGGGCGCTCGGTGCTTGTCACTTAATAGCTTCCTCCCTGATGCGGAGGAATGAAGAACTCTCTTGGCTTCATTCCTGTGTGCCACCCCCACGTGCGCCCTCTTGATTCTCTGCTTCTCCTGCCCAACCCCTCCAAACCGGTGGCTAGTCCCCCGAGCCTTGTTGCTCCCAGCCCTGGACCAGCCTGGTGAGGAGTCTTGCCTCCCAGTTTTTCCAAAGCCAGACTGAGCAATGAGGGTGCCCTTTTCTGATATTATAGCTCTGGCCTTGACATCTGTCACAAAATCTTCAAGACTTGGGTCACCTTGGCTCTGGAGTCCACACTGCCCTGGTGACCCACTACGGCAGATTAAACTGCTCCCCCTCTCTTCCAGGTTGCTGGCTTTGTTTCTCTTTATGTGCTGTTGATCAGTCAGATCTTTCCACCCAGAAAACCTCTCCTCTCCTGTCAGTGGAAATCTTGTTCATCCTCCACATCTAGTTGAAGTGCCACAAAATTCTCTAAAACTCCTCCTCAGGGGCTATGGATTTCTATCAAAGTAATGGTTATCCTAATTGAATTCCTAGCACCAGGCAAGGTATTAAATGCTTGACATGCACTTCCTCTTTTAATGCTCATGGTTACCCTTTGTGATAGATGCTTTTCTTACACCTATATGCAAATGAGGCCAGAATGATCCTGTTTGAACAAAGATTAGATTTAATCACCCCTCTGTTCAAATTCTTCCAGTGACTTCCAACCTGTCTCTGGTTTCCCTACAAGGAACTACAAGATCTGACAAGCTGACGTATGAGTAACCCTTACCCCTTACTCTCTGCATTGTGCTTCCACCATCTGATCTCTTTGCTGTTCCTCAGAGCTCTGCAGATGTATTCCTGCCTCAGGACCTTTGCACTTATTACCTCTGCCTAGAATGCCCACTCTGCTGTTTTCTAAATTCAAACCCTGTGTCCTTTTAAAAAAATGTTTTTATTGTGCTAAAATACGTCAGTGGAAATTTTATCATTTGAACCATTTTAAGTATACAGTTCTGCGGCATTAAGTGCATTCAGGTTGTTGCACAACCATTGACATTGTCCACCTCCACCACTTTTTCCTCATTCCAAACTCAAATTCTGTGCCCATTAAACACTTAAATCCTCATTTCCCACCCCCCAAGCCTCCAGCAACCACCATTATTCTTTGCTCTATGAATTTGACTATTCTAGATATTTTCCATAAGTGAAATCATAAAATATTTGTTGTTGTGTGTCTGACTTATTTCATTTATATTTTCAAGCTTCCTTTATGTTGTAGCATGTATGAGAATGTCATTCTTTTTTTATATTGAATAATATTTTATTGTATGTGTATACCACATTTTGTTTAGCCAATCATCCATTGATAGACATTTGGGTTATTTCTGCTTTTTGGCTATTATGAATAATGTTGCTATGAATAGGCTTATATCTTTTATACTTCAGTAGATACACAGTATCTACTATCTATTTTAGATACACAGTATCTATTTTACAGTATTTATAAAATCAGATAATGTTCAAAATTCTTTCATGTGCACAGAGCACAATGCTGGTAAATGGCACCTCTGGAATGGTTTTTTGGTGTGGGGAGTACTGGGGATTGAACTCAGGGGCACTCAACCACTGAGCCACATCCCGAACCCTATTTTGTATTTTATTTTAAAGACGGTTTCACTGAGTTGCTTAGTACCTTGCTTTTGCTTAGGCTGGCTTTGAACTTGCAATCCTCCTGCTTCAGTCTCTGGGGATTACAGGCTTGCGCCACGGTGCTGGTATGGAGTGATCATTCATAAGCACAAACTCCCTCCACTGCTGGAACTCACCTATGGCTTCCCTTCACATTAGACTTGACTATGAGAATCCTTACTCCAGCCTGCAAGGCCTAAATGATCTGACCCGACTTCAAGCTTTTGCCTTTTCTCTTTTCCTTCTAGTTACACTGATCTTGCCATATTCCTCAAACACACCGAGCTGTGATCTCCTTCAGGCCTTTGCAAATTTGCTGTGTTCTTCTCTGGAAACATCTCCCTTCAAACCTTTGCATGGTTCTCTCTATTCTCTCAGGAACCCAAACAAAAGTTCTTCCTGACCATCTGATCTAAAATATCATCCCAGTCGTCTCCATTCGCTTAATTTTTCTTCAAAGCACATCTCATTTTGGGTCTCCCACTCTACAATGTGAGCATCAATAAAGCTGGAACTTGGTGCTTTTTTTTGTCTGCTTCTGGTACCTCCTGCCTCTGTCAGGACATACTTCTCTTTATTGTGAGTCCAAAAACCAGAATTTGGACAGAGGAATTTGCAGAAAGGCTCCCCCTCTTTCTGAGCCAAAGTAGCCAAGGTACAAAGATTTCGGCTCGTGCCCTTGTTGTCTGTATAATGCTGAACTGTGGACCCTCCCAGGTACAGCACATAGTAGGTGCTCAATAATTACCAGTCGAGTGAAATATAGCAATTAAGATCGTGACAGGAGAGAAAATATTCAGTGTGGCTGTCCTTCTCGCCTTGTCTTGTGGCTCCATAGAGGATTCTGCAGGAAATTGGATTTGAGTTTTTTCTCATGTCTTATAGAGTCACTTGTGGATCAAAGCTGCACACCAGCCCAGTCTGCCCCCAATGGGGACTCAAGCTTGAGAACCCGGCTTTAATCCTAGGACTCTTTGATCACTTTCTACAATGTGGGATGCACCAGGCAGGGATAGGGCTCCTGGGGCTTTATCCTACTCACAGAGACAATACCATTTCCTGGGGAAACTGATCTGCACTGACTGAAATTACACAAGAAATGTTACTTTCAGACTGAGCCCTCCTACTAGGCCTGTTGTGGCATTAAATGATATAATGTGCATAAAAGGCTTATGGTAGATGCTGGTCAAATGTAAGCATGATTAGCTATGGGTGCAATAAAAGCTCAACACCAACAGAAGCTCTGAAAAGGGATAGACAGGATTTCAGCTGCAGGACAAAACCCTCTGCTGTGGCCTGCATTTCTCTGATCTCATCTTCTATCCTTTCTTTCTCACTCACTCCAAACCAGCCACAAACACCTTCCTGGCCCTTGAACGCACTGTGCTCATTCCAGTCTGAAACCTTTACATTGGCTATTGTGCCTGCCAGCTTTTTCCCAGATCCCTCCCCACCCCAACCCCCCAACCAAATGCTGGCAGTCTCTCATCCTTCAGGTCCCAGTTAAATGGCACCTCTTTACAGAGACCTTTTTAAAACACTCTCTTCCATACTTTATATCTTGCTCTATTTTCGTCATAGCGCATCTCCCTCTTTGCCACAGTCTCATTTATTTGCTTATTCACTTGCTTATTATTGAGCATTTCCAAATGGAATATGAGCCACACATGGCAATTTCCTTGTATCCTGTCATATCCCTGCATCATGGAATATTAGTGCCTGAAACATGGGAAGAGATTGAAATATTTTTGATAAATGAGGAATCTCTCCTTTCTGTCCCCATCTTCCCATCTTTACTTCCTTTTTAAAGTAATAAACCATATATTCTCTGACTCACTCTTCAGTTTTCTATCTTGTCATCAGTAACAGGAAGGTTCAGTCAGAGGAAAGGTAACAGATGCAGGCCTTCAACCTTCCTATGAGGACATAAGAACTTTTCCTACTGAGTATCTTCACCTTGACTCTCTTAGGGTTCTGTGTTGGCAGACCCCATTTGTCAAGAACTGTACCCTCAGGCTGGACTGGCCACACTCTGAGCTGAGAGGGTGTAGACTGGATCAGAAAGTCAGGCGGGTTGGTCTTTGTGATAGTCTGCTTCTAATACCCTTTAATCTTGGCCAAATCCTTTAGCTGCTCTCAGCTGCGAAATGAGACTGCCTCTAATGAATGATTTCCAGGCTGGTGAGAAAGACCAAAAGCAAAACTCAAAAAACCATAGATGCTGGCTTCTGTATTTCCTGCAAACCCAAAGCCTTCCTGCTCCTCCTGTCTTTGGTGATCACTAAGCTCAACTGACATGTTCTCAGAGAAGCCTGATCTCCCCAAACAGACTCCATCCTTCAGTTGTCTGACCTCTCAGCACTGCCTTTCCTTTGGTCACACTGTTTATGATTGTGGGGGAATTATTTGATATTAGTCTCTGCCACTGGGATGTAAGCCCCATGAGGACAGAGACCACATTAGCTTTTGACATTTTTGTTTGTTTGTTTGTAATAGACTTTGCTTTTTAGAGTAATTTTAGGTTCACAGCCAAATTGAGCAGAAGGTACTGAGATTTCCCATATACTCCTGCCACCACACTTTTATACGTTATCAACCACCCTCAGCAGAGTAGCCCTTTTGTTAAAATTGATTTTAATATCTACATTGATACATCATCATCATCCAGAGTCTGTAGTCTACATTAGAATTCACTTTTGGGTTTGGACATTCTATGGACTTGGACCCAGGTATCCACCATTGCAGAATTAGATGGAGTGGTTTCCCAACCCCCAAATCCTCTGCTACACCTTCTCTCCCTGCCCCCAAACCCCTGGAAACCATTGATCTTTTACTGTCTCCAGAGTTTTGCCTTTTACCAAAAAGTGTGTACCTTTGCAGACCAGCTTCTTTCATTTAGCAATATGCATTTAAGGTTCTTCGATATCTTTTTGAGGCTGGGTAGCTCATTTCTTTTCACCAATGAATAACATTCTGTTATTTAGCTCTCCCACAGCTTATCCATTCGCCCATTGGAGGCCATCCTGATTGCTTCCAAGTTTTGGCAATTATGAATAAAGCTGCTATGAACATCCACATGCAAGTCTGTGTGTGGACATAAGTTTTTGCCTCCTTTGGATAAATACCAAAGAGCTCAATTATGGAATCACATATTAAGAGCGTGTTTAGTTTTTTTGAGAAAAAACCAAACTGTCTTCCAGAGTGGAAAATACAAAGTGCCATTTTGCATTTCTATCAGCAAAGAATGAGAGTTCCTATTGCCCCACATCCTTGCTGGCACTTGGTGTCTGGGTTCTAAATTTTGACCATTCTAGCAAGTGCAGAGAGACATCTCATTGTTTTGATTTGCGATATCCTGATGACATATGGTATGGAACACCTTTTCAGATGTTTATTTCCCTGGTTTTTTTTTCTCCCCAATAAATTTCCCTGGTTTTTTTTCTCCCCAATATCCCCTCAATGCCTAGCACAGTACCTAGACACAAGGAAATGCTCAACAAACATTTGGAAAATGAATGAATCAATTAATCAATCGAGCACCCAAGCATCCACCTCTCTAAAACCTATATTGAGGAAATTCACTAATGCTAGTATCAACAATCCAAATTACTGCCTCTACTAACTTAGTCATTTAACAATGTTCAAACTTCTCATATAGAGAAAGAGAAGTATTCTGGATCTGAAATTTCCCTACCTGTGTCTGGTCACCCTAAATCAGTCTAGACTTTGCCCCAATGATGACTACTACTACCTACTACTACTACTACTACTACTACTACTATTACTAGTACTTATTATTATTATTATTATTATTACCAGGGATTAAACCCAAGGGTGCTTGCTTAACCACTTAACCATATCCCAAATGCTTTTATTTACTTATTTTTTAATTAGAGACAGGGTCTTGCTAAGTTGCTAAGGCTGGCCTCAAATTTGGGATCCTACTACCTTAGCCTTCTGAGTTGCTGGGATTGCAGGCATGCACCATCACACCTAGTGACCCTAGCTTCTTGTGTAAACTCAGAGGCTACCCAAATTCTCTGAGCATCAGGTTTTTCTTGTATGGGTCCACAAATGTATATGCGTAGTGTCAGGAATTAGAGATGTCTAGCTAGAATATGATTGTATTAAGTAAAGCAGTTGGACCAGATGCTCTCTGAGGTCTTCTTTAAAACTCTGGGACTTGGTCTTGCACCAAAGGGTGGAGGAAGGGGGACCAGATATGGAGCACCATTCGATGTTCTCCAGTGTCTACATTTAGTGGCACTTAGCTCCCAGTTTGAGTAAGAATAAAGGATTTGCAGGACATCCATTTGAAGTGACCTCTAGACAGACCATTGCCTCTCTTATTCTCTTAGAATCTACTTTGTCATTTCCACCATGAGATGGCAACAAAACCAACCAATCCTGCCAACATAAAGGAATGTTGTAGAATCAAGACAGTGAATGTGGGAGATGCCTCAAGCAGGAGAAGTTTTGAAAGAGCAAACAGAAGGCTACAAATCTCAAACAGTAAATATACTAAGTCACTGGATACATCTCAAACAGAGCATCAATCACTAGGGTCGGATGCAAATATTAAGTGTACAGGGAGCCATCCTCCTGACACTACCATGGAAATATCAGGGCTTGGGAAATGCAAGTGCTTCCTGTTTAATTACTTCTATTTTTGTACAAAGGAAAAAAATCAGTACAAAACATACATAGATAGATAGATAGATGGATAGATAGATAGATAGATAGATAGATAGATAGATAGAAAGATAGATAGATAGATACACAGACAGTAGGATTCAGAGCAAAGGGTACTTCCTAGAAGACTGAGGCCCTTAGAAGAGTGACTCTCTTCTGTGAGCACCTCTGTAAATAAGAGGTTTGGGTACTCTATAACCCAGGGGTCTCAATCTTGGTTGCATATTAGAATCACCTGGGGGACATTTTAAGACTCTGGACGCTCACCCCACATCCAAACCTATTAGCCAGACTGGAAGTCGGACTCAGTCGTGGCAAATGGTTCTTAACAGTAGCCAAGTTTAGAAGCATCACTGCTCAGTGGCTTTATGGGCCTAAGTTGTAGGTCATCTGATGTTCCACTAGGTGGCACCTTCCAGCAGATTCAAAGAATGAATTCATAAAGCAGGGCTTGGTGGTCTTGGCTGGGGTCTGTAATCCTGATGAGAAGAACTTATTGGTTAATAATTCCTACTAAGTGCTGGAGCTACCGAATGGTAAGATTCGTCCCTGTTGGGAAACAGGCGGGGAAAGAGGGCGACTCCATTCCTTACTATTGGGCTTACCCATTCATGGATGCATTCTGGTCTTTCCTTCCCAGTCCATCCGGCAGTAACAGCAAGCTCCAGTTCAAAAGGCCTCCAGGATCCCCATGACTGGAGTAGTGACATTTTGTTGTTGTTGTTGTTGTCTTATCTGTTTAATGAAAAATATCCTGATTTTCCTTGAGAATTTATACTCCTTGGCAGCTGGGAAGTTGACTCCACCCTAAGCTGCTGGCTTAGCCAACCAGAGCATTCTATCCCCTTCAGCTTTGGCGATTAGTCCAGGGGTGAGCACCTGATCTCCAGAAAGGAAGACTGAACCAATGGGGTTCAGTTTGGAGGTTTTTATTACGGGAACATTGACCTGCTCTAGGTCAGCTTTGTAAGACTGTGAAGAGTGGCCATTGCTCTCCCGAAGCTTCTCCTCCTTGCTCCAGGGAAGCTATATAGAATACCTTCATGGGCTTCTCTACACTCCTTTTTTTCCTGAGGGGTTTAGCTCTTGGCAAGACCTCAGGGCGGGGAGAAGACCCAGGTCAAGTTTTCTCGCCCAGTGTCTTTATTGGGAGTATTCCACAGGCTACTGGGTGTCTGCCACTAATAAGGGCCACAGCTCCTGTTACAGTCTCCTTGACACAGTCCTCCCTCTCTGGATCCTGGAAACTGGCCCTCCCCTTACCCTGCAGTCCTAGGGCTGGACTGCACATGCTTTTCCCAGCGGCAGGACACTGCACGTCCTAGGTGGTCGCCCTTCCCCTCCCCTCCCCCAGTGTTCTATTAAGTTCTTCTCAAATGTTCTGGCATGAAAGCACCATTCATTTCCAGACAGACACTAACTCAGTCAAGGCGAAGCTTCCAGAGAACAGCCCAACGCAGGAAAGGGGAGCTGAGAGATCACCAGGTCTCCTGAGCTAACCCCTGATGTCATCCAGGCCTCTATTCCAACTCACCTCCCACATTCAAACAATTACCTAATAATGCTGATTATATTGCCTAATAAATTTTAAATGTATCCCTTCCCCTCTAGGCCTGCTCTGTAGGACATATATCAGACACCTGTAAGACTCCCTGACCAGAACACTACATCAAATGCTGAACTCCCTACCTGGCCGAGCACCCATCCCCATCTACCGGACGGCCCTTGACCATGACTTGTCTGAATTGGCTGAAAAGGATGAATTAGATTACTCCAACTTTTTCAAAAATTGGAAACAAGTAACAGAGGGAAGAAGATAGCACTTCAATCTTTCCCCAAAACCTATGAGGTAAGTTCTATTATTATTTCCATTTTCCAGAAGAGGAAACTGACCCATTCCCAGACCCTGCGCTAAGTTCTTTATGTACATCACCTCTCTGACGCATGCAGCCTTTCATTCCACTGGTATTTATTAAGAACCAATCACACATCAGACTCTATAGGAGATGCTAGGCATTCAGTGATAGGGAAACAGACGATAACAGTCTTAGGGCTTACCCTGTAGTAGTGGAAAAGACATTGTACACATGAATACAGGAATAGCGATTTCTTAGGTAGGAGGAAGGAGAAAGGGCCTCGTGGCTGTTAGACTGAGGTCTACAGTTAGAACCCAATGCTGTTGGAATCCAAGTTCAACATTCAGCCAAGTTCCACAGTCGTGACTCCACTAGGTTGTTCTCCCAGGGGGACGTCGGGATTGCCAGTGACCCTCTGTTTGTCCCTGAAGCAGGGCCCTGCCACTTACTGATGTCCACACAAGTACACACATGCATACAGAGTGGGAACTCTGCTGTCACATCCCCTCAGCTGCAGGGCTCCCCCAGGAGAGAGCCAACAAATGCAGTGGGCTGTGCAGATGCCCCCCGTCCTCAACTGGGGGATTCGTATTTGAAGAGCATTCTTCGACACCCTGGGCTGCCCCTTGCTTTTGCTTGGTAAACAGATCACTTTGTATCAACACAGAGAGATTGCCCCATTCTTTTTTCCAGAGATGAAGATTTTTTTTTTTTTTGCAAGATCTGGGCAATGCTGGACCTATTTTCCTGTGTGGCCATTGAAGTTGTCCATCCAAGTTGGGGCCAAGTGGTGGCCCTAGGCCTGTGGAGTTTAGAAGTATCTACAGATTTGGTCCATTCTCTCATTATAAGAATAAGAGGCACCCTAAGTTCAGAGAGGAAGCTGAATGGAAACTAAAACCCAGATCTCCCGACTCCCAGTCCATGGTACCATGCCACCTCTAGAGTAGCACAAAAGGGACAAGTAGGAAGAGAGTTCAGCATCAAAAGTGGAAGTGTTTTCAGCATTGACCCAGCTCTATGCCCGTATCACACCACCCCGGAGTTGGCTGAGCTGTGGCTAATCCACAGAGAGCAGACTGACAAATGGGTTCCTATTTCTTTGGAGTAACAACAACAACAACAACAACAACAACAACAACAACAACAAGTGGGGTAATGCCACAGCCGAAGGATTCAGGTTATTACTCTTTCATTCCCTCGTTCATCAAGCAGAAACTGTGCCCGCCCCTGATCTAGGCACCTGGGATTCCAGCATAAGCAAGCACTTAAACAGAGGGATCAGAACAGACAAAACCTGACACAGTGCACTGTTTTATTGGAGTGTTTTACGAGTGTTTTACAAGGGACCATGAGAGCCCAGAGGAAGAAACTTCTGATTCTGCTAAAAGTCACATGGAAGAGGTCACAGGAAGGTGACATTTGGGGGCATCCTGGAGGATGTATAGGAGTTTGCTAAGCCAAAGAAGATTATGGGAAAGAATTTCTTAAAAATAAATGATATTCCATGACAAATTCTTCCTCAGAAACTGACAGATAACCAGCTCAAAAGAGATTTGGGTAATAAAAAAAATTTTTAAATGAAAGTAATTTGCTGCCTTAGTTAATTGAAAATTCTAGGGTAGGATGCCTTCAGAGATATCGAGCTCCAGGTGTTCAAAGGGTGCCATCAAGCCACAGAAACTCTCAGTTCTGCTTCTTCTTTATGTTCTTACCCTCAGGCAGGCTACTCCCTCCTGATGACTGGGTCGCTCCAGATTTAAATTATTCTTAAGGCGAGCAATGCCGGGGAAAACTGATTTCCCTTTCCCAGCAATCTCACTAAAAATGCCACACCAAGTCTCATTCAATAGGCCTGGGTCACTTGCTTGCCTCTCAGCTCCATCTGCATTCTTAAGACCTGAGAGTGAGGAAGAGTGAGCCCTAAAGGAAAACTGGAGTCCTGTGTCCAGAGGAAGAATGGATAGACACTGGGTAGTCAAGACCATCAAATGCCAAAGTTTCGGTGGATTAAGAGTACGTCTGTGCCTCAGGGGTATGAGTGACCGGGGGAGGTATCTCTATATAGCAGAGTTGCATGTGCCTTGTTATTTCTGAGCCCAGAGGCAGGAGCTCAATTTTCCTAGAGTGGCAAAGATTGAGGAGGAAGCAGCAGGAACTGTAATAGTTTGGATGTGAGATGTCCCCCCAAAAGCTCACATGTGAGACGATGTAAGAAGGTTCAGGAGAAATGATTGGATTGTGAGAGTCTTAACCCAATCAATGAAATAATCCCCTGAAGGAATTAACTGAGTGGTAACTGAAATGGTAGGGTGTGGCTGGAGGAGGTGGGAATTGGGGTGTGGCTTTGGGGTACATATTTGTATCTGGCAGGCAGAGTCTGTCTCTCTGCTTTCTGATCCTCATGTGAGCTGATTCCCTCTGCCACGCTCTTCCACCACGATGTCCTGCCTCACTTCAAGTTCCAAGAAATGGAGCCTGCTGTCTATGGACTGAGACCTCTGAAGCCACGAGCCCCTAAATAAACTTTTCCTCCCCTAAAATTGTTCTGGTCTTTCAGTCGCAGCAGCAAAAAAGCTGAATGAAACAGGAACTTTTAGAACCAACAACTTATTTTATTGAAGAAGAAATTAAGGTTCATAAAAGGAAAGTGATGTGTCAGAGGCATATAACCTGGTAGCAACAGAGACCAGGAGGCGCCCGGTGCCTTGAACCCTGGGACTCCTGTGCAGTGAGCAGCCATTCATCTGAGGAACAAGGAGCCCCTGAGGAGGAATGCGGGCATTTCCCGGAACCCCTGGGATCGCTGGGGTGGCAGATGCCACTCCCCCAGGCTCCAATGCCATACTGTCTACCCCAGACACGTGCCTGGCATTTGGCCTAGGTGTCATGCAGCATCACATCAGGCCCCAGGGCCCTAGGAGCTGAATGACTCATGGATGCCAAGCTCTACTGAGAGCAGAGCAAGGGAGCAGAGTGGAGGTGGGAAACCCAAGATGGAGATGGGGCAGAGAAGAGGGCGGAGCTCTGGATGGAGCCGGAGGGAGAAGCTCAGCCAGAGAGCTCATTCAGCGTCTAGTTTTCCAATCACTCAATTTGTATGTATATTTAGAATTTTTCATTTTTAGTAATGTGATATATATGCATATGGTTATGAAATTAAATAATTCAGTTTATAATAAAAAGTAACTCTCTTTCCCCATTTCCTGGTCCTCAGAGACGATTGCATTTTTTGGAGGGGTACTGGGGATTGAACTCAGGGACACTTGACCACTGAGCCACATCCCCAGCCCTATTTTGTATTTTATTTAGAGACAGGGTCTCACTGAGTTGCTTAGCACCTAGCTGTTGCTGAGGCTGGCTTTGAACTCATGATCTTCCTGCCTCAGTCTCCCGAGCCACTGCCCACTGCACCCAGCTGAGACCATTGATTTTTAACTGTTTTGTTTTAACCTCAGCGAATGTTTATTAAGTGGATGCGTTATGTGCCAAGGCCTGTGCTAAACCCCTTATGTGCTCTGCTTCCTTGAGGATCCCATGAGCTTGCTACCGTTGCCACATTCAGCTGGGCAAACTTCAGTGATCCGTCCAAGGTCACGCTGCTGGCGAGTAACAGAAATGAGATTTCAGCTCAGGGAGGTCTGATTCCAGATCCTCGAGTGCTCTTAATCATTACACTCTGGTGGTTTCTGTCAAAGATTTATTACTTCTGCACCTTGATTTATCAACTCTCGACATTATCTATTGACTTCTTAGTATGACTGATGAGGATTTATCTCACTTATTCCCACTGCTTTCTGCCCACCAATTTTAGATAGATACATGGCAACGTAGCCTTCTCTTGTGGGTATCTTTGGGACTTTAAATAATTCATTCAAACCTCAATTCCTTGTTTCTACTCTATAAACACTTATTGATTGGTTATGTGGGGTCACCCATGAGTCGGATGGTGGAAAAGACATTCCAAATTTCCTGGTTATCCTTCCCCATCCACCATAGCAGCCAGCTCCATGCCAGGCACACAGCAGGTACTTGATAAATATCTGTTTGATAAAGCAAACACAGAGCAACTTGGCACCCAAGGGAAGAGTTGACCAGAAGTCTCAGGCAGGCCGAAGGCATGGCAATTGCAGTCTGCAATGTCAGCCTGACTTCTTCAGAGACACAGCCTCCCGCTGAGGAGGGAACAAGATGCAATAAAATGGAAATTGAAGGAGAATCGCTCCAGAGCAGCTGTCAGGAAGCAGTTCCCCCAGTGGAGAGAGCGGATGTGCAGAACGACCTCGAGGCAAGGTTGTCTCTGCTCACACACCTGGGCCTGTCCCCCCAGCTTTCCGGGAGGCCACCAGGGAGCTCACACCATGCAGATCTCTAGCCATCTCCCCCTTTGTGGGACTCTTGGGTTTCCAAAGTGCTTTGAAAGGGGTCCACCTGGAGAGGCTTCTCCCCTGGGCTGAAGTATCTGGGCCCATGTAACTGTGAGAGGCCCAACATTCCAGATACAGGCCACCTACTGGAGGGTCCCCGTGCATGCTGTCCTGCTGCCTGTGCCACCCTTCACCATTTTTGCTCCTGCTCTTCTAGGTAATTCATACTCATCCTTTGCACCTCAGGTCAGGTGACACTCTCTCAAGGAAGACTTTCAGAACCCCCCCGCCCCCCCCCACCAAGGTGAGTCATATACCTTATTAAATGCTAAGTATTTACCCTTTGCACTTAGCACAGTCGTAGTTTTACACTTATGAGAGTCATTATTTGCATAAAGCCAACCTCACCCATTAGACTGTAATCCCCAGGAGGACAGGGACCATCTCTGATTTTGATCACCACTGTATTCCCAGCACCTAGCACATGGTAAACATCTGGAACGAAGGAAGGAGTGAGTGAGTGGGTCTTGGTGAAACTCTTTAATCAAATGATTCATATATGCAAGGTTTAGTCTCTTCGAATCCCAGAATCTCCTTTGCACCTAGGGAAAAAATATGGGTGAAGCTTTCCATCCCTGACCTCCCCATTCCAGTCTTGTGAGTCACCTGAAAATGCAGTGGTGGGATTCCTGATGACTCGCATGGACTCTAGGGGACACTCCCTGCCCCCAACACACACTCTTCTTCCTCTCCCCTGGTCTTGCCCTCCTCTGTCAATATCACCAAGTCCTGCCTCTTCATCTTCTACCTGGGTGATTATCAGCCCTGTCTGCAGCTCACTGACCAGGGAAGCTGTTTAGACACACAGATGCGTGAGTTCCTGATTCAGGGATTCTAATAGGGCCCTGGGCAAGAGCGTGTTTAAAAAGATCCCCAGGTGACCCTGATGTGTGGTCACTCTTGGATGGATCTCAAAGATGCCTACTTACCTCCAGCCCCCTTCCCTCTCCAGTTCATCCTCCTCCTCTTCCTGTGGGGTGAACCATCTCCCTTCAACCCACTTGTCCCAAGGCAGCCTGCCAGAAAGACCTTTCTAGAATAAAAACTAATTGTCATTCTTCCACTTGAAACTTCCCACCACACCCCACTGCCTTCAGAAGAAACCAGACTCTCAGGCCCACAAAGCCCCTGTTGGCTTCTTCAGGCCCATCCCTCCAGTTGTTTTCTAGTCACCTCACTAAAACCTCTGAGACACTCAGTCTAAATGGGCCTGGCCACGTTTTTTTCTTCCTCTGGGTCTCTGCACATCTTCTCCCCCGGCCAGTGTTAAAGAAAAAAAAAAATTATTCTGACACTCGTTAAAACAGTAAAAAAAGACTCTTCTCAGAGTTGTTGCCACAGGGCTGTGGTAATAGGGAAGAAAGATCAGACTCAACTCCCAGTACAACAAAGACAGCTGGGGATTTATAGCCAAGGAGCAGAGCCAGAGGTGAATGGATGGAAAATTACTAAGAGAAGACATCAGGGTAGGGAAACTCTTGCTAAGGGCAGATCAAGGTCTTGAACATCAGATAAGGGATGAGGGATTTGATCAGATAACAAAGGTGATCAGATCTCAAGGGTTAGGGTGACTTGGCTGGAGCCTTGGCTAAGACTGGCCTGGGCAGACCAAAGACGAGATGAGGGCCAAGGTGGAGGACTAGTGGAGTTGAGGCTCAGAGGAGCATGACGAAGAAAGTTGGGTCAAGGACAGAATCTTCTAACCAGGAGCTCTTTCCAGAGCAGCCTCAGTGGTTCACGGGACACTACTCCACCTGGGGCGCTCCACCTGTGGGTGTTAGTGTTTGTCACATCTTGTTGCTGTGATCCGTTTACTGGCCTGCAACTCTGCTGGGCAGTGCACAACTTGAGGGCAGAAGGTGTATTTTGAAACCCCGGTGCCTAAAGCAGCATCGGGCCCTCAGCTGATTTGTGACCAATGAACACATATTGATGAACATGCCTCTCCTGGAATTGCTACTCTATTCTGAAGCAATCAATGATGGCCTCCATCAGTGGTTCTCAGAATTTACTGTGATCAGAATCACCAGGAGGGCCTGTTAAACACAGATGGCTGGACCCTGCCTCAGGTTTCTGATTCAGGAGGGTGGACTGGGACCCAAGAATTTGCCTAACAACAGGTGATACTTTTGCTGTGGTCTCGGATTGCACAGTATAATCACCGCCCTGAAGGATTACATCTGATATCATCTCCAAGTGATATGCATCTTAATATTTCTCAAATCCAAAGATAATGAGATTTAACAGGCAACTTTCAGGTGAGATAGTGAAGCAGATATGATCTCATGTTGTAGGTGACCTCCTTCCTCCTAATATGCTCCATTCTGCCTCTCTCTCATTTGTGACAACAGCTCAAGACTTCTTTCCTTTCTCTGCTCCATTTGCTGTGGGAGGGGCTGCCTTCCAACCCCCTCTGCCAGGCCTGTTGCCAAACTGAGAGCAAGGACTGTGGGCCCCCAGGCAGCTGAGTGGCATACTAATGCAGGTGACCTGAGGACCTGCAGCATCCTGAGCCCTCACCCATCTCAGACCTCATGATTAGCTGCTGGTGCAAATGGATTTCAGGGCAGAGACACCCAGACAGGAGTCAGGGCTGGAGCAGGCAGGGCAAGACAGAGCTCCCCAAAATGAACCAGCCTGGAGAAAGCCAAGGTTCAGCCATCTGCAGGGCATGTGGACAGAGCTGGGATATGCAGGCTGTGGTGTCCACACACAAACACCTGAGATCTTCAGGATTTGGGGGCAGAGTTGAGGATGGGAAGAAAACAGAGAGGTATACGTGGAGCCAGGGCAGGGGCCAGCTCTCCCTGAACCACCATAATCCAGGGAGGAGCTCCTTCAAATTCTAAATTTAAACTTGACCCTCCTAGGCCATGAAAAAAGAATATTTGTTGAGATAGGAAGATAGAACATGTGTTATTTACAATGTGTTAATTTATAACTTCTGACTATGGAGACAGGTGATACGCAGGTCTCGATTTATACTCTTGCTCAGATCCTGTGAATATTTGGGGTGGACCTGATTGCTGGAGTGATCAGGGAGGTGAGCAGTAGTGTAGGGAAGCAAGACTGGTCTGGGAGGGTCTTTGCTTCTCCCCAGGGTGAGGATCATCATCTGGAAAGTGCCAGGTAGCCCTGCCTTCCTAGGGACATGGTATACCCTTTGGGACCACTCTTCTGGGAGTAGAGTGAAAACTGGTTCCAGTTAAGCGACGACAACTTTGTACCTGCCTATTTGGCATGAAGGACAAGGCCTGAACCTTGGGAGGTTTAAACCTGAGGTTCCCAGCTAGTTGTCAGACAGTGGTGGTGGCTGTGGGCAGGGAGCCGGGTGGGGCGAGAGACAGATAAACCTCGGGGCTGCTACTTCCCGGATGTATGTCTTTGGGACATTCACATGAGCTCTCCAAACCTCAGTTTCCTTGTTTGTTAGATGGAGGTGAATGTAGTACCTACACGAAGAGGGTTATGCCAAAGCCTCTGTACTATGACTGCCCGGGTGGTTGTTTACCAAGTGCCATTATTTGTGATTTCCTGTTTAGTTTGTTTCTATCTGACAGGGCTTTCTCCTCAATCAACCCCTCCCCTGGCAAGGCTAAACAAGTTGGAGAAGTTGTTCCCCTGAGTCCCTGGTCTTCTCTTTGGCCACTCCTGCCCTGCTGTGGCATCTCATCTTATAGATCAGGTAGCCTGCATTGAAAGGCAGAGTCCTGGGTTCCTGGCTCAGAGGTTCTGATTCACTGGGTTGGTGCTGAGCCCATAAATCTGCATTTTAATGATCTCACCAGACAATTTTCATGTAAGAGACAACTCTCGGAGAAATCCCCTGGCTGAGGAAGCAGCTTGGCTGGCAGAATTAAGAGCAGTTGCTGAGAGGTAGATTCCTGTTCAATCTAAAGCATTTTCCTAAGAATCACAGCTGCCCAAGAATGTAATAGCTTCCCTGGGAAGTAGTGACTTCCTGCTCAAGGAGGTAGTTATGCAAATGTTAGGTCAACACCTGGCAGAGGTAAGAGAGGGCTCAAACCTGAGCTAGGAGGGACTTCATGACTGAAGATGGCTGGGATCCCATCTTCCTTTTCCTTGACCTTTCACCTCTCAGGAAATACTGTGCCTTCCCCAGGGAGATTCTTGATTCGAGTCTCATGTGTGACAATGGAATGAATGCTTTTGTGTGCTAGAGCCTGGTGATGAAGAAGGGCATTTCAGGCCATGTCACTCAATTGTATCAACAGACGGGACCCCCTTGACTGTTTGGGAAGAGAAGTCTTGTCTCTAGCCCTCTGTGAGCCCCTCTCTCCTGTACCTAATTGATAGAAGAACTTGGAAGTCAATGCGGTTGTAGGATGGTTTCAGACTGTGCTCAGGAGAGGACTTGGGGCTGCCACATCCTACAGTAACTGTGCCTAACGCCGCGTGTAATCACCGCCATGTGTCTGTGTCAAGAACGGAGTACGCTTCAGTGAAGTCCCTGGAAACTCCCCTGTCAGGACCCTCTGGGCTGGAGACAAATGGACAAGTTAGCCCAGTGATAAATCCTGCTGCCCTTCTGTTGTCAGATGCCCCATGCAGCCAACCAGCTCTGCAGGGGCCCAGACTCGAGGGTGCACTCAGGGGCGGAGTTCTTCAGGACTGGGGCGTGTGGTTGCTTCCCAAGCATATCTCTCAAGGAGTGGGGGCCTCACCAGTAATTTGTTTTGAGTAAATGAGCTGATGTGTCAGTTATTAAGGATCTGAGAAAGTCGTTCGCGGGAGAAAGGAGGGTTTTGTGTTTTAACTTGCTTGTTTTTCCACCAATCAACAAACAGGGTCCCAGAGCCCAGCCTTCTCTGGCCCTAGGGTTGCTCCGCTAGGTTGCTGAACCTTCCCATGTGTCTTCTCACGTGTGTTCCAATAGCAGGTAGAAAGCATCCCATCCCACCTCAGCCCACAGCTGTCCTTGAGACCCAACTTCTCTGAGCCAAAAGTGAACATTTCCTCTTTGGACCAACCCCTACCTCCATGCAAGGGCAATGGGTCTGTCTCCTCAGGCACCTGTCATCTTTGCACCTCAAATAATTTCTAAGATTGGTGCCCACCTTTTGAGTTACCTACCACATGGCAGAGAGTGCTAAGAGTTCCACGTGTCTAATCTCAAATGTTCATAAACATAAAATTATTAATTGCACCAGGCAGGTTACAAAAGTGAGGCAGAGAGTGATTAGGTCACTTTCCCAGGTCTGTGTGACCTAACATCCATAGTGGTTTGGGCTGGAGAGTGAATAACCCAATGGGTGTAGACTCTGGCTCAGAGCCCGGGGGATGAATCAAGACTCTGACTCTTATTAGTGATGGGGAGGGTTACTTTTCTAAGTCTTAGTTTCCCCTCTCTTTAAAATAGAATAATGCTACCTAAGTCTATGTATTTATAAGTAATAGTCCCACAAATATGTCCACATCCTAATCTCTAGAACCTGTGAACATGTTACCTTATATGGCAAAAGGGATTCTGAAGACATGCTTAGGTTAAGGATCTCCACTAGGGAGATGATCCTACATCATCTGGGTGGACTCAACATAACCACAAGAGTTCCTCTAGAGGGAGGCAGGCGTGCCAGAGAAAGAGCTGAAGACACTAAGCCACTGGCCTTGAAGCAGGGCAAGGGACCATAGAGACAAAGAAAAGAGCCATCTCCAGAAGCTGGAAGATGCAAGGACACACTTTCCTCTGGAGTCTCCAGAAGGCAGGCAGCCCTGCTGCCACCTTAATCTTAGCCCAGTAGGACTTATTTTGGACGTCTGACATCTAGAGTTATAAACTAATAAATGTGTGATGGTTAATCCACTAAGTTTGTGATAGTCTACTTCAGCAGCAATAGGAAACTAATAAAGTATTATTGTGAGGGTTTTTTTCCCCCTCTTAAAAACCAGTAAAATGCCAAGCACGTTGGGTTGCTTGTATAAAAGTTCACTATAAACATCGGTTCCTGGTTTTACTGGGAGCTTCTTAATATCTATCTTTGTATTCTTTGTATTCCGAACATAATGTGTTCTAATACTTGGCCCAGAGCCGATGCTGTCATTATTTGATGGGAAAATGATGGTTTCATTCATGGCAAGAAGAGGGGATGCTCCCCAGAAATGGTGGGGAGAACTAGAATCAAAGCAAATGGAATGAAAGAAAAAACCATGACATTAATTGAGGTGGCCCCACATTTCACTCTTGTTAAGTCGTTGATGGCTCTGGTTAAGACCTTAATGGTTCTCTGCATGGAGTGACACGTTAAATAATGAGTAGTCTTTACCCGGTATTTGGCACAGAGAAGAGAGCAGCTCAAGACTTACTTTCTCTAGGAAATCTTTCCTTCTCCCTCTGGTGCACTGCACTATGGGTTCATTGGAACTCTTGGTTGCAGATTATCAACTCAGATGCATTTGAGCCAAAAAGAAGAAAGAGAAGGAAGGACTAATGAAATAAATGCAAGCACTAACCGAAAATTTAAAAACCAAACACAACTATACTTTATTGACAAGTGTAACTAAGATAAAAATGTAGCTGTTCAAGTTATCTTCAGGGCCTGTGGGGATTCAGGTGTTTGACTGAAGTCATCAGGATCACTTGTCACCTCTCTGCTTTGCTTTTCCTTCGCTGTTGGTCTCACTTTCAGGCAGGCTCAGGCAAGGGGTGGAACTTGAATGCGACCAGCTTAACCACCCAAAGGGAAAGAGCATCTCTTTCTCAACAGTTTTACCAAAAGTCCCGATGGCTTCTGATTGGTCTAACTTGAATTACACACCTGCTTCTGATTCAGTCCTATAGCCAGGGAGCTGAAACACAGCTGGGGTAAGGATCTGAGAAAGTTGTTGGCGGGAGAAAGGAGGGTTTTGTTTTTTAATTGTTTAACTTGCTTGGGTGGACTCAGCTCATGATGAGATAGTCACAATAGAGGCAGCCACATGGACTCTGTAGGAAAGCGGCAGTCCCCAAAGGGACATGGAGAAGCTGTTACCAGAGGATGGGAGGAAAGGCTGGGCAGGCACAAACTACAGAATTTCCTTTCCCAAGACTACTTAGAGAAGAGGTGGCAGAAACACACTTAGAAACCAGCCTCCTGAATCCCAAAGAAATCTGATCATTCACACAGGCTGGAGGGTAAGAGCTGTATCTGCCCCCAAAGCTGCTCCCATGGGATTTCCTGAGAAAATGAGGA
The DNA here is from genome assembly GCF_902686455.1 of Sciurus vulgaris. Taxonomy (NCBI): domain Eukaryota; kingdom Metazoa; phylum Chordata; class Mammalia; order Rodentia; family Sciuridae; genus Sciurus; species Sciurus vulgaris. The sequence continues at coordinate 25,708,072 of NC_136466.1, forward strand.
GTGTGGGTGGAAGTCTGGCAGAAGAGACAATTCCTACTAACACGAAAAATCCAGACTCTCGGAGCTGGAAGGCTCCCAAGTCTGACTTCTCCCTTCCCTTCGCAGCATCTTTTCCGGGTGGTTGGCCAGCCTCGTGTGGGCCTCTAGAGACAGGAAACACACTCCTTTTTTGAGGCATTCATTTTAAAAATACCTTTGACTATTAAAAACAAAATATTTCTATTTTAATCAAAATCTGTCTTTCTGTAGCTTCTCCACACTTGTCCTTAGTGTCCCAGAAGACTAGTCCCAGAGGACTAGTCAAACTCCTTTGAAATAGCCCAGAATAGAAGAGCGTAGAAACTGGGAGTCAGAACCTGGGTCCAATGTAGGACTTCTAGAAGAGCAGGGAGTGTATGTCTGCGTGTGGAAGTGCTCTGTGTGTCACAGGTAGCACTGGGGATAATTGTAATTGTATGCCAAACAGTGTTCTAAAGCATTGTCTCATTTTATCCTCACAATGAATACTTGAGATAACTATTATCATTCATGTTATACAGAAGAGAAAATTGATGCCAGGAGACTTGAAGTCACCCATCCCAGGTCACCCAGCTAATTTAGATGATTCCCAGGTGTGTGTCCTTATCTAATACATCACCGGCAAAAAAAAAAAAAAAAATAGGCAGGTGGAACTGAATGTACCAGAAGCAGCCAAGAACTATTCCCCTAGGCTAAGGCCCCCTTCTAACCAAATTTCCTGTGGAAAGTGTTCTCGCACTCCCAAACCTTTCTTCCTTCTTCTCTGGTCCTGAGATGAAATAACCCACAGGCAGCTCTCTATGCAGAGAAGAAAATGATACAGAGGACAGTCCATGTTGCTTACAAGAACACAGAAAGATCAGGCTTTGTTGACTCAGATAGGGAAACAGAATCCAGGAACACTGTGTCTGCTCTAGGGTAATTATCCTGAAACTGGTTGGCATTTTACTCAGCTCCAAAACTCATAAAGAGGCTTCAAAGAGATGGCGCCTCTGGGGACTGTTTTATCAAAAGGAACTTTAGAAGAGGTAAAGTTTCTAGATCAAACTCAACTCTTAATTGAATCAGCAAAAACTGAACCTGTCTTAAAAGAGAGTTTTGTGAAACAGCAGGAAAACATTTTCAATATGTAGATTGGGGAAGGAAAAAAAAAAAAAAAAAACAGGAGAGAAAGGAACCCAGATACCTGGCAGAATGTCTGCGCTGTTGGCTGGGGGTAGAAAGAAGGGAAGTTATTGGAATTATAAACCCTTAGCTTGAAGAAAAAAAAAAAAAAAAAAGCACAGAGTTTCCATCTGTTCCATCTTTTTCATTTAATTCACTTAGATTTAATTCAACTTATCCATTCATTCATTTTCCAGTAAATAACCACGGAGGGCCTGCTGTGCATCAGGACTGTGTGACCGAACTGGTGTGCAGAGGGAGTACAGCACTGCCCTGCCTCCCAGGAGCTCAAGCTGCCCACGCCCCCAGTGCCCATCTTAGCCCCAAGTGCCTCTTCCCCCGTCTCCCCGCCTCCACCCTCCTCTTCAGGGTTCCATGAAATCCCACCGGGCTTGGTAGTTTGAGGAGCAGAGCCAACCATTAGACTCTAGCCTATTTCCCTTTAGAACTGGATTCATGAGGCTAGATTCCAGTCCTTTTTTCTGCCTCTGATTCTCTATGGGAACCTGGAAAAGAAGATTTTACTCATTTATGGGAGGAAACTGAGCTCAAGGAAGCTTGCTTTCTCTTGCTTCCCCAGCCTCAAGGTTAGGTTCAAATCTTGACTTCTCTGCATTCACAAGCTGTGTGCCTGTGAGCAAAGTGTTTACCCTCTCTGTTCCTCAGTTTCATCGTATAGAAAATAGATCATGGAAGTTTTTATTTTAAAAAAAGTATGTGAAATGCTTAGAATAGTAACTGATATATAATAGTTGCACTATTATTAGAGTACCATGAGCCAGGTTTTCATAGTACTGATCACCATTTGTTACTATCTATTTTGAGTGGTTCCTCGATTTATGTATCCCTCTCTCCCCACACTAGATTATAAATTCTTTAAGGGCTGTTTACCTATTGTTATCTCCCCAACAGCCCCCTCAGTGACTGGCACATAATAGGGGCTCAATCAATGTTTGTTTAATGAGCTAATGAATGGATGGATTTCTCCCCCAACCCATCTCAACTGCAGAGGAAAGAAGAATCCGAAGGGATGCCAGAGCATCTGCTCCCGGAGATTTTTTTCAAACAAGCTCCAACAGCTGTTTGTGCTAGAAGCCACCATAAAAAGCATTCTTAAAAGCAAGAGGGACAGAACAGCAGTAATGGAGAGATCTATGGCTCAGCTGGGATCCTGAACGTATGACTTCAGCAAGACTCTGGGGAGCAAATGGGGAGAGAGGGGCAGGTAGAAGCAGGAGCCGAGGAAAGGGAGGCAGAGGCGGAGTCGAGAGAGATACTCAGTGAGAAAGACACTCAGAGAGGCAGAGACAGACAGCCAGGGCCGCCCTGTGGTTGACAGAGACAAAGATGGAGTGAGGGAAGGAAAGCAAGGGAGACAAGTGTTTGAACTGGCAGCTAATTTCCCAAATCCTTGAGGGGTTTTGAGAGATAGAGAGTAATGCAGGCTTCAGCCTTGGCTGGTTGATTTATGACCGGTGAGAGTTTAGCCACAGTTGAGCTAAGCGCATTAGGCAGCTGTGTGGCCTGGAACTTCTCGCAGCCAGGCCTGGGGCTCCCTGGGGGCGGATCACCGCTGCAGAGACAGGTATGGTCCTCAGAGTCGGGGACACAGCGGTGGGGAGGACTTGCACCTTTGTCATTACTGGCCTTCCTTCGCCCCATTTAATTGGCAGCCACACAAGGAGTTTTGACGCAAGGCGGGCCCTGTGGACTGGTCTTCTTCCTTCCTCTCTCCCTCCCTCCATCCCAATCTTCTTCCCTTCCAGATTTATTAAGCATGCACAGTGTACAAGACAACCAGGGATGCAGAGATGAGATAAGACACGATTCTTAACTTTAAAAGAACTCTCTGCGGCGTAGCAAAAGAAGAGAAAAGCAGGCAGCAGAGTAACAGGTACAGTATGACACCATTTATTTCAACTAAATTTTATTTGTATTTTCTTGTGATACACGCACTTAATAGGTACTGATAAGGGTAAAGTGATTTGGGCAAAAAATAATCTAAATTTGTAACTGAGGTTGCTGAGAAAGGAGGTGGGAAGGAAATGAGACCCGGAAGAGGAACCAAGAGGATTTCATCTTTATATAAGCAGTATGTTGCTTATTTTGTTTAAAAAGTAAAAGAAATCTGATCTTTTTATTTTCTTTTATTTTTTTTGAATGGTCATTTTTTTAGATGGTGGATACTGTCCTTTTAAGGTTTCTCAGAATTTAAAAAAAGACTTGAGAAATTGATTGGGATGCAGGGAGACAAGTCACTTTTGCTCTTTTCTTCCACGTTAGTTCCAGAAGACAGGAGCCGCAGGAAGGGTCAGAGGGCTCCACTCATTCATTCTCTCCCTCGGACCCCGACCGCCTCCCTGCCAGCTCCTATTCCCAGTCAACAGTTCTCCAGGATTGCCTCAAATAAGCTATGAGATGCTAAGTAAGACAAAAGAGGACTCTTTCCAGGAAATATTTTCACCTTTCAGAGGCTTCCAGGAGTCAGGAACCTGGGTAGTTCAGGCAGGAATTGAGGATTGGGAGCTAAGGTGACCAGGCTTCTCTGGCATCTGTGGAAAGGAGGCCCTGGCCTGAGCTTACGGTCACACCTAAGACACCTGAATTTGTAGGCAGCTCATATAATGATATGTGGCATAATATGTAATTGTATAATGCCTGGCTCCAAAGACCCAGATAGATCAGGGATAGGGCTTCTTTGGTGACCTTGGACAAATTGTTGTCTCTTGGGCTGTAGTTCCCTCCTCATCTGTAACATGGGGACAATAATACTTCCCAAGGTGGTTGTGAGGTGTAAAGGAGCCAACAGGTCCCATGACCAAAAAGAGCAGCTCAATGCCCAGCAAACAAATGCATTTGCAGAACTGTTCAAACCCTTCTTCCTGGGAATTAGGAATTCCTTAATGTGACAGCAAGAATGGTCAAACGAGTTGCCAGGCCTTCCGAGGTCCTAACGTTCTTCTCCTGTGGAGAAAATAGCACTTTAGGTGGCAAACGCGGCATGAACAAGGCCTGGTCCCAGGAGGAAACGTGAGTTCCAGGGGCACAGGGCAGAGCTGGCAGGGACATCACCAGTTCTCCAAGCCTTACTCACATCTCCGGGGGAAATCCTGCCCATTCTTGGATCTAAGATCAGAATGCCTGAGACTGGGGCTCAGGAACCTCTTCTGAGGAAGTCCTCCCCCGAATGCAAATTAAAATAATGACACAGCATTTTTCACCCATCAGCTGGCAAAGAGACCTTTCATAATGTCAGATGTCGAGGAGGGTGTGGGAATACGTGTGCTCTCAGCCACTGCTGGTGGGTGCAGCCACTTTGGAGGGCGCGGAGGTTTGCACGAGCCTTACTGCTCTACGATCTATGCTGTGCTGAGGCCTGAGGTTGCTTGTTGCAAGTCTGTGCGAAATAGTGAAAAGCTGGGAGCAAATCATGACATGCCAGGATCCTGCAATACCACGCGGTGCATAAGAATAAGGAGCTCCAAGAATTATTCCAAAATCAACAAAATCAAGCTGCAACATAATACAAACGATGTGACTTTTATATAACAACAAACCAGTAACAATACTCTCTCTCTATATATATGTATTCATTCATTCTATGGGTACAATGATGTCTGTAAATGTTCAGGAAAAGACAGATACATGTGAATCTGAAAACTGGAAAGACTGAGGGATAGTGGGAAATAATATTTTAACTATTTTTACATTTTAAAATTTGTTCTAATTAGTTATACATGACAGTAGAATGCATTTTGACACATCAAACATAAATGGAGTATAACTTCTCATTCTTCTGGTTGTACATGATGTAGAATTCCCTGGTTGTGAAATCGTATATGTACACAGGGTGATAAAGTCCAATTCATTCTACTATAATTCCTACCCCCATCCCCACTCCCCTCCGTTCACTGCCCTCTGTCTAATCCAAAGTATTTCTATTCTTCCCTAGCCCCTCCCCCTTATTGTGAATTAGCATCCACATATCAGAGGAAATATTCAGCCTTTGATTTTTTTGGGATTGGCTTATTTTGCTTGGCATGATATTCTCCAACTCCATTCATTTACCTGCAGTGCCATAATTTCATTCTTCTTTAAGACTGAGTAATATTCCATTGTGTATATATACCACATTTTCTTTATCCATTCATCTGTTGAAGGGCACCTAGGTTGGTTCCATAGTTTAGCTGTTTTGAATTGAGCTGCTATAAACACTGATGTGGCTGTGTCACTGTAGTATGCTGATTTTAAGTCCTTTGGATATATACCAAGGAGTAGGATAGCTGGGTCAAATGGTGGTTCCATCCCAAGTTTTCTGAGGAATCTCCATACTGCTTTTCATAACAGTGGCACCAATTTGCAGCTCTACCAGCAATGTATAAGTGTACCTTTTCCCCCACATCCTCGCCAACATTTACTGTTGCTTGTATTCTTGATGATTGCCATTCTGATTGGAGTAGTTTTGATTTGCATTTCTCTAATTGCTAGAGATGTTGAACATTTTTTCATATATTTGCTAATTGATACTTTAACTTTATGTACAGCTTTATTGAGGCATAATTGACATACAATATATTGCACATATTTAAAATATACAATATATTGCAGATTCACATCTGTGAAGTCATCACTACAATAAAAATAAGGAACATATCAGTAGCACCCAAAGTTTCCTCGTGTGACTACAATCTGTACAGTGAGATGTAGGGGACTTCTCGAAAGGGTTTCCTTGCTGTTACATAGAGAAGCACAAGAAGAAAAGACCTCTTCTTTTTGCTGGGTGTTGTTTCTTGGAGTGGTGTCTAGAATAGTGTCAAGCATCTTATGACCTGGAGGAAACAGTTAGCTTTGGAACAAAACCAATGCCCTTGAGGGTGGCGGAGGGAGAAAGCAGGCGCACCTGTGTAATGTTTGCTGAGCCACTGAATTAGCTCACCTGCAGGTACCCTACTCTGGGACTTCTGGTTATAAAGTAGAATGCAACGTCCATCTTTTTGATGCTTATTTGAAATAGGTGTTCTCTGATCTGTAACCTGAAAATCTAAAGAGATGTGCTTTGTCCTTTAAGGGAGGGCTGGTATCTTTTCTCAGAAGGACAAATGCCAGAAATTTGGACCAGAGGTTACGAGGAAGTAGAGATAATCAGCAGAGGCAAGATACTGCTAGAGGTGGGATGTGACATGGGGCAGCCAGGAAGGACTGATGGACATTTACATCCTCCTTTCAGGTTCTCATAAAGTCACTTGGGAGAGGGTAGTGGGCTTTCTGAAGTCAAGGTAGAAGGAGCTTGTTCTTTGGCTCTTTTGGCAGTGAAAGGAAGTAAAGGCCTTGATAAGATGAGATGTCTGAATACGCTGGTGTCCAGTTTCCCCACCTGTAAAATGGGGACGATAGTTCCTTCCAAGTCTACTCACACGGTATTGTGAGGAGGGCCCATGACCTGAGATGAGGTGAAAAGACCTGCGAAAACCAGACACACAGCAGAAATGCTCACGTCTACCATTTGTCTTCTACCTGTCAGGCAGATCTATTGAACCAAGTCCTCTGGGCGTTTGTGAGGAACTAGGATGTGCAATTTACAAGCCTTAGCTACAGGAAAGCCAAAGAATGACCAGAAAGACAGATCTCTCCTTAGACCCACTGGCTGCATGTCAATGAACTTCCATGTTTGGGTATGTGTATAAGTACCCACGTGGGTAGAAATGAAGGTGGGGAATGTAGCTCAGTGATGGAGGGCTTGCCTTTTTGTTTTCTAAACAATTTCATTTGATGAACAGAGGTTCTAAATTTCAGTGCATATGTAATCAAATTTCTGCTTTTTTCTTTTTATGATTAGTGTTCTATTTTTTTTTTTAATTCTTTCTCTTATAGGAAATTCTTCTATTTTTCTTTTCCAGTACTGGGAGTGGAACCCAGGGTCTCATAGAGGCTGAGCAGTGATCTACCGTTGAGTTATATCCCGGTCCTTTTTGTTTCTTTTTTTGAGACAGAATCTCACTAAGATGCCCAGTCTGGCCTTGAACTTGTGATCCTACTGCCTCAGCCTTCCAAGTTGCTGAGGCCTGGGCCACCACATCTGGCCTCATGGTATCCTTTTTTACAGCTCTGTTGTTTTACCTTTCAGCTTTGGATCTGTGATGCACCTGATAATCAGATTTATTTTGTTTTTGTTTTGGCATGGGTGATTGATCAACAGATTCTTAGGAACTCTTTCTATATACAGAATAGTTATATCAAATGCAAGTAATGATAATTGTATTTTGTACTTCTCAGTCCTTCTGTTAACTTTTTCTTGTATTACTATATTTGCTAAGATTTTCAGTGTACTGTTGACTAGAAATGGGAATAGCAGCCATCTTTCCTGTATTGCACATCTCAAAGAAAACTGTATCCTACCAGTAAGTGAGATGTTTGTTCCAAGATATTTTTCTAGACACTTTCTATACAAGTGAGGAAATCTCTTTATTTCTGATTTTCTAAGAGTTTTATATAATGACTAATGCAGTTTATCATATGCATTTTCTGTACCCGTTATGATTCTCAGTTGACTTTTATCCTTTATTCAGTTAATATACTGAACTCTTCTGATTTTTAAGTGCTATACTAACCTGGCATCCAGGATAAACTCAAAGTATCCTTGTATCCTTTTTTTTTTTTTTTTTTGACTGCTTGAGCTTATAGAACAGCTCATTTAATGGGAGCAGAGGCTAAAAGTCCTTCCATTTTCTTTCTTTTGCTCTTCTCCTACATTATTTTTTAAAATTTATTTTTATTGTAAACAAATGGGATACATGTTTCTGTTTGTACATGGAGTAACAGCATACCATTTGCATAATCATACATTTACATAGGGTAATGATGTTTGATTCATTCTGTTATTTTTTTCCTTCCCCCCTACCCCTTCCACCCCTCTTTTCCCTCTATACAGTCCCTCCTTCCTCCATTCTTGCCTTCCTCCCACCTCCCATTATGTGTCATCATCCGCTTATCAGTGAGATCATTTGTCCTTTGGTTTTTTGAGATTGGCTTATCTCACTTAGCATGATATTCTCCAATTTCATCCATTTGCCTGCAAATGCCATAATTTTATTATTCTTTATAGCTGAGTAATATTCCATTGTATATATATACCACAGTTCCTTTATCCATTCATCAATTGAAGGACATCTAGATTGGTTCCATAGTCTGGCTATTGTGAATTGAGCAGCTATGAACATTGATGTGGCTGTATCTCTGTAGCATACTGATTTTAAGTCCTTTGGGTATAGGCCAAGGAGTGGGATAGCTGGGTCAAATGAGGGGTCCATTCCAAGTTTTCTAAGGAATCTCCACACTGCTTTCCAGAGTGTCTGCACTAATTTGCAGCCCCACCAGCAATGTATGAGTGTACCTTTTCCCCCACATCCTCTCCAACACCTATTGTTGCTTCTATTCTTGATAATCGCCATTCTAATTGAGGTGACATGGAATCTTAGTGTAGTTTTGATTTGCATTTCTCTTATTACTAAAGACGGTGAACATTTTTTCATGTTTGTTGATTGCTTGTAGATCTTCTTCTGTGAAGTGTCTGTTCATATTCTTAGCCCATTTGTTGATTGGGTTATTTGTATTCTTGGTGTAGAGTTTTTTGAGTTCTTTATATATTCTGGAAATTAGTGCTCTATCTGAAGTATGAGAGGCAAAGATATTCTCCCACTCTGTAGGCTCTCTCTTCGCATTACTGATAGTTTCCTTTGCTAAGAGAAAGCTATGTAGTTTGAATCTATCCCAGTTATTGATTCTTGCTTTTATTTCTTGTGCTATGGGAGTCCTGTTAAGGAAGTCTGATCCTAAGCCAACAAGGTGAAGATTTGGACCTACTTTTTCTTCTATAAGATGCAGGGTCTCTGGTCTGATTTCAAGGTCCTTGATCATTGTGAGTTGAGTTTTGTGCCGGGTGAGAGATAGTAGTTTAGTTTCATTCTGTTGCATATGGATTTCCAGTTTTCCCAGCACCATTTGTTGAAGAGGCTATCTTTTCTTCATTGCATATTTTTAGTACCTTTGTCTACTATTAGAAAATTGTATTTATTTGGGTTTGTGTCATGTCCTCTATTCTGTACCATTGATCTACCTGTCTATTTTGGTGCCAATACCATGCCGTTTTTGTTACTATTGCTTTGTAGTATAGTCAAAGTTCTGGTATGGCAATACCCCCTGTTTCATTCTTCCTGCTAAGGATTGCTTTAGCTATTCTGGGTTTCTTATTTTTCCAGACGAATTTCATGATTGCTTGCTCTATTTCTGTAAGATACATCATTGGGATTTTAATTGGAATTGCATTGAATCTGTATAGCACTTTTGGTAGTATGGCCATTTTGACAATATTAATTCTGCCTATCCAAGAACATGGGAGATCTTTCCATCTTCTAAGGTCTTCCTTAATTTCTTTCTTCAATGTTTTGTAGTTTTCATTGTAGAGATCTTTTACCTCTTTGGTTAGATTGATTCCCAAGTATTTTATTTTATTTTTTTTTGAGGCTATTGCAAATGGAGTTGTTTTCCTCATTTTCCTTTCAGATGTTTCGTCGCTTGCGTATAAAAATGCTTTAGATTTATGCGTGTTGATTTTATAGCCTGCTATTTTCCTGAATTCATTGATGAGGTCTAGAAGTTTTCTGGAGGAGGTATTTGGATCCTCTAAATATAGAATCATGTCATCAGCAAATAGTTACAGCTTAAGTTCCTCTTTTCCTATTCATATCCCTTTAATTTCTTTAGTCTGCTTAATTGCTCTGGCTAGAGTTTCAAGGACAATGTTGAATAGAAGTGGTGAAAGAGGACATCCCTGTCTTGTTCCCGTTTTTAAAGGGAATGGTTTCAGTTTTCCTCCATTATGAATGATGCTGGCCATGGGTTTAGCATAAATAGCCTTTACAATGTTCAGGTATGTTCCTACTATGCTTATTTTTTCTAGTGTTTCGAGCATGAAGGGGTATTGTATTTTGTCAAACACTTATTCTGCATCAATTGAAATAACCATATGATTCTTATCCTTAAGTCTATTGACATGATGGATTATGGTTATTGATTTACAGATGTTAAACCATCCTTGCATTCCAGGGATGAACCCCACTTGATAGTGGTGCACGATTTTCTTAATATGTTTTTGGATACGGTTTGCCATTATTTTGTTAAGGATCTTTGCATCTATATTCGTAAAGGATATTGGTCTAAAATTTTCTTTCCTTGATGTGTCTTTGCCTGGTTTGGGTATAAGGGTGATATTAACTTCATAGAATGAGTTTGGTAGGGTACCCTCCTTTTCTATTTCCTGGAATACTTTGAGAAGTATTAGAATGAGTTCTTCTTTGAAGGTCTTGTAGAACTTGGCTGAGAATCCTTCTGGTCCTGGGCTTTTCTTGGATGGTAGGTTTTTAATGGCTTCTTCTATTTCATTGCTTGATATTGATCTGTTTAAATTGTGTATGTCCTCCTGGTTCAGTTTGGGAGGAGCATATTTCTCTAGAAATTTGTCCATGTCTTCGGTAGTTTCTATTTTGTTGGAATACAGATTTTCAAAGTAGCTTCTTATTATGTATCTCAGTGGTGTCTGTCGTGATATTTCCTTTTTCATCACGAATTTTAGTAACTTGAGTTTTCTCTCTCCTTCTCTTTGTTAGTGTGGCTAAGGGTTTGTCTATTTTGTTTACTTTCTCAAAGAACCAACTTTTTGTTTTGTCAATTTTTTGAATTGTTTCTTTTGTTTCAATTTCATTGATTTCAGCTCTGATTTTAATTATTTCCTGTCTTCTACTACTTTTGCTGTTATTCTGTTCTTCTTTTTCTAGGGCTTTGAGCTGTAATGTTAGGTCATTTAGTTGACTTTTCATTCTTTACTGGAATGTGCTCCATGCAATGAATTTTCCTTAGTACTGTTTTCATAGTGTCCTGGAGATTTTGATATGTTGTATCGTCATTCTCATTGACCTCTAAGAATTTTTTAATCTTCTCCCTGATGTTTTCTGTTATCCATGTTTCATTCAATAGCATATTATTTAGTCTCCAGGTGTTGGAGTAATTTCTGTTTTTTATTTTGTCATTGATTTCTACTCTCAGTCCATTATGATCTGATAGAACACAAGGCAGTATCTCTATTTTTTTGCATTTCCTAAGGGCTGCTTTGTGGCATAACGTATGGTTTATTTTCGAGAAGGTTCCATGTGCTGCTGAGAAGAAAGTGAATCCGCTCGTTGATGGATGGAATATTCTATATATGTCTATTAAGTCTAGGTTATTGATTGTGTTATTGAGTTCTATGTTTTCTTTGGTTGGTTTTTGTTTGGAAGATCTATCTAGTGGTAACAGCAGTGCATTAAAGTCACCCAGAATTATTGTGGTCTATGTTCAGGTCAATTCCTGAAATTGAGAAGGATTTGTTTGATGTACAGGGATGCACCATTGTTTGGGGCATAAATATTTACTATCATTATGTCTTCCTGATTTATGGTTCCCTTAAGCAGTATGAAATGTCCTCCTTTATCCCTTCTGACTAACTTTGGCTTGAAGTCCACTTTCTCTGATATAAGGATGGAAACCCCCGCTATTTTACTGGGTCCATGTGCGTGGTAGGTTTTTTTCCCATCCTTTCACCTTCAGTCTGTGGATGTCTTTTTCTATGAGATGAGTCTCTTGCAGACAGCATATTGTTGGCTCTTTCTTTTTAATCCATTCTGCCAGTCTATGTCTTTTGATTGATGAGTTTAGGCCATTAACGTTCAGGGTTATTATTGAGATCTGATTCGTATTCCCAGTCATTTGGGCTTATTTTTGGCTTTTAAGTTGGCTTGGTTTCTCCTTTGAGTGGTTTTTCTCTAAGGCAGTTCCTCCCTTTGCTGACCTCCATTGTTGTTTTTCATTTCCTCCTCATGGAATATTTTGTTGAGAACATTCTGTAGCACAGGCTTTCTATTTGTAAATTCTTCTAACTTTTGTTTATCATGCAAGGATTTTATTTCATCTTCAAATCTGAAGGTTAGTTTTGCTGGGTATAGGATTCTTGGTTGGCAACCATGTTCTTTCAGAGCTTGAAATACGTTGTTCCAGGCCCTTCTAGCTTTTAGAGTCTGGGTTGAGAAGTCTGCTGCTATCCGTATTGGTCTCCCCCTGTATGTAATCTGATGCTTTTCTCTCACGGCCTTCAAAATCCTATCTTTATTTTGAATGTTAGGCATTTTCATTATAATGTGCCTTGGTGTGGACCTGTTGTGATTTTGTGCATTTGGTGTCTGTAAGCCTCTTGTATTTGATTTTCCATTTCATTCTTTAGGTTTGGGAAATTTTCTGATATTATTTCATTGAATAGGTTGTTCATTCCTTTGGTTTGTATCTCTGTGCCTTCCTCAATCCCAATAATTCTTAAATTTGGTCTTTTCATGATGTCTCATAGTTCTTGGAGATTCTGTTCATGATTTCTTACCATCTTCTCTGTTTGGGCAACTTTATTTTCAAGATGAAATATTTTGTCTTCATTTTCTGAGGTTCTGTCTTCCAAGTGGTCTAGTCTGTTGGTGATGCTTTCCATTGAGTTTTTTATTTGGTTTATTGTTTCCTTCATTTCAAGGATTTGTTTTTTTTTTTTTTTTTGCACTTGCTCTTTCAGCTTATTGCTTCCTGTACTTGCTCTTTCAGCTTATTGGTATTATCATTCATTGCCTTCATTTGCTCTCTTATCTCATCCTTTGCTTCACGAATCATCTTAATCATGTATAATCTGAAGTCCTTTTCTGACATTTCTTCTAACATACTGTCATTGGATTCTATTACTATAGAATCTAGATTTGTTTGGATCATTTTCTTCCCTTGTTTTTTCATGTTGTTCATGTATCTTCCCCTGTAGCCCTGCAGATCTGGGGTATTGCAGATTTCCCCCATAGGCTTATAGTGGCCCTGTAGGTTTCCAAAACCCTTTCTTTAAGGGGAGATCAATATTAGCAGTGCCCAAATCAGACACTATGCAATCCTAGACCAAATAGCCCCTATGAGGACAATAAAAAAATTGTCATAATAAACAGAATGAGTTCAAATATTATCTTCAGTAAAACAAACAGATTTGCAATAAGGTCTGCAGTTTCAAATGGAGGACAAAGGGATGCAGAGGGATGTAGAATGTGGCTCTTACTGGGATAAGAAAAGAATATACAGAAGTTCTAGATAATAGAAAGGGTGAGAGTGTAATCAAAAGAAATTGGATGTTAGCATGCAAAAAAGGGAGAAAGAGATTCTGAGGGAACAGGTAAACAAAAGGAAAAGAGAGCAAGAAAAGTAAAGAAACAAAAACTTAAATTTTTAAAAAGGAGAAAAAAGAAAATCTACAGTATAACAGTCATATAGTAATGAAACCTTCCAGAGTTCAGTAGCCTGATGTATGAGAGGTACCTGACAATGAGCTTCAAGCCTCCAGCAGGCGTCTCAGGATGGGATTTGCCCCACCTAAAGATCGGAGCTACAGCTTCCAGGATTATCCAGGATGGCCGCTCTGGCTTCCAAATGTGTTGGCAAATGGGAAGCTGCAGCTCAGGGTGTGGCCGTGGTCAGCAGGAGGTCCTGGAGGCGGGATGCGGTTGGTCAGGCAGGGGTCCTGGAGGTCGGGTGTGTTTGGTGTGGTTGTGGAATCCTGGAGGCTGGGTGCAATCAGTTGGTCTGGGGTCCTGGTGATAGGGTGCAGTCAGTTGGTCTGGGGGTCCTGGCGGCAGGGAGCAGTCAGTTGATGTGAGGGCCCCAGAGGCAGGGAGAGATCGTTTGGGCTGAGGGATCCTGGAGATGGGGCTCAGTCAGTCTGGCCAGGGGTCCTAAGGGGCCTGGCTGTTGTCTCAAAATGGCGGCAGCCACATGTAATCAAACCTGCAGGTACTGTAACAGTGAACTTCCAGGCAAGAGCAGGCAGCTGGTGCTCCACTGGCGGTTGGCGATCAGTTGCTGACTGTTGTCGGATGATTGGGAAGTGAACCTCGTGTGTTGGGTGATGGATAGGTGTAAGGCAGGCGATGGACAGGCGAGAGGCAGGCAAATGGCGGATGATAGGTGCCTGACAGTGAGCAATCTGCTCTCAAAAAAGGTGTCGATATGCTGGCAGATTGCAGGTGATCACAGCAGACAAATGGGGTAAACAGCAGGGAATCAATAAGCAGCAAAAACTGCCTCACCAAGAAACAGATATCCTCTGCTTCCCTCGTATCCTTATATATACCCCTGTATATATTGGGGTATATATCCTAATTTCTTGGCTTATTGGTTCTTCTCCCAGGTGCTGGGGTTTTCGAACCCAGGTCCATGCACATGCTGGACGAGCTCTCTACATGATGAGCTGTCGGTCACTTATATCCTAATTCTCTATTGCTGGAATAATTTTGTTACTATTTCAATTAGGGTTTTGCATTTATATTCACTAGTGAGATTGGTTGTAATTTTCCTTTCTTGTATTATCCTTGTCAAGGTTTTTTTTTAATTAAAATATTTTTATTTTTACAGTCTTCATTTTGATTCATTGTACACAAATGGGGTACCACTTTTCATTTCTGTGGTTGTACATTGTAGACTCACACCATTCAAGTAATCATACATATACTTAGGGTAATACTGTCTGTCTCATTCTAATATCTTTCTGTCCTCCATCCCCTCCCACCCCATTTTCCTCTACACCATCCAAAGTTTCTTCATTCTTCTCTTCCCTCTGCCACCCGTCCTCGTTATATATTGACATGTACTTATCAGAGTTGGTTTTTTGGGCTTGGCCTATTTCACTTAGCATGATATTTTCCAACTTCATCCATTTACCAGCAATGCCATGATTTTATTTTTCTTTATGACTGAGTAATATTCCATTGTGTCAAGGTTTAGTATCAAGATTATAACTTGTCTCACAAAATTAATTGAGAAATAGTTCCTTTTTTAATATTCTCTGAAAGGGTTTATATAATACACTTGGTAAAGTTTGCCTGGGTATTTAAACCTGGAATTTTCTTTAAAAAAGTGTTTCAATTATGAATTATGAATAGTCTATTCAGACATAGTATTTCCTTTTGTGTCTGTTTTGCTAAATTATGTTTTACTAGGAATGTTTTCATTTTGCTTCACTTATTTCAGATTCATTGGTGTAAGTTAATACACGTTTTCATTTTATTATCTTTTAATTCTCTATAATACGCATTCCCCATTTTTTAATTATTCGTTTCTACTCTGTTTTTCTTGCATTTCTTTTCATTGCTTCTAACTTCTCTTACCTTCTATCTGGGATATTTTTCTTCTGCCTGGGAAAACACCCTGCTCTTTTCTTTTTTCTTTTTATCTTTTTTTGGTGCTGGGGATTGAACCCAGGGCCTTGTGCATGCGAGGCAAGCACTCTACCAATTGAGCTAGATCCCCAACCCTACTCTTTTTTTTTTTTTGGTGTAGATCTTCTGGTAATTATTTCAGACAAAATTGAGTGCATATGAAATGTCTTTATATTCAGTTTTGAAGGATTTTTTTGGGGGGGTTGGGTGATATTGTAACTTTGGCAGGTACTTTCTTTCGTCATTTGAAAACATTATTCCATGATTTTCTGTCTTCCCTGGTTTTTCTGAGAAGTGAGTTTCTGGTCTAATTTTTGCTCCTTTGAAAGTGACGTGTCATTTTTCACAGGCTGCTTTTAAGACAAACACTCTCTCATTCAGGCTGCACTGAGAGCAGGGCTGGCTTGCTCTGGCTTCTATTTTGTCTCAGTAGCTCTTTCGAGTTTTCACTCAGCAGCAACGGGTCCTGGACGTCGACTTGGGTCTTCGCATCCTGGAGAAACTCCAAGGACAGCGTCTCAGCCTCCTGGCTGCATTGGGTCCGCAAAGTCCTCGGACACACCATTCTGAACTCACCTCCCTCAAGGACCCCACTCCTGGCTCTTGTTCCAGTGGGTCCTCTCTACCCTTCTGAGCCCTGTCACATTCTGAAGCAGATTCAAAACAAAAACAAGTCCAGCTTCTCTTCCTGTTTTCAGTTGGAGGGTTGGTCTGAATTCCTTAGCCCGGCACTGCCGACTCTGTCAGACCACCTCATTTTACTTTCTTTGTCACTTTTATTGATAGTTGAAAAATTCTTGTTGATTCATTTGTTTGTTTATTTTATGTTTTGAATTGTCCTAGGAGGTCACAAACCTTGCAAGATTAGAGGACTTGTCTTGCTCATAGTTGGTAGGCCAGGCCAGCCCTGACAGGCACACAATGGGTCTCTTGCCTGAATGTCTTTTCATACCACATTCTTCTTGCCTTCTCTGCTCCTTGCCCTCACTGCTCTTCTAGTTGTTTTACTTTCCCCGTACTCACCACAGGGCCTTTGCACATGCTGTTTCCTTTACCTGGAAAGTTTTTCCTTTCCTACTTCACATAGTTAACTCCTCAGTTCAGGCTTAACTTCTCTATTCCTAATAACCTTTTCTTGGTCAATTTCCACATATATTGTTCTCTTGTACTATATCCATATCATTCATTGTATTTACAGTTTACCTATTACACATACTTACATAATTTCATTGTAAACTCCACAAGGGAAGTAATTTGTCCCTTTTCCTCATACAGGTCTTCAGCACTTGAAACATTACCTCATTCTCAATAAACACTTCCTGCATGAATGAATGAATGAATGTGCCAATCCTCATTCCCTGCCTGATTCTTATTTTACAGGTGAGAACAAAGGAAGATTGGGGGAGTTTTAAATTAGGCATCAGCCACAGATAACTGGATAGATAGACATAGAAGTGTTCTGAGTGACATGAAGCAAATGCTGAGACTTTTTCAGGCCTCATTTTCCTCAATCATAAAACAGGAATGAGTCCTCTCTCCTTGGATGGTTGTGAATATCGAGTTCATGTTCATAAGGACCAAGCACATTACGTGTGGAATGTGGTCACAAAATGGTAACTTCTGTTATTATTGTCATTGTTGTGAGTACTTCCTGTCCCTGTTGAGGGATTCTAGCAGGTCCAGCTGTTGAGAGGAAGGAGCAAAAGTCACTTGGATCCAGAACCTTTAGCAGCGAGCTTTGGGTAGGTGAGGGAAATGGCCAGCCTGTGATGTAGTGAGCAGATAAGGAAACTGAGGAGCCAGGAGAGACCATGGTGCAGGTGAGGGTGAGGTGAGAGAAGGGCCCAGGCAGCTTTCTCTGCCCCTGGGGCTCAGCCTGCACACTTCCCAGGATCAGCTGCAGATATTCTCTAAGAAAGCCCCTCTGCTCTTTCCTAGGGATTTCCTCGCAGGACTTCAGCTAATTCTCAAGACCCATTCAATTTACTTGAATTTTATCAGAGGGCCAGTCAGCAGAGTTCTAGATGAGCTGGCCTGAAGCCACGCAGAGGGCAGGGAGGTGCTGCCTCGAGCTCCTGTCTCGCTCTCTATCAGTGGCTCCCCAAGTGACCTTGGAAAGTCTGATAGTCTCAGACAGCAGTTCCTGAATCTGCAGAGTCCTGGCCCTGTCAAGGCGTGGTGGACGCTGGCCACAGCCTCAGCAGGAAGAGTGGACGCGTGCTCTGCCTTTTACTCTCAGAAATCGCCCTTGCTGTTCAGACCACAAAAGGCAGCAGCAAACGCCCCAGGCAGAGCTGCGCCTCACTATCATCGGCTTTGAGTGACTGACCTCAGCAGCCTAACAGCCGGACGGAGCAGGGCCAACCCACAGTGGTCAGCGGCACCTTCTGCATCTCTGAATGATTGCAGATCCGTGAGGCTAGGATGGCTCCCTTTGCCTGGAGCGCGCCCTGCGTTCTTCGGGTAAAGCAAGGGCCGGTCGATAACAGTGACGATGGACCCCGCGGACCGTTATTGAGCCACACGTTGACTTCGTGAAGGCTGGGTCCCGCCATCCTCACGACAGCAGGTGCGCTTCCCTCTTCTCGCCCTTCCCACAGGGAAAGCTTTCCAGGGCAGCTATCGCCTGATGGGCTGACACTGAATTTGGAGCTGTCAGCTTCTGATGAGGAGGGAGAAGGAAAGACGGATTCCAAAGACTTAATGCCATGGCCCTGATGATTTAACAAATTCATTTATTTGCCCATTATCTTTGAGCACCTACTATGTGCTGTGTGCCATTCTAGATGCCGGGAACAGAGTAGGTGTAAGAGGTAGGGTCAGCGTGTTTAGCTTTCATCTATTGTCACCCGACAGAATGACCATGAATCGAGCAGCTTAAGATGGCACGTGTGAGCGGGGGTTTCCGTGGACCTGGACTCTGAGCGGGGTCAGCAGGGTCCTCTCCAAGGCTGCCGTGGAGGTGTCAGCGGGGCGGGGTTCTCACTGGAAGGTTTGCGGAAGGATCTGCGGCCACGCGTCACTTAGGGTCAGTGTGTTCTGAGAAATGCTTCAGTAGGTGAGTCCTCGTCGTGAGAAGGGAATGGCGTGCGCTTAGCCAGCCTCATGCTGCGGCCTAACGCACGCCTGAGCCCGAGGGCGCACACACAGGGTGCAGCTTAGGGTCATGTTGAACAAAACAACGTGAGGAGAAGTCAAGCCCCAGTGAAAACGATGCACTTGAGAGGCCCGGTGAGCAGGAGCTGCACAGGGCTGCGGGGGTGGAATAAGGCCTGTTTTACAGGAAACTTCTATTTTTTTTTTTTTTTTTTTAGGTAAGTAGAAAGTGTACATTCTAAATAACAAAAAATAACCAGGTGTGGTGGCTCATGCCTGTCATTCCAGCAACTCAGGGGGCTGAGGTAGGAGGATCACAAGTTCAAGGTCAGCTTTAGCAACTTAGCAAGACCCTCGGCAACTTAGAACCTCTCAAAATACAAAATATGAAAATAAAAAGTCCTGGGGATGTAACTCAGTGGTAAAGCTTCTGTGGGTTCAATCCCCAGTACCAAAATAATAACAACAATAAAATAAAATAACAAAAAGTATAGTACGGTAAATAAATAAACCAGTAACATAGTAGTGTGTTAACTTTTAATTCATTTTATGTTGCTATAATAAAATGACTGAGGCTGGGTAACTTATAAACTAAAGAGGTTTATTTGACTCATAATTCTGGTGGCCAGAGGGTTCAAATAGTTCACCTTGGCATCCTGACGAAGGTTCCCTGGCAGCATTACAACATGGCAAAGAAATAGAAAGGGAAATAGCCAAGTGTAGAAGGGACCCAGGACATGGGTTGAACTCACTTTGTAAACAAATTGGTCTCTCAAGAACTGAGTCACTCTTGTGAGACCCAGCTTACTCAGTGCGACCATCATTGATTCCTCCTGAGTGCGGAGTCCCTGTGCCTATTTACCTTGCACTAGTCCTCACCTATTATACTTCCCACTTATTATACTTCCAGCCATGAAACTTTGGGGCACACGCTCAAACCATAGCATTATTTTCATTAAGTGCAATGCGGTGTACATACCTGTATATGGTATGCTTTACCTGACCAGTGGTGCAGTGGGTTTGTTTGTACCAGCATCTCCATAAACACATGAATAATGAATTTTGCTATGGCATTACAGTGGCTATGACATCACTCAGCCATAGGACCAGTCAGTCTGGATTTGACAAAATGTCATTATGCAATACCTGACTTTACTTCCAAATTAATGTAGTGTTCAGGCCCTTGCAGGTTAGAAGTCAAAGAGCCTTAGTTCTTAGGCAGCTGTCGGGTGGAGGTCACCCTTAGTTCCTTATCATGTGACCCTCCCCAACATGACCACTTGCTTCCTCAAAGACAGCAAGGGAGGGAACCTAGCGAGACAGCATCGCCAACTTATCAGATAAAATCATAGCGCCAACACCCCATCCCTTGGCAAAATGTGTACAGTAGGAGTGAGTCACAGTTCCTGGCCACAGTGAAGAAGGCAAGGACTACACATGGGTGTGGGTGGCAGCAGGCGGGATGATTGGTGTCCACTTTGGAGTCCGTCCACTACACGCAGGCTGTGCTGTCACTCTGTTTACAGGGAAGACAGCTGTAAAATAGAAATACCGTGAAGTGCGGCCCAGGCCACAGGGAATGCCTCCTCACTTCCCTGAACAAGTATTTAAGCTGGGACAGTGGAATTACCTGCAGGGCTTTATAAAACATTCATGTGAGGGTCCCCTCAGAGGCTCTGAGGAATGGGTCTCAGGTGGGCCCAGGCGCCGGGGTTTTTAAAAGCTCCCCAAGTGAGTTCGACGTGGGGGTCAAAGTTGAGAACTCCTGTTCTATTCCATCTCCTTCAATTTTATAGATAAGGACTTTGGAGCTCAGAAAGGAAACGTGTGTCCACCGATACTCAGCGACTTCAAGGCAAAACCAGAGCCCAAATGGGGAGAGAGAGTGGGGAGGTGTAGGAGATCTGGGTTCTTTTGAACAGTTCTCTGTCCCTTTTTCTCTCTCGGACTCGACATCCCCACCTATAAAATGACATAGACTGGATGATTTCAGAGTCCCTTCCTCTGCCGACAATTCTCCAGCCCTCTTTGGTCAAGTTCCCAGCTCCATCCTGGCAGGCGAACTGAGACTGGCATCCTGCCGCGTCCACTGGGGGCCGTGTCTTTGGAAACCTGGAGTCAGGCCCTCTCTGGCTGAGGCTGCCTGGTGGGCCGGTGTTCCCGCGCAGACCCTTTAACGGGAGACATTTGTCTACTGAAGCATGTGAGAAGTTCACCCAGCAGGAATCTGCTCTGGCTGACTTTAATCTGTGGTGTGCTTATTAGAATTAGGGTTTTAATTAAAATTGACATTTCAAAGACTACCTTCACGGGAGCCCTGCCTTAATGAAAAGCACAACATGGTGGCATTGGTAACCCTCCCATGTGGCAGGCTGGCAGCTGTGGAATTAATGTGGGAGCACCCAGTTGGATCCTCCTGACTCCATTCACCTGGCAGCTGCTGGTGACAGTGGACCTGTCGGGGGACCAGGACTCCCCTCTCGCTCTGCACACGTGTGTTAAGCCCTCTGGGACTCAGTTATCTCACGTGTAAAAGAGGCAGCTATCTACTTTTTAAGAAAATGCTTGCCAAGCACTTTGAATTACAACACCCAGTAGTGTTCCTCAAGGAATTACAATTGGTAGCAGGAAGCCAGGGTGGAGCTCAGGGAAGGACATCCATCCGTGATGAGGCAGTCAGCTCGGGGACTCACTCCTGTGCGAATTGTTGTGTCGGGTGTCGTGGGAGCCCAGAGGAGGTGCCCGAGGTCATATGTGGGGGAGAAGAAGCCAGGCTTCCCAGATCACTAATTGGTTCTCCAAATATTTATTGAAGAAAACAAAGCAAATATTTATTGATTAGTGATGATGTGCCAGGCACTGTCCCAGGTGGTGGGGACAGAGTGGTGAAGAAGGTACTGACAGTGGCTTCGTCTTTACAGAGCTTACCTTCTCATCAAATGATGATAAAGATCACAGCAGCGGTAGTGTGACGTGCTGCCTTACTGTCTGTCTAGGAGGGCGGTTGCCCTCTAGAGAGCACTTTGCTCTGCTCTCTTCCTGATGTACCTATCTTGTTTCATTTAGTCCTCACCCAGGACCTTATGGTGTGGATACTATTACTTTTCCCTTTCACAAACGAGGAGCCAGAAGCTCATAGAGGGGACTTTGCTCAAGGTCACCCAGGTAGAACAGGCAGAGCTGAGATTCCCGCTGGGAGCTGGGTGGCTTGGAGCCTGGACCCTCAATCATTATATTATCTGGCTTAGGCTTGAGGTCATGCACAACTAGGGAGATGTGACCCATTGTAAGAATGAGTGTGTGTGTGTGTGTGTGTGTGTGTGTGTGTGTGTGTGTGTGTGTGTGAGAGAGAGAGAGAGAGAGAGAGAGAGAGAGTACTGACTGCTGGTGGGACTGTTGCTGTCCAAGTCCTTCTCCTTAAAGTCTTCTCCTTGATGTCCTCTTCTCCCCTCATGCTGCCCTTGATGATGTGACCGATTTCTAAGATGGCTGAAGGGAAAGCTGCTGCCATTTATTTGAGGAACCACAAAAATTAGTGGTAGCTTATTAAGGTGAAACCTGAAGATGGACAGGGATTCAGAGATTCCCTTCAACATCCTTTTTTTCAAAATATTTATCCCTGTGGGTCCAGTGGTCTCTTATGTGAGGAAACCATGTGCCATTCACCCAATGGACTGGTGAAGAGCCTGAGAGCAGCCCCATCCTCTGAGGTCACACACCCTGTTATGGTTTAGATGTGGTGTCCCCCAAAAGCTCATGTGTAAGACAATACAAGGTTCAGAGGAGAAATGATTGAGTTGTGAGAGTCTCAACCCAATCAGTGAATTAATCCCCTGATGGGATTAACTGAGTGGCAGCTGAAGTGGCAGGGTGTGGCTGGAGGAGGTGGGAATTGGGGCGTGGCTTTGTATCTGGCAAGTGGAGTCTCACTCTCTGCTTCTTTTTCTTTTTTTTGGTGGGACTGGGGATCGAACTCAGGGCCTTGTGCTTTTGAGGCAAGCACCCTACCAGCTGAGCTATCTCCCCAGCCCTTCACTTGCTGCTTCTTGATCACTATGTGAGCTGCTTCCTTCTGCCACACACTCTGCCATGATGTTCAGCTTCACCTTGAGCCCCAGGGAATGGAGCCCACTGTCTGTGGATAGAGACTTCTGAAACCGTGAGCCCTTAAATAAACTTTTCCTCCTCTACAGTTGTTCCGGTCAAGTCCTTTTAGTCTTAGTGGCAAAAAAGTTGACTAAAACACAGCTGAAGAGCTTTGGGCCCTGGATTTAAATCCAGGTAAAGAAATGGAGTTCAGAGAGGCTAAGGGTGTTTCGGGCCATATAGCTCCAGAGACCATGCTCTGTCCAAGGTAGAGGCCACGTGGAAAATTCTGGAGGTTCTGTGGAGTTGCTGACCAGGAAGGAAGGGAAAGAGCCTGGAGCTGATCAAGAGGCCCAATGTCCTGGTGTCTTTCCTCAGACCCCAGTGACCTTCCTGGGGATGCAGCAGAGCTGGGCTGGGCGTAGCCAGGAGCAGGATGTGGGCGTCCCCAGAACCACAAAGTCAGGACTGGAGCTGAAGCCTCCCCACCCCCAACTCCAGACTCAGAGCTCTTTCCTGTGACACCAGGGTGGCCCAGACCCAGAGGAAGGGACGACCATCAGAAATGTTGGCGGACACCAAGCCTAACACGGGCTGAGTCAGGTGATCGTGGAACTTCTTTCCTGAAAATTAATTCATCAAACATTTATTATTTGTCAGATACCCTGCCAGGCATTTTTCAGACATTATTCATTCTGTTTACAAACGTGTGCCAGATGCTGAGCATGCAGCAGAAAACGAGATGGACGAGGCCCTCGCTTCAAAACGATCCTAACAGGTGATTATTTTCCTTATTATACAGCAGAGGAAAGTGAGACCCAGAGGGTTTGAGGAACTTCCCAGTCCCCAAGCTAGTAGGTGGGAGAGCTGGGGTCTGAGCTCAGGCTTGCCTCTTCCTTCCGGCAGCCGCCTCTCCTGCAGTGTCCTGGTCACGCGGAAAGGGCTTTGGCTTGTCTTTGGGCTCCCAAAAAGCCAGTCTTCCCAAGCGCTTGCCTGTGTTCCCACGTCCCAGCCAAGATAGCCTTCTGACCACCGCTCTGGTCTGAGAGCAAACTTCCCAGACCCTCTTTCCTCCTGCCTGAACCTCTCTCCATTTCACTTAAGCTGCTGTGAAAAGCCCCACTCAGTGGCTACTGCCCCTCAGCACCTGTGGCTTCCGCTGCTGAAATGCCCTTCCCAATCTCAGAACATGCAGAGCATCCTTCAAGACCCAGTTCAGCACCGCTCCCTCTGGGAAGCCACCTCCAGCTCCCTGGGGCAGAGGCTGTCCTCCGTGCTCCCCCAACACCTTTGGAGTCTTTTTCATGAGCGTTTTGTTAGATTCCTGAACGGGCCTCTCTCATTTCCCTTTGAGTTCTGCGCGGGTGAGGACTGCCCCGTGGCCCTATCGCTGCTGTATCTGTAGTTTCTGGAACACACACTGTGCATTCAGTAAATGTTTATGAAACGAGTGTGTGAGGACTGCGTGGCCTCTCTCTCCTCTAGTTTATATCCTGGCTACCGGCCTCCCTGTGGTCCAGCTCCATCCTCTTTATCCCAGCTGCCGACTGTGGGTTTAGGCCTAGATGCTTCATTAATTAATAATAATGAGTCACTGTACTAGCCTCGGGAGCATTGTAAGTGATACAGTGTCGGGAGAAGGCAACGGGATGTGGAATTTCAATGAGGCTGGAGTGGTTCTTGAGACAGAGGAGATGCCATGTGTCATCTTTCCCTCTGTGCCAGCTCGCACACACCAGCCTCCACGCCACGTGGAGCCGCTTCGTTAGCCATTCCGATTCTAATTCTAGGCTGCTTGGAGGGATGGCGAGTGAGTGCCACATGTCAAGTGAGGTGAGCTGAGTGGCAGTCCCCCAAAGACATCCGGGTCTTAATCCCCGAAGCCTTGAGTGTCCCCTTACAATGCAAGAGGGATTTTGCAGATGTGATCAAGCTCTGATCTTGAGAAGGGGGGATGATCTGAACCATTTGGGTGCACCCCACATGTGAAGCACAAGGGTCCTTATAAGAGAGAGAGAGA
This sequence comes from Sciurus vulgaris, assembly GCF_902686455.1. Lineage (NCBI taxonomy): Eukaryota > Metazoa > Chordata > Mammalia > Rodentia > Sciuridae > Sciurus > Sciurus vulgaris. The sequence goes on from NC_136466.1 coordinate 25,732,768, forward strand.
GACTGGACTACAGAAGAGGAGAGGATGGGATGATGGATACCCAGATGGACTGATGGACTTTGCAGATGGAAGAAGGGACCACAAGCCCCTAAGAGGCCACCACAAATGACAAAAGACTCTGAGAGTCTCAGTGTCTCAGGAAGAACAGACCCCTGCCAACATCTGGACTTTCGCCCAGTGAAATTGATTCTAGACCTCTGACCTCTAGAACTGTGAAGAGAATAGGTCTGTGTGTTAAACCACAAAGCACATGGTAATTTACTATAGCACCAATAGAAAACGAGTACACGAGGCTGCTACTCCCTCTTCGGGACAGCTTGATAGAAGGTTGTACTCTTTTCTGGATGGAGTCTCAGAATTATTCTTAACAATGCACCTAGCAGGCACTAACAACTGGTCGGAGTTGGAAAAGGATGAGGGAACTTATTTTCCATCTCTGAGCAGGGCCAAATATTTCTTTCAATGGGTAGGGAAAATGGGAGCTCAGAGAGTTGAAAAGACTTCCCCGGGGGACACACATGGTGCATTAATGGCAGGGCTGTGTCCTGCAGGCCAGGCGTCTTTCCTTCATGCCAAACGTAGTAGGCTGAATATGAAGGGCTTTATGTCAGCCCTTCAAGCGTCCAGGTTGGTGGCAGAAACCTCAGTGGTAATACAGTTCTGGTTGGATTGAGCTCCCAGCAGGAATCAGCTCTTTTCCCCCCGAAGCCAGGACTTGTTTAAAGAAATGGCCCTGCTGGGACCTTTCTGCTGTGCAGCACAAACCAGGTGAGATCCCTGGAGCCGCATGACAGGTTTGGCCAAAGACTGGCCTCTCAGGGCAGATTTATTCACCAAAGCTTTTATTTTATGCAGGTTCCAGCCACCCACTAATGACTCGCCCGGGGAGTCTTTCTGCTTTGCTCTAATCTCTCCCTCAGGAAACTGAGCCTGTGAACCGAGAGTCGTTAGGGAAGCTGAGAGTAGAGATGCTGAGGCTGTGGCCTTGCAGTGGGGAAGTGAGGTGATAGCCTCACGCGAATGCCACTTGTGCACCTGGATTAACCAAGGGTGCCCTCAGGCTCAGCCTGTGACTGAGCAGGCCGGCTCCTCCTCAAGACTCGCTCCCTGCTCTTCTTGACTGGGCTGCAGGGTTCCTCTCTAGCCTTATTTTTCTCAATACTAATACTACAGTAAAATTCACTATTGTCTAAGAAAGGGGGAAAACAGCCAGGTTCGGTGGCAGATGCCTGTAACCCCAGCAACCTGAGAATCACCGGCCGGGGGATTACAAGTTCCAGGCTGGCCTTAATATATAATAAAAGAGGCAGGGCGGGTAGCTCAGTGGTGGAGCATTTGCCAGGCATGCACAAGGCCCCGGGCTCAATCTCCAGCACCACAAAAACAAAAAAACAAAAGTGGGGGAGCCGGCTTGCCATTAGTAGGAGGACTAGGGACAGAGTGGGGATGCTTAAGTCCTGCTCGTATTCTTCATCCTGCTCCCCAACATACAACCAGGCAGGAGATATAACACCCATGATATACAAAATTCCGAACTCAAGTTGCGTTCTTGATTTTTCTGACTATAAAATACAGTGGGTAAAGAAAATGTAGTATATTATATATACACACATACACACATTTGAATATTACTCGACCATAAAAAAGAAAGACTTTCTGACTTCTGCCGGTAAATGGTTGGATCTGGAGACTGTCCTGCTAAGTGAAATAAGCCAGTCCCAAAAAACCAAAGGTCGAATGTTCTCTATGATATATGGATGCTAACAGACAAAAAGGAAGGGGAGAGGAGAATAAAAGTTCATTGGATTAGACAAAGGGGAATGAAGGGAAGGGAGAGGGATAGGAACAGGAAAGACAGTGGCTTGAATCGGATATCACTTTCCTACGTCCATGTAACTCCACCTCATGTACAACCACAAGAATGGGATCCTAATTAGAATAAGTTACACTCCATGCATGTATAGTATGTCAAAATACACTCTACTGTCAGGTAAATCTATAAAGAACAAATAAAAAATAAAATAGCATGTCAACAAGCCTCATTGTTTGTTTTCGTGTGCACCACGGGCTGCATGCTGAGATTTCACATGTTGAGTTGGAAGATTTGGGGTTTGTTCCCGTCTTTGCCCTAACAACTCTTTGTGGACTTGAGTTCCCCTCGCCCCACCCCAGGGCACTTTGGTCCTGTACAGTCAGAAGGCTGGACCACAGGATACTTAAGTTCTGTATGGAAGACATTTCCACCTCCCCGCAACAGCCTGGAAAATCTCATGAGTGCTATGAGGAAGAAATCTCCCAGGGAGGGTGGTGGCAGGCTGGGCTGCTGAGGAATGGCCGAATCCATTGGCTCAGCAGGCGACAGGGGTTGTTGGCAGGGTGGCAGGGTTGCAGACAGAAGGACAGAGAAAGCAGAACGGTGCCTGGCAGAGGGTGAAGTCAGCTAATAGAGAGAGCAGGTCATTCATCCACAACATGCTAAGGAGCCCCACTCTGTGCCACTGAGCTAGGTGTGGGATGCACAGCAGTGGCCAGATGGAAGAGGTTCTTGGTCTCAGGAAATCTGACTCCGGTGGGAGAAGGCAGGCTTTCTGTCAGGTCGTAGCAGTACAGGGTGATGGGGGTAGGAAGGGAGGTGTGCAGAGCTACAGGAACCATAAAAGGGCCTCAGTCATGGTGCAGGAGGGACCAGAGAAGGCTACCTGGAGGATGTCATCCTTTACCTGCGATAGATAGACAGACACGAGTGAAGAAGACAGGAAGGATGTTTCAAGCATAGGTTCCATCTAGGTAGGAAATGTCCAGGTATTGAATGTCAGAGACTAGCTAGAAGGATGAGCAGAGGAGATTGAGAGTGAGGGCTGGATTTGGAACATAGGCAGCTGCTTTGTAGCCAGAGGGAGAGGCAAAGGAAGGAAAATAGGCAGCCATTCATTTAGCCACTTTAGGTTTACTTGTCTGCATGTAAGTATAGGTCTGATGCTGCAGCCTGAGAACAGGGCCTGGGTCTGAGGCCTTCAAGGGATAAGATCTGAAGAGCTAAATATTGAATGAAGGGAACAAAGCTGACAACGGAGAAAATAGAGAAGCAATGGGGTATGGGAGGAGGGAAAGGAATAAGCCCTCATTGGAAACTTGCTGTGAAACTTAAGGTTTAGCCTCAGTTTTTCCATATGTAAAGTGGGAATAAATAAAATAAAATGCAGAATATTCAATACTTAGCATGGAGTTTGACACACATTGAGTGATTAATAAATTGTAACCATTATAGTCTGTTTTCTGTTGCTGTAACAATACACCAGAGACTGGATACTTTATAAAGAAAAGAGGTTTGGAGATTGAAAGTCCAAAGATTGGGGTCCTCCATTTATTTGGTCACTTGCTAGGTTCACTTTGATGCATCACAATATGGTAAAGAAGCAGAAAGTTAATTGCTACCCAAAGAATAGGCCAAGAGCATGTTGTGGCCCCAATTTTTAACAACCTACTCTCACTAGAACTGACCAGTGTCCCTTGAGAACTACATTCTCTTCTCAGGGTGATGTCCCCAGTTACCTAATTGCTTGCTCTGGGCACCCACTCCTTAAAGGTTGCACCACCCCTCACCATTGCCATACTGACGACCAAGCTTTCAGCCCATGAGCCCGAGGGGGATATGCTCAGCCATACCCTACCCACAGCCAGCTACCTTTATTACTCTCTCAGGTTCATTCATCCAACAAACATTTATTGGACACCTATTATGTGCCAGGCACTATTTGAGGCTCTGGGATTCATCAGTAAGGAAAACGGACAACATCCTTGTTCCTGCAGAGTTTACTTTTTGGCTCTCACTTCTTGCACACATACACTCCTGGGAGGAGGGTCTTATTGCCCTTATTTTGTAGATGAGGACTGGATACTGAGAAGCAAAGCAACTTGCCAAGATGGCGAAGCCAGTAGGCAGAAGAGGCAGTATTCGCACCCAGTCCATGTGATGGTGTACCCCAGCTCCTTCTGCGACACAGCCTACCTCTTAACGGTAACCCAGAATCAACCATGATGCGTGGTATCAATTACATGTTTTCAACCCAGATTTTTTTTGTGATGGTCCTGATTGTAAGTCCTCCGTCTCGGCATTCCTGGGCTTGGGAAGACGCAGTTGTTTTGCCCACAGAGCCTACCAGATCTGCAGGGAAAGAAGCGACTGTTGGAGCTGGAATAGGAGGGAAGGTGCCTGGAAGAGGCTGAACCTTCCATAACTGGGATGGTAAAGGGCACAGGAAGGTTCAGGAGTGGATTAAACACCGAGGGAATGCGTATGCATAGGCATCTGTATGCATGCAAATGACATACTTGTGTGCATGTTTCGATTGCCTCAGCAAATGTTTGTTGGACACCTAATGTGTCAGGCACTGTGCTAGGCACTGGAGAACTGCAGGCAAGAAGACAGAAGACAGCCTGGGTTCCTGTCCTCATGGAGCTCTTGGTGTGTTGTGGGTGGCCGGCAGTGAGGGAAAGCGAGTTAAAGAAGGGAGCCACGTGCGGGTAAGGGCATTTGCCCCAACAGAGAGCTTTCCCTGCATTCTGCTTCCCAGCTTTGCCTCTCGGTTCTATTCCCCTGACTCATGCTTCTTCCTGCCAACTAGAGGGGAAGGCGCAGAGTCCTCGAAGCTGCCGATGGGCTCAGGAAGTCCCAGACGCCAGAGGGGAAGCTGTGCTGGGAGCGAGGAGTCTTGGCTCATCCTTTCAGGCTGATGCTCCTTTTGGTGTGGGTCTTTTATCTACTAGCTCAGTGCAGACAGTCAATGCTAATCCAATCTTCTGGGACCAAATGAAACAGCCTGCATTTAAAGAGCTGGGGCTTTCTTTTCTGATTACCAAGCGACCTACATAATCACTCTCACCCCAGCCCGCCTGGGAGGGCACTGCCTTCGATAAAACCCAACCGAGCACTCTCCCTGCTGGGAACTGGCTAGGATTTCTTCTGAGCTTGCCAAGCAGAAAGGAGACCGGGGCAGAGCAAGCCTGGCCAAGGATTCCAGAGGCCTGGTTCTTGCTCCAGAGATGCAATTAGCTCCTTATGTGACTCAGGGACTGTCTATTCCCACTGCCACTATCCCTACCTCCAGCCTCAGTTTCTCTGCTTGCAACACGAGTGGGTCAAACCAGACCATCTCAACGGTCCCTCCCTGCCCATGATTCTGGGCCATTCGATGAGGCTAGCCTCATTCAGCTTACCACCCCAGTCGGAAAATGTTTCCAGGAACCACTCTGGGACCCATATGCAGTTATGAAATTTGAGCGTCATGGTTAATAGCACAGGGGTGTACATTGAAGTGTGTGTTTGAACTTACCCAAGACATATAAAATGGAAAATATCTAGTTGTAGATGGTCGCTATAGCAAGATGCCATATATATGTTACGTACATACTTACACATGTATGTGCAAGCTTAGAGTATCCAGGTACCTCTGGAAGATACAAAAGAGTCTTAGAGCCTTGGAGAAAGGGAACTGGGTGACTAGGAAGGAGATTTTTAAATTTCACTGTACCTTTGTGTACTCGTTAATATTCTAACCATATATATTTCCACTTTGAATAGTAATAAGTGATCTTAAAAATAGTGTGTTGACTGCCATCAATTCATTCATTCACTTAACAAATATTTTTGGAGCATCAATTATATAGCAGGCACCAGTAGAGAAAGTGGTAAATAAGATAGTGCTTACCCTTAAGAAGCCTGCATTCTAGAGGATAGCCATCAAATGAATAAATATATCAAGTCAATTCGGGATAAGGGGTATGAAACGCACATAGACTTGAGTACAAAGCCTGGCTTTGCCAGTTGTGAATTGCTTGAATTTATGTAAGTTGCTTTACCTTTTTTGATCTTTGGTCTCCTCAGTTATATACTGGTGTAATTCATAAGGTCTCCTTCATGGGATGATTATAAAAATTAAATGAAGTGGAAAATCAGTACCTGGGACATAGCAGGTGGTTACCAAGTGTTGGTTATTGTGTGGTGAACGTGGCGAGGACAGAGTCTGGAAGAGAGTGGACGTGTCCAGGAACTATGAAAGGAGGATTGGAGGAGTGGGGGATGAGCAGACACCTAGAGCAGGAGGGGTCACTAGGAAGAGGTGAACAAGAAGGGCCGGCTGGGGACAAGTGGTGGCCTATGGAAGGAGGGGTGGGGTGTAAAGGATTCAGCCCAGAAGAGAGAAGTGGGCTTGGGGTCTTAGAGGCAAGGATCCCTATGTGAACCCCCCACCCCACACCAACTGGGAAATGTAGGATACGTGTCAGTGAAATGGGAAGCCCACCTACTCCACTCTCAGTGCGCCAGGACAGTGGCTTGGCAGGTATGGGTCTCTGATTAGAATGGCAATTGGTAAAGAAAAAACAGATTCTGACATTTACTAAAGAAGAAAAAGCATACTTTATTCAAGGGAGGTTACTGTGATAGGGTTTGTAATAAATGAGAGAGCTTAGGCTCAACTCTAAATACAAGGAAAAGAGGGAGTTTATAACCAAGGAGCAGGGTGAGATGTGTGAATGAAAAGTGATTGAGAGGAAACCTCAGGCAGGAGGATCCTAACGGAATCCACCCAGCAGGATTCTGGGTGAAGACTGGCCAGAGTGTTCAGACATCACTAGGCATGGCAGAGGATGAGAAAGCTGATCAGATGTTGAGCACGGAGGATTCTGGTTAAACTGACTTCACAGGATTCTTGCTAAGAATGGACAAAGCAGAGACAAACATGGAATTCCAGAATTGGGCCTCATTGAGAAGTTAGTCCAGGGGTGTTTGAGTAGTTTGGTTAAGAAGGAAATCTGTCACATGTATCACCATGTTTTGCCTGGGCTGCTGGGAGGGTGATTCTAATCTTCTACAGGGAGGGTGACAATGTCTGGGTGACATGTGACATGTGACAAAAGGTCTTTGTCAAGATGCAATCCAGGAATGGGGAGAGAGGATTTTCCTCAGGGGTCCCAAGCCTGGCTGGGTGTTAGAGCTCCTGAGGAGCTAACTACAGTGCAGGCTCCTGAACCACAGTCCTGGGCTGACTGAGGAACACAGGGCGGGGTCTCGTGAATGTCTCCTTGGACTCCACACAGTCAGGCCCAAATAAATGGCCTCAGCTTCTCAGGAAAGCATGGGCTAGGAGTTTTCTCTTCTCACCCCCTCTGAACTTCATCATAGGCCAGAATCCAACTCCAGGATTTATCTATGATGGGAACTACACAGTCACTTATTCAGTGGCACAGCTTGTTGTATGTGTGTGCACAAGTGTTCATGGGTATGCGTATGTGTGTGGGCCTGCACACAGGTGCAGGATGTGGAGGAACACGGGCACAGGAAGGAGCACAGGCCTGGTGAAAGAAGAAAGCCGGAGAAGTGAAATGTTTGCTTCTCAAGGGAAAATGAAATTCAAAGAGAACATCATCGCCTGTAGGGACTCTGTGACTCTCACCTGCTTTCAGTGAATCTCAGTGAATTTTGCTCAGTGATGCTTTTTATGCAAATCCATGCAAACAAATTCTGGGCCTGGCTTGGAGTCCTGAGAGGACCGATTCCATTGCAGGAGCCATAGGGGAGGAGAACCTAGCAGGAGGCCCCTCCTGAACGCTGAAGATAAGAAGCTGGCCAGAGCCCACAGGGTTTATTTGACGGTTCCTGGTGATAGCTTCTTAGTCACAAGAAAATACATATCTATGACTTTTTTGACACAAACCCAAAATGTCAATTTTTTTCTGAATTATTTTAAGCAACAAAATCTTCTTTTGCCCAAAGGAAGCTTTAAATGAAACCCTGACATAGAAAAGAGAAAGAAAAACAAGTTGCTGTGTTCTAAGGATAGAAATAGGGACAGGGGCATCAGGCCCACTTGCTCAGGGGATGCCCATGTGGTAACAAGTCTCAGTTCAGATTAAAGAACTGGAGGTTTTTCACCTTTCCCACTGTGTAGGTGGAGAATTCCCCCAGTCCTCTACCACAGACCCTACTTTTCTTTGTCCTCATCTGGGGCCAGTGGGCAACCACCTGGGGTTCTGGGCTGTTCTACGTTGGAGACCCAACTCTTCCTGGAAAAAGGAAACTTCCAGAGGGCCCAGCAGCCAGGAGATGACATACTAATTACTGGTTCTATGACTTTGATCCATATCAAGGACATAGACTCTAAAGTCAGACGCTGAATCTTTGCTATGCCATTTAAAGCTGTGGGATCTCAGGCAAGTCACCTAACCTTTCTCAGTCTCTGCTATCTCTTTCATAAAATAGTCACAGTTCCCACATCACAGGTTTGTATAAGGAGTAGAGGAGTCGTTAGATGCCAAGGGGAGCAAAGGCATGTGCCTATGTGGCCCAGGAACAAAATCAAGATAACTGGCAGGCTGGGGAGTGCTTTCCTAATGTGGAAGCCATCCCTGAGCCCCAGCTGAGCATTCCTGGTAGGAAGGCAGGCCTAGGGAATGCTGTTTTCCCAATTTTCCTAGAAAAGACTGAAAATCAGACTTTTACATAAAAACTTCCAAGTGTCAAATCTTGGTAACTAATTCACAGTTTTTGAGCACCATGTGGGTCAAACATCTGGAAGGCCTGGGGCTGGTGACCACAGATGCCAAGTGACAATGACAGGTTTAGGAGTTGCTTACTAGGCTCTAGAAACTTCCTCCACCTTCTCTTTTCTTTTTATTTATTTATTTATTTTTTATTGTAAACAAGTGGGATACACGTTTTTTCTGTTTGTACATGGAGTAACAGCATACCATTTGCATATTCATATATTTACAAAGAGTAATGATGTTTGATTCATTCCGTTATTTTTTCCCCTTCCCCCCACCCCTCCCACCTCTCTTTTCCCTCTATACAGTCCCTCCTTCCTCCATTCTTGACCCCCTCCCACCCCCCATTATGTGTCATCATCCGCTTATCAGTGAGATCATTCGTCTTTTGGATTTTTTAGATTGGCTTATCTCACTTAGCATGATATTCTCCAATTTCATCCATTTGCCTGCAAATGCCATAATTTTATTATTCTTTATGGCTGAGTAATATTCCATTGTATATATATACCACAGTTTCTTTATCCATTCATCAATTGAAGGGCATCTAGTTTGGTTCCATAGTCTGGCTATTGTGAATTGAGCAGCTATGAACATTGATGTGGCTGCATCTCTGTAGTATGCAGATTTTAAGTCCTTTGGGTATAGGCCGAGGAGTGGGATAGCTGGGTCAAATGGTGGGTCCATTCCAAGTTTTCTAAGGAATCTCCACACTGCTTTCCAGAGTGGCTGCACTAATTTGCAGCCCCACCAGCAATGTATGAGTGTACCTTTTTCCCCACATCCTCGCCAACACCTATTGTTGCTTGTTGCTTGTATTCTTGATAATCGCCATTCTAATTGGGGTGAGATGGAATCTTAGTGTAGTTTTGATTTGCATTCCTCTTATTACTAAAGATCTGCCTTCTCTTTTCCTTCTGTCTTGTCCATCCCACTGCCTGCTGAGCTCTGTGAGCTTTCCTTGAGAGGATGAAGAGGTCTTTACAAGTGCACTCAGCCGTCTATCATTTCCACAGAAACCTTGCAACTTTTGTTAAAAGAAAAGAATCGGAGGAGGAGGAGAGGGAGGAAGGCAAAAAAGGAAGGAAGGAGAAAGGTAAAAACCAATGGCTGTGTGCGCCAACCCTGCCTCCCAACATCCATGTATACACAAGCACACAAGCATACACACCCACACCAGCATGTGGAATCTAGAAGCCCCTCCCTATGCCCTGGTTTGTTTCCTCCTGGACACTTCCACCTGCCCAGGAATGCCCAGGGCAACTCTCCTCAGGTGGATTAAAGATGGTTCAGCAGCTTTAGAGCATGTGTGTATAGGAGGGGGTGTGCATAGCTTCAAAAGCACTGTCTCTATTTCCTGAGTCTTAAATTCACTCAAAGACTGAAAGATCTCTGTCTGAGCCCTGGTGCGGCAGATTAATCATCCTCTCAACAGGAACGCTCCAGGGCTCCAGCAGTGTCCTTGGAAGATATACATCTGGATCTGGTCCACATGCTGGTGTGGGTGTGTACATGTGTGTGCTTGTGTATATACATGGATGCTGAGAGGTGGGCTGGTCACAAAGTCATTGGATTTTACTTTTTTGCCTTCCTTTATTTCTTCCTTCCTCTCTTCCTCTTCTTTTCTTTCTACAAAAGTTGCTAAGCTTTTCTAGAAATGGTACATACCCATGGGGGGAAAAATAATTCAGGAAAGTTCCAAGAGGAAAGTTCCAATAGGAAAAAGAACAAGACCAAAAACAAATTTGAAAACCCTGCTCCCCAGAAAATCTTGAGAATTCAGTATTTCCCCAGATGTCTTTTATATGTAGATAAATGAATACGGAAATGCATATTTAATTTTACATAGTTGGGCTCATAAGGTATCTGTGCAGTTGTACAATATGCTTTTCTCACTCACGCCACGTGTCCGGGGAGGTCTTTCCCTGAAATGCCTTCAGATCTGCACCAGGGCTGTGGCTGCAGAGTGTTTCCTGGATGTGCCATACATATTTATTGGTCCTCTGTTGTGAAGACACACACAATCCCCATGTCAAGGTCCCAGTGTTTCTTTGGACCCAGAACATATCATCCCCTCTGCAGACGGCCTTCTGACCAGCCATCCTGCTTCCAGGCCTCCCCCAGACAATCCATCCTCTATATGACAGCCAAAGCTGGCTTTTAACCAAGTTCATCAGATGGGGTCTTAAAACTGCTTAAAACCCTTGAATCTCTTCCCATCACAGTGAAGTGCAAACTACTTATCACGGGCTTAATATTTGCATGATCTGGCCCTGCCTGCCTGGCTTCCCCTGACCTATGATTCTGCCGGTCCAACCTCATTCCTTCCTGACTCAGAATATCCGCCCTCATCATTTCCTCTGCCAGCCACTTCCGCCACCTAGATCTTTGCAAGTGGCCTTTGCACCATTCAGTTCTCAACTCTGAGAGTTTTTTCTGCCCCCTACCCCTTTTCCCCTTGTCCGCAAATCCAGGTTGACCCCCATGTCATTGTCCCTTTACTCTGAATTTACACTACCTATTGCTATGTGAAATGATCTTACTGATTTGTTTTCATGTCTACTGTTTGTCTGCCCGTCCCTACATTAACACCTAAGGGCAGGGACCTTGCTCACAGCAAGGATACCCAGAGATAGCCAGCAATTATTTGTTGAATATCTAAGTCAGCCACACTCCACAGTCCCCCCCCCCCCCCCATGCCTCTGCAAAACTCAGCATTCTTAAAATCCCAATCCTCATTTTCCCAGGATCTCTCTGCATCTGTTCCTTCCAATAACTCTGCTTTTCAAAGTCAGCTTAAATGCCTCTTTGCTCCCAAAGAGCCCAATCCAGAACCCAGCTGCGGCCCCTCTCAGTTTTGTCTCCCACCCTACTCCTCTTTGTCTTCTCCATCCCTCCCTCCACCCAGGAGCTCCCTGAGCTTCTGCTCTCTTGCTCTTGGCACCTGGTCCCTGCTCTCCAACTCTTACCCGTCCTCAGACCAGCACATCACCAGTCCCTGGAGCCTGTCCTGACTTTGTCTGTAGGAATGGCGGGTTCTGTCTTCCATACTCACATGGTGCTTTGTCTTTTCCACCCTTGGGACATTAGCATTTGTGCCTTATAATATTGTCATTTGCATCTCCAGTTTAATCTTTCTCATTAGGTTATGAGTTCCTTAATGTCAGACTACGGAGGTTTTTAAAAAAAAACCTTTCTACAACAGCTAGCATGGAGAGAGTGTCTTGCTTACGTTAGCTCTTTTAATCCTCAGTGGGATCATGTGAGTTGGGAACTTGAATTAACCTTATTTTATAGATGAGAGTTTAAGAAACTTGCCAAAGGTTACAAAGTAAGCAAACAGTAGAGCTAGGAGTTGAAGCCACAGCACAAACCCCTGTGGGGCTAAAGCACTACATCTTGGTGCTGGTGGTAAAAACAAATAAACAACAAAACTCCCCTCTTTGTCCAGCCATCTCTCTTTGCATTAACAGCAGGACCTCTGGCTCCTAAACCCCCAGGGCTTTGAAGTGGGGGGCCTGCAGGGATATTGTTAGTGTTAAGGAAACAAACTGAAAGCTCAGCTCCAAATCTGAGTTTCTGCCTGTGGGATCCTGCTTCTTACTCACTGATAACTCAAGAGTCAGGACTGGGAGCCAAGCAGGCAGGGACTGATTCCTACTGTTAGACTAAAGCATTTCTGAAATTGTGCCAAGGTGTCTCTCTTTCCCTCCTTATCTCACTAGGAATATCATAGCCCCATCTTATTCACAATTTCACTTTCTGTGGTTTCTGTTACTATAGTCAACTATGGTCTAAAAATGTTAATGAAAAGTTCCAGAACTAAGAGGTTTATAATTTGAAAATGTGTGCCATTCTGAGTACTATTGATGAAATCTCATGCCTTCATTTCCTGTCCCACCCAGGACATGGATCATCCCTTTGTCCATTGTATCCACATTGTATATACTACCCTCTTGGTAGTCACTTTGCAGCTTTTTCAGTTTTCAGATTGCCTATCATGGTATTTCAGTGCTTGTATTCAAGTAACCCTTGTTTTATTTAACAATTGACCCAAAGTACAAGAGCAGTGATGCTGGCAATTCAGATATGCCAAAGAGAAGTCATAAAGTTCTTCCTTTCACTGAAAAGGTGAAAGTACAATAAGATATCTTGGGAGAGAGACTGTAGTCACATACTTTTTATTACAGCATATTGTTATAATTGTTCTATTTTTTTTAGTTATCATTGTCAACTTCTTATTATGTCTAATTTGTTAATTAAACTATCATAGTTATGTATTTATAAGAAAAACATAATGTATATAGGGTTCTGAACTATTGTTTCAAGCATTCACTGGGTGTGTTGGCCTGTGTTCCCTTAATGATAAGGAAGGAATACTGTACCATTATTTGTTTGTCTGTGTTCTTGATGGACATTTTGGTTGTTTCTCTTTTGGGGTTATAAATAAAGTTGTTAAAACATTCTTTTGCCAAGTCTTTATGAGAATGTTTTCATTTCTCCTATGCAAATATGTAAGAGTAAAATTGCTGGGCCAGTGAAACTTAAGAGAACTTGCCACGTCATTTCCCCCCTGGTTGGTTGACCAATTTTACACTGCTATTTGCAGTTTATGAAAGTTCTAGTAACTCCACATCCTTGCTAACATTTGAAGTTGACAATCTTACATTTTACATATTTGAGCAGTGTGAGTTGTATCTCATTGTGATTTCAGTTTGCATTTCCTTGATGTTAAGCACATTTTCGGTTGTTTATTGGCCATCTGTCAATCTTCCTTTGGAATGTGCCTGTCCAATCCTTTTTGCCTGTTTTTAAAAAGTTGAATTGTCCTTTGATTATTGAGTTATAAGAGTTCTTTTCAGAAGAGGTGGTTATAAGAGTTTTTTATGTATTTCAGATAAAAAGTCTTTTGTCAGACATATGTATTGTGACTATGTTCTCCTAGTTATGGCTTGCCTTTTATTCTTTCAATGTTGTCTTTCGATGGAGCAGAAACTTTTTATTTTGAGGAAGGTAAATTTATCAGTGTTTTGTGACTAATGCTTTCTGTGTCCTGGACAGGACACATACTTGCCTACTCCTGATTTCTTATGCCTACTATTTGCATAGTATATCTTTTTACATTTATTTACTTGGAATCTTATCTATGTTTTTCTATCCAAAGAGCATTTTTTTGATAACAGCATATGGCCTTGCTTTTTTATCCAGTCAAAAAATTTCTGCCTTGGATTTGGGGAGTGTTTAGTCTATTTAAATTTAATGTCAAGTCATGAAATTATTAAAATCCTTAACTCAGTCTACCATCTTGCTATTTGTTTTTTTTTTCTATTTATTTTTTTATTGTAAACAAATGGGATACATGTTGTTTCTCTGTTTGTACATGGCGTAAAGGCATACCATTTGTGTAATCATAAATTTACATAGAGTAATGTTGTTTGATTCATTCTGTTATTTTTTCGCTTCCCCCCACCCCTCCCACCCCTCTTTTCCCTCTATACAGTCCTTCCTTCCTCCATTCTTGCCCCCCTCCCTAACCCTAACTCTAACCCTAACACTAACCCTTCCCTCCCCCCCATTATGTGTCATCCTCCACTTATTAGCGATATCATTCGTCCTTTGGCTTTTTGAGATTGGCTTATCTCACTTAGCATGATATTCTCCAATTTCATCCATTTGCCTGCAAATGCCATGATTTTATCATGCTATTTGTTTTATAATTGTTCACATGTTCTTTGTAGGTCCTTTCTGCCTTCATTCCAGTTATTTTTAATATTCCATTTTAACCGCTCTGTTGGCTTTTTGTTATACTTCCTCCTTTTATATTTAATGGTTGATCTATGGAAACAATATAAATCTTCAATTTCTCACAGTCTACTTAGAGTTAATATGGCAACAACTCATGTAATACAAGAAATTTACATTGTATTTTCATTTATATCCACCCATCTTTTCTTATTGTACATTTTATTTCCACATCTGTTTGAAACTTCATATCATATCATTGCTTTTGCTTTTAACCACCAATTATATTTTTAAAAATTAAGAAACAACAGAGAAAACCTTTTGTATTTACCTACATATTTAATATTTTTAGTTCTCTTCATTTCTTCAGCTAAATCTATCTTTCATCTGAAGAACTTCATTATTTCCTGCCATACAGATTAATTGATGACAAATACTTCCAGCTTTTGTTCTTCTGAAAAAATGTCTTCATTTTGCCTTTATTTTTGAAGGATACTTTCCTAGATATAAAAGTCTAAGTTGACAGATTTTCTTTCCTTTTCTCTGCACTTTCTATACACTGTTTTCTTCTTGCTAACATTGTTCATTGTTACTAATAAAAAGTGAATGGATTTTTTTTTTTTCTTCTGTTTTCTAGTACACAATGCATCTTTTGGGCCTGAGGACTTTTAAGATATTTTTTGCACCTTTGATTTAAGTAAGTTGGCCATGATACGTTTTTATGTTCCTTGTGTTTTCCCTCCTTGGGGTTCACTGAGCTATGCAAATCAGTAGATTGATATTTTCATTCCATTTGGGAAAAAACTGATCATTATATCTTCAAATATTTTTCTTTTCCAATCTCCTCTGCCAAAAATAATTGCATATGTTAGACTATTTGATATGATGTCAACAGACATTAAGACTGTTAATTTTTTAAAGCCTTTTTCCCTCTTTGCTCTTTTCTTTGGACTGATTCTATTGTCATATCTTCATGTCAATTTTTCTCTCAAGTGTACATTTGCTGTTCAATTTATCCAGTGATTTTATTTTTGTAGATGTTATACTTTTCAGTTCTAGAATTTCTATTTTTTTTTTTACTTCTCTGCTGATATTCCTCCATGGGTTCAAACATTACATCCATCTTTTCCTTGAAATCTTTAAAACATATTGATAATGTTTTAACATTTCCTGTTTACTGATCACAAGAACTTTATCATCTCTGGGTCTGTCTCTCTTGATTCTTATTTATTACTTATTTTTCCTGGTTATGTTCTTACCTTGCTTGTGGATCACATGTTGAATAACTCATATGACATATATATGAATATATATGAGTGCTACATTGTTCAGAGTCTGGGACTTAGTCTCTTTTAAATAGATTTGAATTCTTTTTTACCCTGGCAGTCAGTTAATTTACTGGTAGATCAACATCATCCTTTAAAGTCTTATTTTTTAACTTTGTGAGGGGTGTCTAGAATAGTCTTTCCTTGGAGATTCAAAAGTTCTGTACCCTAAGGTATGACTTTTCCAACATCTCAGGTGAATGTGTAGGGTGTTCAGCAGGTCTCTCCACCTTGAATGATCAAGACTCATGTTTCTCCTAGAACCGTAACTTTTGGAATCTGCATTCAGCTTACAGTTCCCTTGTAGCTGTTCTTTGCCAGACTTTGCACAATCTAGTTCTATGCATTTACTCTTTGACTAAAGATTTAAGGAGACCCCTATGCAGATTTCAGAGCTCTTTCCGTGTACAGGTTCCTGCAACTCCAGCCAGTTCAGAACCCTTGAACTCTAAGTTTTGATCTCTCAGTTCAGTAAAACTACTGTGCTCTGCCTGTGTTGTGTGGTCTGGACCAGTATCCCCAAGTAGAGAGCCAGAACAACTGTAAGGGTCACAGACCTCTACTGCCTACGTACAACATTTAAAAACAACTATATATTTTTCCATGGTGGAAAGACTGACCCAGTCCCCGTTATCTTATAACCTGAAGCGTAAGTCATAGCTGTTATCTTCAGGAGTTGCTTTTTATAATTTGTTTTGTTTTGTAATTACATAGAATATTTACATGACTCCAGATCGAATCTACAAAACAAGATGTATTCATAGGAATAGGGAATACAGTAGAATGAATCAGATATAACTTTCCTATGTTCATATATGAATACACCACCAGTGTAACTCCACATCATGTACAACCAAAGAATGGGATCCTAATTTGAGTAAGTTATACTCCATGTATGTATGATATGTCAAAATATATTCTACTGTCATGTGTAACTAAAAAGAACAATTTTTAAAAAAAGATGTATTCATAGAAGTCTACCTGGTATACCTGTATCTTCCACATCATTCCTTTCACCTCCTTAATATGTAGCAATTAACAATAATAGTTATGGTTTGTTTTCCTTTCTTTTGTTAATATAAGCAGGTGTGTATATGTGTGTGTGTGTGTTTGTGTGTGTTGTTGTTTTCACATCTTAGTTAGACAAACTCTACATACTTTCTTCTAGCCCACTTTATACATATATATACATATATATATTATATATATATGTATATATTTGTAGTTGTACATGGACCCAATGCCTTTATTTTATTTGTTTATTTTTATGCAGTGCTAAAGATCAAACTCAGTACCTCACACATGCTAGGCAAGTGCTCTACCACTAAGCTACAGACCCAGCCCCTAGCCCACTTTTTTTTTTCAAGCAACTATTCTGGAGATCAGTCCAAACTAGTATAAAGAGGTGTGGCTCATTCCTTCATTACAATTGCATGGTTCTCAGCTATAAGAGTCACTAACTTGTCCTGGTTTGCCTGTTTCAACATTGAAAGTTCCATGTGTCCTGGGAAAACCAGATAGTTGGTCACCCTGTCATTTTATGAGTGTACCAGTTGGTTGGATCAGTTTTCCTTGGATGGATTAGGTTATTTTCAATCTTGTACAACTGCAAATAGGTCCTCAGTGAATGGCTTTGTTCATACATCTTTTCATTTTTGGAAGTATATTTTCGTGTTGTATTTTATTAAAGATAGGATTGCTGGTTTAAAGGTAAATGTATATGTAGAATTTCAAGGTTTTGTCAAATTATCCTCCTTAGGGATTATACAATTTTGCATTGGTGCCACCAGAGTTTGCAAGTCTGTTTCTTTAAAGATTAGTTAACAGGAAATTTGTCAAACTTTTCCCCCAATTGAATAAATGAGAAATTATATACTGATATCATTTTAATTTACATTTCTCTTATTATGAGCAAGTCTGAGTATCTTTTCAAAAGGTTGAGAACCACTTACACTTCTTTCTTTGTAGTTTATCAGAATTTGCTAGACTATTTTTCTGTAGGCTATTGACTTTTTCTTATCTAATTGTAAAAGCTCACACACACATATGAAGTCTTTCTGATATGAATTGTAAATGTTCCTAGTTTGTCATTTATTTTT
The DNA here is from genome assembly GCF_902686455.1 of Sciurus vulgaris. NCBI lineage: Eukaryota > Metazoa > Chordata > Mammalia > Rodentia > Sciuridae > Sciurus > Sciurus vulgaris. The sequence goes on from NC_136466.1 coordinate 25,750,478, forward strand.
CCCTTTGATTGTAACATTTTCTTTGGATGAAGTCAATTTATCTATGTATTTCCTACTGCATGCAGATTTTTTTTTTTCTTTTAATGCAACACATCACTTTTGGGTTTCTTGTTGTTTTGCGGTGCTGGGAATCAAACCTAGGGCCTTAGCGCTTGCTAGGCAAGCAGCTCTACCACTGAGCCACAACCCCAGTACACATGTAGGTTTTTTTTTTTTCCGTGTGTGTGTATGTGTGTGTGTGTGTGTGTGTGTGTGCGCGCACACACACATGCTGGGGATTGAACTCAGAACCTTGTGCATGCGAGGAAAAAGCTCTACCTACTGAGTTATATCCTGTATCTCTAGTCCCACATGTAGGTTTTTGAGTCATAGTTAAGGATGTTTTCTCCATTCATCTATGTTTTCTCCTTGTACTTGTATGGTTGTATTTTTTTTACATTTATATCTCTTACCCATTTGGAATTTGTCCTGGTGAATGACGTGAGGAATAGATTCAATTTTATCTTTTCTCTACAACTTTCTTGTTTTCTAAATATCATTATTTAAAAGTCCATATTTTCCCACTGATTTCAGCTGTTGCCCTTCTACTAAATTTGCATGTGTAATTAGGTCTTTTCCTGATTTCCCTTTTCTGTTTCATTTCAATTATAGAGGCTCCATGGCAGATTTTAGAACTGCTTCTTAGATATTAAAACTGGCTCTCTTCTTTATACTTCTTTTTCATGATTTTCCTTACTATTCTGGTTTGTTGTTCTTCCCAGTGAACTTTATAATCAATTTGTTCAACTTGCAGAAAAATCTGATGGTTTTTAAATTAGGATTGCTTAGGGCTTAAAAATTAACTTAGGGGCAATTACCATTTTTATGGTACTTCTTCCCATCCAAGAACACAGACAGTATCAGATGACATTTTTGAAGACCTCATCAGATTAGAGAGTTGATAAAATACTTTGTGTAATCATGTGGCTGAGGACACTGGGTCTTGCAAGTCCTCCTGAGCTCATCCCTGTGTCACCTTCTCCAGGAAGACTGCCTTGCTCTCTAGGGATACAATCTTTCTATTCCGTACATATATCTTGAGGTTCACATTAACATTTTTGATTACTAGTTTTACCTGGATGTATGTGTGCCCCATTTCCCTTTCAAGGCTAAATAGTTCTCTGGGAAGTGGGTATGTATTGTACATCACAATACTAATAAAATCTCAGCTAAGGTAGTGGCTGAGTTGGACCCTTCACGTAAATGACCTCACTGCCTTTCCCAGTGGTCTCTAAGTAGACATGGCAAGTGAAATCTAGCCCATAGTCTTGGTCAGCCTGGAAATTTAAAAAATTTTGTATTAGTTATTGGCATTTAAACATGGAAAGATTTTATATTATAATATAGATTTTTGGTTTATCTAAAAGTGATACAAGCGTTGGCTATATTGGGTCACCTTCCCACATGCCAGCCACCAGCAGGCATGGAGGCCTTGCTGCATCCTTTGGACCAGGCATGCTCTCCCCAGTCTCCCCAGGGCTCCCCCACATCTTCATTTCTTTTATCTGCCTGGGCCTGACTTCCACTCCTTCAAACCACTGGAAAAAGAAGGAATGAAATCCCTGAGCTTGACACAGAGCAGGTGCTCAGCAAATACTTGTGGAGTGGATAAATCCCCACTTAGCAACCTAGCTCAGAGAGCTGGGCTGATTAGCAAAGGTCGCATGACCCATAGGTGGCACAGAAAGGGATCCAAAGATGTTTGCCTGGCTGCTTAGTCCAGGCTAGCAGTTTGACCACCGACCAAGGGCTTGCCCACATGTCTTTCTCACCTATTAGCTGGCTAATGGCGGTGGACTTGGTCTCAAGCCCTTAACTGTCTTGGCTGTTCTCAGCTGGAACTGCCCCATTAACACAGGCCCTGGGGAAAGAGGCTGTGGGCCCTGAGGGAGAAACAGGACTTGCGTGATTCTGCAGCTTCATAGAGTCAAGTCTGAGTCTTTTTCCCTTTTTATTCTCTCTCCACACAGCTCCCCTAGGCTTCGTCAGAGCTAATGGCAGTTGGCACTGGGGGGACACTGCGAAGGCCCTGGATCAGGTAAGGGCCTGCACTTGAGGCTCAGGGCTTTCTTTGCGCTTTTAGGAGGAAGATGGGAAGGCTCCAGGTCTCCCAGGCCTAGGGCTCCCACTCCTCCAGAATCCCTCGGGGGTTTGGGATAATTGCCTTGAAAAAGAACAGCTAATTTTTTTTTTTCTTTTTTTATTCAGCAAACAAGAATGGCATGCTTCTGTGTCAGCCACCATGCTGTTTGCCAGGGCGCAATAATTCTGCAGACATGTCACTGCCTTCTAGTGGGAGAGGCTGCAAGAAAAAGACACTGTAAGGGAGGGTCCCAGGCTGTGGGGACAGCTGACCAAGCAAGATGTTCAGCAAGGGCTTCCGGCTGAGACCCTAATGATGCTGGAGCAGATTTCCCAGGGAGAGGGAATGGACTGTGAGAAGCCCCAGAGGCAGATCTGGGGAGCAGGAAGCAGCTGTGTGCTTGAGCTCAGAGGAAAAGGGCAGAGGAGAAGGCAGGAACGAATGTAGAATCCAGGTCAAGGAGCTAATAGGTAAATTGCAACAAGCACTTGCTCTTTGCTCGTTTTCTTGCATAATAGGATCCTTTACCCTGGGACAGGGTCTCCCTGTTCTCATGAGAACTGCCAGCGACCGTGCCCAGGCACTCTCCCCAGAGCAAACTGGAAGGCAGCAGAGTGAGACCTGTCACCCCCAGACAGCCCCAAATGCCCCTTTAGGATACAGATTGAAAAACTAAGGAGAGGCAGCTTTGAGGCTTTATGGGCCAGCAGTTCCCAGGGAGAGTTCCCTTCCCACCCCCTCGTCTTCATCACGCCCCCAGCAGCCAAAGAGGATAGAGTGGGAGCCACTGTGAGGCTCCAGGACGATCTCTCCCACATGCAGGAAATCATGCAAGGAGGGCAGATTGACAAGGCATCACGTCAGCTGGACAGCTGCAGTCACAGAGTCTCCAGGCTGAGTCTGCACCGCCATGGGAACTGAATGTGGCCAAAGACTCAGCCTGTAGCCTGGGTCCCCGCAGTTTAAAACTGAACGTGAACCTGGAGTCTGATGCTGAGGAAGGCAGGGAGGACAGCTGGAGCTGCCCGGGCCAGCTGGGTGAGAAGGGAGCTGGTGTGTAGAACGTATCTGAACCCAAAGAATTGGGTGATTCCGGTCGCTGCAGCTGCCCATGAGGGAGGCTGCAGGTTCCAAAAGAGACTCAGCTGACCAAGGGGAAGCTCAGTGCACCCTGAGAGAAGTACTATCACGGGCTCCTGGCGGGTCAAAGGATGCATACGCTGTGCCTTTCTGGGTGGTCCTCAGAGCTGCTATTAAGCTAAGCCAAGTGCCATCCCCAGAAAAGCAGACACGACACCAATACACACCAGTATCACATCAGCAGAGACCACCAGGATCACAAGGACAGATAATGGCCATTTGAAAGACTAGTGACACCTCCGCACCTCCACCAGGTGACCAGAGGGTTAGCACATCAGCGGCCTGCCAGCCTTGGACAGTGGATGCTTGAGAGGAAGGAGAGTCCTAGGGAGACGGAGATGTAGACAAGAGAAGAAATGAGATTCACATCAAGCAGGAGTTTTAAATTGGGCTGGACTTTTAATGACCAGAATGTTTTGGCATCAGCCAAAGTCATCATTACTACTGAGGTAGTAGATTTGACTGGGTACAAGAGAAGACAGGAAATAGAAGGGAGCAAAAGGCCATTTTCATGGTTCAGTAAGTCAGTTACTCATCCATTATATCACTGAATCCTCAATCAAATAAGGCAGATCCTGTTATCATCTTGGTTTTAGAGATGAGGGAACCAAGGATCCAGGAGATTAAGGAATTTAATCAAAACTTCACAGCTAATCAACAGCTAAGCTAGGATTTGAACTCTCACCATTGGGCCTTAAAGCTGAATCACTGAATAGCACCCCCTCCCCAGAGGGCGGCCTCGGCTGCGGCTTTGCTCAGGACCAGCATCTCCTCTCTCAGCCACTGTCAACGAATGCCATGATGGGGAACTTGCCACCTGCACAGATTTCTTATTTCATTTTCAGATGGCTTTTGAAATAATAACGAGTTATGTTTTTATAGGACTTTGTGGTTAACATACACAGCACTCATTAAGTATTTATGAAGTACCTCCCATTGAGCTGAGCACTGTGCAAGGTACCAGACCTCCTGCCTGCTCTGAGAAGAGAGCTCAGCAGGCAATTCTTTCATCTGTCTTCTGCAAATGAAGTCAGGGAGGCAAAGAAAGACAGGGGATTTGCCTAAGAGCCTGGGCCACCGCCATCACCACCACCAGCACACATTTCTCTGTGTGTGTCAGGCACTGTGCTAAGATTTCTTCACAGTCCTCTGGGGTTTTAGAGCTCCTGTCACTTGCCCCAGCTGGCTTTCCCACACTCTCATTCCTGATTTGCGATTTCCTGCATGGAGCCTCTAGCCAGAGGATTGCTTCTCTGGCCTGGGGCAGGTCCTGCAGTAGGGAGTCTGGGAATGGCATGAGTCTTAGAGAAAAGCAGAGAATTTGACTTCTTTCCCTAGCCCTGGCTCTTCATGCCTGCTGCTATAGGAGAAGGCGCTGACAGTTCAAAGAATGGGGCCTTGATTAATATCTCATCCTCTATAAATAAGTGAGTAGAGGCACGCTCTGCATGCTCAGCTTTACTGCTTCCTTTGTGCCATTTATTGCTCCCCACACCCGAGCGTGGCATTGGCCTTGGGATTTACAGCTTCAAACTTTCAGTCAGCCAGACTCTACCAAACCCGCCACCCCCACCTCACCCCTGCTTCCTGGCATCCCTCGGCTCCTGCAGAGCTGTCTTCTCTCCGGACTTACCAGCTGCTTCCACAGCTGGTAGTCAATCTACCAGGACAAGGTGGTTATAAACTTGGCTTGTGTGGGTTCAAATCCCAGCTTCTTTCTGGCTTTACGACCATAGGTGAGTCACTCACCTTCTCTGATATATAGAATAGGGATGAAGAAAATAGCATATATCCTGGAATTTCCATCCTGATTAGGAAGACACACACTGAATAAGGAAGCAGTCACTGACATGAGAATTTCGGTCAGTGATCAGTACTCTGTGGAGTGACTGACGGTGGTCAGGAAGGGTTTCTCTTCTCAAGAAGGGTGATATTTAAGTTAATTCATTAATGATGAGAAAGAACTGGTTCAAAGAGGATCTAAGAGCAGCTGTCTCCAGGCAGAGAAGGAAAAGGGAGTGAGTGGGAATGTGAGCCAGGGGCCACTACGCTGGGACAAAGGCTGGAACAGCAGAATAAACCTTGGTTGTCATAAACCATTGACCTTCGTAACATGGCATGTGGCTCAGCCCTCCCCTTGAGTTCTTTTTTTTTTTTAATTTTTATTATTTTTATTTAGCTTTTAATTTTTTTACAGACTGCATTTTGATTCATTGTACACAAATGGGGTACATCATTTCGTTTCTATGGTTGTGCACGATGTACATTCATACCATTCGTGTAATCATACATGTACATAGGGTAATGATGTCTGTCTCATTCCACCATTTTTCATACCCCCCTCCCTCTCATTTTCTTCTACATATTCTAAAGTTCCCCCATTATTCCCTTGAGTTCTTGATTCATCATGATACCCTGGTAAAACCACAGAATCAGAATGTTTGCACAAAATGAAATTATTACCAGGGGAAAACACCTATACAAACCTTGTACCCTCCCTTAGTCAACTTAACAATCACTAATTTTGGAGGTCACCTATCATTAGTTTCCCAGTAGCTTGGCTGGAGATAAGTCCTCTGACTTGGGGGTTATGATCATTATGGTTGCCTGAGATACTTTTCAGGGACTTGAAGGCCACCTTTGCTGAAAGCATGACTTCCCTGGGGCTGGCAGATGTCTGATGGGTGGCTGGAATGGGGTGAAACGGCTTGGCAACTCTGTCTTCATCTTGTCTGTCCCTTTAGCTGCCTTCACTTATGGGTCAGATTCCACTCTGCACTGCCTGCAGGTGTGCGGACAGCCTGCTGCGGCTGGTGTGTGTTTCCTTCCACCCCGCCCTTGTGCTTTTACAGCAGCTGGGGCAGCGCAAGAACCCAAAGTCCTTCCACCCTATCGCAAGGTCAAAATCGAACCAGAAGGCCAGGATGGGGGCACAGGATGATGGTGCCAGCTGCAAGAGTCACGCAGCAGTTGCTTGGACAAGTGGACTGTGAGCACCTGGCAGTCTGAATCTTGTGCTAGAAGAAACATCTTTTGGATCTGTGCCTCTGATGTATAGAAAATGAGTCAACGCCAGAAAACCAAAGGAAGTTCGCATCTCCTCTTGTTCAGGAAGCAGCCTGTTCTCTTGATCAGTGTCGTCTCCCTCCAGCTTAACATCCAATCACCTGCCTTGGCTGCTGCTCCAATTAAAACCTTGCCTGGTCAGGCTCATGGGGTATACCTGTCATCCCAGCAACTTGGGAGGCTGAGGCAGGAGGATTGCAAGTTTGAGGCCAGCCTCAGCAACTTAGCAAGACTACATCTCAAAAAAAACAAAAAGGACTGGGGATATAGCTCAGTGGTAAAGTGCCCCTGGATTCAATCCCCGTACCTCTCCCCACAGTTGTTCTTTTGCACTCTCACATGGTATTCTACAGTGTGTGGACATACTACAATGTATCAACCTGTTCTTCCAAGTATAGTCATTGGGGTTGTCTCCACAGAGCATGCTCACAATCACTATGCGGTGCAGCCACTCAAGTATGGGTGGGATTCCCTGGGTCTTCCTGGCTCTGAGGGATTTGCATCCTCAGAATGTGGGCTGAGCGATATCACTGAGTATATTTGTTTCTGATTGGGGCTGTAACAAATTACTGAGAATTCAGTGGTTTAAGGTGAGCAGGGGCAATGGGGCTTCTGGAGGTTCTGGGGGAAATCCCTTTCTTTGTCTTTTCCCACATTCACCTGTGTCACTTCTATCTCTGCTTCTGTCATCACATCTTCTCTCTTACTCTGACCCCCCTGCCTTCCTCTGACACGGATCCTGCGATGACATTGGGCCCATCCAGAAAATCCAAGATAATCTCCCCCCTCTCAAGATCCTGAACTTAATCACACCTGCAAAGTCCTTTCTTGACACAGAAGGTTCTGGTATTAGGATGAGCACATCTTGGGGAGGCTGGTCTATCTACTGAACAAGGAATCTTGATGTAACGAACAGAGCTTGGGGTGGGAATCAGGAGCCAAGGATTTTATTCTGGATCCTGTGTGGGCTCGTGGTGGGGCTGTGGGCTCTCTGGGCTTAGGGTAGATAAAAATGAAGGCTGGTTCAGATGCTCCATCTCACAGGTGACTTTCAGCCTCCACTTTGTATGATTTCACAGACAAGCTTTAGACTTGGACTTCTACCCAGCCACACATTTTATCTGCATGTGCCTATCTCTTCCCAGCCCAGGGGAAAAAGGAGTTTGCCTTCTGAGAAGAGCCCCCATGGTCCCCTCCTTTCTTTCCCATCATATGGCTTCTGGGCCTTTCATCTAGAATAACTTTGAAACCTGCTATTGATTTTTCAGTCTCCTCAACTCATACCCTCCCACTCTCAATTTTCCTTTAAGTTGAAGTTTGAAAACCCAATTTGAAGAGAGAGAGGGGAAAAAAGAGAGAGAGGGAGAGAGAGAGAGAGATTGCCTACATGATTTCAGGTGCTGAGCTGATAGAGAAAGCTCTTTCAGGAGTCTGAGTGCTAAGCACAGGGGAAGAAGTAATAGAGATGTCCTAATTACTCATTTCTGATATGAATGGACCTGTTCTTTCATTTGTGTTTGATGGCTGTTCAAGCCATGGGCTCCCTATAGCTCCTGCAAAGCAGGGAACAGACAGGAAGCCTGTTTTGCTGGACAGTGAACCAGCAGCCTGTTGGATCTCCATATTTTCTAGCAGCCAAGTGGTTGATCTTTCCCAAGTGGTTGAATCTTCTGGCTGATTTCCTTCTCTATCCATTTTTTTAATATATATATAAAATCATTTACTAGCATCTACTTTTCCAAATTTACCAAAAGGTAGTCGGTATGCTTTGAGGTTAGATGTTTACTAATTCAATAAGTGCATATTGGGCATCTACTTTAGATTGGGTGCTGTGCCAGGCACTGGGGACAAAAAACAAGCAAATAAGACAAGAGGCCTGTCCTTAGGGAGCTTATACAGGCAAAGAGACTGCTCAGGTAAAGACCTGAGGCAGGAGGAAGTTGGGCAAGTTTAAGAGTTATGGAGAAATTCAGAGAGTGAAGGAAGAAAAGAGGGAGAAGCAACACGTAATGGGAAGTTAAGAATTTTTAAATTCTGCAATAATGTCTGTGACTAAGTCAACCTCCAGTGGCCTCATCTATAAAATGGGTACATTAATATCTTCCTTTGCAGGATGTCTGTGAGGAGTCTCAGTAGATGAAGTATACAAAGCACTCAGTCCAGGACCTGGTCTGTGACAATCCTTGAAGGAATGTCAGCAACTGGTTTTATGAATCTGCACAAGATGCATTGTTATCTGGAGCTGGTGGTGGCGGTGGTAGGTGGAAAGGCGAATCAGATTTAGTCTCTGCCTTTGGTTGGCCCCTAGCTGGTTTGAGGAGGACAGCAATGGCTAGTCCATCCGGGCGCTCTGAGAGTTTCTCTGCTGAGATTGTTGGAGTGTGCTCAGGGGAGGGTCCTTGCAGGCCCTGCAGGAGCGGGCAAAGGCTGCTCGGAGGGGGAGGCTTTGCATGCACAGCCACTTGAAACCCAAATAATTCTAGTCAGTCAGGAAAGCAAGGAGCATCTTTGCCTCCCGGGGAGCATCTGGGAAGCAGAGAGAAACAGCTGTGTTCTCTGCCCTCCTGCAGAAGCGAAGGAACTCCGAGGTGTTGCTTCTCTTATTAATCCAGCTGTGAGCATTTTTCAGACCAGCTGTCCTCCATCCCTAAGTCCCCAAGGAAAGAGGCATGGAGCTTGGGAACGACATCATTAAATTGCTTCCCAGAAAGAGACCAAAGCTGGGCGGGGAGATGCTGAGGAGAGCACAGAGCAACGTGAGCAGCTGGGGAAGAGACAGGGCTGCGGCTGAGATGGACAAGGTTCCCACTGAGTTCTGCACCAACTTGTAGAACGATCTTGGACAAGATCCTGCACCTCTGGGCCTTGGTTTTCACACATGTGAAGTGAAAGACTTGGCCTAGATCACTTCTGATGACATTTGTTCCTGAAATTCTGTTTCTTAAAAGGAAACTGTGAAATGGCTACTCTACTCCCCTGCAAAGATTTGGGGGACAATTTCACTAACAGAACACAGGAGCAAGTGTTTGGGGGCAATTCTCCATGTAAACCTGACTCCCCCAAAACCTTTTTACATGGAAAATCTACACACTTAAAACTTCAGTTCCTTTGGAGGTGTTATATATATCTGGATATCTGGCTAGCAACTCCACTTCGTTTTCCTCAATCTAGCTTCAGCATAGATATCCCCACCCTCCACCTCTCTCTCTCTCTCTCTCTCTCTCTCTCTCTCTCTCTCTCTCTCTCTCTTTGTAACTGGGAATTGAGCCTAGGGATGCCTTCATTCCCAGTCTTTTTTAATTTTTAAATTTTGAGACAAGTTCCCACTAAATTGCTAAGGCTGGCCTCAGACTTGCAATCCTCCTGTCTCAGCCTCCCAGGTTGCTGGGATTACAGGTGTGTCCCACCACACTAGGACCTTCCTTCCTTCCTTCCTTCCTTCCTTCCTTCCTTCCTTCCTTCCTTCCTTCCTTCCTTCCTTCCTTCCTTCCTTCCTTCCTTCCTTCCTTCCTTCCTTCCTTCCTTCCTTCCTTCCTTCACTAGCAATGGAACCCAGGAGCACTTAACCACTGAGCTACACCCACAGCCCCTTTTATTTTTTATTTTAAGACAGGGTCTCACTAAGATGCTTAGGACCTCACTAAATTGCTGAGCCTTGCTTTAAACTTGTGACCCTACTACTTCAGCCTCCTGAGTCCCTGGGATGGCAGGTGTGCGCCTTTGCGCCTAGCTTAATATTTCTAAGAAATATATGATCATGGACATGTCATTAAATGTTTCTGTTCCCTCTTCTTAAAATGAAGACCTTCCACTAAGATCTTTCTGTGGCTCCTTCAGCTCCCAATTTCTCTGCTCCTGTTTATTCATGGCCTTGCTCCTTGTGCAGGTCACTTAACTCCAGAAACAAGTGAGACATAGAAAATCAACCCAGATGGGCTACCATTTCCCTCAACCTCCTGTTGAGATCTGAATGAAGTCATGTGCTTAATGGTGCCTTTCCTAGACCAACAGAATAACAAAGTAGTTACAAGCATGGGCTTTGAGGCAGGCAGCCCGGGATCAGATCCTGTCTCTCTACTTGCCAGCTGTGTGACCTTAAGCAAGCGCCAATCAATGTGAAGGATGTACAGTCCTATTTAGGGAGAAAAACAAGAAGACTCAGCTTCCTTACCTGTGAAGTGGGAATCAGGACTGCTTATTGAGGTTCTAATGGATGCTAACTGCCTGTTGCTTAGAATTGTTATGAGGATTAAATTTATAGTGTTCTCCAGGGAATTTTCCTATAAGACAAAACAGTTTCTCTGTTGAATTGCAATTGACTCCCAATGTGCCTTAGAGTTACATAAATTGGAGAAGGTGGGATTTATGACCAAGCAGAGAACACACACTCCCTCTGAGGGTGGCGGCTGACCCCAGCTACTGTGTCCCTGTAGGACCCAGTGTAGTCAGAGATGACTTTTTTCATGAGAAACCAGAAGCTTTGATTTTTATGTGAAATCACCTGCATTTTTTTTTTTTTTTTTTTTTTTTTCATTTAAATGTAGTACTGTGCAGGACAAAGTAACAACATGGCTGCAGCCAGGATCTGGTCCACACATCCAAGTTAAGAACCCAGGGATGGGAGGGGAACCTCCATCCTGAAGTTCAGAGCTCTCAGCAACCTCCCTTAACAGATATGGAAACCGAAGCCAAGGCTGGAAGGGGTAGAAGGGTTTCCTGTTGCCACATGGTTGGGTTGATATGAGAGCCAGGATTCCAAGTAAGACTTTTCCTGCCAAGCCACAGGACCCTTGTGGCAGCTCACAGCCTCAGTGCTACGCTGTCTGGAGCCGACTAGTAGCCGGGCAGGGGCTCAGGGACTGGAGATACAGTGATCACTTCTCCAGGGTTCTTTTCTATAGGGTTTGCAGATAAAAACAGTTGGAGAGCATCCACATATCCTCCCTCCCTGTGCCCACATGAAACTTCCATCACTCAGTGGTGGCTCCAGACAGGAAACTGGGGGGTGATTCGCAGCTTCCAGGTTCCAGAATTGACTCCAAGTTCCCCTCCCCGCAATCTTCCAGCTCTGCCCACTCTCCTGAGGCAGAGTCTCAGAGTGTCTTTTCGTTGCAGGGTGCCTTATGAGGTTACAGAACAAAATAATCCTCAATCCAATATAATTAAGGTGTAAGATATAATCGCCTTTGTGGCTGAATACTTAGCTTTAGCAAATTTTGAACAACAACAACAAAAAAGCTGGTTGTTTATTTTTAACAAAACAAGAATAGCAACTGAAAATCTACTCTAATTCTCAGAAAGACCTAAATCATGACTGGGTCTAACGGTGATATTCATACCACTGGCCCAGCCCGTACACTTTTTATCCACTTTTCGAGTGCACACTTCCCTTTGGGAAGAGGCTGATATTGTCTTCTAAAATCTCCCACTTGGGCCCCAATTGTCAGTCCTCATTTCCTTCATTTTAAATTCCACTGCAAACCAGCTCAACCCTCCCGCTGGCGTCCCTTTGCTCTGACAGGCTCTCTGCACACCAGGAAGTCGGCTCTGCTTCATTCTAAGGACCTTGTTAGGGGTGGCTAGGATGTGTACTGTGGGTAAATCGCTTCTGGAAACCTGTTTCCCACTTTGGCAGGAGATGGAGCAGGGATTATCTCGCTGGGGAATGGCACAGCTTATCTGCCTGAGTCCCAACCCCATGTGCCTCACTGACGGTTTTGTAATTTCTTTTCCCTCAATTGCTTCCTCTCAAAGGTATTTGCATTTAAACAAGAGTTTGCTTCCCTGCTGATTATTTTCCCCTTCTTTGATTCCATTGCAGAGGCAGCCAGAGTTGCTGGCCTGGTGGTGTCTGCCTGGGCTCCATGGCAACAGCCAGGGAGTTGAATGGTGTGAACTTCACCTCTTTCCTTTTTGCAGATACTATTGGCAGAGCAGACACATTTAGGAGAAATTTCAAGGAAATGAAAAAGGAACTGTTTGTCACCTCTGGGTCTCCTGGGCCTGCTTCAAAAACCTCTGTCTAGATTGCAATAAGTCATCCTCAGAGAGGAGGAGGAAGCTCCTCGGCAGTGTTTCAAAGCCAAGGGCACATGGTTCTATCTGGGGAAAGTGGTGCAAGGAATAGAAAGAACAAGTTTCCCGCGTCTGCCTGTCGCCAATCGATGGCATGGCCTGGCCTCACTTGGGTGCCTTGCACACTGCTGAGTGAGTGAGGAGTCCCTGCTTGAGAGTCTGGGCTCACTTCTCATCCCAGGAGAGAAGTTCAACATGTTAGGCTATAAACTTTGGTGTCTGTCAAAGCTGGTCCAAAGCCCAGCTGCGTCATTCGCAACGCTTGTGACTTCAGGCAAATAGCTTAACTGTGTGAAGATGCCACCTCCCATGGGGTAAAGTAGGGCTGTACTAGATGGGGTTGTCATTCACAATTCTTCACCCTCTCCATCTTCCATATGACCTTGCACACTTGTGCACATGAGTGTATTTTCTTACTCCATGAAAGCCGTTGGTTGGTATGTGATTTGCCTATGTGACCTGTTTGGGTCACTGGAACATTATAAATTTAGTGTGAGCAGAAGCCACAAGTGGGCTTCTAAGGTTTGATTTGATTCTTCTCTCCTATGGTCTACTATCGGAACAACATATACTTTCTAGTGGTCTAGTCTAAAGAGAAATAACGTATGTGGAACACTCTGGAAACTAATTATCAGCCTGGAGACAACCAGGTGAATTTTATTATAAGCCACCAAGTCTTGTGTTTGTCACACAGCATTATTGTGGTCATAGCTGACTAACACAGAGGAGCTACCAAGGTGAGGATTAGAAGAGAATATGCTTGTGTGTACCCAGATATTGTTTGCTGCTGCTTTGTTCAGCCTGCACCAGCTCTAAAGCAGACTTCTCCCAGGGTCCCCCACCTACTCCAAATCTAGCACATGACCTCAAGGAGCAACACAAAGCTTACTAAAAATTTTTCTGGAAAGATGAATAAGAAGGTTTGTGCCATGCAATGCACAGCATTGTACATCATTTAAAAAAAATTATTCTTTTTAGTTATAAATGAGAGTAGAATCTATTTTGATGTATTTATAAAAACATGGAATATATCTTATTTTAATTAGGATCCCAGTATTGTGGGCATACATGATGTTGAGATTTGGCCTGGCACAGTCACTTGGGAGGCTGAGGCAGGAGGATCATAAGTTCAAAGCCAGCCTCAGCAACTTAGCGAGGCACTAAGAAACTCAGTGAGACTCTGTCTGTAAATAAAATATAAAAAGAAGCTGGGGATGTAGCTTAGTGGTTAAGACCTGGGTTCAATCCCTGGTACCAAAAAAAAAAGATGTTGAGATTCACTGTGGTGCATATATATATATATATATATATATATATATATATATATATATACACACACACACACACACACATAGAAAAGTATGTAAAATTCATTCCACTGTCTTTCCTATTCCTATCTTCCCATCCCTTCCCTTTGTTCCCCTTTATCTAATCCATGGAACTTTTATTCTTTTCTATGCTATGTGAGTTAGTAACCACATATCAGAAAAAATATTTGCCCTTTGGTCTTTTGGGACTGGCTTATTTCACGTAGTATGATAGTTTCCAGATCCATCCATTGACTGACAATGTCATAAAGACATTCTTCTTTATGACCAAGTAATATTCCATTGTTTATATATACCACAATTTTTTTATCCACTCGTCTGCTGATGGGCATGTAGGTTGGTTCCATAGCTTAGCTATTGTGAATTGTTCTGCCATAAATATTGATGTGGCTGCATCACTCTAGTGTGCTGATTTTAACTCCTTTGGTTACATACCAAGCAGCAGGATAACTGTTTCAAATGGTGGTTCCATACCTAGTTTTTTAAGAAATCTCCATATTGTTTTCCAGAGTGGTTGCACTAATTTACAGTCCCACCAGAAATGTATGAGTGTACCCTTTTCCCACATCCTCATCAACATTTATTGTTACTTGTATTCTTGACTATTGTCATTCTTGTTGGAGTGAGACAAAATCTCAGTAGTTTTAATTTGCATTTCTCTAATTGTTAGAGATGTTGAACACTTTTTCATATATTTGTTGCCCATAATGGTTAATTTGAATTGTCAACTTGATTGGATTAAGAGATACCGATGATTAAGAGGCTTCTGGGTGTGTCCATGAGGGCGTGTCTAGGAATGATTGAATGTAGGATGGGAACTGAAGTGGAGCCCCCTCCCTAAGTGTGGGCAGCACTGCCCAATAGGATGGAATAAAAGTTGGAAGAACAAGAAAGCAAATGCAGATGCGAGCTCGGCTCTTCTTGAACCAGTTCTTGATTGCTGCTTTGATCATCTGAGGATATCGGACTCTCACTTCTTCACTCTTCCAAAGTGGACTCTGCCAGTGATTCTCCAGGTAGTTTCCAGAAGCCTTGGTCTCGGACCAGGGTAGCACTGTTGATCTTTCTTGTTCTGGGCCTTCTGCATCTTGGACTGCACGTCTCTGGTTCTTCCAGCTCTCTAGTCTACAGACAGCCATTGGGGACTCTCTGGCTTCTGGTTGTGTAAGCCAATCTAATAAGTCCCCTTTTATAATCATACTTCATGTTGATTCTATTCCTCTAGAGAACTCTAATACACTGTTTATATTTCTTCTTCTGAGAAGTGTCTGTTCAGTTCTTTCAGTCATTTATTGATTGGGTTATTATTATTATCATTTTGATGTTAAAATTTTTGAGTTCTTTGTTTATCTTGGAAATTAACGTCCTTATCTGAGGTGTGGGTGACAAAGACTTTCTCCTATTCTTAATGCTCTTGATTGTTTCCTTTACAGCATTGTACTTCAAATCATTTATAGATATCTCCTGCCCCCTTCAAAGACTATCCTGGGTTACCAACCATCTGATCATCACTCTCTATCTGCCCCCAAATCCCACAGTCCCTCCGAGAACCTCCTCATCTCTGTCTACACTCTAAAGTCGGATTTAGCCTGCCCCTCCAGTCTCACATACCACACCTATTAGGTGAATGCAAGTCCAACAGTAAGAGAATTCAGTTGTTAAGATCGTCTCCTGAGAAGGCATAGTGAATGTTACCCTTGCTTTGTCTATATCTCCTTTGTATCCACTGTCCCAAACGGCCAGTCTGCTTCTTTACGAATATACCTAGGAATTTTTGTCTGAAGACCTGTGCGGCCTACAGATGAGCAGGTCAAAAATGCCAGGAGCTGATTGGGTTGGGTGATGGGCAGAAGTTGATGGATAAGCACCTCAGTTTCCACATCTTGGATGAGATCCCATTTCTCTTAGGACTCTAGCATATTTGAGTCTCAGGTGCCCACAACTGTCATCCTTTCAGTAATAAGCCTGAAATCGGTTTCCTTTCCTTTCCTATCTTTCCTAACCCCCCCTTTCTCCCCATTGCTTCTCAGGATCACTCCCTAATTGGCTACGAGGACCCTGACCTTCATATCAGAGTTTTTGCTGGAGGAACTCAGTCTCAAAAAGATGGTATGCATGAGTGCACACTTTAATGTGTAAATGCTTATGAACATATACATTGTATTAAGAACAAGTAAATATCTTCTATGAACAATAGTCTCCCTGTCTCTTAATGCAGTTGCAGGGAGATATTTAGCATTCAGTATGTGGCAGGATGATGATAAAGCTGGTGAAGTCGAGTCTCTGTCCACTATTGCTGGGGAGCACTTTGCATTCTTCCATAGGAATCATCTGAGCAGACTCTTCTTTCTTGAACACCTAAACTCACAAGCAACAATTTTACTTGCAGCCTCTGGTCTGGTTTTGATGGTAACATCAACCTGTAACTTCTAAAGAGCATTTTAGAATTTATACAATAATTTAATATTCATTCACCCACTTACTCATTCATGCAATCATTATTTTTGAAATGCCTACTATATGCCAGTCACTGGCCAGGGTGGTAGGAGAAAAGCAGGAAGCAAGACTGGCAGGGTCTTTGCCCTCACAGAACTTAGGTCCTAGTGGAGAAGTGGCACATAACTTCAAATGAAATAATCAAATTAATTAATATTCTAAACACATGTTTTAAAATATACATTTTTAGAAGGAAATATTTAAGTAAGATCTTAACCAGATGATGGTAAGTGCTACAAAGAAAATTGGAAAAACTGCAGGACACATTTTAAGATGGGTGATTGAGGACCAGTGATTGCAGGGAGAACAGGCAGCCAGGAATTAAGTACTTACATCCTGGGGTCCTAAACCAGAGGTGGACCTGACTTCACGGAGTCCCAACAGACTGGGTCTGTCCACTGGCCCCCCAGAAAAAGAAGTGATAAAGAGCAAGAAAGGAATGTATTTGGCACAGCCATACTGGGAAGGCAAGGGGACTAGCGTCCTCAGCCCTGTCTTTAGGGATAGTGATGTGAGCATCATATTTAAATAGAGGAAGGAACAAAAGCAGGAGGCAAGACATATGCATAGTCCTGGTCAAACTGTGGTCTGGTTGATCATCATCAGTGATGAGAAAGTTGTGCTACCTGGGTGGTAGTCATGACTGTGGTTACAGGATTGATCATACCTGTTGTTCCTGGAATCTAAGGTGACTGAAGAAGAGAATGACTCAGAGAAAGGGCTGGACAGAAAGGCAAGAAGGAGTTAGTTAGGACTTCAGGTTTAGGGCAATGGCTGGAGACTTCTAGGCACTGCTTTGGGTGTCTGGAACTGGATGTTGTAGAAGCTGGAAATGGTCAATCTGTTGCTTATGATGCCCCTAACAATGTTAAAAATACCTTAGTTACTCTTGCCTTCTTGAAGGGGACAAGAGAGGTTAGATAAATTTAGGGTTAATCGACCTTGTATTATCAGTTTTCAGACAGACGCTCCCTAAATAATTATCACGTCTACATGCAGAGTTGAATAGGAAACTGATCCAAAGCTTAAAGTAGCAAAAGGAGACAGATAAAAAATGAAGGCAGAGATGCCAAGCTTTTATCCAGTTTTGAGTTATCTATGGGTTCTGTAGCCCAAGTGAAGAGTCAGTTCTTTTTAGCAAAAGCAGCCTCTGAGTCACTGTTACGTTTAGAATATAGAGATGATACATTTTATCTTGGAATCTTAAAAGAATCTTTCCAGGCACCTAATCTTCTTCCTCCTCACCCCACCCCTACTTTTTCTCCCCTAATGAGGAAACTGCTATTCAGGGAAATTCAGTAACTTAGCCGAGTTTGCAGAGAAAGGAACTATGACCTGAAACTAGTTGTTAGGAAGTTATCCAGATGGTGCTGAGCAGAAGACCTCAGATGAGGGTGTTAGAAATCCAGATGATTACTCTGTCCACACCACCCCCAACCCCCAGGGTTGGGGATATGATCAACTGCAAGTCAAGCACCTCCCACTGCTCCCTACCCTGCCTGCCTAGTGTTCCTAGCCAAGACACACAGCAGGAGGAAGGCGGCCCTCACCAGTCTTTCCCCAACAAAGCCAGCTGGGTGCCTGGAACAACAGACTCTGCCTGGTCCACCATGGCAGCCAAAAATGACAGCTGCCACCTGGCAGACTTTGGATGATGCAGCAATTCAAGGAAGTACAATTGCAAGCTCAATCACACCTCCCTGCTGCATGTAGCAGTCCCAGATCCACAGTATGGGCACCAGGGGAGGGCTTTCACTCCCAGACACTGTCAATCATGGGCACCAGGCTGGGAAGGCTTATTTCTGCATGCAGCCAAGCATGCATGCCTTTCCGAGCCTCAGATTCTGAGCTCAGAACTCTTAAGTTTACAGCTCAGGCAACTGACTGGTGGTGCCTGCTGTCTAAAGTTTTTCTTTATGGTGTAACAGAGCATAGATCAGGCAATTGCTTATTCATAGACCTTGCAATTATGAGGTCTGACTAGGACTTAGGGACCTAGTATTGTGTGGATGTGGTTTAATTGTTTGATTGAGTCCTCAAAGAGCCAATTGCAGTTAAAGGGTTGGTTCCAAGGAGGTGCTACTGACAGATTCTTAATCATTGAGGACTTGCCCTCAGAAGAGACAGTGGAATCTCAGCCTCTCAGCCTGCTCCCTGCCCGCCCCGCCCCCTCACTCTGTTTTGTTTGGCAATGTAAACTTTTATATGTTAATGTGTCTTTGCCATGATATGACTGCAGTCAGGAGGGCCTTTACCAGAACCCAACCAATGCAGGTGCCTGCCCTTGAACCTACAAAACGGAGCTGAATAAACCTTCTCTTTTTATAAAGTTAGTGTCTGCTGTGCACCGGGCGCTGTCCAGTGTGTTGAAACCTCACTTTTACCAAGAAATACAGAAACACACCCAAGGTAATGCTTGAGCTGTTCCCTGCTCTTTCTAATAAGAATTATTAGTTTTCCACTTTCTGAAACTCATTTCACAAAATACGTATTCTTATTTTAGCTTCACTTTTAAGTTTGAGCATTTAATCATGAAGGAAGCGTTACCATTAACCCGTGTGAGTTTTAGCAGAATCTAAACCTCTTTGTGCTTCAGTATCTTTAAAGTTTCGTGGGAAGACTGAATGAGTTACATATAATAATTTATAAGAGATGTAACATATTTGAACAGGGTTCTGAAATATGTTCTGATTCTTGCCCTCCAACTTAGAGAACATCACTAGATAAAAATTGAGTTTGGGTAAGCAATTGCAGAAATTCAGACACCGGCAAGCTCCAAATTCTGCCCTTGGGAGCTGCAGTGGCCACTTTTGGTCTCAGTGGGCTGGACTCTATGGATGAGTCCTGTACCACAGTAAACTCTGCAGCCCCACTGGGAGGATTGTTGTGAGTATCATTTGGATCTGTCAATATGATACTTACTGTTTTTCAAAAAGCAACCCTGTGACTCATGAGTTTGTTGTTTTCCACAGACTATCATTTATTTTGTTTACTAAAAGTCACATACAAATAAACCAGCAAAGAAGTTCACACTGCAAAGTATTCCTATTGAGAGGTGAGGTGCATATTTAGGCAAACCAGGGGACAAAAATAATCCATCTTGTCTATGTCCAAAGCCTGCTGGGCTTCTGACTGAGCTTGGAGAGGTCCTGCACAAATAATGACACCTTGAAGAGAGAAAATCTTGGGCCTCTGGCCTTTGCTGGGAAACCTGCAGAGCCAACTGCTTCTTGGCACCAAAGAGAGGGCTAGGCAAACACCAGGAGAGGTCAACTGTGAGAAGAGATTTGGATTTCACCACAGAGCAGTAGATGGGAGCTTAAAACCAGAATCTTATTCAAAAAGGGGTTTTAGTTCATTAAAGGCCCCTTAAGAAACATCTGGGACTGTCAGAAACAACAGTCATCTGGTCCCATCTGCCAGGGGTGGCTGCATACAAGCTGAGAAAGGAAAGCAAGCAGCCCTTGTCTGCAGGCAGAGTGTCTTCAAGCCCTCACTACCCAGGGAAGGCAGGAGGAGGCTCGACTCGGGAGCTGGGCAGTGCCAAAACAAGAGTAAGTTACAAATTCAACTTTGGCCCCTTGGAGCATAGTGGGGCCTGAAGCTGCTCTTTCTCTGTGCCATTAAGTATGTCATTGTCCCTCCCCCTCCTTGGGATTTTGTCCTCTAGAGAAGGCATCTACATAAAGTGACCATTTAAAACCCTGCACAGGCTTTGAGGATCCACTCCCTCAGCCACTTCCCAATCCTAAACTCAGCATCCTGGGCCTCCCCACTGTAGTCTTGAAATCCCACCACTCTCCTTCATGCTTCACCCACAGCACACAAGTCTACCAACAGGCCATTGTTCACCATCCGGGCCTTGGTGGGTTCTGTTTTCTTGGCATGAGGGTCTTCTTTGCTCTTCCCTTACCTAAACTTTTCATATAAATGACAAGAGTTTATTGATTGGTGTGCCTTCTCTGTGCTTGATGCCATTCTGTTTGAATGGCCATGGTAGCAGATTTCAAAAGGCTACAAATTATTCTCTTCCTTGGATCTGTGACCCCTTTGCTCTGTAAATTTGAATACACTCCAATCCTGACTCTGGCTTTCTCATGTGATTTGCTTCAGCCAGTGAGATGTTAGCGAATGTGATGCAGCAGAGGCAAGGGAGATGATTGGGTTCTTTTTGTTTCTCTTTGAGGTCTCTGCCACCACATGAATGAGCTTGAGGGAACCTGCTGGAGGCTGAGAAGACTTGTGAAGCAGAGATGAGCCATCCCAACTGAGGCCCATCAGCCCCAAGTTGACCCAGCATCTGTTCACAGATTCCCGGAAGGTTGCCAGCCACAGTGTCCTGGGCTAAATAAATGGTGGTTGTTTCAGTTTACACATTTTGAGTGGTTTGTAAATGCAGTCATCAGCTATACTTGGTCTGATATCTGATGCCCCTCTGTTGCTAACAGCAACCAGATTTTATATTGATAAATGCCCCTGTCCTTTTTTATAGTCTATGCTATATAATTCTGGTGAAGATGATCCAACCTGCAGTCTCTGACTCCAGGGACAGCCAATTCACCAGAATTGGCACATGACTTAGGACAGTTCAGTAAGACTCAAGTCTGAGGTTTTTGTTGGAATTCTTGGAAAAATGATACCCTCTTCCTATAAAGAGGGCAAAGATAGGAGAATGTCAGCTTCCAGCACCTGGCAGTAGTCTTGCCACTTTGAGGGGAGAATCTGCCTAAGAATGGAGCCAACTTAGGGGAGAGAATAACTGAGTTAGAGAGTGAATCCTGCAGACATAAGCATGCTGCTAGATCAAGCTGTGCCTGAGGTCCCATCTGTTCTTGAATTTTTCAGTTACAAAAAAAAATCCTGTATTTCTACTAAAGCCTGTACAAATGGAATCTCATTCTTTTACAAACAAAAATTTCTAATGGATGTACTGCCCCAATTCTACCCTTTCCAAGAAAGTACTTGTTTCCCAGTAAGAATAGAGTTTCCTACAGACTTTTTGCAAATGGTCCAGAACAGTCATTTCAAATTAGAAACATCTGAGTTAAAATCCTATTTGCCATTTGCTAGCTGTGGATGCCAGGCAAGCCACTTAACCATCCCTGGATGGCTGCTTTAGTATCACACATCTCACAGGATTCTTGTGAAGATCAGATGAAGAACCGCATGTGCAAATCACTTAGTACACATCTAACAATTGCTATTATCACAAATTCAACCATTTATTTCTGATGGCAAGAATAGTGGCTTAATTAGCCCTTTATTCCTCACTTATTATGTCTTTTTTTCCCCTCGCTCTTGACATATTGCTTAAGACTTGAAATACGGGAGGTGCACATCTTTTTTATGTGGGTTCTGCAGGCAAAGTGACAAGAAACATGTCTTTTCAACAGACCCATGCTGATCACTTTCTTTTGGTCATACAATCAGCCCAAAGCAGGACACTGCACAATTTTGAGAGGAAGTCAGGTTAGAATCTTAATTACCTAGCATCATTTCTGGTCTTTTCCTTTGGATCCTAGTGAGAACATAAAATATTTTCTCCACTAGCAGTGCAGCTTTGTTCCAAAGCAGAAGCGCAATAAAGCACATGGAGTGTGTCAGGTACTGTGCTTAGTGATCTACATGTATGATTGTGAGAAGCATGTAGCCCTTGTCAGCAGGGTGACTGTAATAGACACTGGTTTTTGTTGACTGCCTGCATCCTTTCTTTGCCTTTTTAAAGCTATGTCCAGTTTCCTTCATGAGTCCCCCTCCTCTGCCTCTCAGTCAATGCGATGTTGGAGTGCTGGACTTCTGCTGCCCTCCAATCAGGCCTGGCCAGTCAGTGCTCATTCCATCTCCCCCACCACAGGGATTGCTTTGGAGATGCTAGGAAAATAGCCCTAGGACTTCTGCTGAAATCACTGAGGAAGAAAAGCTCCCTTCACTGGAGTTGCTAGGTCAGAATGATAAGGCCAAGATTTTATGGTCATTACCTTGGTATCAAGAAGAGCCTGCCTTGGGTGCGGTGGCAGTCAGGAGATGGCAACTCAGAGAAATACCAAGGCAGGAGATGGACAGGCATGACATCTTTGAGCTCATCTTCAGTTGGACCTGAAGACCAACCATGTTAATCAGCTTTTCATTGCTGTGACCCAGATACCTGAAATAACAACTTAGAAGAGGAAAATTTTATTTTGGCTTATGGCTTCTTGGTTGGTTGGTTGGTTCCATGACTCTGGACCTGAGGTGAGGCAGAACACTGTGGCAGATGGGCATGGTGAAGGAAACCTACTCAGCTCATGGTGTCTGGGAAGTAGAGACAGAAAGGAAGTTGCTGGGGGGGAACCCCAAAGTACACTGCCACTGACCTACTTCCTCCAGCCACACCTGCCTATCTCCAGCTATCACCCAGTACAGTAGTTCTTTCAAATTATTAATCCATCAAATGGATTAATCCACCAATTAGGTTATAACTCTTATAATCTAATCATTTCACCAGTGAACATCCCTGTGTGGTCTCACACTTGAGCTTTTGGGGAGCACCTCATATGGAAACCAAAACACCAATCTATGTCTGGACTTTTTAGTTTTTAGTTACTTGAGACAATATATTTCCTCTCTTATTTTTTAAAATTACTCTTATTTTGAGACAGGTTCTTGATATGTTGCCCAGGCTTACTTTGAACTTGAGATATTCCTGCTTCAAGCCTCCCTGGTCACTGAGATTACAGGTGTGCTTCACCTGATTTCCTTTCTTATTTAAGTCAGTTGAAATTGAGTTTCTATCACTGAAAAAGTCCAAACTACCTCTGTAAGAATCAGTTTTGTCTTCTGTTAAATGGAGCCTAATGATACCTCTCCTAAACATGTACATCTAACATGGTGCTGGCATATAGATGTAATTGTCCTCTTTCCTCTCTTTCTGGGTAGCAGTTTATCCTTTGTTGGTCAGATGTCTAAGAATTTCCCAGGAGGTTAGCAGAAAGGCCAGCAGCATCATTTCTTCTAGGTAGATGGAACAGCTCAGTGGAATGTATATTTGTCACTGAGCTCTAGCTTCCTGTTGCTTTCCAGCTGTGCCCAGGAGGCAGTCTGCTGTGTTCTATAAGCCATTGTCAGATGATAAACCTTTGATTATTTGCTTTTCTTTGCTTCTTGGGAATAATGGGTCCATAATAAGTTACATCCCTGAGAATAGCTGTAATTGTAACAATGTCCAGAGAGGGAACTGGTATAACATCCAATTCCATGAAATGTGCCCAGTTGGTTCAATCACTATCATTGGAACAGGTATCATATGTACTGTATGTTCCATCCCAAACTTCTAAAAGGCAGTGGGATTTTTGTGGGAAGTGAATGAAAACCACACAAATGGGATGTTTTCTTCTGCACATTTTCCCCCAGGAATTAGATAGTAGGGAAAGGTTATTTTTCACCCTCTCTTGCTAAACATCTTAGCTCCCATCAATGTGGCATTGTGTCAAGGAACCGATACCTCCTTTAGCTGGAGATGCAGACTCATTTGTGCGCTGTCTGAGGTGCTGACAAGTGCTTTTCTTACGGAAATTGCAATGGAGCGTTCTTGGCTTTGTTTAAAGTTTGTACTGTGCACAATCAGGATTTAGGGCTAGGGTTCCAGGCTGCAAGAGTTGGTGGGGAGGGGAGACCTCTGGCTACCTGGCATTATTGCCTGTCAGCAACTCATCGTCTTGGAAAGTCATCTTTCTTGGCTCCCTCTGAGAGCTCTGTGTCCAACCATAACTAGACAATCAGCAGTCCAGAGTCAGGATAGTAGATAGGATTCTCTAATGCTCAGTGGGAATAGCATAAATCAGTACTAAGTATACTTAGTACCTGCTACTATTTTACACTTGTGTGCCAGGCACAGTAACAGATACTCAATATACGTGTTCTCAAGTAATCCTTATGACAACCCAGTAAGTGAGGCACAATGTTGCCCTTATATGAAAGTCAAGAAAACTGGAACTTAAAGACAAACCTATCTTGACTCAGGACAGGAGTTGGGCTTTGGCGATAGGCCTACCTGATAAGATCAGCACCCACCCTTTTAACTATCATGTTATGGGTAATGAATCTGCTCAGGAATGGGTTCTAGACATGGGAAGACTAGTTGTTGGTTCACTAGATTATTTAGAGAAAGTCAGTTCTCCTATCTGGATTTTGAATCCTCCAGCTGTGAAATTAGTGGCTGAGCTCTGAGGTCTTCCTTTTACCAGTAGCCCTGGATTAGTGGTGAGCTCCCTCTCCTTGGCTGTGAACTTGAGTCACAGCTAGGGAACCAATGACAACAAAGCCACACAGGGACCCAATCATAGGATGGTGAGATCGGTCCATATGACATTTGTCATTTGTTTTCCTATGATGGTCTGATGCCAGTATGTTTTTCACCTATTTTCAAATAAAAAAGACCAACACTTGTGCTTCCTGGGGCCCTGTGCTGCTGATCCTGAGGCATTTCTATTTCTCTGCAGTGGTTTGGTATGGCAACTGAGTAGGAGGACGGGAGGAGTCCCCCAATCCCTCAGCCTTCCTCCTGAGGACCCTGCTTGACTGAACACCAGGACATTGTGGGAGGGTCTTGAGCTAACTGCTCAACATATATTGGTGGCTGGTGTTCCCTTTGTCTTCTGCAGGCACCAGATTTCCCCACCTCTAGCAGGATTCTTTCTTCATTGAACACTTGAACACCCATTAGGGAAGCTTTGGTCACTTTCTTATTTGTGTAAAATGTCTGGCAAAAAAGTGCAGGTGCCACTTAAAATGTCAAGGCAGCGGTGCGGCTGGCAGGTAAAGTTTTGCGTAAAAATCCATCTTTTGCTTTGGGACCAGGAAGTGATGTAAGATTCTTTGATTGCGGTTGAACATAAGGACTATCTGCAGTCAAAGAGGAAGGGGTAAACATCTCAGTAATTCAGTCAGTTCTTCCCTCAGTTTAAGACTCCACTGTGTGCTTCCCACCCCCACATGCCCTTAAGTCAAGGCACCCTGTCTCATTCTCCTGATAGAGAAGCACTTCCTCCATTACCACCTCCCCCCCATCTCTACTACCAGGGCCCCATCTTGAAAGAATGTCCAAACTGATCTTTTTGTCTCTAACTTTTCTGTATGATGATTCATTCTGTAAGTAGCTGCCATTTGAAGGCTACTGAAGGAGAGTTCTGAGCAATAGCTTCCCAGGATGTAAAATTTCAATGGCTTCTGGAACAAATAAACAGGAAACAAGTAAACAACACTTTCATGCCACCTCCAATCCCCAAGCTAGAAGTTAAGAATGATTGCTACCTGATGTCGGGACCTGCACCGAGCACTTCATGCATTAACAGACTTTTTTTTTTTTTTTTTTTTTTGTAACAGCTATATTGGGGTATTAATAGCTTCCTATGATAGTTGAGTAAATGAGACTGAGAGATTAATAACCTGCCTGCCTAAAATCTCCCAACTTGTAAGTACCTGACCTAGATTTAAAGGCAAAGTGGTCTGCAATTTTTCTTTCTTTTATTATTACTATTAATAGACTGTATTTTCACAGTAGTTCCAATTTTACAAAAAAAAAAAAAAAAAATTAAGCCAAAAGTTTAGAGTCCCCACATGCACTCTGGCCCCAGATTCTATTATTATTAATATCTCACATTGGTGTGGCAAATTTTTTATGATTGATGAGCCTATATTGATACATCATCACCACCCAAGGTACATAGTTTAATTAGGTTTCAATCTTATAGTTGTGCATTCTATAGGTTTGATGAATGTATGATGACATGTGTCCACAATTATAGTACAGAATGGGCTCACTACCCTAAAGATCACCTGTGCTGCCTCTATTCATCTGTTCCTGCCTCCCTAGGGTCCTTGGAAACCACTGATATTTTTACTGTTTCCATAGTTTTGCCTTATCCAGAGTGTTTTACAGTTGGAAACATACAGTAGTGTGGCCTTTTTAGATTGGGTTTCTCTCACTTCCCAAATGCATTTAAGGTTCCTTTATGATTTCTGTGACTTGATAGCTCATTTCCTTATTTGCTGAGTAATATTCCATTGGACAGATGTACCACAGTTTAAAATGCTGGCATGCATTTTAAAATACAATCTACATCCTCCTTGAGAGCAGATGACCTGGGCTGAAGTTTCGGATCTGGTTTTTAATCTGGTTCTTTTCTTTTTTTTTTTTTTCCAACCTTATTCCTTCTTATACTTTGTTAACAACACTGGTCTCTGCACATAACTTTCGTTGCTCCAAACCTGGGCTCAGACTGTTGCTCTTTCCAGGAATGTCTTCTCTCCATCTTGGCACATCTAAATCATACTCTGTGTTTCAAGTTTCAGCTCAAGTGATACCTCTTTCATGAAGTCTTACATTGGTATGCTCTACCCTAACTGTAAATGACTCATCTTCCTATACACAAGTGCTGTGGAAGGTTGATAGGGAAAGTTTTACTGTCCTGGGTCTTCTAGCACCTAACCTCAGGAACAGTTCCTGAAGAATCAACTCTTCCACATTTGGCCCTTGAGGTTCAGCACACTCAGCCATCATTCCCTTAGAGCAGGAGGGAGCACAAGACCAGATCTAAGTCAATCCTTGAGTTGTTTTCCCCAGGGGATTGGTTTAGAGATGAGTATGTCACCTAATTGAAACCAGTGAGATTCGTGTTGAGTTCATAAATCTGAAACTGAAAGGATGGGAGAGCTGGAGCAGTTACAACTCTACTGGGCAAAAAGGGACTCTATTTGAGAATAAGGTCACATGAGGGATAAAATAAGAAATTAGGCCCTGAGGATATAATTTGCACCCTCAGTCAAATTGTACTCATGTAAGCCAATAAATTCTTTTTCACTTAAGTCTGTTTTTATTGGGTTTTCTGATACTTGCTATGAAAAGAAAACTTGCCTACACAGGTGGAGAATGGTAGAAACTATGAGGGCTCAAGAGTTATATTTTCCTAATAGGCCATCCGGAGATTCTTTATTATCTATCTCTTATGTTCCAGATGCTGTGCTAGGTGTTGGCCCAGAAAGGGACTAAGAAGAACTTTCTGAAGTCACATAGATATTAAAATTTGCTATCCATACAAATGGGAGACTTGTATGCATTTATAAACACACTTCTTTAGCAAATGTCTATTTCAAGATGCATGGATGTGGTGAGGAACTGGGGCAGTGATAGCTCACTGAGCAGGCTAGAGACTGAGTAGATGTCTAGAGACTGAGTAGTTTCTAGCTTCTTCTACAGAATAATGCAGGAGAGGATTCTACAAAGCCATACTCCACCACCACCATTGGTAGAAAAGAGTCTCTTCTACTGATCACACCTGGTTATTACTGGACTTGGGGGTGCCTAAAACCTCATTATCTGGTTGTCTGGCTTCCCAGAGTTGACAGGTGATAGGTGGAGAAATGGGAGAGAAGCATTATCATCAAAGAATCCAGCCTGGGGAGCAGTGATGGGATGTGACAGCAGAGAACTACTGGGTCAGGGGCTCACTCAGGCTGTGATGGGGTAGACAGTGTTTGCTGCATTTGCCTGTGCTCCACCCCTAACCAAATATGTGTTGAAACAATTATGAAACTTTAATATGCATTTAACATTTCATGGGTATCTTGTTAAAATGCAGATTCAGATTCTGTAGCTCTGGGGTGAGGCCTGATATTCTGCATTTCTAATAAACTACCAGGTGACACTGAGATAGCAGAATGTAGGAAACAGGAGATGAATTTATCTTGGGGGCATTGCCCGTTTTGCAATTAGGAATTGCTACCTAATTTCCTTAAAAACTGATTGTTTTCTTATGCTTCAGAAATGTGCTTGCACCTGGTTGATTTCAATTAAAAGTTCTACCATTAGTAGGGACATTTTCAACTTACAAATGCTCAGGTGAGGACACCTGGGATGGGTAATGAGGTCAACTCTTCAATAATCAGTTTTGTAATTTAATAAAAATATCTGCTGAGTTCCTACAGTTCCTAGACATTGCTTTTTCCTGGGATGAACTAAAGAAAGGTAGCACTGTTCTCTTGGGACTTCAGTCTGGCAACCAAATAGATCAAAACTAAGCAAAGAATCAAATACAATAAGTTAAGTTGTGATAAGTGCATAGGAAGATACTAATAAGTGACTGAGTTTGAGACTAATGAAGGGGAAGGGAGTTATTTTAGAATATGTGGTTGTATTAATTTCCTCATGCAGTTGTACAAATTACCATAGACTTAGTAGCTTCAAACAACAAAAGTTTATTCTCTTATAGTTCTAGAAGTCAGAAGTTCAAAATTAGTCTCACTGGGTTAAATCAAAGGTGTCTCAGGGCTGAGCGCCTTCCAGAGACTGTGCTGGAGCATCAGTTTCCTTGTCTCTTCCAGCTTCTAGTGACCACCTGGGTTCCTCAGCTCATTGTCCCTTCCTCACATCATGCCCACCTCTAAGCCTGTTTTCAGATCTCCTTCTCTGACTCTGATCCTCCCATCTTCCTCTTTTAAGGATGTTTATGATGACATCTAGCTCACCTGGATAATCCAGGATAATCTCCACATCTCAAAATATTTAACCCCATCTTTTGCTAGATAAGGTAACAGATTTACAGGTTTGGGGGATTAGGATATGGACATCTTTGGGTGGGGGAAGTAGGAAGTAGACATTATTTGTCTATCTAAAACAGAGATCAAGAAGCCCTCTTTGAGGAAGTGATATTTAAACTAAAGGTTCTGCACAGATCAGACATGCAAAGATGAGAGGAAATCACTTTCCAGGGGAGGAAACAGCAAGGGGAAAGGCCCTGAAAAAGGGCAGGGCTTATAATTGCAAGATCTGGAGAGAATTCCAGGATGGTGGAGCATAGGAAGACAGGGAAGACAAGAGTATAGCAACAGGTAGGGGCCGGACACATGGAGCCTGTGTCTTTGGGTTTTACTATAAGTGTGACCTGTTGCCACTGCAAAATCAAAATGAGATAACTAACATGATCTGCTTTGTGTCTGAAGGAGTAACTACTAACTTAACTTCATACTTTCTATATAGAAATGCCAGTCCAGGGTGGCCAGGTCTTTTGACTTTCCAGAGAAAGCTGAAAATCTGGACATTTCTAATGTTGAACTCCCAGCTATAAATTATTGACAATATATTGGAAAAATGTAAAGCATACATGCAGGTCAGGTTTACCAAGAACTGCAGGGCTGAAGAAGCTCTGCTTCATGCTCACTGCATGACCTAGAATGAGGGATGGAAACTTCTGAACCCCAGGCTCCTGGTCTGTGCAGTGGAGAGAATAATGGTGGTGACCACAGAGAGTTGTGAGAATTCAGAGAACATCAACGAAAGATTCCAAATAAAATACTTAGCATGGTGCCGTAAGCATTCAATATGCACATATGCATGTATATATGTTTTTTAATTTGAGGGGATTAGATGAAGGTTTGAAAATGGATGACCTTTAAAATTGCTTCTGGCTCTAAGATTCTAAGATGATAAAAAAAAGTCCTCATTAATCAGTCCATATATTTAATAGCTCAAGATTCGAGCTGTCTTCCCTAGCCTGGATTTAATTTCCTTATCCAATATGCATGGCACATAATGCATCTTGGAGAAGATGACAATGGGCTCTGAGATAAAGATGCTTGATGGCAAAAGCCATTTAGGCGAGGAACAAGAGGCCCCCTATTGCTACTTATGCACAACCTCCAGGGGTTAGAACCTCAACAATCAAGACATTAGAGACCCAGCATCTGCTCAATTTGCTCTTTTCTCTGAGGATTTTGGAATTGATATCTCTGTATCTGAAAACCCAGGTGTCGTTCTTTCCTCCTTTCTCCCCACTGGTGCACAATCTGGAGAGGGGATGGGCCTGTACAGCTCCCTGCCTGACTGTAGGCAGATGAGCCTGAAGATCAAAGTTTTTTGCTCAGGAGAGCCTCCTCTGAGGGCCCCATGCTAGGTAGCTCCCACTTTCAGGACCTTTCATGGAAAAACACAAAGCAGGGTCAGAGCAAATCCTAGGCCACTCCAGGGAAGAGTGGCTGTAAATGGGCTCTGGAGAATGAGGGGAGTTTAAGTATTATCAACCAACAGGAATGATTGCAAATGACCATGACAAATAAATGTCATGGCTTTTTGGATACTTGGGCACATAAATATGCTCATGTGCTCAGAAACTTTGATTTCTTTGACAAACTTCAGAGGTGGTATGGAGTGGGGAAGATTAAGAACCATCCCTGCTCCTGACACACCTTTAACTGAATGTCCCCAACATCAGTCACAATACTAGGCCAGATGGCCCCAATTCTCCAAATCTCAGATTTGGATATTCCTAATAATGACAGGGAAGAGTGTGAGAACTGGCACAGCACCATTCAGCACAGGTGGAGATTCTTGTATTACTCTTGCCCTGGGATGGCACTTGCTCAGTCAACTTCAGAATTCTACACTATCCATGAGCTTCTTTGTTTGCAAGCTGCCAGTCTGATTCAGGTCCAAAGGGGGCTTAATGGAAGACTGGGGCTGACAGAATTAAAGAAAAGGCTTGGACAGGGCTGGAGGAGGCAGCCCTGGGATCTAGGGCAGGACTTGCTCCCTAGCAATGTCATGTGATAAGCCTATACCATGATTTTTGGTCTCTGTATCATTCTACTTAGGATTTAAACACCTGAGAGATTCTGAAGGCATGGATCAACACTTTCCTTGGCCAACAGGTGGCTAAGACTGACAGACTCATCAGAGTGCATGTTATGGGTAAGGTGGTTTCTCCAAAGAAATACTGTTGTACTGTTACCCCCCAAAAGGAAGAAGACAGGCAGGGAGAAATAGCAGATATCTATCACAAAAGCCCTGCACAAACCAGTTCCAGCCACCCCTCCTGGCCCACTTCCCATGACCCCCAGAGCATATGATCTCCTCTTCTTTGCTAAATTACCATGTCCTGCCCTGCTCGAACTCTGAGATGCTTTTGTTGCCTAAGTCTGCATGGCTGCCAAGCCCACTCCATGCAGGTGGATGCCTTATGGGTCTCTGCCTACCATGCATCAAGGTTTCAGTTGAATTGTATGTGGGTTAAAAAATAGGTCTATGGAGAGAAGGAAACAGAAAACTTAGAAAGCTGGTGCTTTCCATATTTAAAAGAAAGAAGCTGCTTTTCTGCTCACAGTATCTAATTTCTAACAGTGGGCCCCTGTCACCTGCTTAGAGTCAGAAAATAGCCTTGGCAGAGATAGGAATAGAGAGTCTACATGGTGTATTAGTTCAGATTTGTGCTGCCAATCATTTATAGGAATATTCTCAGGACACCAGCTGCTCTGCACTTGATCTGAACTGCATGGAAAGTTCGAGTCCTCCCTACTAGGTGAAGGAAGCCATCAGTCCCATGAAAAGCTGAGATTGGGTATAGTTCTTCTGGTTGGGAGAGGGAGTGGGGCTTCTGGTCCTGGCTAACTTGTCTCCAGGCAACCTAGAAAGAACTCTGAGGTCACTTTTGGACAATTCTGCTCGTCCCATCTACACGTACCAAACTCTACTTTCATAGCTCTTGCACTGGTTCACAGTCTTAACACCCACAAAACCAGATGTCTTTTATTTATTTGAACTTCTTGGTGGGGCTTCCTTGAGAGTTTATTCTCTCTTTTCTCTGTCTTTACTCATCTGAGCCCAGGATCATACCCTTGATTTTAGATGTCCCTGTCTCTACCTCTTCTCTGGACTGTAATCTCTTTAAGGATACCTCCCATCTCTCCCTCATCTTTTTATTCTTGTCAATAATTGGGAACTTGGCCCATACAGAATTTCCATGACAAAAGACTGATGCATGAAAAAGAGATTGATAAATGAATGAATGAATGAATTCATTCAGCTGCAAGATGGAAATCTACTCAGAGATGAAATGAGAAGGGATCATCCCAAGTAACCCCCCAGGGAACAGGAGGAGGTGGGATGAACAGGAGTAGACCCACAGGAAAATCCTTGCATGGTGTGGGGATGGGGTGGTAGGCACCGTGTTATTGAAAATTTTGATTCCTTCAACAATTATTGTTAATCATCTACTATCCATCAGACAAATCTATGGAATACACCAGTGAATAAGGCATTTAGGATCTTCACCCTGATAAAGGTAATGTGATATGCTTTAACTTCCTCTAAACCATGGGAATGAATTTTCTTTGCTTCACTAAATCCTTAATACTCTCAGATCCAGATTTCCTGGTGCATGACATTGAATCAGAAAGAAAACTGGACCTATATTTGTTAAGGATTCAAAACCTCCCCCTTGTCATTCTCTCTCTCCCCTTTAATCACCACATTCACATGTTTACATGAAGGCTGAGTCAAGATTTGCCTTGCTCAAGTCAGTTATTCTGCCAGAGACACAGCAGAAGGTGGATTGTTTTGACAAACCTAAAAGGCTTCAAAACATAAGTGGCTTAAATGTAGCAGACTAACTCTATGAGCTGTCACTCAGGAATTGTTCCAAGTGCTCCAAATAGTGATCTGTCCAGAGTAAAGACTAACCAGTGGTTGGGTATGAAGAGGTCTGGCTCTCAAGGCCAAGTCTATGTTACTCATTGGCTCTGCACTTGGGAGAGGGATGGGGAATAGAAGGCATTGGTTTACTTGTAAACCCTGACTTATTCACTAGACTAAAGCTTAGAGATTATAAAGCATAGCTTTTGTTCTATAGTTCTAAAGCTATTATGGAGGAGCCTTATTAGTGCCTTTTCTGGTTCAATCTGCATCCATCCCCACTGTAGTCACTCATTTAAGGAGCACCAAAGGAAGGTTCCTTCTCTTACTGGGTCACTGACACATAGGAGGAAAATTGAGGGTTCTACGTACATCAAAAGGAAAGCAGTATGGAGAATCCTAAGAAAACTTGGAATGGACCCACCTTTTGACCCAGTTATCCCACTCCTCGGTTTATACCCAAAGGACCTAAAATCAGCAAACTACAGTAACACAGCCACATCAATGTTTATAGCAGCTCAGTTCACAATAGCTAGATTGTGGAACCAACCTAGATGCCCTTCAACAGATGAATGGATAAAGAAACTCTGGTATATATACACATGGAATACTATTCAGCCATAAAGAAGAATAATATTATGGCATTTGCAAATAAATGGATGGAACTGGAGAATATCATGCTAAGTGAAATAAGCCAAGCCCAAAAAACCAAAGGCCAAATGCTTTCCCTGATAAGTGGAGAATGATATATAATGGGGGTGGGGGTGGGGAATGAGAGAATAATGGGGGAACTTTAGAATATGTAGAAGAAAATGAGAGGGAGGGGGTTATGAAAAATGGTGGAATGAGACAGACATCATTGCCCTATGTACATGTATGATTACATGAATGGTATGAATCTGCCTTTGCACAACCATAGAAATGAAATTATGTACCCCATTTGTGTACAATGAATCAAAATGCAGTCTGTAAAAAATTAAAAGCTAAATAAAAATAACAAAAAAAGCAACTCAATTAATTTAGCAATGTTGGTTTCTGTTTGACAAATGCCTGTTTAAATCACAGCTGTTGGAATGTATGAAGAACAACACCGTTGATTGAAGGATAGACTGTATTAGAAACCTAGAGCTAGGTGTGCCAGAGCACACCTATAACCCCAGCAACTTGGGAGGCTGAGGAGGGAGGACTGCAAGTTCAAGCCTAGCCTGGGCACCATCTCAGAAAAACAACCAAACAACAACAAAACCCTAGACTTATCCCTCACATCTCAGGCCTACCATCTGTTCCTCTGGAATAGCTTCCTCTACCCAACCCAGCCAGAATTTGACACTTTGAAGATAGACCCATTCTATGGATAGTTTGGGAAAGCATTTGTTGAAGCACATTGTCATTGTCTGGAAGTATCTTTCCTTTGTTGATTAGTCCATCTCCTTAAAAATGTGGAGCCCTTCTTAATTTATCTGCAGTAAATATTTCACAAATGAAGGAATAATTATGCATTATATATACTTCCCATATTACAGCAGTTATGAGGGAAAGAGGAAGAATGGGAGGTGCTGAAAGAGATGGACAAAGGGAGAAAGAAAGAGCAACAGGTCACAAGAGAGGTAAAGAAGGCAACACTTCAGGAGAGAGACACAAACTTAGAAGAAAGAACACAGTGGCTTTGCATATGATTCCAGGAAAACATCGATCAGACCCTACTGTTCCCTGGAGCTTAGAGCTGAGAGTGGATTCGGTTATCACTTCTCTCTGAAGTGCTAATTAGAGGATTAGCCATTGTTCCGAGCTCTTTAGCCACTCTTTATCTTCCCCAGTTCCACTCAGAAGGGGGCGACTTCAGGAGAACTCATTTTCTGTACCGCAGCCCAAAAATCAGAACACTACTATGAGAGATGAATGAAACCGTATTTGGCCCCTGGAGCTGGAGATGGGTCTTTGTCTCCCTGGTTGCAACCAAGGCATTTGCATCTACCTGAAGTGAATCTCATTCTCTCTACTCAACCATATCTGTCAGCAGGGGAAAGGGAAGCAGAGGAGGAGTCTGGGGGTGCCTGTCTCCCGTTTATTAGGCTCTTATTGTGTGTCAGCTATCACCCTCAGCAAACAGCACACTATTTTATCCTTCCCATTTGCAGATGAGGGAACTGGAGTTCAGAATAACTGGCTCAAAATCAGATGCCTGGTTCTTCCTATTAAGTACCATATTTGTGAAACCTGGATGGTCTGATCCCAGAATCCATTGCATTCACTTGATATTGCTGCACTGCCACCTACCAGGAGACACAGGATCACTGGTGGGTATGGGATGACAATGACAATGTTGATTATGATAGTGATAAGATGATACGTGGTAGCTAAGCTGTTATTCAACATTTGTTTGTGCCTAACACTATATCAAAGGATTCACATCCGTTGTCTAATTAAAACATCCCAATGACCTAGTGAGGTAAGTTTTATGACTTATTGTAGATGGGAAACTTGAGGTCCCACAGGTATTTAGAGACTCTTCTGAGGTCGCCCAGTGAGTCAGCACTGTGCCTGAGCCCAAAGCTGAAACAACCTGTAGGACTTTGAAGAGGCTGCTAAGACTAGGAAGAGTTAAGCCAGAGGATTTCTTTACTGATGGAAGTTCACTTTGATTTACAGAAACTTCCTGGAGGAAGGGTTTTTCAGGGATCTTTTGATTCACTGTCTGCCTTTGGGTAAGTAACCCATTATCATCTCCTTTTGATAGTTTTAATGGGGCCAGAGATTTTGGGGCAGAGGGGTCATTCAAGGTCATTCACCTTGGATATTCCGAATTGAACATCATCTCAAGTCCTCCTAAGATGGTTGGGCTGTTTAAAGCCATCTGCTCCATCTCCCTGAACCTTATTGGTCTCTTTTCATTCCGTTCCCCCACCTGGTACCCAGTGTCCATTTGTTGTTCCTGGAGTTCTGAGACCTTCTTATTTCTGCCTTTGCTGCCTTTTGCATCCCTTTCCCACTAGTATTTATCTCTCTGTGTCCCTCCTGACCCTGTCAGGTGGCCTAAGTCAATTTGATCAAATTCATTTGCACTAAAGCATTAACGGCTTATTATAGCAACCCTTCCGGGTAAGCTCTGCATTGTAAAAGACCCCATCCAAACCTGGTCCCATGCTGTATGCTGCAGCATAATGGCAAGGCGAGCTGTCTTTCTGGTGAGGCTTCACATGAGGGCTGTTCTCCCCAACACTTGTCAGTTTAGAGAGATCTTTCCTGGCAGAGCTTCACTTGCCTTAATTGGCAAAATGGGGGTGAGGTCTCTGCCTGGAAGGAGGGGGTTTATCTGCTGCTCTCTTGCAACATTAAGCTCAGTCTAATTCCAGAAATCTCATCTGGGGAGTCAAAGGCTGTCAGGCAGCCAGCAAAATGAATGATAAAATTGGAGTAAACACAACGTATGTCTCTTGGGACTTGGGAGAAGGTGACTTGGTGCCAGTCTGCAGAGTCGGGCCCTGCAGGGTGTATATACGAGGTGTAGGTGTCTCTGGTGGTGCCACGTGCTCTGAGCTAATGAATTCAAAGGCACAGATGAGGGCTTAGACGAGAAAGCCTCTACCTGGATAGCTTCTGGAGAACCTTTCATTTACTTGATCACACCTTAGATCTGCCCTCTGTGATCAAATTAATGAGGAATAGCACACACAGAAAGTCCCTTGGTGTGGGATAAAAAAGACATCATGCACAATAGGAATGGCAAGTGGGAGAAAGCAGTAAGTGATTGAACAGCTCCTGTGATTCACTGCCTGGGCAGGCGCTGCACAAAGTGGGGTTTCTTCTTTTCTGTGCACTGGGAAATGCGAACATCAGGACTGAGGGCAAGTTGCCATTTGATTGAGTCCTTTGTAATTGGGAGAGCTTTTTAAAAAGATGTAACAGGAGGAGCTGGCATTTCCTGATAACCCATTTGCTTTAAACCATCAAATATGCTTATTCCTTTCTTATTCTTTGGAGGAGAAATTTGTTGGGCAGAAAACAGGTACAAGATAGGGGATGGAACCTAATCCATGGGTCTCTTCTTGGGAAGCAACAGCAGAGAGTTAGGGGCAGGTAGGATTCAGGTCAGAGTTGCCCAGATTGTCTTAATGGCTTTTAATGAGCTGGAAGGTGAATTGAAGGGCATGAGTTCTTTTTTAATAACTAAGGAGAGGAACCATAGCATAGTGTGTGGTTGCAAATGTCAGGCCACAGGAGGAATACAGGCAATATAAATAAGGATATTGGGTCACACACAGGGAAGTCAACATGACAACCCTAAAGACAAATAGTCCATAACCTCAGTCTGGGAGTCAATAGGGAGCAGAGAGGACTGTGGTGAGTTGTAAAGCACCTACACTTCAGGTACTTTATGTAGCAATCTCTGGAGAGTGGTTAAAAGCTCAGGTTCTTCAATCAGAAAAACCTAAATGAGAATTCCATTTTTCCTTCTTATTGGCTTTGTAACAATAGGTAAGTTATTTTACCGCATAAAGTAAAAATGGAGGAGGAATGTATCAAAAAATCACACAAAAAGGATGGGATTGGTCAATAGAGTCTAAAAGACACTATTGTAATAAACATTCATTATTAAGGGTTGAATTGTGTCCCCCCTCTACCAAGAAAAATTCCTATGTTGAAATTCTAATGTCCAGTATCCTAGAATGTGACCTTATTTGGAAATAGTCATTGCAGATATAATTAGTTAAAATGAGATCATTAAGGTGGGCCTTAGTCAAATGCAACTTCTATCTAATTAAAGTAGGGAGATATGGAGACACACGTGCGCGCACGCGCACGCACACACACACACACACACACACACACACACACACACACACACACCGAGAATGCTATGCAAAAGTGAAGGCAGAGATTAGGGCGATGCTTCCACAGACCAAGGAAAGCCACAAATTGCCAACAAATCATCACAAGTCAGGAAAGAAGCAGAACAGATTCTCCATCGCACCTTTTAGAAGGAACCAAATCTGCTGGTACTTTGGTCATGGATTTCTAAGGTCCAGAACTGTGAGACAATACACTTCTGGTAGTAAGTCACTTGATTTGTGGTACTTCGTTACAGCATCCCTAGCAAACTAAGACATCCACTTAATGCCAACAGCTTAGTTTGCTTCTTGTACATGTTCCATGCCCATTTTGAGTTGGCAGGGGATTTTGCTTCCATAGTCACTAAGGTACCCAGACCCAGATGGAGTAGCCACCAACAGTGGCTTGAAGCTTTGTGGTCCACAGAAATGGCGAAGAGGGCATAGAAAACAGCACACTGGCTCTTAGATACACTACTCGCATTTCACCAACCAAAGCAAGTCATGTGACCATACCTACTATCCAGGGGGAAAGGCAGGGTAAGTGCCTACTGTACACAGAAGGAACAAGAACCAGATGATGAGCATAAATAGTAATGTCTATTACAATTGTTTGAGAATATCTGCATAGAAAAAAAGACTGGAGAGAAATTACCAAAAAGCTCTAGTTGATGTTAGGTGCCTGGATTGTTATACATTCCTAAATTTTTCCATAAAGGACACATATTACTTTAAATAGGGAGAGAATCTTTTATTTTTCCTCTTTTAAGTTAAATAAAGGTTTTCTAAGATTACCTAGTTGCTAAGTGGATGGACCAGAAAGAACTGAATTCTAAGTGTCTTACTTTTTCCTTTCTATGAAAGGAATGTTATCAGGTCAGCATCACGTGTAGTGAGAATCTCTTATCCAAAAGACTTTACATAGAAGATGGAAGTGAATGCCACCAGAATGAGTTTATTGTTGCCTAGAAACTTGCCGATAGAGCAGACAAGTTTGAATCAGTGGCACGCTGACTTACCATGGCCATAGGGAGGTTGATTCAAGAAATGGTGGGTAGGGATGTCTATTCGGGGGAAGATATTCTGTGGACGGAGGGAGAAAGATGCTTGTGGATAAGGAACAATGTTTTAGGTCAGGTTTGCCAGAAGGCGACCTTGAGGTGACTGCATGTGACTTACCAAGGAGTGGCCTGAAAAGTGGAGTGGCAGAACAGGGTGGGAAGGGGGCAAAGCAAAGACATGCTTTCAGGCTCCATCCCAGCCTGATATCCTGGGACGCTCTGGAGTGTAAACCATACCCTGGAGCTAGCCCGACTTAAGGCACGAGCGATGAGCTTTTATCTCTTGCCTGGTTGGGATTGGCTCCCAGATACTTTCAGCTCTGTAAGAGTGTGAACTTCTAAAGAAAGTTCCATGTGTAAGCTGTTAGGAGCAGAGCACACAGAAGGTAGCCAAGGGACCACAGAAATGGTAAGAGGGATATGAGGGGGATATGCTGGGTAGGACATTGATAGTGCCCATTACAGATGGAGACTTCCTAATGATAGAGGTGCTGGCTCTGCAGATAACTTGAGCTTTATAGCCTGTGTGATGAGCCCAAGTGAGAGAAAAAGCCCATGGGAAGGAATTTTAATCAAGATAGGAAACAGGTTCTTAGCCTGCTCCTTGCTTGTAGTGGTGGCTTTTGGCCCCAGATACCTCCATCGGCTGCCCCTAGGAGGGGCTGGCAGATGGTTTCAGATGTACATAGATGGCCGAGGGAAAGGTGCATCATCATAATGAACATGTAAGAATTCTTGACGCACAGTGAATAAAGAATGAAAAGTGACCTGTTGTTGAGTGACAATGGTGCCCTTATGAAGACTGGACCTGCAGAGAACTCCCCCTCTCCTTCCCCTTGCTTTCTCTTCTCATTCCCTCCACTGGAACCAGACCTGCTTGCTTCCTGCTCGCTCTCCTGTTCTACTGGTTGGGTGCTAGCATTTCCCTGAGGCTCCATGAAAGGAAACATAGTGAAAAGACTTGCAGAGAGTCAGACGTGGTTCTAATCCTTCCTCAACCATTTACCAGCTACACGAATTAACCTCTCTGACCCTTAATTGCCTACATACACAATAGAGAAGGATAACACCTACACCTATGAGGAGCAGGTTGAAGTTAGAAAAGATGGTGACCATTCTGAGCCTCAGTTTCTTCCTCTATGCTACAAAGTGCAATAGGATTAATAAATTAAATGATGATGATAATAACCCCTTTTCAGGACTGCAGTGGGGCCAGAGAACTAGATAGAGCAGATCGACAGCACTGGTTATTCTCCCTGCCCTATCCTGGATGCCCTGCTGCCCCCCAGTTTCCTTAAAGGCAATGAGAATGGATCTCTGCACTCTTGCCACTTCTGGTCAGGTTATATTTCACATAGGTTTGGAACCCATTTGCACTGCTGCATCTTGTGTTTTCTAATAAAATCCTTCTGTTTTCCTTCCAGCCATGGTGAACTATAACCACAGTTGTCTCTGGGTGAGCAGACACAGAGCTCTCCAGAGAGAGAGAAACCCCATCGGGCCAGGCCGGCTGGGTCCAGGTGGAATAACTATGAATGAGGAAATGTCAAGGAACTTATTTTTCTCCTGGTAAATGTCCTAGACCAACCCAGACCTATTTAATTTAAAGGCAAGAGGCGCAAATTGAATCCTGGACTGCATGCATTTATCTCCTCACTTTTTTTCCCCTGCAAGAACCAGACAGGGATTAATAGGCTCACTCCTTAGAGTCTCTTAAGAGAAAGACATGGGGGTGCAAGAAAGTCCTTTGTTTTACAAGGTTTGAAAGGATGGATTTCTAACAAGTCTAATTTAATCTTAGCTCAGGTTAAAGAACAGTGAATTCAAGGTCAGAAACAATAAACTGGAATACCACAGAATGTTAGTGATCATTTAATGCAACCTTCCTTACTCAATAGGTAGGGAAACTGAGCTCAGGGAGGGACTGTCCCCAGTCATGTTCCAAATTGCTGCTGGTTGGAAGAGTAATTTGCCCAATGTCACACCTGATGGCTGGGCAGGGCTTCCCACCTCTGTCACTCATTTCTGCACCACTGTCATGATTTGTGTCATATTTACACACCATATGCACCATTATTAACGTGGTTTCCTTAGCACTTGACTCAATTCAACGTTTTATTCCTAAATAAATTTATTTTGAAAGGAAACCACTATACAGGGAAAAGCAAGGATCATTTGCCACAAGAAGAAGGTAACCATAAAAATAAATGCTATGAAATGAGGCAATATAGTTAAATTTGAGCTGTGTGCAAAGAGACAGTTCACTATCCCTGTTAAAAGGGAGATTCATCATGTTAAAGAGAACTTAAAGCGAATAGCTTTCTCACCGTAAGAGAGGACATTTTCTTAATGATGTGTTTGTGGACCACAGAAAATTGCCTCTCATATCATGAATGGTCAAGTTGATCAGGAAAGAAAATGCGTGTGAAAGTCTCTATGCAAGTCTAATCCTCAACACTACTTGGGTTAAAATCTAAACTGTGCCACTTGCTAGCATTGAACCTTGAGTGAATTTTTAACCTTTTTCTGACTATGTCCTCACTCATGAACCTGGAATACTGGAATGAAGCAGTATTTGTATATCACAGAGTTGTTGTAAGCATTAAATGAGATAGTACATATAGAGCCCTAGAATAGCACTTGTCACAGAATAAGCACACAATAGCATATGGTATTACTGTAATTATCATTCTTAAAACTTAAAGCCTGGGCTGGGGCTGGAGCTCAGTGGTGGAGCATTTGACTCGTATGCATGAGGCACTGGGTTCAATTCTCAGCACCACATAAAAATAAATGAAATAAAGGTATTGTGTCCATCTACAACTAAAAATATGAAAAAAACTAAAAGTTAAAAAATATATTTAAAGTCCTATGGTAGGGCTGCAAACTTTATTTATAAAGGGTCACATGGCAAATATTTTGCAGTCTGTACAGTCTGTGTTGCAACTACTCAATTCTGCCATAGAATCAAGAAGTCCATACATAAACAATGGGCAGAGCCATGCTGCAATAAAACTATTTACAAAAAGCAATGGCAGGTTGGTTTTGTTTGGCAGGCCACTGTTTGTGCTAGAGGGTTACAGGTATGGAAAACAAAAATAGGACAAATGCTTCATAGACTATTTTGAATAAAATACCTATCCACATGATATAGCACCACATCTTATACTGTAGCCCAAATTCTAAACTTTTGAATTCAATCCCACATATCCTAAATGTGGGTTCTAGTCTGGAAATTCTTGTCTTACTAGCATCCTCCCTGCCAATGACCATGGGATTGAGCAGCTCATGAATTTGAGGTGGAATGGAGGTTAAAGATGGGCTGGGAGTGAGAACAACTGGGTTTGCCATTCACCCTACAGGAGGTATTATTTTCATTTTGCACATGAGGAAATTGCAGCTCATTGGGATGGAGTAATTTGCCCAATGGCACATAACCAGCAGATTGACATCAGTTCCATAAACATTAAATTTGGTTCTAATCCAAAAACCCCAGGGCCAGCTGCATGCCATCATGATGCTTCCTCTTCCTGTTACTAATTTCCATGATAAAGAAGGAGAGAGCTTGAGAAGGATTTAGAGCTGGAAATGGTACTGATGGTTTAGGGCATAATTCTGACCCAAGGAGGAAGAAAGACAGAGCCCTCAGAGACCATAAGATATAGCAGGAAGGATGCAGATCTCTTCTGTCCTTACTGTTGAACCTAGTTGTGGATCTGGGCACACCCTTCTCCTCCCTCCCCAAGTGTAGTAATAAGAGGCAGCATGCACTGAGTTCATACACAGGGCATGAGATTTGCCAACACCTTTACCTTATTTTCTTCTCACAACTCTGAGATTTTACCCCAGTTGCCCAGATGAGCAAGGAGAGGCATTTGCATTTCCAGGGTAACAAAACTAACATGTATTACAGCTGCCATTTGAATGCAAGTCTGTCTGGTTACAAGTCCAGATTTTTCCAGTGCAAAATAGCCTTCAAAAGATTCTAGGGGCTGGGGATATAGCTCAGTTGGTAGAATGCTTGCCTCACCAGCACAAGGCCCTGAGTTCAATCCCCAGCACTGAAAAAAAAAAAAAAAAAAAGAGTCTACATACCTGCCTAGGTGAGTCAACACATGTGGAGGATGTATGTGGATGTTCTGTATTCTAGAATGAGAGCCAACTCATGCTGCAGTCTTAACCTGAGCTTGGCACTGCAAGACCCGTCTTTCTAATGGTCCTATCTATGAACAGATATCAATCTAATAGTATTCTCTGTCTGCAGATTTGGAAACTGAAGCTCATAGACTGTAAGTAACTTGTCTAAAGATACTTAGCTAGTGTGGTTCAGATATGGTGTCTCCCCCAAAGCTCATGTAAGACCATGCAAGAATGTGCAAAAAGGAAGTGATTATATTATGAGTTGTGACCTAATTGCTGGATTAATCCACTTGAATGGATTAACTTGGTGGTAACTGAAGGCAGGTAGGGTGTGGTTGGAGGAAGTAGGTCTCTGGGATTTATGTTTCGTCTCTGATGAGCAGAGCTCTCTCTCTCTGCTTCCTGGTTGCCATCTCCTAAATTGCTTTCCTCTGCCATACCTTTCTGCCATGGTGTTCTGCCTCACTTGGGCCAGAGTGATGGATTTGATTATGGAGACCACGGACTGAACCTCTGAAACTGTGAGCCAAAATAAACTTTTCCTCCTGTAAGTTGTTCTTGTCCAGTATTTTCGTCACACTGAGGCAAAAGCTGACTAAGACAGTAAGAAGCAAGGCTGACTCCAGTTCCAAAATCTGTGCTCCTCGTTGGGTGATCATATAGTTTGTCATTCAAGCCAGGACACATTTGAGAATGAAAGGCACTACTCGTAATTATGCCAGGTCAGCAGGAATAAACAGGGACATGTAGTCTCTTAAGCTCTTGACCACTGTTTCTCCATAATGGGTTTTTCTCATCCTTCAAGACAACTAAGAATCAGGGCATGGAGAAGTAATCTTTTATAGCTGGCACAACCACCCCCATTTTTA
Organism: Sciurus vulgaris; assembly: GCF_902686455.1. Lineage (NCBI taxonomy): Eukaryota > Metazoa > Chordata > Mammalia > Rodentia > Sciuridae > Sciurus > Sciurus vulgaris. The sequence goes on from NC_136466.1 coordinate 25,794,042, forward strand.
CTATTATGATTAACTTAGGAAGCATTGTAGGAAAGAAGTCCTGTGGAAATGAGGCATTTGGGATTTCGTGCTTGAGATTTTTAGGTAAGGGGTGAATTTAATTGTTTCCAGAGGGGCTGAGAGCCAGCACCTTCCACCTTTCCTTCTCCCTCTGACCATAGGGCATTGGTTGAGTAAAAAGGAGAGATGGATGAAAAGAGCGCTCCAAGGGAGTAAAGATAATGACTTTAGATTCAGCATGATTAGAAGAAAGGGATTTCTTAGATCCAAAAGAGACCAGATCTTATCAGGTTATTGCTTGAAATCATACATACATCTACCACAGTTGCGTGGGGGTGACATTGGTGACCATTTCCACTGTACACCTAAAGGCATGCTGGGGAGAATTTTCTGCTCCAGAATTCTACCATAAGGATCTTATTCCTTTGGGAAAGGGTTTCATTTCTCTCGGAGACCAGTTTTAAAAATAAATAACCACAGAACCATTTGAGTCCCTTATGAGTCATAAACATGAAGGAGCTTATTACATAGCAGGATTTCTTTCCAGTTTTACAGTTGGCTAGGATGTCGGAAAGGTAAGTTTTGATAGAGAAATGGCAGAGGGACAGCTTCAGGACATGAGTGTTTGTCCAAGGAAGGTATCTCAGAGGGGGGCCTGGCTACATGACGCCTAGCAGAGCAAGAGTGCCGAGAGAGAAGACGGTGCAAAGGGGCCAAGGCCCCACTGCAGTCTTAATTCTGCCATGCTCTGGGGCCAACCCGACCTTCAGAGAATGGCAAGGTCACAGGAGTCAGAATGGGGAGCCAGGAGCCTGGGGTCCGAGACCAGCTCTGCTAATGTGAGCCTCCTCGCAAGTTAATCACCTTGTGACACCTCTTCTTCCAAGCATGAATCTTGGCTGAAAATGAAATAATCTCTAAAGCCCTTTCAGCTCTAAGACTGATGTGATTCTAGACCACGTCATTAAGTGAATCTCACTGGGCCTAAGTGGGTGGCTTAGAGCTAAGAGGCTCTTGACTGGAGAGTAGGCATAACCCAAGCCACTGATCACTCCCTCCACGTTATTCCTTCTCCTGGCCTTAATACTCTTGATGACCAAGGGAGCTTTTAGCCTCTCCTCATCCCATTTCTTTCTTTAATCTACAGGGGAGGCAGGAAAGAAGGGCCAGCAAAAGGGGAGGTGGCTGAGCAGTGGCTGCTGATAGACCCTATCTCTTGGTACCCTTGGGCAGAGGGAGTATGGATCAAAAATTGGTTGAGAGGACTGGGAAAAGTCAAGATCCTAGACTACAAACTGTAACAGAGCTAACATTTTATTAGGGGATGGTCTGAGGACTGTCCACAAAGTCTGGGTAATGGAGGTTAAGATGTTTAGTCTCTCAGTGTCTTTTATTTATTTATTTTTTTTACCGACTTTAATAGGAACATGGGGTAGGCTAATATTTAATGGACGTCCTCTTTGACAGGAACTAGGATGGGTGCTTTAAGTGTTATCTCATGTAATCCTCTCAACAACCTTTCAAGGGAAACATTATCTTCAGTTTATGTAGGAAAAACCAACAATTTAGGGAGGATAAATCACTTGCCTGTTAATGCAGCTCAGCTAGTAAAGCTGAGATGCTCGCCTGGTCTGTCTGATCCTCTACAAGGCTGGTCCACCACACTGTGCAACCATGTTATGAAGTTCAATTTCACTGTTGCTCTAGCTCACTCAACAGGCTGTGGTGCATGGGGAAGGAAGGTGTGGAACAGGTGTGGAGGATGGGGAAGGAAGCCTGATTACCTGGTCCAGGTCTCATTGATTGGCCTGTCATTTGGAGCAAGTTGCTTAATCTCTTCAAGCTTTAGTTTCCTCATCTATACAATGGAGGATTAGAATATTTCTTACCTCAAAGATTTGTTGTGAGAATGAGAAGAAATTATTATGTAATTGGCCCATGGCAAGAGTTCATAATTTTTAGCCATTATTATTATTATTATATTATTATTATTGGTACTGAGTTGGAACTCAGGGGCACCTTATCACTGAGTACATCCCCAATCTTTTTCATTTTTATTTTGAGACAGGGTCTCACTAAGTTGCTGAGACTGGCCTTGAACTCGTTATCCTTCTGCCTTATTCTCCCAAGCCAGCTAGCATTACAGGCATGCACCACCATGCCTGGTATATTATTCTTCAATTGCACACAAACTTTATGCAAATAAGCTTGTGACTCCCCTGAATTCTACAGCTAGGTGGGGTCTTTTGATAAATACCTGCTGGTTTTAAGTGCCATTTGTGAAAACTAAGAAGTCATCCCCACCATCATCAGAAAGCCATTTGACATTGGGACGATTGACAGGAAGCATTCACAGTGTTTCATCACTTGATCAACACAACTGACCTTGAGGTAGGAATTCAGAGGTGCTGACCACCCTTTTCAGGTAAACTTGAGTCCCTCAGCTGACATGGGGGCAAAAGCTTGATGTTTTTCAATTCCAACCCCAGAGTTTTTATCTACTGTGTGATAAATAATAAAAGCATCCTTGGTGCCTTCAGAGGTAAGTATGTATGTGCATGTGAATAGATAGATGGCTCTATGAAAGAGGAAAGGGCACAGAGGGGGCAGTGGAACAGCCTCAGACATTTGAGCCAGGTTCTTAGCCGGTCTCCTCTGGAATTCTCAGGAAATTGTTTTCTGGACTCTATCTCAGAGCGCCACAACTCCGCTCCAACTCAGACGCTGGCTGGGCTGCGTCCACCTGGACCACGCCTTTCCCCTGTGCCTTTCCCTGGGAGCTGGAGTCCACCGAACCCCGTTCGGTGGAAAGCTTACTCTGGTGCGTTCACTTCCGAGCGCTTACTGGATCTGGGTTACAGCCGATCTCCAGGAGCCGCAGGACTTGGTGTTGAGCGAGAGGCGTTAAGAGGCGACAATAAACATGTTTCCACGACCCAGCTGGGCCCACTTGGCCGCGGAGGCGCCGCGGGCTGTTCCCCTCGCTGGAGTGGAGGCCGCTTGCTGGGGAGGAAGAGCAGCTGCGTGGCCTCCTGCCCATTTCGTGACGTTACAGCGGCCTCTCCTGGTCATCCCCGGAGCTACAGGTGTTCTTGTAAGGCCAGTAGGTTCCAGGGTTTTCTTCATTCTTCCATCTCTTGAGACTCCACTGTGTGCCAGGTGTGGTTCTGGACACTGCGGACAAAGCAGTGAGAAAAACAAACTCCGCACTCTCATAAGGTTTATACTTTACTCCGTGTGTAGGGATTAGAAAATGAAAACACACACACACACACACACACACCCTGGAGAGTTGGACGTATGGAAAGAAATAAAACAGAAAGGAGCCTTAAGGAGGAGTCAGAACAGCCTCACTTACTAAGGTGACTGAAGAGAGGTGAGAGATGGCTGCAGACTGGAGCAAGAGCACAGGTAAAGGCTTCGGAGTGCCACAGTGGCTGACTGTTTAGGAGATGAGGCCATTGTGTCTGGAACAGAGTTAGCCATGCAAGAGTGGAGAATATGCTGCTGAAGGTTAGTGGGGCCAGATCCTGTAAGGCAGCTGGCTTCACAGTGTGGTTCCCAGTCAGGCAGCATCAGTGTCCCCTGGGAACTTGCTAGAAAGGCCAGGGATCATGCCATGCCCCAGGACCACTGAGTCGGAGACTCTGAAGGTGGGGCCCAGCAGCTGATATTTTAACAAAGCCCTTGGGGTGCGTTTGAGAATCACCAGCTAACATGAGGCCTGAAGGACCTTTGTGGGGACTTTGGCTTTTATTCTAAGATGAGAAGCCATCACAAGTTTTTGGGTAGAAGAGTGGCATGACCTGACTTTAAAAAGCCTACACACTAGCTGGGCATGGTGGCACACACACCTGTAATCCAGATAGGCAGGAGACTGAGGCAGGAGAATCACATGTTCGAGGGCAGCCTGGGCACCTTAGGAAGACTATTTCTCAAAATAAAAAATAAAAAGGGCTGGGGGTTTAGCTCAGTGGTAGAACAACCCTGAGTTCAATTCTTAGCATTGCAGTGTGCGCGCACGCGCGCACACACACACACACACACTTACACTTGGTTCTACACCTGGAGATTCTATCAGTTGGAGATGTGACCTGGATATTGCAGCTTCTGAAACTCTCCAGGTATTTGTGATGTGAAGTCACCTGTGGGGCACTTTGGCTTGTGGGTAGAGAATAGACTGAAGAGATGGAGGGCGGAGGCAGGCAGCTGAGTCAAGGGCTGACTCTGGAACACAGATGAGGAATGCAGGTGGCTTCTCCCAGACTGGCATCACTGCAGTGATGAATACTCAGATTCTGCATCTAGTCTGAGGTCGAAAAAGGCTTTATCCAGATTTGCTATGGGATGAGATGCAGGGTATAAGAGAAAGTGGCAATTCAGAATGATTCCCAGGTATTTACTTACTACAGTGGGAAGACTGGGAGGACTGGGTTTCACCAGGGAGGGAATCAGGAGTTTGATTGTAAACATGTAAAAGTCTGAGATTCAGCTGGAGAGACTGAAAGGGCTGTGTTCAGGAGAGATGTCCAGGCTGGATGTGTAAGATCATAAGCCTTTGGGGTTGGATGGTGTTTAAAGCCTTAAGGTGGGATGAGATCAGTTAGAAAGGAAGTAGAGATAGGAGGAGAATTCCAAGGGAGCCTCTGGGGCGCTGTAATGCAGGAAGGAAGTAGGTAGAGAAATAAGAGTGAGTGGTATCTCAGAAACCCAAGAGATAAAGCGTTTCAAGGAGGAAGAAATGATCAAGTACCAAAACTGCTCACAATTCAGCTAAGATGAGGACTTAGAAGCATCCAGTAGACTCAGCAGCATGAGGATCTGAAGGCCAGAGAACAGAGAAGCAAAAAGTCCCTTTGCAGAATCAGGGAGAGGAATTGGAGACAGGCAGGACAAACAGTTCTTTTGGAAGATTTTTTTTTTAAATATGAAAATATTAACAAGTTTCTATTTTTCTGGGAAAGATCCTCCAACTCAGGGGAAAACGAATAGATACGTTAATAAAAGCAAACGTTTATCAAGCATATTCTTATGATCCTGGAACTACATTTAATGTTGTACAGGAATTATTTTCCTCACTGCAATCTTATGAAAAGATTCTATTATTTCCAACTTATAGATAGAGCTCTGAGAAATGAGCTAACTTTCCCAAAGATGCATCACCAATAAGACAGGAGGGCAGAAGAACTAGACTTCTTACAGTTTACACAGTCCAGTCCTTAGCCTTGCTGCATGTGGGATGCCCATTTAAATACTTGAATTTTTGTTATGCAGCTAGAAGGTATGAAATAACTCAAAACAGCACCAAAGAGCAACAAACTAAAAACAATCATGAATACAACACTGTTTTAAAGTCTTCCAGAATTTAGAAAAGCTTCCAGTTAGCTTGTCCTTTCCTCTGTCCTCCTGCCCTATCCCCCGCTCTGTTGCTGCTGCACAGACCTCTGTACTACTGGGAACTTCTGGGGTGCTCCCCTGACTGCTTTCATATGTATCTGCAGGCAGCAATCTCACAGATTCTATTGAACAACCTTCCTTCCTCTTCCTCACCATCACAGCCCTCTCTGTACCAGGCTGCATGATCTTTCCATGCAGGCTTTGCTGATTAGACACTGTTATGCACAGTCCATATGCTGGTGGAAGCAAAAAGAGATAGTATCTGTACTCGGTTAAATAGTGCCCCCCTACTTCATATCTACCTGGAGCTGCAGAATGTGACCTTGTTTAGAATCAAATGTGGTCTTTTCAGATGTAATTAGTTAAGATGAGGCCTTATTGAATCGGTGTGAACTCTGTTCCAATGACTGGCATCCTTCCTTAGAAGAAGAGAAAACAGACACAGACAGATCCTTGAATGTGGAGGCAGAGATTGGAGAGATGCCATTCTACCTCAAGAAACATCAAGGATTGTTACCAAGAGACAAGAAAGGATCCTTCCCTACAAACTTTAGAGACAACATGGCCTTGCCAACACCTCAATTTCATATTCTTAGTCTCTAGAACTATGAGAGAATGAATTTTTATTGTATTAAGTCACCACGTTTGTGGTAATTTGTTACGATAGCCCAAGGAAATGAGCAGAATATCCACTGGTCAGAACTGGACGGTATATCTGAGAAGGATTGTGGTGTCCCCATGTGCATCAGTCAGCTGCACTGGACTGCAGTCACCATTAAGAACTCAGCAAAGTGGGCACAGTGGCACATACTTGTAATCCTAGTAACTTGGGAGGCTGAGGTGGGAGGATTGCAAGTTTGAAGCCAGTCTCAGCAACTAAGTGAGGCCCTAAACAACTTAGTGGGATCCTGTCTCAACATAAAAAATAAATAAATAAAACTGAAAGGGATGGGGTGTAACTTGGTGGTAAAGCCCCCCCCCCCCCCCCCCCCCCCCCCGAGGTTAAATGCCCAGTACAAAAGAAAGAAAAGAAGAAAGGAAGATGAACTCAATGAGGGCTAGGAATGTGGTTTAGTACTTTCCTAGCACGTGCAAAGCCCTGGGTTGGACACTCAGGACTGTAAATAAATAAATGAATAAGTAAAAATTTAAAAAGAACTCATTCAGGAGCAGTACCAAATGATACTTCTGGGAAGAACTTTGGAGATAGTGTCCTTCGGCATTTCTTCCCCCCAGTACTGGGGCTAGAATGCAAGGGTGCTTTACCCTTGATCTAATTTCTGGTCCTTTCTTTTTTATTCTGAGACAGGGTCTCACTAAGTTGTTGAGGTTGACCCTGAACCATGATTGATCCTCCTGCCTCAGCCACCCCAGTTGCTGGGATTATAGGTGTGTGCCATCATGTTCAAGGCAGCAGTTTATTTTAAAGATGGGAGAGTAAAGTCCAGGAAGAGCAATGAGCTGGTCCAAAGTCACGTAGCTATTTAGTTGCAGGCCCCATATCTATGTAGCTTATATTATAGCCTTTGTAATCTGGAATACTTCTTGGTCCCTAGCAGGTGCTCAGTAAATATTTGTTGAATGAATAAATGAATAAAATGCAAATGCCTGGTCTCCAGCCCAGTTTCCTTTAAATAATGTGCTCATGGCTTGCTAAGATTAAAACCAACACTACTTTGTTTAAGTTGGCAATTACTTTTCTCCAGATGCTTAGGTTAATGCCTCCCAGCTATGGACTGATTTCATATTGTTGAAATGTCAAGGTTTTTTGGAGATTTAGTAAGAGAAAATTTCTAATACTGAAGCATAATGCTTTGTAGGTTTTCCTACCACCTAGAAAAGGACTTTCCTGTCCCATTGGACATTCCTCTAGAATAAATAAGTGGCCTTTCTAAAAAGAGTGCCACCTAAATGTACTAATATTATATCAATCCTTTGACTTTAGTTTTATTTCCCCTTAGGCATTGGAGATAAATTCTTGACTGGTTGCTCACAAGGATAAAGGCAATGTGACTAATAGCCACCATTCATCAGGCAACTGTGGTATGCCACATATTCGTTAAACACTTTGTTCCATTTGTTACATTATCACCAATCTTCACAATAAAGATTAATGATATCTTTTAGGATATTGATTATTTCTCTGCTGTCCAATAAGGCAGACACTAGTCTTGGAAGAAGCTCTTTTTGTCATCTCCTCCTCCTCCTCCTCCTCCCTTCCCTCCTCCTCCTCCTCCTTTTTTTTTTTCCGGTATCAGGGATTGAATCCAGGTGTGTTTCATCATTGAGCCACATCCCCAACCCTTTTTATTTTTAATTTTGAGACAGAATCTTATTAAGTTGCTTAGAGTTTCACTAAGTTGTGGAGGCTGGCTTTGAACTTGCAATCCTCCTGCCTCAGCCTCTTGAGTCTCTGGGATTATAGGTGTGTGCCACTATGCCTTGCGAAGAAGTTCTTTTTGGAGGCTGACATCAGAAGGGACAAAATGATGGTTTGGTGAACATATAGGACAATGCTATTCCAGGTTTTAAAACTTCTAAGAACTTATAGATAAAGTCCTCAAGTGTGCTAAGACATACGTTCAGAGATGTATGTTACAGAAATGTTTATAAAAGCAAAAGATAGAATTATCTAAAATGTCCATCAGCAGGGGCTGGTTAAAGGATACATTCCATTAATAGAAAGCCAGAAAGTCACTCAAAGGAATGAGGCAGATCTATAAGTACTGGTATGGAAAAATGTCCAAGATATAGGATCTGAACATATGGTCCCATTTGTGCTAAACATACACAATTAAATAGAATATGAATAGGAAGGGAGATGGGAAAGATGGTACAATATTTGTGTAAGATAAAGATAATTTGGGGGACTATATGGAGAAAGAAAGGAAAAGATGGAGAGAGAAAATTTCTTTAAGAATGTATAAAATACTGCTAATATACAAGGAGTAGAAATGTGGAGCAGGAAGTAGGAGGCAAAGAAAAGATTGTTTCTTTATTAACCTACAGACCTTCTGTAACTGTTCATAGTTTTAAACAATATACATGTATTAAACTTATAATTTAAAACCCAGTTATTTAAAAATAATAAGAAAATATAGGGCTTGTGACTTGTTATTAACACCCCTGGAGTCTGCAGAGATCAAAAAGAAACCATGGAAGCTTATTTCTGCATTGATGCTCAAATATTAAGAAAAATTTGGCTTTTGGCATCATGAAAGCTCAGGTTAATGTGCTCAGAATAGACTGGAGATAGTGGCACTGAACATATTCAAAAGCTGATAAAGATATTCCAGAGCACAAAACGTTGGGCAGATGGAGGCTCAAGATGCTTCCCCCAAATGTTACAAAGTCTCCAAATGATACAGAAAAATATAATATTTAACATGAATTCCTAATTTAAAAGGGCCCCTTTTGTTCATAAGGAAATAGTCATGTGTAATTTTTTTCCTCTTGCTTTAAGTGGGTAAGATATGAGCCATTAAATATTAAGCTAGAAAGTCACAGAGTGACTCTAATATTTACTGATGGTTTTTCCAGACCATTTTAGCCCCACAGCAACCTGATGAAATAGGGTTTTCACAATTAGGCAAACTGATATGCAAAGAAGTTAAGTTACTTGTTCAAGGCCATGGGTGAGTAGGTGGTGGTGGGGTCTATCTTCTACCCTCCTACTTGCTGTGGTAAGTGCACCTCAGTATTCTAGAGAGGGGAGGGTTTCTCAAGTACTATCTCAGTCTATAGATGGTGGCCAAGGTGACACTGGAACTTAGTGCTTGTACTTCTGCTCTCAGAATCTTCCCTGTAGGCCCTGTTCTTATAGCAAGTGTCTCAGATAATGTTAAGCCAAGCTACAAAAATGTAGCAGGTCTCCAATAATAAGGTTCCTTTCTGAAAGCTGCCCTCTTCATTCCTAAATATCCACTTTTTGATTTTTGCATTTTTTTTCTCTTCCCCTCAACATCACCTGTCAATAGTTTGTGGAAGGCAGATTACTGTGGCATCACTTACTTTATCTAGACCCAAAATATGTGTGAAAGCACAGTTTTATTGGTTGTTTTCTTCTAACACATATTTTTGAAGTGTAAAACTGATCACGTCACTTCCCTCTTTAAAACCATTTAATCTGTGCTTAGAATGAAGACAAATTCCTAGGCTGGGCTTGCAGGAGGCTCTGCAATCTGGCCCTGGTCGACTCGGCAGCATCGTCAGGAGCCACGCTGTTCTCATTTGTCTGCTCAAATGCACCTTGGCTCTCATGATCTTTGCATGTGTATTTCCATCTGCCAGGAACATTCTCCCCCTGAGTAACTCCTTTGTAGGAATCAGTTAAAAGGCCATTTCTTTGCAGTGGCCTTCCCTTGGGTAGGTCTTTGAGACTCTTGTCACATTTCCTCTTACTTGGTCATGCCATGTGTTCCCTTAGAAGATTCTGGCCTCTGGGAAGGTAGGGACCACATCTGTCTTGTTTTTCATTTTGAATGTAATGCTCAGCAGCTAGCCTAGGATGTGCTAGATGCTCTACAAATAGTTGTTGATTAGACATATGCGAGAAGAGAGAAAAACCTATATAATACACAAGGAGAACTCAGTAAACCTAACTGTTCTGCACACTTATAATTTCAGAGCTGATTACTCTTTCATATCCAAATATGATAACATATGCTTATGATGATGTTGCCACATTATTGATAAAAGGCTCAGTGTGCCCACCAGAGAAGGTGGCACTGCAATTTATTTGAAAACTACTTCCATTAAAATGTTCAAACATGAAAAAAGTCTTATTACAATGGGAATATTAACTACATGAAAAAACAAATCACTTAGCAAAATATCTCTTGATGCCAGAGAAATGGCTACTCTACTTTGATTTAATGTAAACTACACTTATGAATTTTTATGTTGTAATGGTTACATTTTATTTTCCCCTCTCTCACTCAGTCCTCAGGAGGTTTGTAAGAAAATATTAGCTTGTCATTGCTATTTTCAAATGACTCCCTGCCCATAGATTCCCATATTTTTCTCATCATCATTGCTAAAGCATTCAGCCTTCCCATTTGTCTGAACCACTTTTTTTGCATTCTGTAAGAGTCAAGTAGTGTATTACCTTCATTTTTACCAGGGAAGGAGGTAAACTGAGGCAAAGATGCTAAATGATTTCCTTAAGCTCACACAATCAGAATTCACTCATCCATCTTCGTCAGTGATGCTACAAATATTCAGTGACTGCCAACCTGTGCCAAGCTCTGTTTTAATTGCTGGTAACATAGTGGGAAATAAGATGGACAGGCCTTTTTCATGGGCCTGTTGTTCTAGATGAGGGAAATAGACAAATTGACAAGCTAACAAATAATCCAAAAAATCAAGTCGTGATGGATGCTATGATGAAATTAATAGGGACATGAAATGCAGGGTTATTTGACCTTAACCCTGACCCCAACCCCACCCCAATGTTGGAAGAAGCTACTTTAGTGTGTTCAGGGAGGCCTCTCTGAAATGGTGACAACTGAGCTAAGCTGTGAACGCCAAGAAGCAGCCAGCAAAGGGAACTTCTGGGAGATCATTCCCGGCAGAGGTAACAAGCAGGACCAAGTGGTTTGACATGGCAGCAGACTTGGTTGGTGTGTTAGAGGAACAGCAAGGCTAGTGTGGCTGGGATGTAATAAGTGAGGTGAAGAGTGGTAATGGAAAAGAGAGGAAGGAGCCAGGTCACATAGGGTCATGTGGGCCATGGCAAGGAATGTGGATTTCTTCTAGGATTTTCTTCCAGTGAGGGTAAGCACTGGTTTATTAGCAGAGAGTAACACGAGGGGCTTTATGTTTCTGAAAGTTTACTCTGGTGGCCTTGTGGAGAATGGATGACCTGGGGAGAAGAGTGGAAGCTGGCTGCTTGGTGGTGGCCATCAGATAATACAAGTGAGAGATGATGCTGTCTTGCACCAGCATGCTGGAAGCAAAGTAGTTGATGGATTGGGTAGATACTTTTTTGAAGTGGAATAGGACTTAGTAACCTACTGGACATGGGGAATAAGGCAAGCAGAGTTAAAGATGATTCAGGGTTTTGGCTTGAGCACATGAGTAGGACCATTTACTGAGAGAAGATGGCAGGGGGAGAAACTGGCATAGTCTTTTATAATCAGGGAAAGGAGCAAAAAAAAATTCCATTTTTAGGCATCTTAATTTTGAGATTGAGATGTCTGACCAACTGGAATTGCCAAGTAGGGAGATGTTAAATACCCAAGTCTGGACAGGAGTATTTGGAACTGGGGATAGAGATTTGGAAGTTACCTGTGTGAAGATTGTATTTAAAACTTTGAAAGTGGGTGATGTCACCAAGGAAAAAGGGTGGCCACAACTCCCAAGTTCCTAATCCGCACAGAGACCAACAGACATGGTCACATATAACACAATTCTACTACTCTGTTCCACTAACTGGAACAAAAATTTTTAATATCTTCTATATTTTAAGATGCTCTCCTAAGGAATAGAAGCTACAAAGATAGGTGACCAATATAATTTGATGCCATTCCTCAAGTTGCTCACAAACTGATAAACAGAGAGCAACTGTAATATAAAAGGTAGAATATATTAAAATATTTCTAAGAGAGTGAAGGGGATTATCAACATAAGCTCTGGAAGATGGGAGGGAGCAGTTCTTGGAGGGTCAAGAAACTGGATTTTTTTCCCCCCCTGCTCAGACAACAGGACACTCTTGAAGATTCCTGAGTTTCCCGATCAGATTAACACCTTTCCTTTCCCATGCATGTGTTAGTCATCCGTCCATATCTAGCACCTAGTCCACCTGTATTGTCCATTCTCCTACACAGTGATTTTTTAATCTTTCAGTCCTTCTGCCTTTATTATCTAGGGCGAATCCATTTGGCACTTACGATACATGATCTCTTTCAGGTGGTTAATTATATCTTATTTTTTCAACTGGTCTTTAGATTCCTTCTAAGCAGGATCTGTGACTTAAATCCATAGCTCCTGGCTCAGGGCAAGGAACATAGTAAGCCCTCAAGCAAAGCCTATTGTTTTGAGTATCACCTTTTCCCATCTCCAATCAGATCAGGCTCCTTTGATGTAGACTCTCATAGAACCTTCAGCACACTTCTGAGTTTTTAACTGTACATTGTCTTTGTGACTATTTCAATTGGATCTATCTCCTCACAGGCTGTAAGTTTCAAAGAGCAGAGACCATCTCTGGTTTTGCTTGTGGTACTGTTCCTATTTTGTGTATGACATTTATTAAAAAAATTGAATGAATAGAGCTTCCCTTAGGTGTGAAGACGTTATGAGCAAAGTAGCTTCAGTAATGATCTGTTGTTTGCGGTTTCTGAAAGGGCAATGAAATTCACACTGCAACACTGCACCACACAGGGAGTTCCTTTGGAATACCTCCCTCCTGCTTAGGGACAAACTACATCCCGGAGGGTGGCTCTTCTATCCAAAGGAGGCCCCTTGAAAGCTGACTTGTCATCACTTAGGACACTTGAGTTCTCCCTTTCATGAAGCTGAGTAGGAGACAGAATGTTCTCAATGATCAAAAAGAATAAGCACGCTGCCGGCGGCCACAGATCCTCTAGGCAGATGGAGTGACATATGTATATTTACATATATATATATATATATATTTCCTAATCAATAGGTTCCAGCAAAAACATGAAAACTCAAGAACATGACTGGAATTTAAGGAGCTTTGAAGGAGTTTATTTCCTCAAAGAATATCAGTACAATTGTTTTTTGGCTGCAGGTTACTTCAGGAAAAAGCTAATAGTATTATTGAGTGATGATATTTTCTCCCTTAAATACGTAAATCTCCTTTTTTAAATTAGGCACTTCTAGTATTTCTTCTAAGAAATATATTTCTGGAATCAACAGAGAGAAAAAAAAAGGGGAGAGATTTGAAGTCTTCTACCCATATTTCTGGCCTCTAGCTGCTTTTCTGTCTCCTTTATCCACCCATGAGCCTATTTCTTTTGTTTTTGTTTCTTCAATAGGTCAAACTGGCCATTTCTCTTTCCTCTGCCTGGCGTGCCCCTCCTTTGAATCTTTCCATGTCTGGCTCATCATTTGAGTCAGTAGCACTATGTCCTCATTGGAGAGGCTTTTCTGGTAAAGACACACCCTGTGCCACTCTGGATCACTGTGCAGTCTGTCTCATGAGGAGCATGTGGCATAGGGTGGGTGGTCAGTAAATATCTGCTCAAGAATAAATAGGGCAAGATAAGCCAGTTATACCCTGCAGAATTCCATAACTTATCCATTGTTTAAGTCAGTGGAAAAGCTGGGAACAATTTAAGCAATGGTTTGAAGATTTAGCTTATGACTCATTGCTTCTGATTCTGTTTTTCATGCATGTGATCATCCTCAAGAACATGGAGGCAATTTTATCCACCACAGAATCACATTTTGCTCTTGAGATTTGTGTGAAGTTGACCTCATTTCATACAACCTGTTGCCTACAATTTGCATTCTTCCCTCCTTTCTTAATAATGGAAACTCAAACAGAAAAAAATGTATCCGGTCAAAAATACCCACTTATCTCTTCATGCTTTCTAATGGCTACAGAAGGTAGCCATGTAACCTGGTTCTGGGTGCTGAGGAGCCCATATTGGGTGAGGACTTGGGAAAGCTATTGCTTTCTTGATAAAAAGGTAAAGACTCAGCTGCTACATGTCTTCTGTCCTTTGACCTTCCACTGTTCTCCCTGCCTAGAGTGTGGATTCGATGCTGGATGTGTAGCAGGCGCTATCCGTGCTCTGCCCGCAGCTCCCTGACACTCACTATTCCTATATTTACCACAGCTTCCAACATAGAGCTCCTGTAAATCTCTATGGAGAGCTTTTGCTAGCTACAGGATCATGCTTAGTCTGTTCATGGAAGGCAAGAAGTGCCAGAGATTTAGTGACCTTGGGAGCAACCTTAACTAATACCAGATGAGACTCAAAGGAAAACGATCCTAGCTCCCTGGCCTCCAGGGGGACAACTCTGAGGCATGAGAGGCAACCAGTGGGATGGAAGACTACTTGCTCATGGCAGTAACCTACTCATTAATGCATCCTGATTGTCTTTCTTCTCTTTCCAGCCTCACTTCCCCTACCATTCTGGATCACCTCCAAAATAAATTACTTGCACAAAAATCCTTGTATCAGGAACTTCTTCCAGAGGAAGTCAACCTAAGACATCCTGTAATCAGGAGAATGAAAACCATATGCTAAGGGCAGAGAGGAGTCTAGAAGCCTGGTCTGAGCCACTATACCAGGGCTTGGACTTCTTATCTCTGGACTTTGTATTGAGAAAATAAATTTATCTGGGTAAGCCACCATAATCAGGTTTCTATGGCATACAGCCAAGAGGTGTAGACAAATTTTTAGTTTATACAGATGACACCAATCATCAGCTGGATTTGGCTGCTAGCAAAGCTGACACTGTGGCTGCATTACTACCCCCTTACACCACATAGCACATTACAACTAATTGTTTCCTTAACTGTTGCTACATTTACTCCTCATGTCAATTCTGTGAAGTAGGTATTATCAATTCCATTCTAAAGCCCAGAGAGGCCTGGAGAAGCTGAGTCACTACTTGTTCATGATTACAAGGGTAGTAAATTCTATCACACAAGGCAAGGGGTAGAGTTAGGACTCCAAGTCCAGCAATCCTCTGCCACTAAAAGACAGGAGCAGGATTTTCATTTTAAGGAGTCTGTGGCATTTAAGTTATTAGTCACACCTCCCACTTGTTCCCTTTGCCTTTCTCCTAAGACCCTGAGATTTTCTACACTCATTTTCTATTACCAACTTTCACACCTATGGGACTCCTAGCTGCCAAAGCTCATCAAAAACTTTTATATACTAATTAACATGCTCTCTGAAACATGTTACTGAATCTTCTTATCTCTAAGCCTTCGCCCAAGCTCTTGTCTTTGCCAAGAATGCTTTATTTAAAAAATAGGACACCATAATGTTTGGGCTTAGGAAGGACAGTCTGTTATCTGTAAGGACTGTTGTGGGCAGGATGCCCATCCCAGTAGAGCTCATAGACTAAAAATACACAGATGCTTAGTAAGTATATTTAATATTGAAATGGATAGCTGTAATGGAATCTTAAGTTGAATTCAAATTTAATCCTGTTTAAAATCATTAACATCAAATTCCATCACACAAAAATGAAATATACCATAGATTTCAAATGACATATACTCCACTGAACATTTAATAAATTAAAGTGTAACTTTTTTCCTAAAAGACAAAATTATAATGCTATTTATTAAAATGCTGAGAATTTAAACATCATCTGAATCATATCAAATATCATTTATGTTTGCAAAGTATGATAATGAGAACCTAGGAGTTTTTGTATAAGGCTGAGCATTTTCAACATTCCTGGCCTGTATGAGAAAAGATTGTGTTCTCTTATTGGTAACTCTGGAAATACAATACACTTGTGTTACCATGGCTGGTGTGTGGAGACAAGGCTAGCACCCATGACTAGCTGGACTCTAGAAAACAAGCATGCAGTACTTCTGTGCCACTCTGGGACCGGATAAAGTTTGATCAAGGGTGATACTACATGCAGGATCAGACTGGACTAAGGAGCTCACGATGGCTGGAAGGGAAAACAGCATGCAGATAGTGCTCTGACCTTAAAACAGAAGTTGAGTGAAGCAAAGAAGCAGCCAGGAGCCTTCTCACAACCATCCCAAATCAGCAAGTTGGACGATGTTTATGTCAAGCTAGTGAGTAGGCCTGACTCAAGAACGAAACCATTATAACAGATAAAACTTTGAGGACAGGGGGCTATCACACTGCCTATAAGCACGAGTCACTCAGAGGATGCCCATCTGGTTTCAGTTGACAGGGAATCTATATAGATGTTTATGTGTCAAAAAAAGCTCTGATTTCATTTCTTAAGAACAATAAGGTTCATTAAATGACAATACAAAATTTACAAATGAGATAACAGAACTATTTTAAATACATTTTGTTGGGTAAAGGTATTTTTTTTTACTAACTACAAAATTAGGTAAACAAAAAGATAACACCACAGCTACTATCAAAAGACAGAGACTGTAGTTCAAGTTCAAAAGGTTAAGGATATTACAAAAGACCAGATTGCTGGTTACACATGAAGAGTACTTAACTAGATACAGAAAATATTAGTGTATGGTTTTCTTCTTCTTGAAATCTGGCTTTACCAGCGTCTATTAAAATTTGACCTACTTAATGGTACTATAACCAGGAAGATTCAAAGTAAACCAGTTATTTTTGCCACCAATTAGGTAACCATTATATTTCTAAAAAAAGGTATCTAGGATACACTGGAGTAGCCTATGCTTATTTATTATATGGTATTGTGCAAACTTACAGATATTTTTCAGTATTCCTATGTTTTTCCAAAGTTGTTTCCTAGGGCACTGATCATTAAGAATATTTGTTAGGGTTCCAAACACTAATGTCTACTCTGAGAATATGTGGGATGACACCCCTCTCCTTAATGTAGCAAGTTATATCCTAAGAAATAATCCAGGGCAGGGCTGGAGGTACTAGCTGAAGATCTGAAGATCTGAGGAATATTAAGGAGATTGACATACACAGGGGCTTTAAACTTTTTTTTTTTTTAAATTTTTCAAGAGAAACATTGTAGGAAAGGAAAAAGTGCTTCATAATCTAGGGTATGTTTAAAAGCCCTTGCTGTCCTAGACAAATGTCCAAAAACAGTTTTACTTCAAGAAAACACCTCTAAGGGCCAAGGTAAGCTTTGGCTAATTGATTGGTAGCATTTGTTTGGCTCTGGAGGTTTCCATGGAAACAGCCTGAGAGACAGAAAAGGCAGCATTATCATCTTTATCCATAATGCCATCTGATAAAGCTGCACATTGATTCATTCATGCTGTCCAGAGCAGATATATTACCTTTGGTTAAGTCTGGACAAAGGGAGGCATGGGTTCTACAGGTCACACTTTACATTTCCTGTCATATTGTTTGAAACCTTAAATTAAAATCTCGATAAAACCCTGTTTGAACATTTCCCTCAGAAGCTTCTAGTTCAAGGAACGCTTCAATAACCAGAAACCAAATGAAGAAATATGAAGCATCAAATGGAGCTCCACTACTAAGTTCTTAAAATTATTTGGCACCAAGCTTCCTGGAGCTGAAGAAATTATTCTGAAGAGTATTTACAATTCCATTATATCAGATCTTAGCCAGGCAAGAAATGCCATGTTCAGTGTTTATTGTACACAGTTGAACCAGGTGGCATCATTCATCATTTCTCTCCCTCTGTCTAGATTCTCTCTCTGTCTTAATACAGTAACACACCAAACACAATTTTCTAACCTTATTTCAGGTAAATGCTTCTTAGAAAGGCCACAAAAGCAGACCTAGCTCAAAATTACACATCTGAAATACACAAAAATATCAACGATAAAATATATACAAATAAGTAAAATAACGAGGCATGCAACCATTAGCACCATATTTAAGACCACAGAGGGCAGGAGTGTTGACAGAGGTCTAAAGAGGAATATAAGTTCTAGAATAGTATCCCAAAGATAGAACCTACTTCTTGAGTCCAATACTTTTAAAAAGGGAAAGCCTGAGAAATTCTCAACAGAAATATAAAAATTCATGATTTAACAGAGACAATGTGATATTATTCTTATTTTAAAAGCAGTGAAAACATTATTCCTTAGGAAAAGACTGCTCATTTTGGGAGACCAGTTGGGAAACCACTGCCAGCCTCCATGAACTAAATGATGTCTCAGTAAGTTAAAAAGACGTGATATGGCCACAAGAAGGACCAATTTACTCATGGCAAGCAGTTTGCTAAAGAGCAGTTAGCTCCCCAATATCTGTACAACAGTCCACGTGATACATTAAAAAGATTCAATCTGGCACATACAATTGTACATCCATAGGCAGAACAGTTGAAAAATGTCCACACTTCTGTGTACTATGGGATCAGTGTAGAAATCTAGAGCATAAACTCTCAGCTTGGTCCTTTCCAAAAGAAAAGGTGGTGGTGGGGAGGACTAAAAGTCTAGGGAAAGGTTTATCTAGTGATGTAGTGAAGATTTTTATGATTTAAAGGTGCTCTTATCTATTGCAAATCCCTCATCTAACTGATGGGAAATTGAGAACTCAAGTGTCACATCTGACAATGGAAGAGGAGCCATGGGACAGTTAGTTCAGTCTTTTTCCATTATACTTATCTCTCAGGCTCCTTTAAATCTTAACATGCATCATCTAATTAAGCTCAAGGAAAAATAACTGAGATATATCAGATAGGAAAATGCTGCATTTTTTGCAAAGATTTTGGCAATTCATGTTCTGATGTGCTTAATTTAAAGGGAAAATCCCAGTCATCTTTTGGTTAAAATGTTATTTCCTCCAAGAAACAGGTCCTCTCCTGAGAGATGTTTTGTAGTTACTGGGACAGTTCACAGCTGTCAGTTTTCATATGCCCCATCTTTGTAGTTAGAGCTGGATTCTGCAGATCCTGTATCATCAGGTGGGATGAAATGATTGCTGTCTTGAGAATCTGTATCAATACTTTTGGTCTCTGACTGAAGGTGGACAGAAACCTGAACCGCTATCTCTTGGCCTTGCTCATTCAGAGAGCCATCATCTGAATCTCCTCCTGGTGAGTTGCTCCGCCCCATCTCTGGGTTAATGACATAGATGCCACCTTGAGCATCCAAGGCAGGTCTCTCTTTAATTCTTTCTCCCATGTCGTCAGGGTCATCCACTCTTACAGCCTCAAACATCTCTTCAACAAAGGCCCGACAGTTTAGAATAAGGGGTGGAAGAGGAACACTTCTTGCTAGTTCCTCAATGTAACGAGCAAACTCCATGGTCTTAAACTGAGTGACTTTGGCGAGTTCGAGAGTCTTGGCTGAGGTGATGATGGGGATGCGTTTTGCAATCTCAAAGGCCTTCTGCAATTTCTCAGCCCCTTCAGTTCTGAAGAACTCATTGATGGCCTTCTCAGTCTTGCGGAGATGGCTGCTCATCATGCACAGCCGTGTGACATTCAAGATGAGAGTGATTGTAAAGGCAATCAGGCACACAATCATGTAGTAGATACTCATGTCTCCTGAGGTGAAGATAACGCGTAGGGTGACAGAATAGGAGGCACGAACCGGAGAGGTGACAAAGCATGT
This sequence comes from Sciurus vulgaris, assembly GCF_902686455.1. Taxonomy (NCBI): domain Eukaryota; kingdom Metazoa; phylum Chordata; class Mammalia; order Rodentia; family Sciuridae; genus Sciurus; species Sciurus vulgaris. Next base: position 25,813,606 of record NC_136466.1, read on the forward strand.
GTAGAGCCCACGGTCATCAAAGGCTACATTGGTGATATTTAGGAAGTTATCAGAAACCAACCATTTTCCACCTGATAATTCAACAGAAATAAAAACAATTACAGCACAATAAATATTATTACTAAATAAACCAACTGCCTTATCAATATTCTACCACTTCATGAAAGTACTTTAACTGTGAGATTTTGCTGTTTGTTTAAACCATGTAAAAAAAGGCAGACTGTTGTATCCAGAGCAGAATTTAATCTGGAACTTCCAAAAAGAAATCCAGATTTTCTCTTCCGATGCTAATGACTAACTGCCATCATTTCCTTTTCACTGCTTGCCATAAAATATCTTTGAGGCAGACAGGTGTATCCAAACAGTACTAAATGACTACTCATTAAAAAGATGTTTATATGTAACATGTCTATACCACAATCACTGTCTATAAGCGTTTTAAATACTTTCTATATTCTAGAAGGATATGCCTCAGAAACATAAAACAATGGTTATCTTCAGGATAGTAGGTTATAGATAATTTTTATTCTTTTTCTTTTTTTTTTTTCAGTACTGGGGATTAACCTCAGGGCCTCACACATGCTATGACTGAGCTACATTTCCATATCTTTTTAAAATACTGATACAGGATCTTGCTAAGTTTCCCAAGTTGGCTTCAAATTTGTGATCTTCCTGCCTCAGTCCCCTAAGTAACTGGGATTATAGTGTACCACCATGCCTGGCTATTTTCTTCTCTTTATTTAACTGTGTTTGTTCATAATGAACTTATACGACAAAACACAAAAAAGTTATATTTTTTAAAAAGTCTAGCAATTTAATGCATTTATTCAATTGCTAACTGGCTAGTCTGGCAAACCTTGCACATGTTAACTTGCTTTCTTAGGAAAGGCTTGTTGATGACATCTTGATTTTCTGGCAAAAGGAACTGAAGCACAAGCCAAGAGATATATCTCACAAGACAGGGTAAATGAGCAGCTTGGCAAGGAGAATCAAGCTGCCCTTAGAATGCGTATGCTTCTATTTAAAACCTACAACATGGTGCCTCTGGTCCATGCATGAAGATATATTCCTTTAGGGAATGTGTATGCAAAGAATAAAAGTGCACAAGTAAACAAAGCATACTGAGCACTTGCACTGATTCAACATCCTTTAATAACATGGCTTACCTCAAATATAAGATGGATGGACTAACTGGGATTGTGTGTGTGTCCCAATGACTACAGGTGGTGTCCTGGGGAGACTGGGTGAGTGTATGTTAAGTATCACCTGATTAACATTCAAAACTGCTTTCATCCCTGAGGTTCTATGGTTCTGGATTAAAATAATCCACTAAAATAGTAGCAAATAAATTAGTAAGCACTTTGGATTGTGACCCTTTTTATCATCATTAAAACTGATTTCAATTCTACAGCTATATTTATTTTTAGGAGTCATTACTTCACTAATGTAAAAGAAAAATATGTAGCTAGGAGCTTTGCCATTATTCCAAAGCTTCTGTTCTATGCACTTGGAGCTATGAAAAGGACACCCTTTGAATCCAAGGTGTGATGAACTACACAGACTCCATTAATCAACCAATGCACTACGAACATAATCTAAACTCTCTAGCTCACTTGCTGATAATAGCTCAAGATTTATGAACCTTATATTAGACTGACATGCTCTTTAAACTCCTCTCACTTGAGATTCATAAAATTTAATACAATTTTCCAGAGCTGCTGCTGAAAGCATCAATGATAGATGTTAGTAGTCATCAAAGTAAAGGGAAAATAGGAAAATGAAACTGCAATTCCACTTGGCTGGTTTTGTCCTAACCTAAGGCTTTGTTTATGCAGTCAGTCTGTAATGATCACACTGAATAATTCAAACTCAGATGTGTCTGTTCAGGACAGCCCAGAGGAGAAGAGTCTAGTTCAGTGGGTCCAAACAGAGAAACCTAAATCACATTAAAAATACATATTCTGATTTAATAGGTCTATATTTTTAATAAGCTGATTAAAAATACTCTGTTCTTTCTAACAATATAAACTCTTTAATTCCTTGGTGATCAGTTATTTTATCTGTAGTAGGTTAAGATGTCTAGTATATATATACTACATATACTTTTCATCCTTTTTTTTTTGGGCAATGCTTGTGCACAAATAGCAAAATTAAGTAAAAACCTATTAAAAAGCAGAATTAAGTTTAATTATCATTTGTTTGTGTGATTTTTAAGACTGAGGAAACTCAGGTAAATTAAGGTATTGAATAGGAAAAAAAAATAAAGTGAGAAAGAGAAAGAACTAGAAGGGCTTATAGATTTTCACAGTATCCTTCTAATTCTCAGAGGTACTCCAAGTGTTATGCACAGATGAATACAGTAGGTCTCTAGTATCCATGAGTTCTACATTCTTGGATTCAACCAACTGCAAAGTGAAAATAGTTAGGGGAAAATTATATCTGTACTGATTTTCTTCTTGCCATTTCATAAACAACTACTTTCATAGCAATTGCATTGTATTACTTATTATAAGTAATCTAGAAATGATTAAAGTATATGTGTAGGTTATATGCAAATACTAGCCATTGTAGTTAAGGAATTTGACCATCTGCAGATTTTGTTACTTGTGGGGATTCCTGGATCCAATGCCCTGGGAAACCAAGGGATGACTTAATTCATTTAAAAAACATGCTGGATTTCCTCTAATATTTACAGTAACTCATTCTGGAACAAGAAATTTTTGTTTTTATAGGTCTAGCCAAAATCCTTCCTGAGGTATTCACATGGGGCTACTTCACTGGTCTAGTCACAATTAAGTGTAGGCAAATGGTACCCCTGGAGTTGTACATATACAACTACACAGTTGTAAGTAGCAGTACTCATGTCATCTATTGTCAATGAAGGAAACCAGCTCACCAAGAGGAAGGAAAAGAGCTCATGGCAATCATGTGTATACCTTTTAAATTTATAACTATTCTTTGCATTTTTATTCTTCTGGTTAAATAATTATAATTATTTATTTATTTATTTATTTATTAATTTTTGTACTGGGGATTGAGCCCAAGGGTGCTTTACCAGTGAGTTACATTCCCAGTCTTTTCTATTTTTTGAGACAGGGTCTTGTTATATTGCTGAGCCTGGCTTCAAACTTGAGATCCTCCTACCTCAGCTTCCCAAAGTGCTGGGATAACAGGTGTGTACCACTGTCCCTGGCACTTTGCTCCTTTTGATAGGCATAACAGTCTAGGCTTTTCAAAAATTGTAAGCTATTCACCCTCATATCTCATCTTTGATATTTCTTGTTAAATATGTCATGAAATCAGGAAGAATGGACAGGAAACGAGTAATTGGATTAAATTACAGCTCGACACAATTACCTCTGCCTCTGTCATCCAGTTGTTGTCCTTTTGAGTTGTACCAACGGACATCTTCGTAGTGATCAGCTGTGAGAAGACATTTAATTGAAATGCTAGTTCCCTCTTTGGCTATGATGACATCATCACCTGAATGGGAACCTGCTGTGAGTTCAAAGGTTGGGAGAAATGATGCATTGGAAGTACTCTGATTTGCTCCCAGTGGGGCCATTTGGTTGAAGTCCACATCTTCCACAACAAGAGCAGCTGGCACAATAACAATCACCACTAAAGTGAATAAGCAACAATGTGGATTCATGGGAAAATGAAAGAAAATCTTGTTTAGACACAGAAAACTCAAAAGTTGCTATGCTATAACAAGAGCACAGTGGGTGATTTATTGCTTGGTAGAAAAGTTTTCCAAAAAAGTGGTAGATCCCAGTATATTTTGAAGTCTTCAAGATTAAAAAGATGTGAGTGGAGATCAACCTAAAAGAAAGACAAATATAAAGTTTAACCAACTGAGACTCATAAGGGCGGTATGTTCCCGAAATGAATAGACATGAAATTGATTAAAATAATTGCTGCTGACATCAGGGAGTGATTAGAGAAAACTGCCTAAAAATCTCACACAGAAATGGTAGAAAATGCACTGAAAGAGCAGACCTAGATTTCGGTCCTAGCTTTGCTTACTAACTAGCTGTACGACCTTGGCAAGCAGCATTCTCTCTGGGATTCTGTTTTCTCATCTGTCAAATGAGGGAGTGGATAAGATAATCTCTAAGGACTATTCCAGTTCTGAAATGCTATGATTCTATTTCACTTTGACAAATTCTAGGCAACAGGGAGCCAGTGAAGGCTAAAATATTTAGCTTAATGATCCTTTATTTCAACCTGTACCACTGCCATCTGTTGTTATATCAATAATGTAAATGAAATGGTACATCATAATCATAACACAGGGCTCCAAATTTGAGTAATTCAAGTTCATACATATAGTAAATATAAATAATGCAGAAATACTTGAGGTAGTTTTTTGGTCTTCATATTTGAAAGAAAACTGCATTAACTGCATATACATAAATCTCAGAGGTATGGATCTCTGAGGCTATAGAACCTCTCTCTTGGGCAAAAACCTTACATGAAAGAATTTTCCTTTAATAGTTTCCTCAACATTAAGAGACAAAATACAGTGTATTAAGTAGTTTGTAAGAATACCAAATTTCTAGCTCAAACTCTAGTAAAATTAGCTAAGGGGAGAACTGACATTTTAAATGTGTAGTTGGTAGAAATGAAGTAAAAAACTCCAGGGGAAAAATATTAGACAAATTAAAAGAAGAGCAAAATATCATGAATAAAAAACAAAACAAAAGCTCAGTTTAAGAGTTTTAGTGTTTATGATTATTTTCCTGCTAATTTGATTCCGCTTTTAAATTACTGACTCTCAAGGAAAAATTTCAATTTATACTTCTATAAAATACAGATGAAATGCCTAGTTTTATTTCTTATAAAGGCTCAAGATAATTAGTTTTAGAAATGACATTTACTCTCCTTTATACTCACATGAAGACTGCTTGATCACAGAACATAAAAAGCAATGGATCATTGTATTTTGCCATTAAACTCCTCAAAGTCTGAATTACAAGAAGTTGTAAATGACATTTAATTTTTTATGAGCCCTTGAAAGAATGGTTGAATAATGACTACAAATAATCTTCCAAATCTTTAAAATTTAAGGATGGATTATTTAAAATAAAACAAAAAAATTCAGACTTTAGCTCTACATGATAGATTAAACATACATGTTTATTTCCACTTCATTTTAAAACCCTCTAAAATGACAGTGAAGGAAACAAAGACTTGGGTATTGGAGGGGGCCTAGTAGGTGATTTTATCTAATCTATAAACTTCACAGTGACTTGCTCCTTAAGATTAAGTCAGAAGTTAGTAGGAGAATCCAGATGAGCACCTAGTATTTTCTTCTTAGGAAGGGAGATGGGCAGAAACAATGGAAATAACATTTCTTGACTGATGGCCACAAGTCAGGCACTGTGCTAGGGACGTGACAAGCAAGCTCCCAAGTTCTTTCTCATCACAAAATATACAATAACCAGTGGGCATGATTTTGCCTCTTATTCTAGAGTAGTGATTCTCAATAGCAATAGGCTATGTGATTGTGCTAAAAAAGTGCTTGAGGCTCTCCTGGGACTTTGATAAGAAGTTCCTGTGGTTTAAGACAGGATTTTAAAAAATTAATTTGCTCCCTCTACTGTTTTTGCTACATCTGGGTGGGTACCAAATCATTACTAATCATGCCTTTTCTAAAAATCAACATTATTTTATGATAATACATTTTTTTTAAAAGGAAATTCTATATCATTTTTGTGGATAAGAGTAACTCTACAAACAAGCACAAGGAAAGCAAATAGTGTTAGCCTCAAAAGATACTTCCTGAGCTGGAGGTGTGCCTTCTTTGTAGGGACACTAAAACCAAACAGAACAAAAATTCTAAGACCAACTCATTCCTTATCCTATCATCTTTTTCCTCCTTTCCCCACCACTCAGTTTTAGACAAGAGAAATATCAGTAACATTTGGTGAGCACCTACTACGTGCCACTCTATTATCCTATAGACATCATCTCTGCCTTCACAAAGCGCAGTCTGGAAGTGGATATAGACACTAACTAAATATATACAAAACATGCTTAAGGCTACCCAAAGGGAAATACAGATACTACATGAGGACCTAACATGAAGGGAAACCTCATTGCAGGAAGCCTCGCTGAGAAAGTGAGGTGTACAACAGGACCTGAGAGATACAGAGAAATCAAGACTGGAAGTGCTTCAGATTGAGGGCCAGGGTACAGGGAAAAAGCAGAGGGGTCAGTGGTCGGGGGCATTCAGGAAGAAGAGCTACAAGTTGTGTTGGAGACAGGCAGATCTCATTACCCACCTTTCAGGTGGCCAGAGAATGCTGGGCTTGGTACCTGATTCTGGAGGGGAATGTACTGGGCTAACGGTGAAGTAAGAGATGGATTTTAGGAACTATAATGACTAAAGTGAGTAAAGGAGCATCTTGTTCAAGATGAAGAGGTCAAAGAACTGAGTGTTCAGAAGTGGGGGAGCTCACCGTGGGGATGGTTATGCGCCCTCACAATCAAGGCAGCTAGTGTAGAAGAAACTGAAGTAAAGGACATGGACTCCTTGCTGTGAGATTCAGGAGCACTGGGAGGATGAAGAGCCTCCGTACAGGGTTACTGGGCAAGCAGCGTCCTCACAAACAGAAGGCTTGGCACAGCATTTCCGCTGCAGACTCTTCAAGCAGTGCTACAGAAGCTCCTTCCGAAGCTGGCTGGTCTTTCCAATGGAGCCACACGGCACACCCAACCCCTGGACATGCCACACCCACAGTCCTCACCCTGCACTGGTATACGCTGCTCTGTACTGCTAGGTAGCTTACCCATCTCACCCCCGAGCCTCTTAAACACAGGGACTATATATATTTTTTTACTACTACGTGTCATAATGGCACATGCTCAATAAACATTTATTGATGGAGGTTAGTTTAAATTTGATAAAGCATGTGATAGATTTTTATAAACTGAATAATGTTGTGCAACAGAGATCATAATCACTCAAACTGACATATTTTACTAGCACCTATTATATTCCCTGGGACAAAAACAGCGAATGTCAACAACTTTCAAAGGACCTCAAAGGTGCCTACCTACAAGCTTTCTTCAAACTGACTCCCAAACCCTAAAATCTTCATTTATTTTCCTGTCCTAGAAGATAAGATTATGGTGGGAATAAAAGATCACTAGTTCAGAGTTTCCAAACCAAGATGAATGTCAGTTACCTAGAGAGTTTGTTAAAAACAAAGGATTCTGGGTCTCACTACAGACCTACTGAGTAAGAACCTCTGGGATTGGGTCTTAGAATTTGTTGTTTTTCAATTAGATCCCTGGGTAATTCTGAATGAGTGGGTCCATGGACTGGTATGGCATCCAAGGGTAACTATAATATTTCCTATTTGAAACCCTGACTAATGGTGCTCCAGATTGTTTGAACATGCTGGTAAGAGAGAACTAATCAGTCACACTTCATTCTGAATTTAAATACTCTGGAATGGTGCAACTCAAAGTCTCTGATAAAGGCAGGGTAGCACAGAGATTCAGAGCAGATTCTGAGGCCAGATTTTCTGGAATTGAATCCTGGCTCTCACTCTAACCAGCTTTGTAACTTTGATAAATGGTTTAATCCCTGTGCTTTCATCTTTAAAGTGGAAAAATAATAGTACTTCTTTTCATAGGATATTGTGAAATCTAAATGGAAGTTTATATATAAGTGTAGTAATTGTAACTACTGTATATGCTCTAGTTGTTATTATTGTTTTGTTCAGATATTGTGTTAAAATATACACCAGTTAGTTATACTTGTAAAGCACTTTCACTCAGGATACCACGTAACCATTTAAATATCTTGTGTATGTGTGGGGGGACACTATCATGCAATTTCATTTTTTAACTTTAAATTTCATATTTTTTCCTTTTTTCAATGCAAATAAATTTTCTGCAATAACATGGCACAAACAGGCATTATAAACTGAGTTTGGGTCTCAACTATGATGTTACATTAATTTTTATGTGTCCTGAGTTTGTAGTACAGAACATTCCTTGTGATCTACCCAGGCTATTGCTTCCTTTTGTGAGTCCTGCTTCTCTCTTTGAGGGTTAGGGTCATTTGAGAAAGAGGAGGAACACAAGGGGCTAAGGCAGTCACATCTGGATCACATACAAGGAGAAGCCTAGGGATAGGACAATGGGGATAGCACTGATAGAAGGGAGAGAGTGCTAACAGTGTGGGAGAGAGAGAAGGGCTGCAGGGAAGAGAGAGTCACACATGCTGTGCTGGCTCCTGACAGAATTCAACTTCCTGGCTCCAATGACTTTTTTATTTATTTTTTATTTTTAAAGAAATAAATATCTTTATTCAATTTTCTTTAAAATAATACACCCTACAAAAATGAAGACTGAGTGTACGAATAAGGAAGCAAATGGGAAAATGGATTAACTTCACCAAAAGTAACTGAAAAGTAACTGTGCATCTGGCTACCAGGCAATCCTTATCAAGGATCTCTAACTATCTCTTCACACACTGGAGTAGTGCAGACAAACTGCCTATGTGTCAATATTTGTCTCTTCCAGAAGTGCAAAGAAACCTACAAGACTGAGTCTAGAAAAACCTTACAAATACCCTGAAACTGCTCTTAGGCTAAAGGTGGGCAGAAGCAGCCTGGTATGCTGATTTCATGCCAGGAGAGGAACAGGTCTGATGATAGCCTTACACGTCCAGTCAATACTAGGTACCTCAGGTTCGCACCACAGGCATCCTGAACAAACAGAACTTTTGCTGTTAAGATTCACAACCCATAGGCAGTTAAGAGGCTATTGAGCAGGTGGGAGGGAAAAACTGGCAAAGTGTGTGCCCAAGGTGACAGAAACAAAAAGGAAGAGGAAATAAACCATCCTTGGAATCAGGATCCCTTGGCTTATTTCCTCATACAAAATCTCTTTTTACTTGTCAGCTTTAGTAGGTTTCTGTTATTTGCAACAAAAACTACATCAACTATAACCATCCTTTTCCCTGCTCTCTGCAGCAGCACTGATAAAGCTAAACAACTATGACCCTTCTGCTAATTCTAGCTTGACTTAAAAAAATCAGTTAAATCAGGGACCCATAATGTGCATGTTGGAGTACTAGGTGCCACCAGGATGCTCAGGAATTCACAAACTAGTTTGGGAGTTAAGGGCAGAAATAGCTAACTAGATACAAGGTAGTGTGAGAAGTCCTGAAGAGAAGTATAATTATGCTGCAACTGCAAGAGAAAGGAGAAATTTATGAATTTTAGGAGTGCAACTCACTTTTAAGTTTGAGACTTCCTATTTTGTATATAATATATACACACATACATGTAATATATCATGCCTGCTATCTCAATCCAGCTGAAGCTGAAGAATAAAAAGTTCAAAAAGGAAAATCAAGTGTCACCTTCCTGTGAATAATAAAAAAGGGTATATACTCTGCTCCTGGATGAAGTTACTTGGTAGAATTCTATATTACCTTTCTTCAACATTAATAAGAATGTAACAAATAGTACAATGCTCAAGCTGAATACAACTCCTTTTTCAACTTTTTGGTATGTAAAATGTTAAGCTTTGCTAGGATCATGAATAATCACAAATGTAGATGAGTTTACCCTAGAAAACCATTCTGAAAACTGACTATATTATTCTAAAAAAGTGAAAGAAAAGTGCCTATAGCTGTCATCCCTAACAGATTGCCTTGTTGCTGCTTCTGCCAACTTCTGAGAGAAGAAATATTTCCATTTGGTTCCAATTTTCAACATAAGTAAATAAGGAAGTAATGTGGCTGATTTCCGTTCTAGTGGCTCAATATTAAGTTGGCTGAGGAAACTGTTTGCAGAAATAGTTCTGGGATAACTCAAAAGAGGAAAAATACCGATGCCCAGATGGTATTGTTTTTTGCTCCAATTATACTGGGATATTAATGCTTCATTCCCCACAGTTAAGTGTGCTCCAGGCTGTATTTACAGCTTATCCACTCTTCCCTGCCTGCACTGTCACACTTAGAAAATGGAGGAGTTCCTATAAACTAGCACACAAATTGGCAAAGTGGCATTCTGAATTGGCAAGGAGCACAAAGAACAAATGAAGAGCAGATTGTTAGCACTACTCTATCCTGTGCAAAGAACAAACACAAAGTTGTTTTGCTTATAATCCAGCATTGTTATAGAGATGTGTAACATTTACAAAGTTACTAGTATTAAAACAGAAATCACCATTTTGGGGGCCATTTACTTAACAAATTTCGAATTCAAATAACCCTTATGCTTCTAGTAGTTCTCTTGGAGCCATCACACACCTCATAACTGGCCAATTGGGCAGTTTCAGGTCAAACTTCCACATATTTTCTGGCACACTAAAAAACACCTTCTGTACTCACTGTATCTTCTGGATTATATTATTTAGAGTTTTGCTTTCAACCCAGAATTACATCAGTTATACCTGAGATTTTCATCCTTTTTGCCATAAACATTTGCATATTCAGTTACTAGAGGTAAATGACAAAAATAGAGAGAGGCAGGCTTAGATTTAGCATCTCTCTGCCCCAACTTTTTTTCTTTATAGTCTGAAACATCCTTCAGTATCCTAAACTCAGTGTATCTGAACAGAATTCCTCACTTTTAGCCTCAGATCCACTTTTCTAACATATGCATAGCTTCGATGATAGCACACAATTCTTCCAGTTTCATAATATCAAAATTATAGGAACTAGGCTCAGTGGTTACGAGAACAGGTCTCAGAGTACCTAACCCTGGGTGAATCTATAAGTTTGAAAGGCCTTAATTTTCACAGCTGCTGACTAAGGTTATTACAGGGTAGTTGTATGGATTAGATAAATGGATGTGACTAAATTATAAATACATGTCCTTATTATTCCACTTCCTAGATGCTTTTCAATTAAGTCCTTCTGTACTTGCCCTAGGTCACTGTCCTTTCATCTCACCTGGGTATCACACTATCTTAATCTCTAAATGGATCTCTATAATTCTAATCTTATTTTCAAAAACTGCCTTTCTCAGATTGGTTCTAAAGATAAATTCAAGCAAGTCCAGACAATTTTAAAATCTATTAGTGATTTTTCCTCAGGGCATGAGAAAAGCTAAAATTCCAGTCTGGCATCCATAATTCTCTATTAGTGATTTTTCCTCAGTGCATGAGAAAAGCTAAAATTCCAGTCTGGCATCCATAATTCTCAGGAACAGATTCAGGTGGCACATCAGAAGTGATGGGAAGGAGCCCAACAATGTCCATATGGGTGAAAACTGTTTGTTGCATTAATACATGGATTTAGAAATTAAATAGGGACTTTAGTTGCACCTCTATCACTAATCAGCTCTGATGTTGTCTTGTGGCCTCAGATTCCTCATCAGGAGGTTGATTATCATTTCTTTCTTTACTCAAATCCTATAATCTTTTCAGCTTTCTTGCCTAGGCAGAAAGTCACAACAATGTTTGGTTTAGTCTTTAAATACTTTTTCACATTAAGTTCTGCTTTTAGTTATTCCTTTTGCTTAAAAACCCTTCTGTCCCTCCCCATTGATATCTTCTTGTGAAAATTCTACTCTCTCTAAAATATGTAATTTTCACCTTACTCAGGAAGCCCTCTCACCTAAACTCTCACCTTGCCCTCTTTATTTTGGATGAATTTCTTTTGCTGTCAATTTTCTAGAACATTGAGAGTACCCTACTGGAAGACTTACTGCAGTCTCCCTAACAGTTTTTTTTTTAAAATCTGTTCAAAAAGACTGTAAGTCTGAAACCTTTCTCAGTCTTCAGCAGAGGGCCATGGCCTGTGTCAAGTGCTCAACATTTTGAGTTCAGATACTCAGCAACTTTGTAGTCAAAAAGGTGTCTGGGGCAAACTTCTTACTAACATCCCAGAGTTTCAGGCTCTGGGAATGTTAGTTAACAGATTTGAAGGCAAGGAAACCCAGCTTTTTAAAAAAAATATAGTATGCAGAACACTCTAGAGAATTTGATTTATAACTGGTTTCTCAAACTGCAACTTTTAGATCAGTTACATCAAATTAATTTGTGGTGCTTGTTACAGATGTGAATTCTTGGCCCTACTCAGACATACTAACTTGACATCTCTAGCTAGGAGGATCTGGAGATAGATATATGTATAAATATATATATATTTATAATATATAATATATATATTATAAATATATAAATACACACACGCATATATATATATATATATTTTTTTTTTTTTTTTTTTTTTTTTGGCCTGGGGATTGAATCCAGGGCTGTTTAACCACTAAGCCACAATGCCAGCTTTTTAAATTTGGGACAGGATCTCACAAGTTGCTTAGGGCCTTACTACATTGCTGAGCCTGGTATCAAACTTGCAATCCTCTTGCCTCAGCCTCCTAAGAAGCTGGGGTTACTGGCAGCACCCATCTTGGACATCTGTATTTTTTAACACGCATACAGTTTTAGTGATTTAAAAGTCAATCATATATTCGATTGTCCTATATTTCTTATGACAATATCATAATTTAGCAATCCTTGAAGTATTGTGCAGAACTTCTGGGTGTCCCTGGGACTTTTTTTTTGGGGGGGGGGGCAGGGAGGCATTGAATCCAGGGGTGCTTAACTACTGAGTCACATTCTAAACCCCTTCTTAAAAATTTTTTTGTTCTGAGACAGGGTCTTGCTAAGTTGCTTAGGGCCTTGCTAAATTTCTGAGGATGGCCTCAAACTTGGAATTCTCCTGTCTCAGCCTCCCCAGTTGCTGGGATCACAGGTGTGTGCCATCATGCCCGGCTGGCTGTCCCTGGAACTTTGTCAAGACAAAGTGTTGGCCTTTTTCACTTTCATTCTCATAACTTGGTGCAATTTTTCCAGAGGTTTTGTGATGATTGATACTGAGAGAATGTGGAAGAAATGAGAATCTAGCTATTTCCTACTAAGAGGGACATTAAAGAAATTTGTAAAAATGTGAAACACTGCTATTCTCAATATTTTTGTTTTGGAAAATATCCTTTATAAAAATGCTAGTTATGTTATTATGTAATGGGTTTATTATTTTAAAAGGAAACATTTTTTAAAAGTTGTTTTGATTTCTAGAATGGTAAACATTGATAGCTATAATCCCCATCCCCCCAAAAAAAACAACTCTTTGAAGTTCTCAGTAAATTTTAAAAGTGTAAAAGATTCTAAGGCCAAAATGTTTGATAACTGCAGTTATAAGTAACAGCAGCTTTTTTTTTTATTAATAATTCTCAATTTATTAAAAAGAGTTCTACAACTTTACAACCAGTGCCAGACTAACACCAATATTTTAAAGATTAATATATTTAAGCCATTTATCAAGGTAAGGTAATTCCCAATTCTATTCATTTTGCATTATAACAGAAAAAGAAGAGGCAGCTATCCATTTTATACTTATATGGTTTTTGTTTGTTTTCCAATTTGGAGCAGGGATTTGTAACAAGCTCCCAGGTGATACTGATGCACCTAAATTTAAAGAACCGTCATCCAAAAGCAAACGAAAATATCTGGACTTTAGGAAGTAGCAATTATTATATCTGGACATTAAGATAATTCTGAAGGCACTAAGTGCAGGTGGAAGACCTGGATTCTTAAAAGCCGAGTCCCCACCCGGTATTCAGTTTTCCACATCTTTGCAATAAAGATGACTTTAATGCATTTCTGGCTCTGTCAGTCAGGGTTTCATGCATTCCTACTGCTCAAGGGCAAATGAAAAGCTGCATCTTTCTGATGAGGGTGAGAATAATCAAAGACAGAAATCTGAGTATGTCACTCTTCTGCTTAGAAACCTGCAATCGTTTTCCATTGAGTTCCAGACAGAAGGGAATCTTCTTACCCTGGCTCCTAGGCCTCACAAGATTTGGTCGCTAAGTCCATGACCTCATCTCCCTCCTTCTCATCCTGCTCGTTCTGCTCCAGGATGTGGCCTTTTTCCTCTTCCTTGACTTGGCTAAGTTTGTCCCACGCACATGGCCCCTGCACTTGCTATTTCCTCTGCTTGGAATGCTCTACCCTAGGTCTGCAAGCGGCTTATTACTCCCTCACTTCGTTCCATTCCATCACCTGTCTAAATTTCTTTAAAGCACTTACTACCATCTTAGGCAATCTGTTTGCTGACTTGCTTATGCTCTGCTTCTCCCACCAAAATGTCAGCGAGCAATTTGACTGCGGGGCTTTTGCTAGTTCACCAGTGGGTCCCCGGCGCCAGGGTCGTGCAGGCAGGTATTTGGCGCTCAGTAAATATTCGGTGGCCGAACTCATACGCCCAGGCCAGGCCTTCAAAAGAAGGGCGGACATCCCCGACTCCGTCACATCGGATCACCGCGCACCGGCTACCACCCACGACGCGGCGACCTCAAGCACTTCCCTCCAGGCTACCCGGCCCGACCCCTCACTCACCGAACCCGAGCGGAGCTCCTTCCGCCTGAGCGGATAGTGATCCGGAAGTGTTCTCGGGCAGGCGAGCCCGCCTCCGAGCCGAGGGAGCACTTCCGGGGCAGTAGGAGCGGCGAGTTGGCGGCCGTGGCTGCGGTGAGGGTGGCGGCGGGCTGGGCGCGGGGCTTCCCGGGCTGAGGCAGGCAGCGTGGGGTCCCGGGCCTGGTCCCTCTCGGGGGTCGCTGGGGCCGAGGTGGAGGCGGCCCGAGGGCGGGAGGCGGGCGCCTCGCGGCCGGGTGCGGGGCCGCGGAATGGCTTGGGTTGGCTGCGTTGGTGGGAGCGCTCCCGTCGGCGTCGGGGAACTTCGGAGCGCAGGTTTACAGCACACCTCTGGTTTGGGACCTGCTGTTGCATGTGGGAAGAGGGAGAGAGCTTGTCTGTCCATCTAGAGCAGCCACATTAATACCGATAGTAAGGCTGCAATCTGCCGAGTCCGCCGCGAATACCGACAGCGGCTGTTAACCTGCGAGCCCGTCGCTGCAGTCGCTGGTCCAGGCCCCTCGCCTGCGTCGTGGAGTCTTTAGAGGAGTGCATAGCCCCGTTTGACAGACGAGGAAACGGAGGTGCAGAGCAGCGAAGTTACCTCTGGACAGGGTCAGAAGAGTCGAACTCAGGAGCCAGGGCTCTTAGCTCTTAAGCTTTGCAGCTCTCCATTTCTTTAGTGGAGGTGGGGGCCGCGTATACATGCGAGCACGTATTTCTGTTTCTTAAAAATGTGGATCAACTCTTTAGTTGGGATGTTTCTCTTCCAATTTTGAAAATAACACACTTGTTATTTATACCTGGAAAACCTAGTAAAACATTAAATAGTGTAATTCTATGTACCTATTATTTATTCTTGTGTGTGTGCGTGCGCGCACGCGAGTGCTTTTCCTGCTAGATTTTCAACCTATTGAGAACCGGGATGGTATGGCCATTTAACAATGAGAGTAACAATATAAACAACCATCACCACAAAAACATTATTTTTTGGCTTAGCCTAAATGTCTGACACATTCTACATGTTCGTTAAATCTTTGCTGCACAAATGAGAAACTAGGGATAACCTGCGTTTAATATTTTGCCTTAGTCTTTTATTACATGAATTGTTTAAGCAATATGTATGTCACTACTTGTAATATGCTTTATAATAGTTAATGTGTTGTAACCTGGAGACAGTATAAGGAAAAGATACTAAAAAAGGCATTCAGCTGCAAAAACGTTGACGTTTGTGCAAGCCCTGAGTTGTCTTTCCTCCTAGGCCCCTGAAACAAATGAGGCAGAAACTGCCTTACTTACTTCCAGATAAATTGCCTTCTTTATCTCCAGAACTTGGTAAATAGTGGGAACCCAAAAGGTCTTTGCAAGTGAATGAGTGAATGAGTATTTCTAAGTTGAACGTCAATTGGTAGTTGTTTCTGGGTTGTTTTTTCTCTATTTTTTGGGAAAAAAATATATATATATCTCATACCCGCATATCCTAGGCTCCATGGCATTGACCTACCTTTCTAGACTTGTGCCTCCCTATCATTCTTAATATATTAACTACTCCAGGTAACTGACTGTATCCCCTGTGCATTTGAGCTCTCTCATATGTTGTTTCTATAACCTTGAATTCTCTCATTGGCATTTTTGTATGTCAAAATCCTAAGTTCCTTTTATGTCAGGTATTGCAAACTCAGATGTCTACAGGGGCTAACCATGTTAACGTAAGTGAGTGAAGTGGATTTAAGTGGAGATTGTGGGGCATAGGAAAGCACTGCGCTGTCTCAGAGGGCCTAACAGCTATTTAGCGTGAGGCAGTTACTATGCCATCAAATGTGGGCCCAGTGTTGCCAGAACTTTGAATTTTACAAGAGAAATTGGAAACATTTTTATATGAAGTCTGAGTTTTAAATGTTAGCAATTCATGTTTTTAAAGTTTAAACACTGTACAGATCAATTAAAAACATCTATAGGCTGGGTTTGGCACTCAGTTTGTAACCATTGCTATAGGCTCATTTCAGATATTTTGTTGAAGAATCAGATTCCCTGATTCTTATAGACATCTTTATGTTTTAGAACTTTGCATGCACTTCAATTATAGTGTTCAGTCTGAATATGTACCCAAGTGGAGTGTTTGTGTGGGGGGCGGTATGTGAGAGAGAGTGAGCGAGTGCGTGTGTGCGAGAGATTTATTTCTTCCCTGATGATATTTGGTTAACCTGGAAACTAGTGTCTGCTCTTTGTAGAAGTAGCAATGGTATCTTGGCTTCAATTGCCAAAGAGCTCTACTTCTGGAAGGAATTGAATTGGGTAACATTGCTATTCAAAAACTGATCTGACAAAAATGTTATCTGATGACTTAAATAACTGGAAAAATTGAGTTGGGAATGATTAATGATAGGATTTTTGAAGAACATTCAGTTAAAAGGAAAAATTGACAACTGGGACCTCATCAAAATGAAAAATTGCTCTGTGAAAGGCTATAAAGACAAAATCTACAGACTGGGATAAAAATATTCATTAACTATATATTAGAGGACTTGAATCTAGAATATATAAAGAACTCTCAAAACAACACTAAAAACAACAAATATAATTAGAAAATGAGCAAAAGATAGAAATAGATATTTTACTGAAGAGGATATTCAGATGGCAGGTAAGCACATGGAAAGATATTCAACATCCTCAACTGTTAGATAAACGCACTTTAAAAGCCACAGAGGGTTGCGACCACATACCTGTTAGAATGGCTTAGATAAAAAATAATGACAAACTGGTGAGCATACAGAGAAGCTTGATCACTTACTTACATGTTGCTGGTGGAAAAGTTAAAAGCTATACCACTGTGGAAAAAAGTATGACTATTTCATAAAAAACTAAAGGTGAGCTTACTGTAGGTTCTAGTTGATTATGATCGTGGTCATTTATCACAGACAAAAGAAAACTTATGTTCCTTTATGAACCTGTATGTGAACTTCCGTAGTCATTTTATTTGTGTAATAGCCCCCAAATAGAAATGGCCCATATAACAGTTGGTAAATAGTTCAGTTGTGATATGTTCATACCATGAAATACTACTTAGAAATAAAAAGGAACAACCTATTGGTACAACCTAAGTGGATCTGGAGGAACTCATTGCCGAGTCAAAAAATTCTCAAAAGAACATGTTATGATTCCCTTTATGTAACATCTTGAAATGACAAAATTTCAGAGAAAAAAATCAGTGATTGGTCACTTACTATGGGTTGGGAGAAGTATGGGAACTGGATATGACTAAAAGATAGCAGAAGGGATTCTTAATGATTGAACTTTTTTGGTATCTTGATTGTGGGTAATGGCCACAAACATCTATGCAGGTGATGCTTCAAATGCATGGGTTCCACATCTATAGATTGAAAATATTTGGGAAAATATATCTCTACTGAACCTGTACAGATTATTCGTGTCATTATTCCCTAAACAATGTAGTTTAACAACTACTAACAGCATTTATATCAGCTATTGTCAATAATCTAGTGATGATTATATGAGAGGAAGTATGTAGGTTATATGCCAATATACGATTTTATGTAAGGAACTTGATCTTTACTTTGTTATCATCTGGGGGTCCTAGAACCAGTTCTCCAAGGATACTAAGGAATGACTGTATATGGATAACATTTTGTAAAACTGTGTACACACAAATTAGTGCCTGTAAAACTGGCGAAATCTGAACATGATTGGTGGGTTGTATCAGTATCAGTTTCCTGATTGTGATATTATTCTGCACTTACACAGGTTGTTACTAGGAAAAGTGAACGAATGTATATGGAATCTTATTTCTTACACCACATGTGAATCTATGAAAATCTCAAAAGATCTAAGTAAGTAATTTATATCAAAACATCATATATAAGTAAACTTTTTCTTGGGCTTTTCTTTTACTAGGTGATGTTCTAATCATGTCGGATAAAGATGATGTTGAGAGTAAAGTGATAACTGAAGCAACCCCCATCCTTGAAGATGGAAACTGTGAGCCAGCCAAGAGATCTGAGTCAGTCAACCAAAGCACTAAGCCAGAGAGTAAATCAGAACCTGTAGTGTCCACTCGGAAAAGGCCAGAGGTCAAACCTTCTAGTGACCTTGAAACTTCTGAAGTTCTCCCTGTTCAGGTATTACAGGCTATAGCCGAAGTAGAATATCTATTAAAATATTGGGATTTTAAAATGTTGAGGTTAAAAGTGACTTGGATTTAATGCTAATTTAAGGTAGCACTTATCTTTTTCTTTGTAGAACCATAAAGTGCATTTTTCTCAATTGTATAAATGCCTTTAAAAGTTCTTGTCTTTGCTGCTTGGTGCTTTCATGGTGATAATATACATCTGTTAGTAAAGCAATATATTTGTTCACTCATACTTTTGCTAATAATTAGATATCTTGTCTATACTCTGATTAATTTTCCTATTTTATTTTTTTCTTTTTATTTTTTCCTATTTTTTTCTTTTGTTTTTCTTCTTAACTGGGAAAAATAGGAGCCCATTTCCAAAGATGTACCCCAAACTGGATGGGGGTATTGGGGAAGTTGGGGCAAGTCCTTACTTTCTTCAGCCTCAGCTACAGTAGCCACAGTAGGTAAGTTGTCAGTAGTTTCATTATTTTATATGTGCATTTTGCTACAGATTTATGTTACAAATGATTTTGATAATAATCCTTCCTTCCATGATTACTCAGAGACTTTATAGTTTGATGGTGATTAAATGATGGTTTGGTACATACTGCCACTAGAATTTGAAGCATTTTCTCATTAGAAAGTTGAAGTCTGGGAATTGTTAATGTAAATATATGAGTTAATTTTTTTATATTAGTTTTGTATTGTTGTTATGTATTGTTAAAATAACATGTCCTATGACCATAATAATTTTATAAATATGTAGGTATGATTTTTGGCTTGTTTCTTCAGTTTTGGTAACAAATAGCAAAAAATGTTTTTCTTGTTAGGACAAGGTATTTCAAATGTCATTGAGAAAGCAGAGACTTCTCTCGGGATCCCTAGTCCCAGTGAAATTTCAGCTGAAGTCAAGTGCGCAGCAGGTTAGTAGACAGAAACATTAAAGCCTAGGATTTTGGATTAAAATGGAACAGTTGAACTAATTTTTCAGTAGATGTTTATTGAACATCTAATGCTCAGGGCATAATGGGACTGTGGCATGAAAGAGGATTTGGAATCTTTAGCTGCCTGTGTCCTTTAACCAATCATGTGTCTCTTCACTTTCCACATCTACAAAATGATTTCAAAAGACTGTTATAACCATTTAATAAATAAAGCCATGAATATAGAATATGAGAATTGTTTAACATTTTTCTTGGTATATTTCAGTTAAGTGACCAAAGAGTTGGCTGAATTTAAATCTATCAATGGCAAGAGAAAAATATTTTAATGGTTAGTTTGGGGTTGAGTTTTTTTTTGCATTTGGATTTTAATGAAGGTGAAGTTTTATTCTGGAGACTTGCCTTGATCAAAGGAAACATACTCTTACTTAAACCATAAAGGGCAGGATTATCACCAGGAATCAGGAGGGCCTGGGACCAAAAAATAGAAAGGTTTTCAATACCTAGTTTGCTTTCTCCATCTGTCAGGGACCTTATTTTTTTCTCATTATTCTCTTTGCTCATCTATGTCATTTTTCTTTCGAAGCAAACTGATTCTCTGTGCTTGTTTTCTCCAGTTCCAACGTTATAAATGAATCCTGGTATTTATGCCCATCAGAGACCAACTGAAATCAGTTATTTCTGAGTTCTTAGGAGAGGCAATTAGATTGGCCTAAACTTGGGTCAGTTGTCCATGGCCAGGAGATGAGATCACATTATACAAACATGTCTGTAAAGGACTGTGTATGTGAGTTTGAGGCATTGTTCTTAGTGGTGTTCTTAAGACTACTCTGCTGAAAATAACAGAATATGTGACTAAGAGTGAGTTTATTTTTCTCACTGAAGAACTCCAGAAATACTCTGTTGCAGAGATAGTTCATTGATGTTAGGGTCTGGGTTGGCTTCTCTCCTGTTTTCTTTGTTGGTTGCTTAATGGCTGCCAGATAACTGAAACTCAAAGTATGATTTTCTAAAACAAAAATGCTCTCAAAGTCAGGAATTAAGTGGAAAGGAAGTATCATTTCTCCTTCTGCATCTCTTTCTTTAAATGAGTAGTTTTCCCAGCAACTCTGAGCATACTGCTTCTCAGATACTGTTGACTGGAACAGTGTCTGATGTTCATGCTGTAGTAGAGAGTGGGTTTTGGCCATTATCAGAAACTTCCATATCAGGAGTTGGATTCAGACAAGGAAAATAAGAGTTATAAGTGGCTTTGGATATGGAAATAGCAGTGTCTTCATAACACCTGGAAGAGGTTTACCACACAGGGCCATGAAAAACTGGAGTGAATCCTGAAAAGTTTGAACTGTGTGATGAAATATCTACAGTTACTGTCTTGGAAAGTTGAAGATATTATGGGCATTAAATATGAAAATCTCAGGAAGAGAGACTGAAAGAATATTGTGGTTCTTTTTACATCTCTGAAGACTAGGGCAGAGAAGAGGGCTTATGTTTATTATTTGTGGCTCGTGGGGAGGGAATGAGTACCACCCAGTGAACATTACATGGACTTCAGTTTTAGTTTTAGAGTTTGATGGTGAGAAGTTTCCCAAATTAGAATGGACTGCTTTTTGACAAGTCCTTTCTATCTTTTAAAGTTCCTAAGGAAGGAGGTGAATTCCACTGTTAAGGATATTGTCACTTTAAGCAGAGCCTGCAGGTGAACCTTATTTGTTCATCTTTTAGGGATTTTGCTGTTTCTTTAAAGGTTGTTGTCTTTGGTTGTCCTTTTGTTGACAAAAGGACAGGTAGTTACAGGTAGCTTTTCACTATTAAGCTTGTTTAGGGTGAGTTAGAGTAGCCTTTACTCTGGTGAAGGACTTGTATTAACTTTACTGCTAAGGCCTGACTTCTGAGGTTTTTACTCAATCCCCAGTTGTTTAAAGATGTCTTTTTACTTTGGTTGGTTGAAATTCAAATATCTCTGCTCAACATGCACTCTGAGATGGTTTAACTTACCACTCCATAGCAGCCCCCCCCCCCCGCCCCAACTTTGTGGAGTCTCCTAGTGCTTGAGCAGTGTAGTGTTCGGCTGAAGACACAGGGCACACCTGTGTAAATTCTTGTAACTCTTTAACATATGTAGCTGCATCCTCTCTAGTTTTTTGACTTTCAGTTTCCAGCTGCTTCAGTCTTTTCTGGCTCCAGTCTTTGTTCTACTCATTGTGATTGCTGTGCTCTGCTTACTTTTCCCCTCCTTGTGTTGTGGTTTGTTTAGAAAGTTCCTCTAGACAGTTAACCCAGTTATAGGGTTCATGTTGTTTCTCTTTTCTCCTGTGCCAAAGTCTTGTACTGCCTCTTGTCCAGTATCTGCAAAAGGTTGTTTCTTATGTTTTGTGCAGCCTTCTAGTTGCTGTGGTAGGAAGGCAAGTCTAGTACCAGTTAATTCATTGTAGCTAGAAGTAGAAGTCCTCCCTATAATAGAGTATTTGATATAGTTAGATTATTTGATGTAGCTGCTCTCCTTAAGATTTTTAAAATTAATAAAATAGAACAGTTTATTTGAAACATAATCTTTGTAATCCATGTCTGATTCCTATTAATGGGCATGATTTTCTAGGATAAGGTTGAGTTATAAATTACATACAAATTTGCTTTTTTTAGCTATGTAGATTTTTGTGCTTTGAGAGGTACAGTTATGTTTGTATACTATGTAATCATGGTACCTTGTGGTTATACAGATACAGCATATTTCCTATGTCAACATAGACTATTGAGGTATAAAAATATTTTCAATGAGCAAGTTCCTTCATGCCCCTTTGTAGTCACTCCTTCCATCTGCTATCAGTCCTTGGCAAGCAGGGATCTGTTTTCTAAAGCTATAGTTTTACCTTGTCCAGAAAATCATATCGCTGAGATTATTCAGTATGTAGTCTGATGTTATGTAGAATCAGTATTTTGTTCAGAAGATTGGATTTTATTTTTAAAATGAAATGAAAATTTAAAAAAAGATACCTATTCAAACTTTCAGTTAAAATGGGCAAATTGTTTAAAATAATGAAAAGACCTAAGGTCTTGAGTTTAGGAAACTGAGTCTACATTTTAAAAAGTCACATAGATGCTAGTAAAGCCAAAACAATTAGTGAACCTTCCTTTCATGTTTACACGTTTCCTCCCTTTAGGAGAGACAAATGCCAAAGAGAATGAAAATTCCTCCCCAGCGACTGGGCCGTTTGGTGTATTCTCGACCATTTCTACAGCTGTTCGAGCACAGTGAGTAAAAAGTGCATGGTAGCCTACTCTCTTCTATTTTATAATGGGTTTGCTTATCTTTCTCCTTTTTTTCATTGAAAAACCTTGAGAACTAATTATTCTTAAGGGAATCCGAAATAGAGTAAGAGCTATGTGAAGACTTTCTTTAAAGAAATAAAGGAATATAAGATGAAGAGTTATGTAATATGCATGATATTTATTTTTTCTTTTTTATTTGTACATAATATTTTATGGACCAGGAATTCTTAGTTTGGTGACCCTAGGAAATGTCTCTGCTTTTACAAAAATAATTTTTCTCATATTTGTATCTTAAGTGGGCGGGGGTGGGGGCTGGAGGTAGTGTGTGATCTTTATGGCAGATACTAGTAAAACTACAGATGATAAAAAACATTTAAAAAAGAATAATATAGGACACTATGTTTCTTATAGGAGGGTAGATAGCTAGTACATTTTTAAAAACTTTTTGTTGAAATATCGCATGCATACAGAAAATAAAATTGTAAGTGTTCTGTGTGAATGTTCACCTTATGAACATACCCAGCCCCCCCACCAACTTGTGCTCTTTCCCCCTCCAAGGTAATCACAGTCTTATACTATCATAGGTTAATATTGCCTGCTTTTATGCTTTATAGAAATGGAAGTGTGGAGTATATACCTGTTTGTGTTTGGCTTCTTTCCCACAACATTATGTTTGTATATTTTATTCATGTTGCAGTTTGTATAGATTTTCTTTGCTGTATTCCTTTTTATGACTGTCACTTTTTTGTTTTTCAATTCCATCATGGTAGACACTGGGGTAATTTCCAGTTTATAGCTATTACAAATAGTGCTGCTAACATCATTCTTTTTTTAAATTATTTTTGTTCTAATTAGTCGTACATGACAGTAGAATGCATTTATACATTTCGATAGATCATACATAGAGTGTAATCTCTTATTTTTCTGATTATACATATTGTAGGATCACATCAGTCATGCAATCATACATGTACATGAGGTAATAATGTCTGTTTCACTCCACTATCACTGTTCATATTTTCTGATGCCTTTCTGTACATATTTCTATTAAGTATATAACCATGAGTGGAATTGGTGGTTCATGCAGCTGTAGTAGATATTGAGCTATAGTTTTTCAAATTGGTTACACCTATTTACATTTCCACAAGCAGTGTATAATTGCTTCACTTGTTCCACATTCTTCTCAATCTTTGTTCCACAGTCTTCTCAATCCACTACTTTTCAATAACTGAAATATGCAAATATATTTTTATAACATTGCTGTAATGAAGTTTCTGTGTTTTCTAGGGAAAGAGTGTTATTAGTGGGGGTTTGGATGCCTTAGAATTCATTGGAAAAAAGACAATGGATGTAATAGCAGAAGGGGATCCTGGGTTTAAAAGAACCAAGGGTCTGATGAACCGGAATTCTACACTATCTCAGGTACTGTTTTCTTTACCTGTTTGATTCTTGTTTCTGTCTTGATTTGCATTTTGCCTTTGCTAACCTGGGGCCTTCTTGGTGTTTCCTTTTGAAGAATTTTCAGTGATTTTTTTAAAAATTAAAGCTACTGGGGTAGGGAGGCAGCCAGTGAAAGCTTGAATACTTAGAAAAATGCCCAGCTCTTTTTTTTTTTTTCCTCCTTTTTTCATTCTGTAGGAGTTTCTTGTCAGTGAAATGCTAAACCCTGTCAAAGTTGTTTATTAGATTAATGTTTAAACCACTTTGGGAGAAACACCTATTCCTTGGGTGTTATTTACACTGTCTAGCATCAAATTATGTTTTTTTTTCCAGCATCTCCTGAGCCTGTTGGATTTGAATTGCAATGCTAAGAATGAAAGGGCAGTGCTCTGTACTCAGCTTTGCTTCCCTCCGCTTTCAGAACTCACCCTTGAGCTCTCATTTGCTGCAGTGTAACGCCTCCATCTCTTTTCAGGTTTTACGAGAGGCAAAGGAGAAAGAAGAGCTATGGACCGCCAATGAGGTTACCATGGAAACAGACAAGAAAACTCATTATGGGCTACTCTTTGATGAATTTCAAGGCCTTTCACATCTAGAAGCTCTGGAGATGCTTTCCCAAGAAAGTGAAATAAAGGTAAATCCAAACTAAAAATCCCAACTGAGAAAAGTCTTCAATAAAGGAATGTTACATAGCTTTTTTCTCTTTGCACATTAGGAAGATGAAATGTGTTTCCAATGGAGACTTGAGACCTCTCTGGAAATACTATACCAGAACAAACAAAAACTGATTTTGAACAAACTGCTAGAAAGAAATTGGATGAGTCCAGTGTTTCTGTAAAATTACATGAAAAAGGGCATATTGATAAAGAGGTCTTAATAACACATCTGCTATTTTTCCTATATCTCAGTCTTTCTTTCTTTCTTTCTTTTTTTTTTTTTTTTAACCTTGTTTCTTTGGCTTTAGCTGCCAAAAACCTATTGACTTAAGCTGTTAATTTGTATACAGTTACCTGTTAGCTTTTAACTTATTTAAAACTAATTTGTATACAATTACTGATAGCTTTTAATTGATTCAAAATGATCTCATTTTCCTCCCTGATTTTTAAGTTGTTTTTATTAACTAAACTTCCAGATATCTCTGGCCTTTGTTACTTTTGGAAGTACAGATTCTCCCTACCTTCCTGTAATAATTAGCCTCTTGTGTTAAGCTTCTTAAGAAATAGCTTGTGTTTACTGGTGAGCTCATAGTTCTGACTTCAGTTTGATCTATTATTGTGTCTTCTCCCTTTGAGAATTTTTTGTCCTCTTCATATTCCTACAATTTTTAATCTTAAATCCATTTAGGTGAAATCTATTCTTAATTCTTTAAGTGGAGAAGACTTAGAGGCACTAAAGCTTGAATTAGAGCAACTCAAAGAAGCATTTTCCTTAGCAGAGTTTTCTGAGGAAGATGAAGAAGAGAAAAAAGGTAATATGAAAATTCATTATCTGAATGTAGAGGATACAGTGTGTTTGTATGCAGTGCTTTGCCCTCAAGATAAAATGTTTACTCTCTAATTTTACTAGTCTGATTTTTTTCAGTCAGAATTTTTCATGCAAACTCCTTTCTGCAGCCTTTTCCCTGACTAGGCATTGAAATGGGCAAGTTATTCTCATGTCCAGGCCTTCTCTTCTCACTACCAGACTCTTTGGAGCTTCTCCAAATCTTTTGTGTGTGTGTGTGTGTGTGTGATAGTAAGGATTGAACACAGGGCCTCATGCATGCTGAGCTATGTTTCTGGTCCTTCCAAGTCTATGCTGGCAGAACACATCTCTCTCTCTCTTTTTTTTTTTTTTTTTTTTTTTTTTAACAATTAGCGATGCCTTTGTCAGATTCCCTCCTCAGTTTGTCAGGCCCATCCTTTTGAGCATCTGTATCTCTAGGTACTTTACCTATGCTTCTCTGACTTCTGTGACCCCTGTCCCCATCTTGAATTGAAGCCTGCAAGATGGCAGTTATCCAAAATGAGGATTTTTTTTTTTTACAAAGTTTGTCTTAAATTTTAGTATTTGCATTCCTAGGGAAATATAAATGTCGAAACTACTCATTATTGCAAAATTATCAGGAAATGCCATAGTTTACATAAAGCACAATTTCTAGATAACTGAATCTTAAGCTCTAAGAGTCGTTTTTAACATTTTTAACTGGAAATATTTCTAAGATATAAACTGCACTGACTTCTTTTAGAAACTGGAATGAATTAATACAGTTTTGTCTTTTCTTGATGAAGCAATTAATTATAAATATTATTGAGTAGAAAAATTCCCTTATGGTTCATCAAAATATAAAGGGCCAATTATCCATGTGGTAGATTAAATCAGTGGTTCACGAAGTATGATCTGTGCATTCTTAAGTCCTCAAGACCCTTTAAGGGAGTTCATGAGTCAAAATGTCATAATGATATCAATATGTAACTTAATTTTACAAATTTTTGTTTTTACTTTTCTCTGTTTTGATACTTTTACTGACAATGAAAGGCAAAAATGGATGAAATTCCTGGTGCCAAAACATGGATCAAGATAGTCACATCTAACTATACTAAGATTTTCAAAGCCAGGTACTCATTGTAAAAAAAAATAAAAGAAAAGCCAGTTTCATTTAACCTTGTGTTTAGTGAAGTAATAAAATTACTAATTTTATTAAATCTTAATCCTAAAGTATACTTACTTTAATATTCTCTGATGCATACTGAAGTATGATGGGTCCTCTCAGGAAAAGCATATGTATTGTTCGAACTATAAGCTGAATTATTCTTTTTAGCAGAATATTTTGTTTGTATTTTGTCACTCAAATCTCTAATTTTAATACATGCTGACTTTTGACTTAGGTTATTTTTTATGAAAAAAGTTTTTACAAAGCAACCAGCACAATCTAAGAGTCACAGGTCCCAAATCACATGAGCTACTGATAATAATGCAGATTCTTGGACCCTGAGCTGAACTACTTTTGTCATGGAATACCATTTTCACTTAGAAGTGTAAATAGTCACACAGATTGTTCAGAACACAATATTGGGTCACTATTTTCTTGAAAATTAATAAAATTAGCTTTTACTTCAAGGAAAGCAACTATTAATGACTCATGATAGAAACTCAAACTAAGTCAAAGTTAGAATTTTGTAAAATGTTTCTCTGTTGAGTTTGACAGTTTTCCAGTGCTGTTTACGGATTCTTCTGATGAAATCTGTAGTTATAAGTCTAATAATTTTTGAATGTTTTACAGTGAAGTGTGTGGGCATTTGGAAAATCTGCATAAATCAGAGAACCAGTATTTTTCTTATTGACTAATGTGTGATGTTATAAAATTACATATGGGCAAAAGATAGACTAATGGATTTTAATTTAATATAAATAAGTACAAAATTTTATGATATGGTTTTAGGTTTATTGCAATATCAATAATTGCTACGACCCTTTAAGAAATGACCCCTTGAGTTTTGTTGTAGTATTAAAGAATATCTAAAGGCAATCTTTAGATTATCTGAAAAAGCTATTAAAATAAGAATATATCACAACAGACTGAGTGTCAAAACTGCTATCTTCTCTTAAGCTAAACATTAAAGAGATTTGATACATATGTAAGGTAATGGTATTGTCACTAATTTTTTTTTGTTTTGGGAAGATGTGATTATTTTTCTTCAAAAGTATGTTAACCAGTAGTGAGTTTATTATGATTATCAATGACCTAATACTTTAAACATTTGTTTAAATTTTAATATGATACTATCTCTATTTATTATAACTTATATTGAAAGAAACTCTTTGGAATTCTCAGTTTTAAGGATATAAAGAGGTCCTTAGACCAAAATGTTTGAGAACTGCCATATTAAATTACCCTAAACCGCAGTGCTTTTAATAATGTCTGCTTTTGAGAGTTGCACAACTTTATTTCCTTCAGTGTGTTAGTCTCTCCATCTTTTATATGTCTTCACTATCAGTGAACTTGCCTGAGTCTCATTTGGTTTTTATTTCTAATTTATATGAGTAGGAACCCAAACAAAAGTAGTTTTATTAAGTTGTCTGTTGAGAGCAAAGAGCTCTGAGTGTAAGTTTTAGGGTCTTGTCTGTGAGAGGAGGACAAAAAATTGAGTCTGTAGATTCTGCATAGACAAGGACTTTTTCTCTTTTGTTTCTTTTTGTGTTCTATATTGGGTTCTAGGTCAAGGTGGCTGGTTATGTAACATCTTGCTAAATCATACCTTATTCCATGTAAAGGTACTTTTTTACTGATTAGAAAATGGTTTTTAAATGTAAGTTTTTAAAGCTGTGCTGAGATATTGAGATGGTGGTTTAGCTTAATGAATAAAAGAATGACTTTCTGGGTTATACTCGAGTTCGAATTTACTAAACCATGTAACCTTGAGAGATTACTTAACACCGAACTTCTTTTTCCTGATTGTAAGAATAGGATTTAATTCCTCTCAGGTTGTTATAAATATTACATTTAATGTGTGGCATATTAGTAAGCATCCAGTAAGTGATGGTTATTATTATGTTCATTATTAGGAAGATATAAATAAAAGGATTTTAAAAGTCTCACTTAGCAGGGAAGCAATAGCTTAATTTTGATTTGTTCCATTTGCTCCACTGTTCCATGCCATTGTATGACATTTCCCAGTTATTTATAGACTTCTAAGTTATTTGCACATGTATTAACAGTAGTTGTTCAATTTAGTCAACATCTGGCTTTACATATAATTAGAAATTCCAATCTTTATATGCCAGAGGACTCTAAGGAGTTTTATAATCAGATGGTTTTGTATCTCTGATACTTTACCCCTGCCTGTATGCCAGAGATCAGATCTTTGAAAATAACAGCAGTGAATTCTAGGACCCCCATCCCCTACCCTGCCTCAGCCCTCCTCATTAATTTTGATTGAGAATGCAATAGTGTCTTTTGTATTTAATTATAGCTTAATGAAGTTGTTAAAAATAATGGAGGTTGCATATAGGAGAGAAAAATCATAGAGTTTGGTTCTGGTGATGTTGGTCATCTTTGTTTTCCATCAGTATCCCTAACCCTTGCCCCTGATGTGTCTGATCCCTTTACATAAATAGGAGTCATCTTGCTTGGGGAGAGTCCAGCCTTTCTCATGAGTTCCTCCAAAGCACCAGCCTTGTCTCTTTTCCATCTTTACAGAATTTTATTCCAATGTAACAACTACTTTTTTTGTGTTCATTTCTGTGGAGAGTATGTGACTGTGATCTCTAAACCCTTTTTGATCACAAATCTTGCCAATAAAAGTTCATAGACATAATATCCATCTTTACACACATAAAGATACATATGTATAAATGTTTATAAATTAAATACATATAACTACCATATTATTTACATTCTAAATTATATCCTAAATTAGAATTTTTAATAGCATAAGATGGATATCCATAAATAAAAGTCCATAATTTTTTTCCTCTATGCCTTGGGATTATTTTGGGAACCCTTTAAGATTCAGATTTGGAACCCCTGGATTCAGATTCATTCCCTGCACCCCAAAAATTTAGAGCTTAGTTGGGAAAACACAATGCCTGAAAGTCAGATTTTAGATTTTTCATAGTAGGATATGATTAAGGGTTTAGATGAGCTATATAGGTCAGAGTTGTATCAGTGAGATCAGCTTTTCCCAAACCATGTTGTACTTGAGATTATTAAATCAATTTAATTCTCTACCTTAAATGCCAAGAATGAGGGATAAAATAATAGTGGATGAAGAGAGAAGAGCCAAGATATACTCCCCCCGGGGATTTTGGGGAGAAATACCAGGCATAAATTTGGTAATAATTTGATCTTTTAAACCATTGACTGGTGCTTTGGAAATGCTCATATAGATTCTAAGTGCTAAAGATTTCTTTATACAAAAGTTCTCTTTATAAAGAGTTTATTTCATGTTGCTTGGGGACTTGGGCTGAACCTCAAAGGGGAGAATGAATAGAAATTTGATGGGTAGAGAGGGAAAGAGATTCTTGCCATTCATTTAGATATCTTGACTCACCCATTTGTTTGTTTCTTAAGCATAGGTGTTCCGTATTCCCATCAGCTTTCACCAGGCTAACTCCAACTTCTTCCTTAACCATCTTTCCAACATTCTGGAATCCATTTTTCTTTTCTTTTTTTTCAGGGTCTACCATTATCTCTTTACTGGATCATATGTTATTACCTCAGCCTTGTCTCCCTTTTTGTTCCCCTTCTTATCCATTCTTCACCTAGCAGCCAAAGTAATCCTGTAATTTAAATTTGATCATATCTGTTTGCTTAGAGTCACTCAGAGGTTCTTCACTCCCTCAGTATAAAGTTTGAGTTCCTCATCATGGCATACAGGTCCTTTATTATCTGGATTCTGCTCCCCTTTCTAACTTCTTTCCACTCTTCCTGTTAGACACTTTTCACCATATTAAACTTCTTGTCATGCTTTCTTATACTCCTGGATCTTTGCACTTGTTTTCTCTCCCTGAAACTCTTTCCGTTCTCCTAACTTGAGCTCATCTTTCGTGACTCAACTTAAATTCTGTTTCCTTGGAAGCACATGCACAGTCTCTGTTCAGTGCTCTATCTTCACCACTTCTTCATTCTGGGATATAAGGCAGAGTTCTGTGATGGGGAGGGCCAAGGTTGGACCACTATTGCTCTGCAGTCTTGGGAGAAATCTTTTCAAGTGTCATTTCTTCTTCTCTAAAATGGGGTAATGACACTTCTTTTATAAGCTCATTGAAAACATTCATTGATATAATATACATAAAAAGAGTCTGTGTGAGCACTGAAACTCCAAGCTCATGTAACTTGCTGCTGCTGCTACTGTTGTTATTAAGACTAATGTTACTGCTACCACTCTTTGTCCTTCTCACCCTCCACATGGTCCCCAGCAGTCTTTCTGGAATGTTTTACATGGGACTTGGTTTTTTAGGGGATGAAGATTTTACCAAAGAGATAACAGAGCTGTTTTCCCAGCTGCACGTCTCCTCCAAACCAGAGAAACTTGCCAGGGTAAGTTGTTACTTCTTGGTAATTTTCATTATTTTATCTAAAAGAATTTAGTAGGCAAACAGCATAAGATCTTAAATTCTGGTCAGGGGTATCATCAAAATTGAAGATATATTATTAATCTACCCAGAAAGGGATTCCAACACCTTCTTGCGTTCTGTTCCCCCAGGTTGTTGTGCTGAACCTATATCTGTCCTCCCCCCAACACATGTCCCGTCCTCACCTTTTTCTCATTTGGGGAATGCTTTTGCTTATCTGAAAGCTTAATTTAGGCCACAGTGTTGGTAATTTGAAGTTGGCACTATGACCAAACTTCATTATACCGAAGAGCCAGGCTCCATTCAGGTCTCGTTGATCTCAGGGCTTTGAATGATACAGAGATGATGAAGTGTAGCTTGAGGTTGTCATTTTCCAAAGCCCAGTGACTCAGATAGTGAGCATTTAGCATGTGGGAATGACAGTCTCAGGCCAAGATCTTAGTCTTTGGTAATGGCTTCTGAGCTGTCTTCATACATCTGGAACATACACTTTAGTCAAAGCTCAGAGTGAATAGGGAAGTCTTGTTTCCAGAGAGATCCATTTCTTCCCTCTCTCCTTTATAAAAATAGAATATTCCTTATTTCAGGAGTTTATCTGATGCTTTCTCATGCTTCAAGTTAGACTGTACATTCCTAGGACCAAAATACCCTCGGAATGGATCATGCCCAATTCCAGTGAATCATGGGCTTCTTCCTGCCTCTACACCCACCTCTCCCAGTCTTAACATTTCAGGATCAATCAGCAGTGGGCACACATTGCTTCTTGGACAGAGAGCTGATAGCTATTCTATCTTCGGCATAGTCATCTTCTTTCCCATCCCCAGGGTAGGGAATGTGATGCTTAGTGTTTTGTCTCAGTCTCCCATGCCCAGTGGAAAGGTTATATTCTCCAAGAAAGTTTTTTGCACCATTCCTAAGCAGCCCATCTTCTTCATCTCAATTGTAGTGCCTTACCATAGTACTTTCAATCTTATATTACAGTATTTTTTTTTCAAAATAATATGAAACAGAGAAAAGTTGCAGAAATAGTGTAAACAATGTTCATATATCTTTTATGCAGATTTACTATTGTTAACATTTTATCTCATTTATTCACTCATTTCTATTTGCACATACACATACATATGCGTGCATGCACATACCACCCATTTTTGTAGCCATTTGGAAGTAAGTTGTAAACAACATAGCCCTTCACTCCTAAATGTTTCAGTATATGTTTCTTAAAGATATGAATGTCTCCTTCCATAGCTACAGTATGGTTACCATCTTCAGTAAATTTAATGTTAATACCATACTTTTGTTTAATCTTTTGTTCTGGTTTCATTTTGTCAGTTGATTCAGTGATGGTCTTCATATCAAATATTTTCCTCTAATACTGGAGCCAGTTCACGATCATAAATTGTGTTTAGTTATGGATTTTTAGTCTCCTTTAATCTGAAATATTTCCTCAGCCTTTCCTTGTCTTTTGTGACATTGACATTTTTGAGAAATACATACTTCCTTCTCTTCTTTTTAAAATAGAATATTCCTTATTTCTGGGGTTTACTGATGCTTCTTGTGCTTAAAGTTAGGCTATGTATTCCTAAGGCCAGAATGCTCCATAAGGGCTGCCCTCTCTTGCCCAGGATATCTTATTTAAAGACTCATGATGTCCATCTCCTCCTTATTAGTGAGGTGTTACCTGATTTCTCTTTGGAGAATTACTTATTTTTCTTTGCTTTCAGTAAGCTTTCTGTGGAGATACACTTTAAGACCCCACAAATCTCCTACTTATCATCATAATTTCCCTCCTGAGTTTAGCTTCTATTTGTGGTTCTTGTTGCAACAGTCTTTACTGTGAGGATTGCAAAAATGATTCTTTCTAGCCTCAGCACTGTCACCACACTCACAGTCGGTTTTCAGCATTCTCCTGCATTTTAATGAAGAGCTCTGTCCCCATTTTGTTTGCTTCCTTCCTTCCTTTTTTTTGGGGTCTGTTTGTTGTTGGTATGATTCTGTGGACTTTGACTTTCTCTCCATTGATTTGTAGTTCATCACTGCCCTCAGTTATTTTCATGTTCATGTTGTCCTTTAGGCTGGCTCCTCTATGACATGCTCCATTACTTGGGGGCAATTCTTTATTTTCTGGCATAATAAAGTAGTATAGACTCATCTTGTGCCCTCTGTTTCTTAGCCCTGGAATTAGCAATTCTTTCAAGAAAAACTTTTTAGTATTGCAGATCAAGACCTGGGTACTAGGTGTCCTCATTGCTACTCGGGTGACTGTCTCTAGACTCTGTCAGTAGAGCTAGAAGATATACTTAGGTACACACACACATGTATATATGTAGATAAATAAATATGCTCATATGTACACATACACATATTTTAGAAATTGAATTCACACCAATAACCCCAATTTTAATCTGCCCCTACAGCCTTCTTCCTTGCCTTTCCCTATACCTTGTTTATGGTAAGAACATTATTTCCCAACATTAGCACATTTCCTTAATCATATAATGCAGTTGAAATAATTTTATTATTTTGCCCATACTATTATAAAATCAACCTACAAAAAGAATTTGTGATTTGTTTGCTGTCCCCCATACTAATTTAATTTTTGAATATAGTATTAACATGCTTCCAGAAGTCAAAACTATATAAAAAATATATTCAGAAAAGTGTCATTACCTTCTAAGTCCCTGTTATTGCCTTCTCTTTTCTTCTCTGGCTTGTCCTCCCTATTTCTTTTTTCTAAAGATAAGCAGATATATTTTCTTATCTCTTTCTCACACAAAAATTAACATACTGTATAGGTTCTTTGGCAGTATATTTAACATTGTATATATGCATTTCCCTAAATTTATCATAGTTTCTTTCTTTTCTTTTTTTTTTTTTGAAGAGTAACGTACTAGGGATTGAAACTAGAGTTGCTTCTCCACTAAGCTACATCTCCAACTCCTTTTTTGATTTTTAACTTTTAAGACAGGGTCTCACTAAGTTGCTCAGAGTCTTGCTAAGTTGCTGAGGCTGGCCTCAAACTTACGATCCTCCTGCCTCAGCCTCATGAGCTGCTGGGATTATAGACATGCATGCACCACTGCATCCAGCTTTTCATAGCTTTTTAAAATATTTGTATTTTACCTCTAACATAAATCTTAAATTTTTTGAAGTCAGGATCTACACATAATTGGTTCTTAAAGTTCCAGCTTTATATCTCTTATTTTCTTTGTGACCTTGAGCAAGTTGCTTAACCTCCCTTTGCCTCAGTTTCTCTTATGAGGTGGAGTAATATAGAATTCTTATGAGAATTAAATATGTTAATATACACAGAACTCTTAAAAATGCATGTTTCATTGTGAGTAAGTGCTCACTTTGAAGGCATCACAGAAGCTAGCTGATGTTCCATACATATAGATGTCCAATAAACAAGCATATGTTCAATTAACCTCCATTATGCTAGGTATTTTGCTAGGTGTTAAGGAAATAATAATGAGAAAGACAATTTCCATGTTCATGTAAATCACACTAATAAGCAAATATGTTTAAAAGAACAGTTATCTGTGTGTTAATTCTAGCCATTATCTGAAAGCACTCTATTTAAATTTCAGGGGCATTGAGATTTAAGATGTAGGATGATTAAAGATCAGCCAAGGCCTGATTGTCCCTGTATGTATGATACAGGGAAAAGAACACTGAAGTAGAAGTCTGGGACTAAGATTCCATTTCTCATTTGGACACTCACATATATTATGGCCTTGGGCAAATCCTGTTCCTTCTTCAGGCTATACGTATTCTCAGTTGGAAAAAATTAGTTGTTGGAAAAGCTAAGCTCAAAGGTGCCTTTTAATTCTAAGATTCCACATCTCACCAGTGGGAAGTTCTAGGTTGAATCATGGGAGTGGATGACAGTTTTGGAAAAGACTGATAAATGATCTAAGCTGGCACAGTAGTTCATGACTTCACTTAATGTACTGTAAGAGAGGTCACTTTGGGTATGTACTATGCCTACTAAAATATCTCATTCAATGTATTAAATGTATGATACCAGTTTTCTCTTATGTGGTTTTATTGCTCCCTATTTTTCTTTCTTTTAAAATCTCAGATAAATTAATCCTTAGGTTTTTTTCACCTCATTTTATCTCTTCAAAGAAATTACAAAAAATGTCACATACCGTTTGGACTATTAGTTAACTGTTAGGATTCCTTCCAGTTTCCTGTGTCACTCGCTGTTCTGTAACTCACCACTCTGACCTCATCTCTTTTCATGTTCTCCCATCCTCTGTGTTCTTCCCATACTGGCCTTTGTTCTGTTCCTAAAATATTCCAAGCTGCCTTCCCTGTGCTTACAGGTGTCTTTGCATAGGTATTTGAATGTCCAACTCCTTGTTACCCTCCAAAGTGCAACTCAAATTTTACTCCTCAAAGACCCTTCCTAACCACCCAAACTCAAGCCACCCTCTGCTTACCCAATCCTACACTCTCCATTAACCCGTTTTATTTTCTTTATGCATATATTTATTTGCTTACATGTTAACTGTCTTCCCTCTCATGAATAAAGAAGAGCAGATCCCTAGTTTGGATCATTTATTAGTGAATCTGCAGCAACCCAGCACAGTATGCAGTATGTATTTGTAATAAATGAATGAATAAATGCCTGTGTCCTATGTACTGTGGTCTTGCTAGATATCTCAGAGTTTGCTCTGCACTTTGACTTTTCCTGATTCTGAACCTTTGTATTGTTCATTCTGTTTGGTTTTGTGAGTCTGAGAGGTTAATGCTTAAGTAATGGGAAGATTTAGATTACAGCCAGATTGTTCCTGTAAGTTCTTGTTAGAGGTTCTATGCTATAGTGAGTAGAATCTTGAAATAAATGTCTGGATATGCATTTGTTTTATAGCTTGCATGCAACCCTACCTAAGGTCCTTAAAGGCTAAATGATAAAACCTGTGATTCTCTGTTAGAATAAATCTCAAGGTTGTCTGCAAATTCCTATTCTAGATGATAGCTTTGAATGTATGCTGTCTGTATAAAGTTAATCAAGTGAATGCTTTCATTTAATGATAGTAAACATTTCTTGAGAAACCAGGAGACTTTCATTTACAAATTATAGAAAGTCAAGTCAGACTGCTGAAAGAGGAGAATTCAGTTGCCAAAGACAGTCAAGGGGAAGGCACGACTGGCTTCAGGCATGACTCTACTCAGGAACCTGTATCTTGGCTCTGCTTTATTTTGCTTTGGCTGAATTCATAAGGAAGCTTTCCCACATGGTGGTAAAATAACCACTAGCAGTTTCAAACCTGCCCCTGTTTGAATAACTCCAACAGAAAGAGTGCTTTCCAGCAGGCATTTGGAATACATTGTTTTCAGCAGAGGTAAGGGAAAGATGGAAGGGTCTAGGAGTCAGCAGCAAGTCAGGAAGAGTTAAAAATCACTGGAGTAGAATAAATGGAGATGCCCAAGGACAGGGCATCCCTTGGGCAGATGATAGTGGTGTTACAAAAACCAAAGAACTAGAAATCAGGAGAATGGATAAATTATGGTGTATGTATAAAATGACATACTACATAGCAATAAATAAGAATGGACTGCAAATAGGTGCAATAGCAAGGATAAATATAATTGATATTTGTTGTGCATTAAGTAGCCACATACAAATTAGAATAAATAAACTTTTTGAGGGTATAGAAATGTTAGTTTCACAGGCATGTGTGTGTGTGTGTGTGTGTGTGTGTGCGCGTGCGCGCGCACCCGTGCGCACTGGTGATTGAACCCAGGACCTTGAGCTGCATCCCCAGCTCACATGTAACATTTCTTGAACTGTATTCTGAAGGTTTGTACACTTTATTATATGTAAGTTACACCTCAGTTGAAAAAGAAAAGCCAAGGAATCAAGAGAATTTTGAAAAGAAATGAGTGTATGTAGTGTCAAGTGTCAGTAGTTCTTGTCTGATAAGATAAGGACTGAAACACTAGGTGGTGTATTCAGCTGAGAAAGAGTGCTGACTTTCTGGATGCTTCATAGGCACAGAGTAATCTTAGTGAGCTGAATTGAATTGCTGGTGTGAAATAACCTTTCCTTATTTAGGCAAGAAATACTGCCTACAAGTGGATCATGGCATTTCCGACCACACCATTAGCAGAGAAAGAAGAAGAAAAACAAATTGGAAGGCAGAAAATACTAAGAAGAAGTCATACAAATTCAATAGAGGAACTAAAGCACTAAGCTCTTTTTCTCTCTCTCTTTTTTAAAAAATAGATTTGAGATGTAGATATGACAGGTGAGACCCAGTCTCCTTCTGTTTTATTGAACAGACATTTCAGCTTTGTGAAGCCAAATTGTAGTATCTTAGTGTCAGGCAGCAGAAGTAACAGAGGAGAGAGAGAGAGAAAAGAGAGAGAGCTGAGCGAGAGAGCTCTCTTAAAGAAATAACAAAAAGGTGCATGTGTCTTTGGTCCCAAGGAAGGTTCCCAGGAGGTGCTACCAGATACTTCATGTAAATCTTTTTCTTTTTTTGTTTTTTGCGGTGCTGGGGATCGAACCGAGGGCCTTGTGCTTGCAAGGCAAGCACTCTACCGACTGAGCTATCTCCCCAGCCCCATGTAAATCTTTTGGCAAAAAACTTAGTCACACACCCAACTGTAGGGGAGCCTGCTTTTTTTTTTTTTTTTTTTTTTCCCTACTTATCAGCCAGCTGTAAAACTATATCACTACTGTGGAAGAAGACTAGAAAGTTTATTAAAGGGCAACTCTGCTTTCAAAATATTGAATTCTTCAGAATGAGAGAAGCAAGATGGTGTCATTGCCTCTCAGATTAACAAAACAAAACAAAACACTAAAACCTTTATTTTGTTATGCTTTCTTTTGTTTCTCCATTCAGGATATCCATGCATTTGCAATCCGCAGCCTAGCAGAGTTGACTGCCTGCTCAATTGAACTGTTTCACAAAACGGCAGCATTGGTTCTGCACGGTGGGAAGCAGGAAGTGACAGCCATAGAAAGGAGCCAAACTCTTTCCCAGTAAGTTTAATGAGTATCTCTTAAAGATAAAAAGGGTTGGGAATGTGGCTTGATCCTTGGTATCTAAATAAATAAATAAAATGATGCAAATTGCTGAAAGAGTTTTCTTGGCTTAATTTCCAAAGTTTTTTTTTCCCCCCTCCAGATTTTTTTTTTAATTGGTGCCTGATAGTTATATAAAATTTATTGCCAAAATTTTTAGAATTGTTTGTCTTAGTTTCAGACAGTAGAAGTAACATAGGAATAAAGGGGGGCGGGGGAGAAAATAAAGAGAAAGAAAAGAACCCTCCTGATTTTCTCCATTATTTTCTAGGATGACAGTTGTATTGTGTAAAGAGTTGTCCTCTCTGTCTAAAGAGTTCACCACTTGCCTAACAACAGCTGGGGTAAGAGTTCATGCCTCTTACGGGCTAATGTCTTATAAATGGGTTTTTAAAACAGCTTAATTGAGATATAGTTGATGTGCCGTAAAAGTCACCTGTCAAGTATACAGTTCTATGGATTTTAGTATATTTGCAGAAATGTGCAATCATTATTACAATAGAATTTTAAAACATTTTCATCATCCCCCTGTCAATCCTAATATATTAGCAGTTTCCCATTTCTTTCTCTTACACACTCCCGCAATCTTAGGCAATACAAATTTATTTTCTTTCTTTTTAAATTTGCCTATTTTGGACAATTTCATGTAAATTAAATCATAATATGTGATATTTTGTGTCTGATTTCATTCATTTTGTGTAATGTTTTTGAGGTCTATGTTTTAGCATATCAATCAGTGTTTTTATTACTGTACAGTACTCCATTTTATATGTAGATACATATGTATTTGTGTGTGTGTATATACACTCATTTACATGTATATACCTAAATATATATGTATACACATACATATATATACCCATTTTTTTAATCTACTCTGCAGTTGATAGACATTTGATGTGTTTCTACTTTCTGACTGTAATGAATAATGTCATGAACAAATATATGAGCTTTTGTGTAAATTTATTTTCATTTCTCTTGGGTAGACAGTTAGGAGTGGAATTGCTCTGCCATATGGTTGATAACAGTTCATTGAGTAGCTGCCTAATTGCTTTTCAAAGTGGCCGCACAATATTACATTTTCACTAGTGATGTATGAGGGTTCTAAATTTTCCAAATCCTCATCAACACTTGTCATTATCTTTTTAATTTTGGCCATTTTAGTGGGTATGAAGTGGCATCTCATTGTGACTTTGATTTGGCTATTGATATTGAGTGTATTTTCATGTGTTTGTTTGTCACCTGGGCAGCTTTGGAGAAGTGTCTGCTCAAGTCCATGGCCCATTTTTTTCCCCCTCCTTTTAAGAGATGGGGTCTTACATGTTGCCCAGGCTGACCTAAACTCATGGGCTGAAGTTGACCCTTCTGCCCCAGCCTCTCAAGTACCTGGGACTATAGTTGGGTGCCACTGTGCTCACCTGGCTTATTTTTTAAATTTGACTGTTTTGTCTTTTTATTATTAATGTATAGGAGTTCTTTATCTTTTCTGAATGCAAGTTTCTTACCAGATATTTTCTCCCAGCCATGGATTGTTGTTTCACTTTTCTTGTCCTTTGCACAAAAGTTCAAAATTCTTGATGAAATTCAGCTTCTCAGTTCTCTTTTATCTCTTGTGCTTTCGATGTTATAGTATGTAAGAAATCATGAAGACTTACTTTTGTGCTTTCTTCTAAAAGTTCTGTTTTAGCTCTGGTGTCTGATCCATTTTGAGTTAATTTTTGTGTGTGATATGAGGTGTAGGGTTCCAGCTTCATTCTTTTGCATGTGAATATCCAGATGCCATTTGTTGAAAAGACACTTGTCCCAACACCATTTGTTGAAAAGACTGTTCTTTTACCCATTGAATTGTCTTGGCCCCTTTCTGGATTCTGATTTATAGTATGTTGATTTCTATGCGAGTATCCTTATGTGATTACTATGTTGTCTTAATTATTGTAACTTTGAATCAAAAAGTATGATTCTAGCTGGGTGTGTGGCACAGGCCTATAATTCTGGTTGCTCAGAAGAATGAAGCAGGAGGATCACACATTTGAGGCCAGCCTGGGCAACTTAGTGAGTACCTGTGTCAAAATAAAATAAAAAGAGGTGGTGATGTAGCTGAGTGGTAGAGCACTTGCCTAGCTCGTGCTAGGCCCTGGGCTCAATCCCCAATACCACTCCCTCTTCCCCCTACCCTGCAAAAATGTGTTTTCTTTTTCAAAACATTTTGGTCATTTTGTGCCCCAGGCATTTTGATATGAGTTTTAGAATCAGGTTTTCTGTGTCTAACTTATTCTCACAGACTTTTGTTCTCTTTTTTTATGAAGCCTTCACTATGCTTTATGCTTTCACTGGTACCTGTATTGGAAATATAGACCTTAATAAAACAAAAACCCCAAATTTTGACTTTTTTTCCCTTTTTTAATGAATTTCTATATTCTATGTATTTTTTTTTTTAACAGTGATTAGGCATTACTTTTACAACTTTTAAAAAGTGCTACTTCCATTAGCAAAATCAAAAAAACTAGACCTTGAAAAGGTGAATATGACATTATCTCCTGCTATACCCCATCCCTGTTCTTTAAATCTGTGGGCAATATTCCTATGTATATGGTGGACCAAAGAGGGAATGCAGCACTGGGGGGTGGGGTGATCCTTTTTTTATTGATAGAATATGAGTACTTAACCTTTCAAGGCTAATTTAAATATAACCATCGTGCTAAGTGAAATAAGCCAATCCTAGAAAACCAAAGGCCGAATATTCAATGCTTATTCACAATAAGGGGTGGGAGCACTAGGGAAGAATAGAGTTACTTTATATTAGGTAGAGGGGAGTGAAGGGGGTGGGGGAAGGGGTATGGGGTAGGTAGGATAGTAGAGTGAAATTAGCCCATGTACATATGACTGCATGATCAGTGTGATCCTACAACATGTACAATCAGAAAAATGAGAAATTATACTTCCATTTATATATGATTTATCAAAATGCATAATGCTTTCTACTGTTATGTATAACTAATTAGAACAAATAAATGAATAAAGAAATAAAATGAGAAAAAAATGTCATTGTTAGTCAGCACCCTTTAAAAAAAATCTGGTAATTAAGGAAATTATAAACACTTTTCTGCTGAATCTTACTGGAAGCATAGCTTCTTAATTAGACACTGTTAACATTCATATTATATAGTTGCTAGTCAGTGAGAGAGCTGAAATTAAAACTAAAGTTTTTTTTTAAATTGGAATTATAAAAATTTACTGAATGCCTGTGAATTATGGAAGGTGATGAGAAATCAGTAATCATGAATTAGGATGAACGAAGGGATTTTTTTTTTTTTTTTTTTTTTTTGCGGTGCTGGGGATCGAACCCAGGGCCCTGTGCTTGTAAGGCAAGCACTTTACCAACTGAGCTATCTCTAAGGGATTTTTTATTGGTGCATTATCATTATATACAATACTGAAATTCATTTGTCCTATTCATACAGGTGCATAATTTGATCAGTCTTACTTTCCAGTATCTCCCCTCCTCCATCTCCCTGATCCCTTTACTCTATTCTACTATGCTCCCTTCTGTTATTATTTTTTAATTAGTGCATTATAATGACATATAAAAGCTGGATTGTGGTAAACTCAAACGAACATAGCATAATTGGGTAGTTTTGCTTCCCATTCCCTTCTTTTTCTCCTTCTCAATCCCCTTCTGTATTGATCTCCCTTCTGTTTTCATGATATCCCTTTTTTATTCCTTTTTTTCCCCTCTACCTTACACATATGAGAGAAAATATTTGACCCTTGACTTTCTGAGTGATTTATGTCACTTAGCATGTTGTTCTCCAGTTCTGTCCGTCCATTTACTGATAATTTTATTCTTCTTTATGAAATGTGTATATACACCACATTTCCTTCATCTGTTCATCTTTTATAGATACCTGGGTTGGTTACATAACTTACCAAGGGCATTTTAATCAAGTAAATGAAAATAACTTTATAGTAAGTATAAATTGTGGTGGCAGAGTTACTGTGGGGCCCTAAATTTGTTTAAATTAAGAACATGGCCCAAATTCTTAAATTTGAGATTAGATTATTCATATAAAGGGTAATCTTAGAATTTAACTCTTCTCTCTTTTTAGTATTCTGTATTTACTGAAAAATTAAAAACATTGAATTGTGCAGTGTAAAACATTGAATATGGAATGAAATTTGCTTAATGGCATTTACTCTGAAAATGTGTGGTGTGTATGAGTGTGTTATGTGTGCATATGTGTGTGTGTAAGTTCCAGATAATGTTAGTATTTTTGGTAAATATATTTGAAACTGTAAACTTGGCTTCCTTGGGGTCTAAGTCATGGAATAAAAATGTTCCTTACTTGGCTGTTGTGGTCTGAGAGAGGAGGGGAGAGGAGGGAACTGCTGGAGAGGAGGGAACTGCGGGAGGGAGGCAGCATTTAACCAGAGGTCCTATGAAGATAAGAATGATGGGAGATGAAGGATTTTGGCACTTAAGACATAGGGGAATTTCCTGAAAGAGTGTATGTGCAAACTGGAGTTAGTATTTTCTTTAAAAGATCTCTGGTTTCCTGAAATTAATCTTATAAGGCACAGCCTTTTCATATATTGTACTTTAACAAAGTGAATCATCTATGAAGTGCTAACACATGTATTACATTTGCATGCTTAATTTGCATGAAATGAGACTTTTCCAAATAGCCTGTCTTAAAAAAAATTTAGTTTTTTGAGCACATGTTCTATATCTACATGTTTTGTTTTAAAATTGTTCTAAAGTTTGTGGTCAGGGATGTACCTTTCCCACTGCCTCATCTAAAATGAGGGATACTTTTTAAAGTCTGTAAAAAACTACAAAGAAGAGTAATCCCAATTTGGATAGCAGAGAAGTATAGAGAAAGTTTAAAGCACTTAAAATTTCAGTTTCCAGAGATGAAATTTTGGTCTCTCTCAATCCTGACATCCTATGTTTATATTTATGTGTGTGTTTCAAAGTGGGATTATATTCTACCTGTTTTTTTTTTTTTAAGGTTCTCTTCTGAAAACATTGTATCCTTTATTCTAGATCAAAGAAAAGGCAGATGTCCTGAATCCATTAATCACTGCAGTCTTTTTAGAGGTTAGTAGTAATTGTTTTTAAGTCTTTGATTCCAAAGACATTATGTATTAATTAACTCTTATTAAGTCTTTAGCTTTTGACTTTTTTGTTTTTTTCACCAGATTAGTGGCTTGGTGCATATATGAACAAAATGGTGTATGTTTGAGGTGTATTTCCTGCTTATTAATTGCACAGCATAGAAGTTGAAGCAGTAGGGTAATGTGGATTAGAAGGAGCAATTGACTGTCATTACTTAGTCCTTT
This sequence comes from Sciurus vulgaris, assembly GCF_902686455.1. Classification (NCBI taxonomy): domain Eukaryota; kingdom Metazoa; phylum Chordata; class Mammalia; order Rodentia; family Sciuridae; genus Sciurus; species Sciurus vulgaris. The sequence continues at coordinate 25,857,221 of NC_136466.1, forward strand.
CCTCTTGACAACTTAATGTACAATTCTCAGGAGTGAAACACCTTCTGGAGACCAGAAGCTGGTAAACATGAAGGGCTGAAAATTACAAATAGGCAAGCACTGCTTTCTAAAGGGACTAAAGCTTATGAAGGAGAGGTGTCACAAAACGAAACAGTTTGTCATTTCCTTTCCAAAATATCTTACTTTTTTGGTCAAATAGGTGCCTATGTTTACATAATCCTCATCAGTCTGTTAGATTTAAGGAGTGGAGGGTTTAAGTTCCTGGAAAAGAGGGTGTTGCAAGGATCCCATGGTTTAGTATATTGCCTCCATATGTGATGGTTTCTGGATACCATGTTTGAAGAACTCTTGTCTTATAATCAGTTGTACAGACAACTTTATACTTTTGATGATCTTTTAAAACATATTTATCTTAGTCTCGGGGGACAAAAATATTGATAATTGGTTAGGTATTAAATATGAATTTTTATACTACTAACTATTCTCTAGTTTTAAATTATTTAAAAATTACCATTAAAGAAATACTTTTAATTTCTTAACTATACAAGTTTTTCTTTCAGCAGTCTGAGGAAACTCTTGAGCATTTAACAATTTTTTAAAAGTGTAAGTTTGTGATTTAGTAGATGGCAGAATGGTAGGGTTGATAGAACTTTGCAAACCAGCATCACAGTCCTGTCCTTGATCATCTTTGATTTGCTATATAACATTGGATTAGAAATTTGCCCTTGTTGGCAATCTTACTATTTTTAAGTGCAAAATAAGAGATTAAACTAGATGATCTTTGAGGTCTTTTGGTGGAAAATGTATTGTCAAATGTCATACAAGTTTATATCAAAGTACTAGCCATTGATAAATTCAGAAAAGATCTCACTTAATACACTTGATATGGGTTGCCTTTTTTTTTTTTTTTAAAGTTGATTGTTCTTGCTTACAGATATGAAACACTTTTGTCCTTGAAGTAATAAATTTTATCTTAGTCTAATGAAGTATCTGTTGTTACTCTTCTGTAAAGTGAGAGCTTGTCAGATATAAATGAAGTCTGGAAACTCTTGAGCATAGTGATTCCATAGTACTTCTCACAAATACGTCTGTTGTGCCAGATAGAAATATATCTAGACTGTTTCATCTTTGAAAGCACTGTTCCTTGTTTATGTTTGTGAGCAGCTATCTTGTGTTCACTGATTGCATTGAGGCCATTGAAGGAGAGCTGTCATAATGGACTGGAAATCCCATAGGTGCAGGATTCATAGTCTTCTGAAAGCCTGCTTCAGTAATTCAATGCTATAACAAACTACCCACTCAGTTAAGGAATAAATAAACCTTGCATGCCAAGTTTGAGCACAGTGTCAAAGATCAGCTACCATTTCTGATGGGCAAGTTGGGGGAAAAAAATGCTAACATTCTATTTTGGTACTGTTGTATCATCTCAATAGTTAGGTTTTTTGTTCTCTAAAATAGAGTTTATTGCAATAGTCAGGTTTGTGATCTTACTTGGCAAGCTACAAATTCATTTAGATTACAAATATTAATCTGTTGTATTATATTCTTTTACATGACTGTGATTATTTTCTTTTTCTTGTTTTCTCAATCCTTCCAGGCATCAAATAGTGCCTCCTACATCCAGGATGCCTTTCAACTACTCTTACCTGTGCTGCAGATCTCTCTCATTGAGAACAAGACAGAATTACCCAGGCAGGAGCTACAAGTTCAGAGACCTTTGCCAGGACATTGAAGAATAGAGAAGATTTGGCCTAGGATTTGTGATGGCTGAGAAGTGCCACTTTCTTCAGGGTACCCCTGTAGAAATGAATGAGAAAGGTTATTTTAATATATAAAAATTCAGGCAGGAGAAAAGGTTTAAAGAGGAAGTTAGTTTCTTCACTTGGATGAAGTATTCAAGTCCTTACACTATTTCCAGTTATTATAATTAATAAATTATTTGAAAAGAAATTTTTGTAGAAAGTCCAAGAATAATAGCTCTAGATAAAGTTTAGTGGGACACTCAGGCAAAAAATATGGATCTATTTTTGACATGTTCCAAAACACTAACAATTTTGTCATGAATATAATTTGTAGCCCATGGATAAAATTGGTGGTAACACAGGAGAAAAAGAACTTAATTTGGCATTCTAAAATTTGCAACATACTTACTTTATTAAAGCTATGAATTTTCTCCATTCTAGAATAAAATCTGTGACTTTAAAAAAACTGAGCATGTATAAACTCTAAAATGATTACCCTTCATCATGTGAATTCTTGGGAATGGTTAGGAAGTTTCATCTACTCTTAAATTCTCAGTAGATATTTGACATTGAGGAGAAACTTGCAGTATTATACTTTTTCAGGCACATGAATGAGCTATATAGCAAAGTTCCCTTTGGCATCAAATGACTCCCCCATCCCATGAAGATAAGCTTCAAGTCATAGCTGATCCCTACTCAACGGGATTTAAGACCAGTAAGTGCAATTTAGAGAAACAGTTTCATATTTTAGATACTGTCTTTAGGTTGTTTTTCATGCATACCCCGTAAGCAGGATAAATTCTGTCACAACCAACCCAAAAGGAGTGTTGAGGCTCTTTTGTTAGTAGAGTTTTTGTTGTTTGAATATTATTAAAGTGAGTCATAGAGTCCCATAGAGATGATATTCATTTAAAACAGGATTTAACTTCTAACACATTTTTCTTCTTTGTTTTAATTTATTCTTTAGCATGCTTTTAAATACAACTTTTATCCTCTAGATCTTATGCCATTTTTGCTTTCTTCAGCAACTAAAATATATTTTGGTATCTGTTCTTTTTTAAAAAAAAGTTCTCCAACTCTGTGGATTTTAAATGATTCAGGTAACTTTTTTGTGAACTTTGCCCCCCATCTTATAAAAGGTTTAAAATAAAATATAATTGTATCTATTCACAAGTGTGATACTTCACAAACATCAAGGATGAAATCCGTTATGTACTCTGATATAAATATGATGTACATTTTCATAAAAGGCTTAAAAATGAAACATTCAAGAAGTGAGGAAGTTCTAAAAATTCAAGCCTCTTAGTTAACATGTCATCAAAGCCTCTGGTGAATACGTAAGAGGAATTCTGAAAATCTGCCCACTGACTTGCCCATCTTATGCCGCCTGAAACAGCAGTCTGCTCATTTCTCCATTTAACTTGAGACCCCATCGGTGCTTATTATTATATCATCTGACCAAAGTCCCATCATGTGTCACTATCACTTTTCCTATCAGGAAAATTCCAAAAAAGAAAAGTTCAAATAGTCTCCTATCTCTCTTGTTCTTTGAGTTAAAGGCAAAAATAAAAAAGGCTACCTTGATCACTTTACCCTCACAGATCAATGTTGAACTCTCTAGAAAGTTTTTGACAGGCTTACCGTTCTACAGAGACTGCAAATTGAGTGAAAAAAGCATAAACAAAAAAACCATCATCTGTTTCTACGTGTTAGCCCCACATTTGTCCTTTTCTGTACACATTGGCCATTGCTGTGCTCTTAAACTAGTTCTGAAGTTAGGTCATTTTCCTAACTTTAGTGTGAATGCAGCAATATACTAAAAAGTTTTAAGTACATTTGTAAATTGGAATGGAGGTAGTTTGTCATAAAGTTTTTACCTGCCAATCTCATCTGAATAACTGTTGAAATTTGCTTGGCAATTTCAACAAAACCGAATTAAGCCTAAATAGTCTATGTAGTTATTATAACTGTTTTTGTTAGAATTGGACCACTGTTTAGTACAGCTAGATCTTCCTTTACCTCTCCCACGTCATTGAGAGTTATTCAAACTGCATAGTTTAACTCATGTTGAAACTAAAGTTTCAAAAAAAAACTATTGAATATTACAAATTATTGGCATTCAGTAAATTAATAGACATGTAAGTGACTTTTGTATTCAGATTGCTCACCATTGAATTCCCAGCTTTCTGGCATTAGAATCTGGCCTGCAGTAGGAAGTATTTGTTGTTTAGCTGGAAGAAAAAAAAGGAAGAAATGGAAGGAGGGAGGCTGTGATGAAGGAAGTAAAAGAATAAATGAAAAATAAAAAAGATAGCTTAGTACTTTTGTACCAGCAGAGAAAACAGAGCTGGAAGAGACTCTGGAGTGCATTGTGAAACTCCTGGTTTCATAGCTAGTGACACTGAGGCCTCATAAGAGGAAGTAACTCCCTGAAGTCACACAACTGCTGGTAGACTTAGCTGGGACCTCCACCCGGGTTTTCTGAACCCAGTTTGGGCCTCTGTTAGGGAGTAGATACAGCCTCCCAGACACTAGGTTTGATGCTGGGGAAGCAGAATGTAGTGTGTGGCTCCTGTCCTGTAGGAGTTTACACTGGTGCTACTGTCTGAGCAGACTCTACCTTGTTGCGATGTCCTCTGAGGAAGGAAGTGAGGCAGCTGCTGTTGCAATTAATTCTGGCTCTGTTGGATGAACTTGGTGCAAATCTGATCCTGATTGAGTTAGGTCAGTACAGCAAATGTTTGCAGATGCATCCATCAGTATTCTCAAATTGCTTCTTTTATTTTTGTGGTTTAGAATGTTTTGAAGGGACAATTTCTGCAGTGTATGGCACTGCAGAATCATCTACTGTTCATCCACCACCAATAGCTAAGAGGAAAGCTTCTGGAGCAGTTTGAAGTCCCAGCACCACAGATTCTCTGTGATCCTCATAGCTGCTCTGGGAGGCAGGGCAATGGCACCCCCAGTTTATGGGCTGCAGGATGGTGCAGACACACTCATAAATGAATCTTGTTTTCCAAGGAGGAAGTGACTTTGTTTTCTTGTGTTTTTTTTTTTTTTTTGGTACCAGGGATTGAACCACTCAACCACTGATGCGCATCCCCAGCTTTTTTTTTTTTTTTTCTTCTAATTTTTTAAAAATTTTGATGTTACAGAGTCTTGCTGAGTTGCTGAGGCTGGCTTTGAGCTTGCCATCCTCCTGCCTCAGCCTCCTGAGCTGCTGGGATTACAGGTGTGTGCCACCATGTCCAGTATGACTTACTTTCTTAAATTCAATTTTATTATCTGTGAGATCAATCTCATAGCAATACTTGCGTTGTGAAGGCATTCTTAGATTAAGTTATCTGCAAAGTGCATAGAATAGTGCCTGCTGCATAGCAGTATGAGCTAATGCTTAATAAGCACTACATGCCACTGTTCTGAACATGTATTACTTGTACTGATCACCTGTATTTAATCTTCATAACCAGCCCACAGAACAGATATTGTTAATGTGCTATTTACAGTTAGAAAAACCGTGGCACACAGAGGATTAAGTAACTTGCCCGAGGTCAAAGATCCTTCAGTGATGGGATCAGAATTCAAACCCAGACAGACAGCTTGGTACCAGAGTTCCTGCTTCTAACCATTATGTTACACTGACCATAAACTTCCAGTGAAGAAATCTTAGCAACTATTAATTACTTTATTATGATGATTAGGAAACAGATTCAGAGGGTTAAGTGACTTTTTCAGGTTTTACGACTATACGTGAGAGCCTCTGCAGTGTGAGCCTTGGTTGTGTGGTTCCCAAACTATTTTATGCCTTTAAGGTGAAAGGCCCAGAGGTGCCTATCTAGTGATAATATCCATATGGAAGCATCTGGTTGGATTAGTCAGAACCACTAGGATTTGGCATAGAAAAGACGGCAGGGTGACAAGTCATGTTTGCCACAACAGAACAAAGACCTAAGTAAAATAGGAGCATCTGTACCAATTAGTGATCAGAAAGGAAAGAGGAGAACATGAATGTGCATAGCAACTCTGTGATAGCCCTAAGCTGGAAATGATGCAGCTCTTACATGGTTAAACAGTTTGTGTTACATCCATACCATGGATTGCTCTCAGCAATTAAAGGAACACACTATTGATACTTGGGTGACTCAGGGAATTATGTAGAGTGAAAGAAAATCTAATTCCAAAAGGTTACATACTGTATAATTCCATTTATATAACATTAAAATGAGAAAATTATATAAATGGAGAACATAGTAACAGTTTCCAGGGTTAGGGATGGGGTGGGAAAGGAAGGAAGTAAGTGTGGTTTTAAAAGGACAATAGGAGGGATCCCTATGGTGATGAAGTGTCTTGACTGTGATGGACCCAAACCTACACATAAATGTAGACACACAAGCACCCCACAAATGAGAACAAGGAAAACTGAGGAATCTGAATATCAGTGGATCATTATCAATGTCAATATCCTGGCTCTGAAACTCTTTAGTTTATTAGATGTGACCTTTGGGGGAATTGGGCAAAGGGTACACAGATTATCTGTTTCTGATAACTGCATGGGAATCTACAATTATCTGAATAAATATTTTAACTTTAAAAAAAGGAGGAGGGGCTTTGGACCAAGGGAACCAAAGAATCAAGAAGCATTGCCCACTTTCTGGAGTTTAACTTTGAACCCAGTGGTTCATGTCCTCATCATAGGGACTCAGCTGGAGAAATGGTGGCAAGTGAGCTCAATTTGCCTCTCAGTCAGTAGGTAAGTGTTTTGGTAATGGGTTTGAAGTGGAATGAGATAGTGCAGGAGGGGTTTGGGGTTTTGTAATGAATTCCTGTCATTTTTTATTGAAATCCACCGATTCAATAGAAGATCCTTGCAGAATTGTTTCTATAAGCCATGTCCTGAATCAAATAGGTGATGAAAGCTCTCCAAATTAGAAAGAACCATGTGTAAACAAAGGTTTTAACAGCAGCTACTCAGGACAGTTGAGTTCTAATTTTGGCTTGGTCCATGGCTTAGCCTCTGCCTCACAGGATTTGTACTGAGGCACTTATATTGTCTTCACAATGATCCTTCAAAGCCAAAACTATTCTTTTATCTTCAGATGAGGACCCTTGTGGCCTGCGGAGGTTAAGACATTAGGCTAAGGTCACAGTGTCCAGGTGATGGAGTGGTTTCAACACTAACTAGTTCTGCTTGTGTTTGAACCACTGCATTAACGGCTTCTCATTCTCAGCCATCAAAAAGAGGAGATTGGGCCAAGAGCTTTGGATTCTCCATGGCTTGAATGAAAACAGACAGCTAATTTTGACCTGAGGTACAGGGGTTAGTAAAGAAATAAGAATTGCCAAATCCTGCCTTATAGGAGAGAGGATAAGACTTGGGCAGGTTGAGGGATAGAAGCAACCATCACAGAGAGGGTAACGGAACAATTGGTCATCCTTGGAAGGGATGTGACCTACTTAGAACTTCAGTATATCCTGATTGTGAAAAATAAGCCCTTCTCTCCAATAGAGTTTAGGTTCTCTGAAGAGTCCTGTTGGATGAATGCATATTCTTAGCCTGTCTCTTTTGATTACCTAAAATACAAGCAGTGGGGAAAATAAAACACCTGTTGTGCTGACTCATTCAATTCACTAGAGCTCACCTGAAAAAGAAACTGGTGCTGTTCAGAAACCACAGAAAGGAAACCCAGGATTCACTAAAGGTTGAAGGTGGAAGAGAGATGCCAAGACCCAAAGTCAGGAGAGAAGCAAACTCGCACAAACAAAACAAATGTTGCTGAAGTTTGTATCTCTGCATCTCACAATTGTTTGGGGTTTAGTGAGATATTGGGAGGGAGGTTCTTGGTTCTTCCATATCTTCTGGGTTTGTATGGACACTCAGATGGGATTGGGGTGAGGGACTATTGGGCACTTAGCGTGGGTGGACCTATCAGCTGTCAGAGACCATTGAAAATCTACAGTGACTTTCAAGCCTTCCTTGCTTACTTATCCTAGGGACGCAGAACAGCAAAATGTTAAGTGAGAGTGACTCTGGAGCCTGGTTCCATCTCCTTGCTGACTGACCTACATGTCCACTCTGCACCTTTCTAATCTGTATAATGGGGAAGCACCTGCTTCACAGGGTTGGGTGAGGTGATGTACACCTGTTCTTGGCCAGTGCCTGGCCATAGTGCTCACTCCATTTAGTGATGATTCTGACTATAAAGATGCAGAGGATATTTTTCAGCTTAAAAAGTATTCTGCTATTCTGCTGGCCAGATATGCTCTGTCTTATATGATGGCTGAGAGTGAGGAAACTGGGCTTCTTGCCTTAGTCCTTTAGTTTTTCTTTCTGATCCTGTTTCCTTAAGTCATGAATAGAGCTGTCTCATCAACTGGTCCTTGCCGATGCAGGCAAGGCCAGACAGTGTCTACAAACAATGATGTCACCTTCCACTTTTATCAGATTCGTAAGGGACTTTTCCATACGTAGTTCCACTCATTTTAGGATGGGGCAACTGAGGGCTGTGGGAGTCAGGAGGAGTGTTCACAGTCACTTGACCCTTAGGTGGCTATGCTGAAATATGTACCTGTGGAGTTTTTGTTGGGGGGAGAGGCACTCACCTTCATCTCACACGGCAGATGAAGCCCTCCTCTTTGGATCAGGCAAACATCTCTCAGTTGACAGGAGTTATTTCCAGGTCTCAGGGCTTTCCTGACTTCCTTGCAAACCCGAGTGGGCTCTGCCTCCTGTATCCAGGTAAGAGACCAGCTGTGGTGCAAATAGTGACAGTCTTTGATTGAGGTTAGAGGACATCAGGACACTTCTCTGATTTCTCATGTCATTGTCTGATTTCCTATAGCACAGTGCTCAGGCCACCAGCTCTGAGGGTCAAATTGATAAGGATTCAGATTCTGACTAAGCCACCTCCAGCTGTGTCTTCTGGGGCAGCAGGCTTTATGGACTCCACTTCCTTTCTTGTAAAATGGAATAAGTGAGCACTATTTTACAGGGATGTTATGAATTTACTATTCATGCATCCATATAGCTTCCTGCTCAGTTTGGAGACTGCAGTGCAAAATGCAAATGTGGGGCTCCTGTTCAAAGCAGGAAAAAAAAAAAAAAAAAAACAACTTTTCTCCCATGGTCTCTTTCTTGTCCCATCGTGCTATTTTTTTATTTGCTATTTAATGTCCTCCCTCAGGCACAAGGATACGTGCCTGGTAAATGCAGACCCTTATGGGTGCCTGAGACCCCACCTTAGGACTAAGGGTACTGAACCATGCATGAAAGAGTTCCAGGTCCACAGCTAGTCATTGTTCTATTGGACTTCACTTAAATTCAAAGATGAAGTTATTAAACATTACAAGATGGAACTACAGAGATTAAATCCTTAAATGAGGCCTTTCTGATTGTGGACATGTGACAATACTGCTTGCATGCCTGTGAAGCTGGCCCTGAATGTACCTTCCAACCATTTAGTATCTCTGGCCTACCCTAAGGATTCAGTAAATGGTCAGTAGAGAGCCAGTTTTGCTCACTCACTTAAGAATCCCACAACTCAAGCTTTCACTTGAGATTTGCATCTCTAGCCTGGCTCATGGGAGAGTCAGAGAAGTTTTATCATCAACCTTGTTCAATGGGGAAACTGAGGCCCAGAGGGAATGGAAGTTGGTTGTTAGCCTCGTCACTAGTAACAGAGTCAGAATTCAATGGTGATCTCTAAACTCCCTGTCAATGCTGGAGCATTGGAGCTCAGAGCCTGCTCTTGACCTTGTTACCTGGGGGTCATGAGTGGCAATAGCTTTGTCAGGGATTGCAACCCCTGCCCCAACCCCTTATATAGTTTTTCAAACCCTGGTTCAATGTGAGCTGCCTCTGAAAGCCTTTCCTGTTAAGAACCTTCCCATAGTATTTTTTCTTTCATAGGCATATTCATCCAAAATTCACTTATATGGAATATAGGGTTTTTTTCATAATGCAGATTTTTTTTATTGTGTTGAGAATCACACAAGAGAATGTATGCAGACATTTCAATTTGTATACAATTCTTAATACATGCACCAAAAATCTAAGAACCTTGTATTATGATTCTTTTTCAAACAGTTACTTCAGTGACTTTCCAGTTTCAACTTTGGAAGCAAATTTTCTCTAAGAGGATATCAAGTACCGATATCTTCACATGCTGCTAAGCTGTTACATAAGTTCCACCAATTCACAATTTTATATCATATACACTTGATACTGAAGTTCATTTTAAATCTCTCACAGTACATTAGCAAACTTATTGAGAAACTAGACTACCATGACCAAAGATGTCACAGAGTACACAGAGCAATGATCAAGGAGTGGTTTTCTTTAGGAAAAAATTCTACTAAAAACAACATGGAGATAGAAGCCATTAAAAATATTCAAGACATCAGATGCAGCACTCTGACTCCAAATAGTTGCTTAGTATGTATTGTATTGTAGAATATAAAACTAACTTCCTACCTATGTTATGTTAAGCCAACACCCAAGACTGTCGAAGCCTCTTCTAATTCAATATCCATGATTTTCTGGTTGTACCAAAAAATAAGCAACCAGTGAATAATCTCACCTCTGAAAAAATAATTTAAATTAAAAAGATGAGATGAGGTGGAATTCCTTCCTTTTAAAAAATGTTTCTATACTTACTAAAAAGCTTCACAAAATAGGTGCTAAACATATTTCTCTGGATTCTTCAAGAGGGGAGATGGGATTACTGGTAAGACAAGCTCTGTGATTAATCACATTTGGCTATTTATCTTTTGCTCCATCAGATGCTGGACTCTCCTGGACTTTAGTTTTTCTTTTGTCTGCAGGCAAATCTTTACTTTCTTCATTAGTCACTTAGCCTGGCTAGCCTGTGTTCCCTGTCATTTATGCTGTTTTGTGCAAAGATCTGTTCGTTTCTGCTGCCTTTTTTGGCTTTGTTTCTACTTTTTCAGGGGCATGTTTAGCTGACAACCTTGATGATCTCCTCTTGGGCTCCTCCTTTGCCACCCCTTGACCTGAGCTGACTTTCTTTTGTGCATCTTGGTGGCTTGGAGGATGTGTATAGGTGCTACAGGCCACAATGCCTGGCACTGCCACTCCTTCTGAGTGCCACTCCACCTGAGCTGCTGGGACTGAAGTATAGCTTCTTGTTTTATTATATTTTTTGGTATGCACTGGAATAGAGCTTTCTGTTTTGCTTTATTTTATTTTGTAGTATTGGGGGTTGACCCTAGGGCCTTGCACATGCTAGGCAAGTGCTCTGCAAATGAATTACATCTCCAGCCTTTCAAAAAGGTATTTTGAGGCAGGGTCCAGCTAAATTGCCCAGGCTGGCCTAAACTCGCCATCCTTAAACTCTGCCTCAGCCTCCAAGTAGCAGGGGATTGCAGATATGCACCACAAATGCTTGCAGAATATAATTTTATTCCCTGTGCTTTTTATATTACTAAACATTATAAGCATTCTATGGACATTCTTTTTCATAGCTTTATGGCATTCTATTTTAGGAGAGCTACATAACCTATTCAACCAATCCTGTTTTTGGACACTCAGGTTGTTTCCAATTAGTTTTCAGTTACTGAAAGACAATGTACCAAATTTTAAAAGCATGTTCTCCTAGAGGCAAACTGCTTGGGTGTAAGTCTATACCAACTGTGTGACTTTGAGCAGGTTAGCTTGCGTCTTAGAGCCTCAGTGTCTTTGCCTATGAACTCAGCATAATCTTAGTATGTAGCGCATAGGTTTTATGAGGATTAAATAAACTTGAACAAACCAAGAACCGAACAAGTATGTGCCATATATGAGTTAGCTAATATTATTCTGTTAATTATTACTTTGATAATGCTCTAGTTGATAGAGCATTTTATAGACATCTTTCAATGTATAGGTGATTCTTTCCTGGAAGTTGCAATTCTGGATCTGAGGGGTGAGCATTCCTAAGGCCAGCATAGGCAGTGAGATCCAAGAGACTAGAAGCCAGGGTGGGTTTGGGGATTGATCCCCAGGCTTTGGCAGGAAATGTTTGTCATGAAGTGACTGGTGTTTAAAGACATTTTGACAGCAACTTTTCCCACTTTAGTGCTGAACCTAGGAATGGAGAGAGCATAATAAGGTTCAAGAAGGCTCCCGAAAGTATTAGATAACCTGGAGGAGAGAGACAGAGAAAATTCTCCCTCCAGCTCCAGAAGGCTAAGTGGGTTTTTTTCCTCTTTTATTCTTGGTTCCTGCTATAAGTAAGGAATTTGAGCTTTGAACACCAGGGAGTTGAGATGAAATTGAATGGGACCACTAATCTTAATTAGCCAGGGATTTTGATATTAGGGCTGTCTTTCAGGTATAGCAACAGGGAGGATTGACAGCTGCTTTTGTGATCTGCTTGCTCCCAATTATCCCTCTGTCAACTGTCTTTTATTATGAATTTGTGACTTAAAAGTAATTTGTCTTTCGGATGTCCTTGTACAGGGCAAATGCCCAGGAAAGATACGAATCTCATAGGATGATAGAATCATAAGAGTTTCAGAGATGGAAGCGAACCAAATTCCATGTGATATTCTAGAGTAGAAATTCCCAAAAATTCATTTGTGAGTCAGAATCTTATATCAGAATCACCTGGAGGCATAAAAAGGTAAATTTCTGGGCCCACACTTGGGGGCTGATTCAGTGGGTTTTGGATAAGTTCTAGAAACTGCCCCCTAAAGAGTTCCCACAGAATATTCTAATGTAAGTGGGTTGTACTTTGAAGAACTCTGTCCCATAACATCCCCAGCAAGTTGATTGTCTCTGTTGTTGGGGAGCTTACCACTTCAGGAGAAAACCTGTGCCAGTTCAGAACAGGCCTGACTATAGTCAACCTTATATGGAGCTGGAATCTGTCTCTCTCTAAATTCCACCCCCTGGTCCTAATTCTACTGACTAAGACCCTATAGAGAAAGCCCATCCTTGGATGGGTAGTGAGACTTGATGATCATGCACTGTGACAATCTGTGATTTGGAAGTATGTTGGTAGAGAGAATCTAGGGCTGTGCTTTGAGAAACTCACCTCCCCTTATTGGGGTAGATGCCTCCTTCTAGACTCAGGCTGAGTGCCCTCAAATCAATGGGACAACTCACAGGGGAGGAAGAAAGGAAAAATTGGGAAAGTGTAGGGGATGGTGAAAATGGATTCCTGTGATCCCAGAGATGGTAGGGGACTGAGAAGATTCTTGGCAGGACAAGATGGTAAGTTTGGAACCTCAGTTCTTGTTTAACTCTTCAGTGGATTTTGGGCAGGTCCTTGCTCCTTTGGACCCCAGTTTTCCTGTACACAAGCATCCCTTCCAGTCCTCACAGAAATCCCATTTTTAAAGCCCTGGGATCTTCCAATTTTAAAGCTACCTTCTTTGCTATCCTGGCAAGTTTCATTTGGGGGCAGGAAGAGGCAGGTGTCATGGTCTCAGGAAAGAATCATGACAACCAGGCTGAGAAGGAGAAATTTGCTTACCTAGTAGAGCTGCTTTTGCTAAAGGTCAGGGCTGGGATGGATTTAGAAGGAACGGAGGGGGCTGGCATCCCTGCTGTGAAACAAGATGTTTAGGGCTATGGATCTCTGGAGCCTGTGCTCCTCAGGCTGGAGGGACCTCTGTCTGATGGGCTCTGTCTGAGGGGAACCATGGAGAAGTCCTCCTTGTGGAGTGGAGTCCTTCAGGCCTGTGGGCTCCTGTGGCCAAGGCTTGATGAACGAGATGCAGAATAGGCAAATAAGGAGGGTCTGTGCACTGTCCAAGGATCCTTATTCTGTACACACCATGGGTCTGTGTGTGACTCATCTTCTTTCATCAAGACATATCTGAGGAGATTATGCAAGCACTGACTGTGGGTTCTTGGGAAATTCCTCTGTCTTCCCTGAGCCTCCATTTCTTCATCTGTCAGATGTGCTAATGACATTTGTCTCCTAGTGCTTATGTGCTTGTCATATAAACTAATGACCATAAACACTTGGTGCTCTGCAATGTGCCAGGAAGATGCCAGCCACTGTTATTCTTCTATTTGTCTCAGGTTGATGAGTACTGAAGAACAACATCTCTGTCCAGATGAATTCTGTCCTGAAGTGTGAGGTCATGGGTTCTGGTTTACATGGAATTTCTTTCTCTGTATCCAAGACATGTCCTTCAGGATACTATCGGAGAACTTGCCAGAGGTCACACCTGGAGTCAGACTAGAGCTGAGTTGGGACCCAGAGCTGCCAAATCCCTGGGTAAAAGTGAACTGGACAGGAAAGCACAGGATGAGCTATGGCCAAAAGGCTGACTGCAAGGAGGTTCAGTGTCACATGGGGCATCAGAGCAGGGTCAGATTTTGAACCAGGGTCCCTGAACTCCCAGCACAGCCCTCCTTCCACTTTTCTGAGCAGCATGAGTTCAGACCTTGAAACTAACTTCTGTTTCCAAAAGAGAGGTTTGGGTCTCTCTAGAGAAACGTATACCTGCACCCAGTAAAACTCCATTTACACACTAGTCAGGTCTTTTAAATGAATCTTCTTTGAGCATCTAGCATATGATAATTATGATGCTTCACTCTCATTTGTTAAAACAATCCTCAAAATGACCCAAAACTATCACTGTCAATTACAGATAAGCCAACTGACTTAAGGTAGACTTACCCAGAGTCAGCCCAGCTGTGGGAGTTAGGGAAGGGGGAGAGGCGAGCAATATGTTTGACCATATTGCCTGTCCACATGCCACAAATTCATTAAAATTCCAATCCCATTTGCTTAAAGGTTTGATGTCTCTGGTGCAGGGCTCTCCACTGTAGGCAGGTACTTTAAGTTATCATCTCAGAGATGCAGATGAAGAGTGAGGAAGGGACTTGGGACTTGTGAAGTTGGTTATGGGAACCGAAAAATTCTGATTGGTTAACCTGGATTCTCTGACCGGTGACCCCCTTCCCTGGTCTCCATCAATCTATCACAAGTGAGCTATGATCAGATTAGATAGATCATCTTGAGACAAACTCAGCTTGGCCTAAGTCCTGCAGCAGAAGCAGAGGAGAATGGGATTGAAGAGATGGGGCTTGTTTTCAGCCCTGCTAATGATCAGATGGGAAACCCGAGTGTTTCTCTTACTTCCTTTGTTGCTTGAGTTCAGCACCTGTAAATAAAAACTCCTGAAAATAAGAACTGTAGAAATAAAACTTATTAGAATTCTAGGGCATCTGGCTCCATCTTCTGGTCAGTTTTGATCACTACAGCTTTTTGCAGTATTGCCATTCTCTGAGGCCATTAGGGCATTTTGAGGCTTCTAGGAAATTTCTGTCTGCTCTAGGGGGCTGAAGGTATGGGAGGGCAGCAACAGAATGGTCCTGAAAGTCAGGAAATTGCTGTGGTCTCTGGGTAGCATTGATGCTTCTTATGCAGACTTCTGCTACCAGTGGCTTGGTGGAGACTCGGAGGTGGCTTGTGATGGAGAAGCTCCAAATGTCAGAATAGGGAGGGACAGTGGAGACCATGGGAATTAACTTTCTCCTGGGGAAACTGAGGCCTGTGGAGAAGCAGGGACGTATGCTCCAGGTTTTCTGACACCCAAATTCGTACTATTTTTCCCCACAACCTTCTCCTTGCTACCTCCTCTTTCTCCAAAATTCCTATCACGTTTGATCACCTCTGCCATTCTTCCTGAGACAAGGTCATCTGATTAGTAAGCACACTCTTCTGTCCACTTACTGTCATGATAGCCTACCTCCTGTTCTTAGATCCAACCACCAGGAGTGGTTCTTTTATCTCTCCAAGCCAGAACTTTCCTAAGGGATGATGATGTGGAAGGAAGAGGGAGGCAGGGACCTGCATTCTCCTCCGGTTTGTTTTTCTCTTTCAGCTCAGCCTCTCTGAACCTCAGTTTTCCTATCTGATAAACAACCAATCAGCTCTGTGGGATTACTTACAGGCAAAATGGATGGTGGGTATAAAGGTGCTTTATGAATTTAATAGCTCACTGTTAAAGTATTAAATTTCTCAACAAGCATGTGGTCTTCCAAAGCCTCCTAGAAACCCAGTTGCTAATTGACACCCAGTTAACTCAAATGCTATGGAACCCCAGAGGAGGACTAGAGTAATTTGAAAGGCTTCAATGAGGAGGCAGGATTTTATCTTCCAGTCCAGAAACTCTCCAGAAGATAGCTTTTAAAAACCCAAGAGCTATAATGGGAGAAGCCAAGGAGGATCAGTTCACCCTAGTATCCTCTTCATTGTCTGGAGGTAAATCTACAATCTCTAGTTTAAAGAGTGAGGCCCAGAGAAGGAGGCAGAGACTGAAACTTCTTGCTTGGGTCTTGAGCTCCCAATGCAGACTTCATTGGGGGTGGGCAGAGTGAGAGAGGGAAAAAGAGAGAGAGAGAGAGAGAGAGAGAGAGAGAGAGAGAGAGAGAGAGAGAGAGAGAGAGAGAGAGAGAGATAATGAAAGAGTCAAAGGAAGACAGAACCTGAGCCCCTGCCCAGTTTTTTTCAAGGTCCAACTTCTTGCTCTCATCTTCTCCAAGATCCCCTAAATCTTTTCAACAACCACCTTGACTCTGAGGCAAGCTTCAGTGGGTTTCTGTTATTTTTGAAGACATGGTTCCCAACCCACTAGGCCCTGGGAGAGGGTTTTGGGGAGGGAGCATCCTGAGTTCTGCAGGGGAAGCAAATGTTGCAAGATGGGGAAGCAAATGCTCCCTTCTGTTCAACAGACCCATCTGTCACTTCTGGTCACCTCGAGGACTGGGAGATGACTTTATTCTTCCACAAAATATCAACAGAGCTGCCAACTCCCAGCGGTTGGTTTGTTCTGTTGCCTTTCTTGGTACAAACTCCCTGTTCACATGGAGCTGAGTTAATAAGGCTCAGGCTGTGCTCACCTGTACCTGCAGGTCTTTGCTGACTGCTGCTGATCTGCCACCCCTCTCCAGAACTGCCCAGCTGCCTTCCTGCTCCTGCCAAGCCCAACTCACCTTCAGCCTCCCCTAGGAATCCTACCTGGACGCTCCGGTCCCACCTCTTCTAAACTTTCCTAGAACCTATTGTCTCTCTTTTGTCCGTTAGTGCACATGGCTCCATAATTATGTCACATAAAGGGCTCTCTTACTAGGTTATAAGCCCCTTAAACTTACTGTGTGAGTGGAGAAGGAAATCACTAAATTCAGATAAGAATTGTTATCAGATAAGAATTGTTAACAATACAGAAGGTTATTTATCTTCCAGGTGCTGGTCTAGGCACTTGTTACGTAGTAATTCATTCCATCCTTACACTATTAAAGAACAGGAACTGGGGTCCAGAAAAATAGAGAAACTTGCTGAAGTTCACATCTTCAGTAAATGATCGAGGGCAAAGATTCAATGGCATGTTCCTCCCCCTTCCCATGTTGCTGACCAGGGCCTAAAAGTTCACTATTGGAATTTTATCCTTTTTATCTAAGGCTATAACTCCTATAAATTATAGGTATTTTTTGGCAGGAGGAAGAATGAAGTATTCTCATAATTCTCCAGACTCTCATAATTTACCTCTTTGACCACCGGAATGTCTGAACAACCAGCTCCTCCTCCTCCTGTAACTGTGAGCAAAGGAACACCAGTTCCTTGGGATGTTAAATGTGTTTACTAAAAAATCTCCCAGACTGTTGTAAGTAAGTGTGGGAAGGCCTAGGTTAAGCTGTTGTCTTTGTAGCATGACTTCTTAGAGACTTAACATGCTGGGATGCTGAGGATCCATAAGAAGGAGAGAAATGTGCTGTACTCGCCAAACACATTTGACAACAGGGCTCTATTTTTATAGATCACTTGTCAAAATTAGTTCCTCTTGCACAGAATCTTCTGTGACTGCCTGAACCCATTGGCAAACCAAGTCACTGCCACCTACGATCACTCAGTGTTCTCTGGGCTTCTGTGGCTACCCTTCCTTAGCATTTGGCAGGCTTGTCTGTGGAGTGGTTTCTTGGTAAAGAAGTTTGACTGACAAAAACTTCCTACTTTCTCCTGTATGGATGCTCTGTCAACCAACCAGCTGCATTTATAGGACCCTTGTCCTTGAGGGACCCTCTTAACTCGCTCACTCACTCGCTCACTTTTTTAGAACATGTTATTAGCCCCTCTAAAGTTGTAAATCCTGGAGAGATCCCTGAGTGAATCAGACCTTGCCCAGGACTGGGATATGTTTGGGATCAGATGGAGAGGCAGGGGTGGGGAAAGGGATAAAGAAGCTTACTTTCAACTGTGGGGTGGGGTGGGGAAGGTGGAATTTCTAGGGAATATCCATTCAGAGCTGGACTGGAAGGTGACAAGAGGTAACAGATGGGACTTGTGGTGGACAGTGGCAACCTTAGCCGAACCCCTGCCAGGTGCCTTGTCCCCTTTGCCTCTTTCCAGTGGTGGTGTAAAGCCCATAGCAGCTGCTGAGATTCTCAGCTTTGGGATGTGCCCACCCCTTTGACCCTCAGGACCCAGGGAGGAGGTACCCTCCTGTGATCTCCTGTATGACTAACGATCAATGAACTTGAACTTGGGAGGGAGGAAGTATTTGTGCTTGGAGCTGCTCGATTGTTGTCACTATGTCCCGCTGGACTTTTGCTGAATTAGTGGACATTCTCCCCTCCCCACCCCTGAGCCTTGTCTCCCACTCAGCTTTCCATTTCTCTGTGACCTTGCTTTGGCACCTATCCATGAGTCTACTGAAGGGTGAACCACTCAAGAAATCATTTTATTTTCACTCAGAGGTCTTGAAGATCAAAAAGACTTGAACATCCACAAAGCCAGTTTTCATAGATTCAATAGAGTCCTGGAGTGTCAGAGTTTGAATGAGCATCAGAGGTCAGGCTGACATCCACAACAGTGGCACATCAGGCAATGTGACAAAGGGCCAAATGAGGAGCAGAGGAAGGTTCTATGTAACTATTTCTAAGCAATATTGTAAATAAGTTATCGATTATGTTTTAGAAAGGGCACAGATTCTGGAACCCAGCTTGTTTCATGTCCTGGCCCACCATGGACCATGTGAGCTTGGCTGGGCTTTACTCTGATTCCTTAGAATGATATTCATCTAAGAAGATTAGTGTTTTAAATGAGACAGGCTGTGAGAATCCTGTATTATGTAATGAGCTGACTTCACAGGAGGGAAACAACCCCTTCAGTGGTGTTCTGGATACCGAGCCCTCTGACGACAGCTTCTCCCAGAGTTTTAGTTTCCTGCATTCTTTTTATGTTGCTCTAGAACCTGTCTCCTTGTTACAGATCCCTGCTTCTTAGGCTGGGCTTTAATTCTGTGACTTGGTTTCCACACCTGGAAGACAGGTGTGCTATTGGTTCTTTCCTCATAGGAAAGTTTTGAGGGTGAAATGAAATAATATGTCTCCTGCATGTAATGTCCATGCATGTGATGCACAGGTGTAGAATGCATGTGGCACAGGGACATGCATGCCACAGCCCAGTGCCTAGCAGAGATGCCCCTTCAGCGCTGGCGTTGTGGATTCCACTGCCGTGCTCACACCAAGGTCGATATTATTTCTCACTGGGGGAATAAGAGAGGGCTCCTGAAGCAGGTGAGAATTGAACTGGGCTTTAAGAACAAGAGAATATTCCCAAATATGCAAGAGTAGGGATGAGACTGGGTGGGGTGGGGAAGATGCAGATGAAAAGAAGTGGGAAGTAACAAGGTTTGCTTAGGGAATTGAGAGGAGGCTATTTTATTTTGAGTTGTTGGTTCATTAAAGGAACCAGAGAGAAATAAATCTGAAAGAACAGGCTGAAGTTCTAGAATCATAAAAAGTAAAGTTTAAAAAGCCCAAAGGATCATCTGACCCAATCTTTTACATGCAATGGGAGTAAATATGTATGATTTGGAAGTGACCACAGAGTCTTGTCTGCTGTCAGTTCTCAGTTAAATTACATAGCATCTCTGATCTGGATTTTTTTCCTCTGGGTTATAGGAATAATAGTCCTTGTCTACTCTAATTGTCGCAAAAATCTAGGGAGACTTGAGCTGAAGATTCACTAACTAATGCCCGGCAAGGGACTACATTCTCTTCACCTGGCCTTGCTTTTATTGCCTACAAGATAGGCAGGGTGCAGGGAGGCTGTGAATTTAGTTAGGATGTAGGCACCCATGAAGGGAGAGGCAGATGATCTGGCGGGGCCCCAGGGAAATGAGGGCTGCTGATCCAGGCAAAACCAGGAATCTTCATTACTGTCCTCACCGGTCCCCTCCCTCCCTTCCCTCCCTCCCTCCCTCCCTCCCTCCCTCCCTCCCTCCCTCCCTCCCTCCTTCCTTCCTTCCTTCCTTCCTTCCTTCCTTCCTTCCTTCCTTCCTTCCTTCCTTCCTTCCTTCCTTCCTTCCTCCCCCAGATCATTTTATTTTTTATTTGAGACAGAGTCTCCCTATGTTTTCCAGGCTGGTCTTGACTGATCCTCCTGCCTGAGTCACTGGAATTACAGGTGTATGCCACCTGCCCAGCTTCCCCACTGGCTCCTTATGGAGGACCAGCCCATTGTGATGATCTTGAGTTGCAGGCTGGAATTCTCTCTCAGGCTCCTGACCCTTATTGCCAGGACAAGTTACAAAGCTCATGGAAACCTGCTTTTGCTTATCTGCTCTACATAGCCAATCCCCAGGTGCCCTGGCCATTCCAGAAGTGGCCTGAGGAAACCATAACTGCTCCCTGTCTTTTCCCCATAACCCTTTTCATCCCCACTTGGGTTCCAGTGACTTTGTCTCTTGCCAAGCCTCTCATTCTTGAGGAGAGAGCTCATGCAGAGCAGGCGTTCTGCTCATCTGGACACTTCTGCTTCTCATGTCAGTGCTGGCATTGCAGTTCCAAGATCATACCCCTCCGAGGCACACCAGGTGGGACTCAGCCCTTTTTTATGGGTGGGAAAATGGAGAATGAGAAAGGTCAAGGAAGGGTATTTCTGGAGGAGTCAGGGCTAGAATCCTGGCCTGGTGGCACTGTTTTGAGGGTCTCGAATCCAGAGGGACATGAGAATCACATGGCAGTTTGTTCCAATGCGTGCTCCAGGTGGTCATCAGAAACCTGATTCAGAGCATCGCCACCGGGGCCCGAGCACCTGAATTTTGGACAAGCACTCAGGGATGATGATGCGAGAGCATGAGGACCCCTGCCCTGGCGCTCACCTTTGAAATTCCAGGGTTGGGACGCAGGAGGGAGAGAGAGGTTCAGAGGGAAAATATTTGAGCTCTCAACTACTTCAGGTACTACACCTGTATTATCACCCATTTATTCCCATTTCATAGGTGAGAAAACAGGCCTGGGAGGTTAAGCAGTATTCAAAGTCTTCCAGCTGGTAAATAGAAAACCAGGGATTTGAATTCAGGTCTTGTAGCTCAGACCCCAAATCTCTTCCACTCAGACCTTTCCAAGGAACACTCCCCATGGCCCCTCCATCCCCATCTGTGAACCTCCCACCTACCTTCTCTCTTTGGGATAAAAGGTTTGTTTCAGATGGGAAAGGTCTCTTTCCTTCCACGGCTCCTCTCCTGCCAGCAGGTGGCAGCGCTGGACCAAGTATATGAGTAAGGACCAGATGACCCCAAGATCATCATCTTTTGTTTTCCTTGCACGGATTTAGCCTGGCTCCTTGGCACATTCTAGCCATCCTCATCTATTAGAGTTGCATTTGCTGAGCTGGTTCTGTTCATTACTTTACACTCTTTCAGGTGGAGACGCCCTGAGATTTCCCAGTCTCCCACAGCCTCCCAGTGTTAGACTTGGAAACAAGCTACGGCTGTAGTTGACATTGGCCAAGTATATGCTCAATGCCTTGTTAGGAGCTTTCCACGCATTCCTGTGCTCAGTCCTCACTATCCCCCAAACCTCTCTGAATAGGCGCTATCGTTTTCCCCGTTTGTTCAGAAGAGAAAACTGGAGCTTGCTGAGGTTAAGTTGGCAGAGTTCAAGAAAATGGTTCAGTGGCAAAGCTAGCCTTGAAACTAGTTCTGTCTATAGAGATGTGGGACATAATCCACAACTCTCATTTTTATAGATGAGGAAACTAACATCTGGAAATGGAAGGAGTTTACTCCTGGGAATTAGTGGCAGTGCTGAGAGAAAAACTCAGGTCTTATGTTTCTGGACCTTCTCTAACTCTTCTTGTCCAGCTGTGGATGAGGACCTGGGCAGCAAGGAGTCCCAGGGGAAAGTCCCCACCTTCCCACCCTCCCCAGTCCCTGGCACACTGACCAAAGCACAGGATAATTGGTGTGTGCTGCATTCAGGAGTGGCTGTGCCAACATGTCCCCAGGTTGGTGCTCAGAGCCAGGTTGAAAGTGGCAGGGTGCAGAGATGTCCTTCTTACCCACAGAGTTTGCACCTTGTCCATTCAGTCACTATGCATCCCTGGCACCTCACAGGGTCTAACCTAGAGATGAGGCTCAATTAATATTATGAAGTGTATAGACATTCCTCCTCTTTACCTTCTGAGGCCTTGATCTGGGTTTGTCACAGCAGGACTGCTTTCCTGGCCCACAGCCAGTGGGTTCCTCCTCCTGGGGGTCCCCTACTTCTGCTGGGGGCAATACATTTGGTTTCTAACATTAACTGTCTGCTTGCTCTTCAGCTTTCCAGATTGGTCCTTTATCTGTCCTGCCTCCACTCCAGATGGAAAGACCCTAGGGAGCAACCTTTTATGTCACTGTACGTGCTTCACAGCGTCTAGCACAGGTTGAGTATAAAATAAGCCATTTATGAAAACAACTATCTACTGTTTTATCCAGTAGTACATATTCATTGTTGCAAAATCGAGAATAAGCCAAAGAAGAAAGTTAAAATCACCCCCATGATAATAGGAGCCCTTTCTTCCATGGTATTTTAATGGAATTGAGTTTTTCTCTTTCTTTTTTTTATTGTACAAGAAATACATATTTCTTAACAGGCTTATGAAGTGGCATTTCCAGTGAATTAATTTTTGGGCCTATCTGTATTTTTTACATTTATACAATATGAAATTTTAATTTACTGGGACTACCACTTCACAAACTTGTAAATAATTCTATTCACGATGGTGATGGTAATAGCTACCTCTAATGTGTTGAGAGCCTACTCTATACTCACAATCTTACATAATTGTTTTAGAATTTTATTGAAGTATAATTCATATATCATAAAATCCACCTATTTAAATTGATTCATCACTTCAATTAAAAGATTTTTAGAAAAGAAAGGTGGGGGAGATCTCATGAAAAGCAAAGGGAGATGCATAGCACAGAAGAAAGGGGCCTTGAATGGGAGGAGGGGAGTGAGAGGGGATGAGCTGGAGAGCCCAGTTGGCCAAATTATATTGTTATGTTATGTGCACGTACGAATAACAAATCCCGCCGTTATGCATGGCTATAATGTGCCAATAAAAAATGTAGAAGAAAAGGTTTTTTAGTAAGTTCATCTAGTTGTGCAGCATCAGCATAATCCAGTTTTAGAATATTTCTGTCACCCTAGTAAAATCCCTCAGGCCAGATTGTAATTAGTCCTATATCCCACCCTAAGCCCCAGGTAGCAACTGATCTACTTCATGTGTCTGGGCATTGCCTTTTCTAGACATGTCATGTAAATGGGACAATATACCAGGTGGTCTTCTGTGTTTAATCCATGAACTGTTCTATTCATTTATAGATGAGAAGACTGAGAGTTAGTGAGGGTCAGCGACTTGTCAGCGTTGGCCACACAGGTAGTGAGTAGAGTTGTCTGGATGTAGCTAGGGTCTGTCTGACTCTCAAGTCCACCCTTAGCCCAGAGATACACTACCATCTTGCCATATTATATGACTTTTTACATTTTTTTTTCACAGAGGGATCCTACTTTATACATTCTTCAGCCACCTTCTTTTTCATTCAGTAATAAATGTTAATGTTTCCTTGTGAATTAGTGTCCATCTGCAGTATCTATAGTAGATTCTTGATAAGAACAGGGTGGTAGTTAAGGTATGAGTTCTGGAACCAGACTGATGAGGTTGAAATACCTATTATCATTTATTAGCCATGCACTATAGACTGAATGTTTGTGTTCCCCCTCAAATTTGTACACTGAAAACTAATTAGGTTATGAGGACCAAGTCCTGTCAAATGGGAGAGAGCCCACGTAGAAGTGGCTGCTTTTCCCTCTTCCCTTTTGCCAGTTGAGGGCACAGTAAGAAGACAGCCGTATAGAAATCAGGAAGTGGGCCCTCGCCAGACACTGAAGCTGCTGGTGCCTTGATCTTGGACTTTCCAGTCTCCAGAACCGTAAGCAATACATTTATGTTGTTTACAAGACACCTAATTTTTGCTATTCTGTTACAGTACCTTGAATGGTCCAGGGACAGTGTAGGAAAGTCACTCAACTGCTCTGTACCTCAGTGTCCCTGTCTATAAAACATATGTGGTAATGCCACATATGTCTATAAAACATATGTGGTTAAGCTGCTGACAATTAAATGAGCACATATATATAGAGCACCTGGTGCCTGGAAGTCACTCAGCCCATGCTGTGTTTGTTGCTGCTGCTGAACTAATGAATGAATCTCTGCTTTTTTGCAATTGAATTTTGTCTGGAAGCGAGCATCATGGAGGTGGCCTCCCTTCACTTGACTGACCAGTGAAGGTCGCACTCTTACCCTCCCATCTCCTCCACAGCTGGAATCCTGTCTCTCTCTCTCTCTCTCTCTCTGTGGATATTGGAAGAAAGGCCTGGTGAGGTTGGAGGATTGACAGCCGTTTTGTAGCTGGAAGTTGCTGCCTGGGGAATTTAGAAGCTAAGCTCCAGAGCTGGGAAACATGTTAGGATCAGCTTTTAACCCAGGGTAAAGGGCCGAGGGCTTAAGGGGAGGTATCAGCTCCCATTTGGGTCTGGGCAGTGCCTTTCTGAGGCTCTAGTCTGCTTTCTGATTACTGGTACCCAGAAACCAGAATGCTGTTCCAAGCCCATCAGTCATCCTGCAATTAGTGAAATGGAGGCACACATGCTGGCTTGCAGATTGTGGGTGGGAGGACAGGATGTGGTGGGAAATAGCTCACCAACTCGAGGGGCGGGGGTGGCATTTGTCTGTGTTCCCTGGTGATTTGGCAATGTAGGCTGCTGGGCACTCATATGGGATTGGCAGCCTTTGAAAAACCCTCCTGGGGCCCCAGACTCTTTCCTTCTGTCTGCTGGGTTAGAGGTGGGCCATCACTTTGCCCCTTGGGCAGAGGGGTTAGCGAGGGCAGAGTCAGGATACCAGGGACATGCTGGGGGTAAGGACATGAGAGGAGGTGAGACCTGGTTAAAGGCATGGGGCAAAAGATGTGAGCCCAGAAGGGAAGCTCAGGCTGAGGATAGTGGTGCTTAGCCCCAGGGACTCAGGGGAACAATCTTTGAAGGTGCCTATGGAAGCATGTGGAAATAGATATAAATAACCTGGAGGGGTCTCATGGAATTCCAGGTTTCTGACTTCTCTTGGAAAACTAACCGTTCAGCTAACAGCTTATATTCCTGCAAGGCAACACCCTGTTGGGGCTGCACAGTCTGCCCACTTTGGTTGGGACACCCACTCTCTGGTCTGATACATTCCCCTTTGCTTCCCTAGTTGTGCAATATCAGCATTTTCCAAGTCCAGAAGCCCAGTGCCAATGACCATCATCTACCAACCCTGGACCAATATCATCTTTTGGGTTTCTGACCTTTGGTCTGGGAAGGCTGTGCTCAGTGATCTGGTCCTTATTTAGGGTGGTCAGGTGGCTGTGAAGAGATAACCCTAAGCTGAGACCAGAAGGCCCAGCTTGTCTTATGAACAGTATTCCAGACAGAGGGTGTAGCCATTGCAAAGTTTCTGAGGCAGAAAGGGGCTTCCTAGGCTCTTGGAACTCCAGGAATGGCGTGCTCAAGGCAGATCCTCATTGGGAAGAGGAGAGAGAAAGTTCTGAGACAAGTTAGAAAGATACTCCAGTCAGGATAGAGAAGAAGCCTCTGGACCAGTGTGCCATGGGGAGAGCTCTCAAAGGCCACATGGGGTGGGGTAGCTCAGATTTCCAAGGCTTCTCTGCCCCGAGGCTGACCTGGATCCCAAGGGATGGGAAGTTGCTAGGCTCTGACCACATCTTGTGACCATCAGAGAAATTTCTATCCCATCTTCTCCAAGGAGCCCTGGGCAGTCTTACTCAGCAGTCTGAGCAGCTTTTTCCAGCTCTGATCTGGGAAGGCATCTGTCTCCTTGACTGGGGACCTGATGTGATGGTCAGGATAGGGTCTGGAAGGGCAACTCCCACACAACCCACCCTTCTGCAGCCTGATAGCTCCCAGGAGCCTATCCACACAGTGAGTGAGCAGATCCAGAGCTTGGGAGTGTGAGGGAGACAGAGCACCCACAGGGAACTCTTTTTAGTACACCCTTTTAGACTCTGTTCAGAGAGGGAGAAGGTTTTTTTGCTCAGCTAACTTCTATGTTGTTCCCTCATCTGGGCATGACAGAGAAGCTGCCCTGGCCCCCAGGGGATAGAGCCTGGCCAGCCAGTGGGTCCTCAACCAGTTGGGGTTGGAATGACTGCAGGAGGACTTACTTTTCCCAGGGTTCTTCTGAACTTGGGGAGCCTCTCAGGGAACACAGAGTTTTTCATGTGGTTCTAGTGACAATCGATTTTTCTCTAATTGTTCACAAATAATGGGAAAATAGGGGCTAGAACACAGAGAAAAATTAATACTACTTGTAATTTCACCAACAAGGTCAGTTTCATGCTTTCAGGTACTTATTCCACAGAGTGGTACTTCCTTAGGTGAGACAGACAGAGGGGGTAGTAGAAAGTGAGGGGTCCCCTAGAGTGGGAAGTCCTGGTTGAACAGCTTATTCTGATGCCTGTGAGTTGCACAATCTTGAGTATGCTACTTGGTTACCTTGGTGGGGGACTTTTCTAGTGGTGGAAGGTATCACACTTGGACAAGTTTGCTGATCTGCAAAATAAGGATAAACCCTCAGGGGGCTGTCTGCAGAGTGAGGTCTATGGTAGATACTATTTGGCACCTTGTAAAACACTCAATACATCTTAACCTCTGTGTGTGTGTGTGTGTGTGTGTGTGTGTGTGTGTGTGTGTTTGATCTATATCTATTCATACAAGTACATCTATTTTTTTAAAAATACAAAATTGGGAGAATAGAGGCAATGCCATTTTCTAACCCATTTTTTCCATTTTGCACCTACGGTAAGTATGAATTTTATGCCACAAATATAGGCATTTAAAGAAAGGTTAGGTCATTGTATCAAATATTACCTGGTTCTGTGTACCTACCTTGTCTTACCACTTGGCTCCCTGTTCACTGTGTCTCTCTAGAGCTAGCCTAGAAATAGTGAAAGTCTTGTCCTTTGTGTGTGTCATTGTGTGGGTTCCCTGCCAAAAGTGCCAGGTCCCTTGCTTTTGGTTATGCTGCGGTTTCTGTGCTGGGCTTGGCCAAGAGGGTGTTTGCCAGAATGTGAAGAGGGGACTGGGATTTAGAGTAGAGTGCCTTGGGACTCGCTGCTGCCATTCCCCTGAGGACCACCATCTGCTTGTGGCGCAAGTGAATGTGGAGTGGAAAGATGGGAGGGGCCTAGGGGACCGTTCCCACAAATCTTTCTTCTTTCCCTGTCTTTTCTCTCCTCTGTCTCTTCCCATCAACAGCTTCTCCCTTTCCCTGCAAATTGCCTCTATGAGTTTAGGCTGGCAGGTGAAGATTAACAGACACTGAAATAGCAAAGACCTCAGGGACATCATGTCAGGGTCATGGAGGGGACAGTTTTGAGAGAGGCAGAAGTGGGTTGAGGTTGAATTGGTCCCTGAGAGGGAAGAAGTCTGGAGGGCAGAGGCAGGAGGGAAGGATTCTGGTTGATATCAAGTCTAATGGGGCTCCTGCCTGTTCCCTCTCAGCTGGCACTGGCAGAAGTCTTCAGTGGCTGCATCAAGGTCAGGGAAGGGGTTATGAGACAATACTTGGGAGTTCTGAAGTCAAGTTTGGTTGTGTGGGGAGAGGGAGGTTCTCAGCTCAGTGGATGCTCATTCCCTCAGTCCCTAGAATCAAGTGGTTTTTTCCTTCTAACAGTTTTTCTCTTCAGTCTCTTCCAGATGCCCACTAGCAAGCTGGTATAGGTCGAGGATGCAATTTTCATTTGTGGCAAACTGAGGGAGAAAAAGAGAAAAAGGATTGTGAAATGAATTTTTAACGAGGCTAGATTTATTTAATTTTAAAGAGTGTCCTTTATTCTGAAAGAATGACCTTCCTTTTGGTGTTAAAATATTCTTTCTCTTATGGAATGATTGTGAAAGTAAATGACATTTTCTTTTACTTTCCTCTCTTGGCAATTTTAAACCTGGGGGTTCAGCTGATACCTTTCTGTGCATGTCTGTCTTCTTCACCCCATTTTGTGTTTCTTTGTAAGCTTATCTAGTCAAAAATAATAAAAAATTAGGGTTCACTGGGTTAAGGCTTCTCAAGTGTTAGCTCAGCCCATGGCCTTTATTATGATTTAGATATGAGGTATCCCCAAAAAACTCAGGTGTGAGACAATGCAAGAATGCTTTGAGGAGAAATTATTGGGTTATGAGAGCCTTAATCCAATCAGTGAATTAATTCTCTGACTGGATTAACTGAGTGGTGATTGAAGGTGGCTGGAGGAGGTGGGTCCCTGGGGGCATGCCTTTAGGGTTTATATTTTATATCTGCTTTCTGATCATCATGTGAGCCATTTCCTTCTGTCACACTCTTCTGACATGATGTTCTGTTTCACTTTGAGCCCCAAGAAATGGAGCCAGCCTTCTACGGATTGAGACCTCTAAATCCATGAGCCTCCAAATAAACTTTCCCTCCCCTAAAATCATTCTTGCAAGATCTTTTAGTCACAGCAGTGAAAAAGCTGACTAGAGCAGCCCTTATTCAACAAAGACTTCATTGGACAAGTATCCAGTGCCCTCTCTGTCCACACCTGTCTTGGGTGCTTTGGTGGCGGGCTTTTCTAGTGGTGGAACGTGTTGCACTTGCCCAAGCTTCTTATGGCTCCCACCCTCCTGTAGAGGCTGAAAGTAGCCCCTCATATACCTACATGACTGCATGACTGATGTGATCCTATGATATGTGCAATCAGAAAAGTGAGAAATTACACTCCATTCATGTATGAGCTATCAAAATGTACAAAGGCATTCTACTGTCATGTACAACTAATTAGAACAAATAAAAAATTAATAAAAAAAGACATCCATGTTAAACCCTTAGAACCTGTGAATATCACCTTACTTTGCAAAAGATTGATTAAGGATTTTGAGAGGAGATGTTTCTCTTGGATTAGCTGGACAGATTCTAAATGCAGTCACATATGAGAGAGGCAGAGGTTTTGAGACCTGACACCCAGAAGAGAAGAGGGGCACATGAAGACAGAGACTGTGATTATACTGAGCAGTCACAAGCCAAGGGATGTCAGTGGTCATCAGAACCTGGTGGGGGAGCAAAAAGCAGACTCTGCCCTAGAGCCTCTGTGGGTAGCGGGGCCCTGATGATGCCTTGATTTTGGACTTCTTGTCTGCAGATCTTCGAGATGATAAATTTTGGTTCTTTTTCCTGCCACTAAGTTTGTGGAAATTTGAAGTCACAGGAAACTAATATACCTGGGTCAGGTCTTAGTGGCCTTGTTTTACTTACCTGCTCAGCATGGATTCTACCCTTGTCTATGACTAGTTATATCAGTGAAATATATGTGTATATATATCTGTGAAATTTTCTTCAAAACATTGTATGTGTCATATATATCTTATATATTTTTTTTAAAATTTAATCTGCTACAAGATTTTATTGTTCTGGGTAGTGGAGAAATCACTTTCTGTCATCCCTGAGGTTCTTCCTTGTCCCAGAACACAGGGAAATGTCCTTAAGTTTTGTGTACTTGGTGAGCAGCTTGGATTTTGTGTTCACACAAGTTTCTGCTGATAACCCCTTGTTGGAGTCTGCATGGACTTGAAGGCAGGTGACTCTGCCAAGCTGGACCATGCAGTCACGAATGGGGCCAGGGCACATCCTTTCAAGGTGTGCCAGGAGCCAAACCCCTTGATGTTCTATCATTTTCCCAGGAGATGGCCCCCAGACCATCTCCTTCATTCATGCCTAGAGGGTTGCTTCTTCCTCTGAGTCTATTTCTTAAGCTCCCAAACCCATCTCTCCTTTTACCACTTTATAATAATCTAGAGGACTCTCCCTGTTATGAGCTAAATTTTATCCTCCTCCCCAATTTCAATATCAAAGCCTTTAACCCCCTAAAGTGGCGATATGTGAAAATATGGCCTTAGAGGAGGTAACTAAAGTTAAATGAGGTTATAAGGATGGAACTCCAATCTGATAGAATTAGTGTCCTTATAACTAGAGGAAGAAACACCAAAGTTCTCTTTTTCTCTTCACAGAGGAAAGGCCATGTAAGGACATGCTGAGAAGTTACTCATCTATGAGTTAAAAAGAGAAGCCTCAGCAGAAACCATCCCTGATGGCACTTCACCTTGGACTTAGAGCTTTTAGAACTGAGAAAATAATCTGTTGTTTAAGTTTCCCGGGCTGTGGTAGTTTGCTATGGCAACCTAGTAGCCTACAATAGCCTCTCAGTGAGGTTAGACTTTTCCAAAACAGAAGTCAAGGAAAGAGTCTGCTGATGGCCTTGCTGTTCCTTCTATTTGTTTAGAAATGCCCAAGGGTACAAAAGGGAGAGTACTGTGCGGTCCTCTCCTGGTGATGTCCAGAGAGGACACACCTGTGTCATACCTTCAGCACCAAGGACAAAGTACCATTAGCTAGGTAGCTAATTACCCTGCCATTTTATTCTTGGTTCTGTGTGCAAACAGACATCATGAGTCAGTCTGCAATATTGTCCAACTTGTTCCTTTGAGCACACTGAGTGCTGTGTCTCCAGCTCTGAGGTGGTCTCTCCAAGTCCTGACATAATAGAGAGGGAGAAACAATGGATGATAAAACCCCAGAGGTAAGAAGAAAGGAGGTATAGGCTTTACTGCCAATGTTTATGAAAATAAATTTTATATGGTAATAGTCATCATGATCATCATCATAAAATGATTCTATGGAATTAAATTAAGGGAATGTTGGGTTTAATTTAAATGTCTTCATTTTTTGCAGCTCTTCATAGAATCTTTAATATGCAAATGTCCACTGTAAACTTAAGGGGAGGGTTCACACATGTGGCACTTCACAGATTGTTTGAGACCAGTAAGTATCTTGTAGGATCAGTGTTTGGTGGATGACATTCTGGAAAGTGATATTCATTGGAGAATTATGAAATTATGAGACCTAGAAAAGGAGTCCTATTTGAGATGGTGTAGTCTGAAACCTTTTGACTTAAATTTGGGGAATTTGGGCTGGGGATATAACTCAGTGGTAGAACACTTGCCTAGAATAGGCAAGGTCCTGGGTTTGATCCTCAGCACTGCAAAAACAACAAAAATACAATTAAATTTGGAGACATTGAGCCCCAAGAAAGCAAAAGGATTTACCAAGGCCATCCAGTAAGAGCCAGGACTGGAATCCAGGCCTTCTGATTTTCAGTCTGGTGTTTTTTTTTTTTTTCTTTGTCTTTGGTACCAGGGATTGAACTCAGGGGAACTTGACTACTGAGCCACATCCCCAGCCCTATTTTATATTTTATTTGGAGACAGGGTCTCACTGAGTTACTCAGCATCTCACTTTTGCTAAGACTGGCTTTGAACTTGTGATCCTCCTGCTTCAGCCTCCTGAGCTGCTGGGATTATAGGTGTGTACCACTGTGTCCAGCTCAGTCTGGTAGTTTAAAAGTTATTTTCAGAGGAGGACAAGTTTATTTTGGGCTCATTGTTTCAGATGTCTCAGTCCATGTTTGGCCAGCTCCATTGTTCCAGAGCAGAATACCATGGTGGAAGGCTGTGTTGGAAAGCTTCTCACCTCATTGTGATAGGCTGACAGATCTGGCTCCATGAGAATGTTATAGGCCAGACTCTAAGGGAAATGACTAAACAGACTCCATTTTGCTCTGAGACTCCATGTTATGTAGGAAATAAGCTTCTCCCATGGGAACAACCCTCCTCTGTACCCAACATCAGTTACTTAGCGTGACATGTTTAGCAATACAAAATGACAATTCTTATGTAATGAAAACTGCTCTTTTTGATTCCTATTGCTCCTAAACAATGTACCATATGAATGGTGATTGTGTGGATGTTAGTAACCATTCTTTAGTTTGTACCTAGGTACCCTTACCTAGTTTTGACCCACTTCCCCCTCTGTTGATGATCTCATGATGTTAGTTTGTAATTTCAAATCATAGCAATAGACACTTATGATTGATATGATTTTTGGTATAAGAACCCCTACAACCCTATGGTCGGGGCTGTTCTCATAATTGCCATTTTTTTTGGGTATTGTGTGAGATAGTCAGCTGGCTGACATAATAAAGACTCTCAAATTTGAACTTCTCAGTGGTGATCGGTGTGTTCTTAAGTTGCGCCCCATAACACTCATGGCAGCTGGGAAGGAGAGAGAGAGAGAGAAAGAGACAGAGAGAGAGAGAGAGAGAGAGAGAGAGAGAGAGAGAGAAAGAGTGAGAGAGCCTGTTGTTCTTACTTCTCAAACTGCTTCCCTGCTGGAGGCTTCTTTGTCAGAAAATAACCACCCTAGGGGTACTCAGACAGGCACCTAGTTTTGACCTACTCAGGTCTTTGGTGGTACTTAATTCTATTAGGGAGAGGGCTGGGAATATACTCAGCATTTTACCCATTTTTTTTAAAAGAAAAAAAATCATTTTGCATTTAATAAATCAGATCCAAATCCAGTTTATGCAGCACATTTCTTGGTAAGATTGAAAGCCTCAGGGAAACTTAATCCCACGTTTCTGATTCATCTTCATTTGAACTCATCTATTTTTGTTCTAAGTTGTTTCTCTGGCCCTTGCCCTCTGAGCTTTCTTCTAATCTCTCTTCCCTCAGAAACAAGGCATTATACTTGGACAGATGGAAAGGTTCCCTGCCCCCAACAATTAAATCTTTCCTAACCTACTCAAAGAAAATAAAAACCAAAAAGCCCCGAACAGCCCTGGAAAGTCTTAACTACTTTTCAAAATGGAGAGATGTATGTCAGAAAACTACAGAGGAGAAGAACGTTTGGGAGAACAGAATGGAAGTGAATAATGTTCCAAAAATCAGGCCTGTGAAGATCTGGAGTGATTCATCCTGAAAGATGGCCAAGGGGTGATTTAACGATTCTGGCAGAAGAACGATTGTTTCCGAGCCTGGGGACCAATTCCTCCAAGAAGAGAGCAGGAGGAAAGGGCTTAAAGTTGCAGCTTGCAGGAAGTAGGTTAGACATCAAGAAGGATTTCTTGATTGGCTGGGTCATTAACACATTACAGTGGGTGTAAAGGGTTTACAGAATGGCCCCTGGTGTGGTGGAAAGATGAACAGACTTGGAAGGCACAGGTTATATATCTTGTTCCTCTACTTTTGAGACATGCAACCTTTGATAAAATGCTGACCTTGAGACCCTGTGTCTCTGTTTGAACAGTGGAGATGATATACTCATCTCAGCATAGTCAGGAGAACTGGATAATGCATGTCATGTTTCTGGCTAACTAAGGGACTCAATGGGTAATACTTAATATGATGATGAGTTAGCAATCCTGATGATGATATTAAGTGATGAGTATTAGGTCCCAATTCCTTGCCCTTATGGTCTCATCTGAGGTTGAATTTCTATGCTTGTAAATGACCCAGCAGTCAAGGGAAAGGTCTGTCTACCTAGGGTGCATGAAAGAGTCTTGCTCCTCAGCAATTCCTCGGCATGGACTCTACTTCCCTTCCTCCCAGGAGAAAACATGATATCACTTATGCTAAAATTATTTCAAGGACCAGGAGAGCTTAATGTCTAGAAATATCCCTTCACTTGGGACCATTAGAGGCATAGGTATATTTTTCCTGAATGGTTATGTGGGGCTCTTATACCAAAGGTCTCTACTATAGCTAAAATTACCTCTCAGATCAGGGAAGTGCTTACCTTGGTGGAGAGGGTCATGGTCAATTAAGTGCCACCCCTTAGGTAATTTGGGGCACATCTGAGAGATGATACATTGGCTATCTCTCTGAAGGGTCACTTTGTCCTGGCTTGTGTTTCAGATTAAATTTTAGCAGAATTTTTCAGTGGATGTCAGTGTGCAGAGTGTGTTTTGCCAATAGACAATCCACCTGAAAAACATTGTTCCTGTTACTTAGGGAGGATGGGGCAGGGTAAGGGTCAAAGTGAGTGGTTAATGGTGAAGGGTGGGATCAGAACAGCCAGAATAACCACACAAAGCTTTTTGGAGGAGTGGCAATTGTCTGAGTTATAGTCCTTAGCGGTGAGGCAAAGCTTGCAGCAAGAGGTCATTGGGTGGGACAATAGCTTGTAGCTAGGAATGAATCAATGGTTAGGAGTGAGCATATGGGTACCATGTAGGAGAGGAGGTGAGGCTGGGTCAGGAGGTCGGGGGAGCTTCCTGGGTCCTTGGAAGTCATGCCAATGTGGCATTTGACCTTGATGTCCTAGGCAAAGGGGAACTAGAGGAGGTTTTGTCAAGGGGATGGGACAACAGAAATGAACTATTCAGCAAGACTATATATATACCACACTGAATATTTAAATGCTGTAGCTTCATGGAGTAGAAAATCTACCAAACATTAGGAGAAAATTGGTGGGAAAATTCAATTCTAAAAATAATTTATATTCACAGTTTAACATTTAGAAAATATAGAAAAGTATAGGAGGAAAAATTTACTTAGTCCTAGTATTCATAGATAGTCTGAAGAATTTGTTATAGTTTTTCTTTTTAAAATGTATTTTCCCTAACTTAGTTTTTACATATACATATATAACCTATATATGTAAAGTATATATATATATATATTCAGATTTACATATTTTTTAAAAAGTGCTTTACATTATCATGAACTCTTCATAAATGTAATATCTACTGTCTCATGATATTCTAAAGATATATTAAATCATTTCCTAATGGACAGATATTTGGTTTAAACATTTTTTTATTTATAATAAATGTGAATTTTCTCAGTGTACCTGTATTTAGATTTGTTTCCATCAAAGTATGTGATGTCTATTATTAACATGTCTATTAACAGTGTTTAATCATGTTTAGCTACCCCTTACCTGTACTGGATATTCTAGGTTAAAAAGAAGTATCTTCACCAAATTGAAAAATACAAATATTTTAGTTTTCATGTCTTTGATACTTGTAAATCTGAATATTCTTCCACATGTTTGTATATGAATTTAAACTTCTATGAATTGCTTAATAATAGCTCTTAACCAATTATTTACATTAGAATTATGGTACTTTATTTTTATTAAGTTATGTGTGTGTGTGTGTGTGTGGGGGGGGTGTTTGCAGGGATTGAACCCAGAACCTTGAGTAAGATTTTTTAATATAATATTACTTTAATATCTATTTTTTCTGATAAGATTTCTCTCAAAAAAAAAATCAAAGTAAGATGCATTTTTAAAAAGAAAGTACATGAGGCATAATCCAATTATCTAGAATTAAACACTGTTTATATTGTAATGAATATACTTTCAGAATTCTTCTCATCATATATATCTATGGGTAAAATAGGGACCAAAAAAGAAAAATGGATCCACTTTTTCATACAAGTTTTTAACTTTTATTTCATGTGTTAGATTAATAGTTATCTTTTCTATGCCAATGAATGTAATATAGGCCTTCATTGCTGTCTTTACTATTTGGATAGTAATTTGCTATACAGCTATATCTTGTTTATTTGCTCAATCCCCAGATTAATTGTTATGTTGAAAATTTTCACTATTTTCTTCTAAACATACCTCTAGTGAATATATTACAATTAAAACTATATGCCATTGTCCCCTTATTTCCTAAGGAAAACATGAGAGAAGTGGAATTGCCCAGTCATAGAGTAAACGTATTTAATGTTTTGATATGTATCACCAAACTGCTGTCTTTAAAGTGGTAAGACCCCTCACTCCAACCCCTCACCGCGTTTCCAATCTACATTACTAATGCAGGATGTTACTGTTCTCTATCAACCTTGCCAATCTGACAGGTGAAAATGTTTTGTTTTTATTTGATTTACATTTGTTTGTTTATTGGAGAGATCTAGAAACTAATCAATAACCTATTTTGTATTTTCTTATCTGTGTGTGGTCCAGTTTTCCCTTAAAATGTTTATACTGAGATATTCATCTTTTTGATGACTTCCATATATTGTTCTTTTTAAAAATAGTCAACTCCATCAATTCTCATCTGTATGAATCTTTTATTTTCTCTGATTGTCTGATCAGAGAATCTGAGTGGTAGTTTCTGAATTACCTGTTAGAACATAGATTAGTTGAAAGAAGGAGAAAGGCTGATGATTTAGAGAAAAAGATTGGTAGAAAATATCAAGCTGTGCATGAAGCATAAAGAAAGATCATGCATATATCAAATTTCTGATTTCTAAGTTTTTTTTTTTTAAAGTGGTACTTTCATCATCCCAAATAATGAACATAACAGTCATCTCTGCATTCCTTATGTTAATGGGTCAGCAATTTGTTCAGTTTCTTCCTTTGAAACAGATCTTGGATTTGAACTTTCTTCTGTTTTCTCAACAGAATCTAGATTTGGATTATTCTCACGTGTATGTGTGTACACACAAACAGCTCTTGGAGGACATAAGCCTTACCTTAAGGACTGCATATCCTAGCATCCAAAACAGACCCCAAATAGAGCAGATGCCTAATTTATATATTTTAAAATATGTCATATATTTAAAAATGTATGTGATATATTTTAAAATGAATAAATGGACTAATATGAAAGGGTGGGTGGTTTGACAGCACTCGAGGAAGAAGTCAGTCTCTCATCCTTTATGCATGGGTGCCTGAAACCCCTTGTGAAGAGAGGCAGATTAAAAAAAATGAATTATTTGTAGTAATAGCTGGGATTGTAGCTGTAAGTAATAGAAGGTGACATGAATTAGATCGAGTAAATGGGGTAACTTTTTATAAGGATATTGCTTGTTTTCATGGAAACCACAGGCAGAGGTGCAGCTGGGTGCTAGCAAGGAACTAGAATGAAGATGGAGAGACTTTTCAGTCTCTGTGTTTCTTCCTGTTTGAATGTCTGCCTTGTTGATTATTTCTGATTTACCCCAAGACCAGTTTTCTCTTCTTGGACAGAGGATGCCAAAATGCAGTCATGTCATAGCTCTTGAATTAGTATCTGCTCCACCCAAGAGGCTGTTCTGAACTGAATGAGAACCCTCTAGGCTCAACTGAAAGGGCCAGCCAACTGTGACTTGGAGGCAGGGTCATGTTGTTGAAGGGTGGACTGTGGGTGGTGGGGGGCTTTTCAGATACCATGAAGGTGTCTACTGTTACTATAAGCAGCCTGGCCTTGGACGGGGTGGAACAAGTTGTCCTTGTCAGTCAAGCTCTATTGACTTTTCACCCTTAGAATGTCCTGTCAGGGGCTCCATTTATTTTGGTCAAAGATTTCACAAAGGATATCCAGAAGAAGGTACATGTTGACAGGACTACTATAAGGAAATAAGGGAGTTGGGCAAAAATGTTAATACATGAGCTCTGGAATTAGTGCCAACTTTTTTTTTTTTTGGTGACTGTAATGGTTAATTTGAATTGTCAACTTGATTGGATTAAGAACTGCTGATGATTAAGAGGCTTCTGGTTGTGTCAATGAGGGCGTGTCTAGGAATGATTGGCATGTGGAATGATTGGAATGTGGAAGTGTGGGCAGCACCGCCCAATAGGATGGAATAAAAGCTGGAAGAACAAGGAAGCAGAAGCAGATGTGAGCTTCACTCTTCCTGAATGGGTTCTTGATTGCTGCTTCAATCCTCTGAGGTTTTTGGACTCTCGCTTCTTCTCTCTTCCAAAACAAAATCTGCCAGTGATTCTCCAGGTATTTCCAGAAGCCTTGGTCTTGGACTAGGATAGCACTGTTGATCCTTCTTGTTCTGGGGCTTCTGTGTCTTGGACTGTGCAGCTGCTGGTTCTTCCAGCTCTCCAGCTGTAGACGGCCATTGTGGACTATCCAACTTTTGGTCGTGTAAGCCTATCTAATAAATCCACTTTTTATAATCATACTTCCTGTTGATTCTGTTCCTCTAGAGAATCCTAATACAGTGATGCTGGAGATCATTGATCCCAGGTACTGAACATTCTAGTCAAGTGCTCTACCACTGAGCTATATCCCCATTCTTAGTGGTGACTTTTACTAAGGACATAGCTCTCTACTTTGTTTGCCTTAAGTGTTCTCTCCAACTAGGATTGCCAGATTTAACTGGTGTCTGTTCTAGTTATGTATGTTCTAGCAATGTTAAGGACATACTTATACTGAAAAATTATTCATTGTTTGTCTTCAATTAATTATAAGTGGAGAGGAAGGTTTAAGTAAGTTTAAATATTTTAATTGTATTTTTTGAGGTTCCAGCATTTGGGCACTTCTTAATTAATTATTTAGTGCATTAAATTATAAATTATTTATTGCCTTGGTACATATTCCTAGGAGGCAGGAGTGTGGGCAATGAAAAAAGGGAAATAATAATTATCCATGTGGCCAAACATCTCATTGTTACTCTTTCTACCTAGAACAAATCAACCAACTCTAATAAACCTCACTTGGTTGTATCTTTATTTTAAAATCAGAGATTATTTCTTTGAACATTTTCTCCATTTTAGTAGGATCAATAAGTTCCTAAAAAAACAGCAATGAGACTCTCAGGCATTTCACACCTTACTTATCAGAGTATCAATTAGTAGTATAGTTCCAATTGCTTTCTCTCCTACTCACAACCCAGTGAAAACTAATTGCTTTCCCATCTACATTTTCATAGGTTCATTTATTCATTCTACAAACCTTTATTGAGCACCTACTAAGTCCCAGGTATTACTAGACACTAACTAGAGAATGATGCCAAAGACATGTCTGTCTTCCCCTCTCATGGTTGTCAGCACTGTATATTATAGTGGATAGCCTCTGCCTACCCATAGGCCAGGGACTCCTCAAAGTGGAGACCATACCCTACCCATCTCTGTCACCTTGGCTTCCAGCATAGCCTCACACAGTGCCAAACTGAAACCTGATGCTTGAAAAGTTCAAGGAAAAGAGGTTTAAAAAAATGTGGGTGGATTGACTGAAAATACTTTTGGCTCCATTCATGGCTTCCTGATAGTCTGACCCTTTCCAGGGACTTAGCTATCAAATACTCTTACATCTCAGTCTGTAGTCCCTTTGACACGATCCAGAAGGAAGCTGGATTTCCTTGCTCATGGTAGACTAACGCTGGAGAGAACAATGTGTGTGAGGGAGTGTGGGTGTGGGCACTACATTTGACACAATATAGGAAGAGGCGGTTCACCTCTTCTGAAGGTGGCGATGACCTGAGGAGAGTTTTCTACAATCGTGACCATTTGACTCCTTCCGTCTGCTCCCTTTCTCATCATGAACTTCCAGAGCCAGAGATAGCTATGGACATCAGAAAAACTACCCCCTTTATTTAGCTGATCAGGGTAAAAGAGGTGACATTAACTGCCTGAGGTCACACAGGAAATTAATCTTTTGATTCTTGGCCTACTACTTCATCATTTCCAGAATTTAAAATTATTTTTTGCAAGAGTCTTATTTTTTAATCGATCATATGAGGAATACCTAAGCACATGCGTACACATGGTTACATATACATATGCATGTATGCCCCACATACAGAAAGGGATAAAGCAGTTCTGACCAAAGTAAGGGTAATGGCCACCTGTACCCCATTGTGTTTTCCCTTTCACCCCCTTTGGAGTACCTCCACAGAACTATAGGATAGAGAGGAATCTGATTGGATAACCACCACACTATCCCAAATTGTATTCTAACTCTGACCCTGAATTTTTTTGTTTTCACAAGAAATCCAATCAATTTCATCATTCTAAAGCATGAGAGTGTGCTAGGCTTGCTCCATTTCATCTCTGATGCAACTCAGAAATTGGGCGTGGGAGAGAAATTACAGACATCTGGGAAGATATCTAATGCATTTTGGGAACCAGGAGGGAAATACCATCATGCGGCAACCTGACTGAAGGATGAAGATAACTTGGTCAGTGTCTCTGTGTCCACCCACTGCTGCTCAGCAAGAGCACAGTCTAGTTTTCTTCCTTCCTGTTTTGCGTTTTTACATTCAGATATGTGAAAGATAGAATCACCAAGTACTTTTTAGCATAAAAAGATTTTCCCCCAAAGGTAAATATCAAATACAAAGATTTCTACCATTTGTTAGTGATAAGGAAGATGGAAGAAGCTGAAAGACACACCCACTGGCGATAGCCCTAAGATCATCCTTCCCGTGAGTGCAGGATACAGCACTATTTATTGGACGATTATATCTCTGGACAGACTCCTTTATCATTCATAGACGGAGGTAGAAATTTCATGTTTTCTTTCCAATTCCCTAGATCCTGTCTAACCCAAACAAATTTGGAAGCTCCTCTAAACTTTAGACACTCAACATTTTAGTCTTTTAAAAAGTAAATTACTAATAGATGACTATCACTATAATAGAATTAGAGAGGGGGAGAAAGATGCTCTTAAGACATTGTTTATGCTTTGCCATGCTCTGGATCTTTTCTATCAAGCTGACAGACGGTCTCATCTTGCTTTTCAGTCTTTCCCTGGGGTCAGTGTCTGAGGATTCTTACGATTGTTAAAACTGTTTACATGTTAAAGAGAATGTCCCTTTAGTTAAAATGCAAAGACCACTGTGAATTATGCATAGCCAAGTTTCTCAGTCTGATGAAGAGCTGCCAACCACTATCCAAGGCAGTTTTGCATTTAGATTTTCCTTAAGATAACCTTAAAGTTATTCTCAGATGATGGCAAAGAAATTTTTAGGCAATCACTTTTAAAAATAAAACAATCATCTTTTTAAATACACATAACCCCAATCCTAAGGCAAGAGCAGTTGCCTACCACCAGAGAATTTTTTTCCTCTCCTGCAATCTCTGCTCTGATACATATCTGTAGTGTTAACCTCATGACCAAAGTGAAAATATTTCTGCAAATCCTCCTTGAATCAGAGATGAGTTTTTAATTTTGTTTCCTGAATGACAAAAAGAGAATATTGTATTGCAACCAAAGAAACACTAGTAACAGTAAATTCTACTTTATTTAGCATCGTTAGGAATTGTGTGCAATGAATAATTAAATAGCAACATCCTGGAGATCAGTTCATTCAGTTTTGAGTGTTCAGTAGTTGTATTCCTTCTCTTTGCTAAGACTCTGCAACCTCTGCACTTCTACTTTATCTGTGTTGTGAAGCTCAGTTCTTCTCAACCCACTGCAGACACTCCATATGAGCATACTGAATTTTGTATTTCTGCTGGTTATATTACCTGAGTTCTAGGCCAGAGGCCCGACTCTAGAGGTTGGAGGCCCAATACATCAGGTCTGATCACTTGTCGCAAGGGACCAAATGAAGAGTGGAGCGAATTGAAGGCAGAAAAGGAATTTATTTGGTGTGGCCATCTGGGAAGGAACAGAAGACCAATATCTTTAGCCTGTGTTTGGGGGTGACGACACGAGCTTTGGGGTTATGTAGGCGAGGGTCTGGGACTTGCATAGCTGGCAGTATTGATTAGACTGTGGTCTGGTTGACTATTATCTTAGAATTGATCATGTGAGGGCTTGTCAGAAGAAAGTTTCTGCTGCCTGGAGGGTAATTTCAACTTTTGTCATAAAATGTTTATTGATCAGGCCTGTTGTTCCTGGAATCCAAGGTGACTGTCGGACAGAATGACTCAGAGAAAGAACAAATTGGAAGGGCAAGATGGAGTTAGTTAAGTTAATGATTTGGCCCTCCTTCAAATCCCCACTGTCACGTCACCGTTCCATTTTTATGGGAGGAGGGCTAAAGGTTGATTCTTCTGTAACTTTTTCCTGCTGATGGGGGCTGATGTAGGAATTTTGGAGTGAAAGATTTTCACAGGTAGAGTAAGAAAACGTAGTTTGATGTGTCTTTTCTGGGGACTATAATAGAGGCATTTCCATGCTGGCATAAATAGTGTTGACATGATTCTTGCAAATGCAGTAAATCAAACAGCACCCAAAGATGAGGAGAGAGATTAGGAAAGCCAAGGACTAATTAACCATTTATTATCAGATTTTTAATGAATATTCCTTAAATGATTAACATGTCTCTGTGCAGAGTTGAGTAGGAATCTGACTTGGAGGTTCAGGTAGCAAAAGGAGACAGATGCAATTCGAAGGTAGAGATGTCAAGCTTTTACTTTGTTTTGGTTACCCATTGGGCATCTGTAGACTCAAAGGGAAGGATCAGTGCTTTTAGTAAAGACAACATATCTTTCAGATCCTTGTATTTTGACAAAGGAAAGTCCAGTTCTTGGCCCAAACTTTTGTGACTGAGCGGGTGCCTCTCTGAAGTGGGTACCTTCCTCCGTTCTCATTCTCATATCAAATCCAGTGACTGGGGGAAGGAATAGTCTCCTGCATGTGCTGAAAAATGTTAACATAGGAGTTTTGAGATTACTATTTTAAGAAAGGCTTGCTTGCAA
Source organism: Sciurus vulgaris (assembly GCF_902686455.1). Lineage (NCBI taxonomy): Eukaryota > Metazoa > Chordata > Mammalia > Rodentia > Sciuridae > Sciurus > Sciurus vulgaris. The sequence continues at coordinate 25,899,531 of NC_136466.1, forward strand.
GATTGACCTTTGGTTGGTGCCTGGGACCGTGGCTTATGGGAGGGTTCCCAAACTGACTCCTTCACTGTGCCTCAGCTCTCCCTATCTGGTTTATGCTGCATATTTGCTTTCCTGTGGGGAGTCTAGAATTTTGATATGTGCCAAGTAGAGGGTACCCACGTGGGCAGCCGCTAACAAGAATCTTGGGTGCTGAGTGCAAGCATCTCTGGTAGACAATGCTGCCATGTGTTGTCACAGTGTGATGGTGGCACATTCCATGTGACTCCACTGGGTGAGGACCTTGGAAGCTTGCTCCTGGTTTTATTGTACTTTGCTTCATGAGCTTTTCCCTTTTAAAAAAAGAATTTTTATTTGATCTGAATCCTTTCACTCTACTAAATTATACTGTTGAGTAAAACTGTGTGGAGGTCTTGTGATCAAACCTGGAATGTTCTTAGAGACCTCCCGCACCATGGACACACTGCTTGTTCAGTTGGGGGCACCAGACTTTCCACATGTACATCTGTCCATGAATTGTAGGTAATATTGCAATGTAAGACAATGTAAGAAATGTAAGGCCCCAGTGCAGGTTGTGTGGGAGCAGCATTACCCTTATTTAACTTTTCAAATAACTCCAGTTATGATTTACATGAGTGGGATGTTTAGATACCTTGATTAATGTTTGTGCTATATTTATACAAAAACCAGTTTCTCTTGGGCAGGTACTAATGAGGCTGATGAATCAAAGATCTATTCTGAGGTCTGTCGTTGGAGCTATGGTAGAGGTCTTGGTGAGGTATGTGTGCAACAGGTTGGGAGAGAGTCCCTGGTTTATTTCATGGGTCAGCTTGGTTAGGCTAAGGGATGCCCAGATATTTGGTCAAACATTATTCTAGGTTTGTCTGTGAGGGTGTTTCTTGAGGAGATTAACATTTAAATTGGTAGACAGAGTAAAACAGATTGCCTTCCCTGATGTGGTTTGGCCTCATCCAATGGGTCAAAAACTTGAATAGAGCAAAAACCTGACCCTTTGGAGAGTGAGGGGGAACTCCTGCTGGACTGAGCCAGGGAAAAGGTCTATTCCTGCCTTTGGGCTTGAACTGAAACACTGGTTCTCCCTGAGTCATGAGTCAATTGGTTTTCAGAATAAAACTAAACCACCATCTCTACTGGGTTGCAGTTCTTTGGATTTGAACTAGAGGTCAACTGTCAACTCTCCCAGTTCTCTACTACGTGATTTATCAATCTCAATAATCGCCTGGGTCGCATCCGGAAGGGACAACCATGCAAGAGTTATGGCTGCTTTCTTTGCAGGGTTCAGAGTGAACCTTTCCACCCAAGCACTAGCTCCTCCAATATTAAACTTGTTGATGACTCCACATTCTCAGCCATAGCTGCCATTCCCTCTCTAGTTCTCAAAATACAGATAGATTTCTTCCAAGTAAGATGAGCAATTTTTTTTCTTTTTCCCTTTATTGTGTGTCTCCATCCTCTCCCCTAAAGGTTATTTGTTTTTTCTTTTCTTTTCCCCTCTCCTGTCATTGGATTCATAGTACATGAGTTTCAGCTTGATTGCTGTTTCCAAGTATCTTTATACCCAAGGTCATGATTCTTGGTCCTTACTGTTTCTTTTTTGTTATTTTCCTCCTTTCCTTTTTAAAATTTATTTTTTAAAATTTGTTCTAATTAGTTATATGTGACAGTAGAATGTATTTATTCATTTTGATAAATCATACATAAATAGTATAATTTCTAATTTTTCTGATTGTTCATATTGTAGGATCACATCAGTCATGTAGTCATATTATTACATAAGGTAATAATGTCTGTTTCACCCTACTATCCTTTCTACCCCCATACCCTTTCCCCTCCCTTCACTCCCCTCACTTAATCTAAAGTGACTCTATTCTTCCCTAGCACCCCACCCCTACTGTGAATTAGCATCCACATATCAGAGAAAATATTCAGCCTTTGAATTTTTGAGTGTGATTTATTTCACTTAGCATGATATTCTCTAACTCCATTTACCAACAAATGCCAGAATTTCATTCTTCTTCAAAGCTGAGTGATATTCCATTGTGCGTGTGTGTGTGTGTGTATGTATGTATGTATATATATACATATACATATACATATATATATATCTCACATTTTCTTTATCCATTCATCTGTTGAAGGACACCTAGGTTGGTTCCACAGTTTAACTATTGTGAGTTGAGCTACTGTAAACATTGATGTGGTTGTGTCACTTTATTAGGCTGATTTTAAGTCCTTTGAGTATAAATCAAGGAGTGGGATAGTGGGTCAAATGGTGGTTCTATTCCAAGTTTTCTGAGGAATCTCCATACTGCTTTCCATAGTGGTTGCACCAATTTGCATTCACACCAGCAATGTTTGAGTTCACTTTTCCCCCCATATCCTCACCAACATTTATTGTTGCTTGTATTCTTGATAATTGCCATTCTGATTGGAGCCAGATGAAATCTTATAGTAGTTCCTCCTTTCCTTTTAACAAGAGCTCATAACACCTTCTCTGTAGACATGGCCTACCCTTATTTATCTTCCATAAACATTGTCACAACATTTCAGTTGTCTTTGGGAGACAATGTCTCATGAGTGTTGTGCACTGTGTTATAAAGAGAAATGCTTGAGATGGTTTACCCAGTAGTAAAGGAGATGGAGGTTCATCTTATAAATTATGGTAATAGCATCTTCTGGAAGACCGTGCCTGCCTTTTTCCCTGCCTCTTCCTTAATCTTCTCCCTCTATATTCCCTTCTATAGGTTTTCTTTCATTTTCCTTTGGATCTCAAACTCTAGAATGTATGTAAATGGGAATTTTGCTGAAATGCGGGCTTACCAAAAGGAATTTCAATTAAGTGGTTATGAGATGGGACCTAGTGGGTTACATTTGAATAGATCCCAGGTGATTCTGAAGTTCCACTATCTGGTATCTCTACCTCCTATTTTTTTAAATTTATTTTTATTTTTATTTTTATTTTTTGTAGTATTGGGGATTGAACCCAGGGGTACTCTACTACTGAGTTACACCCCAACCCCTCTTTTTAAAATTTTGAGACAGGGTCTCATTAAGTTGCTGAGGCTGGCCTCAAACTTGTGATCCTCTTGCCTCACTCCCCCAAGTTGCTGGGATTACAGGAGTGTGCCACCACACCTGGCCCTTGAACAAAAAGCAGCATGCCTTTCAAGCAAGTCTAACCAGTGGACTTGACATAAGAAAGTAGGAAAGGGTTCGTGTGTGACATCTAGACCTCGAATTGTAGGAAATTAGAGCAGTTCCTCTGGGTTTCTTTTCATTTTGAGAAACCAGCTGAGCAATGTAGAAAGTATTCCTGGAGTTTAGGGGGTTTATTCTTTCTTCCTGACGATTGTCTCCTGAGATGGAGGACTGAAGAAAGAATTAGAAGCCCTGTCTCTAAGGCTGGGGCTGGGTTGGAGAGAGGGCAATGTGAGCCCTAATTTAATCCCACTCTGGGTGATGAGAAATGAAATAGACACCAAAAGTAGTTAAGCAACAATTTAAGGGTTTCTGTTAATATGATTAGATGAGAAAACATTTGACATTGATGAGAAATGAAATAGAAATCCCAAGGAGGGAGAACATTATGAACTGCATGTAGCAAGGGAGCAAGGACTGAGTAGCCAGTCTGTTCAAGGTTGCTGCTTTGATATGGGAGATATAAAACTAGAAATTTCACGTACCTAGGGCACTTTGTGTCTTACTCTCTGTGGTATTTGCTTTGTCAGGAATTCCACTACTGGAAATCCTTGGCCTAAGAAAATGCATCACCTCATGAAGACTTTAAACAATTGGCTAAAGAGAAAAAGAGAATAGCCAAAAGAATGTTTTTATTATAATATTGGCTCTTGATCATTCCTGGAATGATCAAGCTGGAGGCCAGAAAGGGACATTAGTGTTTATCATTCAATTTTCCAGGTTTGGACTTGTAAAACTAGCACTCTATAGTGATCTGTCCAACAAGAGTAGGAAGTGAGCTACAAACTTCCTACAAGTCACAGAGTTTTAATTTTCTGGTAGTCCTATTAAAGAAAATGGGAGAAATTAATTAAATATATTTTATTTAACTCAATCTATTAAAAAGTTATTTCAATATGTCATCAAGGTAAAATTACTAATGAGATAATTAAAATTGTTTTATTTTTGCACTAAGACTTTGAAGTCCTGTGTTTTCTTTTTTTAAATTCTTAAAACACATCTCTGTTCAGACTTGAAGGCCTGATGGCCCACGTGTGGCTAGTGAGAAGTGCCTTAGACAGCTCAGCAATTCAGCCTGTTTGCTTTCACTGTGGTACTTTAGCTGCAAAAGTGATGCTGGCACGATTCATGATTCAATCAACTGTGGTTCCAATTTCTGTGGTAAATGGAGAGGGGCTTATAGCACACATTTCTACCTTTTGTATGAATATAGAATTCTACTTAAATAGTTGAACATAATCATCAGTTGGTATTGCTCTAATATTAAAATGTTTTTCATGATACGTAATTTTAAGTTAAAGGTTTTAGAAGTGCAAATACATTTTCAACAAATATTCAACCGTTATTTATTAGTACATGTTATGTGCCTGCACCCTTCTAGAAGCTGGGGATAGAGCAATGAACAAACTAGACGGAACCATTGCCTATGTGCAGTCTGTAGGCAAGGTAGGGAATAAATAAAATGAATATTTTCTGGGTTAGATAATAAGTGCTATGGACCAAAATAAAGGAAGAGGGATAGACAGTGCTGGGGTGAGATTTTACTTGTAAATTCTGACATTTTCCAGTCTTACCTAAAGTCTTTTCTCTTTCCTCTGAGAAACTTTTTCATCTGAGACAGTTTTATCCCCACTTTTTATCTCTTTAGTTCAGTGATGAACTATCCCTTCCTACCTCCCCAAATCTAAAGCTTATGGAATTAAAGACACTGTGTTTTATTCTTTCTGGTGCAGATATTAACATTATCCAACAGACTTTTTGAAGTTCAAGGAAAAATGCTTTTGAAGTTTCTTGATTTCAGTTCTGTTCTCTGATCATTGATAGAAAGAAAAAATAAAAACGAATGGTACCACCATGAGTTTGCATGAAACCCCATGATATTCTGGATCTAAATCATAAAAATTATTCACTGGGGTTATTCTTTTCTTTCTGAGGCACTTTTGGTCCTATCACTTTATGTAAAACTGTTTTTTTTAAAAAACATTTGACAATTGGCTAAAACACAACTCAAGCTATCTAACATTTTAGAAGGGAATTTACTGATTCTCAAAATTGTACAGTGTAAAATGTACAGTGTCAGACATAGAAGGATTCAGCTGGTCAAATGAAGTCACTGGGTATTCATGTTGCTCTGTGTCTCAGCCAGTGTTCACTGCATTACTTCATTCTTAGGTCAGGAATTTCCACATGGGGCATGATGGTTTATAGCTTATTAACTTAGGAACACCAGTGAAAATATCCTCTCCTAGTGGATTCATCAAGGATTTCAGGTAGCTTCCATTATCCCTGCTTGGGTTATGTGCCTGTCCATGGGGGATTTAGTGCTATGGTTGGCCTCTCTTGAGTCACATGTTCATCTTTGGAGATGTAGAATATGTTCCACAGGTAAAAGAATATTTAAAAACAAAAGTGTGATGTTGTTATTAGAAGAAAGTAGAGTGGATAATGGAAGGAAAAAAAACAATAGGTGTTCACTTCATAGCTCCAGCTATGACAGGTGGCATGATGTGAATAAAGTGCTTCAAGTCAGACCTGGGTCTGGGCACTCTACATTATGTAAATTATTAAGAAATATGTTGCATTCTTAAATGTTCTCCCCTGTGGAGTGGGGAGACTATTTCTTGCTTCACTTAATGCACATGCCTGATGGGAAGATAAATTTTGATCAAGGATATGTGAGAAATCTGTATATCTGAGTACAGCACAAATATTTTGCAATTCACAATCACCACTTCCCTTACTGACCAATTAAAATTCAAATGACTATAATTGGTTCATGATCAAGACTTTGAGTTATGGAAATTATAGCATGGTGAACACAATTTTTGAGGACATTAAAATAGAACTTATTAGGGCTTTAAACTGGCTATATGAAGTAGATCCTATAGAATAGGAAATAGAAAAAAGGAAAAACCCTTTTTAGAATCTTCCTTCAATGTCTCCCTTTTGATTTCTCTTCCATTTTAGGAACTGTTTTTTATCTATCCTTCCCTTTGGCTTCCAGTTTGCTTAATTCTTGCCTTGGAAGAAAGTACACTCACAGGAGCAAGTGATTTCATTAGCATCTAGCTCAGTAGGAGGTATTCTAAATCTTCTGCATTAGTCTTGGTGTTCCAAGAAGCAGAGGCCAAGATGGTATTATTGTTAGGGGAAATAACTGGGAGAAAAATGGGGAGGGAGGCAAGAGAGGCTGGAAGAGCTAGCAGATGGCAATACAAGTGAGACTCCTGGTGGAGAGAAGGTGGGAAGAGTTGGTGAAAACAGTACAGATCTTTCTGCAGTCAAATGAAAGCTCAACAAGACTCTCAGGCTGTCCCAGGTCTCCAGGAGTGTACCTGATCTAGTATCCCTGCCACATTCAGGCATTGGTTGGGAGCAGTCCTTGGGAAACTCGGTGGAAATTATCAGTGGCTCTTGGTGGACTATGTTCCTTGTGATCAGAGTTGTGTGAGGCACATTTGCATGGCTACCACATATCATCTTTGTTCATTTTCACTTGTTTATTCAGTAGGTATATGTTGAATAATTAATTAGTGTCAGAGGCCATTATAGACACTGGAGACCTAGTAATAAATAAGATAGGTTCCCTGTGTTCACAAAGCTCTCATTCATTCCAGTGATCTGATTCTAATTTCCTAATTGACTTTACTGGATTTTATTTTTTTTTTATTCTCTTGGAGAATCATAACTTACCTACTCTCTTACTTCTGTATACTCCTCACCTTACATTCTCTATGGCTATTGTCAAACTCTACATTAAGTTTTAGGGATGAAGTTTGGTTTTAGGGATTAAATTTATAACCAGAGAAATTGCAAAGTTGGTTAGTCCCAGGAACTCAGGTTCAGGCTTAGTCCAGAGGAGGGTGGAAACCCTCAATCCATTTGTAGTTCTGCCTGGAAAATCCTTGTTAGCAAGTTATCTCATCACACTTGGAAAGAATTGAAATTCTCTATACAAGCATAAAAATCCAATTAAACATTATGCACCAGCCTCACCCTCAACCTATTTCCTTCACTTACCATATTGTACTTATGCTGTCTTTGTTTCTGTTCTTTGAACATTAGCTCATTATCCACTTAGAGTGTTTTATCTGCCTGGCATGTTTTTGGTTTGGCTGACAGATTCTTATCTCTAGACCCCATCTTAAATATTATCTTCTCAGAGAGACCTTTCCTTACCTACTGGTCTAACGTAGATTTTTAAAAAGTCTAATATGTCATCATCTTATTCTAATGCTCTGCATGCCCTTTATCAATCAGGATCAGGTTGTTCTTTCTTTCTTTCATTCTATCTTTGTCAATAACTAGAATGTAAGTTCCAACAGCGCTATAATCTATCTCGTTGATCACTGTATTTCTAATCTATTAAGAATAGACTTATTACACTGGGCATCAGATGTTTCTTATTGAATGAATGAATGGAAAGGGGTGGATGGGAGCTCATCAGCTTCAGGACCACGGAAAGCTCCCAACAAATCTTAGCGTCCCAGACCTAAAGATGAAAGGAGCCACTTTCCCATTTGTTATATGAAGGTACAGATCCTCTGAGAAGTTGGGATCTTCAGGTGTCCTGATTGGGTGGGATGGATCAAACATAGTAACTGTCTTGTCACTTATTGCTGACCTGTATTGAGATTTCCCTTATCAAGTCTGGCCATTTCTCCTGGGAATGCTACCTTAATTGAAATTTTTCTTCTCTCTGTTTTGTGTAACGGTGCCTTTCTTTTCCTTAAGGCAGCCACAACTGCTTATGTACCAGCAGTTGCTATCGATGTTGATTCAGAATTGAATAAACAGGGCCCTTATTCTTGAGGGGTTTCTGTCCTTTCAGGGAAGCGCGCCATAAAGGAAAAATGAAAGAAATGGCTGTGGAGCTAGAGAAAATATAATGCTTGAGTAATGATTTCTCAATAGAGAAGCATTTGATCTGGGTTTTAAAGAATCGACAGGAGTTTATAAAGCAGAACATACAGAAAGGGCATTCTAAAGATAAAAGCATAAAAACAAGAAGGGAAGAATATGAATTCAGGTATAAGGTGGCTAGAATATATGTGGGAGTGAGAAGAGCAAGGAAGTGGAGCTTAAGTAGTAGGATAAGGGCAGAATATAAAAGGTCTGAATGCCATAGAATTGATTTTGGATATTATTCTGTCCTAGTGGACAGAAGAGTTTTAGAAAGGATTTTGATCAGGGGACAGACAATTTCAGATGGTGCTTTGAGAATATTGCTGTGTTGCGTGGGTACAAGGGGATGATGGACTAAAAAGGGTTTTAAACAAAGTTGTCATCCTATGGTAAGAGGTGGTTTTTATTGTTGTAAGTGAAACCTTTTGGGGGCTCTCCAGTGGAAATGTCCATTTAAATACCTATTAAGAACACAACCTCCATGCCCCACTCTAAGTGATGCAGGTTTATAATAGAAAACAATTACAGATGAATAGTAAGGACAAAAATCCCTCCTAATCTCATCAAAGACACTATAACTAGAAGTGTGTGTGTGCATGTGTGTGTGTGTTGCAGGGAGATAGTCCATATCTGTACATATATTTTGTATGTCTCCTATACATATGCTTTTTTGCTTTATATCATAAATATCATTCAAAATCATATCAATAAGTAGATAAATACTTCATTATTTTAATGACTATCTGTTGGCTTGAGGCACTCCAAAGTCTTCAATGTAAGGGCAACGTAAACATATTCTAAGATTTATTCTGTACTTGGTAAGAGAAACTCAGTGTAAAATGGGGAAAGGACCATGAACTGTTAACTTTGGCCAAGGGGAAAATTTTGAAGATTTTCAAGGAGAGGATTAATATGGCTGAATACCAGCTTGGCACAAAATTTCAAACTCTGTGAAGCTTTTCAATGAGCTTGTAGCCTGTTAAATTGGAGATAGGGCTGGAGGGTGACCCTTGGGGTTTTCCCTGCATTCAGGGAACCCAAATGGCTTAGTTGTTCTTATCTGCCTGCTGCCACGACAGGAACTTGGCATCTGAGGTTGAACTGTTATGACTTTGGCCAAGATGACTGCAGGCCAGGAATGTTTCTGGGCCTTGGGTTTTCAAACCTCCAACTGTGAGCTTTTAGACGAGAGACCATCAAACTTTCTAAATCAGTCTTCTTTCAGTAAAATGTTGTTACACATGCATCTAAAATATATGCATATTTATTTAAAATTACATTAAAATTTTACCATACTAGATACTTGGTATTTTATAAAACAGCAAATAGAAATTTTTGAAAGAATGAGAGCTAAAATAAAACATTTTAAGATACAATCATTTTTTGACTCAGCTACATATTATTTTTCACAGAGAATGTAAAGTAGTTCTATGTTATTAATATTTTAGGGATACCAATATGGTTGAACTATGCTTCATTACTTTTTAAATCTTGGTTTAACACTGATATTTATGCATTCTTGTCCATGTCTGGTTTATTTTGATACTTGCTTTTTAATGACTATCCAAATCAAAAAGCTACCGCACAGAGATATGTTGATCTAATTAGGAGGAGGGTATAATTGGATGTACTTTGTAAATCATGATGTTCATTTTAAAATTCCCTCTGCCTATTTATGTAAGGGTTTTGGTTAAAAGTTAGTAAGCTTCTGTCTGACTGGTTACCAATTAGTTGTTGGTTTATGTTTAAAACTGGGTTAAAACTATTGAAATTTTTTATTTGGAATATTTTTTCTTAATACAGGCTAGGAAGTGGAATTTTTTATTTAGGACATGACAATATGCAGAAAATATATAAGTGGAAAACATTTATAATGGCTGCTTTCCAAATGCTTTCTCTGTAGCAACTTTCTTTTAAAAGATTTTTTTTTTTTTTTGTAGTTGTAGATGGACAGAGTGCCTTTATTTTATTTTTATGTGGTGCTAAGGGTCGAACCCAGTACCTCACACATACGAGGCAAGCGCTCTACCACTGAGCCACAACCTTAGTCCCATCTGTAGCAATTTTCACTAAAAAAAAACAACAAAAAAAACTAAAATTTTAAAACACATTTTTCAAATTTTACCTTGACCTTGAAAGGTAGATTTTTATTTATTTTTATTTTTTGGATTATGTTGAAAATATTTGTTTGGTGGTCTAAACTGATAGTCATCCCAGAAAATTTCAAATTTGGAAGATTCTAAATTTTTTAATTAAAAGATGAGCAGCTTAACTCAACTTTAATTTCAACAAGCCTGTATTATTTTCCCATAAATTAATCAGCTAATCTCAGTGTGGTACCAAAAACTTTCATGATTATTTCCTACCTCATTACATAGTATTATAAACATTTCACTATTTAGCAGTTCTTTTCTTTAATAAATTAAATACCTTAGTGAGATTCTGGAGCTCATAAATGCCAATATGTTGTAATACTCTAAAACCAAGCAAGCAAGAGGCCCACTTTCACCTCTGAGCTGTGTAATTCCACAGGATCCATCACCTTGTTTAGCTAAGAATCAACCTGAGGGAACCAGTTCCAGCGTGTGTATTATGTAAGACTAAAGCTGAATTTATGTCTCAACTTTACTATGCAAATTAATATAAAAAGAGGTTCTGATCTGTTTTCTTCCAGTACTCCAATCCTGGCACACCCTTGAGGTTCACGGACCCTATCAGGTCTCTTCTCTATCAGGTCTCTTTTCTGGGCCACTTTTCCCCATCTTTACAGTGAGGGGCATGGATGGGTTAAATGTTTGGGACTTTCCTACCTGACATTCTAGGATTCTTTTGGTTTCACAACACAAGAGAGTGAGGTAGCAAAAGTTAATTGGTATTGGGATGCTGTAAGGACGAGTCTTGATCAGGGAGGTGTGTGTAAGGGAAGCACTGTTGAATATAGATGAGCCACACACTCCGGTCCCAGGGGGGAGGGTGCTGGGTAAGCAGCAGAGATGAGGAAATGAGGACAGGATGATCCTGGAGACACTGCTCGTTTGTGACCTTGGGTGGGTTATTTTGCCTTCTGAGCCGCAGTGACCTCGTGATAAACAAGCTGATTATCCTTCAGTTCTCTTTTTGCTGTAAAGGATCGCAGGTCTGTGGGACAGTTGAAGATGCTACAGAGAAGGCAAGCCTCATTCAGGAGCTAGGGGGTGCCTTTAAAGTGCTGGGGAAGCTGATCTTGTTCAGTCACGATCATCTTGGTCAGGTAGCTTCTGGGGCTTGGAGGACCATTGCATAGCGGCAGCATTATAAAGTGAGTAGGAATGTAGCCCTGGGACTCAGAGCACCCCAACTTTGCCACTTAGTACTGATGTGACATTGAGCAAGTTTTTGAGCCTTGACTCATTTTCATCATTTGCAAATAACAGAACTTCCCTCCTGGGGTTGTTGAAGGAATTAAAGCTAAACAAAAGGATCTGAAGTGGCGAGTTTAACACAGTGCCCAGAATATGGAACATGTTTAATAAACAATTGTTCTTATGCTTCCTCCTTGAACCTGGAGGGAACAAGCAGACCCTTTTTGGTCAAACCTAAGCTCATTTCTACCAAACAAAAACAGTAAACTTGAGCTAAATTTTTTGATATCTATGACTTTCCCTCCACCAAGGCTGTCCTAAAGTCCCATGGACCATCAGCTCTTCCAGTTTTTTATAATGCCAGTCCTTAAATACTCCTTTCTCTTTATCCATGCAAATACCACCTCTGTACTGAACAAATCTCGATGAAAAAGACTATTCTTTCTTTCTTTCTTTTAAAGAACAGCTCAGAGCAGAAATATTACTGTTAGAGCTTAGAATTTGCAAGTGTAAATCTCTTTCACAGCCAGGTGTGTGAGTCCAAAAAGATAAGGGTGTTAGGAAGTGCATTTCCACATTGGAAATATCCTCAGATTAATTTGAAGCCCCTTGTTAATAGCATACTATTTTTCCACTCTCAGTCATGTTATTCTTGCTCAGCTGACCAACTTGATGTTTTAAAATCAAGCTCTTGATTTAAAAATGGAAGAAGGAATTAAATATTAAAACTTCTAAATCATCCCCAAATAAATAAGCATATGAAATACATTTGGCTGTCCCTTTGGAAAATGAAAGGCTTTCTGAGAACCAGGGCAGGAACAGAGGACCTGGATTAGGAAGTTGCTTTGCAGCAAGTTACAGTCATGTTGCCACAGCCAGAGTTGGGCTTCTGAGACCAAGTAGGTGACCAAGGTCATCAGCCTAGGGGAGCTGGCAATTTTGGAAAATCATCCAAAATGCTCCCTGAAAAGATGTCAGTATAACCTGTCATTAGGAAATTTTAATTGACCTATTTCATTTCCTATTTCTCTTGCTGGCCCATACATGTCCTCAGGAGGCATGCGAGGTCACAGAAAGGCATGCCACGTCCTGTGGCACCAGTTGGTCTTGACTTTGACTTCTTTTTTTTTTTTTTTTTTTTTTTCAGAAAACAGTAGCACAATATTTATTTATTTATTTTTCTTTCTGTTTCTTTTTTTAAATTTTTACAGACTGCATTTTGATTCATTGTACACAAATGGGGGTACATTATTTTGTTTCTATGATTGTGCATGAGGTAGATTCATACCATTCATGTAATCATACATGTACATAGGTAATGTTGTCTGTCTGTCTCATTCCACCATTTTTCACACCTCGCCTCCCTCTCATTTCCTTCTACATAATCTAAAGTTCCTCCATTCTTCTCTCACCCCCACCCCACGACCCCCATTATGTATCATCATCTACTTATACCCAAAGGTAACACAGCCACATCAATGTTTATAGCAGCTGGATTCACAATAGCTAGATTGTGGAACCAATCTAGATGCCCTTCAATAAATGAATGGATAAAGAAACTGTGGTATACATTGACTTCTTTTCAATGATTAAAATTAATAAGAATATAATTTGGGAGCTGTCTTGCTAGAGTACAGAGACTAGGAACTTGTGGTTAGGAAAAACTGTCTCAGATCCTGGCTCTGGCACATACGGGCTTGAGCAAATGACTTAGCCTCACTGAAACTCAATTTCGCCAGCATGGAATGGGGGCAAATAACCTATTTCACAGGATTATAATGGAGACTAAATGAAATCAAGCCTAGCTCTTAGCACAAGGCCTGGTACACATAAGTACTTGGTAAGTGGTGACTGTGACAAGACTCTTGGTAAGAACAGAGTAAATTTGGTTGTGAACAATGGCAATCGACTCAGTCCAGCTCAGTTAAGGCAGGTTTATTGTAGAAATATGACAGGCAATCTCGAAGGCAGGCAGAGGAGGGAAAGACCATGGAGCTGCTTTCACAGGGGCTGACTTGGAAAGCTCCTTTCTGCTTCTTTCTATGTCCCCATTCCATTTGTTTCCTGGAAGCACGTTAGTTAAGTCTCCTTTGCTACTTAGGATATTTTCCTGGAAGATTCTGAGTTTGTTTGAGTGTGCTTCTTACACTGTAGATATAGAGAAGAGGAGTAAGCTATATACCATTAGTGTCTCAGAACCTCCGATACCATCTTGTCCATGCATGGTAATGACATAACACAGGGTTCTTTCTCATCCCTCTTATGCTCAAGGCAGGCATCATCTGTCACCCTTGAGAGTGTTTTGTGCTGAGTTCAGGGCTGGCTCCATAATCCTGTTCAGCATTGCATTTTCAGGTATTCTCAGCTACTGCCAAATGAATGGAAAAGGCTCATGAGACAAGACAGATTTCTTTCTTTCTTTCTTTCTTTCTTTTTTTTTTTTTGGTTTTGGGCTTCAAAACCAGGCCCTTATGCAAGCAAGGCAAGTACTCTCCCACTGAGCCACACCCCCAGCCCTGATCATTCATTCTTTATCCCACCACTAAGTTATAGACAAAGGACTGAGGTTCAAATAGGGAAAGTGATCAGGCAACATCGTAGGACTGCGCTAGAATTGGAACCGAGCATTCTTTAGTGTAGGAGGTAAAACCATTCGGCAGGAGAATCAGATTTCAGCAATGTGTCAAGCTATTGGGAGCCGGGAGACTGGGAAGTCTTTATAGTGGGGACCGGAAGGTGCCGGGCCTGAGAGGACTGGGGGGAGAGAAGAGAGAGCTGTATTGCTAGTGATATACATATTTTCAAAGTCAGGAGAGAATTGCAAGCCTGATCTTTGAAGTAAGAGTCTTCCAAAAGCTGCTGTGGTTAAGTGTCTGCAGAGGTGTCCTCCTGGTGTCAGCCAGGGTGTCATGGCCACCATGCCCATCTCTGCTTGGAGTCAGGAAATGGCACTCTGTGCGGAGGCAGCAGTGGCCATGCATGGCTATCCTGATAATAACGGGGGTGGTTTCTTATCACTGATTGGATAAGGACATTGACACTGCACGAAAGACTGAATTCAAAACGTTGTTCTTACCATTTGACCCAGCTATCCCACTCCTTGGCCTATACCCAAAGGACTTAAAATCAGCATACTACAGAGATACAGCCACATCAATGTTCATAGCTGCTCAATTCACCATAGCCAGATTGTGGAACCAACCTAGATGTCCTTCAATTGATGAATGGATAAAGAAACTGTGGTATATATATACAATGGAATATTACTCAGCCATAAAGAATGATAAAATTATGGCATTTGCAGGCAAATGGATGAAACTGGAGAATATCATGCTAAGTGAGATAAGCCAATCTCAAAAAACTAAAGGACGAATGATCTCGCTGATAAGCGGATGATGACACATAATGGGGGGAGGGAGGGGTTAGTGTTAGGGTTAGAGTTAGGGTTAGGGAGGGGGGCAAGAATGAAGGAAGGAAGTACTGTATAGAGGGAAAAGAGGGGTGGGAGGGGTGGGGGGAAGGGGAAAAAAACAGAATGAGTTAAACAACATTACCCTATGTAAATTTATGATTACACAAATGGTATGCCTTTACGCCATGTACATATCCCATTTGTTCACAATAAAAAAAAAAACGTTGTTCTTCCTTTATTATCATTATTTTTTAACCACCTTTTTTTCTATAAGCAGAGACAACACTGCGAGGAAGGAGAAGAGGAAGAACATAGCCTGTGTTTGGTGGAACATTTCTGATTTTCTTTCTTCTTCTTCTCCTTCTCCTTCTCCCAGGGGCACTTAACCACTGAGCCACATCCCCAGCCCTTTTTATTTTTTATTTTGCGACAGGGTCTCGCTGAGTTGCTTAGAGCCTTGTTACGTTGCCGAGGCTGGTTTTGTACCTGCAATCCTACTGCCTCAGCCTTCCGAGCCATTGGGATTACAGGCTTGCACCACCATGCCTGGCGATTTTCATTTTTAAAACTCTGCCCATTTTAGAAATTCTTCACTACTGCAGATCTTCTGGCAGAGTCCTTTAGTTGGAATTTTCAGACACATTTTCTGCTCTGGGTTTGACTCTGAGAGAGCTTTCAGAATAAAGATGATTTGATCTTTGACCCAACTAGCTGTGGTGCTTTATGAAGGTGACTTAACTATTCTGTGCCTCAGTTTCTTTCTCTGTACAATGTGGATGATATGACCTCTGACCTTATAGGCTTGTTTGAAGATTCAGTGGAATAATATATGGAATACTCAGCAAAGTGCCTGACACAGAGTAGACCCCTCAATAAGTGATAGTAATTGGATTATTTTTCTAATTAATTTACAACTAAAATATTCTCTTGACTCTCCAGGATCCTGTTATTTCCTACACCAAAATGCTTAAGGACTCTCACTTAAGGATTTCTGAGAACATGAGGTATTTTTGTTTTCTTTTCTTTTTGGTGCTATGGATTGAGACCTGGGCCTTGTGCCTGCAAAGCAAGGATTCTACCCCAGAGCTATGTCCCCAGCTGTGTATTCTTCATTTTTACCACATTATTTACTCATTCCTGAAAAGTAGTTGGTGGAATCTGGTGAACATACCTTACATGTCAGAGAAAGGAAGAAAGTTGAAAATGGGGCATTTCCAGGTCAGTTAGCTCTAGTTCAACTCTTGACTTCTATAGGCAGAGACTGAAGTCCAGAAAGGCTATGTGGCTTGTCCAGAGTCACATAGCAATTTGTTACAAAGAAATAGAAAGGAAGCAGGTGAGAAGTCAAGGGCTGCCTGCATTTGAAAAGATGATGTCTTTTGATGTTGTTTATTGCCTAGTTGAGGGCCTCATGATGGGAGGGAGAACTGTAGAGACTCAAATTCAGATCCAGACTGCTGATTAGTAAGGTACATGACCTTGAATCTGTCTCTGAGCCTCGGTTACCAAAATTAATGATGGTAGATGCTCATAAGTTGGCCGATGAGTTAAATGAGGTAATCCACGTGATATGGCTTGGGGCAGTGCCTGATAGGTAAGCCACAAATAAACCTCAGCAGTGACGTGATGATGACATCGATAGCATTTGGAAAATTAGATCTGAATAGGTGAAAAGGAAAGCAGGCAGTGGGCCCAGGAGCAAGTTGCCATGATCAGTCCCTCTGTCATTTCCCTGTTTGGTGTGGTGTTCACAAGAGGTGGATTTGTTAGAGATGCTGATGCCTGTCTTCTCTCAGGTGGGCTGCTTCCTCTGTGGCTGGGTTGGAGGAGAGAGAGAGGCTTCGGGCTGGGCTGGCCTGGGGTGTCGGTATTTGAGACTCTGTCCAACTGCAGCTGGTGGCTTATTAGAGTGGAATGCTGGGCACGTGGGTGGGTTGAGAGAGCACACAGGTTAAGGAAGTGGTAAAAACTCAGAGTTCTAATTCATCGCACCTCCCCTGGGGCAGCTTTCTTCTCCCCTTCGCATCTCGATCCATACTCTATGAATAGGATGTTTGCGTGATTCATTTGTAAGTTGTTAACTGGAAACCCACTCGCTGCTGGGCACTTGCTCTAGGTATGGAGCCACAGGGGACCTCCTGGTTCTCCCTCGGTGTCCAGCAGAACAGTTTCTGGGGTGCTCACTGCATGGTGACTCTCTGAGGACTAGAGGCTTCATGTATACAGAAATCCAAGGGATTAGCCATTTGAATTATAATTACAAATTTAATTATAAATTCAAATTTTGTCTTAAGAGAAACAACACGACAAGAAGGAAAGCTTATCCTGGCATATGACAGACACCTAACCAGTAGGTGAGATGAGAGATGAGAGAATATGTGAGTAGCCCAAGTGCTCAATGTGTGAGACCTGCTTAAGAGCAACTCTAATTACCCTTGTTTTCTCAACCTATTAAGATGGCGCCCCCTTGGGGAGAGGAGCAGTGAAGCAGGAAAGAGGTTACGGATGCTATTAGAGGAAACTGGCAAGATGTCCCCGATAAATTTCACCTTCTTCACAGGCTTGTTCAGGGCCATGTCAGCCCAGTGAAGTACATATTATTTTCCAATTTCACAGACCATTCTTCTTCCCCTTTTCTTTTCTCTTTTAGCTTTCCATCCTTCTGCGTTCAGTGAGACCCTTCTGGCACTTGCTCTCATGGGAACATTGGCTGTTAGTCAAATCCTTCTTCCCTTCAGGGAAACAAAAGCAAATCAATATATGATATTAAACAACCTGGAGGACTCTAGTGATTTAACACTTCCCATAAATGTCAGCGAGCCCTGCAGCTGTGTATGGGTTCGCTCTTCACATCTGTCATTTTCTCTCCCTTCTCTCGTTGCCCCCGGATTCCTTCCTTGGAGTGACTAGAAAGGCAAGAACAGAAAAAGATCGGAAGAGACACCAAGAGGCGAAGTGGTCTTTATTGCCGAAGGCATTCCAAGAGAGGCCTGATGCCCCTTTCACTGTTCCTGGTGTGTGGGACAGTGTGTCATTCAGGATTCTTTCAATTATAAGTGATAGAAAATCCACGTGGAGTAAATGAGAAATGAATTTTTGCTGACTGGGGACATGGAAATTTTTTGGGATAAGGCTGCTGTGAGGTTTGGTTTGATACTGGGGTTCACATGTGCCATTGGGACCACTTTCTTTTGGTCCATTTCTTGGCCCCCTTTCTGCTCTTTAGCGTGGTTTTGGGCTCCAAGATGAGAGCAGGAACTCAACCTCCATCGTCTCAGTTTTGTGCCCAGGAGGGAGAGCATCTACTTCTACTCTGGCATTTCCATCAAGAGGCCTTTTCTTTCCTTGGACCAATCACGATGTCAAAGGGAAATAGAATGTTCTAATTGGCTCGGTTCTGTGATCCATACCTGAAGTTAGGAGTAGGATTTTCTCCAAGTCTTTTGTTTGAGAGCAGTAGACAGATGGTTTTCAGAGGGGAAATCAGGGTACATGCCCCAGATAATGGAGAATGGATGGAGTGCATCTCAAGTCACACATGTCTGCTGCTTTCTAGGGTCTGAATTCAAGGCAGATCATCTTGTGAGGATCAGTTTATAGTGTATGCATTTGTCATTCATAAAAGCTAGGATGCTGATATTCACAGACTTAATGATCAATGGGGGCCCAGGGAAAGGCTTGTCCAAGTCTCCCACATTTGAACTACAGAGGTGGAGTAAACAGGCAACTTCCCGGCTAAGTATCAGTCTGGGCTTTTCTCCCCTCTTCTTCATGCCTGTCCATCTCCCCAGCCCACCTCTGGAAGAGCTGTGCACCAGCCTGAGTCCTGCCGCAATGGGTACTACCATTTGCTTTGTGCAGTGGGTGATTAAGTGACATGGATCCCCAGCAAGGGTGGAGAAGCATTGGAATCAATTACAGTCTTTTAGCACCTGCTGTTTGAAAGCCAGGGGCTGATGAAATCAAAAGGTGGGGAGAGAAATGGCATTGCTTCAAGGAGAGGAGCATAGGTAATTTTTTTTTCTCATGTTTTCTGCTTCTGCTTACTCAGGGATAGCCTATGGAGTATAGAACAAGCCATATAGGACAGAGAAATAAGCACTGGTTTAGAGACCCAGAGATCTGAGTCTTCATCTCTGCTTCACTCTGTGACTTTAGGCAACTACAGTCCTTTCTCTATGTCTCTGTTACCCCCATTTGGTAAAATGAGGCATTTGGGCAACAGAGATCACCCATTACTGAATATTCTCACATCCACTTGGAATGGTCACCTACGTAAGCAGAACCTAGGGCCCAGGGTCTGCAGAGCACACCCACAGAGGTCGCCTCCTTCTCTTAGAGGTGTGTAGCATGGCAACCGCCGAGCCTGAGTACCTTCGGAGGTACTCAGTGAATATTTACAGGATGGATGAATGTGATTTGAGTAGATGCCCAGCAGGACCTGATGAAAATTCTTTCACATAATAATGTCACTTCTGCAGGCCTTGAAAATTCTTCCTACTTCAGTCTTCTTTTAAAATGCAAAGTATTCCAGGGCTGTTTGCATTTTAAACTCTAAGTAAATGACATCATTTGATTGAAAGAAAGCATGGGACCCAGATTAGGAGCTTAGGGTGTGGGAGGCTTTAGAGAACAGGTTGAAGGAAGGGAGAAAGGGCTGAGCAGAGGATTCTTAAGACCAAAAGTCAGGATGTGATATGAAATCTGAGTGATTGAACCATTAAAAAAAGAAAAAGGTGAAATCTTTCAAGCATCCGAAATGAACCAATGATATAAATAATGCCTACGGATTTATCACCAAATTTTAGAAAAAAAAATTGCTGATAATATACAAGCCTTGTCTGTGATTTTTCTTCATTTTCCTTCATTCCCAGAGCTAACCATAATCATGATGTAAGTGTTTAATATTCCCATAATGCTACACATCTCCTACACATATACTACATATGCTACATATTTCCTACACATATAAAAATTTACATCTTGTACAACTTTATAGAAATGGAATCATACTTTGCGATTTGGGCTATTGTTTCTGCCACTTATTCATATCGAAACACATAATTCACCTTAAAATACTAGATGGAAATTATTTGAATGACAATAATATGCAATCACTTTTCCATTATTTTGTCAATGGATTTTTAGGTTGCTTCTATGTTTTTGCTAAAATCAATACACTGTGATAAACTTCCATGCAAGTACATCTTCGTTATAGGTACATGAGTTTTTCTGGGACATAACCTTGGAATAGGATTGGTGTAGTCACATCTTCAACCTCATTCAATGTTAAGAGAAGTCTCCAAAGGATTGGTACAAATTTGTGTCCACAAAGCAGTGTGCAAGAGCTCATTCCCATGAGATGCTTTCAGACCCATGAAACCCCACTTACTCATGACACTACAATGGTCTGTATGTCTCTTCAAACACCACCAGTCTTCCTGACCCAGATTGTCTAAGAGAATGAGAGGTGAAAGGAACAACCTTTGGAGACGTCTGAGTTACATACAAATGTAGATTATTTTGGGAGCCAGTATTTTGTGGGCTTTGAAATGTGAAGGGTTCGAATCCTGGTTCTGACATTTATGATTTGTATGTCTTTCTGCAAGGAAGTTTGCCTTTCTGTGCCTTGGTTTCTTGACTCTGTCGAGTGGGGATGGTTATCTGGAGGATGAGATGAACTTAGCACACACTCAACACAGTGTGTGACCTGGTCCATGGTGAGTGCTCAATCTGCGATAGGTATTGCTATTATTATAGGTCACATTTCCTCGTCATTACCATCTTTTTCATCCTTGAGGACTCCTTTCTCAGCTAAGAAGCTCACATTTTAAAATATTTTTTTCTATGCTGAACAAACTGCATGAATTAAGCAACATTTAATTCTTTATCTCATTTTTAGCTATCACAGCCATATGTGACTGCTAACCAGCTTCTGACTAGCAGACGGGAACAGAGTTGATGCACTGAGTTGATATGATTCCAGACAACAACAAGGGAACTTGGTTTTCAGTTAGCTAGTGTGGCCTCCTCACATAGAAATGTGCAGCTTCCATCTGGTTTTTAGAAATGATGTCCCTAACCAGTGACAGCCCATGGTGACCTCTAGGTTGGAATCCTGACCTGGTCCTATCACGTTGTTCCACAGATGGGAAAATGGATGCCCAAAGAAGAGCAGGAACTTTGACTTGATCTTTCATGGAGACAGTCACTCACGTGGTGGTCAGGTCTGATATTAGTTCATATATATGACTAATTGGAAGAGGGGTATCTGGTTATTTATTGCTGTAAAAGATTTCTTTAAATTCAGTGGTTTAAAACAACAATTCATCATCTTTCATGTTTCTGTGGGTTGAGAGGATTCAGTTTGGGGTTCTCCCTGGGGGATAGCTCATGTGCTTGCAGTCAGATGGTAGCTGGGGCTGCAGGTATCTGAAGACTTGACTGGCCTGGACAGCCAAGATGGCAGTCTCTTGTGGATGGCAGTTGAGGTTGGTAGTCGACCAGCATAACTATATGTGGTGTTGAAAGAATGGACATTTTTTTAAGCTGTCTATTTTATCTCAACTCCCTAAGGTCTCCCTCCCAGTGACGGGAACAAAGCCCTTAAAGTTGTTCCAGGAAACAGCCCCAAACAGAGAGTAAAAGAATAATTGGAGCCAGATAGTAATCAGGCAGTTAAGACACCAGAATCTACGCCCTGTTGTAAAACATTGTGAAACATGTTGTATGTTATCGGCAAACCCAGACCCCCTTTGAAATTTCCCGGCAGCTTTGTTCCCCTTTTCCCTTTCATGTGCGACCCCTCCCGATGTGTGGTCTCTGCCTTTATAAACCTACAAGACTTTTTGCTCGGGACTCGGCTCCTCGACTCCTGCGTGAGTCACGAGTTGGGTCCCAGCACGCTGGAATAAACGCCTCTTTCGGTTTGCATCAAGTGACGCCTCCTGCGGTTGATTGGGGTTGCCGTCGATCCATGGGACAGAGTTGGGGTTTCTTTTTTGGGGGCCTTACAGTGTCTCCTCTTGGCTTGTACATCTTATAGTATGTTGTTTGGGTTCTCAGGTGGAGTAAATTAAGAGTAAGTGATCCTAATGGAAGGAAACAGAAGCTGCCAGGCCAGTTTAGGGAAGAACCCAGAATGGACACAACTTCTTCTCTGCCCTATTCTCCAGGTCTGTGCAGTTGTAAGTCACTAAGATTCAAGGAGATTAAATAGACTTCACTTCTTGGGAAAGCAGCAGAGGGTGGGGGACAAAAATCACATTGCAGAAGAGCATGTGGGATGGGAGATATTGCAGATGTCTTTGGAAAGGGGTAAGATCTTCTGACATGGCATCTTTTACTCTCTTCCTCTAAAGGATTTGCAAACATCTGTGGTAACCTGCTGTGGGAAGTAAATGAAATTGTGGCCTTTCCCCTTCAATTCCAACTCTCCTGGGGACAGGAGGAAGAGGCATCTGAGTTGACAGAATCATGGAAAGGGTGAATAATGCTTGGCTTTCTGGCAAAACAGGAGTATTAAGTATTTTTAAAAAATACCTTACTGGGGCAACCATGTACATACTAATAATGGTATTTTAAAAAACTTGTATTTGGGAAATGTTCATAATAAAATATCCTGTACTTGAATTATTAAAAACAATGT
Organism: Sciurus vulgaris; assembly: GCF_902686455.1. Lineage (NCBI taxonomy): Eukaryota > Metazoa > Chordata > Mammalia > Rodentia > Sciuridae > Sciurus > Sciurus vulgaris. The sequence goes on from NC_136466.1 coordinate 25,922,053, forward strand.
TGAGTAAAGAATTGCTTAATTTAGTAAATAATTTTAAAGGAAGCCATTATTTTCTCCAAACTTGAATTTGCTGAAAGCACTCCAAGAATTTTATTACCAGCATGACTGCATAATGTAATTGTGTAATTAGTAATACATCTGACACTGTTGGAGAGATTTAGTTTTACTTAGGGCAAGAACAAAATGTAGTATTTGTTATATTTTAGGATGCATGAGGGACACTGCCCTGTTGTATGTGTGTGTATGTAAATATATTGTATGGCTGAAGTCACAGAGAAAAGAAGCAATGTATTTATTGATAGTGGGTCTGTGGATAGACCATGTGGTTTGAAGTTGGACTGACCTGCATTTGAACTCTGGTGCTGCCTCTTGCTGCTGTTTGTTTATTTATCAACAAATTACATAAGCAAAATCTCAAATTCTTCATAAAATGAGAATAGTATCTATTTCATGAGGGTTTTCTTGACTCTTAATTGGGATCATTCTATCTGAAAAATTCCTGTTGTCACATAACATCACATAGTCATGGCAGTGATAACTCACAATATTCAAATTTTGCCCCAGTGCAGGATATAATGCCAAGGTGGGGGTCATTGGGGTCATTTGGGAATGTTGCCTTCCATGTTGCCAGAAAGTTTGACTGGGCTGGGCATCCAAGATGGCAGTCTCCTGTGGCCAGCAGTCTAGGCTGGGATAGAAAGTTTGTGATTGTGTTCTGTAGGTAAGGGGTACTAGGTTAGGTTGGTTTGTCTTCCCGCCTAATTGTTTGAGTGTTTGAATTTGTGAGTGGTTGCCTTGGATCATCAGTTTAATGTACATTTCAGCTGTGTTTGCTGGTCACCTGTCAGGGACGGTAAGTGAGCTAGATTGTCTATTTTTCAGGTAGATGTACCAAGGAAAGAAAATTCAAAAAATTTACAACCTACTTGCTTAGAATGCCTAGAATTAAGAATTATAAGCTGCATCTTACATTGATGATGTACTTTCCTTATACTATCTGGTTTGGAGGCACAGATGTTGGTTTAGGAGATAGTGATTGCTGTAATCTGAGGGGATGGTGACTTGAGCATGATTTGATAAACTCATGTTTTGTCAGTTTTAGATAATAATCCCAGTGTGATAGGTGACATTTTAAAATGATCCTCCAATGACCCTCACCCTGGCATAATCACCTCTTGTATTTGAGTAAAACTTGAGTATCGTGATTATCGCTCCTATAATTATGTGATGTCATGTGATGAAAGGAATTTTCCAGATGTAATCATGGGTGCTGATTAATTGATTTTGAGTTAAAGGGTAGACCTCACCTAACCACAGCAGCTCTTTAAGTCTGAATCTAGAAGTTAAAGATGGAAGAAGTAAGTGATTTAAAGCACAAGGTGGATTCAGTGTGAGGAAGAGTCTCTGTTTCTGGCTTCAGAGATGAAGGGAGCCACATGGCAAGGACCAGAGAGTGCCCCTGAACTTGGTGACCCCTGGTCAATAGCCAGCAAGAAATGGGGACCTCAGTCCTATAACCACGAGAAGCTGAATTCTGAGCTCACCTAACACCTTGATTTCAGCCCTATGAGACCCTGAGCCATGTTATGCCCACACAGAGATTAGGTCAGGATTAATAAATTTATGTTGTTTTAAGCCACCAAGTTTGTAGGAATTTGTTACACAGCAATTCAAAACTCATATTCCCAGTAATTCTCCTAAGACCTTAAGTCAAATTATTTTCTATTTATAGTTGTCAGTTTCTTTGCCTTTGAACAAGAAAGTTTTCTGGTTTAGAACACAGGTACTCTTATTAATTATTCATCAAAGTCACTTGGATTGTGGGGGGCGGCTGAAAATGTAGATTGCAGATCTTTCTCCTGATCACCTGAATCAAGTGACCTGGGTGTTCGTCTGCATTGTTCTCACGTTTCCCAGGTGAATTTGATGTTTGTGGTTCAAATCAGTCTCTGACCTAGAGTAGTGATCTCTGAAGTCTCCTAGCACTGACAGCTACCTGGCAGGTGACAGGGCAGTCCTCTTCTAGTCCGAGTCATAACCATGTGGTCACAGGGCTCCCCACCTGTACAGCACTGCATGAGTGCTCGATTTACCTTCTCTTGTTTAAGTCTTGTATTGACCTACCATGACCTGGAAGGCAGGCAGTTATTAGCCAAACTTCACTGCAGTTTGAAATTATTACTGCACATAAGAGGTCAAATAGGAGTTTCAGCCCTTGTCTCTGTCATTCCCAGTTGGGGCTCTAAAGCATAGAACTGCTGTCGAACAGATGACGGGCCATTTCTGTATCTGCAGCACCAAACACACATCTGACACATTGTAGATTAGCAACAAATGTATGTAGGTGATTAATTTCTTCTCTGAGTCCCCAGCCTTTGCAAAGCAATTTCTGTAACAATAGAGAGAGCCTTTTCTATGGCAGGGTTCTCTGACCACTGACTGCTGCCTAGTGCCACTCTTGGCCTTATTTCCTTCTTGTATAGTTGTCCCATTTATGGGGACAAGCAAACAGCAACCACTTGAATACTGTGGGACCCTGCTTCCCTTGCTATAGCTGATGAATCCAGGACAAGACATGGAGACTTGAACACTTGGAATGGGAAGACTGATCCTGGTGGTCCCTGGGGCTCAGTCCCCACAATGGCAGCACTTTGGTAAAAAGGCTCATGTGTCCCTTTATGCAGTACAGCCCCCCAGAGCCCGCCTGCCTCCCATCTTCCTGAATATTCTAGTATCTTTCCATTAAGTTTCCTTTGTGACTTAAGCCAGACAAAGTCAGATTCTGTTGAACCTTTGCTAACAGAGGAGTAGAGACTTGCCAGGCTGGAAGGGCCCCAAAATGTCAGCTGTGGCTGTAACATAGGGCGCTCTCTTCCCTACAAGGACCCTTCAGGTCCTTCAGACAGGCACATGTTCCTGGACTCACTCATATCCTGCTGCGCCCGTTCCCCTTCTCCTGGAAACCAGACTCAGCTTTGAAGATGCTCTATAAGCCTCATCTACTTCACGAGTAAGGTTTAAAGATTTGTCCCCTAAATATTTAAAACACCTTTCCTCTTAACACCACTCCTTGATATTTTCTCCACCTTGACTGTTCACTAGTTAAAACACAAAAGTATTCTTACAGTAAGACAAATCTCTTTTCTGTATGAATGGTTGCTAAGTCCAACTTAGCGACATTGGAATAGCTGCCATTTTTGTGCGAACACTTAGAAGCCAACTTACTGATATATGCTCAATGCTCCATGAAGTTTGACTTGTTAATTTCATCTTCTAAAAATTCGTCAAGGTGCTCTTGCTATTACTCCTTGTTTCACAGATGAAAACAACGAGGGTTCCAAAGGTACTAATGAATGAGGTTATTTTCCAGAGCTGTCTGTGTTCTGGCAGCGATAACGGGAATAAATAGTGAAGCATCTCTACTCCCTCCTGTAGAGATGGTGGTAGCATCTACTACCACCATCTCTGTGCCATTTGTTTTGGATTTTTTTTTTTAAACATAAAATAGTGCTGAGAGGTTCAGGATGATATGAGTGCCACAAGAAAGCTGGACACAGAGTGGACATGTACTGAGGTGCGGTGAAGAGTTAGGGAAGATGCTCTTGAATTGTGGTGTTTGAGAGGTGTAGCAGATGGCATTTTCCAAAGAAGCCTGCAACAATATCACCCATCCCACATGGTTTTCTAGAATTAAAAAAATCATTTCTAGAACTTTTTGTTTTTTGCACCAGGAATTGAACCCATGGATGCTTAACTACTGAGCCACATCCCCAGCTTTTTTTTTTTTTTTTTAGTTTTTATTTAAAGACAGGGTCTGGCTAAGTTGCTTACGGCCTCACTAAGTTGCCAAGGCTGGCTGTGAACTCGTGATCCTCCTGCCTCAGCCTCCTGAGTCACTGGTATTACAGATGTGTGTCACCGCACCTGGCTTTTCAGAATCTTAAAAGCATCTTACTCTGGCATCGAGAGGTGGCATCCATGCCCCTTCCCCTTTTGAAATTTGGAGGATCTTTATGACTGCCTGGACAGTACAGAGGAAGTGATGCAAGGTGACTTCTAAGGCTGAGTCATGAAAATGCCATGCTACCTCATTCTCTTGAAACATTCACTCTTGCAACACAGTTACCATGTTGAGGGAGCCCAACCAATCCATGGAGGGGAATCGAGACCCACATTCTTGGATAAGCTCCAGCCAACAGCCACCTCCAATATTTTATCAACCTGAGTGAGTCATTGTGACAGTAGGCCCCAAATGGGCTACTGCAGTTGATGCCACGTGGGGCAGAGGGGACCCATTCCTCACAAATCCTGCTTAAATTATAGATTCGTGAGCGAAATAAACAACTGCTGTTGTTTTAGAACACCAAATTTGGGGTGTTTTGTGGATCAGCAGTAGATTAAAGATATCAGAGACTTTAAAAGACGGATATTTTTCCAAAAATGGTTCTGAATTCCCTATGCTTATTGACAGCCAATAATAGTAATAGAAATAAAAATAAATATAATAATAATATCATTCTTAGTCATTGTAACACTGGCTAAGTTTTGCTAAGATTGTGCATGTGAGTGTGTGTGTGTGTGTGTGTGTGTGTGTGTGCTATGTCCGTGTTAAGCAGGTTCTTTCCATTTATCTCATTGATCTGACTGATGATTTGATGAGCTAGTACTAGTACCCTCATTTTACAGATGAGGGAACTGGGGCTTAGAGAATTTGAGTTTTCCTTAGGGTTAATCAGTTTCTATGGGGTGATATTTGTTCCTGCTCCAAAACTCTCTTTTTGTAATATTCCCAGGTTCTAACATTTCCTTCCCACCTGCCCAAATTACACCAGAAGAGTAATTCTTTTATCCAGGCAAGTCTCATTCAGCCCTTTTAAGGAAATCACTGCTTCTAATCAGATTCCGGCTTAAGTGAGAATGACTGGCAGCTAGATAAAGCATTCTTTCCAATCTGTTTACTGTTTTCAAGGTGGAAACCCACCAGTCAAAATGAAGAGATTTTCTGTAGAGCATTTAGATAGCGCCACCTAGAGGCAGAAGACCTCTTCCTGGCACTTGCCAAAGGCCTTGGTGTCTTAGGCAAGGGCAAAGACTTCACTGACATGATCCTGAGGACTCACAGTTCTCTCTTCTGGCAGTGTGCAAAGCAGGCTGATGCACACCATCTTCTCTAATCTCTTCCCAACTTGTGTGGCAAGTGAGTACTGCTATTACCCTTACTTCACTTATGAGGAAACTACAGCTCAGAGAAGTTCATGGCTTGTGAAGATCACACAGATTCAGAACCAAGACTCGAATGTGGGTCTTCTAGCTTCAAAAGCAGGGTCCAGTGCGTCACATGACCCTTGCTGTATCCCCCACACTACATGAATGGTTCAGGAGGGTGGATAATAAAAGACAGCAGCTGGCAGAAGGAAAGCAGTGATCTGAACACCTAAGGGGAGTCCTAAATAGTGAAGAGAAGAAAGCAAAACATTAAAACCCCATGGGTAGAAAAAAAAAAAAAAAAAAAAAAAAAGGAACGAAAGAAAGAAGGAAAAGAAATAGAGCCATTTGAGTGTTCATTGAGTTGATGCACTGGATAATTTAATAAGCCGTCTGTTCTGATCGTCTTGCTTCCCTGCTCTCTGCAGGATGCCGTATGGAAGCTTCTACACAGTAATTATAAAGGATGATCTTTCCCCCTGCCTGGGATCTTTATGGTGTGATTTGGGCAGCTCAGTTTCTAAGCTGTTTTTCTTGGGAGGCAGAGTTTAGAGTGTTTGTGAGAGAGTATGTGGGAACAGTGTGTGTGTGTGTGTGTTTGTGTAGTGCAGAGGTCAAGGACAGAGGCTAAGACTGGTTCTTAGAATCTCTTTGTCCTTGTAGTTGCCTTGATGCTTCCGGGGATCTGGGGATCTGGGTAACCATCCTTCCTTTTACCTGGTCACATCTTTCTCAGTCTGTGGCCTGAGGCCTCAGCTCCCTGCTAAGTGTTAATAAATTCATCAAATTAATCCTTCCTTAGCTAATATGGTTCTCACTCAGTGAAGAAAACTCATCCCTTCGACAAATAATTATTGCAAACCTGTAAGTTCTAGGCACCATTTTAAGAAGGCTGATGCTTCTGTGAAAACTATGTTTCACTTGAGGAGATTGATGGAAAGCAAGAAAACAAATATGAATTTTAGGGATGGGTAAGTGGGAGGAATAGAATGATGGCGTGTGTTTTGTTTGGGTCACCAGGGATCAGCCCTGAGGAGGTGGCTTTTGAGCTGAGACCCGGATGATGCAAAAGAGTCATTCTGGGGAGGCAAGTTCCAGGCAGGAAGAACTGCGAACCTAAGGGCTCTGTTGTGTTTAAGGAACAGAAGATGACAGGACAGTGGTCAAGATGAGGCTGAGAGCAGCAGACCCCCAATAACTCAGGGCCTCAAAGGGCAGATCCACCTGCCAGGTGACATGGTCTGATTTACATTTAGTTATGACATTCAGTCTTTGAATATTGGAGTGTTTGTAGAGAGTATGTGGGAACTGGGTGTGCGTGCTTTACTGGGTGTGGGACCGTGCTTTAGAGCATAGATGTGACTTTTCCAAGGTTCTAGGACTGACTAGTGACAGCCATGCCCAAACTCTAATTTAAACCGTCTCCCCTGTATGTCTTGCAATTTGTAGGCCCTCTGCAGGCACTTGTGGAACTGAATGTAGTTGGGCAGACTGGGAGGTGTTGGTTGTGTTCATTTTTTGCCTTAGCATTCATACAGTATTGGCAACAAAATCTACAGTATGAATTGAACATCCCTAATCCAAAAATTCGAAAGCCGAAATGCTCCAAAGTCTGAAACTTTTTGAGGACTGACCTGACACCACAAGTGATAAATTCTATACCTGACCTCATGTGATGGGTCACAGTCAAAATGCAGGTATGCTGAAAATATTGCATGAAATTATCTTTGGGCTATGTGTATGAGGTGGATATGAAACATAAATGAATATCACATTTAGACTTGAGTTCCATCTTCAAGATGTCTCATTATATATATATCTGAATATTCCAAAATCCAAAAATAACCGAAATCCAAAACACTTCTGAGCTAAGCATTTTGGAGAAGGGATGCTCAACGTGTAATGGCTCTTAAAAAGATTGAATAGGTAGCATTTAGAACTGTCTGAAAGCAGACATCTCCATCACCTGGCTACACTAGTTTCAGGAGACACAGTCTCTGGAACTGGCTCCTTTACTCACTGACTCTGTGAGCTTCATGGAGACAGTTCTCTCTGATCATTGCTTTTTTTCACGTGACTTTTCCTGCTGATGCAATCATGTAGTTTGGGTATAAAATCAACACAATAATTAGGATGAGGATGTATGTAGGTGTAGAGCCCAGTGTAATGGGGACCACTATCAGCCTTGGACCATGCACAGGCTGGGCCTCAGTCAGGAGAACTTGGATCCTACATGAGCTGTTCTGGAAGCAGGTCATTCTTTTCTATGCCAAATACTATTCTGTTGTATAGATATGTCTTCCATTGGTTGACAGACATTAAGTCATTTCCATATTTTGGCTATGAACATATGTATATAAGTTTCATGTGGACATATGTTCTCAGTTCTCTTGGGTATAGGGTGTATAGCTGGAATGGAAGTGGTAAGTAATTCTATGTTTAAGGAATTCTATGTCAAGTAATTCTATGTTAAAGAATTGCTAAACTGTTTTCCAAAGTGGCTGCATTAGTTTTTCTCTCACCAGGCAATGTATAAAGGATTTTTTTCCCATGATTGTGAACACTTATTAATGTCTTTCTTTTTGGTTTTAGCCAACTCAGCGTGTATGAAGTCATATCTCTTGGTGGTGTTTATTTTCATTTCCCTAATGATTAAAAATGTTGAGCATCTTTTTACATGCTTGACTTTTGTATATTTTATTTGGAAAAATATCTATTTAAATGTTTGGTTAATTTTTAAATATTCTTTTTATTGTTGAGTTTTAAGAATCCTATACATATTCTGGGTACAAATCCTTGATCAGGCAGGGTGTAGTGGTGCATGTCTATGATCCCAGGGCTCAGGAGGTTGAGGCAGGAGGACTGCAAGTTCAAAGCCAGCCTCAGCAACTTAGCGAGGCCCTAAGTAACTCAGTGAGACCCTGTCTCTAAATAAAGTAGATGAGATGTGGCTCAGTGGTTAAATGCCCCTGGGTTCAATCCCTAGTACAGAAAAAAAAAAAAAATCCGTTGTCAGATACACAATTTAAAAATTTTTCTCCCGCTGGTGCTTTTAATTTTCACTGTCTTGACTGCGTGCTTTGAACATAAAAGTTTAAATTTTGATGAAGTCCAACTTATCCACTTTTTCCTTTTTCTTTTTCTTTAGATGCCATGTCTAAGAAGCCACAATCTATGAGATGCTTTGTGAGAACACAAAGAATTACTCATATTTTTTCCCTTAAATATTTTATAGTTTAGCTCTTACATTTCGGTATATAATTCACTTTGAGCTAATTTTTGTTTATGGTGTGGGGTAGGTATCCAAATTTATTACTTTGCATGTGGATCAGTGTTTTAGCCTCATTTGTGAAAATGCTATTTTCTCCAATTGAATAGTTTCAACACTTTTATCGAAAATCAATTCACTATAAATGTGAATCTTAATTTTCAGCCTCTCAATTTTATCCTACTGATTGATTTTTACATATGTTTATATCAATGCTACATGGTCCTAATTGCTAGAGTTTTATAGTAGGTTTTGAAATTGGGAAATGTATATCCTACAGCTTTATTTTTCTTTTTCAAGAGTGTTTAGGTACTGTGGATCTCTTGCATTTCCATATGAATTTTGGGATCATCTTGTCAAATTCTGTAACAATAATAACAAAATTAAAAAGCCTGCTGGTATTATGATAGGGATTGCATTGAATCTGTAGACCCATTGGGAATATTGCTATCTTGACAATGTTGTTTTCTGGTTCATCAATGAGAAGTTGTCTATTTATTTAGCTTTTAAAATTTCTTTTAACAATGTATTGTTTTTGTTGTATAAAGTCTTGTACTTTTATTTTATTTTATATTTTTGGTACCAGGGATTGAACCAGGGGCACTGCTTAACCACTGAGCCACACTCCCAGCCCTTTTTATTTGTTTTTAAATTTGAGACAGGGTCTTGCTAAGTTGCTTAAGGCTTTGCTAAGTTGCTGAGACTGGCTTTGAACTTTCAGTCCTCCTGTCTCAGTCTCCTGAGCCCCTGGAATTAAAGGCATGTGCCACTGTGCCCTGCCAGTCTTGAACTTCTTTGTGAAATTTATTCCTAGGTATTTTATTCTTTGTGCTACTACTTGAAATTGGATCATTTTGTTAATTTCATTTTCAAATGCACTGTTCATAGATAGAAATACATTTTATTTATTTTTTATTGATCTTATATCCTGTCAGATTGCTAAACTTGTTTACTAGTCCTAGTAGCTTTTTGGTAGATGCCCTAGGGCTTTCTATATCCTGATGAGCATATCATCTGCAATTGACATATAAAGGTTTTACATCTTCCATTCTAGTCTGGATGCCTTTTATTTCATTTTCTTGTCTTACTATAATGGTTAAGGCTCCAGTAAATTATTGAATAGTAGTAGTGAGAGTGGCATCCTCAACTCGTTCCTGTTAATAGAGAAAATAATTTAGTTTTTCTCCACAAATTATGATAACAGTGTTTTTTTTATCAGGTTGAGGAAGTTCCCTTCTAAGTTTTCTGGATGCTTTATCATGAAAGATTGTTGAAGTTTTGTTAAATCCTTCTTTTATATCTATAAAGATAATCCTGTTGTTTTCAACATTTATGATTTTTATGTATTGTTTTTATTGATTGGCTTTCAGATGCTAAACCAACCTTGCATTCCTGGGATAAATCACATTTGATGTGGAGAATAATCCTTTTTATGTTGTTTATATTTTGTTGACAATTTTGACATCTGTATTGATAAGAGTTGTTGATCTGTGTCTAAAAAAAGACAAATTTGTTTTTGGCCTGGTTGACATCAGTTGTTTAATAAAATGAGATGGGAAATGTTCTCTCCTCTCTTATTATTTTTGGAGCAGATTTTGTAAAGTTGGTATTAGTTCTTTATATTTTTTGTAGAATTCTCTAGTGAAACCATCTAGATCTGGACATTTTTGTTGTTGACATCATTGTAACTTTATAGGTCAATTTTGTTTGTTGTAGGTCTATTCAGATTCACTTTTTTCTTGAGTCAGTTTGAGTAGATTGTGTCTTTCTAGGAGTGAATTTTTTTAAAAAAAATCTAAGTTGATGGCATATGGTTATCATCTCTTATTATCCTTTTTAATTTCTGTAAAGTCATTAGTTATATCTCCCCATTTATTCCTGATTTTGACAATTTGAGTCTTCTCCCTTTTATCATCGGTCAGTCTAGCTAAAGTTTAGTCATCTTTGTTGATCCTTTCAAGGAACCAACTTATGCTTTCATTGATTTTTTTTTTCTATTATCTAGAACTTTTTGTCTTGCTGTTTCCTTTGGCTCAGATAGCTTCCTTGGATAACTTCTTCATCTCTTTCAAGTCTTCTTTCAAGTCTTCTCAATGAATTCTACCTACCTACATTCTCAATTTCTCCTGAAATCCTCAGTTTCTCCACCAACATATCATTTTAAAATATAGCTCATTTTTATTGCCTCTCTCTTCCTGTAGAAGGTCACCTTCATGAAGGTAGTAATTCTGGTTTGCAGATTTTGCCTTGTACATATCCAGAGTCTGAAAATGTGCCCAGCAATTTGAGACTCTCAAAAAATGTTGGTTTGACCCCAAAGCCCCAGCTGTAACCCTTAAGTTGATGGTAGGGTTTGAGCTTGACCTGTTTTTCTTTGATGTTCAGATTCTGAATACTAAACCCTGGGCACTTCCTAGAGCAAGGCATCACCCCAGCCCTGGCACTGTCAGGTCAGAGTCTGTCCCTCCCCGGAAGGTGAAGACAGCTACTCCTTCTCTGTTCTCCTGCCTTCTTGGATTCCTCTCTCCTCCATGACTTTGAAATACTTCCATAATGAACAAGTAAGTTGTGGATCACATTTACAGATGTCAGACCTGGAAATTCATGCAAGTACCTCCTTTCATTATACAAAAGATAACTGAGGTCCGGAAAGCATGAGTAACTTCCCTAAGATCATATAGGAGGTTGGTGGCAAGAGCTGGGATTCAATCCTAATTCTTAGACCAGAGTACTTTCTACCATTCAAAATTTTATTTTTCATTTCTTTCTCTTGTCCTTTCCTTCCTTTAAAAACATACTTTTTATAGAATGGGTACTCTGTTATAGACTTTCAATCCATAACATCTTTTAACCCCTTATAAATGAGATTGTTATTGCAATTGTCCAAATTTGTAGACAAGAAAGCTGAGACTCAGAGAGGTATGCTGCCCAAGGTCACACAGCCAATGAATGGCTCCATCAGGATTGTAATCCAGGTTTGTTCATCTGCCAATCTGACACTGGCTCTTGGCCTCTGTTTTCCTTTAATTGGCTAACAGACACAGCCAGACTGGCGGAAACTGCTGGGGATGGATGGTAAGGCTGGGAGGTAGAGTTAATTCTCCTGACCTTGAAACACCCTGCTCTTCCTTCTCCAATCACAGAGGAGGTGAGCCACCTCATCATCCACAGCACTTCCAGTTCAGGATCTGAGTTGAATTAACCTCTTCCAGTGCCTGTCACTGCTAGAGTTCCTGAGCCAGTGGGGGTTGCCTGTCCCACTCCCTGTCAAGCCCTGGGGGCTGCTGATGTACAGTTGGAGTTTCCCATTATTATTCATTCTGTACAAGTTTGCCTACTCATGGCACCTGCTTGATAGGTTTCATGAGTTTGTACAGCATTGTTGGGGATCACCATGGCATCAGTGGCTCAGTTGGTAATTTTCAAAGTACTTCTCTCATGAAATTTTTCACATTTTCCTCTGTGAGATCCATATCGCTGTTATCTCCATTTTTTAAACCTGAAAAACTGAACTTTGATGTTAAAGATACATAAAAATGCCCACGGCCACAACACTAGCAAGCAGTAGAGTTGGAACGCAGGCTGTGATCTGTATCCTCCCCTCAGGTCTGCCACTCGGTATGGCAGCTGTCATTTGTTGACCGTGTGTCTTCTTTATCAATCATCCAGTTTTGCAATGGAGGCAGATGAGGCTCAGAGGGGTGAGGACTTGCTCAGGACTCATAACTGGGAGTTGAGAGAGGTGACAGCGTGCGTGATCCGAGCTGAGATGGATCAAATTATGTCCCTCCCAAATGCATATGTTGAAGTTCTCCCCCTCTGAGTCTCAGTCCCTGTTCTCAAATAAAGTTATTGTGAAGGTAATTAGTTAAGTTAAAGTGAAGTCATATTGGATAAGGAAGTCTGTAATCAACATGAGTGGAATCCTTACAGAAGGAGGAGATCGGAACACTCATGTACACACACACAACATTAAATGAAGGTGAAGGCAGAGATGGGGTGCATGCTTCTATGAGCTGGGGGATGCCAGAGACTGCGGCATCAGTCAGGGAAGAGGCCTGCCACAGATTTTCACTCATGGCCCTTAGAGAGAAACAGCCCTACCTATACCTCTATTTCAGACTTCTAGTCTCCAGAACTGTGAGACAATGGCGTTTTCCCGTGAAGCCTCTGTTTTTGGTCCAGCCATACTTCTCTTAACCATGGGGATGTGCTCTGAGCGAAGGATGCATCCTTTAGTGATTTTGTTACTGTGGGAATATCACACAAAGCTAGATGGTAGAGCCTTCTACAACCTAGGCTATATTGTGCTTGCCCTTATTACGCGGTCCATCATTGGCAGAAATGTTATGTGGCACATGACTCTAGTCCCTTAGGACAGCCCTAGGGATCTAACACACAAGCCCAGGTCCCATGGCACTGCCTTTTGTTTCCCAGAATCATAGGTGTTTATTGCTGTGAGGATTTTACTTCTTGGTTGCAGACAAAAGGAGTAACAACAAACCCTGTGAAGCTCCTTGTGACACCAAGAGGTGCAGGTGGCAGGAGGTCAGCCTGTGGTGCTATGACTGGGGTGGGACGGGGGAGAGTGCTTTGATAGTAGAAGCAAAAAGCAGGCTCACTGCCTTAGCCAGTCTGAAGCTGGTGGTGATGCAGGCATATGGTCCTGACTCCTTCTCAATAGGGCCTGAGTTTGGCAAGTACACTCATACATTGCTGGTGGGAATGCAAATTGGTGCAGCCATTCTGGAAAGCAGTGTGGAGATTCCTTAGAAAACTTGGAATGGAACCACCATTTGACCCAGTTATCCCACTCCTCAGTTTATACCCAAAAGACTTAAAGTCAGCATACTACAGTGACACAGTCACATCAACATTTATAGCAGCTCAGTTCACAATAGCTAAACTATGCAACCAACCTAGTTGCCCTCCAACAGATGAATGGATAAAGAAAATGTGCCACATATACACAATGGAAGATTATTAAGCTTTAAAGAAGAATGAAATTCTGGCATTTGCTGGTAAATGAATATAGTTAGAGAATATCATTCTAAGTAAAATAAGCCAAACCCCCAAAACCAAAGGCCAAATGTTTTCTCTGATGTGTGGAAGCTAATTCACAATAAGGGGGTGGATAGGAAAGAACGGAGTTACTTTATATTAGGTAGAGGGGAGTTAAGGGAGAGGAAGGTGTATGGGGGTAGGAATGATAGTAGAGTGAAACAGACATCATTACCTTATGTACATGTGTGACTGCATGACTGATATGATCTTGCAATATGCAAATTCAGAAAAATGAGAGATTATACTCTATGTATGACCTATCAAAATGTATAAATGCATTCTACTGTCATGTACAACTAATTAGAACAAATAAAATTAAAAAATTTTTAAAAAGGCAAGTTACTTTGAGATTAGAGCATTCTGCTGCTTGATGGGCCAAGGAGTTAAGGGAGTACTGGCCTGAGAACTAGCAAACTATCCTGCCAATCATCCTTCTGTGTGACCCTGGGCAAACCTCTTGCCTTTTCTGGGTCTCAGTAAAAGGATTAGAATAGGCAATGTTTAAGGGCCCTGAAAATCTCTCCCTCTAATCTGATCTAAAGAAAGAAGAAACAAAGGCAATCTTGTCAAAGAACTCATGTAGGAGAGCTCCTTTCCAATTTGGTTCTTTGTGCATTGGTGAGGCAGGAGGTCCTATTACTCAGCATGCCAGACAGCATCTCTTTCTTTTCCTTTGACTTTCAAAGATCTCACTTCAGGATAACAATGGCAATGACGAAGATGAGTACTAATAAACACTATGTACCTATGGACAAAAAGAGAATTTAAAACATGTATTTATGGACTGCTCTCAAGAGGCTTATTTTGATCCTTTCAAATGGGGATACACTGACTAGATGTGAGACTTGAGCAAATCTCTGTCTCTCTCTCTGGGCCTCAGTTTCCTCATCTGCAACGTAAAGGTATTGGGCTAGGTTGGTGGTTCTCAAAGCGTGGTCCCTGGACCAGCAGGGGCAGCAATACCCAGATACTTGCCAGATAAGCGCATTCTCAGGCCCATCCCAAGCCCAATGAATCAAAAATGCTAGGGATGGAGCCCAGCAGCCTGTGTTTTAACAAGTCTCCAAGTGAGTCTAATGTACCTGAAAGTCTGAAAGCCACAGGGCTAGATGATTTCCAAGGTCTTCCAGTCCTGACTGCCTATGTTTGCATCTCGGGCCTATCGGATGAAATTGGCCTGGTGTGGGATTCTCAGAGGGAGGGATGAGCACAGGGGAAAGGGCCTTTCCTGTCAGTCTCCCTCCCCTTTGGAAGTGTTAATGCCTCCTCCTCCTCCTTGTTTTCTCTGTGTCCTCTGATGACAGGAGCTTATTAAGATGGGGGGATTTTCCACAGGCGTGTTTCAGAGGTCCTGGGGAGGAGTTTTAATTGCCAGACTTCACACTGAGGGTGTTAACATTTATTAAAGTCAGCTCCTCTGATTGCCTTTTAACAAGGCAGCGACTGTGCATAGGAGATAACACTGGACCCAGCCCGGTGGGGCCTCAGAGGCAGCTTAAAATAATCAGGCCCAGGGAAAATAGAAAGGCAGCCTAGTGCAGAGGGAATGGGCAAATAGCAATGCCTCTGTGCTGGCTCCGTGTGTGGGAGGCTGGGCCAGTGGAGGTGTTGGGGCTCTGTGTGTGGGAGGCTGGGCCAGTGGAGGTGTTGGGGCTCTGTGTGTGGGAGGCTGGGCCAGTGGAGGTGTTGGGCCATGTGGGACCTGGGGTGCCTTCAGTTAAGGTGAGCATGGGGTTGGAGAAGTGGAGAGCCAGCTCTGTCTTGTTTAGGAACAGAAAAATTGCAGCGTCTGGTTGAGCCAGCCAGCCAAGGCTCTGCATCTGGACTCCAGCCGCTTTGTAGGGTAGATGTGAATCTTCTCACTTTTACAGTCTGGGGAGGAGACACAGCAGACACACAATGTGCTCCTGAGTAGGGCAGGGTGGAAGCACACCAAGGCCCTGTTTCTATACTGGGGTTTCTGCAACTGCCCTTCAATTCAGGATCTCTTCTTTCTGGCCTCCTGCTGGCCCCTGTACCACAGCTGTGGTTTATTTCCTCTCTTCCTTCCCTCTTCCCTCCTCTCTCCTCTCTCTCTTCTTCTTCTATTGGTGCATCTCAGTTATATAGAATGGTGAATTTCATGGTGGGACATTCATACACACGTACATAAAAAGCACAATGCGATCAATTTCAATTCTAAATAACCCCCACCTTCCCCTCCTCCTTCTCCTCCTCCTCCTACTCTAAAGGAAGAGGAGGAGTAGAAGAGGTGGCCCCGGTACTCCTTTTCCCCATCTACTCCCACATAAGAGAGAAAACTTACGAATTTTTTCTCTCCTATCCTGGCTTATTTCTCTCGAAATTCTGTCTCTAGTTCCACTTATTTTCCTGCAAATGACATAATTTCATTCTTCTTTAAGACTGAGTAAGACTCCATTGTGTCTATATACCACACTTTCTTTATTCATCTGTCTGTTGACAGATGCCTAGACTGGTTCCATAGTTTGGCTATTGTGATTTTCCCTCCAACAGGCACGGGACTACGTGTATCTCTAAAAGGTGATGACTTTAATTCTCTTGGATAAATACCAAAGAGTGGTATAGTTGGTAGATATAGTATTAGCTACATGAGGAACCTCTATACTGACTTCCCAAGTGGTTGTGCAAATTATAACAGTTTATTCATGATATAATAATAATACGAATGATTAATAGGTGTTAATGACACATGAGTATTACAACTTATTCATGATATAAACACTGAAGCAGCTAGGGGTATAAGTGCTGCCCTCATCTGCAATAGCGTTTATCCTTGTGTTCTTGATGTTTGCCATTCTAACTGGAGTCAGAAGAATCTCAGTATAATTTCGATCTGCATTTCTCATGGCTTAAGATGTTGAACCGTTGAACATTTTTTTTCCAGACAGTTGTTGAACTTCTCGTTTTGAGAAGTCTCTGTTCAGTTCATTTGCCCATTTATTGACAAGGTTTAATGTTGAGTCTTTTGAGTTCTTTAATATATATATTTTGGATATCAAGGTCCTGTCCAAAGAGTAGTTAGCAAATATTTTCTCCCATTCTGTCAGTTGTCTGTTTTTTTTTTTAATAATTTGTTTTATTAGTTATACATGACAGTAGAACACACTTTGATACATCATATATAATAGAGTATAATTTCTCATTCTTCTTTTTATACATGATGTAGAATACCACTGGTCATATAATTATATATGTACACGGGGTAATAATGTCTGATTCATTCTCCTATCCTACCTACCTCCATACCCCCTCCCCTCCCTTCAATCCCCTCTACCTAATCTAAAGTAACTCTATTCTTCCCTAGCCTGCCCCCCATGTGAATTAGCATTCACATATCAGAAACACATTCAACTTTTGGTTTTTTGGGATTGGCTTATTTTGCTTAGCATGATATTCTCCAGCTCCATCTATTTACCAGCAAATGCCAGAATTTCATTCTTCTTTAAGGCTGAGTAATATTCCATCTCATATATATATATGAGATGTGATATATATATATATAACTTTTTAAAAATCTATTCATCTATTGAAGGACACCTAGGTTGTTCCATAGTTCAGCTGTTGTGAATTGAGCTGCTGTAAACATTGATGTGGCTGTGTCACTGTAGTATGCTGATTTTAAGTCCTTTGGGAATGGATTCAAACAAAAGCTTCTTCTCAGCAAAGGAAATAATAACATGAAGAGAGAGCCTACAAAATGGGAGTAAATCTTTACCACGTGCATCTCAGATACAGCATTAATCTCCAGGATATACCAAGAACCCAAAAAACTTAACATCAAAAAAACAAAAACAAAAACACAAATAACCCAATCAATAAATGGGCTAAGGAACTGAACAGATACTTCACAGAAGAAGAAATACAATCCATCAACAAATGTATGAAAAAATGTTCAACAACTTTAGCAATTAGAGAAATGCAAATCAAAACTACTCTAAGATTCCATCTCACCCTGTCAGTTTTCTCTTTTCTGTTCCTTTCCTTGCTGTGCAGAACCTTTTAAATTGGATGTCATCCCATGTATTGATTCTTTGTCATATTTCCTGAGCTCTAGGGGTCCTATCCAGGAAGTCGTTGCCTGCACCTGTATGTGGATTTGTTGACACTATTTTTTCTTCTAACAGTTGCAAAGTTTCTGGTCTTATACTTAAGTCTTTGATCCACTTTGAATTGACTTTCATACAGAGAAAGAACTAGAGGTTTACATTCTTCTTTATATGGATATCCAGTTTTCCTGGGTTACTTTTAGCCAGGTGTGGTGGCACATGCCTGTAATCTCAGCACTTCAGGAGGCTGAGGCAGGAGGATCACAAGTTCAAAGCCAGCTGCAGCAATTTAGCAAGACCCTAAGCAATTTAGAGGACCCCATCTCAAAATTAAAAAAAAAAAAAAAATGACTGGGGGTGTGGCTCAGTGGTTAAGCACCCTGGGTTCAATTCCCAGGACCAAAAACACACAAACAAATGAATAAACAAAAACAAAAAATACAACAATGAAGAGGTTTTATTTTCTCCAATGTATGTTTTTGGCACCTTGTTAAGAAGCAGATGATTGTAGCTGAGTTTGTTTCTGTGTCTTCTGTTCCATTGTTCTCTGTGTCTGTTTTTATGCCCGTATCATGCTGATTTTTTACTGTGGCTCAGTAGTAATTTGAAATTGGCTGTTGTACTGCCTACCGTGTTGCTCGTTTTGACTAAGATTGCTTTGCTATTCTGGGTCTTTGTTTTTCTATATCATATAAATTTTAGAATTTTTCTTTTAGTTCTTTAAAGAATATCATTTGTATTCATCTCAATGGATGCAGAGAAAACCTTTGACAAATTTAGCATTTATTCATGATAAAAACACTGAAGAACTAGGGGTAGAAGATGTTACCTCAACATCATAAAGCCTACATGTCAAACTCAAAGCCAACCTCATAGTGAAGGAGGAAAAACTGAAAGCATTTTCTTAAAAATCTGGAAAGAGTGGACAAGGATGTCTACGCTTACCACTCCTATTCAATGTATTACTTGAAATTTTAGCCAGAGCAATTAGATGAGAGAAGAAAATCAGAGTGATACAGATGGAAAGAAATAAGTCAAACTATCGTTTGTAGATTAAATGATTTTTATACTTAAAAGATCTGAAGAGCTTCACCAGAAGACTGCTAGAGCTCATAAACAAACAGCATAGTAGTAGGATACAAAATCAGCATACAAAATCAAATAGTATTCCTAGATACCAATAATTAACTTGCTAAAAACAAAGTCAGAAAAACAATCCCATTCACGATAGCCTCAAAAAAAAAAAAAAAAAAAAAAAAAAAAAAAAAAAAAAAAAGGAATAGATTTAAAAAGGAATAAATCTAACCAAGGAGATGAAAGATCTCTACAATGAAAATTATACACCACCAAAGAAAGAAATTGAAGAAAACACTAGAAGATGGAGAGAACTTTCATGTTCATGGATGGGCAGATTTAATATTGCTAAAGTGGCCATACTACCAAAAGCAATATACAGATTCAATACAATCCCCATCAAAATACCAATTACATTCTTCACAGAATTAGAAAAAATCAGTCCTAAAATTCATTAGGGAGAATAAAGATCTCCAAATAGCCAAACAATTCTAAGGGGAAAAAAAGCAATACTGGAGGCATCACAATACCTGACTTTAAATTATACTGTAGATATACAGTAACAAAAACTTCATGATACTGCACAGAAATAAACACATAGAGCAATGGTACAGAATAGAAGACACAGGTGAAAACACATAGATACCATCATCTGACCATTAATAGAGGTGCCAAAAATATAGATATATTTTTACCTATATATTTTTATCTATATATTATATATAGTGCCAGGAAAACTGGATAACCATATATAGAAGAATATAAATCTCTAGTTCTTACTCTGTATGAAAGTCAACTCAAAGTGGATAAAAGACTTAAGTATAAGACCAGAAACTTTGCAACTGTTAGAAGAAAAAATAGGGTCAACACTTTCACATACAGGTGCAGACAAGGACTTCCTGGATAGGACCCCTAGAGCTCAGGAAATCAGAGAAAGAGTCAATACATGGGATGACATCCAATTTAAAAAGTTCTACACAGCAAAGAAAACAGATAAAAAGATAACTGACAGAATAGGAGGAAATATTTGCCAACTATCTGTGGACAGGGCATTGATAATATATATATGTATATATATATATGTTACATATTCAAAATAATATGTATTCAAAAAACTCAAACACTATTCAATAAATGGGCAAATGTACTGAATAGACACTTCTCAAAACAAGAAATACAAATGGCCAAAAAATATTAAAAAATGTTCAACATCCTTAGCAATTAGGGAAATGCAAGTCAAGGGAAAAAGGAGGTCATATTGGGGAGGAGAGGTGGGAAAGGGGAGGCACGGTACTATGCGTATGTATGAACATGACAATGCGTTTCACTTTTGTGTATGACTATAATGCTATAATGCATAAATGAAAATAAATAAATAGAAGGCAAGTCAGCATAGTAGAGGGAAGGAGATATGGGAGGGAGAAGAAAAAAGGAAAGGGTAACTATTGGGGACTGAATTGGAGCAAATTATGTTGTATGAGTTTATGAACGTGTCAAAATAAACTACACTATTATGTGCAACTACAATGCACCAATGAAAGCATAAAAAAACTACACTAAGATTTCATCTCACTCCACTTAGAATGGCAGCCAGCAAGAATATCAATGATAACAAATGATGGAGAAGATGCAGGGAAAAAAGGAACTCTTTTACTCTGGGGATGGGATTGTATATTAGTAGATCCACTTTGGAAATCAATATGGAATATCCTCAAAAACTAGGAGTAGAACCACCTTATGACCAGCAATATCACTTCTTTGTATTTATCTTAAAGAAAAAAAGTCAATTTACTGTAGTGATTCATTCATACCCATGTTTATAAGAGGACAATTCACAAAAGCCAAACTTTGGAATCCGCCTAGGTGTCCATTAGTAGATGAACAGAGAAAGAAAATGTGATGTGATATATGTAATGGAGTTTTACTCAGTCATGAAGTCATGAGATTGTATAATTTGCAGGAAAAAGGATGAAACTCAAGAGCATTATGTTAAGCAGGAAGAGCCAAACTCAAAAAGTCAGGGGTCTTATGTTTTCTCATATGTGGAGGCTGATGAGAAAATAGGCAAACAAAGTTGGAGGAACTTTGTGAAAAAACAAGAAAGACCAGAGGAATAAAGCAAGAGGACCAGGATGAGGGAGGAGGGAAGGAAAAAAAGAAGTACTAGGGAACAAAACTGATCAAATTATATTGTGACACTGTGTGTATGTACAAACAAATAATAATGAATCCCACTATTACATATAATTATAATGCACGAACTTTTAAAAATTAAAAAAGAATGTCATTGACATTTAATTTAATTTTATTATTTGTTCTTTTTAGATATACATGAGAGTAGAGTGTATTTTGTCATATCATACATACATGGAGCACAACTTATTCTAATTAGATCCCATTCTTGTGGTTGTACATGATGTAGAGTTTCATTGTGTATTCATAAATAAGCATAGGAAATATTTTGGTGGGGATTTTATTGAATCTATGGATCATTTTTGATAATATGGTCATTTTAGTAAAATTAATCCTGCCTATCCATGAACATGGGAGGTCATTCTGTCTTCCAGTGTCTTCATTTTTTCTTTTTCATTGCTCTATAATTTTCATTGAAGAGGTCTTTTACCTCCTGGGTTAGATTTATTTCTAGGTATTGTATTATTTTTGAAGTTATTATAAATGGAATTGATTTCCTTCTTAGAAGATTCATTGTTGGTGCATAGAAAAACTACTGATTTTTGTATGTGGACTTTTTTTTTTCATATCCTGCTACTTTGCTGAAGTCATGTACCATCTCTAGAAGTCTTCTGGTGGATCTTTTGGGGTATTCTAAGTATAGGATCATGCAGTCTTAGCAGTGATTTTCAAATTCCATTCTCTTGGTCTGAGGCATCCAGTCTCCCACTTCATTGGATCAAAAACCCAATGGATTGAAGACCCAAAGATGCCAAATAGCTAAAGGGCTCCCACTTCTCTGGGGCCTATGAGGAGAAGAAAAGTCTGTTTTTCCTTTTACCTGTGTATCTCTGATTAATCTGTTTTACGTCACAGAGGTTTGAGAAGACACGCCTACTGAGTTGAAATAACACTGTTGCAAATTGCCTGCTCCATCATTTTGTGGTGACAAACTCTCTTCCCTTTTCCTTTCCCCACATGTTCCTTCCCTGGATTTCCCTTCTTGGTGAAAGGCAGCACCAGCTCAGCAGTTGTCTTCTCTCACCCCACATCCCACTGTCATTTTATAGTGCACATTCTCCTCATTAGGAGCTTCAGAATCAATGTCCTGATTTCTTTCTTGTTATGCTTTGACTGTAGTTTTTCTTGCAAGGGTTCGTATATTGGGATCCTGAGTATGGTGTGTTGCTGTGGGCAGTTGGTGTGGAACCTTTAAAGTGTGGGGCCTAGTGGGAAGTAAAGAGGACATTGAGGGCACTGGCTTCAGAAGGAATTTATGTAATTTTCCTGGAATCTTGGGCAGTTCTCATGAGAGGATTGTTGTAAAAGTGAGTTTGGCCCCTGATTTGCTCTCTGGTTTCCTTTTAGCATGTGATTCCTGTCTTTTGCATGTGTTTTCACCATTGTGATACGATCCACCACAGTGACTTCACCAGAGCTGAACAGAAGTTATTCTTGAACTTCCCAAGGTAAAGAAAACTCTTTAAAAATCATGTACCCAGTCTAAGGAATTTTGTTATAGTAACAGGAAACAGACTAATACATTTCATTTCCATCATTGTCATAGCCCCAGGCCTTTGTTGCTTTTTGCCTGGACTTGCCATGAAAGCACCAAATTGGTCATTCTGTTTCTGGCTCTGACCCCTCAAGTCTTTCTTCCATACAACCAAAGTGATCTTGCTGTCACTCTGAAAGGTTCTTTCCCTGATCAATGCTTCTATCTTGCTCATGTGGTCCAAGATCCTTGGTTCAGGGCTTCTGGGACCCTCCATGAGCTGTGGCCACCTTTCCAGTCCTAGCTTGCCCCTTGACCTTTCTGCTCAGCTAAAGCAAACTCCTTCTGTTTTCCTCAATATCTTTTGGAGTCAGCTCAGGTACCCCTTTTTCTGAAAGCCTTCCCTGTGTCCCTGGGCAGAGTTAATTATCCTTTCCTCCTATGCCTTTATTTAAACTTGTATCCCCTAAGATTTGCATAACTGTCTTCTCCATAAGCCCATGAATTCCTCAAGGGTACAGAGAGTATGCATGATTCATCTTTGTACCCAGGATATATAGCAGGTACTTCACAAGGATTCTTTTGAATTGAATCCTGCAGGGATATTCAAAGAACTCCTTTTATCCTTTCCCCACCCCTGTTTTCAAAGTGCACTGGTATTTGCTCGGAGGTTAATGGTCAAAGTATAACTGAGAGCACTCTGTTGGTTAAATGCAGTGAGCAGCTGTGTGGGCACCGAAGGACTGACTTATTGTGTGGCTCTTCTTCTTAGTTGTTGCATAACCTTGGTCTGGTCACTTGGAATTTAGATTTTCTACCTAAATATCTGACAACCTGACAATGCCCAGAACTTTCTGTCTTTGGCACACAGGGATTGAGATCCAGTGGACAAGTTTTATCTTCATATCTCTCACTAATAATATCTATCAAGTTGTGAGCATGTGCCAGGAACAAAGGCTAGTCTCTTTACCCAAATTGTCTTATTTAATTCTTCTAACAGTTCAAGGAAGTAGGTATAATTATTCCCATTTCCTGGAGGCTCAGACACTTGTAAATTACTTATGCGAGATCATATTGGGAGAGCCAGAACTCAAACCCAGGCAGGGAAGATACCAACTGACTAATTAATGAGCTGACCTTCTCACTTAGGAGGGAGGGCTGCCTGTGGTCCAGGGAAGGTGAGACCCATCCTCAGTCTTTGAAAGTGTGGTGTGTCATTGGATGGGAGGCAGTGGTGTGAAATACTATTATTAATAACTTCACACAACTCAATAGCAAAAAGAAAAACAAAACAACAACAACAAAACCCCAATCCTCCACATAGACCAATTAAAGAAATAGGCATGTTGATTTTGTTCTTTTGGATAAATACAAAGGAGTGGGATAGCTGGGTCATATGGTGGTTCCATTCCTAGTCTTTGGAGGAATCTCCACACTGATTTTCAAAGTGACTGTACTAATTTGCAGTCTTACCAACAATGTATAAAAGTACGTTTTTCCTTGCATCCTCATCAACATTTATTGTTATTTGTATGCCAGATGATTGCCATTTTAACCATGGTGAGATAAAAGATCTCAGTGTAGTTTTAATTTGCATTTCCTGGTTTCTAAGAATGTTAAACTTTTTTTTTTCATATATTTGTGTGCCATTTGTATTTCTTCTTGTGAGAAATGTCTGCTTAGTTCTTTTGCCCATTTATTGATGGGCTCATTTGTTTCTCTGATGGTGAACATTTTGAGTTCTTTTTGTAGTCTGGATATTAATTTCTTGTCAAAAGAAAAAATTTAACTCCGTAATTTAAAAAAAAAAAAATTATGGAGTAAACAACCAAAAGATGGAACAACTCTCCCATGACTTTCCCTACTCCAGACTGTACAATACTCAAACTCATACTGTTGGCCAATTTCCTCATCCTGCCAGGCCCAAGTTTTCCCATCTCTAAAGTGAGGTAGTTGGGCTAGAACAGAGATCAGCAAGTGTTTCCTAAGGGGTCAGAGAGTGAATAATTTTAGGCTCTCTGGTGCAGGGACTCAGCTCTGCTGTAGTTGCACATAAGCAAACATAGATAACATGTTGACAAAAGGGCGTGCTTATGTGCCAACAAAACTTTATTTACAGGGCTGTGGTTGTGGCTCAGTGGTAGAGTGTTTGCCTAGCATGTGTGAGGCACTGGGTTAGATCCTTAGCACCACATAAAAATAAATAAATAAAATAAAGGTATTGTGTCCATCTAAAACTTAAAAAAATTTAAAAAAACCCCTATTTTACAAAACAAGAGGCCAGCCTGTGGATCATAGCTTACTGATCCTTGGACAAGAAAGATTCACTGTTTGCACATTTTAAAATTCTTAAGGAGCCTCTTTTAGCTTAAGTTTCTTAATGATAAGATTTCTCTTCTGGTAGCAAGTATGTCTGGGAATCTCCAAAGGACTAAGAATTATGGAAAGGAAAAAATAAACCCACTATGGCTATGATATCCCCATAAACTATAAACAATGTTTAAAGGCTTTCCTAAGATGGTTATAAACACACAGAAAACTATGGAATTTGGTGCCTCTAGAAAGCACCCAGAAGCTTCTTTCCTCAAGCTCCTCTCATTCTCTTCCCTGAGGACTTTGCTAATCTCCTAAACCCTCTCTGAGCTCTGTGAGCCCTGAACCCTTCAACACTGTTCCAATGTGACACCCCATCTCCTACTCCATTTTATCATCTTTCCCACTTGCAAGAATCTGTCTTCTTTTCCTACTGGATTATAATCTCCTTGACAACAGAGAATTTCATTTCTTTGTCCCAAATGACATCTGATATTGTTCTGGGCACAGGGAAGTAAACATTCAGTTGATGCTCTAAGACCCCTGCCCTCTCTTCCCATTACATACCCTTGGAGAGGCTGGTGCTGCTGTGAGGGTGGAGCTGGATGACTTTGCCGGCTGTGGATTCTATCCCCTGGGATGTGTGGGCTCTGCCACCTGCCTGCTAGTTACCAAACACATATCAACAGTATTTCTAATCAGGACATGTGGTTGAGATGGTCAAACAGATATCATCTGAGCCTGCAGAAGTCAGAGAGGTAAGGTAGTTGGATGGGAGGTGGATACCGCAGGGCATGTGAGCACCAGATGTGGAATAAAAACCTACTAGATTTAAGATTCATATCTGCTACTAACTCACTGAGAGACCTTAAGCATGCCACATAAACAAGCTACTTTAATAAGTCATAAGCCTCGTTTCTTTATCTACCAGCTATCTCAATATTTATGTTACTGTTTTATTTCATTTTGATCTGTTTCTGCACTGAATGAAAGATTTGGGAGGGGAGGGAGTTCATTTATTTATTTACTTTCTGCCATATTCCCAGTGTCCACACAGTAATGGGCACAGAGTTGGTGCTTAATAAATATTTGTCAAGTGAATAATAGCAGTTAGAATTTCATTAGCTAAATAAGGCTGCCTGCTGGGCACACGGGCACTGCATAGCATTCAGTGTAACCCTTGGTTGGTTTGAATTCACCAGCTTCCTACAGTTAGATCCAATTAGTGCTCACCTGTTTCCACTGACTGTCTAGGGAGGCAGCATATTGAAATATTAGGAGTTGAATTTGACAATCAGACCCAGACTTACAGCTGTGTGAGCTTCAGCAAATAATCTACTTTTCTGAACATTAGTTTGTCAACTGTAAAATGCTGGCTTCTTTCCTATAAAGTAGTGTGAAGATAAGATGGGGGTTATGATTTATGTGAAGTGTTTGACAAGCCCTTGGCCAATAGTAAATTATTGGCTAGTGGTATTTTTATGCCAATAACAGTATAATAATGTTATCTTCTAAGAGTGCACAGGAGCAAGCATAATTTTAACAGCCACTCCTTGTTCAGAGTTGTCCCAAACATGTCTTTTGCTTTTAAAAATTTTATTTCATGTTTCCACTATTATGACAGGCTTGCCATTTTCCTTTTTCCTACTTCCTTTCTGTTATCCCCATCTTTCTCCTACTTTAGGATCAACATTCATCCTATCTGGGCACTTCACTGGCCATATTTCTTGATTCCAGTCACAGCACGACTGTAAGTCTCAGTTTCCTCACCCGGATGCCTGGTCTGACTACCTTGCAGAGATAGTGAGAGGGCAAATTGAGAAGATGGATGTGAAAGATCAGTCCTCTTCATTTTCAATACCTCCTCCTAGCAACGGATGTTTCTGAGTGCCCAGCCACGCCTCCCCGTTCTCATCATCCTGGGGAATTAGTGGCAGCCTTTGCACAATGGAAACAGCTTGCTTTTTTGTCTGTGATTCTGTGGGTTTATGATAGATGCCTTTCTGAAGCCAAGATCAAGTTCATCTTTGGAGAGCTATTTAAAAAAAAATGGCATATTGGAGATGACTTTCAGTTCAGCACAATAATTTAATTTTAATTATTGATGTGAATTGAATCTGTTATTTTGGAACTGTTTAGGCCTCTTGAAAGCGCTAAGATTTTTCAACATTGCAAGGCCGCTAATACAATCTATCCAGAGGTTTTCTGCATCAATATACTGTAATTCCATTATGATAGTTCTCTGGAGAAATCAACTGTACCCTTGGGGCTAAACTGGAAAATTCATTAGCCATGAGAGAAAGTGATGGCGAATGCAGGCCTTGGGATGGCAATTAGGGGTAAGACGTCAGAAACATTTTCTTTCTCCTGATCTCCTTCGTCTGTAGGACCCTGTAGAGTTGAAGACTTCAGCCCTCTGCCCCACTGGATTTTGGTTATTAAAATGTAAAAAAAAAAAAAAAAAAAAATTCTTAAAGCACCTCTTGGAAATCAGCTAATTCAGGGATGACAAATGGGTTTCTTTTCATGTGCCCACGGACAGGTGGTGCTTGCCCGAAGCTAGTTGTTGAAGATTTTACATCCACATCCACATCCCTTAATTTAGCAATTTACTTTGTACTTCCATGCACTTATTCTAAGCCCCTTAATTTGTGTAAACTCATTTAATCCCTGCAGCAATGTGAGGAGGCAGTCACCAGGAATAATCCCTTCTTTGCAGATGAGAAAATTGAACAAACCTGCCCCAAGTCACATAGCTTGTAAGAGGTGGAACTGGGGTTTAAACCAGGCAGTCAATTCCCTTCAGCTCTAGTAGCACTGAGGAACACTTGGCCCTGAGTCTGATAACTGGTGAAACTTGATGAACCTAGCTTGGCAGGTGCTATGGTTGCTGCTGTTATTATTACCACTTCATTTTGCCATAGATAACAGTGCATTTCCCAGCCTAAGAGGTGTTTGAGTAGACACTATCTCTTTGTCTAGCTACTTTCTACCCCTCTGTTAGTCACAGATGAAAGATCCTTTCAGGAGAGGCTTTGCCTTGCTCATCTCAGCCATCCCTCTGGTCCAAAATAGGTCCCCCCAACATGATCACCCTTTGTTCTTCCTTTTTCACACCCACCTCAATTCATAATATTAATTATGCATTAGTTAATGTTTACCTCTTCCGCCTGTTTATGAGGAGGCTGGTTGCTCCCTTAACTGGGATGCCCTGGAGTAGTGTTTATCAAACAATTGTGGATCATGATCCATTAGCGGGTCTTGAAATCAATTTTGGGGTTCTTGACATTTAAAAACACATAAAAGAAAAAAGTATCGGACTATTTCCTTATGTACCATATGGAAATGGTACCTGTTATTTTGTGAAGCTTTTACTTACATGTACACATGTATAGGTAGGGCGTGCACACCAAGTCAGATGTAAAATGTATCTCCAACTGTGCATCACATCCAAAGATTTCAAAAGCCTGTCCTAAAGTGGATTCCTGTATGGAATGGGGATTTGAATCAGGTGACCTCTGAGGATCTCTCTCCCCTGATGCTGGGGGATCTATAGGTCAAGTGAGGGTATTTTCAGCCTAGGGCTAATTTTTCTCCATCAGATGCATTATATTATTCAATGCTATTTGATTATGCCTGGCTGCTTTGGAGGCGATCTCTCTCTTGTTCAATTAAGCTCATGCTTGCTTTTCAGCCTGCTAAATGAAGCCTTTGATCACAATTGAGAATTCACTGTTTCCATTGGTATTACAGCTCTAAATTTGCCCGTTTCCAACAGTCACTGATTCTAATTGAAATGGAAGGGCTGTGGGCTTTTTTTCTTTGGGGTTTAATTGTGTTTTTCTCCTTATGTATTGCCAACTGCTGGTCTCTTTTTAAGAGGAAAAGGGGGCAGGGTTGGAGAACAATGTGACAGAGCTTTTCTGGGCTAAGGTAAGCGGGAGGTTACAGCCTTCAAAATCTAATGTTTCAAGGCAGAGGACTGAAACAAAATGAACCAGATTTTATTTTCTTTCTTTAAGATCTGAGTGTCTTAGTGGTAGATTAAGACAATGTCTGGGTACACTGAGGTGTCCTCTTTCATTTGGTTCCTGCACTCTTGTTACTTGAAGTGTGGCCATGGACCAGCACATGGGCATTATCTCAGGCCTCAGATCTGCTGCCTTTAAATCTGTACTTTCACTAGTTTGTGGGTGATTTGTGAGCACATTTCAGTTGAGCCCGTGCTCTGGAAGCAGAGCAGGGGCTGATCCTTCTCATTAGCTTTGTGACCCTAGGCAGACCTCCTTAACTGTAGCACCTCAGTTTCCTAATATAAAATGTGGCATTATAATGGTTCTTATTCATGGAATTGTTAATTTAGGAGAGAAAAATATATATTTTTCGTGGAACTGAAAATTGGTGCAATCACTCTGGAAAGCAGTACAGACATTCTTCAAAACACTGGAAATGGAACCACCATTTGACCCAGTTATCCCATTCCTCAGTATACATCCAAAGAATTTAAAATCAGCATACTACAGTGACACAGTCACATCAAAGTGTATGGCAGCACAATTCACAATGGCTAAACTGTGGAACCAACCTAAGTGCCCTTTAACAGACGAATGGATATGGATAAAGAAAATGTGGTACATATACACAATGGAATATTACTCAGCTATAAAGAATAATAAAATTATGACATTTGTTGGTAAATGGTTGGAGCTGGAGAATATCATGCTAAGTGAAATAAGCCAATCCCCCCAAACCAAAGGTAGAATGTTTTCCCCTATCTGTGGAAGCTAAATCATAATAAGGAGGGTGATTAAAGAAAGAAGTTCGGTGGAGTAGACAAAGGGGAATGAAGGGAAGGGAGGAGGGTTGGGATAAGGAAAGACAGTGGAATAAATCTGATATAACATCCCTATGTACATATATGACTATACCATAGTGAATCATGCACATCCACAAGAAATTAATTTAAAAAAATAACTATAGGTAACTGGCAGAAAGATCAGTAGAGTAGGTGGCAGGGAGCAGGGGGTTGGAGGAGGGGAGCGGAAGGGAAGGTACTGGCGACTGAAATAGAACATGATATATGCCATACTTTTATAATTATGTCAAAGTGGGTTCTATTGTCATGTATAACTAAAAAGAATCAATTTAAAAAAAGAAGGAGAAAGTGCCGCAGAGAAGGTAGCACAGAGACTGGCCTAGGGTGCTGTGTTGCTGCCGCCTCCAATTCTGACGTGGGCGCCTCTTCCCTGGTCCAGGCCTCCGAATTCCCAACCGCAGTTCACATACCAATGGATGCTTCTTTCAGAAGGAAGATTGCTGGATCAAAGTCTAATCTACTTCCAAGCAGGTTCAGGGGCCTGGAGAGGTCCTATTTTTATAATTGCTCCTTTGCTCAAATGAACCATTCCAAGGTGAAGGGGGAAAATGTTACCCCTAACCTGGATGAAGAACCCACGTTCTGATAAATGCATTTTCCAAGGACTGGGAGTTTTAGCCTTTCTGAAGTAGTGCCTGGAATGAAATACATGCCTTGTCACCTGCACCCCAGAAGGCCTGGGTCTCTGCTGTGCTGTGGCTCCCCTGCCCCATTTAGGCATGCACTACATTTCAGTAGCCTACTTTAGTCCAGTCTTCTCAAGCAGATAGAGAGAAGTGTTTCCAATTAGCAGAAGCTCATTGCTGAGGGCACTGAGAGACAATTCTTCTGGAGCAGAGAAACTAATTGAACATAGGTTATGTATTTACTGGAGGTGGAAGCTCCTCACCGGGGTTTTAGTGCTCCACTGGTCCCTGGCTTGGGACCACTCCAGCCAGGAGGCCATTGTTTAAAGACACCCAATCCAATCTCTCTTAGGAAGTGTAAATCCCCTGTGCAATAGTCCTGGCAGTGGCCATGCAGCATCTTTTGCACATGCGGTGGGACCATCTTACTTATAAGGCAGTCCATTTCTCGGTTGGACATCCTGCCTAGTAGAAATTTAGAACTTCCTTCTTTATGTCAAGTACAATGTTGATGCAACTTTGAGAGCTGATCACTTCTTCAACTCTTACCGTCACTCTTCAATGTGCTTAGGCTGCTCCATTTGCACTCTTTTCTCCTCTGGCCCCGCCCCCATACAAGTATTGAAGCTTGGGAACAGGAGTGGCAGTGGTGAATCCATCCATTCCTTCACTTACCCACCACTCGGTCAACAAATGTTTAAGTGCCTGTTCTCTGTTGGACAGTCTTCAAAGCCCTGGGAACAGAGTGACAGACTAGCTTCCTGTTCTTGGAAAACTTTTTTTACAGTGGAGCAGACAAATGACAAATAATCCAGTAAGATAATTGTAGGATACCAAGTACTTTGATAGGTAGAAATTAATAAGGAGAAATAGTCTTGAGAACATTGCATGTATGTGTATGTATGCATATTGTGTGTGTGTGTGTGTACGTGTGTGTGTGTGTGTTTGTGTGTGTGAGACAGAGAGGAAGAAAGCCAGATTGGAATGATTAATTTTTCTTTAGATGGAGTGGTCAGGAAAGGCTTCTTGGGGAGATAATTTTTGAGCCGAATCTAAAAAAGAAAGCAGTGTGAAAAAAATACCCTCAATAATGAACTTAAAAAGAGGAAGGGTTGGTTTGGCTCATGATTTGAAAGGTTTTAGTCAGTGGTTGCCAGGCCTTGTTGCTTTGGACTTGTGGTGGCACAGTATATCATGGTGGGGGTGCATGGCAGGGGGGTTATTTACCTCAGGTACCTTGGAAGCAAGAGGGGAAGAGGAGGAACCGGGGTCCTAACATCTCCTTCAAGGGTGCAGCCCCAGTGACCTAACTTCCTTCCATTAGTCCCTACCTCCTAAAGGTGCCACCCCCTCCCAGTAGGGCCATAGGCTGGCAACCAGGCCTTTAGCACATGAACCTGGGTGGGGGGTGGTCATCTAAGGTAAAAACCACTGCAGGCAGCATTCCATGCAAAGGAGCGGGGGAAGAGCATTGGCAGTGGAGGAAGTAGAGAGACATAGGGTGGGAAGAATTCGGTGTGCTAAGTGGATGGAAAGAGTCCTCCAAGGCTGGAGCATTCGGACAGAGGGGAGCAGGTGCAGGATGTTAGGGTGGGCCAGCTCTGAAATGCTGTAAACCAAGGAAAGGAGTTTGGATTTTATTCTAGCGGCAGTGGGAAGCCACTGGAGGATTCTCATGGAGTTTGGCGTGTAAATTTTAAAGGGGCACTCTGCTTATGTGTGGCGGATGCATTTCAGGGTGGAAAGGGGATAAGGAGGGGACCATTGAGGAGTTAGCGCAGAACTTAGGTTATAGCCAAGAGGATGGATTTCAGTTATGTGTTTGCAGGGAGAAATATAAAACTGATGAATTGGGCAGAGGGTGAAGAATGTCCCTATTCTATCCCTGAGGTTCTAAAGCATGACTTCAGAGATAACTGTGGGTCAGCTAAGCTGATAATCAATGAACATGGGAGCGTCCTATTCCTAGGACAGATTGCAGTTTTCTCCTGAAGGTGCTTAAAGGCACAGGCTACTCTGGATGAACTCATAGAATGTGCTAGAAGAGGTCTTAAAGACATCCTACCACATTTCTTAGTGGACAGATGAGTCAATAAAGAATAGACAAAACTAAAGTTGTCAAGAAAATGAGTGGCAAAGCAACTAGAATCAAGTTTTGACATCAGGATAATGCTTCCTCAACCACTGTGCCCTAAATTAGGGTTCCTGGGTCAGAGAATTAAAGATCATAAAAATGAGATGGACAGCCAAGAGGATC
This sequence comes from Sciurus vulgaris, assembly GCF_902686455.1. Classification (NCBI taxonomy): domain Eukaryota; kingdom Metazoa; phylum Chordata; class Mammalia; order Rodentia; family Sciuridae; genus Sciurus; species Sciurus vulgaris. Next base: position 25,954,470 of record NC_136466.1, read on the forward strand.
CTAGGTGTATTGGTAATTTCATGGGAAAGGAATTGGAGAATGATGGAATGATTTTCATCTAATTTTTAGTCTTCTACTGGCTTCCCGGTGTACACTCTAAGTTGTGTAAGGGTGGAATGATTTTTATGTACCCTTCAACTGGCACAGTGTTTGGCATATTTTAGGTATTTAGTAAGAGGTTGCTAAATGAAGGAATAAATGTTTCAGCTTCATGGGGCTCATTTATGGATACTTACTATGAAGTCTTTTGAACTGATTGAAGGCTGTCTCATTGTGGGTTGGAATCTTGTCAATTGACTCTTCACGCCAGGGGTCAGAAGGTCTTGCTCAATTCTGCACTGGTAGGATGACACTTTAATATTTCTTAGGCTACATGTTAGACCTAAGGAACGCTGGCAATTGGTTGGCCAGGGGACTGGGACAATGATCAACTGTCGTTAAAGGAACAGGCTTATTGACCCTGGAGTAGAGTCAGGGCAGAATTAGATATGCAAAGGACCATCGTGTTAAAATGTCTGACTTACTGTTTGCATCTTGACTTATTTTTGGCAATTCAAATAGTAGGATGAAGACCAGTGGCTCCAATTTTCAGGAAAGATGAAAGGTTCTTGTTGAAGTTAAGGGTGAGAAAAAAAAAAAAAAAGCATAGCTATCTAAAAATGAAATAGGTTTCCTGGAGTGAATTAGGGGAATAATGCCCTGGTTGACATGGAACTCTTTGTTGTTAAGGGAGGTCCTGAATTTTATGGAGGCAGAGATAGATGTTTTCTCAGATTCCTTTCCACCTTGAGATTCTGAGGCATTTCTAGAAGGCTAACATGCATCCATGCATTAATTCATTCATCATCTACACTGTGTCAGGCCCAGAGGTGAGTATATCTATAGGTGAGGAAAACACACCCACTCGCTTGTACTTCCTCACTTTAAAATTCAGTAGGAAGGAAGAGTTGTCAATCTGCTTCCCTGTGATTTCACAGAGTTCTTGATCACCAAACCTCCTAAATGGTGTAAAATGTCTTCTGACACACTATTCATTAGAGTCAAATCCAGTGCCAAATGGAAGGCCAGCAGATCCCAGTGAGAACTGTCATGATAGAAAGCTTCATAAGGTATAACTTCTGTTTTCCCAAGTGAGCTTCATTGTTTAAAAGCCAGCTGGCTCCCAGGGGCCTTTATTCCACCTTTCTATTTGCCTACAAATGAGGTTTTTCTCCGCCCTGTTCCTTCTCTGCATGTCTCAGCCAAGGGCACGCTCTGTCTCCCAGAAGCTTCCAGTGACAATTAGAGTGGATGTGGTTCCAAGCCCTGTCTTTGCTGGAGCCGGGGGATCTGGCATTTCTGAGTCATCCATTCTGCTTCTGAGAGCAGCTTCAATGGGAAGATGAAGGCTTCTCTGGCCGGGCTTTCTTCCCTGGTGCTGGTCCCCAGGCCGGAGGGATGTTTGAAGAGGATAGCCTCATTAAAAATGAAGAGGTGGGCCCAGAATGTCCTAGTTCCTTTTGGGCTTGCTGTGGTCACCATAATGCTTCACTGTTTTTTCCCCTTCTGGATGGCTCATGTTTTATCCTGAGCTCATTCAAAATCTATTCTCTTGGGAAGGAGCTACTAATGGGCACAACTGCATCCAGACAGAGAATAAGTTTATGTGTCTATCTACCCCCATTCACTGTTTCTTAAATTGCTTTCTTAGTTAGAAAACACTCCTTTTTTTCCCCCAGCTTCTCAGTCCAGCTCAATTTAGTCCTTCAGTTATACTCATCAATAAATAGGGCTTGAGTTGTAGGCTGAGATTCTTTAAATCATTTCTAGGCAATTCTTCTCATGTCCATTAAGTGATAGGTGATCCCTCATTGAAACTCACTAACTCTGAACCCTGAAAATGTATTTATCTAACTTATTATCTGTCCAGAGCTCCAAGCCCCAGGTATTCTTTCTTTCTCCTGTCCTCTGAGAGGCTCTGAATTGCTTTTCATCAGGGAAGCCGACTCAGTAATTGCATTTGTCTCTGACCAACGGTGCTTGGATATCAGGGGTAACAAAGAATGAGAAGGGTTTAAAGTGTTTATTTTGACAGCAGCACATAAAACAAGGCAATGTGCACAATGACATTTAGTATTCCACAGATATCTGTGGGCTGCGTGGTAGCACAGAGGTAGACCTGTGTGTTCTGGAGTCAGCTCTATCCTATACCGATATAAATCTGAACAAGGTCCTAGCCACACTCAGCTCCAGCAGCCTGATTTGTATAATAGGGGTAATAACAGTACCTACCTCAAAGATGATTAAATAAGACATTGTATATTCAGTGTTTGGTACATGCGGTACCTATTAGGTATTAGCAAGCTATATATACCAGAAATTCATGTAGCTTCTTGTCATGAATCCTGGAATAAATGAGTTGGAGCAAAGGTTAAAGGAAATGAAACTCCTGGTACAAACCAAGCATAGTGCTACTAATTATAAGTCTCTTTTCTCTAAATATTTGCTTGTTTATCTTTACTTTCGTCTTTGTGCTGCCCTAGGTCTTTTCATAGCTATTGAGCCCCATCTGTTCTCATTTATATTCAGCTGCTATTTAGAATATAAGTGTTAATTGTCTCCTTAACACCTCACTGCTACTAATTCTGAGCACCCTGTGTTCTTAGTTCCCTTTGTTTACCATCTGCCCAGGGTCCCATACCACTTGTCTTCATTATCTCTTCTGTTGTTTGAGTGGTTCTTGACTCTCTTTTAAAAGGCACATGTTGGAAGTAATCGCCCCCAACTACTATTTTTTAAAACATATTTTTCTGATTACAGAAGTAATTTGTATTATTTGCAATTGGGGAAATGCAGGGAAAATTAACTTCTTCTATAACCCTTCCACTAAGATGAAATGAAGATTTATATGTTAAATGTTTCTTCCAGCCTTTTTTCCCTGAGACTAAGCGTGCATTTTATACTAAGAATGATTCTGAGTATCAGATGAGCATTTTAAGCTACAAATAATAAGATAACCAACTCTAACTGGCAAGTAAATGAAGAAATAGATTAGCTTACATCACTGTAAATCTGGAGGTAGAGTAGACTTGAGGATTAACTGTCTCCATTTTGTCTCCCTCAACTCTATTGTATTTTGCTTCAATTGATAAAGCAATGTGGCTTTAGCAATCCCAGGTATCACATCCATAAACACACGCAGAGCTAGGAGAAGAAAGCTTCTTTCTACAGACTTCCTTAAGTGTGGGAAGTCTTTCATAGAAACTCCTAGCAACCTTATTTCACATCTCATTGGTGTCAATTGAGTAATATGCCCATTTCTGAATCAGGCTACTCTAATGGAAGGTTTTTTTCCTATGATTGGCTAGTTTTAAAATTTGAGCAGGTATCAGAATTCCTTCTAGGACTTGTTAAAACATAGATTTTTTTGTACATTTGCTTTTAAAAAAATTTTTCTTTTTAGATATACATGACAGTAAAACGTATTTTGACATATTATACATACATGGAGTATAACTTATTCTAATTAGGATCCCATTATTGTAGTTGTGCATAATGTGGAGTTTCACTGGTCATGTATTCATATATGACCATAGGAAAGTTACGTTTGATTCATTTTACTCTCTTTCCTGTGCTCATCCTCCATCCCTTTCCTTCGTTCTTCTTTGCCTCACCTAGTGAATTTCTATTCTTACCCTTCCACCTGGCTTTATTATGTGTTAGCATCTGCACATCAAAGAGAACATTCAGTCTTTGGTTTTTTTGGGATTGACTTATTTTACCTAGCACGATAGTCTTCAGTTCCATCCATTTACTGGCAAATGTGTATGTACACCACATTTTCTTTACCCATGCATCTATTGAAGGGCACCTAGGTTGGTTGCATAGCTTAGCTACTGTGAATCGAGCTGCTATAAACATTGATGTGGCTACATCACTGTGGTATGCTGATTTTGAGTACTTTGGGTATATACCAAGGAATGGGATAGCTGGGTCAAATGGTGGTTCCATTGACCACCATTTTCTGAGGAATCTTTGTACTGTTTTCCAGAGTGATTGCACCAATTTGCAGTCCCATCAGCAATGCATAAGTGTACCTTTTCCCCCACATCCTTGCCAACATTTATTGTTGCTTGTATTCTTGATAGTAGCCATTCTGACTTCAGTGAGATGGAATCTCCATGTAATTTTAATTTGCATTTTTCTAATTGCTAGTGATGTTGAACACTTTTTCATATATTTATTGATTGATCATATTTCTTTTGTGATGTGCCCGTTCAGTTCTTTTGCTTATTTATTGATTATTATTATTTTTTTTGGTGTTAAGAGTTTTTGAGTTCTTTATATCCTGGTGATTAATGCTCTATCTGAGGTGCAGGTAGCAAAGATTTTTTTCCCATTCTGTAGGCTCTCTCTTTATGTTCTTGATTATTTCCTTTGTTGTGAAAAGCAGATGTTTTTGCCTCTACCTCTAATGTTTTTGACTCAGCAGATTGATGGAGCACAAGAATGTTCATTTATAATAAGTTTGAAAGTGATGCTAATATTGTTGATTGGTCCAGAGACCACACTTTGAGATCCACTGGCTTCGAAAAGGGAGATGAGTTCATTCTCCCCAAATATTTTGTGGTCATTATGTTAGTCAGCTTTCCTTTCCATCACTATAGACTTATTTTGGCTCATGGTTTCAGTATGTGGTCATTTTGCCCTATTACTCTGGGCCTGTGATGAGGCAGAATATCATGGCAGGGAGCTTCTTCCTGGTGGAGCAAACCTGCTCACATCATGACTGCCAGGAAGAGAGAGGAAGCGGGGAGAGAGAGAGAGAGAGAGAGAGAGAGAGAGAGAGAGAGAGAGAGAGAGAGAGAGAGAGAGAGAGAGAGACCTTTGGGGGACATTTATTATCTAAAGCATAATACCATGTAAAATAGGAAGGATGAACTAGAAGGTGAAGAGAAAATTAATGTTTCTTCTACACCCTTGAATACTTCTCATAGCATAAAACATTTCTTTAAATGTATAGTTTTCATTGGCAAAATAAACCATGATACCTCTGTATTATGGACCATTATTTAACTAGTCTTTTCTTGTTGGACATTGAGGTCTTCACCTTGCTGTTATAAATTTATACAATAAGAAATGTCAGTGTGCAAAATAATTTGTGTGCCTCTCTGATTATTACCCAAGAATACATTCCTAGAAGTAAAATTACCATTTTAGCTATTCTTATCTCACTGACTCAGGGATATTTTGCCCAAGGGAATAATGTTCTATTTCCCCCCTAGCTTTCTTAAAGGGCCAGACCTTTATATCCTGTCTATATTGATGAAATCATTTCACAGAACAGAACCAGTTGAGGTCAGGATGGGGAGGAGAGCAGGAAGTAAGAAGAGGGATCAGGAGAACTTTTCCAGGCACCGGTAGTGCTGGGCTTGTTCAGGGATCTGGAAATCATGCATGAGAATATGTGGTGTAGTGAGAAATGAAGTTGGAAAGGAGATTTGAGTCAATTTAAGCTTGAAATTTCCCTTTTGGGTTGTGTTTTTTAAACATCAGTCATTTGCTGTACCATTATTATAATTTTTGTCATATCTGTATTCTACCTGCATTATTATAATTTTTTTAGTCAACTCTATTAAATTAGTTAGTTCATTTTTAACAGAAACTCTTTATCAGTAGGGCTAATAGAAAATCACCAGTAACTATTATTGTAAGTCAAAATTATCATATTTATAACAGCAGCTTTATTGAATTCTAATTCAGTCTTGTTACCTGCTATAACCTGCACCCTGTTCTTTCTTTGTTATGGAAAGATGAACATTTAGTAAGAGGTGTTAAGGGCACACCAACTCCAAATAGGGACTGTTATCATTGGATATGAGGTGTCCCCAAAGGCTTCTGTTTTAATGCAGGAATATTCAGAGGTGGAATATTACATGATGAGAGCTGAAACCTAATCAATCCATCCTAGTTTGAATGGATTGACCAGGGGGCAACTGTAGGTAGGTGGGTTGTAGCTGGGGGAGGTTGGTCACTGGGGCATGCCCTGGAAGTATTCATTTTCCCTTTACCTCCCCCTGCCCTGCCATGTTCTTGACTGTTGGAAATTGAACTGAGCAGATTTCCTCCACCTTGCCTTCAGTCATGATACTCCACTTCACCTTGGGTCCAAAGTGGCGGAATCAACCCAGCATGGACTGAACCTTTGAAACCATGAACCAAATGAACTTTTCCTCTAAGTCAGGTATTTTGTTCACAGTGACAAAAAGCTGACAACCTCGGATTCTTCTTGAAATTAGTATAAAGAGCAGAAGAAATATTGCAAAGAAAATAACTTTCTCCTGGTGTGAATGAATGTCCCTAAAGTGGACTTTCTTAAGTCCCTAGTATCCCATTCTCAGGTCACAGGCTAGGCTAATATGCCTCCAACTTTAGAGCTACCTGGAGCTATAAAGTTAAACTGACTCATGGAATCAGAAACTTTGGGGCTGATGGTGCGGGATGAACCAGGGATCTGCATTTTTCCAAGTGTCCAGATTATTCTCAAGCCTGCCTCAGTTTAAAAAAGCACAGCTAAACTATAAAGAACAAATAAGTTTTTTCCTTTCATTTTGTAAAATCTTTTATTTGCAAAAATAAATTTTTAGAAAGAATGAAAAATAATACAAAGACTTTCTGTGATATTCTCATTTGCTTATTACTGACATTTCCTTCTTTGCTTTATCATTTTCTCTCTCTCCCTTACCCCATCACCTCTCTCTGCATACACACCCATACCTACACACTTTACCCTGAACTCTTTGAGAGTAAGTTATATATATCAGGCACCCTTATTTCTATATTCCACTGTGTATTTCTTAAGAGTATGGTTATTCTGTTATAATAACTACAGTACAGTTATTAACTTTGGTAAATTTATCATTAATCTAAAGTTTATTTATCTGTAGCTCATATTCCAATTTTGTCAACTGACAGGTAACCATAAACCAATATAATGACAATGTCTCAATGTTTTGCCCTCCAGTACAGATTCCATTCTCTGATCAAGTATTCTATTTGATCATGATGTTTCCTTAGTCTTTAATCTGGAAACAGTTCCTCAACTTCTATTTATCTTTGGCAATATTGGCTTTGTTGAAGAATAAATCCACTCCCCCTCTCTAATCGAATGTTTGTTATTTTGGGTTTGTCTGATGTTCTCTCATGAAGAGCCTCATAGAACCAGACTATGCATTTCTCGATGGAATAGTCCACAGGTGGTGCAGTGTCATTCCCAGGATGCCACATTGAGCCACATCCCCAGTCCTTTTGTAATGTTTTATTTTGAGACAGGGTCTCATTAAGTTGCTTAGGGCCTCACTATGTTGCTGAGGCTGACTTTGAACTTGCGATCCTCCTGCCTCAGCCTCCTGAGCTGCTGGGATTACAGGCATGCACCACTGCACCTGGCTGGAAGAGAATCTTTTAAGATCAAACAAATATTTTGTTCTTCATCTTTAAACATAGATGTGCTATGATCAGGCACGTGGAAAATGGACTGAACAGAAGGAAAAGGGAGTCAGGGAAGCCAGCTAAGAGCCTGCTGCTGTCAATCAGTTGAGAGAATAAGAGAATGTGATAAAAAGACCATGGTCTTGGAACATCTTAGCAGAGAAGTTGTTGAAACTATGTGTGTACATGTGATTGTGTAGACAAACCTGGGTCTCAGTCACCATTTCCATAGGTTATTTGATCTATTGTGGTAAACAAAAATAGTGTATAGTTTTGCAGTTATTGGGTTATTGCAAAGAACATTCTATATATGTTAATTATGACAGTCACATTGTTGACTTCTCTATCCTTATTGATTTTCATGGCTAAGTTTTGTTAGTTGTCAAGAAAGATCTGCTGAAATTTCCAACTATGTTTGTCGAGTTTTCTCTTTCTTAGTTTGTCAGATCTTGCTTTATCTCTTTTGAAGTTTTATGCTCCCTTTACAATAAACACTTTAAGCCCTTGTATGCAAAGTCTGTGTCCTATAAATGCTGTGTAATTAGAATTTGCTTCTTTATTCAGTCTGACAATCAATGTCATATAACTGGAGTATTGGATCGATTTATATTTAATTACCAAGATATTTGGATTTAATTATATCATCTTATTTGTTTTCTATTTATTTTTCTTTGTTTCTTCCTTTTCAATCAATTATTTTTATTATTAGTTTCTTCTATTAGTTCTTTAATTAGATGTTGTTTTATTATTCCTTTGGTGGTTTCATTGGAAATTATAATTCCTGAATTTAGTAGACCTTTTTTCTTTTTGTTTTGTTTTGTGGGGGTGTACAGAGGATTGAACTCAGGGGCACTCAACCACTGAGCCAAATCTCCAGCCATTTTTTGTATTTTATTTAGAGACAGGGTCTTACTGAGTTACTTAGCACCTCACTGTTGCTGTAGATCCCTTATAAAAAGTATTTTGCATCACTTCCCAAGGATGCAGGACAGTAATTTAACTCCATTTTCTCTTCTTACTTTTTGTGCTATTCTTGTTTTATATATATATATATATATATATATATATATATATATATACACCCACACACATGCTTATATATACATATATAATTTTTCTTTTTTATTGGTACATATGATAATACATAATAATGGGATTTAATAAGCCATATTTATAATACATCTTGTTATTTATTTTAAACTACACATACTTTAGACCCACAAACAACCCACTAATCCTGTTTTTTTTCTAATCTTCTATTAATCTCTTACTTGAAATTCTTCACATCAATTATACTATTTTTAAGTTCTAAATTTTCTATATGAGATTATTTAATGAATTTCAGCAATTGGGTGAATATCTGTTTTTACTTACTGTTTTCAATATGTAAATCATAGTTACTTAGAGTTCCTGTGTACCTTTACTATGTTGATGATCTGTTTTTACTGATGCTTTTAAATTTTAGTAATTTGTTTATATTCTATCTTAATTTTAAAATATTAATTATTAAATAAGAATTTGGTTCTGTTTTTTATAGCATGGCTTTTCGTGTGTGCATGTGGTACCGAGGATCAAACGCAGGAATTCATACATGCTAGGCAAGTACTGAAGCACTGAACTATATACCTCTAACCATTGTACATTCTTTTTATGATGAATATTGTGGATCAAAAGTTACAGAAGTTCTCAGTGAAGTTGTCTTTCTTCAAAGAGATTGATTTTCTCCTAGCAAGCATATACAGCACAGATAAATCATATGATCTGGTCATAGGTGTTCTTATAATTGAGTTTTGCCCTTTTTCCTCAGATGCATCTCTTATTCTTAATGACCTAAAGGTCCCTTCAGGTTCTTTGAAACATCCTGTCCGTCTTCATGAGGCTAGAAGTCCAAGTTCTGTCTTTTTAGTACCATCTGATGGCTTAAATATATGTTCAAATTTTTAGGCTTCCGCTTGCTGTTTTTCTACTGGTTGTCTTGATGTCTTTCTCTGCCTCAGAGTTTAGAATGTAATTAAAAAACTCAAAGGAATATGAGCCCAGTGCCCAGACTCTATTTTCTCTGGGACTTCACCCTCAAGTCCTTCCTGTTTTGTCAATCCTGAGTGCCAACTTCTGTCTTTTCAGTCCAGTGAGACTACCCTTTCTTCTCAGGCTCAATTTACATGCACTATAAACAGCCATTGCTACAGTTTGTATGTATCTCCTTCAAAATGTTGACATCTAATCATTGTGCTGATGTTAAGAGGCGGGGATTTGATTATTGTTTTCTGTTTTAGTCAGCTTTTGTGTGGCTAACTCCAAAAAACCTGATGAGAACAACCTAGAGGAGGTAAAGCTTATTTGGGATCATGGTTTCAGAGGTCTCAATCCAGAGACGACTGACTCCATTGCTATGGGTCCTAGTGATGAGGGAAAGGGACCAGTGGAGAAAAGCTGCTCTGCTCATGGAGAGGCCGGGAAGCAAAGAGGGAGAGGGGGATGGAGGGAGGGAGAGGTCACAGGGAAGATGTACCATTCCAGGGAACACCCCTAGTGACCTACCTCCTCTAGCCACAGGCCATCTGTTACCACCCAATCCATTCAGACTAGAATGGACTAATCAGGTTACAGTTCAAGCATTCTACCTCTAAATACGTCTGAAGAAACACAGGGTTTTGTGGGGACACTTCATTTCAGAACCATAGCAAAGGATCTGCTTCATGGATGAATTAATGTCTTACAAAAGGGCCAGAGGGAACTATCCCTGAGGACACAGTGTTCCTTTTTTAGGAGGATTTGACAGCAAGGTCCCATCCTCTTTTGAAAATTATTTATTTATTTATTTATTTATTTATTTATTTATTTATTTATTTATTTATTTATCTATTTATTTATTTATTTATTTATTTATACCAGGAATTGAACCCGTGGGTGCTCAACCACTGAGCCACATTCCCAACCCCCTTTATTTTCTATTTTGAGACAGGGTTTCACTAAATTGCTTAGGGCCTTATCAAGTGGCTTTGAACTACTGATCAGCTTCCTGTGCCACTGGGATTACAGGTGTGTACCACCACACCTGGTTGCAAGGTCTCATCTTGAAAGTAGAGAGCAACTGTCACAAAACACCCACCAATCATGCTGGCATCTTACTCTCAGAATTCCCAACCTCCACAACCATGAGAAATAAATTTCTATTGTTTGTAAATTACCCAGTCCAGGGTATTTTGTAACAGCAGCAATACTAAGATAGCTGCTTGCTAGAATCTCTTCAAAATCGTAGCTCCTCCTATTCTGCTTTCATTACTTGCTCTACGACAGCTTCTGACATTTTTTAACATATTTAGAGCAATTTTTATGTTATGTTTAGCAGGAGGGCTAGTTCAGTGGAAATTGCTTTATTATGGTAGGGTTTGGAAGTCTTTATTTCAGTTCTAATTGAAGAAATAAAAGTTTAGAGAAGTTTTGTAAATTTCCCAAAATCAAACAGCTTGTAGATGGCAGAGTTAGGATTTAAACCTAGATCTTTCTGACTTGCAAGACTAGGTTCTTATCTACCATACTCACTATATCTTTATCATAATAGTTGCTATGTATTGAGGCCCTATTAGGTGCTTGGCCATTTATTATCTCTGCTTTATAAAAGTCCAATTAATAGAATGTGTATTTCTGTTTTAAAGATGTGGAAATTGAACTTGGAACTCAAGTCTCTTTTGCAAGGGTCTTGAAAACCTAAATAGGCAGTACATTGGTCAGCTCTTTTGGGTTCCAAATCTCTCCTCTATTATTTTCATACTAAAAAGCTAATTTTTATATACATGAACTTGGCCAAGCACTTCTCTGAATCCTGACATTCTGATTGTACATGTGAGTTTCACTTATTGTTTGAACTATTTAATAATGTTCTTTTTATTACAAAGGAGATAAGGGTGGGGAAGTTCAGAAGGAAGCCCTGTGGTATTCCAGAGACACATGTGTTAACTGGCAGGCAGTTTCTCAGCTCATGCTACAACGTTACTGGTCTGATTTGCATAATATAATTTTGATTTTATTTGACTCAATTTTAATAAATATGCATACAACAACTAATAATTGTCTGGTTCTCCAGGGGAAACGCACGAATAAATGTAAATAGCTCCATTTCTATTTTCTACGAATCTAATAATCTCACTAGAGAAGCTAAGATCAGAGGCTTGAGATTATTTTAGTACAATAGGAATGAATAGATCAAGCACAATGTTAAACATAAACATTAAAATATGTGGCAACACACTTTCGTTGCATGTTCAGGGAAGATAGGAAGAACTTGACTTTCAGAAGTCAAACTCTGTTGTGACCTTTCAGAATTAGGATCCCAGCTCCATTACTTAATAACTTTAGCACGTTACCTACGCTTCTAAGCTTCACTTAAAAATGGTGATAATAATACCTTCCTACTAGGATTATTGTGAAGAATTTATTCATGTACATGTTTAATTCAATGTATTACTCAATATAATCTTTCTGTAATTCTTTCCAAATTCTAAATTACTAATTGCTATCCCTGGGTTTTTTTTTTTGAAGGATGTAGAATTTAGTTTGAAGAAGTATAGAGAGCTATTCTCAGAGGGAGAGCCCATTCTCCAGATGTTGATCAGAAATGGCAGGAAAAGGAACAGCTAGGAACGCACTTATGTTAACACTTTAGAAAAGTCTTTGGTTTCTTCATTGCATTTGGCGCTAGAGTCCCTGATCTCTGCTGAATTCAGTGCTATCACCTGTAGGTATGAGACTGGATGAGGAAGAAACATGGAGAGTGGGTATTATGTTTCTCTAAGATCCTTGTCATGTCTCACTGTACTTGTGGATCTAAGATCCTTGTCATGTCTCACTGTACTTGTGGATCTAAGAAAACTTCAGCATCAAAGTTCTTTCTCTCCTTGCCTTCTCTCTGACACTCTGAACAGTAAATGAGGGTTGCCCTATCTGGGGAATTAGGTTCACTTTCCTGTAGGGTGAAGTCTTACATTTTATAACAACTAGAACTTCATGTTATTCATCCTGCTAAATATAATGCATATAGACTAGGCAAATTAAAAAAAAATGCCCACCTCCTTGTTCCCACAATGCCTAAAACTTGATGATATTGAATAAATTGTCCTGTTAGAGTTCAACCCCAAATGCTGATGTTCTGCTCTTTCTGCTACCTGTTACTTTGGGGCTAACAGGACTGTCACCATATTTGCAGTGGCTCAAGCCTCAGGTCCAAGCATCCTCAGGAATAAACCAGGGCACAACAGAAGCTCTGTGCCTGTGAGAAGTTGAGAAAAATTGGTGGTGACTGATCCAATGGCAATTGCTTTCCTATCTCCTTCTCTAGTCTTAGGATGGGTGATTAATAATATCAAGAGTGTTCTGATCTAATACTGTTATTTTCTGGGGTGGGGTAGCAGTTAAAGCCCAGGTGTGAAGAGTTGTTTTGTGAGGTAAGGAAGATTGATAGTGATGGTTCTCTATACAGAAAAAACTAAATACTCTGTCAAAAGACTATTAGTATTGATAAAGGAAATCAATAAAGTAGCAGGATTCAAAATCAACATACATAAATTTCCAATAATGAATATACGCAAATAACAGATTCGCTTAGACAGAAATCATGAAAACAATTCCATTCACAACAGCTACAACAAAATTAAGTAAACTGCTTAGAAATAAACTTAACCAAGAAAGTAAAAGATCTCTACAATGAAAATTAGAAAAATTGATGGAAGAAATTTGAAGAGGGCACACATAAATGTAAGAGCCTCCCGTGTGCATGGATTGAAAGTATTAATGTTGAAATGCACATACTATCCAAAACTATCTAAAGAATCAAGGAGATACTCATGAAAATGATGATGGCATCCTCTACAGAACTGGAACAATCAGTTCTAAAATTCATATGAAATCCAAATAGAGCCTGAATGGTCAAAATGATCTTGAGAAAAAATTAAAAAATAGAAAAGAAAAAATCCATCAAGACGTAACAAAACAAAACAAAACAAAAAATTAGAGGCATCATAATATCTGATTTCAAGACAAACTAAAGAGTCATAGTAACCAAAACAGCATACTGTTGACATGAAAGCAGACACAGTGACCAATGGATAGCATAGGGATCCCAGGAATAAACCTACACACCTAGAGTCAGTCAATTCTTGATAAAGACACCAAAAACATACATCAGAGAAAGGGCAGCCTCATCAGTAAATGGTGCTAGAGAAACTGGATATCTACATGCAGAAGATTGAAACGTGACCCTTATTACACAAATCAACAAAATGGCAGAGTATAAGACCTGAAACTCGGAAACTAGTAGAAGAAAACACAGGGGAAATGAAATATAGGGAAAGAAAATGGAAGTCTGATCCTAAGCCAACAAGGTGAAGATTTGGACCTACTTTTTCTTCTATAAGATGCAGGGTCTCTGGTCTGATTTCAAGGTCCTTGATCCATTGTGAGTTGAGTTTTGTGCAGGGTGAGAGATAGGGGTTTAGTTTCATGTTTCATATGGATTTCTGGTTTTCCCAGCACCATTTGTTGAAGAGGCTATCTTTTCTCCATTGCATATTTTTGGCCCCTTTGTCTAGTATTAGAAAATTGTATTTATTTGGGTTTGTGTCCGTGTCCTCTATTCTGTACCATTGATCTACCTGTCTATTTTGGTGCCAATACCATGCCGTTTTTGTTACTATTGCTTTGTAGTGTAGTTGAAGTTCTGGTATTGCGATACCCCCTGTTTCATTCTTCCTGCTAAGGATTGCTTTAGCTATTCTGGGTTTCTTATTCTTCCAGATGAATTTCATGATTGCTTGCTCTATTTCTGTGAGGTACGTCATTGGGATTTTAATTGGAATTGCATTGAATCTGTATAGCACTTTTGGTAGTATGGCCATTTTATTTTTCTGGATAGGACTCCTAAAGCATAGAAAACAAAATAAAAAAATAACAATGGAGAAAATTACATTTCATGCATGTATGATTATGTCTAAATGAACCTCACTATTATGTATGGCTATAAAGCACTAATAAAAACATGAAAAATACTTAGAAAAAATTAACAAATGGGGTTTCATCAAAGAAAACCTTAGAAAATGGGAAGATCTCCCATGTTCTTGGACAGGCAAAATTAATATTGCCAAATGGCCATTATACCAAAGGTGCCATACAGATTCAATGCAATTCCAATTCCAATCCCAATGATGTTCCTCATAGAAATAGAGAAAGCAATCATGAAATTAATTTGGAAGAATAAGAGATCCAGAATAGCCAAAGCAATCCTGAGCAGAAAGAGTGAAGCAGGAGGCATCGCAATACCAGAACTTAAACTATACTACAGAGCAATAGTAACAAAACAGCATGGTATTGGCACCAAAATAGACAGGTAGACCAATACAGAATAGAAGACACAGAGACAAACTCACATAAGTACAGTTATCTCACACTGGACAAAGATGCCAAAAACATGCAATGGAAAAAAGGTATTTTCAACAAGTGGTGCTGGGAAAACTGGAAATCCATATGCAGTAAAATGAAATTAATCCCCTATCTCTACCTTGCACAAAACTCAACTCAAAATGGTTCAAGGTGTAGGAATTTGACCTGAGACTCCTCACCAAATAGAAGAAAAAGTAGGCCTGAATCTTCATCATATTGGCTTAGTCCTTAACAAGACCCCCAAAGCACAAGAAATAAAAGCAAGAATCAAAAAATGGGATGGATTCAAACGGAAAAACTTTTTTTTCAGCTAAGGAAAAATGAATAACAGGAAGAGAGGGTCTACAGAGTGGGAGAGAATCTTTACCCCACACACTTCAGATACAGCACTAATCTCCAGAATTTATGAAGAACTCACTAATGGTATGAATCTACATTGTGTACAACCATAGAAACAAAATGATGTACCCCATTTGTGTACAATGAATCAAAATGCACTCTGTAAAAAATAAAAAATAAAAAAATAAAAAAAAACCTCGAAGATGGCGGCCTAGAGGGTGGCTGCATTACGTGTTGCTCCAGAACTCAGGATTCAAGAGAGGAGATATTGAGACGCTTGGGACCAACTCAAAGTAGCCGGGTGACTCTCACCCCCTGGGGGGGCATCCCGGATGGGACGGGGGTCCCGGAACGCAGGAAACTTTGTGAAGTAGAACTGCCGGCGAGACGCCCCTCCCCCCGCTGGAGCGCCATAGAGGAGGCCGGTCGGCACAGCGCGGGGACTCGGAGCAGCCACTGGGGCTCCGGCGGCTGCCCGGGGGAGGAGAGGCGGGGAGAACTGTGTGGACTCAGGACACCAGGGCCTGCCCTGAGGAGGAGGAGAGGAGCGTGGCCACTTGGATTCGGAGAGACTGCGCCAGAGCTGCAGGCGGTTGCCAGAGGAGAAGCCGCGCGGCGAGCTGTTTGGAATCAGAACGACGCTTCTGAACCCCGGGGCCTGCCCTGAGGACGAGGAGGAAGAGGAGCGGCCGCTTGGATTCGGGCGACTATACGGGAACTACAGGCGGTTGCCAGAGAAGGGGCTGCGTGGCGAGCTGTTTGGACCCTGACCACTTCTGAACCCCGGGGCCTGCCCGGAGGAGTAGGAGAAGGAGGAGAAGGAGCGCGGCGGGTCCTTTGGACTCGCAGTGACTGCATTAGCGCTCCAGGCGGCTGCTCAGAGGAGAAGGCGAGTGGTGAGTTATTTGGTCTTAAAGTGACAGCTCCTGAACACAGGGGGGCTGCCTGGAGGAGAAGCGTGGTGGGACGCTTGGTCTTGAAGGACCACACCAGAGCTCCGGGCGGTGGCCCAGAGGACCCGTGCAGCGGGTCACGTGGATTCAGAGCCACTCAGAGGGACTGCTCCTGAACACCCGGGGGGTTATCTGGAGAAGGAGGAGGAACGGGCAGGGTCACTTCGACTCGGAGTGATTGATTGCCCCGGGCTACGGGTGGTTGGTGGGAGGAGGAGGCACGAAGTGAGTTTCTTGGACTCCTAGTGACCGCACCGGCATACTGGGCAGCTGTCTGGAGGAAGAGGCCTGTGGCGGGTCTCTGGGACTCAGAGCGATTGTTCGGGGCCACAGGTGGCTGCTCAGAGGAGGGGCCACGCAGCCAGGCGATTAGGTGCAGAACAGGGTCCCAGGATCTAGGAGGCTTCTGGGTGGAAGAGCCGCACAGAGACAGGCTTAGGGCGGAGCGAAGGTTCCAGGCCTATGGGCAAATTCTCTGAGGAGGGGCAGCCTAAGGAGATTCATCTGCGAAGGGTGAGGCTCCCAGGCCCAGGAGGTAGGGCCGGGCCCCTGGAAACTTTGCAGAGGAAGGCAGCCCAGCCCAGGCAGTAGATGTAAATTGAGGGGAACCTCTAGGAGGAAACTGACCAGCGAGACCTCCCCACCGGGTGAGTCTTCCCTGCTGGGTGAGGTTTCCCACAAGGACAGTAAAACCAGAGGCTCAGGCCCAAACAGGCCTTGCCTCAGCCCACAGCCTAGGTCCCCTTTGGATGACCATTGGTCAACAAGTGGAGGCACCTCTGCCCACTAGCAGGGAATATACCCCACCTGAAGGCCACCACTCCTAGAGAGGCAGCTTCCTTGTGGAGCACCGCATTATCAACCTCCTCCAAGACTTCAGCCTACTGAAGGCTAGGAGGGGATATATATAGAAATCTTCAGGGTCATTGTAAATCAACAGAGGAAATCTGCAATATCTCAGCGGTCCACTGATATCTGAACAACATGAGAAAACAAGGAAAGAAAATGCTGCAAACAAATCTAGATGTTACATCAATAAAACCCAATGACAGCATGGCAGAAGAAATGACAGAAAAGGAGTTCAGAATGTACATAATTAAAATGATCAGAGAAGCAAACGAGGAGATGAAAGAGCAAATGCAAGCATTGAATGATGAGATGAAAGAGCAAATGCAAGCATTGATTGATCGCACCAATCGACAGTTAAAAGAGCAAATACAGGAAGCAAAAGATCATTTCAATAAAGAGTTAGAGATATTGAAAAAAAACCAAACAGAAATCCTTGACATGAAGGAAACAATAAACCAAATTAAGAACTCCATAGAAAGCATATCCAATAGGATAGAACACCTGGAAGACAGAACCTCAGACATTGAAGACAAAATATTTAACCTTGAAAACAAAGCTGAACAAACAGAGAAGATGGTAAGAAATCATGAACAGAATCTACAAGAACTATGGGATATCATGAAAAGGCCAAATTTAAGAATTATTGGGATTGAGGAAGGCCTAGAGAAACAAGCCAAAGGAATGAACAACCTATTCAATGAAATAATATCAGAAAATTTCCCAAATCTGAAGAATGAAATGGAAAATCAAGTTCAAGAGGCTTACAGGACTCCAAATACACAAAATTACAACAGACCCACACCAAGGCACATTATAATGAAAATACCTAACATACAAAATAAAGACAGAATTTTAAAGGCTGTGAGAGAAAAGAACCAAATTACATTCAGGGGGAAACCAATACGCATATCAGCAGATTTTTCAATCCAGACCCTAAAAGCTAGAAGGTCCTGGAACAACATTTTTCAAGCCCTGAAAGAAAATGGATGCCAACCAAGAATCTTATACCCAGCAAAACTTACCTTCAAATTTGACGATGAAATAAAATCCTTCCATGATAAACAAAGCTAAAAGAATTTACAAAAAGAAAGCCAGCATTACAGAACATTCTCAACAAAATATTCCATGAGGAAGAGATGAAAAACAAAGAAGCAAATCAGCAAAGGGAGGAATTATCCTAAAGGAATTGTCAAATAAAGGAGGAAACAAGTTGTGTCAAACAAATAAATAAACAAAATTTTAAAAATGAACCAAATGACCGGGAAACCAAATCATTTCTCTATAATAACCCTGAACGTTAATGGCCTGAATTCATCAATCAAAAGACATAGACTGGCAGACTGGATTAAAAAGAAAGATCCAACAATATGTTGCCTGCAAGAGACTCACCTCATAGAAAAAGATACCCATAGATTAAAGGTGAAAGGATGGGGAAAAACATACCATGCACATGGACTCAGCAAAAAAGCTGGAGTATCCATCCTCATTTCCGATAATGTGGACTTCAAGCCAAAGTTAGTCAGAAGGGATAAAGAAGGTTATTTCATACTGCTTAAGGGAAGCATAAATCAGCAAGATATAACAATCATAAACATCTATGCCCCAAACAGTGGCTCATCTATGTATGTCAAACAAATCCTTCTCAATTTCAGAAACCAAATAGACCACAACACAATAATACTAGGTGATTTTAACACGCCGCTCTCACCACTGGACAGATCTTCCAGACAAAAATTGAGCAAAGAAACCATAGATCTCAACAACACAATCAATAATTTAGACTTAACGGACATTTATAGAATATTCCATCCAACCAAGAGTGAATACACTTTCTTCTCAGCAGCACATGGATCCTTCTCTAAAATAGACCATATATTATGCCACAAAGCTAATGTTAGCAAATACAAGAAGATAGAGACACTAGCATGTATTCTATCAGATCATAATGGATTGAAGTTAGAAATAAATGAAAGAGTAAAACACAGAAACTATTCCAACATCTGGAGGTTAAACAATATGCTATTATATGATGAATGGATAACAGAAGATATTAAGAAGGAAATTAAAAAATTCTTAGAGGTAAATGAGAACAAAGAAACATCATATCAAAACCTCTGGGACACTATGAAAGCAGTACTTAGAGGGAAATTTATTTCATGGAGCGCATTTAATAAAAGAAGTAAAACTCAACAAATAAACAACCTAACACTACAGCTCAAAGCCTTAGAAAAAGAAGAACAGAACAGCACCAAAAGTAGTAGAAGACAGGAAATTGTTAAACTCAGAGCTGAAATCAATGAAATTGAAACAAAAGAAACAATACAAAAAATTGACAAAATAAATAGTTGGTTCTTCGAAAAAATAAACAAAATTGATAAACCTTTAGCCACACTAACAAAGAGAAGACGAGAGAAAACCCAAATCACTAAAATTCGGAATGAACAAGGAAATATCACTACAGACAGGATGGAAATACAAAACATAATTAGAAGCTATTTTGAAAATCTATACTCCAACAAAATAGAAAATTTCGAAGACATCAACAGGTTTCTAGAGACATATGAATTGCCTAAACTGAATGAGGAGGACATAAACAATTTAAATAGACCAATTTCAAGTACTGAAATAGAAGAAGTCATCAAAAGCCTACCAACAAAGAAAAGTCCGGGACCAGATGGGTTCTCAGCCGAGTTCTACAAAACCTTTAAGGAAGAGCTCATTCCAATACTTCTCAAAGTATTCCATAAAATAGAAGAGGAGGGAACCCTCCCAAACTCATTCTATGAAGCCAATATCACACTGATACCTAAACCAGACAGAGACTCATCAAGGAAAGAAAATTTCAGACCAATATCCTTAATGAACATCGACGCAAAAATTCTCAACAAAATTTTAGCAAATCGCATACAAAAACATATTAAAAAGATAGTGCACCATGATCAAGTGGGTTTCATCCCAGGGATGCAAGGTTGGTTCAACATCAGGAAATCAATAAACGTAATTCACCATATTAATAGACTTAAAGTCAAGAATCACATGATTATTTCAATAGACGCAGAAAAAGCATTTGATAAAATACAGCACCCCTTCATGCTCAAAACACTAGAACAAATAGGGATAGTGGGAACATTCCTTAATATTGTAAAGGCCATTTATGCTAAGCCCATGGCTAATATCATTCTAAATGGTGAAAAGCTGAAAGCATTCCCCCTAAAAACTGGAACAAGGCAGGGATGCCCTCTTTCACCACTTCTATTCAACATCGTTCTTGAGACTCTGGCCAGAGCAATTAGACAAACCAAAGAAATTAAAGGGATACGAATTGGAAAAGGAGAACTCAAACTATCCCTGTTCGCTGATGACATGATTATATATTTAGAGGAACCTGGAAATTCCACCAGAAAACTCTTAGAACTCATAAGTGATTTCAGTAAAGTAGCAGGTTACAAGATCAATGCCCATAAATCCAATGCATTTTTATACATAAGTGATGAATCTTCAGAAAGAGAAATTAGGAAAACTACCCCATTCACAATAGCCTCGAAAAAAATAAAATACTTGGGAATCAATCTCACAAAAGAGGTGAAAGACCTCTACAATGAGAACTATACAACACTAAAGAAAGAAATTAAAGAACACCTTAGAAGATGGAAAGATCTTCCATGTTCTTGGATAGGAAGAATTAATATTGTCAAAATGGCCATACTACCTAAAGTGCTATACAAATTCAATGCAATTCCAATTAAAATCCCAATGACGTACCTTACAGAAATAGAGCAGGCAATTATGAAATTCATCTGGAAGAATAAGAAACCCAGAATAGCTAAAGCAATCCTTAGCAGGAAGAGTGAAACAGGGGGTATTGCAATACCAGATCTTCAACTCTACTACAAAGCAATAGTAACAAAAACGGCATGGTATTGGTACCAAAATAGAAAGGTAGATCAATGGTACAGAATAGAGGACACGGACACAAACCCAAATAAATACAATTTTCTCATACTAGACAAAGGGGCCAAAAATATGCAATGGAGAAAAGATAGCCTCTTCAACAAATGGTGCTGGGAGAATTGGAAATCCATATGCAACAGAATGAAACTAAACCCATATCTCTCACCATGCACGAAACTAAACTCAAAATGGATTAAGGACCTCGGAATCAGACCAGAGACCCTGCAGATTATAGAAGAAAAAGTAGGTCCAAATCTTCATCTTGTTGGTCTAGGACCAGACTTCCTTAACAGGACTCCCATAGCACAAGAAATAAAAGCTAGAATCAACCACTGGGATAGATTCAAACTAAAAAGCTTTCTCTCAGCAAAGGAAACTATCAGCAATGCGAAGAAAGAGCCTACAGAGTGGGAGAATATCTTTGCCAATCATACTTCAGATAGAGCACTAATCTCCAGAATCTATAAAGAACTCAAAAAACTCTACTCCAAGAATTCAAACAGTCCAGTCAACAAATGGGCTAAGGAAATGAATAGACACTTCACAGAAGAAGATCTACAAGCAATCAACAAACATATGGAAAAATGTTCAACATCTCTAGTAATAAGAGAAATGCAAATCAAAACCACCCTAAGGTTCCATCTCACCCCAATTAGAATGGCGATTATCAAGAATACGAGCAACAACAGGTGTTGGCGAGGATGTGGGGAGAAAGGTACACTCATACACTGCTGGTGGGGCTGCAAATTAGTGCAGCCGCTATGGAAAGCAGTGTGGAGATTCCTTAGAAAACTTGGAATGGAACCACCATTTGACCCAGCTATCCCACTCCTTGGCCTATACCCAAAGGACTTAAAATCTGCATACTACAGAAATACAGCCACATCAATGTTCATAGCTGCTCAATTCACAATAGCCAGACTGTGGAACCAACCTAGATGCCCTTCAATTGATGAGTGGATAAAGAAACTGTGGTATATATATACTATGGAATATTACTCAGCCATAAAGAATGATAAAATTATGACATTTGCAGGCAAATGGATGAAATTGGAGAATATCATGCTAAGTGAGATAAGCCAATCTCAAAAAGCCAAAGGACGAATGATATCGCTAATAAGTGGAGGTTGACACATAATGGGGGGGAGGGAAGGGTTAGAGTTAGGGTTAGGGAGGGGGGCAAGTATAGAGGAAGGAACTACTGTATAGAGGGTAAAGAGGGGTGGGAGGGGTGGGGGGAAGGGAAAAAAATAACAGAATGAATCAAACAACATTGCTCTATGTAAATTTATGATTACACAAATGGTATGCCTTTACGCCATGTACAAACAGAGAAACAACATGTATCCCATTTGTTTACAATTAAAAAAAAAAAAAAAAAAAAAAAAAAAAAAAAACCTCAAAAAATTTAATACCAAAAATACAAAGAACCCAATCAATAAATGGGTGAAGGAACTGAGCAGACACTTCACAGAAGATATACAATTGATTAACAAATATATGAAAAAATGTTCAACATCTCTAGTAATTAGAGAAATACAAATCAAAACCTCCCTAAGATTTCATCTCACTCCAGTCAGAATGGCTATTATCAAGAATACAAGCAACAATAAATGTTGCTGAGGATGTGGGGAAAAAGGTACATTCATACATTGCTGGTGGAATTGCAAATTAGTGCAACCATTATGGAAAGCAGTTTGGCGATTCCTTAAAAAACTTGGAATGGAACAACCATTTGACCCAATTATCCCATTCCTTGACTTATACCCAAAGAAGTTAAAGTCAGCACACTACAGTGACACAACCATATCAATATTTATAGCATCTCAATTCACAATAACTAAATTGTGGAACCCACCTAGATGCCATTCAGATGAATGGATAAAGAAACTGGTATTTATACACAATGGAATACTAGTCAGCCTTAAAGAAGGATAAAATTATGGCATTTGCAGGTAAATGCATGGAGTTGGAGAATATCTTGCTAAGTGAAATAAGTCAATCACAAAAAAACCCCATAGGCTGAATGTTTTCTCTGATAAGTGGATGCTGATACATAATGGGGGTGGTGTGTGGTAAGGGAAGAATGGAGGAACATCGGATTGTGCAGAGGGGAATAAGGGGATAGAGGGGGGAAAGGGGTAGGAAAGATGATGGAATGAGACAGACATCATTACCCTATGTGCATGTATGATTACATAAATGGTATGAATCTACATCTTGTACAACCAGAGAAATGAAAAGTTGTACTACATTTGTGTAAAATGAATTGAAATGCATTCTGCTGTCATGTATAACTAAATAGGACAAAAAATAAAATTAAAAGTAAAAGGATTTTCAAGATGGCAGACTAGAGGGTGGCTGCATTTCATGTTGCTCCAGGACTCAGGATTCAAAAGAGAAGATATTGAGAGACTTGGGACCAACTCAAAGCAGCCGGGTGACTCTCTCCCGTTGGGGAGGCGTCCCGGATGGGGCAGTAGTCCCGGAACGCAGGGAACTTTGTGAAGTAGAGCTGCCGGCGAGATGCCCCTCCCCCCGCTGGAGCAGTGAACTCGGACAACTGGGAGCGTCGTAGAGGAGGCCGCTCAGCACAGCGCTGGGACTCGGAGCAACCACTGGGGCTCCGGGCGGCTGCCCAGAAGAGAAGCGGCGAGGAGAGCTGTTTGGACACAGAGAGACCACTCCTGAACACCGGGGCTGCCCGGAGGAGGAGGAGGAGGAGGAGGAGCGCGGCCGCTTGGACTCCGAGCAACTGCACCAGAGCAGTTGCCAGAGGAGGAGCTGCTCAGCGAGCTGTTTGGACTCAGAGCGACCATTCCTGAACACCGGGGCTGCCCGGAGGAGTAGGAGGAAGAAGAGGAGGAGCGTGGCCGCTTGGATTCAGAGTGACTATACCAGAGCTACGGGCGGTTGCCAGAGGAGGAGCTGCATGGCAAGCTGTCTGGACTCAAAGCGACAGTTCCTGAACACCGGGGCCTCCCCGGAGGAGGAAGAGGAGGAGGAGGAGGAGGAGGAGGAGTGCGGCGGGTCGCTTGGACTCGCAGTGACTGCGTTGGAGCTCCAGGCGGCTGCTCAGAGGAGAAGGGGAGTGGTGAGTTGTTTGGACTCAAAGCGACTGTTCCTAAACACCGGGGGGCTGCCTGGAGGAGGAGGAGGAATGAGGTGGGTCACTTGGACTCAGAGTGACTGCCCAGGGCTACACGCGGTTGGCGGGAGGAGGAGGCACGCAGTGAGTTTCTTGGACTCCTAGTGACCGCATCGGAATACTGGGCGGCTGTCTGGAGGAAGAGGCAAGTGGCGGGTCTCTGGGACTCGGAGCAATTGTATGGGGCTCCAGGTGGCTGTTCAGAGGAGGGGCCGCATAGCCAGGTGATTAGGTGCAGAGCAGGGTCCCAGGACCTAGGAGGCTTCTTGGTGGAAGAGCCGCACAGAGGCAGGCTTAGGGATGGAGCGAAGGTTCCAGGACTGTGGGCAGATTCTCTGAGGAGGGGCAGCCTAAGGAGACTCGTCTGCAAAGGGTGAGGCTCCCAGGCCCAGGAGGTAGGACTGGGCCCCTGGGAACGTTGCAGAGGAAGGCAGCCCAGCCCAGGTGGTAGCTGTAGATTGAGGGGAACCTCTAGGAGGGGAACAGACCAGCAAGACCTCCCCACCAGGTGAGTCTTCCCTGCTGGGTGAGGTTTTCCCACAAGGACGGTAAAACTAGAGACACAGGCCCAAACAGGCCTTGCCTCAGCCTGCAGCCTAGTTCCCCTTTAGATGACCATTGGTCAACAAGTGGAGGCACCTCTGCCCACTAGCAGGGAATATACCCCACCTGAAGGCCACCACCCCTAGAGAGGCAGCTTCCTTGTGGAGCACTGCGCTATCAACTGCCTCCAAGACTTCAGCCTACTGAAGGCTAAGAGGGGATATACTAGAAATCTTCAGGGACATTATAAGTCAATAGAGGAAATCTGTAATATCTCAGTGGTCCACTGATACCTGAACAATATGAGAAAACAAGGGAAGAAAATGCCCCAAACAAATCTAGATGTTACATCAATAAAACCCAATGACAGCATTGCAGAAGAAATGACAGAAAAGGAGTTCAGAATGTACATAGTTAAAATGATCAGGGAAGCAAATGATGAGATGAAAGAGCAAATGCACGCACTGAATGATGAGATGAAAGAGCAAATGCAGGCATTGAATGATTGCACCAATCGACAGTTAAAAGAGCAAATACAGGAAGCAAAAGATCATTTCAATAAAGAGTTAGAGATATTGAAAAACAAACAAACAGAAATCCTTGAAATGAAGGAAACAATGAACCAAATTAAGAACTCCATAGAAAGCATATCCAATATGATAGAACACCTGGAAGACAGAACCTCAGACATTGAAGACAAAATATTTAACCTTGAAAACAAAGTTGAACAAACAGAGAAGATGGTAAGAAATCATGAACAGAATCTACAAGAACTATGGGATATCATGAAAAGGCCAAATTTAAGAACTATTGGGATTGAGGAAGGCTTAGAGAAACAAACCAAAGGAATGAACAATCTATTCAATGAAATAATATCAGAAAATTTCCCAAATCTGAAGAATGAAATGGAAAATCAAGTTCAAGAGGCTTATAGGACTCCAAATACACAAAATTACCACAGACCTACACCAAGGCACATTATAATGAAAATACCTAACATACAAAATAAAGACAGAATTTTAAAGGCTGTGAGAGAAAAGAACCAAATTACATTTAGGGGGAAACCAATACAGATATCAGCAGATTTTTCAATCCAGACCCTAAAAGCTGGAAGGGCCTTGAACAATATTTTTCAAACTCTGAAAGAAAATGGATGCCAACCAAGAATCTTATACCCAGCAAAACTTACCTTCAAATTTGACAATGAAATAAAATCCTTCCATGAAAAACAAAAGCTAAAAGAATTTACAAAAAGAAAGCCAGCATTACAGAACATTCTCAGCAACATATTCCATGAGGAAGAGATGAAAAACAAAGAAGCAAATCAGCAAAGGGTGGAATTATCCTAAAGGATTTGTCAAATAAAGGAGGAACCAAGTTGTGTCAAATAAATAAATAAATAAATAAATAAATAAAATAAATTTAAAAAATGAACCAAATGACCAGGAAACCAAATCATATCTCAATAATAACCCTGAATGTTAATGGCCTGAATTCATCAATCAAAAGACATAGACTGGCAGATTGGATTAAAAAGAAAGATCCAACAATATGTTGCCTGCAAGAGACTCACCTCATAGAAAAAGGTATCCATAGACTAAAGGTGAAAGGATGGGAAAAAACATACCATGCACATGGACTCAGCAAAAAAGCTGGAGTATCCATCCTCATTTCAGATAATGTGAACTTCAAGCCAAAGTTAGTCAGAAGGGATAAAGAAGGACATTTCATACTGCTTAAGGGAAGCATAAATCAGCAAGATATAACAATCATAAACATCTATGCCCCAAACAGTGGCTCATCCATGTATGTCAAACAAATCCTTCTCAATTTCAGAAACAAAATAGACCATAACACAGTAATACTAGGTGATTTTAATACACCTCTCTCACCACTGGACAGATCTTCCAAACAAAAATTGAACAAAGAGACCATAGATCTCAATAACACAATCAATAATTTAGACTTAACGGACATTTATAGAATATACCATCCAACCAAGAGCGAATACACTTTCTTCTCAGCAGCACATGGATCCTTCTCTAAAATAGACCATATATTATGCCACAAAGCTAATGTTAACAAATACAAGAAGATAGAGACACTACCTTGTATTCTATCAGATCATAATGGATTGAAGTTAGAAATAAATGAAAGAGTAAAAAACAGAAACTATTCCAACACCTGGAGATTAAACAATATGCTATTATATGATGAATGGATAACAGAAGATATTAGGAAGGAAATTAAAAAATTCTTAGAGGTAAATGAGAACAAAGAAATATATCAAAATCTCTGGGACACTATGAAAGCAGTACTTACAGGGAAATTTATTTCATGGAGCGCATTTAATAAAAGAAGTAAAACTCAACAAATAAACGACCTAACACTACAGCTCAAAGCCCTAGAAAAAGAAGAACAGACCAGCACCAAAAGTAGTAGAAGACAGGAAATAGTTAAACTCAGAGCTGAAATCAATGAAATTGAAACAAAAGAAACAATACAAAAAATTGACAAAATAAATAGTTGGTTCTTTGAAAAAATAAACAAAATTGATATACCTTTAGCCACACTAACAAAGAGAAGACGAGAGAAAACCCAAATCACTAAAATTGGGAATGAACAAGGAAATATCACAACAGACACAATTGAAATACAAAACATAATTAGAAGCTATTTTGAAAATCTATACTCCAACAAAATAGAAAATTTCGAAGACATCAACAGGTTTCTAGAGACATATGAATTGCCTAAACTGAACGAGGAGGACATAAACAATTTAAATAGACCAATTTCAAGTAATGAAATAGAAGAGGTCATCAAAAGCCTACCAACAAAGAAAAGTTCGGGACCAGATGGGTTCTCAGCCAAGTTCTACAAAACTTTTAAGGAAGAGCTCATTCCAATACTTCTCAAAGTGTTCCATAAAATAGAAGAAGAGGGAACCCTCCCAAACTCATTCTATGAAGCCAATATCACACTGATACCTAAACCAGACAGAGACACATTGAGGAAAGAAAATTTCAGACCAATATCCTTAATGAACATGGATGCAAAAATTCTCAACAAAATTTTAGCAAATCGCATACAAAAACATATTAAAAAGATAGTGCACCATGATCAAGTGGGTTTCATCCCAGGGATGCAAGGTTGGTTCAACATCAGGAAATCAATAAATGTAATTCACCATATAAATAGACTTAAAGTCAAGAATCACATGATTATTTCAATAGATGCAGAAAAAGCATTTGATAAAATACAGCACCCCTTCATGCTCAAAACACTAGAAAAAATAGGGATAGTGGGAACATTCCTTAACATTGTAAAGGCCACTTATGCTAAGCCCATGGCTAATATCATTCTAAATGGTGAAAAACTGAAAGCATTCCCCTTAAAAATTGGAACAAGGCAGGGATGCCCTCTTTCACCACTTCTATTCAATATTGTCCTTGAAACTCTAGCCAGAGCAATTAGACAGAGCAAAGAAATTAAAGGGATACGAATAGGAAAAGAAGAACTCAAACTATCCCTATTTGCTGATGATATGATTATATACTTAGAGGAATGAGGAAATTCCACCAGAAAACTTTTAGAACTCATAAGTGAATTCAGTAAAGTAGCGGGATATAAGATCAATGCACATAAATCCAATGCATTTTTATACAAAAGTGATGAATCTTCAGAAAGAGAAATTAGGAAAACTACCCCATTCACAATAGCCTCGAAAAAAATAAAATACTTGGGAATCAACCTCACAAAAGAGGTGAAAGACCTCTACAATGAGAACTATACAACACTAAAGAAAGAAATTAAAGAACACCTTAGAAGATGGAAAGATCTCCCATGTTCTTGGATAGGAAGAATTAATATTGTCAAAATGGCCATACTACCTAAAGTGCTATACAGATTCAATGCAATTCCAATTAAAATCCCAATGATGTACCTTACAGAAATAGAGCAAGCAATTATGAAATTCATCTGGAAGAATAAGAAACCCAGAATAGCTAAAGCAATCCTTAGCAGGAAGAGTGAAACAGGGGGTATTGCAATACCAGATCTTCAACTCTACTTCCTCAACAGGACTCCCATAGCACAAGAAATAAAAGCAAGAATCAATAACTGGGATAGATTCAAACTAAAAAGCTTTCTCTCAGCAAAGGAAACTATCAGCAATGTGAAGAAAGAGCCTACAGAGTGGGAGAAAATCTTTGCCAATCATACTTCTGATAGAGCACTAATCTCCAGAATATATAAAGAACTCAAAAAACTCTACACCAAGAATGCACATAATCCAATCGACAAATGGGCTAAGGAAATGAATAGACACTTCACAGAAGAAGATCTACAAGCAATCAACAAACATATGGAAAAATGTTCAACATCTGTAGTAATAAGAGAAATGCAAATCAAAACCACCCTAAGATTCCATCTCACCCCAATTAAAATGGCAATTATCAAGAATACAAGCAACAACCGGTGTTGGCGAGGATGTGGGGAGAAAGGTACACTCATACATTGCTGGTGGGGCTGCAAATTAGTGCAGCCACTCTGGAAAGCAGTATGGAGATTCCTTAGAAAACTTGGAATGGACCCACCATTTGAGCCAGCTATCCCACTCCTTGGCCTATACCCAAAGGACTTAAAATCAGCATACTACAGAGATACAGGCACATCAATGTTCATAGCTGCTCAATTCACAATAGTCAGATTGTGGAACCAAACTAGATGTCCTTCAATCGATGAATGGATAAAGAAACTGTGGTATATATATATACAATGGAATATTACTCAGCCATAAAGAATGATAAAATTATGGCATTTGCAGGCAAATGGATGAAATTGGAGACTATCATGCTAAGTGAGATAAGCCAATCTCAAAAAACCAAAGGACGAATGATATCGCTAATAAGCGGATGAGGACACATAATGGGGGGCGGGAGAGTTTAGTGTTAGGGTTAGAGTTAGGGTTAGGGAAGGGGGAAAGAATGGAGGAAGGAAGGACTGTATAGAGGGAAAAGAGGGGTGGGAGAGGTGGGGGGAAGGGAAAAATAACAGAACGAATCAAACAACATTGCCCTATGTAAATTTATGATTACACAAATGGTATGCCTTTACGCCATGTACAAACAGAGAGACAACATGTATCCCATTTGTTTACAATAAAAAGAAAAAGTAAAAGCTTCTGCCCCACAAAGGATACAATGGAGTAAATGGTTACCCTGCAGAATGGAGGAAATATTTGCCAAGTACTCATTAATTAAAATCCAGAGTATATAGGGGACTCAAAAACTTACATATACACACTCAAAAATAAACAATCCAATTAACAAAAGATCAAATGATCTGAATAGATAGTTTAAAAGAAAAAATATAGAATGCCAACAAACATAAAAAAATGCTCAATAGCGTTAGTATCAGGGGAGGCAAATCAATACCACTGTGAAATGCCATCTTAACCCAGTTAGAATGGCTAGTATCAAAATCCCAAAAGTAACAAATGATGGAGCAAAGGAAACTTACACATCCTTGGCAGGAATATGTGTCAGCACAGCTATCAGCTATGCTACTATGGACAACAGTCTAGAGGTTCCTCAAAAAAGTAAAAATAGATCTCCCATATAACTTAGCTATCCCACATCTGGGTATATATCCAAGTGAAATTAACTCAGCATACCAAAGAGAAATTTGCACTCCCATTTATTTTGGCTGTATTCACAATAGCAAAAACATTGAATCATCCTAGATGTGCATCAACAGATGAGTGAATAAAGAAAAATGTGGTATTAGACAGTCACAAAGAATGGGAATAAATATTTGCAGCAAAATGAATGGAACTGGAGAACATTACTTTAAATGAACTAAGCCAGGCACAGGAAGACAGTACTGTATGTTCTTTTTCTTATGTGGAAGCTAAAAAATGCCTACCTGAAAATGAAATGGTGATTTCTAGAGATTGGGAAAGGTGTGTATATGGGGGAGGCGGGAAGGGCAGAAAATGGGAAATTGGATTTGTCCTATGCACACTCCCTATATGCACATTTGTAAATATTCTGAATCTCCTTAGAATGTACAATTAATATGTGTTAAAATTAAAAACACATACAGACTAGCAAAAAATGCTGGTGAGTTATATTCATGTTAGACTTCAAATAATAACAGATTTTTGTTATATAATAGTTTGCAAATAACACAAAACAAAGATTTATCAGAGAAAGTCACTACCTAATTATGAAAGTGCCAATTCACCAAAAGGTATAAAAATTTAAGTATAATGCAATTGTCTCAAATAATTTGATGCAACATTGGTCCAACTTTAAAGAGAAATTGATAAATACACCATTATCATGGGATATTTCAATCTCCCTCTCTCTTGATTATTGATAAGGAGGCAAAAGTATCAGAAAAGGAATAGCAGGTCTGAATCATACAGTTAATCAAAGGAACGAAAGATGTGAATGACCCATTAATGCTGGGCGTATGTAATAGACAAAATAAATGAATTATCGTGACATAAACAGTGTGGACAACCCTTAAAATACAACATGAGGTAAATAATACTCAAGATTTTGGAGCATTTTGTATTTAGATTTTTGCATTAGGGATGTTCAATGGTAAAGTCTACACAAATATTCCTGAACTCCACCACGTGAAACACTTCTGGTTTCAATCATTCTGGATAAGGGATACTCAAGATAAAATCACATGCAGCATGATACTTTTTATGATACTAAATACAGTTAAAATAAAAATGAATAATTTTAGGGAATGCATACAGATGCAATAAAACAATAAAGGGAAAGCAAGGGAAGGCTGTTGGTAAAATTCAGGATAATGGTCACATGGAGTGGGAGGGAGGGAGGGAGGAGGTGCAGTCCAAGTGGTGAGACGAAGGTTTCCTCAAAATCTCAGCCCTTATTGAAAGCTGGGGAGTCATGTGTACTGCTTGCATGATTAAGAAGAACCAATTAAATAATTGGCCATATAAATAAAAGCTGACTATGCATTTGAAATATATTTTACATAAGTAATTTTGAGGAAAACGGTGCTGTGAGGACCAAGAGAAGCAGCAGCCAGCTGCCTGAAGAAAAAATTTCAGAGGTGCTTCCTTTTGAGTTTCTGCTTCAGGACTCAGCAAATATTGATCGTGTGTGTGTATATATATATATACACACACACATATATATATATATATATGCAAAAGGAACTTCTCATGCAGAGGAAGTAGCATAATGGAAGCATCAGAGCAAAGAGAATTTGGTGCCTGGTGGTGGGTATTCCAATCGTCTGTGCAGTGAGGGTGAAAGTCTGCCAGAATGGAGGAAGCGGGAATAGAAAACATGAAAAGAAGCCAAGGAATCTTTCGGTAATAGAATCAATTTGATGACAAATCAAGGAGAATAACACTCTGCACTCTGTCACTGCGAGCACATAGTGACAAGAACTGGTTGTTTCTACTGCCGATCATGACACAGAAGAGTGCTTCCTGGGTTTCTAGCTGGGTAGTGGAGTATGTGTTAAGATTTTCTGATATGATAAGGAAAAGAAAGAAGTGATGGGACAATTATGGATCAAGGTCGTATCAAATACTAAGTTCCAGGCACAGCGAATTCTGCTATCATGGTGACATAGGTCTTCTTGAAAATCATTGCCACACAAAATCATGTGACAAAATTCACAGTGTTAAGGGAAAAAAATGGAGTTAGGGTACAACGTTTGAAAATCCAACAGTGACATACTAAAGAGATAATAATCTTACAAAAATGGTAGCAGTTCTGTACATGTTATATGGTTAAAAAGGACATAAAACTTCAGCGAATATGTCATTTTATCTTGCAACAGATTTCGAGTTTTGCTTTCAGCAGAAGGCACCCAAAGTGTTACAGCTCATGTGGATTTTTGAGGTGAGTTCATGTGTACGCTTCATGTACTCCCAGGGGGCTCCATTGAACCAGGCGCCAGTTTTCCCATTCACCTAGTGTTTCTTGCTGAAATGATGCATAAGAAAATGTGAGCTCTGTATTGTGTTTCAATTATACCCTAATTTACCAATCATATTGCAACACATTGGCCTTTCAAAACAAGTGTTACGGAAAAAGTGTAGCCTATGGGACGCTGAGAGGAAACAGAGAAGGGTACACCAATAGCCTTTTGAGAGAAGAATGGAGGAACTTTAGATCATGTAGAGGGAAATGAGGGGGATGGTGAAAGATGGTGGAATGAGACAAACATAAATCATTATCCTGTGTGCATGTATGATTATGTGAATGGTATGAATTTACATCATGCACAACCATAGAAATGAAAAGATGCACCCCATTTGTGTACAATGAATCAAAATGCAGTCTGTAAAAATAAAAAAAAAAAAATTTAAAAAAGGCACTTTCTTTAACCCTGCAGTGTTGCCTTTAGGAATTTGATCTAAGGAAACATTCAGAGATGCTGTCCATGAACAAACAAAAAGTACTTTAGAATAGTGAAAAACATGAAACAAGGTTAAAGTCAACAATGCAGGATTAAATGATGGCCATCGACTACTGGAAGGTTATGAGTTTATTAATCAATTCGTAGAGGACGTATATCAATGAGAAAATATTCATGATTGCCAAAATTTGAAATGATCATGCTTTGTGAGGCTTTTTATAGAATATTATTTTTGTAACACACACACCCGCTTAAAAATTACTTGAAAAAATGTAGTCTAATTTTTTTTTTATCTTTGTACCTTTCCCCTGATATTTGAGCAGTGAATTTGTGCTTTTTCAAAGGAGAGTTCATTGGTTCATTTTAACTAGAAAGTGCAGTGTTTGCTGTCTCAACTTCCCCAGACTCCCTTCATGAGCAGGCTGTCCCTCTCCTTGCTTTTGGGAGCTGGAAGAAGGCTCCTGGCTCATGTCTAGCAGAAAAGAGACTGTATTTTTAGTGTTATAAGAAAAGCCACTCAAGTTTTGAAGCATAAACAAGGGTCTTATTGCTGGCCAACGTCCCAGAAATCAGATAGGCATGGATCCAGGGCACCTGGGGAAAAGCTAGTTTAGAAGGCAAGAGACCCAGAGTTTCCCCTGCAGCAAGAGGACTGTGTTTGTGAGCATGGATAGTCTGCCTGTTTCCTTGCAGCTCTAATAGTGTCTGATTCTCCAGAGAGATTAGGCCTCCATATCCCGCTCAGGCCAATGAACATTCTAGTTGGGTATGCATTTGATATGTTTAATCTAAATCACCTTTTTTGGAAAATGTAGTACTGTGTGTGTGTGTGTGTGTGTGTGTGTGTGTGTGTGTGTGTGTTCCACCTTTAGGGAAATCAGCTAGACATTATCCTTCAGCCACCAGAGTGCCATCATCATTAAATCTACGCCCAGCCTTCCCCAGCAGGGCAGTCCGTCTCTTTTCTACATTACCAGCAGCCTTGCTGTGATGATCTGCAGTAGGGAATGAACCAGACCATGAGGGAGGGAGGGAGGATGCCATGTGTTGGGAGAGGGCAGTTCAGACCCTGAAGTTCTCTATCAAACTTGGTACATCAGCAGCACACGGAGTACCCACCTGCATCCTCTTCCATTCATTGTGGATGTCGGACCTGCTGGTGGACACAAAGGGAGAAGTCTAGAGGGGTTGCAAAACAGGACTGGATTTAAAGAAGCTTCATTGAGGAATGTTTGCACATGTTAATCAGAGAGCAAGATCACTACAGTCAGGTGACTGCAGTAACTTTCTTTTTATTTTCATTTATTTACTTATTGATGGTTATTTCATTTTATTTTTTATTTGTGCTTATTATATATACATGACAGTAGAGTGTATTTTGACACATTATACATATATGGAGTATATGAACTTCCCATTCTTCTGGGTGTACATGCTGTAGAATTACATTGGTCATGTAATCACATGTGCACATAGGAAAGTAACATTCGATTCATTCTACTATCTTTCCAATTCCTATTCTCCCTCCCTTCCCTTCATTCTCCTTTGTCTAATCCAAAGGACTTCTGTCCCGCCCTTACCTTGGCATTATGTATTAGCATATGCGTAATTAGAACATTCGGCCTTTGTTTTTTTTGAGATTGGCTTATTTCACTTAGCATGATGGTCTCCGGCTCCATCCATTTATTGGAAAATGCTATAATTTAATTCCTCTTTATGGTGATTAATATTCCATTGTGTATATGGACCACATTTTCTTTATCCATTCATCTGTTGAAGGGCACCTAGGTTGGTTCCATAGCTTAGCTATTATAAATTGCGCTGCTATAAATACTGATGTGACTGCGTCACTGTAGTATGCTAATGCTAAGTCTCCAGATCAGTTGCTTTTTCTTTTTCAATACAGGTCTCACTGATGTTCAGACTCACCTTAAATTCCCAGACTCTAGCAATTCTGCCTTGGCCTCCTAGTAGCTGGGACTATAATCATGTGCTTCCTGTGCTGTGATTCTTAAAAGAGTTTTTGGACCACCTGTGCCTGTTCAGACTCAGTGGGGTTGCAAGATGAAGATTCTTGGGCTTCAAGACCTACTGGAGCAGAATCTCAGTGAAATGCCTCAGCATTTTAACTGCATTCTCCTCCAACCTCTTCTTGTGGTACACCCGAGTGTGAGAACTGCCGGGCTCCAGGGGCAGCTTCATGAAGGAGGGAGGACCTGAGCTAGGTATGAAGGGGAGCAGGAAGAGCTTACCAGGTTCAGGAGAAACGGGTACAAAGCCAGAGAGGTGTGGAACAAGGCCTGTCTGGGGACATGGAACTATTGGTGAATGTGGATGTTAAAACTGGAAGAGTGACTGAGATGTGTTATGCAGTAAAAACCAACTAATGGTTCTCTACTGGTTTTTTGGTTAGTTAAAAGGAAAAAAAAAATATATATATATCTCCCGAATCATCTGCCAATGTACACAAAACACATTTTTAGGGGAATTAAGCAATTGGTGCCATATTTTTTTTTGTTCTGGTATTCACAAAATAATTTAACAGGCTGCTAGCAAGAAAATGAATCACTTAATTTTCTTAAAACAGACCATTTATAAGGAAAATATATAAATGGACTAATTTAATCTTTCCACAATTGCATTTCATTTTAGAAAATAAGTCCTGTTTTTTTTTTCCCCTTAGATGTCCATTCTAAACATTCTAAAAGCAAGAATGTTCTATGAAAGAATAGGCATAAATAAATTATGTTGTTAAATAATGAAAGCTATAGAACTGGCCAGTTTTAGCACATCATTTGTATGCATATGTTATTGCAGATTTTACTTCTGTTATTGCTTTGCTTTGGATGTAATAATAGTGTTGCTGATACTACGGATGTTTCTTCCAGTATTGTTATCTCTGTGAAATGGAGACGGAGATAAACTGCTCACTCTCCTCTCATTTTTCTCTGAGGTTTTCCTTATGAAAAATTAGCTGCCTGCTCTGTGTTTGGAAGATTTGTTATGGAAAAAAGCACACAACCTGTATTGAGCTTGCTGTGTAGAGTTGCTGACATAGGAAGCAGCTCAGCTATGTCTACGCCTGCTCTTGTGACTCTTGATTTGAAGCCAGAGTGGATTTTCTGTCACTGGCAGCTTTGTGTGGATGGCATGAACTCCTGACCATTCAGTGAGAAAATGAACTTTTATTTAAGTTGTCTTGATTGCCCTTATTTCCCATACTTACTATCCCAAACTTCCTATTTAGGTGAAATTCCTTCAAGCTGTTATTACAGCTTAATATATAATATTACTATATTATGAATCAATATTAGTGAATAAGTAAAGATATGTGACCTTAATATTTGTAAAACTCCAAAAAAATGAAGACCACTGTAAAATCAATGTATACTATTTCAATAATCCATAATTATCACAAAATGGAGACTACAGGTAATAGGCCATCCAATCATAAGAAATTACCACTTCAATTACCAGGCACAGTGGTGCACAACTGTAATTCCAGTGGCTTAGGAGGCTGAGGCAGGAGGATCACAGATTTGAAACCAGCCTCAGTAACTTAGCAAGGCCCTGTCTCAAAATAAAAGAAAGGGCTGGGGATGTGACTCAGTCGTTAAGTGCCGCTAGGTTCAATCCCCAGTTCCAAACGAACCAACAAAACAAAAACAATTACTACTTTGCTGGCTAAAATAGCACCCATTTTCCCTAATTTGAGAAAGGATACTTAGGAAGAGTTGATGACAGTGACTTTATAATAAATAGACTTTTGAATTTGGTGTAATATATAAAAGTAATGTAGTTTGCCATTTTTAATAGCCAAGGTATTTTTCAGGTAAGTGCTCAACCTAACAGCTGCTGTCCACGACCCACAGATCTGTGGTGGCTGGCCTGGGGGAGTCCTTTGCAGGGATGTGACATGATAAAATGGACACACAAGCTGTAGGCTTGTGGAGTGGGGGGTGGTGAGGGAGAGTCATGAGAAGATTATTTCAGTTACCCAGGGATAAAGTAATGTGGGGGTTCTTGGCTGTGGGCACTGAGGACTGCTGGGGAAGGAGCACAGCCGAAGTGAGAACGTGGCATGCAGTCTTTGCAGGAGGCCAGTAGGAGGACACAGATGGCATCTGTAAGAGAGGAATATTTTCCAGTGGTGCCTGTCTCTTGAGGAATGGAAAGAGAACAAATTGGGGCGGTAATATGCTCTGTGTGGCAGCAAATATTCAGGTTACTCTGGGGAGAGACATGAGAAACCTCTGTTAGTGAAGTCTACAAGTCATTTCCATCTCCTTGAGCTGAGCAAAAGCCCCAGCTGTGTGATTTCTTAGTCAATTATAGGAGCCTGCTTGGCAAATATAGTGCATTTAATGCTAGATCCACAAATCTGGGGCATCTTTTGGCTTTGAAGATTTTCTTGTTTCATTTGCAATTTCCTTTTCATGGTTCTCACTTAGCAGGGACATAATAGTGGTGTCAAGGCAGATTGTTAGGCATCTTCTCTGGGGCTTCTACCTGCATTCTTTCCTGAGAGGCAAGTGTTGGGCAGTTTGGTGCCTTCCTGCCAGAAGGCACTGAGCTGGGCCTGGGTGAGGAAGGGAAGATGTTCCTTATTGGCCTTCCCAGGTGTCTACCAGGGAAGACTGGCCTGAGATTAGGGTCCCTTTATGCAAAGAGAGATTGATAATGCAAAACTGGGCACACCATTCAAAGTCACTGGAATTCTCTAAGAAGTTAGGTCTAAAGGCTTTTGTTATCGTCCTATTTCTGGTTTGACCCAATGAGTACTTGAGCCTCTTACCTTGAACTAGGAGGCAATGGTGTCTGCCTCTTTTGCCATGTTCTGTTTACTAACTTTATTTTAACTGTAATTTACCCACTTTGTCTGCCCTCTTGACTCAGTAGATTTGACTTCTAATAATCCAGCCCAACCAGCATTGAGGATTTATTCCTCTGACAACAGGAAGGGAGGGGCCTCTCTTCATTCACTTCTCTTACTCCCTGCCTTTCCAAAACAATAATAATACTAGTATTTCAGTAACATCCTGAAATTACATGCAAGGAGAATAATTAAAAAGGATGTGTCTGACCCAGGTAACCGCAGGGATAGTGTAATTGACTAGGACAGTGATTCTGGGTGAACATCTCTGAATGTAAGCATGGTAGGCTGAAAAATGACCCACAAAGGTGTGTCCATGTTCTAATTCCTATAACTCGTAAATGTTATCTTTCTTGGGACAACATAAACACAAAAGAGAGCCTTTGCAGACATGTTCAAGTTAAGGATCAGGAGGTGAGATCATTCCGGATATTTGGGTGTCCTTAGGTTTTGTTGCATTCAACACAAGATTGCAGTCACCCTAACAGTGGCAGTAGGAAAGTTGCCGCAAAGAAGTTTCCCAAAGTGTCCTGAGATGAGGCTGGTTGGGAGCTTAGCTGGATGGCATCTGCTCTAGAGAGGTTAGATCAATGCCCACCCTAGGGCCCAGCTATTGCCCATCTCTGTCAGTAATCTAATCTGGATCTCAGGAGCCTCTCAAGAATTCTACTCATGGGGTAGGGGAACCAGTTCTCCACACACTTTGCTGCCCATGAACACAGGCTTCCCAGGGTCAGTCCTTGAGTGTATTCACCTCAGCCTTTTCAGATTTTCAGACTCACTTCAACTGGTCACATGAGTCACCAGACTCAAAGGGAAAGTGAGTTGGGCTCCCCTTCATTTTTCCAACTTGAATCCTCCTGGGCACAGTCTTTTCTGTGCCTGTTTCACTCACATTCTGCTAGGTACACCCTTGGCCCCGTGATAGGCACTTGCCAGGACAGTGTAGCAGTGTTGGCTTAGATCCCGGCTCCATACCTGCTGTAGCAGTATGGCCGCCTCAAGATGGCTCCGCCTCAGCTCTCTGGGGCCAGTTAGGAAAGAGAGCACCTTTCAAACACCAACTCACAATGCTGCCTCTAGATTGTCCAAGTTCATGCTGCTTTTCTGATCTCAGGTTTTTCTGTACCAAAGTTACCTATTGTGTTTCTCTCTGTGTTCTCCCTCCCTCTGTGGTGAACCAGCACTACAACCATAACAAGCTTGCCTCCAGTGTGCTCTTCCTTTGTTAAATGTACCCAAATTTTTGAGACTCTATGATGCTCTGATTGTCCAATATTGAATTTAGTGAAATCCCTTTTGTGCCCAACTCACTGAGGAGCAGTATTCCTGCTGCTTGAATCTCGAGCCATGGAGTAACTCTAATCCACCATCTTGAATCTCTCCTTTGGATTTTTAATTGAGGGGATTGATACATGGAGTGTATTTCAAGATTTCTGTAATTTTCCTGAATTTATATGCTAGAATTCTTTGACTATCTAAACACATTTCTTTTTTTTTTTTAAATAAAAGAAAGAAACTCTTTAATGTGCTCTCCCAAAATGGGAGGACTTTTCAAAAAGGCTATCCCTCAGGGAATCCAACAAAGATTCCCTGTGCTCTGCTGTGTGTCAGGCCCTCTTCTGGGCATTTAGGATGGAGCAGTTGGCAGAGCAGGCAGAAGTTCACGCCTGAAAGTAGCTTGTGTTTTACAGGTGAAGATGATAGACAATTAACAGAAAAGACTTCATGTCCAATGGTGAGAGGTGTATGCAGAGACACAAAGCAGGGATGGGGGATATGGAAGACTGTTTCTGCTTTACTTGAAACTAAATTTTCCCCATGAGGACCAAGCCTCCTTGCTCTGAAGTTCAGGAGTACAGAACAATGAGGGAACTCAACATGTTGTGCTGCAGCCCCTTGACAAGGAGCCCCTTTCTGAGGAGGAGGTGATGTCCTCAGAAAGCCCCTAAGCCCACCCCTTGACCATTTTCAGGGGTGCCTATGATAGGAACGTGAGTGCCATGCTGTGCCTAGCCACCTGAACCTCATGTCCTGGCTGTCATCACTCACGGTGTGCCACATGCTGTCCACTGCCAGAGATAGTAATGGTTTCTGTGCCATATTATTTATGACTTACAGAATCACTGCATCCCTGGGAGGAGACCAGGTGAGCGGTGAGGCATCAACCACAGTTCATGGAGGTTCTGTGTTTGGGGATGAATAAAGGATAACCTTTTGGTGATTTGTGCTGCTTCTTTTTCAAAGCCCTTTGAGTTTGAGTTGGGCTTCACATGGTTCTTAAAGACCTGGCAGGTGTGGTTAATCCCACCTTAAAGATTTATCATACAACACAGAGAGGGGTGTGGGTTCACAGGCAGGTTAGAAGCAGGGCAAAGGAACAAAACACAGATTTCCTTGTGTCTTTACATGAGCCCTTTCTGCTTCATTCACATCCCCGATGTCATTCCTGTCTCCTTTTTTAAACCTTATATTCTACATTCAATCTAGCAGCCCATCCTCTTGGGGGATGTAGCTAGAACCTGACCTCTTCTCACCATCTCACCTGGACTGCCCTCAGCCAGCCCACCATTCTCTCTGGCACCGACTGTCACTATCAGCTGCAAACTCGTCTTGCAGTTTTGACCTTTCCTTGAATCCCAGCTCTCAATCCATTCTCTAATCAGCAGCCCAGCAATCAAGAGTGACTGTTTGAAATATAAATCAAATCAAGTTATACTGTTTGTGAGATCCTCTAACAGTTCTCCATCTTCCAGAAGGAAAGCCAGAGTTCTTCCTGAAGCCTGCGAGGCTCATGAGATTGGATTTCCTGCTATCACTTTCTTATAAGTTTCCTCCCTCATCCCTTTTGCTCCCTCAGCTTCAGCCACATTGTCCTCTTTGCCATTCCTTGGATGGGACAAGCCAGAACCTTTGCTCGGGCTCTTCTTCTGCCTGGCTGTCCTCCAGTCCCATAAACTCTCAGAACCGTCTCCTTGGCTTCATTCAAGTCTCCGTTCACAGGTCTCCTTATCATTCACTGTAGTGCCTGAACTAACCCTTCAGTATGAAATCAGTTCCTCTCACTCCCTGTCACCTCCTGCTGCCTTGGTTTT
Source organism: Sciurus vulgaris (assembly GCF_902686455.1). Lineage (NCBI taxonomy): Eukaryota > Metazoa > Chordata > Mammalia > Rodentia > Sciuridae > Sciurus > Sciurus vulgaris. Next base: position 25,995,546 of record NC_136466.1, read on the forward strand.
CTTTATAGCTTTTATCACTACCTGATGTTATATGCTAATTATTTATGCAGCTTTGGATCTCTTAATAGAATGTAACCTCCCTGAGGGTGGTGACTTTGCCTCCCTCATTCTTTAAGCCCCAGTGCCCTACAGTGTGTCAGATACATAGTAGGCACATTTGTTTTCTAGCTAAAAACATGTATTGAGGCTAGTCAATGATGCTATCAGAAACTGCATAAATATTCTGGGCTGCCATAACAGAATACTACAGAGTGAATGGCTTGAAAAACATAAATTTGTTTTCTGGCAGTTTTGAGGCAGAAAGTCTAAGAATAAGATGTGAGCAGGGCTGGTTTCTAGTGAGACCTCTCTCTTCAATGTGCAGATGGCACCTTCTTTCTATGTCTTCTGTAGATCTTTCCTCGGTGTTCAGGACAAAGTCGGGGGGGGGGGGGGGAGAGAGAGAGAGAGAGAGAGAGAGAGAGAGAGAGAGAGAGAGAGAGAGAGAGAGAGAGAAAACTTGTGCCTTGTATCTCTTACTATTTCCTGTAAGGACACCAGTTCTATCAGAATAGGGGCTTAATCTTCTGACTTCATTTAACCTTAATTACCTCCTTGAGGGTCCTATTTCCACAGACAGCCATGTTGGGGGTTAGAGACGCAACATACAATATTGGGGGTATACAATTCAGTCCTCAGTGAAAGTTGACATAATACACCTGCTATGTGCCAAGCATTGTTAAAGAAAGTACTTTATACATTTTCTTATCTAATAATTATCCCTATTTATAGACAAGGAAACTGAGTCAACAGGAAGGTTACCTAATTTTTCTGGGACACATTGGTACTAAATAGAGATGCTGGGGCTTGAACTCAGCCACAACAGAATACCACTGGTCTGGTCTTTTATTCATTTATACTGTATAACCTTCCATTTTACTTGGAAAACATGATGGACTTGATGAAGATTTTAAAGCTTTTCCATTAGATTCTTCCATTTTCCCTGTCCCAAGTTGACAATTCTTTTCTCTAGATTATTTTTATTCAATATGTCTCCATGGAGAAACTATTGCTTCAGGAAAGTATATGGGGTGCCTGGGGAATTCAGAGAAAAAGAGTATGTTAGGTAGGAGAAACTATGTTATGATGAAGTTACAATTACAAAATATCATGGACCGAATATGTAATTTATTGCTGCTCATCAAACATGGGTCAGTGGCAAACTGTTTGACACAGTCACTCAGGGCCACAGACGAATGGACTCTGTGGTCACTATGGAAGAAGACAGAAGAGAGAGCTCCACATATATGTATGAAAAATGAATATATATACACCATCAGGATAAAGAACTTTTTTGTAATCTCAGAATGTTCCCTGGTATGCTCTTCTCTTCAATTCCTTCCCCATTCCTCACAACACTTCTGGTTCTCCAAAAGACAGAACTACTTCCTGTTTTCTATCACCATGATTTAGTTTTGCCTACTCTAGAATTTCCTGTGAATTGAACCATACAGTATGCACTCTTACATCTGGCTTCTTTGCCCACATAATGGTTTTGAGACCTATCCTTGTATATACATCAGTAGCCTGTTTCTTTGAATTTCTTGTACATGGCACGGATTAATCTAAGCTGAATTGATCACTTCCTTATTTCTAGTGTTGTCTGGGATATATTAACCCTTATCAAAAGCTAGATGATATAATAATTGGAGATAAATGTTGTTTTCCAAGTAGGTGTAGGTGAGTGGTTATGAAGCAGGATGCAGGGCCTTGCCAGTCTTGTTTACCAGGAATGATAATTAAATTGTGGTTTGCACTTGGTTTTGGAATTGGGGGTCCATTTACAGTAGAGGTTGGACAGGTAGCTATATGTTGCCTATCTGACCAATTCACATAAGATTCTTCCTCCAGAAGCAGACCTTTGGTTCTCTGATTCCACAGTTCTTTGCATGTGTGTCAGTGATGGTGTGAGAGGTGAAGATGACACATGTTCTGGGCAACCTAACATAGTCATGAAAGAATAAAAAAGTCTGTTGTTGCATTTCTGTATCCTTTGTCTATATCAAAGTTGTTCCCTGAGTAACAATTAAATTTTGAGCATCCTTTCAGCAACCAAACCACTTTAAGTAACAAACTTACTATTACTATTATCATAGTGGAGTAGCATTGTATTACACGAATATAATTTGTTTATCCATTTACCTTTTGATTAACATTTCAATTTTCGGTGATTATGGATAATGGTGCTGTAGGAATTATTGTGTAAATCGCCTTTGTGGACTTATGTTTTCATTTTTCTTAGGAAGTACCCATGAGTTTATATTAGTTGAAAACTACCACAAAATTAGTGACTTAAAAAAACAGACATTTATTATTTCACAGTTTCTGTGGATTAGAAATCTGGGTACTACTCATCTGGTCCCCTTCTTTCATGTCTTTTGCAAAGCTGCAATCAAGGTGTCAGGTAAGGCTGGGTTTCATCTGAGGGTTCAACTGGGGAAGATCTTCTTCTAATTCCACATGGCTATTGGCAGGATTTAGCTCTCAGGCTGTTGAACTGCAGGCCTTGGTTCCTAGCTGGCTGTTGGCTGAATGCCATGCTCCGTTCCTTGCCATATGGCCCTCTCCAAAATGTCAACCTGATTTATCAAAACACTCAAGCTGAGAAGGCAATAGAGAACCTATTAGCAAGACAGAAAGTGACATCCTTTGTAATCTAATCTTGGAGGAATCCTCCCCTCAATGCTTCTGTAGTTATTGTTAGAAGTAAGTTACTCAAGAATTGATCTCAGTTAAATTGACAACTTACTTATTTCTAGTGTTTTATGGGACATATTAACCCTTATCTAAAACTAGAGACTAAAATAATTGGAGAATAAATGATGTCTTCTAAGCAGGTAATTATGAAAGACTATATTGTTAAAATCCAAGCAGGGGATTATAAAAGACTATAAATAACAGGAAATAGAGATTATAGGGGGTCAGTTTAAAGGCTGCTTATTATAGAATTGAATTTCTGGGTCACAGAGTAGGTATATTAAAAGTAGCTATATACAAAAAAAAGCTATTTTCTAAAGTAGTTGTATCATTTGACATTCCCCCCAGCAATATATATGAGTTTTATTTTTCTATTCTTTTCAACACTTGGTATTATCAGACGTTTTTCTTCTTAGCTTATCTAATGAGTATGAAATGGAACTTTGCTAGGGATATAATTTACATTTCTCTGATGACTAATGATGTTAAGCATCTTTTGGTTTGCTTACTGAGTATTTATGTGATAAATTGCACAAGTTGATAAATTCAGGTCATCATTTCTTTTTAATCATGCTATTTGTGTTTACCTACCTCCAACTCGTGAAAACATTCTCTTTTCTAGAAACTGTATAGTGTTAGTTTATGTCTTTATGGTGAGTTAACTTTGAAATATGATGTGAAAAAGAGAGTAAAGATTCATTTTTAAAAATATGGATATCCAGTTTTCACTATTTGTTGAAAAGACTATTTTCTACACATGGAATTATCTTAGCCTTTAAAAAAAAAATCAGCTGGTCTCATATGTTTAAGTGTTTTCCTGGACCCTACCTTCTTTCTATTTTTTTTTTTTTTTGTTACAGGAGATTAAACCCAGTGGCAATTAATCACTGAGCCACATTGCCAGTCCTTTTTATTTTTATTTTTTATATTTTTTTGGTATTGTGAATTGAACCCAGTGTTGCTTAACCACAAAGTCACATCTTTAGCCCTTAAAAAAATTTATTTTTTGAGATAAGGTCTTGCTAAGTTGCTTAGGGTCTTGCTAAGTTGCTGAGGTTGGCTTTGAACTCCTGATCCTCCTGCCTCAGGCTCCCAAGCTACTGGAATGATTGCCATTCGGACTGGCGTAAGATGAAATCTCAGTGTAGTTTTGATTTAAATTTCCCTAATTGCTAATGATGTTGAACATTTTTTTTTCATGTATTTGTTAACCATTTGTACTGTGTCTTTAAGAGTGTCTGTTTAACTCATTTGCCCATTTGTTAATTGGGTTATTTGATTGTTTGGTGTGCTTTTTTTTTGAGCTCTTTATATATTCTAGATATTAATCCTCTCTCAGAAGAGTAGCTAGCAAAGATTTTCTCCTGCTCTTTGGGTTCTGACTTCACATTTCTAATTATTTCCTTTGTTATGCAAAAGTGTTTTAATTTGATACTATCCCATTTATTAACTCTTGGCATAATTTCCTGAGCTTTAGGGGTCCTATTGAGAACGTTCTTGCCTGTGCCTAAAAGCTAGAGTGTTGACTCCACATTTTCTTCTAAGAGTTGCATAGTTTCCCTAGTTTCTGATCTAATACTGAGGTCTTTCATCTATTTTGAGTTGTTTTTTGGTGCAGGGTCAGAGATAAAGGTCTATTTTCATTCTTCTACCTCTGGACAACCAGTTGTCCCAGCATCATTTGTTAAACATTCTGTCTTTGGCAACTTTGTCAAGGATCAGATGACCATATCTGTGTGGGTTTATTTCTGAGTCTTCTATTCTATGTGTCTGTTTGTATGTCAGTGCCATACAGTTTTTGTTTCTAGAGCTCTGTCATATATTTTAAAGTCAGGAATTGTGATACCTCCAACATTTCTTTCTTTCTTTCTTCTTCTTCTTTTTTTTTTTTTTTTTTTTTTTTTTTTTGTCTTTCAATTGCTTTGGTTATTCTGGATCTTTTATTCTTCCAAATAAATTTTAGGACTGTTTTTTTTTCTAGTTCTGTGAAGAATGTCATTGGTATTTCGATGGGGTTTGCATTGAATCTGTATGTTGCCAAAACTGTTTCTAAAAACCCTTACCCCTTTACTATTATCTTGATTCCTTTAGCTTTGGTAAATAAGCCTTCCTTCAAGTCAGAGAGTGTAAATCTTACAACATTTTAATGTTTTTCAGATCATTGTAGCTGATCTAGATTCTTCATACTTCCATTCAAAATTTTAGAATCATCTTGTCGATTTCTTTTTAAAAAGCCTTTGGGATTTTGATTCAGATTTCATTTAATATATATATATTTTTTGTTACAGGAGATTAAACTCAGTGGCAATTAATCACTGAGCCACATCACCAGTCCTTTTTATTTTTTTGGGGAAAATAGACATTTTAACAGTATTGCCTTCCAAACTATGAACATAGTTTAACTTAGGTCTCTATTTTATCCAGCAATATTTTATAGTTTTCAGTGTGCAGTGTCTTTCTATCAAATTTATTCCTATGCAGTACAGGCTTTGACAGTATTGTAAATGGTATTTACTTTTATCATTTGGTTTTGATGTAATATATAAAAACAGTTGAATTTTTGCATATCATCTTTGTATTCTGTGACATTACTAGATTTACCGACTAGTTCAATTAGGATTTTTTAGATTCTTTGAGAGTCTTTAGGTAATCAAATTGTGAGTAAAGACAGCTTACTTTTTATCACCCAATTTTTATGCCTTTTATTTCTTTACTTTTTTCTTCCTATTTCCCTGACTAGGAACATTAGTAAAGTCTTGTATAGGTTTGGCCAAGAACAAACATCCATTCCTTATTCTCAGTCTTAGGTTGAAGTACTGTCATCTTGGGTGTCTGTGGAGGATTGGTTCTAGGACCAGTACCAATGACGCTCACATAAAATGACACAGTACTTCATATAACCTATGCATATTCTCTTGTATACTTTAAATAATCTCTATATGACTTATAATACCCAATACGATGTAAATGCTATGTGAAGTGTTGTTATACTGCATCATGCAGGGATTAATGACAAGAAAAAATAATTCTGTACATGTTGGTTACAGATACATTATTTTTTTTTTTTCTGAATATCTGTGATCTGATGTTGCTTGAATCCTAGGATGCAGAACCCACAGATTGAGAGGGCTGACTACTCAATATTTGCTCATAGAGTACTACAAAGTATCACTAAGTAGTTGAAAGTACCAGTATTTTACCATTTCACCATGATATTAAATGTAGTATTTATTATTATTAAATGTACTAAATGTAGTGTGTGTGTGTGTGTGTGTGTGTGTGTGTGTGTGTGTGTGTGTTGTTTTCAAGGTGACCTCAATTCTCTTTCTAGTTTCTGGGGAGTTTTATTCTTAATGGGTCTTAATTTTTGTCAAATGCTTTTCTGCCTGATTCAGATGATAAATGGTTCCTCTTTTAGTTTTTAGTGTGGGAATTATATTGAATTAATTTTTGGATGATGAACCAACTTTGTATTGTTCGGAAATTCTCTTGGCCATATTATGTTACCCTTTACATATATGTTTATGGAGTCAGTTTGTTGCTATTTTGTTGAGGATTTTTTCTGTATTCATGGAGGGTATCATCTGTCATTTTCTCTTTGCAGTGTTGTCAGGTTTTGGTGTCAAAGTTACTGTGGCCTTATAAAATTAGCTGGAAAGGATGATCTTCTTTATTTTATTAAAGGGTTTTTTGTAAAATTAATATTATTTCTTCCTGGTGCATTTGATTGAATTTACTAATCTATCTGGGTCTGACTTTTCTTTGGGGAATGGTATTTAATCAATAATTTAACTGCTTGAATAAATGGAGAGCTATTTTTTCCTTCTTGCATTCGTTTTGATAAATTACACATTTGAAGGAATTTATCATTTCATCAAGTTGTCAAGTTTATTGACAAAACATTATCCATAAGAGTCTCCTCTTATCCCTTTAATGTCTATAGGGTCTGTGGTGATAAGACCGGTTAGAGATCCTTTGTGTTCTGTCTTTTGCTTAATTATTCTAGCTAGATGTTTGTCAGTTTTGTTTTTCAGAAAAATCAGCTTTTGGCTTCTCTGTTAGTTCTCTATTCTGTCTTTTAACAAATTATGTTGATTTCTATTCTTATATGTTATTGCATTCCATCTACTTTGAATTTATTTTGCTGTCCCCCTCCCCCCATCTACAACTCTGTAAGTTGGAACCTTTTGTTGTTGATTTTAGACATTTCTTCTTTTCTAACATCAGCATTAAAAAAATCACAAATTCATCTTTACATACATTCCACAGACTTTGATATGCTGTGATTTCAATTACTTTTGCTATACTTTAAAATTATTTTTGTTTTTTCTTCTTCAGTCCATGAATAATTTAGGAGGAGTTTTCTAGGTATTTTATAATGATTTCTAAGTTAATTCTATTGTAGTTAGAGAACATACTTTGTATAATTTTTATCCTCTAAAATTTATTTGCACTTGCTTTATGGCCCAGAACGTGTTCTATCTTGGTGATTGTTTTGTGTGCACTTGAGAAAAATGTGTGTTCACAGTTGCTGGGTGCAATGCTTTAAATATAATCAGTCTAAATTGGTTGCCTGTGTTGTTCAAATATACCATATCTTCACTGATGTTTTGGTCTACTTGCTCTATCAGTTCCTGAGAGTGGGAGGTAATACCTTGTACTATGATTGGGAAATTGCCTAATTCCTTTTATTGCTTTCAATTTTTGTTTCACAGACATTGGAAGTTTGTTATTAGGTGAATACACATTTAAGATCATTTTTCCTCCTTTTATTTCTACCCTATGTCTTATATTTAAAATGAGTATAAAATGATCTTTCTTTATGAAGTATGACAATTTCTGCAATTTAATTGGAGTGTTCAATTATATTTGGTATAACTATTGACATTGATACACTTTAATCTGCTGTGACATTATTTTTTTATTTGTCTTGTTCAATGTTTTTCTTTGCCCATTTTCTTCGTATTGAGTATTTAATTATGCTAGTATGATCTATCTCCTCTGTTTTTTAAAGGTTTAGATCTGTATTATATTTTTAGTGTTTGATAAAGGGATTACATCTTTTAAAAATGTATCATGGTGCAGTTTAAATTGATACACCACTTTGTAGTCAGTATAAGAACTTGACAAAAGTATACATTTATTTACATTCACTTCCATCTTTTGTTCTGTCATATATTTTACTCATATGCATGTTATAAACTCCATAATATATTGTCATTATTCATGTTTTAAAAAAGTCAAAGGTTTTAAAAATGTTTCAGGAAAGAAATAAAAATAATCTTTTAAAGTTGCTTATATATTTACAGCTTCTATTCCTCTTTGTCATTTTCTGTAGCTAGGTATTTCCATCTGATATCAGGTGAGCTTTTAGTGTGAATAACTTCTCTTTGCATTTCTTTAAGTCCAAATTGATGACTTTATATTGTCTCAGTTATTTATCAAAAAATGTTGGGTCTTTTGCTTTCATTTTTGAAAGATTTTGTTTTGTGTTATATAAATTCTGAGCTGAAAGTGTTTTTTCCCCTAATACTTCAGTGGTGTCTTTCCAATGTGTTCCAGTCTCCATATTTCTATGAGAAGTCAGCTTTCATTTTTATTATTATTTCCTTATGGGTGTTTTTTGTACATTTTGTCTAGCTTTCTTCAAGATTATTTCTCTTTTCTTCATTGGGTTTTGCTGCCTCCTGGGTATGTGGAATTTATTTAAATTAATTTTGGGAAAATTTCAACTACTATCAGATTTTTTTTCTGCTTCATTTTCTCTAGTCTCCTCTTAGGTTCTCATTACACCATTTGATAGTGTTTCACAGATAATCAAATAGTATCATGTTTTCTTTCAGTGCATTTTCTCTCTATGCTTCAGTTTGGATGATTTCTATTGCCCTATTTCAAATTTATTGAGCCTTCTATTTTATTGACTAATCTGCCATTAGGCTCATGCAAATAAATTTCTCCTCCTTCTTCCTCCTCCTCCTCCTCCTCCTTTTCTGTGGTGTTGGGCCTGAAAGGAGGTCCTTAACACATACTAGGCCACTGTTCTACTGTGGAACCTCACTCTAAATCCTCTGTTTCTGATATTATGTTTTACCGTTGTAAATATTTTTTTCTTTACTTTGTTTAGAATTTACTTATATATCTCTTGGAAATTCTTCAACTATTCACTCCTTAATTGATAATGTCCTATAAAAAAACTTTATCACAATTTTTAAAAAACATCTCTCTTTATATGCTATATTCATTTTTCTGGGTCTGTGATAGTTAATTTTATGTATCATCTCGACTGGGCATGGAGTACTCAGTGTATCGTTAAATATTTTCTGGATGTTTCTGTTAGGGTGTTTTGGATGAGAGTAATATGCAAATAGGCATACTGAGTATAGCAGATTGACCTCCCTGTTGTGTTTGGGCCTTATCCAATCAGTTGAGGCCTGAGTAGAACAGTAAGGCTGATCCTTCCCTGAGCAAGAGAGAATGCTCCCTGTTTGATGGACTTCAAGCTGGAACATCAGCCTTTTCTTCTCTTGCACTCAAATTTTGGAAGAATGGACATTTTTTTAAGCTGTCTGTTTTATCTCAACTCTCTAAGGTCTCCCTCCCAGTGATGGGAACAAAGCCCTTAAAGCTGTTCCAGGATATAAGATTACCAGAAACTGTTGACCAGAATCTACGCCCTGTTGTAAAACATTGTGAAACATGTATGTTATCAGCAAACCCAGACACCCTTTGAAATTTCCTGGCGGCTTTGTTCCCCTTTTCCCCTTCCGTGTGCGACCCCTCCCGATGTGTGGTTTCTGCCCTCATAAACTTGTAAGATTTTCTGCTTGGGACTCAACTCCTCAACTCCTGCATGAGTCACGAGTTGGGTCCCAGTGCGCTGGAATAAAAGCTTCTTGCAGTTTGCATCAAGTGACACCTCTTGACGTTGATTGGGGTTGTCATCGATCTGTGGACAGAGTTAGGGTCTCCTTTTTGGGGGTCTTACACTTTTACATTGGCTCTTCTGACTCTGCTGCCCCTCAGGTTCAACTACACTATTGGCTCTCCCTTGGGCTCAGACAGGAATGACATCCTTAGGTTTCCTGAGTCTCAGCCTGCTGACTCACCCTGTAGATTTTGGGGACTTGCCAGTCTTCATAATCACGTGAGTCAATACCCTCTAATAAATCTTTACATCTATCTCCTATTGGTTCTGTTTCTCTGTAGAACCCTGATCACTCCAGGGGTCATTTGTGGACTCTTTCTATTGACTGATTTTTTTTTTTTTTCTTGGCCAAATGTCATATTCTCTCTTTGGTCTAATAGTTTTCTTATTGTATCTTACATATTTGGGATAATATGTTTTTTGAGACTCTGTATTGTGTTATTTTTTTCTGAAGAGAATTTGGCTAATGGAAGTTTAAATTACGATGGAGCACATTGGCCTTTTCAGGACTTCATTAGTGCTCTGTTTGGTTGATCTATTTGGATTCACTCTTTGTCTTAGAAGGGAACCATAGTCTTTGGATGGTTTTCTTCTAAGGCATAGGTCTTCTAGCATTTCAATGATAATTCTGAGATCTTTGCCAAGCCCTACAACTTTGTGGAATTTGAATTTCTAACCCTTTTTTCTCTTGAAAGAGGTGGCAGTTTCTTGTATGTCTGTCAGCTTTTTAGCTGTTATTTTACATAACTCTCTCTTCCAACCCCTCAGGCCCATAAGCCTGGAAATTTCTGGCTTGTACTTTGTCTGCCAAGCAGCTTACCACAAAGACTAGCAAATGCCCTCAGGGTGACGTGCAAATAATTGTGGCTTTCCACCGAGCAGGGTGACATCTTTCAAGGTTTCAGTCTCCTTCCTCTTCTCATTGCTTTTGTTTGCAGTTGTTTAAAAATATTTCCTTAGAGTTTATAATTGTGATCATTTGGAGGGGGGTGTGGTTTAGTCTCACACAAGTTCCTCTGTTTTTATTAGAATTCAGAAGTTCCTGGCCATTATTTTTATATGTACAAAGTATCATGGAGACAATGACATTATAAAAGAGTCCAGGTGTGGCAAGTGCTAATGAAGGCATGCGAACATTTGTGTGATTTTGATACCGCTCTTCACCGGTGACGAGTCCTGCTTCCTCAGGTGTTGAAGTATAACGCCGGAGAAGCACGCCGAGGCAAATGTAGAGTGGAAATGCAGCTTTATTAAAGAAAAGTAAAAGCAGACTTCTCCCGGGTGGGAAGAAGGGGACCACAGGCCGGAATCCATGGGTTGAGCAAATCCTGTCCTTTTTATGGTTTTATTCTCCCATTCTCTCCCCCCTTATCTCTTTCCTTTCCTGCCTATGGAATTAGGCCTGGTTTTGCAGGTGAGATGTAAAAAGTGAAAAGCAGATGGGGCAGGGGTGGCCAAAGTGATTACAGGCAGGTAAGAGCCAGGGGGCAATTAATCAGCATCTTCCTGCCTGTAGTCTTGACAAGGGCAGGTAAATTTGGTTATCAATGGGTTCTGCAGGTCCTTGACATTCCATTGTCCCATGGCAGTCTCCAACTTCCAGAGGGCAGATGGCTTTCATGACTCCATTTCCTTGATCTGACCCGTTCCCTATTTCTACACTAATGCCTGTCCCCCAACTTCTGGCTTCAATAGTATAAAGTATAGGATGGATTCCCTCAGGTTTAGTGATAAATGAGAAGATGGTTTCTGAGAAAAGATAGTTAACCAGGTCATGACAAATGCAGAAGGTTTACCAGGAAGCCAAACCAAGGATATGTAAGAAGAAAAGCATAAACTAAGTCAGAGGTATGAAAAATGGTTGGCAAATAGGCCCCTCTGACCTAGAATGTAAGTTGGTAAAGGAACATTTAAGAGAAGAAAGCAGTATGTACATTCTTCAGAAAACTAGTAATAGAACCGCCATTTGACCCAGCTATCCCATTCTTTGGAATATACCCAAAGGACTTAAAATCAGCATACTACAGTGTTGCAGCCACATCAATATTTCTCAATTCACATCAATATTTCTCAATTGCCAACGCTATGGAACCAACCTAGGTGCCCTCAACAGATAATGGATAAAGAAAATGTGGTGTATATACATATTGGAATATTTCTCAGTCATAAAATGATGACTTTATGACTTTTGCCAGTAAATGGATGGATCTGGAAACTTTTCATGCTAAGTGAAATGAGGCATGAATGAGGAATCAGACATAACTTTCCTATATTCATATGTGAAACATCACCAGCGAAACTTCACATCATGTGCAAACCACAAAAATGGAATCCTAATTAGAATAAGTATATGGCACGTGTGTATAATATGTCAAACTACACTCTACTGCCATGTATGTCTAAAAAGAACAATAAAAAAGAAAAAAATAAAGAACCTTAATCTAAAGTCTGTTTACAAGTGAGAAAATTGACGTCATGGTCACCCAGCTAATTAAGAGAAGAGTAAGAACACAAATCTGTTTTTGGAAGCCTAGCCAAACCTTCCTTTAATCTCATCTTGTTAAACATGCTTTGGTCTATGTACAATGGTGTTATTGCTCCTAGGGCTTGGTATCCGTGGATCTCTGATTCTGGCCTTTTTCTATATAGATAACACCATCTCATCCCTCAGAGTGTGAACATTAGCTTCACTCTCATGGTGCTCTCGACTGTATCCCTAAACTTTGCTTCGTTCTCTCTCCTACCTGGAGAGTTTTACTTCCCTCTCTTCTTTCTTTTCTTTATAGCACCTAAGGAACATCCACTCCATGTATTGTTCAAGACAATGAGAATACAAATATGAAAACAATATGGTTCTGGTCCTGCAAACCTATGTGGTTTGGTAAAGAAGAAAAAATACCCCAGGAACTATAACCTGGTATAAAAAGAACTCTGACTATAAAAAATGCTAAAAGCTGTGGGAACCCAATCCATTTGAACTGGGTTTATCACAAAGGATGGATGATTTAAACATGCATGAAACTTAGTGTTTTGGTGGGATTTGATAAGAGATCCCACCAAACATTGATAAGGGCATTGGACAGGTGAGCAGGACACAGCTCATCAAGGACCTCATAAGGAATAATAAAGTGCTTGGACCCCCATCTTGAGAATACTGGGAAGGTTGTGCAGGTTTTAAACAAAGATTGGGCTTTTATTCTTGGTTCATCACTCCAGTGCTGCGTAAAGAATGGATTGGAAGGGAGCGAGAGTAGTAGGGATCTGGAAGGCCCATGAGAGGCTATCATAGTGGTTTGGGGAGGGGATGATGGTGTGCATTAGATGGTGGCAGTGATGACACAGAGGAGTGACATACTGAGATCTGCTTTGGAGACAAAAAATTCTGCATTTTTTTTTTTTTTTTTTTTGCATTCCAAATCCTAGAGGTAGGTATTAAAGAAAAAAGGGAATGGCTTTCAGGTTGTTTCTTAAAAATCCGTTAGATGGTAGGTACCATTTACTGGGATTGGGAAAGACTAGGGAAAAACTGAATTGTAATGGAAGGTGAGGCTGGAAGTCCTGTTTTAGGAATGGTAAGATGTGAGATGGCTATAAATAAGACATCAAAGTGGTCTCGTTGTTTCAAAATCAAATTGGGAAGCTACAGCTCCAGTGCTGGAGGTAGAACTTTGAGGGTTGCCATCTGACAGTGGTATTTAAAGTCATGGGATTGTTGTGATCACCCAGAGAGAGAGTATGTAGATACACAGGACCTTCAACGTAATAGGAAGATAGAGGAAGAGTCTCAAAGAGAATAGGAGGTATCAGTCAATCGGGAAACACCATTCTCCTGCGTATATCCTACACATAAACCTTATAAAGGCCCCCTGGGAGATCCTACAGTAAAGAAACATTTCATTTGTCTATCAGAACTTCTTTTAAGCATATTCTTCAGAGACCTCCTTTAGCAAGAACTACTCGATTCTCCCTGCAAATGTACCTGTTGGTAACAATGATTCTTAGACACTGCATAATAAGAATTGGGATGTTTTATATAACCGAGACAAGTGAGAAACATCCCTGAAAGCCAGGAAGAGAAAGTGCCTCCAAAGAGAAAAAAATCTGTAGTACTTGTGGGAGCCAGAACAAGTGGACAGAAGCTTAAGGCTTTGGATTCTAGTTTCCTTAAGAAGAGAATCTCTGGTCATCAGAATGTAATCTTCTGGCACTCTGAGAATGAATTCTGGGAACTTGAAGATGGGAAGCTGCCTAAAACAATGGGATCTGACTTCTTTTAATAAACACAGCAATTATTTATGTAGTAGTTTGTGCCAAATCCTGTGCTTTTAAGAGCATGATCCATCTTGGAAGTAGGTTTTACCATTACCCCCCACTTCATACATGAGCCATTTGAGACTTAAAATGGTTGTAGAGTTTGCACATGTAGAAGGACTTGAGTTTGAACTCAGTCTTTCTGGCCCCAAGTTCATGCTAGAAACCCTGCAACATTTACCTGAGGCATCACACCCAGGCTCACTTCGTCCGTGCTGACCTGGCTGCTTTCGTTGCCTCTTGCAGAACCTCAGAAGGTCCCAATGTGGGTTCATTCATCAGGAAACTCCAGGGGTCCTTGCCAATCCTCCTCATCGCTGGCTCTTAGAGAGGCATTTTACAAAAAGCATCCCATGCTTTGACTTTTGTAATAGTTCTTTGAGGTGGTTCAGATCCTTTATCCAATGGGCTTTAACATGGAAAGCACACTTTTCCTGCCTGGTCTTTTGGGATAGGGATAGGTTGCTATGGAAGGTGTGAGGAGAGGATGCCGGTTAGGGAGACAGCTGTGAACAAACCCAAGCAGTCAACCCATCCCTGTGGAAGGTCCTGCTCAGCTGTGACCTCGACATAGACCGTGCTCCCAGGCAATGTTCTTCAGTGACTTCCTTTACATTTTCTGAGCAATCTGACTGGCATTGGCAAGAGCTACTGTCAGTTTGCCCTGGGCTCTGGCATCCTGCTGAAGGTCCAATTCTCTCTCTCTCTGTTTGAATTTCCACATATACAGAGGGAGTTTTTTTTTGTTTTTTTTTTTTTTTTTTTTGTAATTTATTGAAGGTCTTTTCATTGTAGCTGGTGCTGAACTTTTGTCCTCTGAAGGTTTCTTTGCGTCTCATGTTTACCATCTCTAACATGAGGAAGTTGGATTATAGATCTTCCAAGGTTTTTAGAAAGAGTAGTAATGAAATGGAAAAATTTCTCAAGAATTTACTATGTGCTGTGCTCTCTTTGTCATTTGCAATCTCATCTAATCTTTCCAACAATCAGAAGAAACTGAGACAGAGATGTTCAAGTACATTGCCTGTGTGTACACAGCTCACAGGAGGAAGAGCTGGGGTTTGAGTCCAGTCTGACTGCAGGGCCTTCATTGTTGTGCTATGCCATCTGCATTAGACCCATCTCACAGACAGGAGATGGAGGCCTGAAGCTCACAGAGGTAGGCAGCTCAACAGGGAACTTTACAGCACAGCTTTTTACCCTGGGGTTCATAGTCACCCGTGGGGACAATAAGCAGATTTCAGGCAGATTCCATGATCTTCTTAAAACTGAATGTTCAGCTGTATGTGTATGTGTGTGTGTTTGTGTGTTTGCAAGTGTATACATGTGCATTTTTCCTGGGATGGGGGCTCACAGTCTTCAGTCACTGTCTCAAAGGAATCCATGATCCCCAAGCCTAAGATGCACCTTTGTTCTTAACATGTCAAAGACCCTATTGAGATGACCAAAAGTGGAGACCTTCCCAGCAAAAACAGAACAAACAAAACAAAGAAGACATACCCTTGAGATGACTAGGCATGGTCATTTTATTCTATAAAAGATGGGGGAGAGGCTCCAAAAGGAGAAACGATTTCCTCTCACAGTGGTGGTGAGGGCAGGGACAATGCTGACGATGACAGCAGACTCAATTGCCTTACTGGGTACACAGTGCATTCCGGGTGGTTATAAGCATTTTGCATAGATTTTCTCATTTAAATGCTCACATCAACTCTATGAGATAGTTACAGTGATTAAATAATTAACCTTATTTTATAGATGAGGAAACCAAGGCATGTAGTAGTTAAAGAACTTGCCCAAATATCACACAGCTAAGGAAGTGATTCAGGTGGAAACAGAGTCTAGGATTCCTGTCATATTACCAAGGGGCAGATGGAAACTGGGCCCTCTGCCCTGAAGGCTGCCCTCATTGATGGCTCTCTTGGAGAAGTGGGTAGCACCGAGTACCAGAGTATCAGATGTACCACGAGGACGGCATGGGTGGTGGAGATGCCCTCATCCGGGAGCATTCCCAGCCACTACTTGTGGTGACACTTACAGATGAGACACATTTCCTTAACAAATAAGAATCTAATGGATTAGGTCTTATCTAATTATGCATTCTGCATTAAGCTGTAACCTCTCCCTGCCTGCTGCTGCTGGCATAATAAACTTAATGTACTTTAATGATGTCTTCTTAATTCAAGCATCACATGCAATTAGCATCAAACAGGGATGAGCTGTCACAGGTCCAGGGGCTGTTCTCATCCCTGTCCCCTGGAAGACTCAGATGCAGATATGAATGAATCACGGGATTTGAGGTTCAAAATGTTGCCTTGACAGTGGCAAAGATGGCATGTAATGGCTAGCCATCCTAATTTGAGTCAATAAAATGACATTCTGTTCTAGTTTCGCTTAATTCCAAGTCTCAAGTCAATGAAAACAGTTTGCATTATAAATTTCATTTTGTTGGACCCAGGTCGTTAGCTGACTAATGGGTGTAGAAAAGGTCAGGGAGTCGGTATGTGAGACAAGAGCTCTGAACTGAGACTCGAGCACCTGGGTTCTACCAAATCACCCCACCTCTTGAATTTTACTTTCTTAACTGTAAAACGAGAGTATTAAAACTAAATGGCACTTAGGAGTACCTTCCCTTATAACATGATCTTCCTGCTGTTTATTTCTTTCTTTCCTCCAGATCAACCTCCTTACAGCTTTAACTAGTAACTTCCAAAACTGATCATTAGTACTTTTCTCCTCAGACATCTTCATAACAGTATTTATTGAGCACTTACTGTATACGAGGCATTGTTATTTGTTACCTCATCTCATTGTCAAATGCCTTGCAGTTTGTTATTTTTGTCCATTTTATAGACAAGGAAACAGTGACTCAGATGAAAGTTTTCCCACTTGCAACAGATGCAAAGAGAAGGAACAGAGATTCAAAGCCCTGACCTATTCATGGTGCTGTGCCTTCTCAAATGTTTGCTGCTGCCAAATGGAAGAAAGTGGAAATTGAGGCAGACACTCATAGGCCCCTGATCTTGTCTCTCCACGCACAGTCCATTTCTGGGCCCTTCCTGCCATTTCTTTGATCCCAAATATCACTGCTTCTCACTAGACCCTGATGCACAGTGTCTGTATTTATACGGAGGCTTTTCCCTCTGCAGGTCATGTGAATCACCCTCCTTCACCATATCATTCCATGACAGCTTCAAGTATCAGTTCAGGGGTCACCTCTGCCAAGATTCCTTTCTCAGCCCCCCAGTATCTTTCCCCTTATTTTTAAAGTATATTACTCTCTATTGCTGATATAAGAAGGGCTCTGCTGTGTCATCACTGAGAAGTTCATTTATGTCTCTATTACCTATCTTGATTGTGAACTGCAGAGGAGAAGGGATACCTCTCTACTTCCTTCCCCTGCACCTGGTATATAATTCTATGCTTATCAATAGTTGGTTCTGGTGTAAGGTTGATGCTCAAAGCTACTTAAAGTCTGGTGTGGCCTATACACAGACCCTTAAGAATGGCCTCTGGCTACACTATTGTGAACACCAGTAAATTGACTCTGCTGTGTGCACAGGAGGTAGAAATAGCCAATGAGGAGACTGCTCAATGGATTTCCTGCTAGTTCTCTCCCACTTTACCTTATTCCTTTCTTACGCCTCCATACTGTTCTAAGGTACTCTCTCTACCAGTACTTATTCTCTGACCTTCTTCTGTCTTACTTAGAATTCTTTAGACCTCTGTTCTGTTCCTCAGTCCCTCCAACCAGCTCTAGCCTCAGAACATCTGCTGTCCTTTCCCTCCAACACAGGTAACTCTGTTCCTTCTCATCAGTGAGCTCCCTGTTCCTACAACATTCCTACAACAGGGGTTCCCCTGACCACCCAACTAGAAATCCTCTTCATTTCCCTTCACCAAGTCTCAAGTGATCCTGAGCATTTCTTTCAGAAAAGCTGCTACATTTTTTGCTTGTTTGTTGACTTACCTATTAATTTGCTAATACTTACCAGAATGCATATTCCATAGAGGCATAGGTCTTGGCTATCTGCTTATAACTATATCCCAATTGGTACGCATTAGGCGCTCAACAAATTCAACTATTTATTGATGGGTAAGTAAACAAGTGAATGAAGTAAACAAGTAAGTAAACAATGTAAGTAAACAAGTCAATTCATATCCAAGGAAGACTTTTCATTTGAAAATCATTAGTAGCACTACATGGGCTGGGCAGTTTGCTAGAAACTGCCAGCAAACAGGGATGAGCCATCGAGTTAATCTGACAAAATCTCTCAAATTACCTCTGTGCTAAAACGGTTTGTACTGGGAGAAGGAACAGGGATGTAGTTTACAGTGAGAATAGTTCAGGGTCTAAGACTGGGCTTCCTAAACCAACTTGTGTGCTCACTTTTACTCTGATTGAGTCTTTGCATCATCATGTGCATCTGCTTCTTTCTTTGTCTCCCCAAGGGCCATCCTTCCTCACCTCTGTGCTCTTGCAATTTCCTGATAAATTCTGCTGAGACCTGGTTTGGATGTGTCACTGCCCTAATTCAGCTCCGATGCTTCCTTTCACCATCTTGTTCTGCTCACAATTGTCTCCTTCCTTATTTATTTGTTTATTTTGTACTGGGAATTGAACCCAGAGGGGTTTTGCCACTAGTTAAATCATCAGTCCTTTTTATTTCATTTGACACAGGGTCTTGTTAATTTGCTCAAGGCAAATTACTGAGGCTGGTCTTGTACTTGAGTTCCTCCTGTCTCAGCCTCCTGAGTCTCTGAGAATAAAGGTGTGCACCGCATACCTGGCCAATTCCCTCTTTCTTTTCACTTTCCCTTTCCCTGTTCCTGAGACACAGACAAAGTTTGTCCAATCCCTCTCTTGATGAGATGCTACAGGGGGTTGCTGATAGCATGGGTTGGGCTGAGCTTCTTTGGTATCAGACTTTGGGCAGGACGGATTCTCTTTGTCCAGAGTGGGAATAGACAGACAATGATTGATATCTGCAGATCAGCATTCATGGAAGATAAGTAGGCACAAAATAACTAGATGATACACTAACATGGAAATATTCCATAAGGGTGATACAGTGGTGTTGGGAATCAGACAAGGGAAACATTAATCATGGCCTAGATGGGGTTCACTGTGTTTTTTTATTTCTTTAGAAGCAGTTTCATAAAACACAGATAAGAAGCTCTTTGGAAGTATCAAAGAGAAGGTAGGAAAAAAATTGTAGTGATCATGTCAAAGTTGAAGTTCTATTTATCTTATGCAAGAAGTTTCACTTTGGTGGATAGTTGGGTCATTATTTAATGCATTTGTCTTGCAAATACACACATATTCTGTCTATGTTTACTGGAGACTTAATATTTGTCATTTTTATGGAGTAGTAGTGTGGATAAATGCATACAATGTGTAATGATCAATTAGAGTAATAAATACTTCCATCTCCTCAAAATTAATTATTCCTAAGTGTTGGGGACTTTCAGTTTTTAGTTACTTTGAAATATATCATGGATAATCGGTGGTTACCTTACTGTGCCATAGACCATCAGGACCAGTTCCTCCTATCTTACTCTGTTTTGGAGCCTCTTACCGCTGTTTCTTTCTATGCCCCCTTCTCCTGCCCTCTCCAGCCTCTAGAGATTACTATTCTGCTCAGTTCTCCTTTGTGCTGGAGCTTTTAGTTTGCACAAATGAGTGAAAATGCGGTATTTGTCTTTCTGTGTCTGGCTTATTTCATTTAATGTGATGACTTCCAGCTCTGTCCATTTTGCTGCGAATGACAGCACTTCATTCTTTTTTACAGTCAAATAACAATCCATTAAGTATATATGCCACATTTCTGCTGCAATAAACATGGGAGTGCAGGTCGCTCTTTGATACAAGGATTTCATTTCCTTCTCCTATTCCAGTGGGATTGCTGGATCATCTGTAGTTCTATTTTTAGTTTTTGATACTCTCCATACCATTTCTCATAATGGCAGTAGTAACTTAGTTCCCACCAACGTGTATATGAGTTCCTCTTTATTACGTCATTGCCAAAATTTGTTATTTTTTGTCTTTTTGAAGGTGGCATTCTTAATGAGGTGAGATGATATGGTGGTTTTGATTTACAGTTCCCTGATGGTCTAGTGATAATAAGTATAATGGCTTCTACTTATTGGCCACTCGTATGCCTTCTTTGAGAATGTCTATTTAGGTATTTAGCCCATTTAAAAACTGGAAAGGGGTATGGGGTTAGGAAGGATAGTAGAGTGAAATAGACATCAGTACCTCATGTACATATATGACTGCATGACCCATGTGATCCTACAATATGTATAATCAGAAAAATGAGAAATTACACTTCATTTATGTATGATTTAACAAAATGTATAAATGCATTCTATGTCATGTACAACTAATTAGAACAAATTAAAAAATTAATTAAAAAACTGCATTATTATTAATATTGTTATATTTTGGTGTGAATTTTTTTGAGTTGAGTTCTGTATATATTCTCAATATTAATTTCTCATTGGATGAATGGTTATTTCCTCCCATTCTGTAGGTTGTCTCCTAACTCTTTATCAGGCTTTTAGCTTGATAAAATCCCATTTGTCTGTTTTTGCCTTTGTTGCCTATGCTTTTAGTTTCTATCCAAAAAAAAATCTTTGCCTACACCAATGTCTCCAAGTGTTTCCCCTGTGTTTTCTTGTAGTATTTCCAGTTTTGGCTCTATACTTAGGTTTTTTTGTTCATTTTGATTTTATTTTCTGTATAGTGAGAGATAGGGATCTAGTTACTCCTCCATACATGTACATTCAATTTTGCCAGCACCGTTTATTGAAGAGACTCTCCTTTTTCCAGTGCATGTTCTTGGTGCCTTTGTTAAAAATCAGGTGGTTGTATGTACGTGAATTTATTTTCACGTTCTCTATTCCATTTCATTGGTCTGTGTGTCAGTTACTATAGGTTTTGTAGTATGCTTTAAAGACAGGTGATCTGATGCTCTGGGATTTTTCCCCTCTTGTTCTCTCTTGCTTTGGCTATTTCTGGATCTTTTTGTTCTATGCGATTTTTAGAGTACCTTTTCTCTATTTCTCTGAAAATAGTCACTGGCATTTTGATGAAATTGCACTAAATCCGTAGATTGCTTTGCCTAGTATGGTCATTTTAATAATATTAATTCTTATGATCCAATGAACACAGAATATCTTTCCATTTTCTTGTGTCCTCTATAATTTTGTTCATCAGTATTTTATAATATTCATTATAGAGATCTTTCATCTACTTGGTTAAATTTATTGTGAATTGGATTGCATTTTTGATTTCTTTTTCTGAAAGTTATCAGTGTATACAAATGCTATTATTTTTATGTGCTAATTTTGTTTCTTGAAACTTTATTGAATTCATTTCATCAGTTCTAACAATTTTTGATGGAGTGTTTAGTTTTTTTATGTATAAAATCCTATCAGTGGTATTCATGATAATTTTCTTTCTTTCTTTTCAGCTAGGATTCCCTTTATTTCTTTATCTTGCCTAATTGCTCTTTCTAAGACTCCCAATACTATAATAAGCATAAAAGTGGAGAAAGTGACATCCTTGTCTTGTTCCAGATCTTAGGAAAAATGATTTTTTCTTTTCTGCATTCGGTATGATACTGGCTGAAGATTTTTCATACACAGCCTTTAGTATTTTAGGATATGTTCTTTCAATGCCTTATTTGTTGAAATTTTTATCTTGAAAGGACATTAAGTAGTATCATTGCTATTTTTTGGAATCTTTTGAGATCATACGAGTTTTGTTCTCCATTCTGTTGATGTGATGTATCACATTTATTGACTTGTGAATGAAAAAGATACTTGATCCCTGCTATGAGTCCTACTGATTATGGTGTATGATCTTTTTCTATGCTCTTAAATTTGGTTTGCTAACATTTTATTTAGAGTTTTTGCATCTATTCTAATTAGGGCTTTGATTTGTAGGTTTCTTTTTCATTGAGTTGTTGATTTTTGGTGCAAGGGCATACTGGCCTCATTAAAAGAGTTTGACAGATCCTTCCTTTACGTATTTTTGGAATAGTTTGAGAAGAATTGGAATTCACTCTTCCTTAAATGTTTTTATAGAATTCAGCTATAAGGCCATTGGATTCTGGATTTGCTTTGTATAGGAGACTTAATTACTGCTTCAGTCTCATTACTCATTATTGATCTGTTCAGATTTTGTACTATATCTTGAAGGAATAGGTGTATATGTTCAGGAATCTGTTCGGCCCCCTGATTTTCCAATTGTTTGTCATATAATTGTTTATAGTCATTCTTATGATCCTTTGCATGTCTGTGGTATCAGTTGTAAAGACTCATTTTTTTTTTATCTCTAATTTATTTATTTGGATCTGCTCTCTTTTATTTTTTTTCTTGCTAGCCTTGCTAAATGTTTGTTATTCTGTATTTTTTAAAATGAATGCTTTGTTTCATTGATCTTTGTATTTATTTTTTGTTTTATTTATTTCTGCTTTGATTTTAATTCTTTCTTAATACTAATTTTGAGCAAGGCATGTTATTGCTTTTTCTTAAGTACATGAAGTACACCATTAGGATGTTTATAGAAGCCTTTTTATTTTTTGGTGTATGCATTTATTATTAATAATTTCCCTATTTTTCTTTTTTCTGGTACAGGGATTGAACCCAGGGGTGCTTAACCACTGAGCCACATTCCCATTCCTTTTTATGTTTTGAGTCAATGTCTCTCTAAGTTGCTCAGGGTCTTTCTTGCTAAATTGCTGAGATGGCTTTTAGTTTGCAATCCTCCTGCTTTATCCTCCCAAGCCACTGGGATTACAGGCATGGGCCACTGTGCCTGGCTTAATTTCCCTCTTAATAATGCTTTTGCAGTAGCTCACAGATTTTGATATGTTGTTTTTATTTTTATGTGTTTCAATTTTTATTTGTCTTTTCATTTCTTCAATCACTCATTGGTTGTTTGATGGCATGTTGTTCAATTTCCATGTATTTATATATTTTGACTATTTCTTGTTGATTTCTAGTTTTATTCACTGTGCCTAAAAAGATATATAATTTCAATTCTTCAAAATTTATTGAGACTTGATTTTTGGTCTATCCTGGAGAATATTCCATGTGCTGATGTGAAGATTGCATATTCTGTTGCAGTTGGATGGATTGATATGTAAATATTTTTTAGGTCCATTTACTTTATAGTGACATGGTTCCCTGGCTGCCAAATCATGTAGCCAGCCCACTGGTCCCTGCTGAGAAGCAGCAGCAGAGCTGAGAATTAAAGAAGTGGTGGTTGAACTGTGACCTGGGTGGGCTAGAGCTCATCTGGGCCCAGCCACATCATGGACTACCTGCTGCTGTATATCCAGTGGTGGAGCCCACCAAGCCAGTGCAGGTCTGAGGTGCCACAGGTCAGCACCAAGGGAAGCCAGGGCACACTGTCTCATCATCCTAGGGCAACCCAACCCAGGCAAGTTCAGCGCTGCAGCACTGAATCTCCACGCAGCACTGCAGCTCTGAACCCACGCTGACCTTGACTTTCTGGGAAGCTGGGATTGAGATGAACATTGAGAAAATGGAAGTGGGGTTGACCTGAGCAGACTCAAGAGGTAATCAATAGCATTAGTATTTTTCCAAACCTTAATTAGCATAATTTTGGACCAATAGTGTTGGTACCCTTTCAAACCCTGATTAGCATGAGTTTGGATGGATAGTACTGACCCAAGTGCTTTATAAACCCCTAGATTAGCATACTCAGGGTAACTACTATTGGTCCCCCGCATCCCTATGAAGTTTTCTTTATTGAATAAAACTTAACTCTTTTCACTTGTGCCTTCCATTTTCCATGGGTTTCATTCTACAGATTTGCCAGAGAAGAACCCAGAAAGAAGTTGGCGATGAGTTGCTGGATCTGCTGCCAACTGGAGGGCACAGCCTGCTATTAGCTGCACCACACTTCTTGGCAGCAGGGGTCTGCAGTCTGGGCAGACCCCACCTGCCTGCAGGAGTGGAGAACTCCAGTTTCAATAGTATGGTTCAACTCTGATGTGTCTTTGCTGATCTTCTGACTCAATGATGTGTCTATTGTTGCATAATTAGAGCAGTTCATAGTTACAAGTAAATCCAAACACATAGTGGTTCAACAAAATATAAGTTGATTTCTGGTTCATGTAACTGTCAAGAGAAGTTTTGATGGTTGAGGATGTTGTGAGGTGGTGGTTCCTTGTGGTTATCCAGTCATTAACTGTATGAGAAAAAGAGCTGCAGGGCATGCTGGCTCATGTCTTTAGTCCCAGCTACTCAGGAGACTGAGCCAAGAGGATCACTTGAACACATGAGTTCAATGCCAGTAACAAAGTGAAACAGTACCTTGAAAAAAAAAGCAATAAGTACTGTGCATGTTTTTGTTTTTGTTTTTAATGGGCAGGGTTTGTACATGGGGGTAAAAAAAAATTATGGGGCAATCATTTATTGGCTGAATTCAGTCACATGGCCATATCTTGGCTACATGCAAGGTATGCTGGGACATGTAGTTTAGGTGTATGCCTAGGAAAAAGAGAACATGGATTTTGATAAACAACTTGCAGTCTATTGTTTGTTTAAAAAAATCTAAAAATTAAGAAAGTAGCATAACATTTTTATTGATTTCTTAAGTGTAATAAACTTATTAAATGTAAACATGTATTTTGACATTTTAATATAGTTCATTTCTTTTCTCTATTTTTTGTTTGGATCCCAGAATTTCATAGGTAGAAGGGCTTCATAATTCAATTGCCCTTAATTATAAGTAAGGCTCAGGGGAGTTTTCTCAGAATACTTCAATATTTTTTGGGCTTCCTCTCATCTCTTTTTTCATCTCTTTTCATGTAGTTAGAAAAAACACATATCTGTGTTTGGAAGTTAGAAAAAATTCAACGACTATTGAGAACCATGAATCTTTGGCAATGGAAGGGGATGCGAGGAGTTTCTCTACAGTATCTTGACTAGTTTCTTTGTGCTCTTTTCATTGAGGAAATTCAAAACAAGCCCATTCCTTCTGTAATATAACCACCTTAGAAAAGTGTAGTGGTTCTGAGGTCATGTGCTGTGGAGTTCAAGGTTGTCACAGGGGTCTCTAGGGACATAGCCTTGGACTAGAAGTGCTAAGCCAGGGTGGTATTATGACTTCTTCATTAGGAAATACTAAAAATTATACTTTATGACAGTATTGACTGGTATACAGACAAATATGTCAATATTAAGTTAAAACATTTTATTTGACCTAAATATTTTTTTCCTTATTATTTTAAAAGATAATATTTTAAGAACCTTTGTGACTCTGAATATTATTGTAGGCCTTAGGTTCTTTGTGCCTAATGGACATGTTGACCTGGATTGAATTTACCTTACCTGCAATCCCTATCAGAGATGCTAAAAGTAAAAAATGTGTGACTTAGAATTCATGAGATTCAGCATCTTCCAATAATAGATGAGAAAACTTAGGGTATGAGAGAGTGACTTACAAGGTCATTTGGTTAATTCATGACTGAGCCTGAACCATTCTTTCCATACCCCATGCCTTTCCATTCATCCTTTTATTAGTCATTCTCTCACATAGTCCATGTTCAGCAAAACCTGCTCTGTGTTGATATTAGCACACCATACCATCCCACACCCTGCTTGGTCCTTGGAGATAGGACAAGAATTATTATCCATAATGGGCCATCTTGGACTCAGAGAGGCTGGTTGTAGGGTTTCTCCACACTCTTTTTGCTATGGAGAACAAGAATGCAAGTTCTGTTTTACCACTTCCTGGTCTCAGCACCTTGTACCATTATGACTCATGACTAGATAAAATGTCGCCCATATGATTGGTGTGTGTGGAGAGAGAGAGAGAGAGAGGGAGGGAGAGAGAGAGAGAGAGAGAGAGAGAGAGAGAGAGAGAGAGAGAGAGAGGGAGAGAGAGAGAGAGAGAGAGAGAAACACAGTCATAACATCTATTTAAAGATAACTACTAGCTGAGTGTAGCAGCGCACACCTGCATGAAGCTGAGAGAGAAGATCAAAAGTCTGAAGTCAGCCTGAACAACTTAACAAGACATGTCTCAAAAAAATTGAGTGGAGGAACTAGAGCTATAGTACATTGGAAGAGCACCCCTGAATTCAATCCTCAACATCACAAAAATATTTATTTATTTATATATTTGTTCAAACTTCTAAGCTTGGCTAGTGTGTATGTATTGGGTCCCATGCCATTAATAGCCCTGTTATCCCCACTCTACAGATGAGGAAATGAAGGCTGGTGAGGCCCCAAGATTTGAACCTAAACTGTCTGACTCTGGTCCTGCCACTCAATGTTAAACTCTTCTTTCTCCCTTTTTATCCTTCTTCACTACTTTCCTTATGAAAATTTTCCTTTTTCTATTTTCCACTGGCCGCAGTGAAAGGCACAGGAGGTTATTTAGCTGTTCTAATCATTGTCTATAAATAAGTCAGCACTTGCTTATCAGGAAGGGTTAGAATTTCACTTTGCACCCAGGTCAGTAGGTTGAGTGGTTGAAGTGCACAAAATTCACGTGTCCCCTGTGGATCCTGGCTGGTCAGTTCCCCAGAGGTCTTTCGACTAGTCAAGTAGAGATGTGTCTTCTCTCTATCCCTGGGTAGCACAGAATGGAATCCTTCTTCTTTGATCAGGGTTATTCTAAAAAGTCTTTTATTTCTAAGTCTAAACAAATTTCCAGGCTAGTGAAGTGTTATGGTGAAGCTTAGGGATGTGCAAATGTTGCACATATGTGTTCATAAGTGCACACAAGGGGGACAGAAAGGAACAGTGGTCTCTCTTGGAGAAGAGAGTGGAAACAGAAGAGCTCCAATCTTTAGGAGACATATTTTATATAATTTTAATTTTTTTAGTGGACAATTTCTTGTTTAATTAAAGAAATTAAACATTAAGAAATATCGTGTTATGAAGGAATGGATATGATCTTGGATAAAATCCCATGGCCTCTCTGGGTTCCAGTTTTCTCACTTACAAAATGAGAAATTAAATGATCTCTGAGGGCCCTATCAAAACAGTATTATTCTTTCTATTCTATTTTATAAAGTGCAGTCTGTGTCGACCAGCAAATCACCAACAAGTACAGCACACTGCAGTAATTTGCTTTTTAAGGGTAAAAAAAGTCATGAACTCAATTTCTTCTGCTCCTAGAAGCTATGCAGCATTGCATCTGGTTCATTCATTTTACAGATACTTATAGAGGACAGGCTCTGGGCCAGAGAGGATTTTAGGTGCAGAGGGCAGATTAGTAAACAAGAGAAATGAGGTCTCAGTATTCATGAGAAAACCAACACAAAGACAAAATAATCGCAGTCATTACCGATTGTATGACTGGCATGAAAGGAACAACAGTGTCTGGAGGGAGGGTTTCAGGGAGGCCCTCTGAGGAGATGCCAAGCTGATCCCTGAGGATGAGCAGGTGTGCAAATGACCACGGGAAGACTGTTCCAGGAGGAGATGCTCCTGCAAAGACCTGGAGATGGGAGATGCTTCCTACATTGGAGCAGGAGAAAGGTTGGTGAGGCTGGAGTTCAGTGGAGAAGGACAGAGTGAGGCCAGTGATTTCTGAGAGTAGGCCGAGCCAGGGACTGCAGACTAGCCATCCTGCAAGTTCAAATGTAGATTTTACTTGAAGAAAAGCAGATGTCAATGAAGGGTATTTTTGGAGAGGAGGGATGTGCTCTGGCACGACCGTCATCACTGGAGATGAGACGGTGGTGACTCTAAATAGTCTTCAAAGTAGAGATCACAGGTCTTAACAATGGAGTAGATGAGGAGATTGGGGGAAAATAAAGAGGAATAAGAAATGTCACAGAACTAAGCGACCACCCTGATCAGAACCCTGCCAACCCTGTTGACAAGGACTTGCATACAAGCGTTAGTAAGTAGAGGGCTCCTGGTTCGTGCTTAGGGTTGAGGGAGGTGTAACCTTTGGCCCTCATCTTATGAAGTTTAAGGGCATTTTTAATCTGGTGAGCTAAACAAGAGGCAGTCATGTCATTTTTAAAAATGACAAATTCTTTGACATTCTTCCTGTTGAGATGTGGACTCTATGTCCCCTCCCTTTGAACCCAGGTGAGCATGTGAGTGCTTTGACCAATAAAGTATGGTGAAAGAGATGCCATGTGTCAGGTGATGCCACTCATCTGAGAGTGAGTCACAAAAAGACTGACTTACTCCTGGGAACACGTGTGCATGGAACTTGAATGTCCTTGGCTACCTGGGAGCTGCAGGTGGGGAAGGCCAAGTCACAGGGAGAGGCCACAGGCAGGTCAGGGAGCAAATAGACAGGTCAAGGAGTCACTTAGAAGATTTCAACCTCCTGTCTTCCCTCTGAGATCCCCGACATCGTGGAATAGAGAAGAGCCATCCCTGCAGTGCCCTGTCCACATTGGCTCCCTCCAGCACTCTGTCCTGTGTGAGTCTGGCCATTGAGGGGTGACAGTCACTAAGTGTGGATGCAGCAATAAAAATGAGAACAGCCATCCAGGGTGGCAAGTCCCTTGATTGGATATGTAGGAAGTCTGAATTTTAGTCATGAATGCACCCACAAAATCACTCATTTTAGGTTTTGATTTTAAGCAAGAATATTTTCACCCTTTTGGGGGCTTGATGTTACTTTCCCTTGATGCCTGTCTAAGTTTCAGAGAAAAGAGGAAGAGGAAAGAGGACAGTTTCAGCCCTCTGAACCTGCTATCCACGTAAGTGTTGACCTCTGTGGACAGTCCTTGGTCATTCACGGGAGCAGCCTGTGTCACCAGCCCAAACTGCCTCAACTGTCACGTGGTGGCAACTGTTGCATGGTGACAGATTCACTCCCCTTCTCCTCCTACTTCCCTTCCAGGATCTTGGGTCTTAGAAATAAATGTCAGGAAAGGATGTAGGAATTCCAGACTCGCTGCCACCCACCTTGTTCTGTCACATTGGACGCATCCTGCTCTTTCTTGGGACTCAGTTCCTTATTTGTGAAACAAGGACTTGGACAAAACAAAAGATAGGTAGTTTATTTTTATTTTTTTTATGGGAGCCCACTAAGA
Source organism: Sciurus vulgaris (assembly GCF_902686455.1). Lineage (NCBI taxonomy): Eukaryota > Metazoa > Chordata > Mammalia > Rodentia > Sciuridae > Sciurus > Sciurus vulgaris. The sequence goes on from NC_136466.1 coordinate 26,024,571, forward strand.
AAAAGCAAAATTTTGAAAAGTTTGGGAAACATTTGTCTTTCTAACTCAAAATAAAATAGCTTTTTGAGCACCAGAACTCTTAACTCTTCCTTTGTCCTAATAATTGGTCAATAGATCTGAGGTCTAGAGCATGCCAGGCATTGTGCCAAGGATGTCACGTGGTCATTTAGTTGACCCTCCTTGGTAGGTATGGTTGTTCCTGTGCTGTACATGCATAGCAGAAGCCTAGAGGGACTGATTAACTGCACTCTGTCATCTGCCTGCAGGGATCTGAATTCAGGACACCATAGTCCCCACTCTTGGCTATCATGCAGTCCTTCTCCAGCTCTCATTTCCAAGACTTTTGTGACCTGTTCTTGCCAGGATCGACTTCATCAGTGACCTCAGGGAGGACCTGTGACTAAGCAGAGTGGAGTCAGGTCTTCACATCTTCACTGTCCATAAGTTACCACTCCCAAAACAAAACATCCAGGCCATGTGCAGATACAAGGCTCCCTTTGCACTCTGTCCAGTATGAGCTCTGGCCATTGAGGGTGACAATGACAGAGGTACTCTGCAGCCATGATTCCCTATGCCACTTCCTAACCTCTTCCCATTTAAGGACAGAAACTTTCCTCAAAGTCTTCAACTCCTAATGAATGAATAGAACAGAACAGGACAGACCATGCATGGCCTCTGACATTGGATAACCTCTGAAAACCTCTGTCTAGCCTCACGTTAGATGGTCAGCCTCTGGAGTCACACAAATTTAGAGTCGAAGTGTGACTCTGCACTTTATAATTTTGAACCTTGGTTGAGTTACTCATTTTCTTTGGGTCTCAGTTTCCTCATTTATAATATGAAGACAATCACTATCTTTTTATGGCACAGGATTCTTGTGAAGATTAAATGTTATGGTAAGACAAGATGCTTAAAACTGTGTTCATTAAATGTGAGCTGCTCTCCTCATTTGGAAAATCAGAGAGTCAGTGATATTGGAGTGTTGGAGGCTACACTTCTAGGGTTCAGTGACAAGCTGGGGCATCCCTGGAATGCAGAGGAGGAACCAAAACTATGGGAATAGCTATAGCTCTAGTGCTGTCTTACAACTAGTATATCAGCACTGCAGTTTATACACACCCAGACATGACCTTGAGAAACAAGGAAAACCATGTCACACAATGACTTATTGATACCCATGGAGATATTTAACTTGAGGGGTAAAGCATAGGAGGAGGTGGAAATTAGCTTCAGATGTCCTTGGAAGAGGGGTTTATACTTTGAGGCTGAATCAAGAACCAATGACTGGGAACATGTTCCTGGCTTTAATACTGCATTTTTAAAGATAGAGGAGGCTAAGTGTGGACACAGATACCTGGAGGAGAAAGGTCTACATGTTCTTGGAAAAACGCAAGCCACAGGCTTGTGTCATAGAGTGGCCTTCCGCTCAGTCCTTTGGCTGCCTTACCTAGGAGGGGTCCAGAATTTTGTGAGATTGCACGATTGTCTCAACAGGTATAAAATGAGTCCTATGAGTCCTGAACAGCAGAGATCTCTCTGCACCCGTCTTTTCACAGTAAGATTGGAGCAACAGGAAGTCATGTCTATGGGGTCGGAGTGCTGAGTATAACCTGCCTACCATCTTCTGACTCGAATCTGAAATATACTTCTTGCCACTGTTGGTCCTGCTGGGCTGGACTGGGAGAGACATGGGAGAGATGGCTCATTATGGCAATGCCAGAGAAACAGGGGGTGAGGGAAGTGTGAGATTCAGCAGAATGTCAGTCACTGGGAAAAGAGCAAGTGGAAGCACCCATGAGAAAAGAACCAATGAAATCTCACAATCCTCCTGGATTGTGTTCCAGGAGGGCGGGAAGAACAATTGAAGGAAGTGGAGTTGCTGACAAACCTCTCTCAAGTGCTGTGGGAGAGTTTCTGCAGATGTTACCATTTAATAAGGCTTGATTTCCTGTGGCAGGCAGGAAGATGAAGGTCCACATAGAGAATTGGAAAGCAGTCTTTCCAAGATACAGTCCTTGAATTGAGTTATTCACTATTAATTCATTAATGTATGGCATACTGAATAGGTGCTCAGCTTGATGAGATAGTGGAGTGGAAAGATTTCTGGGACTGTAGTCCAAGGCTAACACCACTCAGGCCCTCTGAGTCTTTTTCTTCATCTATAAACGGGCTTACTAGTGCCAGCTCTGTGCCCTCATGCTAATTTGAGGTTAGAATGAGGCAACTTGTAAACTGGCCCTGCAACAACCCTGTCTTTGGTAGATATGCCCAGAAATGGGAGGATGATAAGTAATTGATTTCCACTGAAAATCTGTACCTTTAGAAATGGATCACTACTCTGGACTCTTAATGAAGATTCAGCATTTATCCATTCTGCCAGCTGAGATAAAGGGAAATCTGGAGCCGAGCCAGACTATTCTGAAACCCAACCTGGCCTCAGGAACTGGCAGTTCTCTGTGTCAGGAGGCAAGTTAACGTCTCTGAGCACTATAAATGAAAATGAGGATGTCACGCCTACCTTTTGGACCATTGTTAGGGGCTGGAGAAGAGAGTATATGTAATTCCATCAGATGCAGAGCTTGGCTTACAGACAGTCCTCTGTACCTGACTGAGACTTCTTGGTGCCCCGGCAGTAGCATCATCTGACACTCGACTGATATTCTTTGTGTGTTTTCCACCATTATTTAGAGGACAGAATACATGAATTAGGTGCAATGGCAGTACTTTATTTGCACTTTCCACAGGGGAATGAAAAAGGCTCTGGGTTAACTAACTCCCTAGAGGCATTTGTTGCGAGCATCTGGAGGGCTCTCCTTAGGACATACTGGTGAAAGAATTTTCTTTTTCTTCTTAGATTTCTAGTGATGGCAACAAAAATCTTCTGTCAGAGCTCCTTTTTAGTTTGGCTCTACCTGCAAACAATATCGGCTTCTTTCTTTTCACTATTTTTTTTTTTTTAATAGGGGCCAACTCTCAGTTCATCACATCCTTAAGCTAGCTGAGGCATGATTTTATTTTTTCCTTCCCCTTAAGGGTTTCCTATTACACCACCAGCAAACCTTCAGGCACTCTCATTTGTTCTGGGGCAGACTATGAGTTTGGATGTTCATATTCTAGTCCTAGCTCACTCACTTTTGCTTATAAGATTTTGAGCATGTCTCTTGATCTTCCTAAGTCTCGAGTTTTATTTTATAAAATGGGAACAATAATCTCTACTTTATCTGCCATTTCAGGGCATTACTAAGAATCAAGACAGACAATAGTTTTGAAAAAGCCTAGTGACTGCAGAAATCTGTGGCAACCTGAAAGATGCTTCTTTCAGACATCTGTTACTCTAAGTAAGAGCATCAAATACCGTGAGTGGAATTTTATGTGTGTGCCAACAAGGTACATATTTTTCAGGGACTTAACCAGAGCTGGGCCTTGCTGGTCTGTGAAATAGTGCAATTTGCCACTCTTTTTATGTTATTGTTTATCTGTGCAACCTCCTCAAAGTCTTCATGGAGTCTGTGCATTTAGTGTGTTTCTTTCCATCCAAAGTAACACAGATAATGCCAAGTTGATGGCCAACTGCAGGTGTCCAATTTTCTGCTGCAGAACAGAAATAAACACGAACAATAAAGCTTCCCTTCTCTCCCTGAAATGATTCAAAGGGAGGAAGAGAGAGTGAGTGTGTATAGGGTGAGAACCTCTGCTAATATACTTTATTCCAAAGGATGAAGAAAATAAAATTTTTATGGACAGAAAGGAATCTCTTAGAAGACTTATTTATTGCTTTCCTTACCACCAAACCTTTTCCAGAGAGCTTTTCAATTATTTATGAGTTAACACACAGTGTCCAGAGGTTAGCAGGAAGCATTGCTTTTTCCAACTGCACAGGAGAAAATGAAAGTCGAATGGTGACATGCGTCCCTCCATGTGTTCAGATGGATTTGGACAGGAACAGTTTGAATTTGGGCAGATTAGTTCGAAACCAATTGCCAGTCAATGGAAAGAGCTGGTTAAACCAAATGCTGACTTCTTTTTCTTAATTATGTGGTTAATATCATTCATAGTTCACTGATTGATGAATTAGAATTCCTATGGTTGTTGGAGTTGCAAATCCAACACAAAAGTAGCTCAGACAGGAGAGGCAGTTGGTTAGACTGCATTACCAGAAGTTTGATGAAAGGCTGGCCTCTTGGACAGCTGGGTCCAGAGACTCTCATAGATAACACGACCCTGCATTGTGCATTTTAGTTTAAGACCTGTGCTTTTTCTTGCTGTAGAAAGATTTTCTCCACATGATTTAGAAGGCAAACTTGGATACTTTTTTGCTTAGATTCAAAAGTAAGGTCCCCTTCTCACCATAAGGTTCCCTTCTTACCCTTTCCTCCAGATTAATAAAACTTGGGGGTCATTTAATATTGTGGTCAGTCATTATAGTTAGGGAAAAAAGGGACTAAAATTGCCTGACCAGGAGCATGGGCAGGGCACAGTATGAAGACTGGTGTACAGCCAGGCCTGGTGGCACATGCCTGTAATCCCAGCAGGTTGGGAAACTGAGACAGGAGATTGCAAGTTCAACGCCAGCCTCAGCAACAGTGAGGTCCTAAGATAGTGAAAACCTGTCCCAAAATAAAAAAATAAAAGGGTTGGGGATCAATGGTTAAATGTTCCAGGATGCCATCCCTAGTAACAAAAATAAACAAACAACAAACCGCCCCCCCCAAACAACTGGCAGTACAGCCAGGATACAATGATTAGGAGCAGCTCCCCAAAGGAAGGAATGACAGGTTGCCAAATCCACAGTTATCTACTATCCGTAATGTATCCTCCCCCATCACCATGGCTTTCCACTACCTGTGAATTTAGTTTTTATATCATTATTTCTTGGTTTCTAATAAATTTCTCAATAAAATTAACAGTTTCTTTTTTATTCCTCCCTAAATGAGTTGGTGTGTGAACACAAGACCCCGAGGTCACAACATATTTTTTTTTAAAAAAATATTGAAATGATTTTTTTCTGATTAGGATTCAAGGTAAGATAGAGAAAATGATAATTTATTTTATTGTCTAAAACATCTATGTAATAAGTTGTTTTTTGAAAAAATCATTTTTCTTCTGTAATTGTTTAGAAACTTCTTAATCTTCTTTAAACTCTGCATACATTCAACATCAGGCTTCTTTGTTGAATAACCATCTTCTCTGTTTTTCATGACACCATTTTGGATGTGTACATTAAGACAAGGCTTTCCTTATAAACTGTAAAGTGGTGACATTTATGTTGGACATCCTCTCATTTTTCATCCTGAATTCTTTGCTTACCTTCCTGCATGGCACTGTACCCTTCAAGTGCTTGTCTGCTACTCTATGATGACCGTTTATTCATGAAAGCGCCTTGTAGCAGGTATGTTGGTTCAGTTTGACTTTGCCAGATATTTTTTCTGCTAATGGCTCTTACAAAGAAATTCATGAAATGTTGTAGAATAAAAGATTTGTGTAGGATAAGGAATTTGGGGGACATAGTAAATATTAAGGACATGTATTTGGAAGAAAATTTGAGCATGATTCTGAAGTCCCCTCCGTTTAGGCATTTGCCTACTCTATTTAAATATGAGACTAAACTTAGTCTCATACTAGTTACTGCTTCCAGTTGCCTCTCTAAAATGCTTTTCCCAGATCATGGGACAATATATCTAAATACACTTAACTAACTCTATATGGAAAGAAGCAAACAGGTCACACATTCAGTTTTAGTATTGGTTTAACTGTAAGAAGGTCTCTTTGTGTTGTGCCAGTACCCTGGATTTTGAGCCAGGAGAACTACCTTCCAGTTCATCTTGGTTTTAACTAGGAACTTAAGTGACCCTGGAAAGTCATTTATTCTCTAGGACCTCAAGTCCACTTATTTATAAGATATAATTGGATAAAATAATGATTAGATAATTTCTAAGGTCCTTTGTGACTCTTATGAGTTTTCTGAGTCTTATTTATAAAAACATTTATCCAGTGGAAATACTACTGTCTCTTCTCAAAGATCTTGTGATCATGAGACCAATGTATGTAAATGCCCAGGATAATGCATATGTTTAAAAAATGTCAGTGGTAATGCTTAGATTCATGAATTATTCTGCCACTTATTTCCTGTAACGTGGGATGCATGGATTGATTCTGTGTATTGCTTTCTTTTTGGTAATGGTAGCCTTACCTGGCAAGAATCCAATAGCGAGGCTCAGGTAGAGCCCTCACATACATCCAAGGAGCACCTGCCATGTGATTCTTATTATTGCCAACATCCCCCATGAGCCCAGAAGCCCACACACAGTCCTTCAGGAATTATGGAGAATGTTCTGTTATAACAAGGATGGCAAATACTTTGCAAAGAAGCTGCCCTTTACCACGAGCTCATGATGATTTATGAATCTGTCATAGTTCACTTTTATTGAACATAGATGGGACTCAGAATTCTCATCCCAGTGCCTTTGTTGGTGCCACTGGCTCCTTATTTGGTGACTTCTTTGCATATTAAAGTAAGTGCCATCAACAGGTGGCAGGTCTTCCCCCGCTTCTGGTAGTGACCTTTTGGGACTTTTTGCTGGAAACTCATGTGGGCAGATGGCTATGATGTATTATGGGTGTTCCTGTAATATAGGACTTCTATGAAATCTAGGTGGCTAAAGGTCTACTTTCACCTCTGAGCCTCAGTTGTTCATGTGTAAGATTAGGATAGTAATCCTGCCTCCTACAGTTGCCGCCGTGAGTACTTTGCACAGTGCCTAGCACATAATAGATAAATTATACTAGCTTTTGCTAGACTCAGTACCTGATACACGAATGGATTTCCTTCTTAGCTCAAAACCGTCAACCTCTCCTATTTCATGATGGATCCAGTGTCAGTTCTCCATGCCCAACCCAGGCTCCCTTTCTTGAATCTTGTTGGCCCCTGTGGTGCCAGCTACATTAGGTACTTGCCCTTTTACAAAGAAGCCTTACCCATTCCTGCCTTCTCATCTTGGCTTGTTCTGATCCCCTTTTTTGAAAGCCTTCTTTTCTATCTCTGGCTATCCTGTAACACTCTCAAGACATAATACACAAGTTCTGTTTTCTCTTCTCCCATTTCCCCAGGCAGAAATGATCTCCGCCTTGTGTAGACCCCACTCGCCTTTCAGCTCTACCTATCTCATTCATCAAGTCATTCAACAAATATTGATTAAGGATTTATTATGTGCCAGGCATTGGGTGGAGGCAGGCAAGGTCATTGGTCTTGTGAATAAGTATTTTAGATGGGCATATACTTGTTTACACAAGTAAACAAGATGTTATTAGATGGTGATGAGTGATTGGAGAGTGAGTGACTTCAGAATTAGCTTAGATGGGGTGAAGATGAAATGCTGTTCCAGGTAGATGGCATTTTAGTTAGGAGATGATGATGAGCAGCCAACTTCCCAAAGATCTGGGCAAAAAAGATTTCAAACTGAGGAAAGAGCAGGTACAAGGGTACTGGGGTAAGACTTCACTTGGCATGTTTGAGGAATGGGATGGATAAAACAGGAGGAGCTGAAAACTGATCAGTGGGGAGAGGGTTCTAGATTGTCACCTGGACACAAGATGACAATGGGTATGCAGAAGATGGCTTGGCACTTTGCTTTTTCCCCATCAGGTACTAACCACCTTTGAACCTGTGTTGTATTTAACTTATTGTGACTTATTCTTCCTTCCTGACTGTCAACTCTCCAAGAGACAGGACGATCACTTATTTGTTATTCTTCAGGACATCTACCTATGGACGTGAGGATGCATTACCTATATTTGTTAGAAAGATACATGTGTCTTACTCTGTGGTGAAAATGAAGCTTGTCTAGGCTCCTGGGGGAGGGTCAGGCTCACCTGTAATCTCTGAGCTGGTTCTTACTGCAGTCACTTTCCAAAAAGAGGCCAGAAAGACTGGGCAGAGCATAAAGTGCATCTACAGGCAGAGCCTCCTGTGGTCACCTGAGTCATGTTGCTAGTGCTGATGGCTGATAGAATATGTAGCCTTTTCTTCTGTGGCCTTTCTAGTGGACCTAGGGCAAACTTTTCTGACCTCAGCTTATATCCCTAAACTCATCTCCTTTCTTGCAATAGTTCAGTTCTCTGAGAGTTCACTCAGTGAGGTGGGACCCTTGTTTCTTTCTTATCCATCCTTGTCTTACTATTACCCACATTCCCAACATGCTATTCCTGTGCTGTAATTATATAAGACAGGGTTTTTCAACTTTGGCCATATTGACCTCATGGGCTGGATAATTCTTTGTTGTGGGGGGCTGCCCTGTGCATTGTTGGATGGTTAGCAGCATCCTGGTCTTGATTCACTGAATACCAATAGGGAATGTCTTTCCCCAAGTTCTGAAAACACACCATGTCCATATATAACCAAATGTCTCCTGGGAACAAAATTGTTCCTGGTCCAGAACCACTGACAGATGCCTACAACCAAGAGGGACCTTGGAGATTATTCAGTTTATCCTCCTTCCCTCATTTCACAAATGAAGACACTGAGGCATAGAGTAGTGAAATGAAGGTCACACACATCGGTAGTAATGCAGGCAACCGACTTCCTATTGTAAAATATCATCCTGATGCTTTCTTTAGCATTTCTTGAAGTACAAAACTGAAAGTGGGGAGAGACAGAATTGGATGAGAATGAAGGCCAGCTATTGGTTGGACACGTGGCCTTGGGTTCTCAGCCTCCATTTTGTCTTCTCAGGGTAGTAAATCCCTACCTTGCAGGGTTGTTTGTGTGAATGAGATGCATTTGAAACCCTAGCAACCTACACAGTATGTGGTTGTGTTGAGCAATGCTGGTTCCCGTGTTCTGGTGTGCTGCAGAACTGGCAAACAGTGTTGAGCAGGAGGAGTTGGAGCTGTCACTAGGAGGACCCAGAGCTCCTGTGGAAGACAAGGCCAGTGGGCAATGCCTCCAAGTGAACTATGTTTAAAATGCAGGTGGTGGAATTTGGTTTCTATAATGGAAACAGCCAAGTAATTTTCCAGATTGGAAAATAACTGGCTGTGGTTGAAGGCTGACTCATTTGACAAAGTTGGTTTTTTTCCTTTTCCTCAGGAGATACCTCTATGACAATCTTATGTCCAATGTCCTGTGTCTCTCCTTTCCCAGCAGAATGTTATATTACCAATGTGCCTAAAGGGTATAAAGGAGCATTCAGAACTCAAGTTGGGGACTTTGATTTTTTTCCTTTTCTTATATCAGATGAATATAATGACATTTTCTCCTTTAGAACCATGGAGATGGGATGTGTGTGCGTGCGTGTGTGTGCGTGTGTGTGTGTGTCTGTGTGTTTTGCTCGAAATCAGACTCAGGGCCTTGCAACTGCTTGCAAATGCTCTGTCACTGATCTACACCCCAGCCCAGGACCATGGGGATTGAATACTCCGGACTGTATCTTACAGCCAAGGCTCTTACTCACTGGGGATTCAGGACAGAAAATCATGAGATACTGCTGAGAGGCCCAATGTTGGCCATGTTTCAGTCTTTATTCCTGGCTTTCACAAAAATATAGTTCCCTTGCTCCGCAGACAGTCTCAGGATGAAGAGTGTGCATAGAGCAAAAGGGAAGCGCATACCAACAAAGTGGACATCAGGAGACCTGAGTTTAGATCTTGGTCTGGCTACAGATCAGTATCCCTATTATAGTGCTTTGTAGTTTTCAAGAAATTTAAATAAATGCTTTTTTTTTTTTTTGATAACCCAGGATGGTCCAATTGTACTTTCTTTTCTGACCACACATTATAATCACCTGGTGTCAAAATACAACACCTGAAACAATAATAATGATGATGATGATGATGATGATGATGATGATGATAATAATAATAATTAATAATAATAATATGGTCTATGCTTCATCTCAGGACCAACTAAATCTGGTCTGGAATTGTATTCTGGACATTGGTGACTTAAAAATTTCTATAGGAGATTCTAACATGTATTCTGGGTTGAGAACCACTGTCTGTGTTGAGACAAGATGTTGCATGTCTTTGATGAGTAAGTGATACTTGGGTAATTCAGTTTCACTTTCTTATCCAAGCTTGGAAGGTAGAGTAGGGAGGACCAGTCAGGGACTAACGCCCCTTCCACTGTTGTTTCTCTGCCTGTGGTGTGACCTTGAGGCAGGAGCTTCTTCAACTACTCCAGTTTTCTTATCTGTAAAGTGGGATATAAATGGATACCATAGATTTTTTTTCTTTTTCCTAGAGAGCACATGAGTATTTGATAAGGAATGAGTTTGCTCTCTTGTCTGTTATTTATAATAGGCTGATTTTTTAAAAATACCATTTCAGTGAAAGTTTCCATGCCAACTTCCACAGAACTTTGCTGATCCCATTTTAGTGCCTACCAGGGTGTTACTAATCAGATAACCAGAAGTACAGGAATATAAAAGATTCAAGAAAAGCCTTGGCTGATCTTGACTTCTTCACCCCCTACTTTGCTCTGTGTGGCACACAGGGGAGATGAAATTAATGGTCTTGTGAGTTCTAGGAATTTGGGAAGGAAGGGACATCAGAGGATACATATTCATGGTCACACCTGCAGCCTCTCCTTGACATGACTTGTCCTATCTCTAGGGATAACCTAATTCTGCTGTGGGGCTACTTTGACCATTAGTTGAACCCAACTAAATATATCACGCTATAACTCACAGAATTGTCACACTAAAAAGATAGCTTCCTTTTCCCCATGATGGATGGTCCTGAGAACCTTCTCCAGGATGAATCAGTTTATTCTTCATAGGACCTTGTTTTCAGTCCTCTCTCTAGTCTACTGCTACTCTCCAGCCTACATCTATTCTAAAGGGGCTGAAAGTGGGATTCTTACCCTGCCTCCCCTTTTTTTGTAATCCTGTCTGGAGTTAGTGATTTCTCTGCAGAGAAATGGTAGTGATACCTTTAATCATTCCATCTTCAATTACTCTGCATAACAGACTGGTAGACAACGCTTACCTAGTATTTTCCTGGCTGACACTCATTACAACTTGGTTAACAGTAAGATGGATAGTTAGGGATGTAAACGTTTTGGATTCGGGCAGATCTAATTCAAATTCTGGCATTGTCACACACTTGTGAATGAGTTATATGATTTTTTTTTAAGCCTCAGAGTCCTCATTATAAGGCCCTACTCTAAGAGCCACTGCCACAATGTACAAAGTGTGAAATATGCTTAACATCATGCTCAGTATGAGTTAGCTTGTGCTATCACAGCCTTTATGGTCATTATCTAAACTGTCTGACAGTAAGGCAACAGAGGTCAGGTTTCTCTGCCTGTCAGCTGGTGTTCATGCCTTTCACCCAGGGGCATCTGAGATCCTGTCAGGTGACTGCAGGTGAGTGTGAGCAGCGACTGGAGATTTCACAAGAGCCTTCTGGTTTCTCTCTCGTCTCCCATTCCCTTTCCACTACAGTGGTTGCTGCTATGAGAGCTTTCTTGTTTTATTTTAGACCTTGATCCTTCATAATATACACAATTCCTTGGAAAAGAAAATAATTGATGCTGCTCTCATCTTTGGGATCTAAGTATCACCAGATACTTTACAGTAAGCCCATATGACTTGAGGGAAAGAAAAGTTTTGGGGCAAGAACAAGGGTTATGGGGTCTGAGGAGCAAGGATATCCACTTGTAAGCCTGGCCTATATTTTGTTCCTGCTGGGACTCTGTGAACATCACAAATATACTTGCACTGCAGTTTGGGATGCCTGGGAGACATTCTCTGTGAACCACCCAGTTCCCTAAAGTACAGGGGTGACTACAAATCAAACTCAGCTCTCAACGAGATTGGAGCTGAAGTCCCTGAATGCCAAATACCACTCTTTGACTTTTAAAAAAAATTCTATTTGGATGAAGAACTTGCAATGTTCTAGGCCAGCTGAAATGACCTGAGAGCTGTTTGTGAGTTGGGCACAGTGGTCATTATTAAAAACTGACTCGTCTTAGGTTCAGCAATAAGAAAATAGCAATCTCTAGATCCCTGGCTTCAGAAATGGTACAAAAATGGAATGGACAAAAATGAAAAGTAGATAATGGATCCACAGTGATTTAATTCTCGGTGATATTTTCATTTTATGCAAATACCAAAAGAAAAAAAAAAAACTTGGCTATTTGAAAGAAAAATAGGAACCAAAAAATGTTTAGTGTTTGATCAAGCAAGATCCTTTCACACATCTGCCAAGAGAGTTAAAACAAATATAGATGTTAAATAAAAGGCCCAAGTACCAAAGAGCAAAATTTAATGAAAGCCAGAACTGTTAAGTATGGATTCCCGTTGAGAAAAATGTCAGTCTCTTTCAGAGTTTTCCCATTGCTCTATTTTTAAGAAAAGTATAGTAAAAATACATAATACAAGTTAACTTTTTTCTTGCTTGTTTTCCCATCACCCATCCATTGATGAAAAGCATCTTCTGCTGGATCTTGGACCCCCACCCCCTGACATGGCATAGACCCTCATTTATAGCACAGACAGTTTCTTCCTACTAGATCACATAACTGGTAGGCTCAGTGGCTGGAGAGTATCTTGCCAGGACAAAGGCAAAAAGTCTTTGAAGCACGTTGATGATGGAAAGCTATTTCCAATTCTTCCAAAATGCAGACTCCCTAATGGTGGACCACATCAGATTCTACAGTGGTAGGCTAAGGGATGAGAAAGTCTGTATGAGGGAGGGGTTTGGGGGGATGTAGTTGGCCGTAATAAAAAGTGATAAGCCACCTTGAGGGTGCAGCTTCATGTACCGTGCCCACATTAACATGTGAGAAACTGAATACCACTTGAGTTGAAGAGATGAAGAGTTGGTTTTGGAATGATTCTTGGCTGTGTCTGATGAAGAAGAATGGGAGAGACATAGAGATGGTGAGAGTCCACTAAGAGAACACACAGATGATACCAATCACACTGCACCTAACCCTTGGTAGGTTCCAAAACTTTTAGCTTGCAAATATTAATGTAACCCCTATCAGAAGATTGGATGGATGTAGGGGACAAGGGAATAAGCCAGAATATGGCTATTAATAAAAGCTAATGACACATGGCACACACTAAATCATGTACCTAGGAGAGTGGCTGCTGGAGAACTGGAAGTCAATTGCACCAAGACTGACAGTTGGGGTCTCCAAGAAAGCTAGGTGCCAGGGACTCCCACTTGCAACCAAAATTTTAGGCAGCCTGAGCTTCTCTCCAAGAAACTTGTCACTTCTCCATTCTTGCTTTGCTTCAGTTTTGTAGTTGCAATCATGGGTGTATTGAGTCTGGTCACTGGAATACAATGTCCTCCTTCTGTCTTAGCCAGGGGGAAGATCAGCCTCCTTGGATTAGAAATTGGAATCTGGGATCCAAGGTCATCATTATCAACTTAAATCCATCTCCCAATCCCCTTTTAAGTAATTCAGCCTTGGCCATCTTTCTTTCTAAAAATGACAGAATATTATTTGGCCACAAGCTAAACAAGTCTATTAACATAAAAAATAATCTTTGCATCATCATGGCCCAAAACTACTTCATATTTGATCTCCCAAACCAAGAACAGAACATTCCATGGGAAGTTTCATTGCATGTGGGCTTTGATGAGCTTCCTCTTCCAAATTTTTTCCATCATCTGTCTTTTGCACTTAGCTTGCATAGCATTAACCCCTCTCCTCAGAGGCTCCACAGAAAAAGAGAGTCTACTCCACAAGGGGGTTCCCTGCTCAGATGTCAAGCCAAGGAAAAGTGAGAATCATGGGTGTTATCTCCCTGGCTGTTAGCTCTTCCCAAGGCTTGACTCTGGTTCAGAAAGCTGACTTCCCCATTAGCCTTTGAGCCTGAGCATTGCAGAAGAACAACTTCAGGGCTGAAGTTGACAGTCTGAAAGAAATATACCATACTGTTTATGGCCTTGGGAATGACTCTTGCACATTAAAGGAACCTTTTCCTGAGCAGCAGTAAATTTCATGAGTCCTCCTCTGTCTGCACATCTCGCCCTTGCCCTCTTCCACCACCCTCCTTCTGAGTTGCTTTTCACATGTGATCTTAACTAGTTCAGTCCTTAGGCATCTGAGGAAGGCAGCCCACTTCTCCACCAAGGTCTGTCTTCATCCAAGCTTGGGGCCAAACAGTGGAGGGTACTGTGGAGAGTCCCATGGGGAACTAGTTTGAAGGTTGCTTATTCCTTTTTCTTGCTTGTAAGGTGGAACAAATCTTGAATCTCCAATCTGGAAACTGAAGAGGAGAAGGGGGAGTCGGGAATGAGAAGTGAGAAGAAGGAGGGGCCTAACAGAACCTGCAGACCATGGATAATTGAATAGAAAAAAATTGCACACACTAAGACCACGTTAACAACCAAATTAAAAGAGAACAGGTCCGATTTCTTCATTAGTATTCCAGTAATTCCATTTTCAGAGACAATAGGCTTCATTAGAACGGGTTACTTTTTCCCTTATTGGAGTTACAGTGTTATTATATCATCCACTCAGCAAAACATAAAAGGGTGAAAGAAGATTGCAAAAGGAAGGGGTCAGCAAAATGCGTTTTTATTCTTCAGGAAAATCTGTCGCATCGTCCTCCTTGTGGTTGCGGTGGTTGGTTGCGGTGGTGTTTCATTTTGTTGTCATTGTTTTTGGCACTGAAGGGTTTGGGGTGGGGCCAGGGGAGCCTGAGCCTGCTCCCCGAGGGGTTTTCGTCTGCTCCAGTTACAATCCCGTGGCTCCCAAGGGCATCCCTGAACTGTGGCTCATGCAGGGAATGGATTGCATGGACTTGGGGAAGTCATGGCTGACCACCCGACCATTCTCTCCGCTGCCGCTGCCGCTGGCTCCTGCCCCACTGTTTCGGGGAAGGGTCGATGTCCGTATGGCTTCATTGATGGATTGCTGTGGGATCAAACAGAAACCCTTTTCAGGAGGACCGGGGGTTCTTCCCCAGGTCCTTGGCAATGGTTGGCAAGGGGGATGAGTCAAGTCTGGACCTAAATTAGAATCCCAACTCTCCTCCCCATCAGCTCCTCTCCTGTTCATAATGCTAATCTTCCCATCAACTCATACAACTGGTATGTGACTGGCTCTGGGCAATTCTCTTCTCTTTGCGCATCAGGCTTTATGTTTAATGAAGTGGGTTAGACCATGTGAGCTCTAGGATCTTTTCTGGTTCTAACGTTCTGTGATTCCTAAAGGAGGAGTATTTCCTTGGTATTATCGATGATGGTAAATACGGCATCACAACCAACTGGAAAAGCTCCCACGAATGGGATTTAGGAAAATCTGCATTCTAGTTCTGGTTCTGACATTAACCATCAATCAGTTGTATGACCTAGTATACATCTCTTTATTACCTTTTCAGATATTTAAATCTCCATGGTCTATAAAAACATGAATATCTAGGAATCTACAGATTTTTTTTTTTTCAATAATGGTGCTTCCTGCATGAAAAATGGTTTGAAAATGTTAAGAGAAACTGAGGATGTTGTTATTGTTGGGTTCAAATAAATGCAAAACTACCTGATTTTTTACCGAAAAATAATATCATCCTACCTCTAGCAGTACATATGAGGGAATGTAGGATTTGTTTGAATAAGACAGTCTGAAAATGTAATTGGAAAGGGGGCATATGCTGAAGAAAATGAGAACACATTTCCAAGATCATTATCTGTATTCAGCTCCTTCCCATCTGCATGTAATCACTTGAACCTTCTAGTTTGACACATCCGGCCAGTGCTATAACCTTGTGATTTCTAGCATTTTGGAATTCTAGATTGAAAAGGACTGAAAGGATCACCCCAGAATTTGAGTTAAGTGGAATATTCAAGTCCACAAACAAAGTCTAGAATCACAGTCTATTAAATCAAAGAATTCCTTTGGAGAAAGACATTGTGGCATGAAATGCAAAACTTTCTTTATGTCCACCACTAATTTCCCATTAAGAGTCACTCTGAATTTATGAAGTGGGATTTGATTTTGGTAGAAATTAACAGTAAGGAGAAGAGTTGTCTCTGAGTTGAGAGGTTTCTTTCTCTAAGACCACCCATTTTCAAGACTTGTTCTGGTCTCATCTTCCTCGTGAAGCCCTCCTCCTTCAGGGGTTGGCTTCTCTATTTCATGCTCTATATTCTTTTGTAGTGGTTCTGCTTCAGGCATGCAAGCTTTGTCCTCTTTAGGAGAGCTCACCAGAGCAGGTCAAATACCTTGTCTTTTGGATCCCCAGCTACCCACTAGAGTGACTACCATGAAGTGAGATATTCTTGAATTCCTCTAAGAAAAGTCACACAATCTAGGATCCTGTTAAAAATGTCTATGACTTTCTCCCTTGCTGTGATTGGAGAGAAATCAGTCAATCTTTGGGGGCCGGAAAGAGATATAACAGGCAATTTTGACCTATTTTTTCCCCTGCGATCCTTTTATTACTGGAAATTCTAACAATGTTTTAAAATGTTCTTTCCTTTTTAAATCCATGATTCAGACAGATTTACCCCATGTGATACTCCACCCACACTAGTTCTATCTCCTCCTCAAACCCAGGGACTTGATTTATTTACATTCTCCTTTGGCAGTCCTCCATGGAAGAGGAAGTGTGATTTGGATTGCATTCTTCTAAGTCAAAGGTCAAATAGACACCACTGTGATGCTGCACAGGGACATGTGGACTGAATACATGAAGAACTCATAGTTACTTATTCTCACCTAAAAAAATGTTGGAAAAAAAGGTAACTTTCTTGCAGTGGGGCATGGGTAGAAAACATGAAACTGTCTACAGCTTAGCTCGGAATGTTTATTCTTCACCATATTTCTCTGCCACATTCCTTTAATCAAAAAAAAAAAATGTTCAAAGCTCCCACAGATCACCTTGGACTTTGTTTCTCAAAAGGCTCACACATTCCCATAATATTTAATTGGAAGTTGGTGGAACTTCATGGATTTTTCTTACAGGGCAATATCAATGACACAGGAAGATGAACATTTCTCTGAGGTTAGTGACTTCATACCCCTATTACCGACAGGCACTACCTTCTTATTGACTTCTTTCTAATAAATAAGTATATTAGAATCTCAGGAGAATAGATGAATAGAGTGAAAATTTTGGAATGGGAAGCCATGCTGAAAATCGAGTAGATCTAGCTAGTTCTTAAACTTCATTGCATGTTGGAGTCTCTGGGGGTGTTTGGTGGGGGAAAACTCTGATACCTTTTAAATGCAAGCAAGGTTGAACAGATTTGTTTCTCTCATTCACTGACTTATACATATGACTGACTGTTGAAGTGACAGTTATCTGACCTGGTGACAAAGTAGATGATCTTCTAAATGTGGTTCTTCCTACTCCTATAACTCAGTTGCCATTAGCTGATGTAATTCCTGCCCTTGACCTTGGGAAATATGATTCTCTCTTCTCCCTCTTTGATACACCAGCCAGTCTTAGAGCTCATCCTTAGTGTTGTTTTGAAACTGACACTTAGGGAGAAAAAGGTGAGTGAAAAGTCCAACTTCAGAGTCCCTCAAATTGGCTTTTCAGAGACTTATTTCTCTAGCAGCAATCATAGTCTCTCATTCATTTGTTTTGTTAAGAAGAATCTTCTCGGTCTCAGCATGTCAGAGAATATCCTAATAAAAGCTCAAGCTCAGTAATGACCTCACCCAGGCACATATGCAAAAAACTGGAGAGACCACCTGCAGTAGAGGATGCTCCCCTTGTTATCTAGCCTGTCAGCTGCTCATTAATTCCAGGGAAATATGTGAGTCCTCAATTGTCGTTGCTTAAACACTTCCCATGTTAGCTGCTGAAAGGTCAGCAGCTCTCCTGGGGGTGAAGAGGCTGGGAATTATTCCTTGGGAGCAAAGTGGTAAATAATAAAGATCCTGGTTGTTCTTGATATATATCAGTTGAAAATAAAGATTACAGTCCCTTTTCCCTGGCAGAGGAGAAGAACAGGGAATCTGAGACTTTGCTTAATACAGAATGCACTGAGATTGTTAATTTTGGCTACTATTAAAAAAATTAAATTATTTTAAATATTTGGGCTGCCTGAAGTCCCTCTTTTGAGTCCCCAGCTTTCCCGTGCAACTCATTCCTTCAGTCTTTCTCTGGTCCAATTCCCTGGCCTTTTCACATTTCTGGGCAATAGTTTTAGTGCTTGGGTGTCTGACCCTGGTGCATCCTTGCTGGAAGCTCTCCTCCCGCAGCATGATACTTTTTATGATACTAAATACAGTTAAAATAAAAATGAATAATTTTAGGGAATGCATACAGATGCAATAAAACAATAAAGGGAAAGCAAGGGAAGGCTGTTGGTAAAATTCAGGATAATGGTCACATGGAGTGGGAGGGAGGGAGGGAGGAGGTGCAGTCCAAGTGGTGAGACGAAGGTTTCCTCAAAATCTCAGCCCTTATTGAAAGCTGGGGAGTCATGTGTACTGCTTGCATGATTAAGAAGAACCAATTAAATAATTGGCCATATAAAAAAGCTGACTATGCATTTGAAATATATTTACATAAGTAATTTTGAGGAAAACGGTGCTGTGAGGACCAAGAGAAGCGGCAGCCAGCTGCCTGAAGAAAAAATTTCAGAGGTGCTTCCTTTTGAGTTTCTGCTTCAGGACTCAGCAAATTGATCGTGTGTGTATATATATATACACACACACATATATATATATATATATGCAAAAGGAACTTCTCATGCAGAGGAAGTAGCATAATGGAAGCATCAGAGCAAAGAGAATTTGGTGCCTGGTGGTGGGTATTCCAATCGTCTGTGCAGTGAGGGTGAAAGTCTGCCAGAATGGAGGAAGCGGGAATAGAAAACATGAAAAGAAGCCAAGGAATCTTTCGGTAATAGAATCAATTTGATGACAAATCAAGGAGAATAACACTCTGCACTCTGTCACTGCGACATAGTGACAAGAACTGGTTGTTTCTACTGCCGATCATGACACAGAAGAGTGCTTCCTGGGTTTCTAGCTGGGTAGTGGAGTATGTGTTAAGATTTTCTGATATGATAAGGAAAAGAAAGAAGTGATGGGACAATTATGGATCAAGGTCGTATCAAATACTAAGTTCCAGGCACAGCGAATTCTGCTATCATGGTGACATAGGTCTTCTTGAAAATCATTGCCACACAAAATCATGTGACAAAATTCACAGTGTTAAGGGAAAAAATGGAGTTAGGGTACAACGTTTGAAATCCAACAGTGACATACTAAAGAGATAATAATCTTACAAAAATGGGTAGCAGTTCTGTACATGTTATATGGTTAAAAAGGACATAAAACTTCAGCGAATATGTCATTTTATCTTGCAACAGATTTCGAGTTTTGCTTTCAGCAGAAGGCACCCAAAGTGTTACAGCTCATGTGGATTTTTGAGGTGAGTTCATGTGTACGCTTCATGTACTCCCAGGGGGCTCCATTGAACCAGGCGCCAGTTTTCCCATTCACCTAGTGTTTCTTGCTGAAATGATGCATAAGAAAATGTGAGCTCTGTATTGTGTTTCAATTATACCCTAATTTACCAATCATATTGCAACACATTGGCCTTTCAAAACAAGTGTTTCGGAAAAAGTGTAGCCTATGGGACGCTGAGAGGAAACAGAGAGAAGGGTTCACCAATAGCCTTTTGAGAGAAGAATGGAGGAACTTTAGATCATGTAGAGGGAAATGAGGGGGTGGTGAAAGATGGTGGAATGAGACAAACATAAATCATTATCCTGTGTGCATGTATGATTATGTGAATGGTATGAATTTACATCATGCACAACCATAGAAATGAAAAGATGCACCCCATTTGTGTACAATGAATCAAAATGCAGTCTGTAAAATAAAAAAAAAAAAAATTTAAAAAAGGCACTTTCTTTAACCCTGCAGTGTTGCCTTTAGGAATTTGATCTAAGGAAACATTCAGATGCTGTCCATGAACAAACAAAAAGTACTTTAGAATAGTGAAAAACATGAAACAAGGTTAAAGTCAACAATGCAGGATTAAATGATGGCCATCGACTACTGGAAGGTTATGAGTTTATTAATCAATTCGTAGAGGACGTATATCAATGAGAAAATATTCATGATTGCCAAAATTTGAAATGATCATGCTTTGTGAGGCTTTTTATAGAATATTTTTTGTAACACACACACCCGCTTAAAAATTACTTGAAAAAATGTAGTCTAATTTTTTTTTTTATCTTTGTACCTTTCCCCTGATATTTGAGCAGTGAATTTGTGCTTTTTCAAAGGAGAGTTCATTGGTTCATTTTAACTAGAAAGTGCAGTGTTTGCTGTCTCAACTTCCCCAGACTCCCTTCATGAGCAGGCTGTCCCTCTCCTTGCTTTTGGGAGCTGGAAGAAGGCTCCTGGCTCATGTCTAGCAGAAAAGAGACTGTATTTTTAGTGTTATAAGAAAAGCCACTCAAGTTTTGAAGCATAAACAAGGGTCTTATTGCTGGCCAACGTCCCAGAAATCAGATAGGCATGGATCCAGGGCACCTGGGGAAAAGCTAGTTTAGAAGGCAAGAGACCCAGAGTTTCCCCTGCAGCAAGAGGACTGTGTTTGTGAGCATGGATAGTCTGCCTGTTTCCTTGCAGCTCTAATAGTGTCTGATTCTCCAGAGAGATTAGGCCTCCATATCCCGCTCAGGCCAATGAACATTCTAGTTGGGTATGCATTTGATATGTTTAATCTAAATCACCTTTTTTGGAAAATGTAGTACTGTGGTGTGTGTGTGTGTTGTGTGTGTGTGTGTGTGTGTGTTCCACCTTTAGGGAAATCAGCTAGACATTATCCTTCAGCCACCAGAGTGCCATCATCATTAAATCTACGCCCAGCCTTCCCCAGCAGGGCAGTCCGTCTCTTTTCTACATTACCAGCAGCCTTGCTGTGATGATCTGCAGTAGGGAATGAACCAGACCATGAGGGAGGGAGGGAGGATGATGTGTTGGGAGAGGGCAGTTCAGACCCTGAAGTTCTCTATCAAACTTGGTACATCCGCAGCACACGGAGTACCCACTTGCATCCTCTTCCATTCATTGTGGATGTCGGACCTGCTGGTGGACACAAAGGGAGAAGTCTAGAGGGGTTGCAAAACAGGACTGGATTTAAAGAAGCTTCATTGAGGAATGTTTGCACGTGTTAATCAGAGAGCAAGATCACTACAGTCAGGTGACTGCAGTAACTTTCTTTTTATTTTCATTTATTTACTTATTGATGGTTATTTCATTTTATTTTTTATTTGTGCTTATTATATATACATGACAGTAGAGCGTTTTGACATATACATATATGGAGTATATGAACTTCCCATTCTTCTGGGTGTACATGCTGTAGAATTACATTGGTCATGTAATCACATGTGCACATAGGAAAGTAACATTCGATTCATTCTACTATCTTTCCAATTCCTATCTCCCTCCCTTCCCTTCATTCTCCTTTGTCTAATCCAAAGGACTTCTGTCCCGCCCTTACCTTGGCATTATGTATTAGCATATGCGTAATTAGAACATTCGGCCTTTGTTTTTTTTGAGATTGGCTTATTTCACTTAGCATGATGGTCTCCGGCTCCATCCATTTATTGGAAAATGCCATAATTTAATTCCTCTTTATGGTGATTAATATTCCATTGTGTATATGGACCACATTTTCTTTATCCATTCATCTGTTGAAGGGCACCTAGGTTGGTTCCATAGCTTAGCTATTATAAATTGCGCTGCTATAAATACTGATGTGACTGCGTCACTGTAGTATGCTAATGCTAAGTCTCCAGATCAGTTGCTTTTTCTTTTTCAATACAGGTCTCACTGATGTTCAGACTCACCTTAAATTCCCAGACTCTAGCAATTCTGCCTTGGCCTCCTAGTAGCTGGGACTATAATCATGTGCTTCCTGTGCTGTGATTCTTAAAAGAGTTTTTGGACCACCTGTGCCTGTTCAGACTCAGTGGGGTTGCAAGATGAAGATTCTTGGGCTTCAAGACCTACTGGAGCAGAATCTCAGTGAAATGCCTCAGCATTTTAACTGCATTCTCCTCCAACCTCTTCTTGTGGTACACCCGAGTGTGAGAACTGCCGGGCTCCAGGGGGCTTCATGAAGGAGGGAGGACCTGAGCTAGGTATGAAGGGGAGCAGGAAGAGCTTACCAGGTTCAGGAGAAACGGGTACAAAGCCAGAGAGGTGTGGAACAAGGCCTGTCTGGGGACATGGAACTATTGGTGAATGTGGATGTTAAAACTGGAAGAGTGACTGAGATGTGTTATGCAGTAAAAACCAACTAATGTTCTCTACTGGTTTTTTGGTTAGTTTAAAAAAAAAAATAAATATATATATATCTCCCGAATCATCTGCCAATGTACACAAAACACATTTTTAGGGGAATTAAACAATTGGTGCCATATTTTTTTTTGTTCTGGTATTCACAAAATAATTTAACAGCTGCTAGCAAGAAAATGAATCACTTAATTTTCTTAAAACAGACCATTTATAAGGAAAATATATAAATGGACTAATTTAATCTTTCCACAATTGCATTTCATTTTAGAAAATAAGTCCTGTTTTTTTTTCCCCTTAGATGTCCATTCTAAACATTCTAAAAGCAAGAATGTTCTATGAAAGAATAGGCATAAATAAATTATGTTGTTAAATAATGAAAGCTATAGAACTGGCCAGTTTTAGCACATCATTTGTATGCATATGTTATTGCAGATTTTACTTCTGTTATTGCTTTGCTTTGGATGTAATAATAGTGTTGCTGATACTACGGATGTTTCTTCCAGTATTGTTATCTCTGTGAAATGGAGACGGAGATAAACTGCTCACTCTCCTCTCATTTTTCTCTGAGGTTTTCCTTATGAAAAATTAGCTGCCTGCTCTGTGTTTGGAAGATTTGTTATGGAAAAAGCACACAACCTGTATTGAGCTTGCTGTGTAGAGTTGCTGACATAGGAAGCAGCTCAGCTATGTCTACGCCTGCTCTTGTGACTCTTGATTTGAAGCCAGAGTGGATTTTCTGTCACTGGCAGCTTTGTGTGGATGGCATGAACTCCTGACCATTCAGTGAGAAAATGAACTTTTATTTAAGTTGTCTTGATTGCCCTTATTTCCCATACTTACTATCCCAAACTTCCTATTTAGGTGAAATTCCTTCAAGCTGTTATTACAGCTTAATATAATATTACTATATTATGAATCAATATTAGTGAATAAGTAAAGATATGTGACCTTAATATTTGTAAAACTCCAAAAAAATGAAGACCACTGTAAAATCAATGTATACTATTTCAATAATCCATAATTATCACAAAATGGAGACTACAGGTAATAGGCCATCCAATCATAAGAAATTACCACTTCAATTACCAGGCACAGTGGTGCACAACTGTAATTCCAGTGGCTTAGGAGGCTGAGGCAGGAGGATCACAGATTTGAAACCAGCCTCAGTAACTTAGCAAGGCCCTGTCTCAAAATAAAAGAAAGGGCTGGGGATGTGACTCAGTCGTTAAGTGCCGCTAGGTTCAATCCCCAGTTCCAAACGAACCAACAAAACAAAAACAATTACTACTTTGCTGGCTAAAATAGCACCCATTTTCCCTAATTTGAGAAAGGATACTTAGGAAGAGTTGATGACAGTGACTTTATAATAAATAGACTTTTGAATTTGGTGTAATATATAAAAGTAATGTAGTTTGCCATTTTTAATAGCCAAGGTATTTTTCAGGTAAGTGCTCAACCTAACAGCTGCTGTCCACGACCCACAGATCTGTGGTGGCTGGCCTGGGGGAGTCCTTTGCAGGGATGTGACATGATAAAATGGACACACAAGCTGTAGGCTTGTGGAGTGGGGGGTGGTGAGGGAGAGTCATGAGAAGATTATTTCAGTTACCCAGGGATAAAGTAATGTGGGGGTTCTTGGCTGTGGGCACTGAGGACTGCTGGGGAAGGAGCACAGCCGAAGTGAGAACGTGGCATGCAGTCTTTGCAGGAGGCCAGTAGGAGGACACAGATGGCATCTGTAAGAGAGGAATATTTTCCAGTGGTGCCTGTCTCTTGAGGAATGGAAAGAGAACAAATTGGGGCGGTAATATGCTCTGTGTGGCAGCAAATATTCAGGTTACTCTGGGGAGAGACATGAGAAACCTCTGTTAGTGAAGTCTACAAGTCATTTCCATCTCCTTGAGCTGAGCAAAAGCCCCAGCTGTGTGATTTCTTAGTCAATTATAGGAGCCTGCTTGGCAAATATAGTGCATTTAATGCTAGATCCACAAATCTGGGGCATCTTTTGGCTTTGAAGATTTTCTTGTTTCATTTGCAATTTCCTTTTCATGGTTCTCACTTAGCAGGGACATAATAGTGGTGTCAAGGCAGATTGTTAGGCATCTTCTCTGGGGCTTCTACCTGCATTCTTTCCTGAGAGGCAAGTGTTGGGCAGTTTGGTGCCTTCCTGCCAGAAGGCACTGAGCTGGGCCTGGGTGAGGAAGGGAAGATGTTCCTTATTGGCCTTCCCAGGTGTCTACCAGGGAAGACTGGCCTGAGATTAGGGTCCCTTTATGCAAAGAGAGATTGATAATGCAAAACTGGGCACACCATTCAAAGTCACGGAATTCTCTAAGAAGTTAGGTCTAAAGGCTTTTGTTATCGTCCTATTTCTGGTTTGACCCAATGAGTACTTGAGCCTCTTACCTTGAACTAGGAGGCAATGGTGTCTGCCTCTTTTGCCATGTTCTGTTTACTAACTTTATTTTAACTGTAATTTACCCACTTTGTCTGCCCTCTTGACTCAGTAGATTTGACTTCTAATAATCCAGCCCAACCAGCATTGAGGATTTATTCCTCTGACAACAGGAAGGAGGGGCCTCTCTTCATTCACTTCTCTTACTCCCTGCCTTTCCAAAACAATAATAATACTAGTATTTCAGTAACATCCTGAAATTACATGCAAGGAGAATAATTAAAAAGGATGTGTCTGACCCAGGTAACCGCAGGGATAGTGTAATTGACTAGGACAGTGATTCTGGGTGAACATCTCTGAATGTAAGCATGGTAGGCTGAAAAATGACCCACAAAGGTGTGTCCATGTTCTAATTCCTATAACTCGTAAATGTTATCTTTCTTGGGACAACATAAACACAAAAGAGAGCCTTTGCAGACATGTTCAAGTTAAGGATCAGGAGGTGAGATCATTCCGGATATTTGGGTGTCCTTAGGTTTTGTTGCATTCAACACAAGATTGCAGTCACCCTAACAGTGGCAGTAGGAAAGTTGCCGCAAAGAAGTTTCCCAAAGTGTCCTGAGATGAGGCTGGTTGGGAGCTTAGTTGGATGGCATCTGCTCTAGAGAGGTTAGATCAATGCCCACCCTAGGGCCCAGCTATTGCCCATCTCTGTCAGTAATCTAATCTGGATCTCAGGAGCCTCTCAAGAATTCTACTCATGGGGTAGGGGAACCAGTTCTCCACACACTTGCTGCCCATGAACACAGGCTTCCCAGGGTCAGTCCTTGAGTGTATTCACCTCAGCCTTTTCAGATTTTCAGACTCACTTCAACTGGTCACATGAGTCACCAGACTCAAAGGGAAAGTGAGTTGGGCTCCCCTTCATTTTTCCAACTTGAATCCTCCGGGCACAGTCTTTTCTGTGCCTGTTTCACTCACATTCTGCTAGGTACACCCTTGGCCCCGTGATAGGCACTTGCCAGGACAGTGTAGCAGTGTTGGCTTAGATCCCGGCTCCATACCTGCTGTAGCAGTATGGCCGCCTCAAGATGGCTCCGCCTCAGCTCTCTGGGGCCAGTTAGGAAAGAGAGCACCTTTCAAACACCAACTCACAATGCTGCCTCTAGATTGTCCAAGTTCATGCTGCTTTTCTGATCTCAGGTTTTTCTGTACCAAAGTTACCTATTGTGTTTCTCTCTGTGTTCTCCCTCCCTCTGTGGTGAACCAGCACTACAACCATAACAAGCTTGCCTCCAGTGTGCTCTTCCTTTGTTAAATGTACCCAAATTTTTGAGACTCTATGATGCTCTGATTGTCCAATATTGAATTTAGTGAAATCCCTTTTGTGCCCAACTCACTGAGGAGCAGTATTCCTGCTGCTTGTATCTCGAGCCATGGAGTAACTCTAATCCACCATCTTGAATCTCTCCTTTGGATTTTTAATTGAGGGGATTGATACATGGAGTGTATTTCAAGATTTCTGTAATTTTCCTGAATTTATATGCTAGAATTCTTTGACTATCTAAACACATTTCTTTTTTTTTTAAATAAAAGAAAGAAACTCTTTAATGTGCTCTCCCAAAATGGGAGGACTTTTCAAAAAGGCTATCCCTCAGGGAATCCAACAAAGATTCCCTGTGCTCTGCTGTGTGTCAGGCCCTCTTCTGGGCATTTAGGATGGAGCAGTTGGCAGAGCAGGCAGAAGTTCACGCCTGAAAGTAGCTTGTGTTTTACAGGTGAAGATGATAGACAATTAACAGAAAAGACTTCATGTCCAATGGTGAGAGGTGTATGCAGAGACACAAAGCAGGGATGGGGGATATGGAAGACTGTTTCTGCTTTACTTGAAACTAAATTTTCCCCATGAGGACCAAGCCTCCTTGCTCTGAAGTTCAGGAGTACAGAACAATGAGGGAACTCAACATGTTGTGCTGCAGCCCCTTGACAAGGAGCCCCTTTCTGAGGAGGAGGTGATGTCCTCAGAAAGCCCCTAAGCCCACCCCTTGACCATTTTCAGGGGTGCCTATGATAGGAACGTGAGTGCCATGCTGTGCCTAGCCACCTGAACCTCATGTCCTGGCTGTCATCACTCACGGTGTGCCACATGCTGTCCACTGCCAGAGATAGTAATGGTTTCTGTGCCATATTATTTATGACTTACAGAATCACTGCATCCCTGGGAGGAGACCAGGTGAGCGGTGAGGCATCAACCACAGTTCATGGAGGTTCTGTGTTTGGGGATGAATAAAGGATAACCTTTTGGTGATTTGTGCTGCTTCTTTTTCAAAGCCCTTTGAGTTTGAGTTGGGCTTCACATGGTTCTTAAAGACCTGGCAGGTGTGGTTAATCCCACCTTAAAGATTTATCATACAACACAGAGAGGGGTGTGGGTTCACAGGCAGGTTAGAAGCAGGGCAAAGGAACAAAACACAGATTTCCTTGTGTCTTTACATGAGCCCTTTCTGCTTCATTCACATCCCCGATGTCATTCCTGTCTCCTTTTTTAAACCTTATATTCTACATTCAATCTAGCAGCCCATCCTCTTGGGGGATGTAGCTAGAACCTGACCTCTTCTCACCATCTCACCTGGACTGCCCTCAGCCAGCCCACCATTCTCTCTGGCACCGACTGTCACTATCAGCTGCAAACTCGTCTTGCAGTTTTGACCTTTCCTTGAATCCCAGCTCTCAATCCATTCTCTAATCAGCAGCCCAACAATCAAGAGTGACTGTTTGAAATATAAATCAAATCAAGTTATACTGTTTGTGAGATCCTCTAACAGTTCTCCATCTTCCAGAAGGAAAGCCAGAGTTCTTCCTGAAGCCTGCGAGGCTCATGAGATTGGATTTCCTGCTATCATTTTCTTATAAGTTTCCTCCCTCATCCCTTTTGCTCCCTCAGCTTCAGCCACATTGTCCTCTTTGCCATTCCTTGGATGGGACAAGCCAGAACCTTTGCTCGGGCTCTTCTTCTGCCTGGCTGTCCTCCAGTCCCATAAACTCTCAGAACGTCTCCTTGGCTTCATTCAAGTCTCCGTTCACAGGTCTCCTTATCATTCACTGTAGTGCCTGAACCAACCCTTCAGTATGAAATCAGTTCCTCTCACTCCCTGTCCCCTCCTGCTGCCTTGGTTTTCTTTATAGCTTTTATCACTACCTGATGTTATATGCTAATTATTTATGCAGCTTTGGATCTCTTAATAGAATGTAACCTCCCTGAGGGTGGTGACTTTGCCTCCTTCATTCTTTAAGCCCCAGTGCCCTACAGTGTGTCAGATACATAGTAGGCACATTTGTTTTCTAGCTAAAAACATGTATTGAGGCTAGTCAATGATGCTATCAGAAACTGCATAAATATTCTGGGCTGCCATAACAGAATACTACAGAGTGAATGGCTTGAAAAACATAAATTTGTTTTCTGGCAGTTTTGAGGCAGAAAGTCTAAGAATAAGATGTGAGCAGGGCTGGTTTCTAGTGAGACCTCTCTCTTCAATGTGCAGATGGCACCTTCTTTCTATGTCTTCTGTAGATCTTTCCTCAGTGTTCAGGACAAAGGGGGGGGGGGGGAGAGAAAGAGAGAGAGAGAGAGAGAGAGAGAGAGAGAGAGAGAGAGAGAGAAAACTTGTGCCTTGGTATCTCTTACTATTTCCTATAAGGACACCAGTTCTATCAGAATAGGGGCTTACTCTTCTGACTTCATTTAACCTTAATTACCTCCTTGAGGGTCCTATTTCCACAGACAGCCATGTTGGGGGTTAGAGATGCAACATACAATATTGGGGGTATACAATTCAGTCCTCAGTGAAAGTTGACATAATACACCTGCTATGTGCCAAGCATTGTTAAAGAAAGTACTTTATACATTTTCTTATCTAATAATTATCCCTATTTATAGACAAGGAAACTGAGTCAACAGGAAGGTTACCTAATTTTTCTGGGACACATTGGTACTAAATAGAGATGCTGGGGCTTGAACTCAGCCACAACAGAATACCACTGGTCTGGTCTTTTATTCATTTATACTGTATAACCTTCCATTTTACTTGGAAAACATGATGGACTTGATGAAGATTTTAAAGCTTTTCCATTAGATTCTTCCATTTTCCCTGTCCCAAGTTGACAATTCTTTTCTCTAGATTATTTTATTCAGTATGTCTCCATGGAGAAACTATTGCTTCAGGAAAGTATATGGGGTGCCTGGGGAATTCAGAGAAAAAGAGTATGTTAGGTAGGAGAAACTATGTTATGATGAAGTTACAATTACAAAATATCATGGACCGAATATGTAATTTATTGCTGCTCATCAAACATGGGTCAGTGGCAAACTGTTTGACACAGTCACTCAGGGCCACAGACGAATGGACTCTGTGGTCACTATGGAAGAAGACAGAAGAGAGAGCTCCACATATATGTATGAAAAATGAATATATAACACCATCAGGATAAAGAACTTTTTTGTAATCTCAGAATGTTCCCTGGTATGCTCTTCTCTTCAATTCCTTCCCCATTCCTCACAACACTTCTGGTTCTCCAAAAGACAGAACTACTTCCTGTTTTCTATCACCATGATTGAGTTTTGCCTACTCTAGAATTTCCTGTGAATTGAACCATACAGTATGCACTCTTACATCTGGCTTCTTTGCCCACATAATGGTTTTGAGACCTTTCCTTGTATATATCAGTAGCCTGTTTCTTTGAATTTCTTGTACATGGCACGGAATCTAAGCTGAATTGATCACGTCCTTATTTCTAGTGTTGTCTGGGATATATTAACCCTTATCAAAAGCTAGATGATATAATAATTGGAGATAAATGTTGTTTTCCAAGTAGGTGTAGGTGAGTGGTTATGAAGCAGGATGCAGGGCCTTGCCAGTCTTGTTTACCAGGAATGATAATTAAATTGTGGTTTGCACTTGGTTTTGGAATTGGGGGTCCATTTACAGTAGAGGTTGGACAGGTAGCTATATGTTGCCTATCTGACCAATTCACATAAGATTCTTCCTCCAGAAGCAGACCTTTTGTTCTCTGATTCCACAGTTCTTTGCATGTGTGTCAGTGATGGTGTGAGAGGTGAAGATGACACATGTTCTGGGCAACCTAACATAGTCATGAAAGAATAAAAAAGTCTGTGGTTACATTACTGTATCCTTTGTCTATATCAAAGTTGTTCCTGAGTAACAATTAAATTTTGAGCATCCTTTCAGCAACCAAACCACTTTAAGTAACAAACTTACCTATATCATAGTGGAGTAGCATTGTATTACATGAATATAATTTGTTTATCCATTTACCTTTTGATTAACATTTCAATTTTCGGTGATGATAATGGTGCTGTAGGAATTATTGTGTAAATCGCCTTTGTGGACTTATGTTTTCATTTTTCTTAGGAAGTACCCATGAGTTTATATTAGTTGAAAATTACCACAAAATTAGTGCTTAAAAAAACAGACATTTATTATTTCACAGTTTCTGTGGATTAGAAATCTGGGTACTACTCATCTGGTCCCCTTCTTTCATGTCTTTTGCAAAGCTGCAATCAAGGTGTCAGGTAAGGCTGGGTTCATCTGAGGGTTCAACTGGGGAAGATCTTCTTCTAATTCCACATGGCTATTGGCAGGATTTAGCTCTCAGGCTGTTGAACTGCAGGCCTTGGTTCCTAGCTGGCTGTTGGCTGAATGCCATGCTCCGTTCCTTGCCATATGGCCCTCTCCAAAATGTCAACCTGATTTATCAAAACACTCAAGCTGAGAAGGCAATAGAGAACCTATTAGCAAGACAGAAAGTGACATCCTTTGTAATCTAATCTTGGAGGAATCCTCCCCTCAATGCTTCTGTAGTTATTGTTAGAAGTAAGTTACTCAAGAATTGATCTCAGTTAAATTGACACTTACTTATTTCTAGTGTTTTATGGGACATATTAACCCTTATCTAAAACTAGAGACTAAAATAATTGGAGAATAAATGATGTCTTCTAAGCAGGTAATTATGAAAGACTATATTGTTAAAATCCAAGCAGGGGATTATAAAAGACTATAAATAACAGGAAATAGAGATTATAGGGGGTCAGTTTAAAGGCTGATTATAGAACTGAATTTCTGGGTCACAGAGTAGGTATATTGAAAGTAGCTATATACAAAAAAAAGCTATTTTCTAAAGTATTGTATCATTTGACATTCCCCCCAGCAATATATGAGTTTTATTTTTCTATTCTTTTCAACACTTGGTATTATCAGACGTTTTTCTTCTTAGCCTATCTAATGAGTATGAAATGGAACTTGCTAGGGATATAATTTACATTTCTCTGATGACTAATGATGTTAAGCATCTTTTGGTTTGCTTACTGAGTATTTATGTGATAAATTGCACAAGTTGATAAATTCAGGTCATCATTTCTTTTTAATCATGCTATTTGTGTTTACCTACCTCCAACTCGTGAAAACATTCTCTTTCTAGAAACTGTATAGTGTTAGTTTATGTCTTTATGGTGAGTTAACTTTGAAATATGATGTGAAAAAGAGAGTAAAGATTCATTTTTAAAAATATGGATATCCAGTTTTCACTATTTGTTGAAAAGACTATTTTCTACACATGGAATTATCTTAGCCTTTAAAAAAAAAATCAGCTGGTCTCATATGTTTAAGTGTTTTCCTGGACCCTACTCTTCTATTTTTTTTTTTTTTTGTTACAGGAGATTAAACCCAGTGGCAATTAATCACTGAGCCACATTGCCAGTCCTTTTTATTTTTATTTTTTATATTTTTTGGTATTGTGAATTGAACCCAGTGTTGCTTAACCACAAAGTCACATCTTTAGCCCTTAAAAAAATTTATTTTTTGAGATAAGGTCTTGCTAAGTTGCTTAGGGTCTTGCTAAGTTGCTGAGGTTGGCTTTGAACTCCTGATCCTCCTGCCTCAGGCTCCCAAGCTACTGGAATGATTGCCATTCGGACTGGCGTAAGATGAAATCTCAGTGTATTTTGATTTAAATTTCCCTAATTGCTAATGATGTTGAACATTTTTTTTTCATGTATTTGTTAACCATTTGTACTGTGTCTTTAAGAGTGTCTGTTTAACTCATTTGCCCATTTGTTAATTGGGTTATTTGATTGTTTGGTGTGCTTTTTTTTTTGAGCTCTTTATATATTCTAGATATTAATCCTCTCTCAGAAGAGTAGCTAGCAAAGATTTTCTCCTGCTCTTTGGGTTCTGACTTCACATTTCTAATTATTTCCTTTGTTATGCAAAAGTGTTTTAATTTGATACTATCCCATTTATTAACTCTTGGCATAATTTCCTGAGCTTTAGGGGTCCTATTGAGAACGTTCTTGCCTGTGCCTAAAAGCTAGAGTGTTGACTCCACATTTTCTTCTAAGAGTTGCATAGTTTCCCTAGTTTCTGATCTAATACTGAGGTCTTTCATCTATTTTGAGTTGTTTTTTGGTGCAGGGTCAGAGATAAAGGTCTATTTTCATTCTTCTACCTCTGGACAACCAGTTGTCCCAGCATCATTTGTTAAACATTCTGTCTTTGGCAACTTTGTCAAGGATCAGATGACCATATCTGTGTGGGTTTATTTCTGAGTCTTCTATTCTATGTGTCTGTTTGTATGTCAGTGCCATACAGTTTTTGTTTCTAGAGCTCTGTCATATATTTTAAAGTCAGGAATTGTGATACCTCCAACATTTCTTCTTTCTTTCTTCTCTTCTTTTTTTTTTTTTTTTTTTTTTGTCTTTCAATTGCTTTGGTTATTCTGGATTTTATTCTTCCAAATAAATTTTAGGACTGTTTTTTTTTCTAGTTCTGTGAAGAATGTCATTGGTATTTCGATGGGGTTTGCATTGAATCTGTATGTTGCCAAAACTGTTTCTAAAAACCCTTACCCCTTTACTATCTTGATTCCTTTAGCTTTGGTAAATAAGCCTTCCTTCAAGTCAGAGAGTGTAAATCTTACAACATTTTAATGTTTTTCAGATCATTGTAGCTGATCTAGATTCTTCATACTTCCATTCAAAATTTTAGAATCATCTTGTCGATTTCTTTTTAAAAAGCCTTTGGGATTTTGATTCAGATTTCATTTAATATATATATTTTTTGTTACAGGAGATTAAACTCAGTGGCAATTAATCACTGAGCCACATCACCAGTCCTTTTTATTTTTTTGGGGAAAATAGACATTTTAACAGTATTGCCTTCCAAACTATGAACATAGTTTAACTTAGGTCTCTTTTATCCAGCAATATTTTATAGTTTTCAGTGTGCAGTGTCTTTCTATCAAATTTATTCCTATGCAGTACAGGCTTTGACAGTATTGTAAATGGTATTTACTTTTATCATTTGGTTTTGATGTAAATATAAAAACAGTTGAATTTTTGCATATCATCTTTGTATTCTGTGACATTACTAGATTTACCGACTAGTTCAATTAGGATTTTTTAGATTCTTTGAGAGTCTTTAGGTAATCAAATTGTGAGTAAAGACAGCTTACTTTTTATCACCCAATTTTTATGCCTTTTATTTCTTTACTTTTTCTTCCTATTTCCCTGACTAGGAACATTAGTAAAGTCTTGTATAGGTTTGGCCAAGAACAAACATCCATTCCTTATTCTCAGTCTTAGGTTGAAGTACTGTCATCTTTGGGTGTCTGTGGAGGATTGGTTCTAGGACCAGTACCAATGACGCTCACATAAAATGACACAGTACTTTCATATAACCTATGCATATTCTCTTGTATACTTTAAATAATCTCTATATGACTTATAATACCCAATACGATGTAAATGCTATGTGAAGTGTTGTTATACTGCATCATGCAGGGATTAATGACAAGAAAAAATAATTCTGTACATGTTGGTTAGATACATTATTTTTTTTTTCTGAATATCTGTGATCTGATGTTGCTTGAATCCTAGGATGCAGAACCCACAGATTGAGAGGGCTGACTACTCAATATTTGCTCATAGAGTACTACAAAGTATCACTAAGTAGTTGAAAGTACCAGTATTTTACCATTTCACCATGATATTAAATGTAGTATTTAATTATTAAATGTACTAAATGTAGTGTGTGTGTGTGTGTGTGTGTGTGTGTGTGTGTGTGTGTTTTCAAGGTGACCTCAATTCTCTTTCTAGTTTCTGGGGAGTTTTATTCTTAATGGGTCTTAATTTTTGTCAAATGCTTTTCTGCCTGATTCAGATGATAAATGGTTCCTCTTTAGTTTTTAGTGTGGGAATTATATTGAATTAATTTTTGGATGATGAACCAACTTTGTATTGTTGTTTGGAAATTCTCTTGGCCATATTATGTTACCCTTTACATATATGTTTATGGAGTCAGTTTGTTGCTATTTTGTTGAGGATTTTTTCTGTATTCATGGAGGGTATCATCTGTCATTTTCTCTTTGCAGTGTTGTCAGGTTTTGGTGTCAAAGTTACTGTGGCCTTATAAAATTAGCTGGAAAGGATGATCTTCTTATTTTATTAAAGGGTTTTTGTAAAATTAATATTATTTCTTCCTGGTGCATTTGATTGAATTTACTAATCTATCTGGGTCTGACTTTTCTTTGGGGAATGGTATTTAATCAATAATTTAACTGCTTGAATAAATGGAGAGCTATTTTTTCCTTCTTGCATTCGTTTTGATAAATTACACATTTGAAGGAATTTATCATTTCATCAAGTTGTCAAGTTTATTGACAAAACATTATCCATAAGAGTCTCCTCTTATCCCTTTAATGTCTATAGGGTCTGTGGTGATAAGACCGGTTAGAGATCCTTTGTGTTCTGTCTTTTGCTTAATTATTCTAGCTAGATGTTTGTCAGTTTTGTTTTTCAGAAAAATCAGCTTTGGCTTCTCTGTTAGTTCTCTATTCTGTCTTTTAACAAATTATGTTGATTTCTATTCTTATATGTTATTGCATTCCATCTACTTTGAATTTATTTTGCTGTCCCCCTCCCCCCATCTACAACTCTGTAAGTTGGAACCTTTTGTTGTTGATTTTAGACATTTCTTCTTTTCTAACATCAGCATTAAAAAAATCACAAATTCATCTTTACATACATTCCACAGACTTTGATATGCTGTGATTTCAATTACTTTTGCTATACTTTAAAATTATTTTTGTTTTTTTCTTCTTCAGTCCATGAATAATTTAGGAGGAGTTTTCTAGGTATTTTATAATGATTTCTAAGTTAATTCTATTGTAGTTAGAGAACATACTTTGTATAATTTTTATCTCTAAAATTTATTTGCACTTGCTTTATGGCCCAGAACGTGTTCTATCTTGGTGATTGTTTTGTGTGCACTTGAGAAAAATGTGTGTTCACAGTTGCTGGGTGCAATGCTTTAAATATAATCAGTCTAAATTGGTTGCCTGTGTTGTTCAAATATACCATATCTTCACTGATGTTTTGGTCTACTTGCTCTATCAGTTCCTGAGAGTGGGAGGTAATACCTTGTACTATGATTGGGAAATTGCCTAATTCCTTTTATTGCTTTCAATTTTTGTTTCACAGACATTGGAAGTTTGTTATTAGGTGAATACACATTTAAGATCATTTTCCTCCTTTTTATTTCTACCCTATGTCTTATATTTAAAATGAGTATAAATGATTCTTTCTTTATGAAGTATGACAATTTCTGCAATTTAATTGGAGTGTTCAATTATATTTGGTATAACTATTGACATTGATACACTTTAATCTGCTGTGACATTATTTTTTTATTTGTCTTGTTCAATGTTTTTCTTTGCCCATTTCTTCGTATTGAGTATTTAATTATGCTAGTATGATCTATCTCCTCTGTTTTTAAAGGTTTAGATCTGTATTATATTTTTAGTGTTTGATAAAGGGATTACATCTTTTAAAAATGTATCATGGTGCAGTTTAAATTGATACACCACTTTGTAGTCAGTATAAGAACTTGACAAAAGTATACATTTATTTACATTCACTTCCATCTTTTGTTCTGTCATATATTTTACTCATATGCATGTTATAAACTCCATAATATATTGTCATTATTCATGTTTTAAAAAGTCAAAGGTTTTAAAAATGTTTCAGGAAAGAAATAAAAATAATCTTTTAAAGTTGCTTATATATTTACAGCTTCTATTCCTCTTTGTCATTTTCTGTAGCTAGGTATTTCCATCTGATATCAGGTGAGCTTTTAGTGTGAATAACTTCTCTTTGCATTTCTTTAAGTCCAAATTGATGACTTTATATTGTCTCAGTTATTTATCAAAAAATGTTGGGTCTTTTGCTTTCATTTTTGAAAGATTTTGTTTTGTGTTATATAAAATTCTGAGCTGAAAGTGTTTTTTCCCCTAATACTTCAGTGGTGTCTTTCCAATGTGTTCCAGTCTCCATATTTCTATGAGAAGTCAGCTTTCATTTTTATTATTATTTCCTTATGGGTGTTTTTTGTACATTTTGTCTAGCTTTCTTCAAGATTATTTCTCTTTTCTTCATTGGGTTTTGCTGCCTCCTGGGTATGTGGAATTTATTTAAATTAATTTTGGGAAAATTTCAACTACTATCAGATTTTTTTTCTGCTTCATTTTCTCTAGTCTCCTCTTAGGTTCTCATTACACCATTGATAGTGTTTCACAGATAATCAAATAGTATCATGTTTTCTTTCAGTGCATTTTCTCTCTATGCTTCAGTTTGGATGATTTCTATTGCCCTATTTCAAATTTATTGAGCCTTCTATTTTATTGACTAATCTGCCATTAGGCTCATGCAAATAAATTTCTCCTCCTTCTTCCTCCTCCTCCTCCTCCTCCTTTTCTGTGGTGTTGGGCCTGAAAGGAGGTCCTTAACACATACTAGGCCACTGTTCTACTGTGGAACCTCACTCTAAATCCTCTGTTTCTGATATTATGTTTTACCGTTGTAAATATTTTTTTCTTTACTTTGTTTAGAATTTACTTATATATCTCTTGGAAATTCTTCAACTATTCACTCCTTAATTGATAATGTCCTATAAAAAAACTTTATCACAATTTTTAAAAAACATCTCTTTATATGCTATATTCATTTTCTGGGTCTGTGATAGTTAATTTTATGTATCATCTCGACTGGGCATGGAGTACTCAGTGTATCGTTAAATATTTTCTGGATGTTTCTGTTAGGGTGTTTTTGGATGAGAGTAATATGCAAATAGGCATACTGAGTATAGCAGATTGACCTCCCTGTTGTGTTTGGGCCTTATCCAATCAGTTGAGGCCTGAGTAGAACAGTAAGGCTGATCCTTCCCTGAGCAAGAGAGAATGCTCCCTGTTTGATGGACTTCAAGCTGGAACATCAGCCTTTTCTTCTCTTGCACTCAAATTTTGGAAGAATGGACATTTTTTTAAGCTGTCTGTTTTATCTCAACTCTCTAAGGTCTCCCTCCCAGTGATGGGAACAAAGCCCTTAAAGCTGTTCCAGGATATAAGATTACCAGAAACTGTTGACCAGAATCTACGCCCTGTTGTAAAACATTGTGAAACATGTATGTTATCAGCAAACCCAGACACCCTTTGAAATTTCCTGGCGGCTTTGTTCCCCTTTTCCCCTTCCGTGTGCGACCCCTCCCGATGTGTGGTTTCTGCCTTCATAAACTTGTAAGATTTTCTGCTTGGGACGCGACTCCTCAACTCCTGCGTGAGTCACGAGTTGGGTCCCAGCGTGCTGGAATAAAAGTCTCTTGCGGTTTGCATCAAGTGACGCCTCCTGCGGTTGATTGGGGTTGCCATCGATCCGTGGGACAGAGTTAGGGTCTCCTTTTTGGGGGTCTTACACTTTTACATTGGCTCTTCTGACTCTGCTGCCCCTCAGGTTCAACTACACTATTGGCTCTCCTTGGGCTCAGACAGGAATGAAATCCTTAGGTTTCCTGAGTCTCAGCCTGCTGACTCACCCTGTAGATTTTGGGGACTTGCCAGTCTTCATAATCACGTGAGTCAATACCCTCTAATAAATCTTTACATCTATCTCCTATTGGTTCTGTTTCTCTGTAGAACCCTGATCACTCCAGGGTCATTTGTGGACTTCTTTCTATTGACTGATTTTTTTTTTTTCTTGGCCAAATGTCATATTCTCTCTTTGGTCTAATAGTTTTCTTATTGTATCTTACATATTTGGGATAATATGTTTTTGAGACTCTGTATTGTGTTATTTTTTTCTGAAGAGAATTTGGCTAATGGAAGTTTAAATTACTGATGGAGCACATTGGCCTTTTCAGGACTTCATTTAGTGCTCTGTTTGGGTGATCTATTTGGATTCACTCTTTGTCTTAGAAGGGAACCATAGTCTTTGGATGTGTTTTCTTCTAAGGCATAGGTCTTCTAGCATTTCAATGATAATTCTGAGATCTTTGCCAAAGCCCTACAACTTTGTGGAATTTGAATTTCTAACCCTTTTTTCTCTTGAAAGAGGTGGCAGTTTCTTGTATTTCTGTTCAGCTTTTTTAGCTGTTATTTTACATAACTCTCTCTTCCAACCCCTCAGGCCCATAAGCCTGGAAATTTCTGCTTGTACTTTGTCTGCCAAGCAGCTTACCACAAAGACTAGCAAATGCCCTCAGGGTGACGTGCAAATAATTGTGGCTTCCACCGAGCATGGTGACATCTTTCAAGGTTCAGTCTCCTTCCTCTTCTCATTGCTTTTGTTTGCAGTTGTTTAAAAATATTTCCTTAGAGTTTATAATTGTGATCATTGTGGAGGGGGGTGTGGATTAGTCTCACACAAGTTCCTCTGTTTTATTATAGAATTCAGAAATTCCTGGCGCATTATTTTTATATGTACAAGTATCATGGAGACAATGACATTATAAAGAGTCCAGGTAGGTGGGCAAGTGCTAATGAGAGGCATGCGAACAGTTGTGTGATTTTGATAACCGCTCTTCACCGGTGACGAGTCCTGCTTCCTCAGGTGTTGAAGTATACGCCGGAGAAGCAGCCGAGGAAAATGTAGAGTGGAAATGCAGCTTTATTAAATAAAAGTAAAAGCAGACTTCTTCTCCCGGGTGGAAGAAGGGGACCACGCACAGGCGGAATCCATGGGTTGAGCAAATCCTGTCCTTTTTATGGGTTTTTATTCTCCCATTCTCTCCCCCTTATCTCTTTCCTTCCTGCCTATGGAATTAGGCCTGGTTTTGCAGGTGAGATGTAAAAAGTGAAAAGCAGATGGGGCAGGGGGGGGCCAAAGTGATTCAGGCAGGTAAGAGCCCAGGGGGCATTAATCAGCATCTTCCTGCCTGTAGTCTCTGACAAGGGCAGGTAAATTTGGTTATCAATGGGTTCTGCAGGTCCTTGACATTCCATTTGTCCCATGGCAGTCTCCAACTTCCAGAGGCAGATGGCTTTCATGACCTCCATTTCCTTGATCTGACCCGATTCCCTATTTCTACACTAACTGCCTGTCCCCAATTCTGGCTTCAATAGTATAAAGTATAGGATGGATTCCCTCAGGTTAGTGATAAATGAGAAGATGGTTTCTGAGAAAAGATAGTTAACCAGGTCATGACAAATGCAGAAGTGTTTACCAGGAAGCCAAACCAAGGATATGTAAGAAGAAAAGCATAAACTAAGTCAGAGGTATGAAAAATGTTTGGCAAATAGGCCCCTCTGACCTAGAATGTAAGTTGGTAAAGGAACATTTAAGAGAAGAAAGCAGTATGTACATTCTTCAGAAAACTAGTAATAGAACCGCCATTTGACCCAGCTATCCCATTCTTTGGAATATACCCAAAGGAACTTAAAATCAGCATACTACAGTGTTGCAGCCACATCAATATTCTCAATTCACATCATATTTCTCAATTGCCAAGCTATGGACCAACCTAGGTGCCCCTCAACAGATAAATGGATAAAGAAAATGTGGTGTATATACATATTGGAATATTTCTCAGTCATAAAATGAATGACTTTATGACTTTTGCCAGTAAATGGATGGATCTGGAAACTTTCATGCTAAGTGAAATGAGGCATGAATGAGGAATCAGACATAACTTTCTATATTCATATGTGAAACATCACCAGCGAAACTTCACAATCATGTGCAACCACAAAAATGGAATCCTAATTAGAATAAGTTATATGGCACGTGTGTATAATATGTCAAAATACACTCTACTGCCATGTATGTCTAAAAAGAACAAATAAAAAGAAAAAAAATAAAGAACCTTAATCTAAAGTCTGTTTACAAGTGAGAAAATTGACGTCATGGTCACCCAGCTAATTAAGAGAAGAGTAAGAACACAAATCTGTTTTTGGAAGCCTAGCCAAACCTTCCTTTAATCTCATCTTGTTAAACATGCTTTGGTCTATGTACAATGGTGTTATTGCTCCTAGGGCTGGTATCCGTGGATCTCTGATTCCTGGCCTTTTCTATATAGATAACACCATCTCATCCCTCAGAGTGTGAACATTAGCTTCACTCTCATGGTGCTCTCGACTGTATCCTAAACTTTGCTTCTGTTCTCTCTCCTACCTGGAGAGTTTTACTTCCTCTCTTCTTTCTTTTCTTTATAGCACCTAAGGAACATCCACTCCATGTATTGTTCAAGACAATGAGAATACAAATATGAAAACAATATGGTTCTGGTCCTGCAAACCTATGTGGTTGGTAAAGAAGAAAAATACCCCAGGAACTATAACCTGGTATAAAAAGAACTCTGACTATAAAAATGCTAAAAGCTGTGGGAACCAATCCATTGAACTGGGTTATCACAAAGGATGGATGATTTAACATGCATGAAACTTAGTGTTTTGGTGGGATTTGATAAGAGATCCCACCAAACATTGATAAGGGCATTGGACAGGTGAGCAGGACACAGCTCATCAAGGACCTCATAAGGAATAATAAAGTGCTTGGACCCCCATCTTGAGAATACTGGGAAGGTTGTGCAGGTTTTAAACAAAAGATTGGCTTTTATTCTTGGTTCATCACTCCAGTGCTGCGTAAAGAATGGATTGGAGGGAGCGAGAGTAGTAGGGATCTGGAAGGCCCATGAGAGGCTATCATAGTGGTTTGGGGAGGGGATGATGGTGTGCATTAGATGGTGGCAGTGATGACACAGAGGAGTGACATAACTGAGATCTGCTTTGGAGACAAAAAATTCTGCATTTTTTTTTTTTTTTTTTTTTGCATTCAAAATACTAGAGGTAGGTATTAAAGAAAAAAGGGAATGGCTTTCAGGTTGTTTCTTAAAAATCCTGTTAGATGGTAGTACCATTTACTGGGATTGGAAAGACTAGGGAAAAACTGAATTGTAATGGAAGGTGAGGCTGAGAGTCCTGTTTTAGGAATGGTAAGATGTGAGATGGCTATAAATAAGACATCAAAGTGGTTCTGTTGTTTCAAAATCAAATTGGGAGCTACAGCTCAGTGCTGGAGGTAGAACTTTGAGGGTTGCCATCTGACAGTGGTATTTAAAGTCATGGGATTGTTGTGATCACCCAGAGAGAGAGTATGTAGATACACAGGACCTTCAACGTTAATAGGAAAGATAGAGGAAGAGTCTCAAAGAGAATAGGAGGTATCAGTCAATCGGGAAACACATTCTCCTGAGTATATCATTACACATAAACCTTATAAAGGCCCCTGGGAGATCTACAGTAAAGAAACATTTCATTTGTCTATCAGAACTCTTCTTAAGCATATTTCTTCATGAGACCTCCTTTAGCAAGAACTACTCGATTCTCCCATGCAAATGTACCTGTTGGTAACAATGATTCTTAGACACTGCATATAAGAATTGGGATGTTTTATATAACCGAGACAAGTGAGAAACATCCCTGAAAGCCAGGAAGAGAAAGTGCCCTCCAAAGAGAAAAAAATTCTGTAGTACTTGTGGGAGCCAGAACAAGTGGACAGAAGCTTAAGGCTTTGGATTCTAGTTTCCTTAAGAAGAGAATCTCTGGTCATCAGAATGTAATCTTCTGGCACTCTGAGAATGAATTCTGGGAACTTGAAGATGGGAAGCTGCCTAAAACAATGGGATCTGACTTCTTTTAATAACACAAGCAATTATTTATTAGTAGTTTGGTGCCAAATCCTGTGCTTTTAAGAGCATGATCCATCTTGGAAGTAGGTTTTACCATTACCCCCCCACTTCATACATGAGCCATTTGAGACTTAAAATGGTTGTAGAGTTTGCACATGTAGAAGGACTTGAGTTTGAACTCAGTCTTTCTGGCCCCAAGTTCATGCTAGAAACCCTGCAACATTTACCTGAGGCATCACACCCAGGCTCACTTCGTCCGTGCTGACCTGGCTGCTTTCGTGCCTCTTGCAGAACCTCAGAAGGTCCCAATGTGGGTTCATTCATCAGGAAACTCCAGGGGTCCTTGCCAATCCTCCTCATCGCTGGCTCTTAGAGAGGCATTTTACAAAAAGCATCCCATGCTTTGACTTTTGTAATAGTTCTTTGAGGTGGTTCAGATCCTTTATCCAATGGGCTTTAACATGGAAAGCACACTTTTCCTGCCTGGTCTTTTGGGATAGGGATAGGTTGCTATGGAAGGTGTGAGGAGAGGATGCCGGTTAGGGAGACAGCTGTGAACAAACCCAAGCAGTCAACCCATCCCTGTGGAAGGTCCTGCTCAGCTGTGACCTCGACATAGACCGTGCTCCCAGGCAATGTTCTTCAGTGTCTACTTCCTTTACATTTTCTGAGCAATCTGACTGGCATTGGCAAGAGCTACTGTCAGTTTGCCCTGGGCTCTGGCATCCTGCTGAAGGTCCAATTCTCTCTCTCTCTCTGTTTGAATTTCCACATATACAGAGGGAGTTTTTTTTTTGTTTTTTTTTTTTTTTTTTGTAATTTATTGAAGGTCTTTTCATTGTAGCTGGTGCTGAACTTTTGTCCTCTGAAGGTTTCTTTGCGTCTCATGTTTACCATCTCTAACATGAGGAAGTTGGATTATAGATCTTCCAAGGTTTTTAGAAAGAGTAG
Source organism: Sciurus vulgaris (assembly GCF_902686455.1). Taxonomy (NCBI): domain Eukaryota; kingdom Metazoa; phylum Chordata; class Mammalia; order Rodentia; family Sciuridae; genus Sciurus; species Sciurus vulgaris. The sequence continues at coordinate 26,067,184 of NC_136466.1, forward strand.
TAATGAAATGGAAAAATTTCTCAAGAATTTACTATGTGCTGTGCTCTCTTTGTCATTTGCAATCTCATCTAATCTTTCCAACAATCAGAAGAAACTGAGACAGAGATGTTCAAGTACATTGCCTGTGTGTACACAGCTCACAGGAGGAAGAGCTGGGGTTTGAGTCCAGTCTGACTGCAGGGCCTTCATTGTTGTGCTATGCCATCTGCATTAGACCCATCTCACAGACAGGAGATGGAGGCCTGAAGCTCACAGAGGTAGCAGCTCAACAGGGAACTTTACAGCACAGCTTTTTACCCTGGGGTTCATAGTCACCCGTGGGGGACAATAAGCAGATTTCAGGCAGATTCCATGATCTTCTTAAAACTGAATGTTCAGCTGTATGTGTATGTGTGTGTGTTTGTGTGTTTGCAAGTGTATACATGTGCATTTTTCCTGGGATGGGGGCTCACAGTCTTCAGTCACTGTCTCAAAGGAATCCATGATCCCCAAGCCTAAGATGCACCTTTGTTCTTAACATGTCAAAGACCCTATTGAGATGACCAAAAGTGGAGACCTTCCCAGCAAAAACAGAACAAACAAAACAAAGAAGACATACCCTTGAGATGACTAGGCATGGTCATTTTATTCTATAAAAGATGGGGGGAGAGGCTCCAAAAGGAGAAACGATTTCCTCTCACAGTGGTGGTGAGGGCAGGGACAATGCTGACGATGACAGCAGACTCAATTGCCTTTACTGGGTACACAGTGCATTCCGGGTGGTTCTAAGCATTTTGCATAGATTTTCTCATTTAAATGCTCACATCAACTCTATGAGATAGTTACAGTGATTAAAATAATTAACCTTATTTTATAGATGAGGAAACCAAGGCATGTAGTAGTTAAAGAACTTGCCCAAATATCACACAGCTAAGGAAGTGATTCAGGTGGAAACAGAGTCTAGGATTCCTGTCATATTACCCAAGGGGCAGATGGAAACTGGGCCCTCTGCCCTGAAGGCTGCCCTCATTGATGGCTCTCTTGGAGAAGTGGGTAGCACCGAGTACCAGAGTATCAGATGTACCACCGAGGACGGCATGGGTGGTGGAGATGCCCTCATCCGGGAGCATTTCCCAGCCACTACTTGTGGTGACACTTACAGATGAGACACATTTCCTTAACAAATAAGAATCTAATGGATTAGGTCTTATCTAATTATGCATTCTGCATTAAGCTGTACCTCTCCCTGCCTGCCTGCTGCTGGCATAATTAACTTAATGTATTTTAATGATGTCTTCTTAATTCAAGCATTCACATGCAATTAGCATCAAACAGGATGAGCTGTCACAGGTCCAGGGGCTGTTCTCATCCCTGTCCCCTGGAAGACCTCAGATGCAGATATGAATGAATCACGGGGATTTGAGGTTCAAAAATGTTGCCTTGACAGTGGCAAAGATGGCATGTAATGGCTAGCCATCCTAATTTGAGTCAATAAAATGACATTCTGTTCTAGTTTCGCTTAAATTCCAAGTCTCAAGTCAATGAAAACAGTTTGCATTATAAATTTCATTTTGTTGGACCCAGGTCGTTAGCTGACTAATGGGTGTAGAAAAGGTCAGGGAGTCGGTATGTGAGACAAGAGCTCTGAACTGAGACTCGAGCACCTGGGTTCTACCAAATCACCCCACCTCTTGAATTTTACTTTCTTTAACTGTAAAACGAGAGTATTAAACTAAATGGCACTTAGGAGTACCTTCCCTTAAACATGATCTTCCTGCTGTTTATTTCTTTCTTTCCTCCAGATCAACCTCCTTACAGCTTTAACTAGTAACTTCCAAAACTGATCATTAGTACTTTTCTCCTCAGACATCTTCATAACAGTATTTATTGAGCACTTACTGTATACGAGGCATTGTTATTTGTTACCTCATCTCATTGTCAAATGCCTTGCAGTTTGTTATTTTTGTCCATTTTATAGACAAGGAAACAGTGACTCAGATGAAAAGTTTTCCCACTTGCAACAGATGCAAAGAGAAGGAACAGAGATTCAAAGCCCTGACCTATTCATGGTGCTGTGTCCTTCTCAAATGTTTGCTGCTGCCAAATGGAAGAAAGTGGAAATTGAGGCAGACACTCATAGGCCCCTGATCTTGTCTCTCCACGCACAGTCCATTTCTGGGCCCTTCCTGCCATTCTTTGATCCCAAATATTCACTGCTTCTCACTAGACCCTGATGCACAGTGTCTGTATTTATACGGAGGCTTTTCCCTCTGCAGGTCATGTGAATCACCCTCCTTCACCATATCATTCCATGACAGCTTCAAGTATCAGTTCAGGGGTCACCTCTGCCAAGATTCCTTTCTCAGCCCCCAGTATCTTTCCCCTTATTTTTAAAGTATATTATCTCTATTGCTGATATAAGAAGGGCTCTGCTGTGTCATCACTGAGAAGTTCATTTATGTCTCTATTACCTATCTTGATTGTGAACTGCAGAGGAGAAGGGATACCTCTCTACTTCCTCCCCTGCACCTGGTATATAATTCTATGCTTATCACATAGTTGGTTCTGGTGTAAGGTTGATGCTCAAAGCTACTTAAAGTCTGGTGTGGCCTATACACAGACCCTTAAGAATGGCCTCTGGCTACACTATTGTGAACACCAGTAAATTGACTCTGCTGTGTGCACAGGAGGTAGAAATAGCCAATGAGGAGACTGCTCAATGGATTTCCTGCTAGTTCTCTCCCACTTTACCTTATTCCTTTCTTACGCCTCCATACTGTTCTAAGGTACTCTCTCTACCAGTACTTATTCTCTGACCTTTCTTCTGTCTTACTTAGAATTCTTTAGACCTCTGTTCTGTTCCTCAGTCCCTCCAACCAGCTCTAGCCTCAGAACATCTGCTGTCCTTTCCCCTCCAACACAGGTAACTCTGTTCCTTCTCATCAGTGAGCTCCCTGTTCCTACAACATCCTACAACAGGGGTTCCCCTGACCACCCAACTAGAAATCCTCTTCATTTCCCTTCACCAAGTCTCAAGTGATCCTGAGCATTTCTTTCAGAAAAGCTGCTACATTTTTTGCTTGTTTGTTGACTTACCTATTAATTTGCTAATACTTACCAGAATGCATATTCCATAGAGGCATAGGTCTTGGCTATCTTGCTTATAACTATATCCCAATTGGTACGCATTAGGCGCTCAACAAATTCAACTATTTATTGATGGGTAAGTAAACAAGTGAATGAAGTAAACAAGTAAGTAAACAATGTAAGTAAACAAGTCAATTCATATCCAAGGAAGACTTTTCATTTGAAAATCATTAGTAGCACTACATGGGCTGGGCAGTTTGCTAGAAACTGCAGCAAACAGGGATGAGCCAGCGAGTTAATCTGACAAAATCTCTCAAATTACCTCTGTGCTAAAACGGTTTGTACTGGGAGAAGGAACAGGGATTGTAGTTTACAGTGAGAATAGTTCAGGGTCTAAGACTGGGCTTCCTAAACCAACTTGTGTGCTCACTTTTACTCTGATTGAGTCTTTGCATCATCATGTGCATCTGCTTCTTTCTTTGTCTCCCCAAGGGCCATCCTTCCTCACCTCTGTGCTCTTGCAATTTCCTGATAAATTCTGCTGAGACCTGGTTTGGATGTGTCACTGCCCTAATTCAGCTCCGATGCTTCCTTTCACCATCTTGTTCTGCTCACAATTGTCTCCTTCCTTATTTATTTGTTTATTTTGTACTGGGAATTGAACCCAGAGGGGTTTTGCCACTAGTTAAATCATCAGTCCTTTTTATTTCATTTGACACAGGGTCTTGTTAATTTGCTCAAGGCAAATTACTGAGGCTGGTCTTGTACTTGAGTTCCTCCTGTCTCAGCCTCCTGAGTCTCTGAGAATAAAGGTGTGCACCGCCATACCTGGCCAATTCCCTCTTTCTTTCACTTTCCCTTTCCCTGTTCCTGAGACACAGACAAAGTTTGTCCAATCCCTCTCTTGATGAGATGCTACAGGGGGTTGCTGATAGCATGGGTTGGGCTGAGCTTCTTTGGTATCAGACTTTGGGCAGGACGGATTCTCTTTGTCCAGAGTGGGAATAGACAGACAATGATTGATATCTGCAGATCAGCATTCATGGAAGATAAGATAGGCACAAAATAACTAGATGATACACTAACATGGAAATATTCCATAAGGGTGATACAGTGGTGTTGGGAATCAGACAAGGGAAACATTAATCATGGCCTAGATGGGGTTCACTGTGTTTTTTTATTTCTTTAGAAGCAGTTTTCATAAAACACAGATAAGAAGCTCTTTGGAAGTATCAAAGAGAAGGTAGGAAAAAAATTGTAGTGATCATGTCAAAGTTTGAAGTTCTATTTATCTTATGCAAGAAGTTTCACTTTGGTGGATAAGTTGGGTCATTATTTAAATGCATTTGTCTTGCAAATACACACATATTCTGTCTATGTTTACTGGAGACTTAATATTTGTTCATTTTTATGGAGTAGTGTGGATAAATGCATACAATGTGTAATGATCAAATTAGAGTAATAAATACTTCCATCTCCTCAAACATTAATTATTCCTAAGTGTTGGGGACTTTCAGTTTTTAGTTACTTTGAAATATATCATGGATAATCGGTGGTTACCTTACTGTGCCATAGACCATCAGGACCAGTTCCTCCTATCTTACTCTGTTTTGGAGCCTCTTACCGCGTTTCTTTCTATGCCCCCTTCTCCTGCCCTCTCCAGCCTCTAGAGATTACTATTCTGCTCAGTTCTCCTTTGTGCTGGAGCTTTTAGTTTGCACAAATGAGTGAAAATGCGGTATTTGTCTTTCTGTGTCTGGCTTATTTCATTTAATGTGATGACTTCCAGCTCTGTCCATTTTGCTGCGAATGACAGCACTTCATTCTTTTTTACAGTCAAATAACAATCCATTAAGTATATATGCCACATTTCTGCTGCAATAAACATGGGAGTGCAGGTCGCTCTTTGATACAAGGATTTCATTTCCTTCTCCTATTCCAGTGGGATTGCTGGATCATCTGTAGTTCTATTTTTAGTTTTTGATACTCTCCATACCATTTCTCATAATGGCAGTAGTAACTTAGTTCCCACCAACAGTGTATATGAGTTCCTCTTTATTACGTCATTGCCAAAATTTGTTATTTTTTGTCTTTTTGAAGGTGGCATTCTTAATGAGGTGAGATGATATGGTGGTTTTGATTTACAGTTCCCTGATGTCTAGTGATAATAAGTATAATGGCTTCTACTTATTGGCCACTCGTATGCCTTCTTTGAGAATGTCTATTTAGGTATTTAGCCCATTTAAAAACTGGAAAGGGGTATGGGGTTAGGAAGGATAGTAGAGTGAAATAGACATCAGTACCTCATGTACATATATGACTGCATGACCCATGTGATCCTACAATATGTATAATCAGAAAAATGAGAAATTACACTTCATTTATGTATGATTTAACAAAATGTATAAATGCATTCTATGTCATGTACAACTAATTAGAACAAATTAAAAAATTAATTAAAAAACTGCATTATTATTAATATTGTTATATTTTGGTGTGAATTTTTTTGAGTTGAGTTCTGTATATATTCTCAATATTAATTTCTCATTGGATGAATGGTTATTTCCTCCCATTCTGTAGGTTGTCTCCTAACTCTTTATCAGGCTTTTAGCTTGATAAAATCCCATTTGTCTGTTTTTGCCTTTGTTGCCTATGCTTTTAGTTTCTATCCAAAAAAAAATCTTTGCCTACACCAATGTCTCCAAGTGTTTCCCCTGTGTTTTCTTGTAGTATTTCCAGTTTTGGCTTTATACTTAGGTTTTTTTGTTCATTTTGATTTTATTTTTCTGTATAGTGAGAGATAGGGATCTAGTTACATTCTCCTCCATACATGTACATTCAATTTTGCCAGCACCGTTTATTGAAGAGACTCTCCTTTTTCCAGTGCATGTTCTGGTGCCTTTGTTAAAAATCAGGTGGTTGTATGTACGTGAATTTATTTTCACGTTCTCTATTCCATTTCATTGGTCTGTGTGTCAGTTACTATAGGTTTTGTAGTATGCTTTAAAGACAGGTGATCTGATGCTCTGGGATTTTTTCCCCTCTTGTTCTCTCTTGCTTTGGCTATTCTGGATCTTTTTGGTTCTATGCGATTTTTAGAGTAACTTTTCTCTATTTCTCTGAAAAATGTCACTGGCATTTTGATGAAATTGCACTAAATCCGTAGATTGCTTTGCATAGTATGGTCATTTTAATAATATTAATTCTTATGATCCATGAACACAGAATATCTTTCCATTTTCTTGTGTCCTCTATAATTTTGTTCATCAGTATTTTATAATATTCATTATAGAGATCTTTCATCTACTTGGTTAAATTTATTGTGAATTGGATTGCATTTTTGATTTCTTTTTCTGAAAGTTATCAGTGTATACAAATGCTATTATTTTTATGTGCTAATTTTGTTTCTTGCAACTTTATTGAATTCATTTCATCAGTTCTAACAATTTTTGATGGAGTGTTTAGTTTTTTTATGTATAAAATCCTATCAGTGGTATTCATGGATAATTTTCTTTCTTTCTTTTCAGCTAGGATTCCCTTTATTTCTTTATCTTGCCTAATTGCTCTTTCTAAGACTCCCAATACTATAATAAGCATAAAAGTGGAGAAAGTGACATCCTTGTCTTGTTCCAGATCTTAGGAAAAATGATTTTTTCTTTTCTGCATTCGGTATGATACTGGCTGAAGATTTTTCATACACAGCCTTTAGTATTTTAGGATATGTTCTTTCAATGCCTTATTTGTTGAAATTTTTTATCTTGAAAGGACATTAAGTAGTATCATTGCTATTTTTTGGAATCTTTTGAGATCATACGAGTTTTGTTCTCCATTCTGTTGATGTGATGTATCACATTTATTGACTTGTGAATGATAAAAGATACTTGATCCCTGCTATGAGTCCTACTGATTATGGTGTATGATCTTTTTCTATGCTCTTAAATTTGGTTTGCTAACATTTTATTTAGAGTTTTTGCATCTATTCTAATTAGGGCTTTTGATTTGTAGGTTTCTTTTTCATTGAGTTGTTGATTTTTGGTGCAAGGGCAATACTGGCCTCATTAAAAGAGTTTGACAGATCCTTCCTTTACGTATTTTTGGAATAGTTTGAGAAGAATTGGAATTCACTCTTCCTTAAATGTTTTATAGAATTCAGCTATAAGGCCATTGGATTCTGGATTTGCTTTGTATAGGAGACTTAATTACTGCTTCAGTCTCATTACTCATTATTGATCTGTTCAGATTTTGTACTATATCTTGAAGGAATAGGTGTATATGTTCAGGAATCTGTTCGGCCCCCTGATTTTCCAATTGTTTGTCATATAATTGTTTATAGTCATTCTTATGATCCTTTGCATGTCTGTGGTATCAGTTGTAAAGACTCATTTTTTTTTATCTCTAATTTTATTTATTTGGATCTGCTCTCTTTTATTTTTTTCTTTGCTAGCCTTGCTAAATGTTTGTTAATTCTGTATTTTTTAAAATGAATGCTTTGTTTCATTGATCTTTTGTATTTATTTTTTGTTTTATTTATTTCTGCTTTGATTTTAATTCTTTCTTAATACTAATTTTGAGCAAGGCATGTTATTGCTTTTTCTTAAGTACATGAAGTACACCATTAGGATGTTTATAGAAGCCTTTTTTATTTTTTGGTGTATGCATTTATTATTAATAATTTCCCTATTTTTCTTTTTTTCTGGTACCAGGGATTGAACCCAGGGGTGCTTAACCACTGAGCCACATTCCCATTCCTTTTTATGTTTTGAGTCAATGTCTCTCTAAGTTGCTCAGGGTCTTTCTTGCTAAATTGCTGAGACTGGCTTTTAGTTTGCAATCCTCCTGCTTTATCCTCCCAAGCCACTGGGATTACAGGCATGGGCCACTGTGCCTGGCTTAATTTCCCTCTTAATAATGCTTTTGCAGTAGCTCACAGATTTTGATATGTTGTTTTTATTTTTATGTGTTTCAATTTTTATTTGTCTTTTCATTTCTTCAATCACTCATTGGTTGTTTGATGGCATGTTGTTCAATTTCCATGTATTTATATATTTTTGACTATTCTTGTTGATTTCTAGTTTTATTTCACTGTGCCCTAAAAAGATATATAATTTCAATTCTTCAAAATTTATTGAGACTTGATTTTTGGTCTATCCTGGAGAATATTCCATGTGCTGATGTGAAGATTGCATATTCTGTTGCAGTTGGATGGATTGATATGTAAATATTTTTTAGGTCCATTTACTTTATAGTGACATGGTTCCCTGGCTGCCAAATCATGTAGCCAGCCCACTGGTCCCTGCTGAGAAGCAGCAGCAGAGCTGAGAATTAAAGAAGTGGTGGTTGAACTGTGACCTGGGTGGGCTAGAGCTCATCTGGGCCCAGCCACATCATGGACTACCTGCTGCTGTATATCCAGTGGTGGAGCCCACCAAGCCAGTGCAGGTCTGAGGTGCCACAGGTCAGCACCAAGGGAAGCCAGGGCACACTGTCTCATCATCCTAGGGCAACCCAACCCAGGCAAGTTCAGCGCTGCAGCACTGAATCTCCACGCAGCACTGCAGCTCTGAACCCACGCTGACCTTGACTTTCTGGGAAGCTGGGATTGAGATGAACATTGAGAAAATGGAAGTGGGGTTGACCTGAGCAGACTCAAGAGGTAATCAATAGCATTAGTATTTTTCCAAACCTTAATTAGCATAATTTTGGACCAATAGTGTTGGTACCCTTTCAAACCCTGATTAGCATGAGTTTGGATGGATAGTACTGACCCAAGTGCTTTATAAACCCCTAGATTAGCATACTCAGGGTAACTACTATTGGTCCCCCGCATCCCTATGAAGTTTTCTTTATTGAATAAAACTTAACTCTTTTCACTTGTGCCTTCCATTTTCCATGGGTTTCATTCTACAGATTTGCCAGAGAAGAACCCAGAAAGAAGTTGGCGATGAGTTGCTGGTATCTGCTGCAACTGGAGGGCACAGCCTGCTATTAGCTGCACCACACTTCTTGGCAGCAGGGGTCTGCAGTCTGGGCAGACCCCACCTGCCTGCAGGAGTGGAGAACTCCAGTTTCAATAGTATGGTTCAACTCTGATGTGTCTTTGCTGATCTTCTGACTCAATGATGTGTCTATTGTTGCATAATTAGAGCAGTTCATAGTTACAAGTAAATCCAAACACATAGTGGTTCAACAAAATATAAGTTGATTTCTGGTTCATGTAACTGTCAAGAGAAGTTTTGATGGTTGAGGATGTTGTGAGGTGGTGGTTCCTTGTGGTTATCCAGTCATTAACTGTATGAGAAAAAGAGCTGCAGGGCATGCTGGCTCATGTCTTTAGTCCCAGCTACTCAGGAGACTGAGCCAAGAGGATCACTTGAACACATGAGTTCAATGCCAGTAACAAAGTGAAACAGTACCTTGAAAAAAAAAGCAATAAGTACTGTGCATGTTTTTGTTTTTGTTTTTAATGGGCAGGGTTTGTACATGGGGGTAAAAAAAAATTATGGGGCAATCATTTATTGGCTGAATTCAGTCACATGGCCATATCTTGGCTACATGCAAGGTATGCTGGGACATGTAGTTTAGGTGTATGCCTAGGAAAAAGAGAACATGGATTTTGATAAACAACTTGCAGTCTATTGTTTGTTTAAAAAAATCTAAAAATTAAGAAAGTAGCATAACATTTTTATTGATTTCTTAAGTGTAATAAACTTATTAAATGTAAACATGTATTTTGACATTTTAATATAGTTCATTTCTTTTCTCTATTTTTTGTTTGGATCCCAGAATTTCATAGGTAGAAGGGCTTCATAATTCAATTGCCCTTAATTTATAAGTAAGGCTCAGGGGAGTTTTCTCAGAATACTTCAATATTTTTTTGGGCTTCCTCTCATCTCTTTTTTCATCTCTTTTTCATGTAGTTAGAAAAACACATATCTGTGTTTGGAAGTTAGAAAAAATTCAACGACTATTGAGAACCATGAATCTTTGGCAATGGAAGGGGATGCGAGGAGTTTCTCTACAGTATCTTGACTAGTTTCTTTGTGCTCTTTTCATTGAGGAAATTCAAAACAAGCCCATTCCTTCTGTAATATAACCACCTTAGAAAAGTGTAGTGGTTCTGAGGTCATGTGCTGTGGAGTTCAAGGTTGTCACAGGGGTCTCTAGGGACATAGCCTTGGACTAGAAGTGCTAAGCCAGGGTGGTATTATGACTTCTTCATTAGGAAATACTAAAAATTATACTTTATGACAGTATTGACTGGTATACAGACAAATATGTCAATATTAAGTTAAAACATTTTATTTGACCTAAATATTTTTTTCCTATTATTTTAAAAGATAATATTTTAAGAACCTTTGTGACTCTGAATATTATTGTAGGCCTTAGGTTCTTTGTGCCTAATGGACATGTTGACCTGGATTGAATTTACCTTACCTGCAATCCCTATCAGAGATGCTAAAAGTAAAAAAATGTGTGACTTAGAATTCATGAGATTCAGCATCTTCCAATAATAGATGAGAAAACTTAGGGTATGAGAGAGTGACTTACAAGGTCATTTGGTTAATTCATGACTGAGCCTGAACCATTCTTTCCATACCCCATGCCTTTCCATTCATCCTTTTATTAGTCATTCTCTCACATAGTCCATGTTCAGCAAAACCTGCTCTGTGTTGATATTAGCACACCATACCATCCCACACCCTGCTTGGTCCTTGGAGATAGGACAAGAATTATTATCCATAATGGGCCATCTTGGACTCAGAGAGGCTGGTTGTAGGGTTTCTCCACACTCTTATGCTATGGAGAACAAGAATGCAAGTTCTGTTTTACCACTTCCTGGTCTCAGCACCTTGTACCATTATGACTCATGACTAGATAAAATGTCGCCCCATATGATGTGTGTGTGTGGAGAGAGAGAGAGAGAGAGGGAGGGAGAGAGAGAGAGAGAGAGAGAGAGAGAGAGAGAGAGAGAGAGAGAGAGAGAGAGAGAGAGAGAGAGAGAGAGAGAAACACAGTCATAAACATCTATTTAAAGATAACTACTAGCTGAGTGTAGCAGCGCACACCTGCATGAAGCTGAGAGAGAAGATCAAAAGTCTGAAGTCAGCCTGAACAACTTAACAAGAACATGTCTCAAAAAAATTGAGTGGAGGAACTAGAGCTATAGTACATTGGAAGAGCACCCCTGAATTCAATCCTCAACATCACAAAAAATATTTATTTATTTATATATTTGTTCAAACTTCTAAGCTTGGCTAGTGTGTATGTATTGGGTCCCATGCCATTAATAGCCCTGTTATCCCCACTCTACAGATGAGGAAATGAAGGCTTGGTGAGGCCCCAAGATTTGAACCTAAACTGTCTGACTCTGGTCCTGCCACTCAATGTTAAACTCTTCTTTCTCCCTTTTTATCCTTCTTCACTACTTTCCTTATGAAAATTTTCCTTTTTCTATTTTCCACTGGCCGCAGTGAAAGGCACAGGAGGTTATTTAGCTGTTCTAATCATTGTCTATAAATAAGTCAGCACTTGCTTATCAGGAAGGGTTAGAATTTCACTTTGCACCCAGGTCAGTAGGTTGAGTGGTTGAAGTGCACAAAATTCACGTGTCCCCTGTGGATCCTGGCTGGTCAGTTCCCCAGAGGTCTTTCGACTAGTCAAGTAGAGATGTGTCTTCTCTCTATCCCTGGGTAGCACAGAATGGAATCCTTCTTCTTTGATCAGGGTTATTCTAAAAAAGTCTTTTTATTTCTAAGTCTAAACAAATTTCCAGGCTAGTGAAGTGTTATGGTGAAGCTTAGGGATGTGCAAATGTTGCACATATGTGTTCATAAGTGCACACAAGGGGGACAGAAAGGAACAGTGGTCTCTCTTGGAGAAGAGAGTGGAAACAGAAGAGCTCCAATCTTTAGGAGACATATTTTTATATAATTTTAATTTTTTTAGTGGACAATTTCTTGTTTAATTAAAGAAATTAAACATTAAGAAATATCGTGTTATGAAGGAATGGATATGATCTTGGATAAAATCCCATGGCCTCTCTGGGTTCCAGTTTTCTCACTTACAAAATGAGAAATTAAATGATCTCTGAGGGCCCTATCAAAACAGTATTATTCTTTCTATTCTATTTTATAAAGTGCAGTCTGTGTCGACCAGCAAATCACCAACAAGTACAGCACACTGCAGTAATTTGCTTTTTAAGGGTAAAAAAAGTCATGAACTCAATTTCTTCTGCTCCTAGAAGCTATGCAGCATTGCATCTGGTTCATTCATTTTACAGATACTTATAGAGGACAGGCTCTGGGCCAGAGAGGATTTTAGGTGCAGAGGGCAGATTAGTAAACAAGAGAAATGAGGTCTCAGTATTCATGAGAAAACCAACACAAAGACAAAATAATCGCAGTCATTACCGATTGTAATGACTGGCATGAAAGGAACAACAGTGTCTGGAGGGAGGGTTTCAGGGAGGCCCTCTGAGGAGATGCCAAGCTGATCCCTGAGGATGAGCAGGTGTGCAAATGACCACGGGAAGACTGTTCCAGGAGGAGATGCTCCTGCAAAGACCTGGAGATGGGAGATGCTTCCTACATTGGAGCAGGAGAAAGGTTGGTGAGGCTGGAGTTCAGTGGAGAAGGACAGAGTGAGGCCAGTGATTTCTGAGAGTAGGCCGAGCCAGGGACTGCAGACTAGCCATCCTGCAAGTTCAAATGTAGATTTTACTTGAAGAAAAGCAGATGTCAATGAAGGGTATTTTTGGAGAGGAGGGATGTGCTCTGGCACGACCGTCATCACTGGAGATGAGACGGTGGTGACTCTAATAGTCTTCAAAGTAGAGATCACAGGTCTTAACAATGGAGTAGATGAGGAGATTGGGGGAAAATAAAGAGGAATAAGAAATGTCACAGAACTAAGCGACCACCCTGATCAGAACCCTGCCAACCCTGTTGACAAGGACTTGCATACAAGCGTTAGTAAGTAGAGGGCTCCTGGTTCGTGCTTAGGGTTGAGGGAGGTGTAACCTTTGGCCCTCATCTTATGAAGTTTAAGGGCATTTTTAATCTGGTGAGCTAAACAAGAGGCAGTCATGTCATTTTTAAAAATGACAAATTCTTTGACATTCTTCCTGTTGAGATGTGGACTCTATGTCCCCTCCCTTTGAACCCAGGTGAGCATGTGAGTGCTTTGACCAATAAAGTATGGTGAAAGAGATGCCATGTGTCAGGTGATGCCACTCATCTGAGAGTGAGTCACAAAAAGACTGACTTACTCCTGGGAACACGTGTGCATGGAACTTGAATGTCCTTGGCTACCTGGGAGCTGCAGGTGGGGAAGGCCAAGTCACAGGGAGAGGCCACAGGCAGGTCAGGGAGCAAATAGACAGGTCAAGGAGTCACTAGAAGATTTCAACCTCCTGTCTTTCCCTCTGAGATCCCAGACATCGTGGAATAGAGAAGAGCCATCCCTGCAGTGCCCTGTCCACATTGGCTCCCTCAGCACTCTGTCCTGTGTGAGTTCTGGCCATTGAGGGTGACAGTCACTAAGTGTGGATGCAGCAATAAAAAATGAGAACAGCCATCCAGGGTGGCAAGTCCCTTGATTGGAATATGTAGGAAGTCTGAATTTTAGTCATGAATGAACCCACAAAATCACTCATTTTAGGTTTTGATTTTAAGCAAGAATATTTTCACCCTTTTGGGGGCTTGATGTTACTTTCCCTTGATGCCTGTCTAAGTTTCAGAGAAAAGAGGAAAGAGGAAAGAGGACAGTTTCAGCCCTCTGAACCTGCATATCCACGTAAGTGTTGACCTCTGTGGACAGTCTTGGTCATTCACGGGAGCAGCCTGTGTCACCAGCCCAAACTGCCTCAACTGTCACGTGGTGGCAACTGTTGCATGGTGACAGATTCACTCCCCTTCTCCTCCTACTTCCCTTCCAGGATCTTGGGTCTTAGAAATAAATGTCAGGAAAGGATGTAGGAATTCCAGACTCGCTGCCACCACCTTGTTCTGTCACATTGGACGCATCCTGCTCTTTCTTTGGGACTCAGTTCCTTATTTGTGAAACAAGGACTTGGACAAAACAAAAGATAGGTAGTTTATTTTTATTTTTTTTATGGGAGCCCACTAAGAAAAAGCAAAATTTTGAAAAGTTTGGGAAACATTTGTCTTTCTAACTCAAAATAAAATAGCTTTTTGAGCACCAGAACTCTTAACTCTTCCTTTGTCCTAATAATTGGTCAATAGATCTGAGGTCTAGAGCATGCCAGGCATTGTGCCAAGGATGTCACGTGGTCATTTAGTTGACCCTCCTTGGTAGGTATGGTTGTTCCTGTGCTGTACATGCATAGCAGAAGCCTAGAGGGACTGATTAACTGCACTCTGTCATCTGCCTGCAGGGATCTGAATTCAGGACACCATAGTCCCACTCTTGGCTATCATGCAGTCCTTCTCCAGCTCTCATTTCCAAGACTTTTGTGACCTGTTCTTGCCAGGATCGACTTCATCAGTGACCTCAGGGAGGACCTGTGACTAAGCAGAGTGGAGTCAGGTCTTCACATCTTCACTGTCCATAAGTTACCACTCCCAAAACAAAACATCCAGGCCATGTGCAGATACAAGGCTCCCTTTGCACTCTGTCCAGTATGAGCTCTGGCCATTGAGGGTGACAATGACAGAGGTACTCTGCAGCCATGATTCCCTATGCCACTTCCTAACCTACTTCCCATTTAAGGACAGAAACTTTCCTCAAAGTCTTCAACTCCTAATGAATGAATAGAACAGAACAGGACAGACCATGCATGGCCTCTGACATTGGATAACCTCTGAAAACCTCTGTCTAGCCTCACGGTTAGATGGTCAGCCTCTGGAGTCACACAAATTTAGAGTCGAAGTGTGACTCTGCACTTTATAATTTTGAACCTTGGTTGAGTTACTCATTTTCTTTGGGTCTCAGTTTCCTCATTTATAATATGAAGACAATCACTATCTTTTTATGGCACAGGATTCTTGTGAAGATTAAATGTTATGGTAAGACAAGATGCTTAAAACTGTGTTCATTAAATGTGAGCTGCTCTCCTCATTTGGAAAATCAGAGAGTCAGTGATATTGGAGTGTTTGGAGGCTACACTTCTAGGGTTCAGTGACAAGCTGGGGCATCCCTGGAATGCAGAGGAGGAACCAAAACTATGGGAATAGCTATAGCTCTAGTGCTGTCTTACAACTAGTATATCAGCACTGCAGTTTATACACACCCAGACATGACCTTGAGAAACAAGGAAACCATGTCACACAATGACTTATTGATACCCATGGAGATATTTAACTTGAGGGGTAAAGCATAGGAGGAGGTGGAAATTAGCTTCAGATGTCTTGGAAGAGGGGTTTATACTTTGGAGGCTGAATCAAGAACCAATGACTGGGAACATGTTCCTGGCTTTAATACTGCATTTTTAAAGATAGAGGAGGCTAAGTGTGGACACAGATACCTGGAGGAGAAAGGTCTACATGTTCTTGGAAAAACGCAAGCCACAGGCTTGTGTCATAGAGTGGCCTTCCGCTCAGTCCTTTGGCTGCCTTACCTAGGAGGGTCCAGAATTTTGTGAGATTGCACGATTGTCTCAACAGGTATAAAATGAGTCCTATGAGTCCTGAACAGCAGAGATCTCTCTGCACCCGTCTTTTCACAGTAAGATTGGAGCAACAGGAAGTCATGTCTATGGGGTCGGAGTGCTGAGTATAACCTGCCTACCATCTTCTGACTCGAATCTGAAATATACTTCTTGCCACTGTTGGTCCTGCTGGGCTGGACTGGGAGAGACATGGGAAGAGATGGCTCATTATGGCAATGCCAGAGAAACAGGGGGTGGAGGGAAGTGTGAGATTCAGCAGAATGTCAGTCACTGGGAAAAGAGCAAGTGGAAGCACCCATGAGAAAAGAACCAATGAAATCTCACAATCCTCCTGGATTGTGTTCCAGGAGGGCGGGAAGAACAATTGAAAGGAAGTGGAGTTGCTGACAACCTCTCTCAAGTGCTGTGGGAGAGTTTCTGCAGATGTTACCATTTAATAAGGCTTGATTTCCTGTGGCAGGCAGGAAGATGAAGGTCCACATAGAGAATTGGAAAGCAGTCTTTCCAAGATACAGTCCTTGAATTGAGTTATTCACTATTAATTCATTAATGTATGGCATACTGAATAGGTGCTCAGCTTGATGAGATAGTGGAGTGGAAAGATTTCTGGGACTGTAGTCCAAGGCTAACACACTAAGGCCCTCTGAGTCTTTTTCTTCATCTATAAAACGGGCTTACTAGTGCCAGCTCTGTGCCCTCATGCTAATTTGAGGTTAGAATGAGGCAACTTGTAAACTGGCCCTGCAACAACCCTGTCTTTGGTAGATATGCCAGAAATGGGAGGATGATAAGTAATTGATTTCCACTGAAAATCTGTACCTTTAGAAATGGATCACTACTCTGGACTCTTAATGAAGATTCAGCATTTATCCATTCTGCCAGCTGAGATAAAGGGAAATCTGGAGCCGAGCCAGACTATTCTGAAACCCAAACCTGGCCTCAGGAACTGGCAGTTCTGTGTCAGGAGGCAAGTTAACGTCTCTGAGCACTATAAATGAAAATGAGGATGTCACGCCTACCTTTTGGACCATTGTTAGGGGCTGGAGAAGAGAGTATATGTAATTCCATCAGATGCAGAGCTTGGCTTACAGACAGTCCTCTGTACCTGACTGAGACTTCTTGGTGCCCCGGCAGTAGCATCATCTGACACTCGACTGATATTCTTTGTGTGTTTTCCACCATTATTTAGAGGACAGAATACATGAAATTAGGTGCAATGGCAGTACTTTATTTGCACTTTCCACAGGGGAATGAAAAAGGCTCTGGGTTAACTAACTCCCTAGAAGGCATTTGTTGCGAGCATCTGGAGGGCTCTCCTTAGGACATACTGGTGAAAGAATTTTCTTTTTCTTCTTAGATTTCTAGTGATGGCAACAAAAATCTTCTGTCAGAGCTCCTTTTTAGTTTGGCTCTACCTGCAAACAATATCGGCTTCTTTCTTTTCACTATTTTTTTTTTTTTTAATAGGGGCCAACTCTCAGTTCATCACATCCTTAAGCTAGCTGAGGCATGATTTTATTTTTTCCTTCCCCTTAAGGGTTTCCTATTACACCACCAGCAACCTTCAGGCACTCTCATTTGTTCTGGGGCAGACTATGAGTTTGGATGTTCATATTCTAGTCCTAGCTCACTCACTTTTGCTTATAAGATTTTGAGCATGTCTCTTGATCTTCCTAAGTCTCGAGTTTTATTTTATAAAATGGGAACAATAATCTCTACTTTATCTGCCATTCAGGGCATTACTAAGAATCAAGACAGACAATAGTTTTGAAAAAGCCTAGTGACTGCAGAAATCTGTGGCAACCTGAAAGATGCTTCTTTCAGACATCTGTTACTCTAAGTAAGAGCATCAAATACCGTGAGTGGAATTTTATGTGTGTGCCAACAAGGTACATATTTTCAGGGACTTAACCAGAGCTGGGCCTTGCTGGTCTGTGAAATAGTGCAATTTGCCACTCTTTTTATGTTATTGTTTATCTGTGCAACCTCCTCAAAGTCTTCATGGAGTCTGTGCATTTAGTGTGTTTCTTTCCATCCAAAGTAACACAGATAATGCCAAGTTGATGGCCAACTGCAGGTGTCCAATTTCTGCTGCAGAACAGAAATAAACACGAACAATAAAGCTTCCCTTCTCTCCCTGAAATGATTCAAAGGGAGGAAGAGAGAGTGAGTGTGTATAGGGTGAGAACCTCTGCTAATATACTTTATTCCAAAGGATGAAGAAAATAAAATTTTTATGGACAGAAAGGAATCTCTTAGAAGACTTATTTATTGCTTCCTTACCACCAAACCTTTTCCAGAGAGCTTTCAATTATTTATGAGTTAACACACAGTGTCCAGAGGTTAGCAGGAAGCATTGCTTTTTCCAACTGCACAGGAGAAAATGAAAGTCGAATGGTGACATGCGTCCCTCCATGTGTTCAGATGGATTTGGACAGGAACAGTTTGAATTTGGGCAGATTAGTTCGAAACCAATTGCCAGTCAATGGAAAGAGCTGGTTAAACCCAAATGCTGACTTTCTTTTTCTTAATTATGTGGTTAATATCATTCATAGTTCACTGATTGATGAATTAGAATTCCTATGGTTGTTGGAGTTGCAAATCCAACACAAAAGTAGCTCAGACAGGAGAGGCAGTTGGTTAGACTGCATTACCAGAAGTTTGATGAAAGGCTGGCCTCTTGGACAGCTGGGTCCAGAGACTCTCATGATAACACGACCCTGCATTGTGCATTTTAGTTTAAGACCTGTGCTTTTTCTTGCTGTAGAAAGATTTTCTCCACATGATTTAGAAGGCAAACTTGGATACTTTTTTGCTTAGATTCAAAAGTAAGGTCCCCTTCTCACCATAAGGTTCCCTTCTTACCCTTTCCTCCAGATTTAATAAAACTTGGGGGTCATTTAATATTGTGGTCAGTCATTATAGTTAGGGAAAAAAGGGACTAAAATTGCCTGACCAGGAGCATGGGCAGGGCACAGTATGAAGACTGGTGTACAGCCAGGCCTGGTGGCACATGCCTGTAATCCCAGCAGGTTGGGAAACTGAGACAGGAGGATTGCAAGTTCAACGCCAGCCTCAGCAACAGTGAGGTCCTAAGATAGTGAAAACCTGTCCCAAAATAAAAAAATAAAAAGGGTTGGGGATCAATGGTTAAATGTTCCAGGATGCCATCCCTAGTAACAAAAATAAACAAACAACAAACCGCCCCCCCCAAACAACTGGCAGTACAGCCAGGATACATGATTAGGAGCAGCTCCCCAAAGGAAGGAATGACAGGTTGCCAAAATCCACAGTTATCTACTATCCGTAATGTATCCTCCCCCATCACCATGGCTTTCCACTACCTGTGAATTTAGTTTTTATATCATTATTTCTTGGTTTCTAATAAATTTCTCAATAAAATTAACAGTTTCTTTTTTATTCCTCCCTAAATGAGTTGGTGTGTGAACACAAGACCCCGAGGTCACAACATATTTTTTTTTAAAAAAAATATTGAAATGATTTTTTTTCTGATTAGGATTCAAGGTAAGATAGAGAAAATGATAATTTATTTTATTTGTCTAAAACATCTATGTAATAAGTTGTTTTTTGAAAAATCATTTTTCTTCTGTAATTGTTTAGAAACTTCTTAATCTTCTTTAAACTCTGCATACATTCAACATCAGGCTTCTTTGTTGAATAACCATCTTCTGCTGTTTTTCATGACACCATTTGGATGTGTACATTAAGACAAGGCTTTCCTTATAAACTGTAAAGTGGTGACATTTATGTTGGACATCCTCTCATTTTTCATCCTGAATTCTTTGCTTACCTTCCTGCATGCCACTGTACCCTTCAAGTGCTTGTCTGCTACTCTATGATGACCGTTTATCATGAAAGCGCCTTGTAGCAGGTATGTTGGTTCAGTTTGACTTTGCCAGATATTTTTTTCTGCTAATGGCTCTTACAAAGAAATTCATGAAATGTTGTAGAATAAAAGATTTGTGTAGGATAAGGAATTTGGGGGACATAGTAAATATTAAGGACATGTATTTGGAAGAAAATTTGAGCATGATTCTGAAGTCCCTCCGTTTAGGCATTTGCCTACTCTATTTAAATATGAGACTAAACTTAGTCTCATACTAGTTACTGCTTCCAGTTGCCTCTCTAAAATGCTTTTCCCAGATCATGGGACAATATATCTAAATACACTTAACTAACTCTATATGGAAAGAAGCAAACAGGTCACACATTCAGTTTTAGTATTGGTTTAACTGTAAGAAGGTCTCTTTGTGTTGTGCCAGTACCCTGGATTTTGAGCCAGGAGAACTACCTTCCAGTTCATCTTGGTTTAACTAGGAACTTAAGTGACCCTGGAAAGTCATTTATTCTCTAGGACCTCAAGTCCACTTATTTATAAGATATAATTGGATAAAATAATGATTAGATAATTTCTAAGGTCCTTTGTGACTCTTATGAAGTTTTCTGAGTCTTATTTATATAAAACATTTATCCAGTGGAAATACTACTGTCTCTTCTCAAAGATCTTGTGATCATGAGACCAATGTATGTAAAATGCCCAGGATAATGCATATGTTTAAAAAATGTCAGTGGTAATGCTTATATTCATGAATTATTCTGCCACTTATTTCCTGTAACGTGGGATGCATGGATTGATTCTGTGTATTGCTTTCTTTTTGGTAATGGTAGCCTTACCTGGCAAGAATCCATAGCGAGGCTCAGGTAGAGCCCTCACATACATCCAAGGAGCACCTGCCATGTGATTCTTATATTATTGCCAACATCCCCCATGAGCCCAGAAGCCCACACACAGTCCTTCAGGAATTATGGAGAATGTTCTGTTATAACAAGGATGGCAAATACTTTGCAAAGAAGCTGCCCTTTACCACGAGCTCATGATGATTTATGAATCTGTCATAGTTCACTTTTATTGAACATAGATGGGACTCAGAATTCTCATCCCAGTGCCTTTGTTGGTGCCACTGGCTCCTTATTTGGTGACTTCTTTGCATATTAAAGTAAGTGCCATCAACAGGTGGCAGGTCTTCCCCCGCTTCTGGTAGTGACCTTTTGGGACTTTTTGCTGGAAACTCATGTGGGCAGATGGCTATGATGTATTATGGGTGTTCCTGTAATATAGGACTTCTATGAAATCTAGGTGGCTAAAGGTCTACTTTCACCTCTGAGCCTCAGTTGTTCATGTGTAAGATTAGGATAGTAATCCTGCCTCCTACAGTTGCCGCCGTGAGTACTTTGCACAGTGCCTAGCACATAATAGATAAATTATACTAGCTTTTGCTAGACTCAGTACCTGATACACGAATGGATTTCCTTCTTAGCTCAAAACCGTCAACCTCTCCTATTTCATGATGGATCCAGTGTCAGTTCTCCATGCCCAACCCAGGCTCCCTTTCTTGAATCTTGTTGGCCCCTGTGGTGCCAGCTACATTAGGTACTTGCCCTTTTACAAAGAAGCCTTACCCATTCCTGCCTTCTCATCTTGGCTTGTTCTGATCCCCTTTTTTGAAAGCCTTCTTTTCTATCTCTGGCTATCCTGTAACACTCTCAAGACATAATACACAAGTTCTGTTTTCTCTTCTCCCATTTCCCCAGGCAGAAATGATCTCCGCCTTGTGTAGACCCCACTCGCCTTTCAGCTCTACCTATCTCATTCATCAAGTCATTCAACAAATATTGATTAAGGATTTATTATGTGCCAGGCATTGGGTGGAGGCAGGCAAGGTCATTGGTCTTGTGAATAAGTATTTTAGATGGGCATATATACTTGTTTACACAAGTAAACAAGATGTTATTAGATGGTGATGAGTGATTGGAGAGTGAGTGACTTCAGAATTAGCTTAGATGGGGTGAAGATGAAATGCTGTTCCAGGTAGATGGCATTTTAGTTAGGAGATGAATGATGAGCAGCCAACTTCCCAAAGATCTGGGCAAAAAAGATTTCAAACTGAGGAAAGAGCAGGTACAAGGGTACTGGGGTAAGACTTCACTTGGCATGTTTGAGGAATGGGATGGATAAAACAGGAGGAGCTGAAAACTGATCAGTGGGGAGAGGGTTCTAGATTGTCACCTGGACACAAGATGACAATGGGTATGCAGAAGATGGCTTGGCACTTTGCTTTTTCCCCATCAGGTACTAACCACCTTTGAACCTGTGTTGTATTTAACTTATTGTGACTTATTCTTCCTTCCTGACTGTCAACTCTCCAAGAGACAGGACGATCACTTATTTGTTATTCTTCAGGACATCTACCTATGGACGTGAGGATGCATTACCTATATTTGTTAGAAAGATACATGTGTCTTACTCTGTGGTGAAAATGAAGCTTGTCTAGGCTCCTGGGGGAGGGTCAGGCTCACCTGTAATCTCTGAGCTGGTTCTTACTGCAGTCACTTTCCAAAAAGAGGCCAGAAAGACTGGGCAGAGCATAAAGTGCATCTACAGGCAGAGCCTCCTGTGGTCACCTGAGTCATGTTGCTAGTGCTGATGGCTGATAGAATATGTAGCCTTTTCTTCTGTGGCCTTTCTAGTGGACCTAGGGCAAACTTTTCTGACCTCAGCTTATATCCCTAAACTCATCTCCTTTCTTGCAATAGTTCAGTTCTCTGAGAGTTCACTCAGTGAGGTGGGACCCTTGTTTCTTTCTTATCCATCCTTGTCTTACTATTACCCACATTCCCAACATGCTATTCCTGTGCTGTAATTATATAAGACAGGGTTTTTCAACTTTGGCCATATTGACCTCATGGGCTGGATAATTCTTTGTTGTGGGGGGCTGCCCTGTGCATTGTTGGATGGTTAGCAGCATCCTGGTCTTGATTCACTGAATACCAATAGGGAATGTCTTTCCCCAAGTTCTGAAAACACACCATGTATCCATATATAACCAAATGTCTCCTGGGAACAAAATTGTTCCTGGTCCAGAACCACTGACAGATGCCTACAACCAAGAGGGACCTTGGAGATTATTCAGTTTATCCTCCTTCCCTCATTTCACAAATGAAGACACTGAGGCATAGAGTAGTGAAATGAAGGTCACACACATCGGTAGTAATGCAGGCAACCGACTTCCTATTGTAAAATATCATCCTGATGCTTTCTTTAGCATTTCTTGAAGTACAAAAACTGAAAGTGGGGAGAGACAGAATTGGATGAGAATGAAGGCCAGCTATTGGTTGGACACGTGGCCTTGGGTTCTCAGCCTCCATTTTGTCTTCTCAGGGTAGTAAATCCCTACCTTGCAGGGTTGTTTGTGTGAATGAGATGCATTTGAAACCCTAGCAACCTACACAGTATGTGGTTTGTGTTGAGCAATGCTGGTTCCCGTGTTCTGGTGTGCTGCAGAACTGGCAAACAGTGTTGAGCAGGAGGAGTTGGAGCTGTCACTAGGAGGACCCAGAGCTCCTGTGGAAGACAAGGCCAGTGGGCAATGCCTCCAAGTGAACTATGTTTAAAATGCAGGTGGTGGAATTTGGTTTCTATAATGGAAACAGCCAAGTAATTTTCCAGATTGGAAAATAACTGGCTGTGGTTGAAGGCTGACTCATTTGACAAAGTTGGTTTTTTTCCTTTTCCTCAGGAGATACCTCTATGACAATCTTATGTCCAATGTCCTGTGTCTCTCCTTTCCCCAGCAGAATGTTATATTACCAATGTGCCTAAAGGGTATAAAGGAGCATTCAGAACTCAAGTTGGGGACTTTGATTTTTTTCCTTTTCTTATATCAGATGAATATAATGACATTTTCTCCTTTAGAACCATGGAGATGGGATGTGTGTGCGTGCGTGTGTGTGCGTGTGTGTGTGTGTCTGTGTGTGTTTTGCTCGAAATCAGACTCAGGGCCTTGCAACTGCTTGCAAATGCTCTGTCACTGATCTACACCCCCAGCCCAGGACCATGGGGATTGAATACTCCGGACTGTATCTTACAGCCAAGGCTCTTACTCACTGGGGATTCAGGACAGAAAATCATGAGATACTGCTGAGAGGCCCAATGTTGGCCATGTTTCAGTCTTTATTCCTGGCTTTCACAAAAATATAGTTCCCTTGCTCCGCAGACAGTCTCAGGATGAAGAGTGTGCATAGAGCAAAAGGGAAGCGCATACCAACAAAGTGGACATCAGGAGACCTGAGTTTAGATCTTGGTCTGGCTACAGATCAGTATCCCTATTATAGTGCTTTGTAGTTTTCAAAGAAATTTAAATAAATGCTTTTTTTTTTTTTTTGATAACCCAGGATGGTCCAATTGTACTTTCTTTTCTGACCACACATTATAATCACCTGGTGTCAAAATACAACACCTGAAACAATAATAATGATGATGATGATGATGATGATGATGATGATGATAATAATAATAATAATAATAATAATATGGTCTATGCTTCATCTCAGACCAACTAAATCTGGTCTGGAATTGTATTCTGGACATTGGTGACTTAAAAATTTCTATAGGAGATTCTAACATGTATTCTGGGTTGAGAACCACTGTCTGTGTTGAGACAAGATGTTGCATGTCTTTGATGAGTAAAGTGATACTTGGGTAATTCAGTTCACTTTCTTATCCAAGCTTGGAAGGTAGAGTAGGGAGGACCAGTCAGGGACTAACGCCCCTTCCACTGTTGTTTCTCTGCCTGTGGTGTGACCTTGAGGCAGGAGCTTCTTCAACTACTCCAGTTTTCTTATCTGTAAAGTGGGATATAAATGGATACCATAGATTTTTTTCTTTTTCCTAGAGAGCACATGAGTATTTGATAAGGAATGAGTTTGCTCTCTTGTCTGTTATTTATAATAGGCTGATTTTTTAAAAATACCATTTCAGTGAAAGTTATCCATGCCAACTTCCACAGAACTTTGCTGATCCCATTTTAGTGCCTACCAGGGTGTTACTAATCAGATAACCAGAAGTACAGGAATATAAAAGATTCAAGAAAAGCCTTGGCTGATCTTGACTTCTTCACCCCCTACTTTGCTCTGTGTGGCACACAGGGGAGATGAAATTAATGGTCTTGTGAGTTCTAGGAATTTGGGAAGGAAGGGACATCAGAGGATACATATTTCAATGGTCACACCTGCAGCCTCTCCTTGACATGACTTGTCCTATCTCTAGGGATAACCTAATTCTGCTGTGGGGCTACTTTGACCATTAGTTGAACCCAACTAAATATATCACGCTATAACTCACAGAATTGTCACACTAAAAAAGATAGCTTCCTTTTCCCCATGATGGATGGTCCTGAGAACCTTCTCCAGGATGAATCAGTTATTCTTCATAGGACCTGGTTTTCAGTCCTCTCTCTAGTCTACTTGCTACTCTCCAGCCTACATCTATTCTAAAGGGGCTGAAAGTGGGATTCTTACCCTGCCTCCCCTTTTTTTGTAATCCTGTCTGGAGTTAGTGATTTCTCTGCAGAGAAATGGTAGTGATACCTTTAATCATTCCATCTTCAATTACTCTGGCATAACAGACTGGTAGACAACTGCTTACCTAGTATTTTCCTGGCTGACACTCATTACAACTTGGTTAACAGTAAGATGGATAGTTAGGGATGTAAACGTTTTGGATTCGGGCAGATCTAATTCAAATTCTGGCATTGTCACACACTTGTGAATGAGTTATATGATTTTTTTTAAGCCTCAGAGTCCTCATCTATAAGGCCCTACTCTAAGAGCCACTGCCACAATGTACAAAGTGTGAAATATGCTTAACATCATGCTCAGTATGAGTTAGCTTGTGCTATCACAGCCTTTATGGTCATTATCTAAACTGTCTGACAGTAAGGCAACAGAGGTCAGGTTTCTCTGCCTGTCAGCTGGTGTTCATGCCTTTTCACCCAGGGGCATCTGAGATCCTGTCAGGTGACTGCAGGTGAGTGTGAGCAGCGACTGGAGATTTCACAAGAGCCTTCTGGTTTCTCTCTCGTCTCCCATTCCCTTTCCACTACAGTGGTTGCTGCTATGAGAGCTTTCTTGTTTTATTTTAGACCTTTGATCCTTCATAATATACACAATTCCTTGGAAAAGAAAATAATTGATGCTGCTCTCAATCTTTGGGATCTAAGTATCAACAGATACTTTACAGTAAGCCCATATGACTTGAGGGAAAGAAAAGTTTTGGGGCAAGAACAAGGGTTATGGGGTCTGAGGAGCAAGGATATCCACTTGTAAGCCTGGCCTATATTTTGTTCCTGCTGGGACTCTGTGAACATCACAAATATACTTGCACTGCAGTTTGGGATGCCTGGGAGACATTCTCTGTGAACCACCCAGTTCCCTAAAGTACAGGGGTGACTACAAATCAAACTCAGCTCTCAACGAGATTGGAGCTGAAGTCCCTGAATGCCAAATACCACTCTTTGACTTTTAAAAAAAAATTCTATTTGGATGAAGAACTTGCAATGTTCTAGGCCAGCTGAAATGACCTGAGAGCTGTTTGTGAGTTGGGCACAGTGGTCATTATTAAAAACTGACTCGTCTTAGGTTCAGCAATAAGAAAATAGCAATCTCTAGATCCCTGGCTTCAGAAATGGTACAAAAATGGAATGGACAAAAATGAAAAGTAGATAATGGATCCACAGTGATTTAATTCTCGGTGATATTTTCATTTTATGCAAATACCAAAAGAAAAAAAAAAACTTGGCTATTTGAAAGAAAAATAGGAACCAAAAAATGTTTAGTGTTTGATCAAGCAAGAATCCTTTCACACATCTGCCAAGAGAGTTAAAACAAATATAGATGTTAAATAAAAGGCCCAAGTACCAAAGAGCAAAATTTAATGAAAGCCAGAACTGTTAAGTATGGATTCCCGTTGAGAAAAATGTCAGTCTCTTTCAGAGTTTTCCCATTGCTCTATTTTTAAGAAAAGTATAGTAAAAATACATAATACAAGTTAACTTTTTTCTTGCTTGTTTTCCCATCACCCATCCATTGATGAAAAGCATCTTCTGCTGGATCTTGGACCCCACCCCCTGACATGGCATAGACCCTCATTTATAGCACAGACAGTTTCTTCCTACTAGATCACATAACTGGTAGGCTCAGTGGCTGGAGAGTATCTTGCCAGGACAAAGGCAAAAAGTCTTTGAAGCACGTTGATGATGGAAAGCTATTTCCAATTCTTCCAAAATGCAGACTCCCTAATGGTGGACCACATCAGATTCTACAGTGGTAGGCTAAGGGATGAGAAAGTCTGTATGAGGGAGGGGTTTGGGGGGATGTTAGTTGGCCGTAATAAAAAGTGATAAGCCACCTTGAGGGTGCAGCTTCATGTACCGTGCCCACATTAACATGTGAGAAACTGAATACCACTTGAGTTGAAGAGATGAAGAGTTGGTTTTGGAATGATTCTTGGCTGTGTCTGATGAAGAAGAATGGGAGAGACATAGAGATGGTGAGAGTCCACTAAGAGAACACACAGATGATACCAATCACACTGCACCTAACCCTTGGTAGGTTCCAAAACTTTTAGCTTGCAAATATTAATGTAACCCCTATCAGAAGATTGGATGGATGTAGGGGACAAGGGAATAAGCCAGAATATGGCTATTAATAAAAGCTAATGACACATGGCACACACTAAATCATGTACCTAGGAGAGTGGCTGCTGGAGAACTGGAAGTCAATTGCACCAAGACTGACAGTTGGGGTCTCCAAGAAAGCTAGGTGCCAGGGACTCCCACTTGCAACCAAAATTTTAGGCAGCCTGAGCTTCTCTCCAAGAAACTTGTCACTTCTCCATTCTTGCTTTGCTTCAGTTTTGTAGTTGCAATCATGGGTGTATTGAGTCTGGTCACTGGAATACAATGTCCTCCTTCTGTCTTAGCCAGGGGGAAGATCAGCCTCCTTGGATTAGAAATTGGAATCTGGGATCCAAAGGTCATCATTATCAACTTAATCCATCTCCCAATCCCCTTTTAAGTAATTCAGCCTTGGCCATCTTTCTTTCTAAAAATGACAGAATATTATTTGGCCACAAGCTAAAACAAGTCTATTAACATAAAAAATAATCTTTGCATCATCATGGCCCAAAACTTCATATTTGATCTCCCAAACCAAGAACAGAACATTCCATGGGAAGTTTCATTGCATGTGGGCTTTGATGAGGCTTCCTCTTCCAAATTTTTTCCATCATCTGTCTTTTGCACTTAGCTTGCATAGCATTAACCCTCTCCTCAGAGGCTCCACAGAAAAAGAGAGTCTACTCCACAAGGGGGTTCCTGCTCAGATGTCAAGCCAAGGAAAAGTGAGAATCATGGGTGTTATCTCCCTGGCTGTTAGCTCTTCCCAAGGCTTGACTTGGTTCAGAAAGCTGACTTCCCATTAGCCTTTGAGCCTGAGCATTGCAGAAGAACAACTTCAGGGCTGAAGTTGACAGTCTGAAGAAATATACCATACTGTTTATGGCCTTGGGAATGACTCTTGCACATTAAAGGAACCTTTTCCTGAGCAGCAGTAATTTCATGAGTCCTCCTCTGTCTGCACATCTGCCCTTGCCCTCTCCACCACCCTCCTTCTGAGTTGCTTTTCACATGTGATCTTAACTAGTTCAGTCCTTAGGCATCTGAGGAAGGCAGCCCACTTCTCCACCAAGGTCTGTCTTCATCCAAGGCTTGGGGCCAAACAGTGGAGGGTACTGTGGAGAGTCCCCATGGGGAACTAGTTTGAAGGTTGCTTTATTCCTTTTCTTGCTTGTAAGGTGGAACAAATCTTGAATCTCCAATCTGGAAACTGAAGAGGGAGAAGTGGGGAGTCGGGAATGAGAAGTGAGAAGAAGGAAGGGGCCTAACAGAACCTGCAGACCATGGATAATTGATAAGAAAAAAATTGCACACACTAAGACACGTTAACAACCAAATTAAAAGAGAACAGTCCGATTTCTTCATTAGTATTCCAGTAATTCCATTTTCAGAGACATAGGCTTCATTAGAAAGGGTTACTTTTTCCCTTATTGGAGTACAGTGTTATTTATCATCCTCACTCAGCAAACATAAAAGGGTGAAAGAAGATTGCAAAAGGAAAGGGGTCAGCAAAATGCGTTTTTAATTCTTCAGGAAAATCTGTCGCATCGTCCTCCTTGTGGTTGCGGTGGTTGGTTGGCGGTGGTGTTTCATTTTGTTGTCATTGTTTTTGGCACTGAAGGGTTTGGGGTGGGGCCAGGGGAGCCTGAGCCTGCTCCCCGAGGGGTTTTCGTCTGCTCCAGTTACAATCCCGTGGCTCCCAAGGGCATCCCTGAACTGTGGCTCATGCAGGGAATGGATTGCATGGACTTGGGGAAGTCATGGCTGACCACCCGACCATTCTCTCCGCTGCCGCTGCCGCTGGCTCCTGCCCCACTGTTTCGGGGAAGGGTCGATGTCCGTATGGCTTCATTGATGGATTGCTGTGGGATCAAACAGAAACCCTTTTCAGGAGGACCGGGGGTTCTTCCCCAGGTCCTTGGCAATGGTTGGCAAGGGGGATGAGTCAAGTCTGGACCTAAATTAGAATCCCAACTCTCCTCCCCATCAGCTCCTCTCCTGTTCATAATGCTAATCTTCCCATCAACTCATACAACTGGTATGTGACTGGCTCTGGGCAATTCTCTTCTCTTTGCGCATCAGGCTTTATGTTTAATGAAGTGGGTTAGACCATGTGAGCTCTAGGATCTTTTCTGGTTCTAACGTTCTGTGATTCCTAAAGGAGGAGTATTTCCTTGGTATTATCGATGATGGTAAATACGGCATCACAACCAACTGGAAAAGCTCCCACGAATGGGATTTAGGAAATCTGCATTCTAGTTCTGGTTCTGACATTAACTCATCAATCAGTTGTATGACCTAGTATACATCTCTTTATTACCTTTTCAGATATTTAAAATCTCCATGTCTATAAAACATGAATATCTAGGAATCTACAGATTTTTTTTTTTTCAATAATGGTGCTACTGCATGAAAAATGGTTTGAAATGTTAAGAGAAACTGAGGATGTGTTATTGTTGGGTTCAAATAAATGCAAAACTACCTGATTTTTTTACCGAAAAAATAATATCATCCTACCTCTAGCAGTACATATGAAGGGAATGTAGGATTTGTTTGAATAAGACAGTCTGAAAAATGTAATTGGAAAGGGGCATATGCTGAAGAAAATGAGAACACATTTCCAAGATCATTATCTGTATTCAGCTCCTTCCCATCTGCATGTATCACTTGAACTTCTAGTTTGACACATCAGGCCAGTGCTATTAACCTTGTGATTTCTAGCATTTTGGAATTCTAGATTTGAAAAGGACTGAAAGGATCACCCCAGAATTTGAGTTAAGTGGAATATTCAAGTCCACAAACAAAGTCTAGAATCACAGTCTATTAAATCAAAGAATTCCTTTGGAGAAAGACATTGTGGCATGAAATGCAAAACTTTCTTTATGTCCACCACTAATTTCCCATTAAGAGTCACTCTGAATTTATGAAGTGGGATTTGATTTTGGTAGAAATTAACAGTAAGGAGAAGAGTTGTCTCTGAGTTGAGAGGTTTCTTTCTCTAAGACCACCCATTTTCAAGACTTGTTCTGGTCTCATCTTCCTCGTGAAGCCCTCCTCCTTCAGGGGTTGGCTTCTCTATTTCATGCTCTATATTCTTTTGTAGTGGTTCTGCTTCAGGCATGCAAGCTTTGTCCTCTTTAGGAGAGCTCACCAGAGCAGGTCAAATACCTTGTCTTTTGGATCCCCAGCTACCCACTAGAGTGACTACCATGAAGTGAGATATTCTTGAATTCCTCTAAGAAAAGTCAACAATCTAGGATCCTGTTAAAAATGTCTATGACTTTCTCCCTTGCTGTGATTGGAGAGAAATCAGTCAATCTTTGGGGGCCGGAAAGAGATATAACAGGCAATTTTGACCTATTTTTTCCCCCTGCGATCCTTTTATTACTGGAAATTCTAACAATGTTTTAAAATGTTCTTTCCTTTTTAAATCCATGATTCAGACAGATTTACCCCATGTGATACTCCACCCACACTAGTTCTATCTCCTCCTCAAACCCAGGGACTTGATTTATTTACATTCTCCTTTGGCAGTCCTCCATGGAAGAGGAAGTGTGATTTGGATTGCATTCTTCTAAGTCAAAGGTCAAATAGACACCACTGTGATGCTGCACAGGGACATGTGGACTGAATACATGAAGAACTCATAGTTACTTATTCTCACCTAAAAAAATGTTGGAAAAAAAGGTAACTTTCTTGCAGTGGGGCATGGGTAGAAAACATGAAACTGTCTACAGCTTAGCTCGGAATGTTTATTCTTCACCATATTTCTCTGCCACATTCCTTTAATCAAAAAAAAAATGTTCAAAGCTCCCACAGATCACCTTGGACTTTGTTTCTCAAAAGGCTCACACATTCCCATAATATTTAATTGGAAGTTGGTGGAACTTCATGGATTTTTCTTACAGGGCAATATCAATGACACAGGAAGATGAACATTTCTCTGAGGTTAGTGACTTCATACCCCTATTACCGACAGGCACTACCTTCTTATTGACTTCTTTTCTAATAAATAAGTATATTAGAATCTCAGGAGAATAGATGAATAGAGTGAAAATTTTGGAATGGGAAGCCATGCTGAAAATCGAGTAGATCTAGCTAGTTCTTAAACTTCATTGCATGTTGGAGTCTCTGGGGGTGTTTGGTGGGGGAAAACTCTGATACCTTTTAAATGCAAGCAAGGTTGAACAGATTTGTTTTCTCTCATTCACTGACTTATACATATGACTGACTTGTTGAAGTGACAGTTATCTGACCTGGTGACAAAGTAGATGATCTTCTAAATGTGGTTCTTCCTACTCCCTATAACTCAGTTGCCATTAGCTGATGTAATTCCTGCCCTTGACCTTGGGAAATATGATTCTCTCTTCTCCCTCTTTGATACACCAGCCAGTCTTAGAGCTCATCCTTAGTGTTGTTTTGAAACTGACACTTAGGGAGAAAAAGGTGAGTGAAAAGTCCAACTTCAGAGTCCCTCAAATTGGCTTTTCAGAGACTTATTTCTCTAGCAGCAATCATAGTCTCTCATTCATTTGTTTTGTTAAGAAGAATCTTCTCGGTCTCAGCATGTCAGAGAATATCCTAATAAAAGCTCAAGCCTCAGTAATGACCTCACCCAGGCACATATGCAAAAAACTGGAGAGACCACCTGCAGTAGAGGATGCTCCCCTTGTTATCTAGCCTGTCAGCTGCTCATTAATTCCAGGGAAATATGTGAGTCCTCAATTGTCGTTGCTTAAACACTTCCCATGTTAGCTGCTGAAAGGTCAGCAGCTCTCCTGGGGGTGGAAGAGGCTGGGAATTATTTTCCTTGGGAGCAAAGTGGTAAATAATAAAGATCCTGGTTGTTCTTGATATATATCAGTTGAAAATAAAGATTACAGTCCCTTTTCCCTGGCAGAGGAGAAGAACAGGGAATCTGAGACTTTGCTTAATACAGAATGCACTGAGATTGTTAATTTTGGCTACTATATAAAAAAATTAAATTATTTTAAATATTTGGGCTGCCTGAAGTCCCTCTTTTGAGTGCCCAGCTTTCCCGTGCAACTCATTCCTTCAGTCTTTCTCTGGTCCAATTTCCCTGGCCTTTTTCACATTTCTGGGCAATAGTTTTAGTGCTTGGGTGTCTGACCCTGGTGCATCCTTTGCTGGAAGCTCTCCTCCCATGTTAATCCCTTTCATGCTTCAAGTCAATTAAGCATCACTTTCTCAGGGAAGCTACTCTGACTGCCCTGTTCCCATTCTCCCATCAGTCTAGAACTCTGCTCTGTTCCTGACAACATGGAGCATATTTCTCCATAATACTCATTGTTTGTCTACTTTCTGTCTTCCTCATCGAAGTCTCAGCTTCCTGAGGAGAAGGTGTGCATAGTTTGTCCCTGAGCATATCCTCAGCTCCGAGCCTTGTTTAACATACGGCAGGCTTGGGATGTCTTTGTGAAAGGAGTGCTCGTGACATGTGTGTGCTTTGCTTCTCAACTCTTCAAAAGAGGAGTGAGCCTCAAGAATGCTCAGCAAGGGATATATACCATGGTTTATCTCGATAACTAGATCAGGAGTATCTACTGGTGGGGAAGCGCTTTATTTGTCTTTGTGGCCAGTACTGTGGCCATGGTGAGGAATGGGTGGAGCTTCAAAAATTAAGGTCTGGGTTGATTAATAAAGAAAGCCTCTCTTCTGCAGTTGGAAGGTAGAAAGCTTCAGTGGGTTGTGCAGAAGTCACGCCAACCAATGGCATTAATTAAAGAAGAGTATGGTGGACAATCTTGAATTAACGTTTCTAAGAAATCCTGAAGTTGAACATCTTGGTTGTGAAAGGCAGGGTGAGTGACATCATATTTAATGAGCACAAACAGATGGAGGCCAAAATTACCTTGGATGGTGTTTTTCGTACTTCCCAGGCTGGGCAGCTCAGATGGTAGCATTTACTTAACCTAAGAGTGGCTTTCTCCTATCCTTTGCCTCTTCCTCCAAGAGATTTTTCTCTGGATACAATTCCACATTAATTTTTTTACTAAAACTTACCCTAGATGGGTGGAATGTATAAAAAGAAATCAGACAGAGCCTCTTAACTTAAGGAACTCATAGTCTCTATAGCTCAAAGCACCTAGCACATGTAATTAGGAGCAGTAAAAGGAAAGTTTTAAGGAAGATGTTGTCCATTAATAATAATGATTATCATAAATGCTAGTTATCATTGTTGTTATTGTCATTTATTGAGGGCTTACTGTGGCTTAGACATTTTCCAAGCCCTTTGTATCCATTATTCACCTACCTAATCCTCATGATTCTATGGGGTGTGTTTTTTAAAAACTGAGGATTGGAGAGTTACTAAAACTTGTGCAAGATGCCACAGCTAAGAGTCAAGTGGATGGATTGAGGCCTAGAAACTCAGCCTCCCAAGCTTACTCTCCAGACCACCAAATTAGATATAGATAGAATAGGCAAAGAAGGCTTTGTTAAGGTTTTTCTAAGTTTAGCCCAGCTACTTGGAGGTCGATTCTGGACTTAGGGTCTGAAGCCTGACTTTACCATGGTTTCCTTTTCTGAGAGCACCTGTGAATGGGTGAGCTAGTCAAAGGCAGGACAGAGGTGTGCTTAGGTCCTTGGTTCAAATGCCATCAAATTTCTATCCCTCGATTGTTTCTTGTTATACATCTTAAGGAATTTGCCTTTTAAGTAGGCCCTGTGGGACACGGTGGAGGATCAGCCTGCATAAAGACACAGGGGTGAGAAGCATACAGTGGGTGGCTGGGGCATGCAGGATGTGAGGATAGCCGATTGACAGCAAGGGGTGAAGGAAGCGTGCTGGAGATGTGTGTAGAAATGCTTCATGCCAGGACAGAAGGTCCGATTGCCAGGACGGAGGTCCTCTTTTTCTACCCCCACCTCCTCTTGTACAGAATTGAATACAGAATTTGCAAATGGGGATTTCCAGTAATGTCTTTGCAAGGGTGACCTCAGATGTGTGCATAGGACCAATAACCTAAGGCAGGGGTGGGCTGAACAGGAGGCTAGGTTTTGTGATCCTTTAGTGTGCACTAAACTTGGGAAAAATCATCCATTGAAAAGTGAGCTTCTTAGGAGACATTCTAGGAAAGCAAATTCTACCTTGGATCTTGGTTAGTCTAGTCAACATAACAGCCTACTACTGCTGAAATGTGGCTGTGACTGTATTTCTCTTCCCTTCTCTGTCTAAATTTCATTGTCCTTCTTAATTTTTCCTTTCCCCAGAAACCTCCAATTTGTCATTCCTTTAAATTCCTATAGACCTTCCTTTCTATACCCTAGGTTGCCTTGTAGTGGAGTAATGTTTCTGTATTCATTCTTTGTTGAAGTTCAAAAGTGCGAAAGGTCTCAGATTATACTTTAGTCCTCTGCTTCCTCATGATTCCTTGCTAATGGTATTGGTCATATGATTAACTACCTTAAATATTTTCTTACTGAGGCTAAATGGTGAAATATGAGGGGCTTTGAAGGTCATTTAATCCATACTCCTTTTGAATGCTTGAATCAATATCCTTCCCAGGAATTATTCACCTACTGTATACCTTCAATGATGGGGAGCTTGCTCCTTTTTTGGATTGTCCCTCCCATTTTCAAGTAACTTTGTTAGAAAAGTAGTTTCTGTATATTGTATTAACATCTGTTTTCAATCACTTGTACTCATTAGTTTTAGCGTTTATTTTGGATCTCCAAAAACTAGTCTGTTTTCTTTCCCACCTGGACAGTTTTCATGTTTTTATCAACAGCTCTTAAATCCTCCATACTTCTTCCCTTCTTGGTTGCCTGAAGCCATATTTGATGTGGTTAGGGATCAACTAACTAATCTGCTTACCTTTCTCTGTTCACGATCCTCTTTGCCAACGTCTATCTCACAATGTGGAGGCTAAGAAAAGACCCACTTCGCCAAGCATGGCAAAAGCAGCAGAGTTGAGGGTGGACATAACTACCCCTATTTGGAGAGCTACATTTCTATTCATGCAGCTTTTGGAGAGATCACTTTTGTCTCTCACTCTGCTGACTGTGCAGTCAGGCCTCTAACCTCTTAACCTTTAACCCCACCGAGCCATCTCCACAGGATGCAGTTGTGATCCTGAGCCCTGTGTTCCTCTGACACACCCCATTTCCCTTTCTTTCTCGTGATTGTCTCTGCCCTGTCGCCCTCCTCCTGACAGCTCTCTTCTCCCGATCTTAGGCTGACTTCAACCACCACTACTTCCCACCCTTTCTAGCAAGGACACTCTCAGGAAAAACAGCTGTATCACAGAACAGGTTAGGAAAAAGGCCTGGGAAGACGATGCCACCTTCATCCGCTTGGATTCACTACGGGATTTGTAGCAGAACTCGATTAAGGCAACCAGCATGGCTAGTCCAAGTCCTCCGATCAGGATGTAGAACACGCCCGCCACATTGCTGAGGCTCAGAGCGCTTGTCTTGTCCTAAAGAGAGGAGGAGGGAAAGGAGGGGGAGGGGGAAAGAGAAAAGTGAGTCAAGAGGCAGAGACCATCCAAGCAACAGCATGTTTACACACATACACTCAACCCCGCACCCTCCTAGCAGTCATCATAGTTGGAAAAAGCTTTTTTTGTTCTTTGGCAGAGTTTTAAACATTCCCCAAGAGAAAAAAAATGTGTGTGTATATATATTTAATAATTTCCCAAGCATTCCTGGTAATGTTGAGTTTATAATTACATCTCCCTCCTCCTCAATGCCTTTCCTAGGGTGGGAGATGCCACGAGAAATTCAGGACATCTTCTTTCAAGATTTGAACACTTGCGCTTACCCCATTCTTTCAGAAAACCATGTCCCTTCCTTTTTAGCTTGGTGTCTGCCCCCATATCCTGTTGCTCAGCAACACACTGGCATTGCTCATTGCTTATGTCTCCATGTATTTTTCTGAGAGTTGGTACTTAAAATGAACTTTCCCCTAGATGTGCATTTGATTTCAATTTAATAAGACAGTTATTGTATGTATAATAAAGACCAAGTGATATATAACTTTAACTTGATGCTCCCAGTCCCAATTTAGGGGGAGAAACCTGGGGAGGGGGGAAGTCTTGCAATAGTAGAGAGACACTGAGATAGAAAAATGGTTCCATTAAATCCCAATAATTATGCTTAATTGGTATCATTTTTCTGCTGGAGGTGTTTGCTAAGAAAACACTGTAGGCAACCCTGGGTGGTTGAATTTAAAAATCTTTGATGCCTATGGTGGAAGATCTTATACTGGCTTTGGATGAAGAGAGTCACAGAGCAGGATGCTTAATTCCTAGAAGACCAAGGCCAAGTACTATTATCCAATTGGAGGGGATAGAACTCACCTAGAGGAGTCTGAGGAAGGCCATTGGTCAGAGAGACCATCTCTGAGTCCTGTCATATCCAGAGGGTTGAAAAGTGGGCAAATGAGAGACAACACTTTCCTAAGTGTTGAGAGGTGGGACCAACCAAACTAAACTGTTGGTCATGGTGGAGTGTAATGGGTCAGGAAGAGGGGGTCACTATTTAATCAGATTCTTGACACAGGCAAAAGAATATCTTTAAACCTTGGAAGGATCCCCATCTAAAACCTTTGTTTATACTGTTTGTTCATGTACAACAAGTGTCTCATTAAATTAAAATGAAATGCATGTCTCACTGGCATAAGTACACACTGTCATTGTCTGGTTGGTGGCACTGAATAGGATGTGTGGCTTTTATACCTCTCCCTGTGTTCTTTTTCAGGTGGGGCTATAGAAGCCACACAAGGGGTGGGTTGTGTGACCCTAGGGACTCCTCTGACATCTGCCTATTAGAATCTGGTCATGTGGGAAGGAATTTCTCCTTGACCAAGTCTGTGACCTGTTGTTCTACTTGGTGCATTGTACAGGATTCAGCAGGCCTAAGTCTGGGGACTGCAGCTGGCAAATAGCAGCATGTCTTCCCACCCTAGAAGCAGCAGAGCTGTAGGATTATCTGAAGCACACCCCCTTGGTGGCTTCCTGTATTGCTAAAGCAGATGGCTCTTGAATATAGGTTACATTTGGCAAGGCAGAGTCTGGCTTTGGAAACAGTGGGGATAATTATTCAAAGGGGCAAAAATTCTTCCACTCTGGGATAATGGTCTAATAAGAGATACGTGCAAAATAGTTTTGGTGCCTGGTTTTAGAGTTGACTGAACAAGTAAATTCCCATTTCACATGATTTTCAGAGCACTCAAAATGTCTCCCTGTTTGTTGTTCAGGGGCTATGTAATTCTTCCCATGGAGAGTAATTCTTCCCAGTCCTTGGAAGACTTGTGGATAACAGAAGTTCCTATAAAACTCTTCTATTTGGATGGGGACAGGGTAGAGAGGCATCTTAATGCATCATCTGCTCACATCTTAGCAAAGAGAGGTGTGCAGAGGGAGTGGATGAAGGAGGTGGTAGATGAAAAGAATGGAGGCTGCTGACTTTTCAAAGGGATCAGCCGTTCAGTAGTCGAGGTTCAATAATGTACCCCTTTGGTACCGAAAGCTATTTCCTTCGTAATAGTCTTTCCCAAGTTCACCTTAGTTATAGTTGGCCTTTAAAGACAAGGGAGTGGTGAACATCTTTTTTTTTTTTTTTTTTTTTTTTTTTTGTTATTTCCAAGGACCCTAAAAGGGTACCTGTCTTCTGACTTTAGAAGATGGAGTTTATACTTCTGGCATATTTGACATGGAAGTAGGGTCAGAAACTCAAATGGAAGTGGAAAGAGGCATGTTCTCTACAACTGTTGCAGAGAAAAGGGTCCAGTGACTGAACATCTCATCCTGCCTGCAAATGGAAAGCATTCCTCACTTGTAAAGAAGGTCTCTGGTCCAGAGAGATGGTGGTCTGTGAGCAAGGTGATGCAGGGGGACACATCCCATCAAAGAGGTCAGCTGGACGGTATGGGAACTCCAGACCTCGTAGGACACACAGTCACTCATCCTTTTTATGCTAACACAATTAGATGGCAGCAGGCAGCAGGGAAGACTTCTGTACTGAAGGGAGACTGTGAGCCCCATTACCACCAATACCATATGGAACATAACTCTCTACAGTGGGGTGGAGGGCTGGTGTTGGTGTAGTCTTAGTTTAGATAGTTGAGGAGTTTACATTTGCACAAGGTTTTATGATTCCCTTATGAGGGCCATTAGAGTTTTGATAGTATCAAATTTAAAACTTTCTAAGGAGTCCAAGGTCTTCTGTTCAGCTGCTGTTACTCACTCTCTTTGATTCACTCTGTTGGAATATAGAGGGACATCCTGAGGCAGGAGCAAAAATCCCTTTTATTTGGGGATTAGAGCTCCAGTTCCTTCTGGGGCTCACAGTGTCCATGAAAGAGGTGGTTTCCTTGTGGTCTTGAGTATAAACAGTAATGTTGATACTTCATAGGCAAGGTACAAGCTTCCCAGCGAGGACCAGGAAAGAAAGAGAGGAGATGGAATTCGACTCTTCCGAGGGCCCCTCTGGGGGCCTCTATTCTCCTCCCATTCTGTAGCAGCTGTACTTCTCAAAAGCCAGGCAGCTTGTTGGTGGGAGTGAAAAAGTTACAACTTGTCTCTCGCCAGGAGCAGGGAAAGAGAGTGACAGTACTGAGGAGAGTGACAGGTGAAAGGAAAAATAAAAAGCCCATCTTTCAGAATCGTTAGGCTTGTTGCTATGGTGATGAGGCCCCCTTCATCTGTTCTCCTTAACCCGTTGTCTTTGATTTACCACCTCCCTCATAGGGAAAGGAAAAAAAAAAAAAATTTCCATATTTCTCCTTGCTCTTCCCACGAATTGGGGGATTGTCCCAGATTCCCTCCGTGTTTCTCAGCCAACATCTCTTCCAAGAATGTTCAAGATTTCCAAGACTCAGCTGGTTCAAGTCTTCCTGCAGAGGACTGAGCCAGGCCTGAACCAGAGAGGCTTGGAGCTTTCTTTGGGGCAGAAGTTGAAAGTTCTCAAAGGCCAAGGCCTTTGAGCATGAGACCAGTCCCTCCCACTGGTGCTGTTCTTCGCCCAAGGTTGGTAAACGTGGACCAAGCTTCAGTGTCTCCAAATGCGTCCACTCCTTCTTATCCCTCTGGTAAGAGTATGAACTCCTACAAAGCAGAGGATGCAGCTCTGGTTCCTCTCTTCACTCCACTGGAATGCCACTTATTTTCTAATATGGATCTTTAGGGGGACTGCCTACAAGTCTTCCAATCTAAAAGCTTCCCTTTCAGGGTCAAGCAAAAAACGTCCAGCTACTCTTCTATCCGTTGGTCTTTCTGCTACTACAGCCTTTCTCCTGTGCTTTGCCAAACTTATCTTTTGGTCTAAGAACGATTTCCTTGAGTAGTTGACTATTTCCTGGAAAATGGAGGCTGATTGGTTGGCTAGGCTCACTCCCTAGTTAAGACCAAAGTTGGGAAGCTACTGGTAGGAAGACCTTACAAATAAATAGATCATGATGAGTTCCTCAAACATGAACATATTGAGGAAGAAGCTGACAAGGTCATGCAAGAGATTCAAGCACAAGAGATTCCCTAGAGCGGGAAAAGTGACCTTTGACACTTGTCCCAGCCCCAAGGGAGTTGAGGCACCTATGGAGTTCCTCCAGGGACTGGGATCATGCCTTTTAATAAATTCTCCCTAGACACTTACCCCTTTCAGGGATGCAAAAAAGGAACTCATGTTAATTGGCAGCTTCTGCTGTTCCATTTCCAAACTAGGCCAGTTCCCTAGCCTGCATATTTTCCCCAAGAGCGACACAGGATGAGAATTGGCCCATTGTACTAATAATTGGCAAGGCAAATACTGTGCAAGCGATGGTTGTGGGGGCGGCTCTTCTCAGCAGTGTGTGCTCAGGGACCGGCTGCTGCTGCACAATGCACCACAGAACATC